>NC_140771.1:74380534-75734534 GCF_044657685.1 Stegodyphus dumicola
GATTTAAATAAAAATTAAAGCCAACAAACTGCTCAAACATGAAAGAGACAATAAAGATAACAATATAGCTATGAATTATTATATAATTCTGAAGTTTTATTAATTTGCACATCAATAACTTCTATCACCATTTTTTCCCTTCAAATAATACATGTAAAAGCATATGTGAGCTTTAATAAATGGTGAAACATAACCAATGTTTGGTATTAATTTCAAATGAAAGGAACCTTTGATTTAAAATTAACATTAAACAAAGGTTAACTTCTAATAAAGTGGTTCTTAAATGCATATAATTTCAGTTACAATAAACTGAATCTCTTCCTTGACTAAAAATATTTCATTCTCTGTCTGAAAATTGTTTTAAATATAATTTAATGCAGAGAACAATTATGCAAATGTATTATAACCTAATAAAGTTTGTTTTAATAATAAGTTTGCTAATTTTGGCAACTACGAATAGCAGCCTTTTAACAGAAAAGTACCTACTTTTCAGCTGTGCTTAAAAATTTCTCAATAAAACTTGAAAGCTAAACTAGCCTGAAATAAATCCAAGAAGAGATTATAATTCAGCTGTGTCTAATACTACTTACCTACACATAAGGCATGACTTGTTTCATCACTATTATCTCCACAGTGGTTTACGTGATCACAGGTTAGATCTTTGGTTATGCAGAAACTGTTCATGCACAAGAAATCTCGACAACCAACAGCTATTAAGCAAAATGTATTTGATTAAACAACATATCACCCATTCCACATGGCAAAATGTTAACAAAACTCGTAATTCATGAAGTATTTCTATGACGAATAATGAATGCAAAATTCTAAAAAATAAAGATATTTAGGCAGAAAATACAGAGGGAAGACGAACATTTTCATAATAATACTAATAAACAGAACTATTTCAGCACCTGGCACCATAATGATAAAATTTTTCATTTAGGATCAAGTAGATAATTATAATAAAGAAGCACTTGAAGGTTATCTGTATACTTTATCATATCATATATATATATATATATATCATAAAGTGAGTTATACTCCTATGTTCAAGAAGTTTGTGAAAAATGTTTGTAGGGTCTCTATTTAAAATGTAAAAAATCATTACTTTATCTCCTTCAAAGTAACATGCATTTGAACTCAGATTCTAGCTCCACAGCTATTGTCATTCTGGAAGCACTAAGGAAAAATACTTCTTTTGATACCAGTCATAAACTGGCTGCCATGTCATTTTGGATAGCTTTTTAAAGTATTTGAAAACACTGACTTGGTAGAGCAATAAATCTGGCATATAAGGTGATTGTGACATAACAGAGGATCTATTTCAAATCTAAAAAACATTCTTTGTTCAAAATATGGCACTATAATTTATAAAAGGTGTCCCAAAATTAATGCAAGATTTGAATCCAATATAAAAGAAAGTTTTTAGTCTATAGATATTTATTTTTAAGTGAATCATAAAGTGCATAGGATAGGGTTATTTATGGAATAACACATCGGGCAAATGGCCTCCACAGCTTTGCTGGCACATACGCATCCTTTCGTCGAAATTTTTCATGACCTTTCTGCATAATTGTGGCTGAATTTCGTTGATGCAGCGTTTAATTTCCTCTTGTAATGCACGTGTGGTTGTGAGATTGTTGACATAGACCTTTGACTTCAAGTAACCCCATAAGAAGAAATCTAATAGTGTTAAATCACATGATCTAAGGGCCTAATTCTGATCACCAAAACGAGAGATTACATGATCAGGAAATGTCTCATGCAGTAATTGAATTGTTTCATTGGCTGTATGGCATGTGGCACTGTCTTGTTGAAACCACATATTGGCCACATTAATATCATCCAATTTCGGCAGAAAGAACTGTGTTATCATGTTGCGATATCGACCACTATTTGCTTGACCAGCCTCATTCTCAAAAAGTATAGTCCGATGATGCCTTCTGCCCAACATCCGCACCAAACAGTGACACATTGTGGGTGCATATCTTTTTCGCTAATCACACATGGCGAGGTGAAAATGTGCTTCATCGCTTAGGATTATTTTGCTCGAAAAACCAGCATCCATTTTTTGATGATTAATAATCCATTCCATGAACTCTCTTCACTGTTCATGTTCATTAGGCTTCAGTTGTTGTATTAATTGAATTTTGTAAGCACGAAGACACAGATCTTGAGTATACACTGTAGAGAGCTTCTTGAAATTTGCAATTCTTGTCCACAACGCCAAATTGATGTTCCTCGGTTTTCACCAACACTCTCACGCACACTGCTTCCAATATTGACTTTTGAATGACCAGTGTGTTTAGCGTCTCCAAGTGATCCAGTCTCCACGAATTTCTCAATTAATCCTTTCACAGTTGACGAGGTTAAAGGCCTCATTCAATTGAAACATTTAGTGATCGTTAGTCGTCATACGTCATCAGTTGCGATTGATTTTGCTGTTTTGGTATTCAGTTGAAACGCAACGATCACTCTGACCTCGCAATCGATCGTTCTCATAGCGATCACTTGGAACCCATCATTCCGCAGCGAAAAACGAATTGGATTATTGTAATTTGGCACAAAACCTGTCAAGGTTATCTGCGCCAGACAAATGGTAACAATGCAATTAGTCATTTGTAAAAACTTCCAGCTTAGGTAAGAGACAGATTACAGTCTATGATAAGAGCTGATATCTTTTAAAAAAACAGGTTAAAGTCTATTATAAAAGCCAATATCTTTTAAAAACAGAAACAAATTACGATGATGTGCTTTTTCAATTAAATTTTTTAAGTCCAGTTCTGAACAATTAAAATGTTTTTGGCGAAAATAATTAAAACTCTGGCATTCCACCAAGATATGATGGACTGTCAGATCTGCATTGCAGTTTGGACAGCTGAGATTCTCTTCTCCCTTCAGAAGATACTCATGGGTCAGGCGACAATGGCCAATTCTCAGTCGAGTCAAGAGGACATCTTCCTTTCTATTAGCCATACATGGCCAGTATCCAATGGTGGGTTTTACATTTCTCAGCTTGTTATATACTCTGTCATCCCATTGCTTCTGCCATTTGCTGAGGATTTTGCTTTTGACAAACCCTTTGATGTCTGCTAGTGGAATCTGAAGATTGTACATTGTGGCTGCAGTTTTAGCTGCAATATCTGCCAATTCATTCCCCTTAATGGCAACGTGTCCAGGGATCCATGAATATAGAATCTGGTATCCCCAAATTTTTAAAGAATGATTCAACTTTAGGATTCTGATTGCAACTGGATGAGTACATTGAGCGTGATTTTTCAATGACTGTAAGGCACTCATAGAATCTGTGTAGATAATAAATTTTATGTACTTTTGTTTTGAAAGGTAAGTCAAAGCCAGCTGGATTGCAGTAAGCTCAGAAGTAATCACAGAGCAAACTGTATGTAATCGAACCCCTACTATTGTTTTTTCTGTGACGAAAGCAGCGCCAACATGATCCTGGGATTTTGATCCGTCTGTATATAGAGGGATATATTTCCTATATTTGTTTCTATGTTGAAAAAAAATCTGCTTGTAGATGATTTCATTAGTTTGTGATTTATTCCAGTGTCAAAAAGTATCCAGAGAATGGATTCTCCAATCCTCCCAGGGAGGAATTCCAAAAAAATCCTCCATCTGTATATATTAGACAAATTATACTCCTCCACCAAAGCACTCATCCACAAGCCGAAAGATGGGACACATGATGGTTGTGCTTGATATAAATGGGAGTATTGGTCATTAAGCAATTTTGACCGTGTAGAATTTTCAGTTTGTGATAAGACTTTGAAATAATGCTTAAAACAAAGATTTTCACATCTTAACCGCAGGGAGGTCTCGTTACTTTCCACATATAAGCTTTCCACTAGAGAAGTTCTAAAGGCACCAGTGCATATCCGAAGTGCATGGTGATGTATCGGATCAAGTTTGGCTAACACTGAAGGCCTTGCCGACCCATAAATGATTGATCCATAATCTAGTTTCGAACGAATGAGAGCTCTATATATAAGAAGCATTGAGCTTCGATCAGCACCCCAAGAAGTATTTGACAGTACTTTCAGAATATTCATAGTTTTTAAACATTTCTTTTTTAGATAGGTAATATGGGGGAGGAACGTAAGCTTATGGTCAAATATCATTCCTAGGAATTTTATTTCCTTTTCTACAGGAATCGGCACATCTTGCAGATAAAGTTCGGGGTCAGGGTGAGGAATTTTCTTTCGACAGAAATGTACACACACAGTCTTTTGAGTAGAGAATCTAAAACCATTTTCCTGTGACCATTTAACAATTCTATTGAGAGAAGTCTGCAATTTACATTCGATGTCTTTCAGGTCTTCTCCCTGGCAACTGACTTGCAGGTCATCGACATAGAGCATACCCTGGACTGCAGGAGGCAGTTGTTTTAAAATAGAGTTAATTTTTATACTAAATAATGTAACACTTAATACACTTCCTTGCGGAACGCCCTCTTCTTGATGGAACATGTCAGAAAGTGTATCGCCTATCTTCACATGAAACTTCCGATCTTGTAGGAAATGTTTGATGAATATCGGCGTGTTTCCTCGTAAACCATTGTTATATAGGTCACAAAGGATACCGTATCTCCAGGTGGTATCATAGGCTTTCTCTATATCAAAGAAAATGGAAACATAATGATTTCTTCTAACGAACGCTCTACGGATACCTGTTTCTAAGAGTAGAATATTATCGATAGTTGCTCTTCCTTTTCTAAAACCGTTTTGATAAGGGGAGATACAATTATTTGTCTCTAAATAATAAACCAGACGAGTGTTGACCATCTTTTCAAAGAGTTTGCAGAGGCAGCTAGTAAGGGCGATGGGACGGTAATTTGACAGATTAGTAGGGTCTTTTCCCGGTTTAACAATGGGGATGACAAAAGCTATTTTCCAGGCATTTGGAAAGACTTGTTCCTTCCATACTCTATTAAAGAGAAAGAGGATGGTTGCCAATGACTTGGAAGGAAGATGTTTCAGCATAGAATAGGCAATATCATCTGGACCAGGACATGAATTTTTTGTCTGCAACAGAGCTCTTTTCAGTTCAAGCACAGTAAAATCCTGATTACATGATTCAGTGTTGGGAGAGTTGAAATTTATTAGTTGTTTTTCAATGCATTTTTTTACAGAAAGAAATTCAAGAGGGTAGTTACTACTGTGTGAGACGGCTGAGAAACTCTGTCCAATAACGTTGGCAATTTCTTCCCTACTAGTAACTGTTTCACCACTTGTCTTTAAAATGGAAAGTGTGTGCTCTTTGTAGATACCGGACGCTTTCCGGACTCTCTCCCACACCTTCTTACTCGAAGTTGAAGAGCTAATCGAAGACACATACGAGATCCAAGAATTCTTCTGACTTTTCCTTCGCACCTGCCGAGCTTTTGCTTTAGCCCTTTTGAATATTATGAGATTTGATTCTGAAGGATATTGCTGAAAAATTCTCCAAGCTTTCCTTTGTTTTCTGATGGCGTCCTGGCATTCAGGATTCCACCAGGGCTTTGGGTATTTTGGCTGTTTTACCGACGTTTTTGGTATACATATATCAGCTGCTTGAATAATTTTATCTGTAATGATCTTCACAGCCTGAACAATGTGCACATTCTTTATTATTTCTTCAGTAAAAAGAGCATAATGTAAGAAAGAGTCCCAGTCGGCTTTGTCCAACAAAAAGCGTGGTGTTCTAGGTATAAACACACTCCTATTTCCTGTAATACTTATGATAATAGGAAAATGATCACTATTATATAGATAATTCTCGACATTAAAGAAACAAAAAGGCAAAATCTGTGGAGAAACAATAGCAAGGTCAATGGAGTGGAAGGTCCTTGTTGGCTGATGAAAATAAGTGCTTTCTGCGTTGTTAAGGATACAGAGACAGTGGTCGTGGAGTAGCTGTGCAATTTGCTTTCCTCGTGGGTTTGTGTCTTTACTACCCCACAAGGGATTGTGTCCATTCACCGACTAGAATAAACGGAGCTGGTAGTTGGGCAATTAGATCCTCTAAATCTCTTAAATTAATGTTCTCATTAGGCAGGATGTAAATACTGCAGACAGTAGTCAGTGTTCGAATGCTCAACTGTACTGCAACTGCTTGGAGAGGAGTATCCAAAGGGAGAGCACTCGAAGGGCAATTAATTGAGGTGAGTAGACAGACACCACCACTTGCGCGTTCACTGAATGTCTTATCCTTTCTTGTCATCGAGTATCTACGTAGCTTTGCAAAATTACCAGGTTTGAGGAATGTCTCTTGTATCACTATACAAATAGGTTGATATTTATTAATAAGTTGCTTAATGCCATCAATACCCTGATAGAAGCCCCGGCAGTTCCACAAAATGAGAGTAGCCATTAGGAATGTTTATTGCTTCGATGCTGTTTCTTTGTTTTGTGAGGTAGAACATTTTTCGAGAGATCTCTGCCTCCATCTGTTTCCATCTCAGATTCGATAAAGTCTGAAAAGGTCCCTTCAATAGAGCTTCGGCTTGATTTTCTCTTTTCTGAGCTTTTGATTTTCTTTTTTGAACTCTCTGTTTCTTATGTTTTTATTTCTCGACTTTCTATTGTCTGTTTGGGAGGAGGTAGAAGAAAGACTTTTTCTTTGTGATTTGTTTTTGGTTCAGGTATCTTCTTCTGTGTGCTATGCGATGTTTGTGTACTTATTGACCGATATGATTTAGTGGCTTGTGCATAGGAGACATTTGCTTTTGACTGACCCATGCTAAAAAGTTTCTTAGCTTCAGGATAGGAGATTTTTCTTGTAGTCTTAATATGCTGTATTTCTTTCTCTTCTTTCCACTTAGGGCAGTTTCGTGAGTATGCTGGATGATTGCCATGACAGTTTGCACATTTTGGATCAGCTACACAATCCTGACTTTCGTGACCTCCTGCAGAACAGCGAGCACATGCCAGGTTTCCCCGGCATGCGGCCTTCGCATGGCCAAACCGTTGACACTTGAAGCAGCGCAGTGGGTTCGGCACGTAAGGTCTGATGGGGCAATTCAGGTAACCTGCCTTAATGGCTTTCGGTAGCTCTGGAGAGGAGAAAGACAGAATAAGATGTTTTGTGTTGACGAGTTGCTCGTCTCTATGGACTTTTATTCGGCGGACACCACATACATTTTGCTCGGCAAGTTCTTTTGAAAGTTCATCCTCAGACTGATATCAAGTCTATTTCCGAAATGACACCTCTTGACGTGTTCAAAGACTTATGAGAGGATACAGTAATAGAATGTTCCCCCATTTTGGTCATTTTTAGGAGAGAGGAAGATTGTGCATCAGATGTAGTCTCGATGAGCAGAGATCCTGAACGGAGCTTTTTTATGTGTTTTGGCTCGCCTGCTGAGGCCACAATATGCTTATGGATGAAGAATGGTGATAGATTTTCTAGCTCACCAGTGATAACTAAGAACTTTGGACATTTGTTTATGCTAATTAAGGTCGAAGTACAAATTCTTTTAGCAGCTCTAGAATTTTTCGTATCCATATGGTTAGGAGAAGAAGTTAAAGTTTTCATATTGAAAAGAGAGAAGGTTTCGGCGAAAAACGATCGAATCAATATGGCGGCTGTGTTGTTTGTGCTTTCACGAGGACAGAAATCAAGTGTGCTAAAGAAAATGCTTTAGATCTGTTGAGTGAGCAGCAACTTATATCAAAGTATAGGGTGTATAAGGATCCTAGCAAGGGGAGCCGACACATCATCTGTGTTGTATCCAAATTAAGTGCACTTGTTGCTAGTGGACATTGATTTAGCATTGTGTTGATAGATTGCTACCTAATTCAGAGAAATATGCATGGATGCACTGCATCAAATTATTCATATTGTTCCAGAAATAACTTTAGTATGTTCTATTTCGCGAGAAATGAAGAAATACGAAGAAAATGGGTAATTAATTCTTGTCCATTAGAATAGATTCCGATCGCAAGACCGTGCGCTTTTGAAGTAAGTTCAGCTTCGTATGTTTTCATAAATGTTAAAAAAATAAGTTTCATGTTTCAGCGAAATGTGTATTATCATTTAAGTATTGCTAATTAATGACAAACTGATTTATATGTACAAAATGAATATCAGAATGTGTATAGTCAATACACAGATACCGATGGCGATAAGTAGATGCTGATGTGATTTTCTTTATTGTTATTATTGCGAAAGGACAAAGTTTAAACAATTATATTATATATTTGATTTCAATTTTGTGTGTGATTATAACTATGAAGTGCACTTTTTATTTCAATTTTAATGCGGGATTCATAGTTTAAAATCGTATGTTATTTTTTGGCCTTATTATATTGTTGCCAAATCTGTCAGTCAGCCTCCAATGCAAAAAAAAAAATGTAAACATTGGATAATATGATTGAAATTATGCATTATATAATGCTTCTCTTAAAGTAACATAAATATATCATATTTATATTCATTTTGAAGAATGTAAGCATCAATTTAGGTATTTAACGAATAATTTTGACTGTATTTATACATCATGTAGACTATATTTCCAGCTCTTTCATTTAACTGTAATTGCTGTCAATTTATTTCCAATGTATCAACATAAAATATGTTTTAAAATGCTGTACAAGCTTAGTCAGTTATTCTTAATTTAATTCAGACAATTTTTATGTGTAATTAAACTAATTTATTAATATATGTTACTGTAATTTACTACTTTTGATTTTAATGTTTTAGAATTTGCTAAATCAAGTTTATTTTTGTGTGACCTTGCAGAGGCACCAATAATAAATCTGTTTTGGCTTTCACTGCTAAAGTTTTTAATGAAAAAAGTATTACTGATGTAAAAGAATGAAAAAATGATATTTACTTCCTAATCAGTGCCTTATGATATTGCAATAATTTAAAAGGCTTCTTACTGTTTCTTAAGTTGCATAACGTGTTTTCATAACTTCTTGTCATCTTTATGTTTTATTCGTCTATGTTATCAAATAAATATAAAAGGTATGTTTCTAATTCAAAATTCTTCCTTTCATAGCAGTGTTATGTACCATGATGTGATATGTGTTGGCGTTTATTATATAGTTATGAACATTAGAGTCATTATAGAGTTTTATGTATTTATTAAATATATGTAATCTACATCATTGTGTATTATATAATTTTCCTTTTAGAATATATTACATTGTATTTTTTGAGTTGTTAATAGAACTAGGTACATTTTTCTCTTCTTTTGCTTTAAAAGGTCTTTTGAATCACTTTTTTTTCAGTATGCACGTAAAATTTACTTGACCTATATTTTTCACATGTATATGATTTACGAGGCGTATTTGGAAACTAAGTACCGTTTTGAAAAAAAAAAATAGTAAAACAATTTTTTCGAATCCAATTTTATTTTTACATGAAAATACATGTCTTAAACTATTTTTCAACATAGTTTCCGCCAATAATCAAACACTTGTCATAGCGGGTGACCAGTTTTTGTATACCATCGTCAAAGAAACTTCCCACCAGCTTCGATAACCACGACTCCACAGCATTTTTCGTGTCATCGTCAGATCCAAAGTGCTTGCCACCAAGCTCGCGCTTCATGTGCAGGAACAAGTGATAGTTGGACAGCGCCAAGTCCGGGCTGTACGGTGGGTGATCGAACTGCTCCCAATGAAACTGTCGAATTAACGATTGAGTGACACCAGCAGTATGGGGCCGAGCATTGTCATGGAGCAACACAATTCCTTTATTGAGCATTCCTCTTCGTTTGTTTTGAATGTCACGCCTTAGTTTTGTTAGTCTCACAATATCGTGCCGCATAAATGGTTTCACCTCTGGGAAGAAATTCAGTAAGCAAAACGCCTTTCCTATCCCAGAAGACAGTGCACATGATTTTTTGTGAGCGACATTGTCACTTTGAGCTTTTGTTTTTTCAGAGAATGAGTGTGTCTCCACTCCATCGATTGTTGTTTCGATTCTGGTGTGAAATGACACACCCAAGTTTCATCACCTGTCACAATTTGGTTTAAAAAGTTTTCTCCCTCATCACTGTACCACGTGAGAAATGTCAGGGCACTACCAAGTCGCTTTGTTTTGTGAACATCAGTGAGCATTTTTGGAACCCATCGGGAACACAGTTTGCGATAATTCAAGTGATCAGACACAATTTCGAACAAAACAGTACATGAAATTTGTGGAAATGCCTCTGAAAGAGTTGTCATTGTGAAGCGTCTGTTATCATGAATTGCTTCATCAACTTTCCTTACTAAATCATCGGTTACAACAGAAGGCCGACCACTTCGAGCCTCGGCGTGGACATTTGTTCAACCTGCATTAAACATTCTTACCCACTTTCTCACCATTCCATCACTTATCACATATTCACCGTAAACTTCTATCACTTGACGATAAATTTCGGCTGGTTTAACATTCCTTGCGTTCAAAAATTTAATCACGGCACGAATCTCAGAGTCAGCGGGAGAACTAATTGTCTTAAACATTTTGAGTGTGCACAGCAAACTGAAAACACAACATAGAGCAACCAAAATGGCGACAATTGAAAGTCGGTGAACAAGAAAGACTAGTGCGCATGCGTGGGATGCCTACCACAGCGCTGCAACGGCGCTAGAATGAAACGGTACTTAGTTTCCGAATACGCTGCATATGTGAATGGAATGTGTCTTTCAGGTTAGCTGTTTTCATAAAGAAATTAAAATAAAATAATACCTTTGAAGAATTTCCATAGATAAAACTTTGAAACAATAGCGCTGAAAAGCCAAAGATGGCACACCAAACGTGAACTGCAACCCTAAAGAATGGTTACGAGGAGTCAACCTGCACATCTGGTAGCTCTTTCATTGGTTATTTCGAAACAAACGCAACTTCCGACCACGTGACAAACTGCATCGCGCATCAAGTAACCTCTGGCAACCCCTACGAGTTCGACTGGTAGGGAAGTGTTTCAAATAAATACGAAAAATCACTCGTTTTCAAAAGTGATCGCTAATGCTGGATACAACGATCGCTGTTTGAGCGATCATCGCTGTTTCAATTGAATGAGGCCTTAAAACACTACTTTTACCATATTTTGTATAAAATTTTCAGACTGCAGCCGACAAACTTTCATTATTTTAAAAATATTGTTCAATAATGAAGACATGCTGTTGTATCATATAACGCTCCATTTTCACAAACTAATCCACATTAATCCTAAACTCTCAGCTTTCAAACTTCTCTTCTTTCAGGGTTGCCAAAATCTTAATGCAAAAATGCCACCAAATTCAAATCTTGCGTTAATTTTGGGACATCTTTTAGTCAAAAGATGTTTCACTTCATTTGAACTACACTACTCTGGGCAATACAACTTTATACATTTCTTTTATGTATAGTAATGCCATCTTGCTGTATGGAGACTATTGCCATCTTACAACCAAATTCAAATATTGTATGTTTCATGCATGAGATATGAATTTCCTGTGCCTACTCTGAACATAGTTATCAGTTTTATCACTAACATAACTAGAAATAAAACTGCACCATAAAATTTATTGCTCCAATTCCAGTTCATCAAATAATTACCTACGTGATTCTTTTTAATATCTACAGCAGGTGTTGTTTTAACTACATGGAAAAAGCTGCATGTTGTCAAAACAAGAAATGCTGTCAACTTGTGTGATAATAACTAGTATCCTACACATCTAATAATAACTGCCAACAAATGCACCGTAATCTACAAGAAAAGTCATATTATAACCATCTTAAATTTAAGTATGATGTGCATACACAAATTAATATTTCTTATTACCAAAAAAAAAAAAGAGCAAACTAGAAATCGAAAATTAATGATGTTTACTAAATAAGCTAGCAAAAGTAGTCTATGAAAATAAATTGTAATTCAGAAAAATGTCACAGAAAAAAAAATCAATATTTTTTTAATTAAGAGTAAAAATCATACACTCACGTGAATCCTTAAAAGTCGTAATAACTAATGTAAAACCATTTCCGTCCTGGGTCCATTTATCCGTCACATACTTAAGAGTTACAAAGTTGCTCTGAGTATAGATGGTCCCAATATCAGCTCTTGTACTGCGGCATGATAAGTCTGCCTACAGCAGCATAAATAATCTTATTAATATGAAGACTGCCTACCGCAGCAAAAATAATCTTAATAAGTCTGCTTGGAGAAGCATAAATAATCACATTAATAAGCATGAAGCATAAGCAATCTAAAATTTGATTAAATAAAAGTTCATCAAAATTATGTTCATCAAATTTTCTTTTAATTTATCAAATATTTTTTACTTGGTAATTCTAATATGTATATAACTGAAAAATTTTTAAATTATAAATACTTGTGAATCTATAGTTTCAATGCTATTCAATATACAAATGCATATTTCAGATTACTTAAATGCAAAGTAAACGTTAAGAGACATTTTCTGTTTATGAAAATTCAGTTTTTCTTATATCACATTAAATTTTTCTTGCTGTTCAGTTTAGAACTAACTTTTTAAAAATATTTTCCTAGTTTATACTACTGCATAAAATGCAGTTTTGAAATAAGGATTAATACTTAAAATTTGTACAGACTATAATTGACCTCCATGGGACATCACACTATCACGTTGTATTACTAAACTCAGAACCCTCTTTGGAAGCACAAACAGTGTACTAAAAAAGTGGGTCCAAAATTTTTTACTTAATCATTAAGATAATCATTTCCAATTATACTTCAAATGTTATCTATCGTATACATTGTTCCATGCTTCTAAACTGAATTAAACTAGTCAAAACACAAAGTGGATGGAAGGGTTCTATTCTTAGTCAAAGATAACTTAGACTGGCAATGGATCCAAGATTTCCTCATGAGCTGATGAACATTACCACCATGCTTCGATGATTAAGGCCAATTTTACCACAGTTACAGGTATGAAATGTGCCCTTCCCAAATACACTACAAAAAAATTCAGTGTTCATTTGAAATGAAAATGAATGATGCAAACAAAAAATCATTCTGCATTTGCTTTTTGCTATAACATTTATATAATGCTAAATTTATATCCTAATTATTAAAAATGGAAATTTGTCTGAGTGTTATCCAATCAAGAAGATGCCAATTAACCCTCTGAGCGCCACGACGGGCTTTATCCAATCAGGAAATTTTTTGTAACTTATAATTTAAGATATTTTGCTTTCTTACTTTCTTTAATAATAAAAATGTCATCGTAATGAATGAAAGTTTATGAAAATACAGATTAAAATAAGTAAATATACAAATTTAGCTAATAAAGGCTGTTTAAATACAGATCTTCATGACAGATCCAAAAATCTGCACCGCTCAGAGGTTTAATGTACTAATTTGAAATTTTGCATATAAGTAGGCAGGTATATGTAGAAGCTTGATCATCATCTTTGTAGTATCATAAAAGATTTGAGGTATAGCTGTATCTATTGATAAACTGACAAGCTTCCCCCCCCCCAATTTGGAATCTGAGAGAGAACACTTTAAGAGAGGATACGGGGATCTTCTAACTCTCTTTCCCTACAACAACCTCTTGAGAAAATTTTCGTTCACCTTATATTTTGAATGCCTCCCTTGCCATACAAACAGTATACGTTAATAAATACCTATGTCTTCTCCGGGATCCGAACCCGGACACTTCTGTACAGCAGTCAGCGTAATTACCCACTATACCATCTGGGCAGCATCAGCAATAAATTCATTAGAACACAGGCCATTAACCATTTCAAATGTCAATCCTGTTCTTGAGGAACATCTGGAATACTGCACAAGCAGTTACACACGAAATATCTACAAATTTTTAACTAACTCTGTACATTGAGAAGCAAAATTAGCGCTAAACATATATAATGCAAATAAACATTTAGGCTATTAAATGATAATTTCTGCAACTTTAATTTTGCTGATTGTGTCTTTAGTTCCTTGGATGAAGTTAGATAAAATAGTTAATTTTTACTAAAACATTACTGAGCATTTATTTTTACTCTTCTATTAATTATATTGTATGCCATTTCAAACAGTAATTTGATTCTAATTAATAATTATTCTCAATATGAAGGTTATTTCCTCCCTCTTTAACAGTGTGTCTTCAAAGTGGAATTGGAAAAATATCCAGCTAGCAATTGAGATGTCTGGAGTTTGAATCCTGGTGAAAGGATTGCTGCTTTTTCATGTTACTTGCTCCATGATACATATCTAATTGCTCTATAAATATAATTAATAACCATCCAGTGATATAATAATTAAACTAATATTTAAATAATTTCTCTAACACAGATTACAAAAAATTTTTAATATGCATAAATGCATTGAAAAATAATTTTACCAGCATTAAATAAAACTTAACAGCTTACAGCAAATAAATGTATGACCATAAATCCATAATTCAGTTTAAGTACAATATACTGCAGAAAGCAAAACTGAAATAATAGTAGTAAAATAATAAAACAGTGCAATGCAAAAAGCATATAAAATGTTACCTTGAAAAATAACAGCCAGAAGCAAGCATAACTCAAAACTAAAACAAAAAAATAAACTTTATAAAAAAATTAAAACATTTTAACTTCGAAAAAATGAGGAAATAAAATGAAAGCAGCAGAAAATAGTAAAATATTACATGCATGAAAAAATTTCTTTGAAAAACAATGTGGCATAATGATGCATTAATTAAAATAAGAAAAATTTCATATAAAAGAAAACATTTATTTACAAAACAATAAACAAAATACCAACATATCATAATATATAAAAAGTAACCAGAAGTAAAAAGAAATATGTTAGGCAAATAGTAGCAATACATAAGAGAATATACAAAGATTGACGATAAAAAACATAAGCAGTTTATTACAAAGCATAAATAAATAAATAAATAAAGAGACTCAGTCTTGCTTAGATGCATATTAATATTTTGAAAGATTTTGTTTAACATACGATGCATTCTTCTGTTCCAGATAACAAGTACAAATGTGCCCTTTTTATAATTAATTAATTTAATGCACATCTTTCAGACTGCATAGGAAAGGAGAGAGAACAGTTTTTTTTTATTTTTCTATTTTTATTATTTTATTGTAAAAAAACATTTTCTACCATATACGGTAATTTTTTAAAGAAGAAGGATACATTCTTGAAGAATATTTGTACTATATATATAAACATGAAATTTGCACTATATATATAAACATGAAATTACCATCCTTATTTTTTAATAAAGTATAGAAAATATTTATTAAGAGTAAAATTTCATTCCTCATTTTGCATCATAGTCTGAACATTGCAACTGTTGTAATATCAGACTTTAATAGCTTAGTACCCAACTATCACAATTGTACAAAATGTGACAGTCAATTTTGCTAAAGAGATAAACTATCTCTGAAACTCATAGTGATACCTATTCTACTTCACTTTCATAAATTAATAATCACTTATTAACCTTCACATATGTTCATCCCCCAAGAAATTTAATATGTGGCCTCGAATTTTGCTTAGCAAATATTAAGAGAATATCATTAAATAAAATTTATTGGCTCTTCTATTTCGTATATTAAGAAACCAGTCTTTTTCTGCACTTGATATCTTTTGCAACACCAAGAGCTGATTAAGTACTGTTCCATTACACACGTCCTTCTCCATATACAATGTCTACTTATCCCTGTCAGCACCTATATTTATCATTAACTTGAAATTATTATTTTATACAGACTTTTGTTCAAGAGTTATTAACTTTCATTTATTTTCTTTTTTTTTAATATCATTAAGCTTTGATTTATATAAAACAATTTTCATCCAATTTATATTATAATTCTGATCATACATTTAAAATATTTCAGCTTTCCGATCCCCTTTTTAGAGCTCTAGCACTTTTCCTTTTGAAGATTATACATTTTAAGATATTAAAAAGGAAAATGTTTGTTTTCTAAACCTTTTTTTATATGCAACTCCTTCAACTATAAATTTAAAATTCATTTAATGCCTTTTACAGAAAGCATAAAAAGTTTTGACAAATCAAAAACAAAAAATAGGTATTGCGATATTGAAGTCTTAAGGCCAGGAAGCTCAGCTTGGGTGAACCTGGTTTTGAGTGAATACTTATGTGATCACTAGTTAGAAGAAGCAATCTTTCCATAGCCAAGTACTATTCTTAGAGGAGAAGCCATAAGTTAAATTTAAGTTGATATACATGTTACTGGCAATATAATAAAAATTAAGACATTGCATAGAATGCCTAGGCATTCTACGCAATGAATACATATGTAGAATGCTGAAAATCAGAGGTCAAAGCATGAAATGATTAATATTTCACATACTTCCTATGTATTCTATGCAATATTAAAAGACAAATGTGTAATTAATAAAACAGTCCCACAAACAATGTTTCTAATGTCACATGGCAACACACAACATTTGATGCTTGCCTCAGATGGACCATTCCCATTTTACAATAACACTATTCTGAATTTGTTCGGCAAAAACTCTAGCCCAATGATTCTCAACCTATTTTGCCCCATGCACCACTTTCACCATTCACAGAAAATCATCCTCCCTTCTTTTTTCCAGAACTTGAAAAATACACATTATATTTATTTACATTATTTTTTACTGTGTTTTATAAATTAAAAACAAAAAGTGCATAAAACATTGATTAATATCAAAACTTCAACAGTAGTTTCTTATATTCATAAACTAAAGCTAAATACTTAACAGCTTAATAAAATGCCTTCACTATCCTCCCCTGAAGCTACTAATTCCTTCCATTTAGAATCCCTGCTCTAGCTCATACTGTGCTTTATGAAAAAGGGAACAGCAGAAAAGGATGTGCAAATGGCAAAATGACTTGTAGTTGTAATTCTACGAAGAACAGTCTAAAGTTCATATCAAAGCTGTAAAACACAACATTTCCTTACCAAAACTACTTACTTAAATTTAAAAAGACATTAAGCCATAGCCAATCAGGTAAGGAAAAGTTATGCATGCATAAATATATTGTTGATCCAATAAAACCATTGATTAAATGTCAGTTTGTGTTGGCTTCACTGCGATTGATTGATTCTTATGAAAAGCTAGCACAAAAATGAAAGTTAGAATTTTCAGGCAAAATACTTAAACCAGTTTTCTTGACAGAGCAAGGTCTGATTGGTTAGCAAAAAGCTTAGTTTAAATCTCTTATGATTGAAAATCCACCACGTAAATTTAGCATTAGTGGAAAATAAAAATAAAAGTGAATTATCCTTTTAAGAAAGGCTTTAGTGCTATTTAATTCTATATTACAGCCTCTGAGATATTTTATAAACTTCATGAAGTTCAATTGGCCATTAGCACACAGAACGTTTCCTAACAGAATGTTGAAAGAGTTTTCATCTAAATATAGAACATTACTCATCATGATACTAAATCATACATTTCACTTACCTTAGTACAGCATGTTGGAGGGGGGGACAATATTGAAAATATATGTTGTTGTGAAGCCTATGGGTTTTTTTTTTTTTTTTTTCTGAATTTAATTCCCAGTGTCAAGACACTTTATGCATTCATATGCATCACTGGTTTCCATTAAACATATACAACAGGTTGCAGAAATGGAAGCCTCTTTGGTAAGCATGTAGTTGATAATAGGGGGGAAAACACAATAGACATGTTGATCAGAATGTTATATAAAATTATAAAACTGAGTATTTCTGGGGTATCCAGAGTTGGGAGATACCATGGACCCAAAAAGCAACAACTTTCCATCTAAATTTTACAAATTCTTCATGATAAATCTTAAATCCTTATAATTATCTTCCACTAATATCGCAGACTTGGATTTTCAGTTGTTAATAAGGAAATTCTAAGCAATGTTTTCTAAAAATCAATCATACAATACATTTTTTTAATATTTGTGCATAAAGCTGAATAATTCCTCTTTCTTGAATTAACACATTTCGATTTTAAAAGCTCCTTAAGTTTCTTGATCTTTATTTTTTAAAACTGCCAACAGTAAACTTTGAAGAGTTCTCTGCTCTTCTATAAATATTGTACATTTTGTCCCTGACTTCACTTTTAGAACAAAAGTTAAACACTGTTAGATTTCTGCCTTCAAATCTAGTTCTGCTTCTATATGCCAAAGGTCATACGATACTGAATGATCAGATGATCCAGAAAAATTGCAATATGAACGAAACTTCAAAGGAATGATTTTTAAAACATAAATAAGTTGGCACCAATGAAAAAGCAAACATTTTAAATTTTTCTGCAAAGATTGAGCTCACTTAGGGAAAATAGCCTATAGCGTCCACTTGGTTCACTCCTGTGTGAAAACTGTAACAGTAACTGCACAGAAGAAGGGTTAAAAGTACAATTTATTAACTCTTTAAAATTTACAATGTGGCAACTCGATGCTAACAAACTATGCTTAAGTGGTAACTGAAATTTAAAAAAAAAAAAAAAAAAAAACTAAGTAAAGATTTGAAGACATGTACAAGTCGTCAAACTAAACTACAGGGCTCAGAATAATTCCTGTTTCTTAAACCCTGTCGAAAAGTAGTGGTAACAAGCAAATGCAATTAAGCCATGCAAAACCAGCAATAACTCTGGAACAGAGGAACACTTAAGCAATAGAGGTGATGGCAATAGCCTAACTCTCTTTCTTACTGAACCTCACTTTTTAACCTCTTTCTTCAAGGTAGAATCTGCATTCCTTCATGCGTGCTTCCAAATTTAAATATTCTGGCATTGATAATTAGAGGAATGAAGGCTTATAGAAAAGAATAACAAATTAAATAAAATGGTTATTTAAAATAAATATAAATCCCTACATGCCAACTCTAGTACCCATCTGATGCTATAGGGAAGAATCAAAATTTTTTAGGACAATGTACAAATTTGCTTTTATATGAAGACAGTCAATTATCATTATATTTCTGAATATAAGCTGATCTGTGTATATGCCAAGAGTAGGTTTCTTTTTTAAAAATGTACTCAAAATACAAAACCTGTATATAAGCTGAAATGAAAATATTCTTGTAACGCTCAAACATGTCATCATGAGGATGAAACTGTTG
This sequence comes from Stegodyphus dumicola, assembly GCF_044657685.1. Lineage (NCBI taxonomy): Eukaryota > Metazoa > Arthropoda > Arachnida > Araneae > Eresidae > Stegodyphus > Stegodyphus dumicola. The sequence continues at coordinate 74,399,546 of NC_140771.1, forward strand.
CAAGCAAATAAAACAAGTGGAATTTTTTCCAATCAAATCACTGTAAAGTAAGAAGTGAGATGCCAACAATGATTAGCTTCAAGTCTGCTAACCCTATCTAAGGCTTACACATTTATTCCATTCTTTTGTTGTCTTGTCTTGTACATAATCTGTGGTATCAGTTAATTTTCTGTGCCATTTCATATTTTGTCCCAAAGCTGAGCAGGAAGAAAAATTCTTATACAACAAATTTTAAACTACAGTTGATCACATTCGCTGTGCTTGGCATTTCTTCATAAATGAAAAACAAGTTCGAGAGTTCAAAGAAAGTTTAGTTTCAGAGAAAACTGAGTGCAAATTTTAGCAACAGATCTTTCGTTTTGCTGATAATGCAAAAATTAGCAATATAAACAATGTTGAAAATAAAACAAATCTTAATAAAATGAATAACTCGTTTTATTCAAAATAAATTTTTTTGTAGCCTTAAGAAATATACACTAAGGAAATAAAAGTGTGACATTTAGTGATTTATCGCGTGCACTCAGCTAACAGAAAAATGCCTAAATTACCTGCAATTTCAGCAGATCTGTATATAAGCCGGCTCCCATAATTTGAGTTTAGGAAAAGTTATAAAAATTCTCGCCTTATACATGGAAGTATAAGGTAAAGCAATCTTTTCTTTTGCATAAAATGAGGTACAGGTTCTTTTATAAAAGATCATGATCATAGGGTAAGGAAAAAAAAAAAAAAAAAACACTGTGTTTGACAAAGATATAATTTTTGCCAATGAAATGAGATAAAATTATTACATCAGTCAAGAAAATAGCTTATCGTGGAAAATAATGGCTTGTTTATGGTAAAAATGGAAATTAGATTTGCTAGTTTAAGCCATAAATTCATTATAACCTGAATCAACTCCAAACATATGCAACTGGTAAGGAAGCTGATTGTCAGAGGAGACCAGCTGTTTTCATAAACTTAATAAAGACATATTTTGCTTTGCATAATTATGTTTAGTATATATGGGACACCAACTGTGCTGACACCTAAAGTGCTGGATTTAGTCCAAGTATAGCCACTTTCTTATAAATGAATTTAACAATATTCTACACACTAACTTTCATGATTTACTTATCTCAAAAACATCATGTAAAAATATAAATTTCATTTTAATGTATCTGGAATTTGAAGAGTCAAATAATTTTAAAATACTTTGTTTTAAAACAAATATTTTGAAAAACTTAAAAAAAAAAATAAAAAACACTTTACCTTATAATTGCCAAATGCATGTGCTCCATCAAAGATATAAAGATGATCGTTGCAATCCAAAGCTAACCTTTCAAACCTGAGCATAAACCGTTGCAGTATAGTATCTGTCTGAAATGTAAGGACGCACTGTAAATTATCTTCTCCGTCTGACCGTAAAACTGTACCATCTATTTTCTTATACATTTGAAGGTTGCGTTCTTTTGTGCATAATGTAGATATATGATCTAGAAAAACAAATTACGAGTCAATAAATATATAAGGATGTTAGGTTTACCTTCATTTTTGGCATTAAATTCATTTTCTTTCCAACTTTGCTATTTCACCTTGAAACTGATTATTTTTAACTTGCAGCTTCAGCGCAGGTTAGGCTTTATTTTTTGAGTGTAGTTTCTACTACTTGGCTATTCTTAAGATTTTATTTATATATATATAGTATAAAGAAGAAAGTTTTACAATAAGCATTTTATACCATTTTTCTTATATACTTTAAGATCACATTCTTTTGTAGGTAATGCAAATATATGATAAATTTGATATAATGCAGATATATGATCTGAGAAAACTGTACTCTTTTGGTATCGGAACAAGATTCAGAAGTGCATGTATCTATGCACATGTATATGGATGTATGTGTTCATGTATGTATGTAGGTAAGTACATACATGCATACATTATGTGCGCATGTGCATATGTTATGTGTGTATATACATAATATATATGCACATACACACATCTGAATCCAATCCCGATAACAGGAGAGTACCGAAAAAACAAATCATAAGCTCAATTAAATATATACAGTCAAAAGTCTTTAATCCGGACTCGTCGCGACTTTGGCGATTCCGGATTCTCGATTTTTCCAGATTATAGATCATCAGTTTAAATCTGGTAAGATGGCATGCAGAAATTATAAAATTAAAAATATGAAACCGTAATTTATGAAATAAAGAACAATTATGATCTAAAGGGTATCAAAATTTACAAAAAAAAAGCTTAATATTTATTTGTTTACTTTATTAAACATTTCTTTCAATGTAAGTTGTTTAAGGTGCTTCGTTTTATGTGATAATACTTTCTCTTTAATTCTATAAACAGACATAATTTCTTGTTCAGTGTCAAAGTTCCGCTGTTCAAGTCCTATAATTGCTTTGTTGAGAATACCGACTAATTTGTCAATCGAAATTTTTTCGTTTTCAATAACCTCTGTGTCACTTTCTTCACTGTCGGAAGCGAATTATAATGACGAGGAATTTTATTTAAATCATATCAAAGACAGAGTACATCGAGATGAAATACTACATTTAGTAAGAGATAATAAGTCAAATAAAATAAAAACATCTGTTCTGAAGATAAAGATAGTGCTGACTCCAATTCATTGTGCGCCGCGGCGTTCCCCCCACCCACCCACACACACACACTGCTGCAGAGCAGCATGAAATTGATAAACAGATTTTGGAATGGTTAGAGAAACAAAGGATATGCCTTTATCCATTTTTTGCAGCGATTCCACTTTTTGTTTAATGGACTTCGAAACATACTTTCGCTTTGTAGATCCTTTACATATTAGTAAATATATATCGGAAATTCTACTTGACATAATCGAAAGTTCAAGCTTACTTTTATAAAATTGCTCTAACAGTCTACAAAAAATAATAAACCGGATCCAATTCAAAGATTAAGGAACAACGCAATCTGCAACATTAACTGAATTAGATAATTTTAGCTTAGCTTATACCGTCCGTTATACATTAAACGCACATGCGTAAACGTATTATGTGCATGCACACATGCATATTCGCAGCAGTAAAGGTCTTACATGCATGCGTAAATGCCTATGCGCAAGCATCAACGTGACACATGCGCAGAAAGTTTGTAGCTTTGAGGTCCGGATTATGGGTGTCCGAATTAACGACTTTTGACTGTAGTATGAAAGAATACAAACATACTTTTATACAATCAACTGTATTTTATATTCATACAAAGACTTTATTAGATGTTTTAATACAGCAATAGGTTCAACTTTTCCAATACTTATATCTTTTAAATTTATAACAAACAGCAAAGTATATTTTTCCTGTCAAAAGGAAATTAACAATCATTAAAATAAAACTAATTATTAATAACTGGTAAAAGTTATAGTACTTATGTATCTTCCTGTCAACTGTGAAAATTGGCAGAGATCTTGCCAAAAATTATGCAGTGATTCCGGTTGGAGATTAAGGGAATAGATTGCTCTTTATTCAATTAGATAATCAACAGATACAAGTTAGAAATATGGTATATAAAAACTTAAATAAATATGAGCTTCATTTTTTAGATTATCTGACAAAAATTCATTAAATCTAGCAGCAATTATTTTGACAGTCAAAAACCCTCAATGAAATATAACAGCAAAACTTTCATTTACATGGCAATGCATGGTTTATGCAGATGAACTTGATGCAATACAAATTCATTTAAATAAAATTTAAAGGGTGTCCTGCCATTCTAAGATAACTTTTATTGCAGCATTTTGACAAAGCTCCCATTTTTCAATGTTCTGAGTACATGCATTAGTATCAGTCCCACATCTTTGAAAATACAAAGAGAGCACAAAGTCCGAAATCTATAATCTTTGGATCTTTGGCAATTCCCGATTTTAGAAATTTCAGAATTAAATACAGTCAGTTTAAACAGTAAAATAATAAGCATAAATTACAAAATTTAAGATATGAAAGAGTCATTTATAAAATACTGAAGCATTTATGACATTAATGAAATCAATATTTACAAAAAAAAAAAAAAGAGAGCTCAGTATTTATTTATTTGTTTTATTAATAGCTATTTCAATGTAAGTTGTTTAGGCTGCATCTTTTTTGTGTTAATACCATCTCTTTAATTTTATAGGTAGATATAATTTCTTGTTTGGTTAAAAAGCTCCATTGTTCAAACCGTGTAATTGCCGTGTTGAAAATTACCACTCAACTGTTAGTTGAAATCTTTTCATTCTCCCCAAAAACTTATTTTTCACTGTCATCATTATTGGTAGTTTGGTAGTGACAGCTTTTAGATTTAACATCTACTACAATGTTTGCTGTCTGTTAGTTTATTGCTGATTGGGACCTTTTTATCGGAATGGAAAACTTCTGGTATATCATCATTTACTATAATTTCTTCATAAATTCTTTAATTGGAAAATTTTGCCTTCTGTAGCATTTAAAATCTATGGCAAAATAAAGGTGCTGTTTCAACTACTTTTGAAATTGCATTTTATTAAGCTCAAACTGCACCAACTCCATTTTTTCTCATGCCAAAACTGCTATAGAAGGCAAGCAGCAAATATGCTTTTGCTTTGCAGATCTTTTGGGAAGAATTATGAAGTTTTTTTCAACATCATTACAAATTCAAAATTTAGTTTTGATAAGATCGCTGTAATAATAAATGCCTGCAAAAAATAATAATATAGATCATATCAGTTAAGAAATTTGCTAGTTAACCAAATTTCTTCCAAAACTAATTTTTTCTCACTTCTCATTGTTATGCCACGAAAAGAAAACCAGTCTTAGAAATTCCACATAAATATATCTTAGGGATTCACCTATTTTTAGATCATACAGAAAAATATTACTCCTTCCTGCCTCCAAAGGCTGAATGTGTGATTGCTACTAATGTCAATCAATATATTGTCATTGGCTACGTCATGGTTCCCTAGACAGCAGATATTTGAAAATAACGTACAAGAATCTCAGTCAACCCATAAAAAAATCACTTTTATGATTACTTTTCTACTGCACCTGATATTCTCCATTCCTTATTTTCAGGAAAGGGGGGGGAATCTTTAAAAAAAATTGCTGGTGGTTCAAAGGTTTGGATCATTTCAAATATTGGACATCCAGATTTTGGACTTTGTTCTGCATGCTGTTTTGTAAAACCCAAGTCCCAATTTTACACTGCTTTTGTAAAAGCTTTTACCACTGTTTGGCGTTTTGTGAAAGACTGGTCCCAAATTTTAATCCTTTTATCAAAATACTAGTGAGAAACAGATAAATAGCAGTTAACTCACAATTTTCTTGCAAAACTTCTAACTTGCCTTACTAAAGGTTACTGCCTTAACTTTTAACCTGTATACAGAATTGCATAAAACCAAAGTAAAGCTCTTATAAGTTTGTTAAGATATCAAGTTTATCCATTATTTGAGATAAATTGCATTGTTTGTCAACATTGTTAAAAGTGGTCAATGGCAAAATATACTAAGTACCACAATTATTTACTGTCATTCTTAAAAAACAGGCTCAGTATTATTCAATGAATCACGGTATCTGTCTTTTTAGGCAAAAAAGAAGGTAACTGTAACATGCCTGAACTGTAATGAAACTATTTATGAAAATAAGTGTAAAATAAATTTTTACTAATCAGTACTTTTTATAAAATGGCTACTAAGAAAATTTGCCCATAAAATTAATTGCAAAATCTGTAGCATTCAGATTCTGCAAAGCAGCATCAAAGTTGCATATTTGTTGCATCCATTCTATTTATTCATCTTTTTATACGGAAAAAAAAAAAAAAAAAAAAAAAAAAAAAACTATAATATTCTACCCACTTTTTAAAAGTAACTCATCTAAACTTCTTGTCAAAACTTTAAACTAGAAAAGAATTTTGCAGATATCAAAAATTGGATGAACACATACATCAGTAGTAAAATCTATGACGAGTAAGATAATTGTTGATCCTGATGCATGTTTTTACCCCATCATTAAAAAATCACATCAATGATATTTGAAATAGGCAGATTTATTTAACATAACATCTTCAATCTTTCTTTCAGAATTGATTAATTCAAAGTTGATCCAATGATTCTCAATTAGATTGAAGTCGGATGAGTTTCTAAATCATTAAAGAAGAAGAATTTGATGCTTCCCAAAAACACTCAAATTTTTAGTATATGGGGGGGGGGCACTTAGTGTAATCTCTGCTGATTTGATATTCTGCCACCTAATGTGGCTACAATTGTTTCACCAGTTCTGAGACATACTTTTGTCAGTACAATTTTTACCTACTTAATACAAAGCACCTATTATTGGATTTGCAACTCTGTATAGTGGATACAAAGACAATCCCAGAACACATTCTTTTTGGGTGTTTCAAAGTATGAATGATAATCTTTGTTAAAAAAACACTTTTATAAAATGATTCCTTAAAAATTTTTGATAAAACACTTTTATAAAAAGATTCCTTAATAATCTTTGATAAAACACTTTTATACGATTATTCATTTACATAGCACGAATACCAAGCCCTAAAAATGAGTAAAAGTAAAATTCTTAATCCCCAAGCAAAATAATTTTCAGTCAAGCAAACTGACTCTTCTTCATCTGGTTTATTAAAAGCTACTATTCTGAAGTCAAAGTTTTAGAGCCCACCTCTAGAAATCTTTACGAAACTGCAGAATCTTGCACAAAACCTCCAAAATAACCATACTCTTTTTGAAAATTACATGTGCCAAAGGTTTTCTTTTGACATTTTTAAACAGACTGGTAATTTTCAAATTTTTAATATTTTGGTATCAAGTCTGGTAGTTTTTATACAGTGGCTCACAGTTGTTTTGACACACTTGTATTTTCAAAACCTGCATACGTCTTATTGAAATGTAGAATCCAAATTTTTTCCAAATATATTATTTGCCATAAAATAATCTGGCAATTACATATTATCCCATCGACCATGAAATTATCACCAAGCAGTGCAATTTAGTGTCAATTGTGGAACATTGAATGAAGTAACAGCACACTCATAATATCTGCCCTTTCCTTTGATATAGCCCCAATTGATTCCTGATAAGCCACGTTTTGTTTGTATTAAAGGATATAAACTAATATCTATTGCTGTTTCTCATTTAGAAAAAAATGACTAAAAATTGTAACCTGCCTTCTACAAAACAGTATGTTTATTTTCAGGATTATAACATCCGATCAAAAAAAGTATACATTGATCAACATAATATGATCAGCTACATATGGTAACAAGACAATAACAGATTAGAAAAAATATCTGTGGGAAGTTTGTACTCGTAATGTTCTAAATACAGCTTCCAGTAAAATCAGAGGGCCTAATAAAATAGTAGAAACCAACGAAAGTATTTTTACAAAGTAGATCAAATACTGATTCTTTATTAAATAAAGAGGAATCAATTCCTTCAGAATTATGCAGGATCAACTGGTACAATTTTGGCATTAACTCTGCCAACTTTAGTAATTCGATAGTAGACAAATTTCAAGGTTGAAGGTATAATATACATGTACAAATCAGTAACTCGCCTAATAATTCGAACACTTGAAGCTTGAGGATGTTTTAAAAGATGAAGTTTCTTGTCTTTTTTTAATCATGACAAGAATTACTGTCTGCATTTGGAAAAGAGTTTGTTTAGCGAAATAATGTTAACAATTCTATATTTCAAATGAATGTGCCAAAATACTATAAATTAATGACCAATTCTGTTTGAAATTTAATTTATGATTTTAAAAATGATATAAGAATTTAAAATATTAAAAAAATGTTGATGCAGAGCATTCAATTATCTCTGGTGCAAAATGATGACAGCTGTATGGAATTATTCAAAATGCACTGAAGTCTGCAATGCATTCCAAACTAACATGAAGGAATTATATATTTATCATATGAAAAATCAAATAAAACCAAAAAAACCTAAACATAATTGCACTTCATCACGAAAAAAGAATTAAAGGTATGCATAGAAACAGAAACACAGTAAGTAAAATATAATCACAAGTTCCTTCTTTACACACATAAAAAAAGGGGGGGAACTTTAAAATAAATTAAATCGGGGCCTGATTTATTATCATTATTATTACTAGCATAATCCATTCAATGTAACAAAAATGCAGTTCCGGAAAACGGCTATGCATCAAATCATCTTCCTACCTTGACCTAGGACAAAAACTTGCAAGTATTAATTACTTTCATCAATTTAGCCAATTTTGCAATAGATATAAAAAGGGCAAGCAGAGAAAAGAATATCAGTAACATAAATTAAAGAAAGGGATAATAATAAGTTAAAACATTCCGATGGTTACTCGGCAAATATGATACACAACCTGGACCACTCAAAAATTAGCATTACTTTTATAAAAATTAACAAATTAAAATCAGCTATATCAAACTCAGTTTCTGTAAATTGTGTGATAGCATACATCCCTTGCATTAGTTTGACAGAATAATATAGGTAAGTATAAATTTCTCTTCCAATTTGTTTTATGAATATTCACAATAAAAATTTTAAATATAAAACAAAAACTATTATATATCAACTTAAGTGTTAACTTAGATAAAAAGCAGCAGTTATAACTTTTAAATTAATTTTAAAAATTAACAGGGAAATAAAATTAAAAAAGAAATGACATCAAATATTATAGAGTGAACTTTACACATTTATAAAAATGTTTTTTAAAAAATTCAAAATCCAACGGCAGACCACACAATTCAATCTACTTTAAAGTATTTATTTTATCACTTACAATACTTGTTTTTCTCAGCAAATGCACCATTTCTGCATAATAATAAGTTCAATAATAAACATTGAAGAATTACATAACACCAATGATCTCTCTGTACACTCGCCATTTTGACAGGCCATTTAAACCGTGAATTTAAGTGAAAGTATTTTCATTGGGAAACAGAATTAAGCTCATAAACAAAAACCAACTCAACTCGAACATGAATTTCTGTGTTCGCAAGTCTCAGATTTTTTGCTCAAAAGCTGAAAACTTATTTAAATTCTAAACTTATGGAATGGCAAAAGATAAGAATAAGTAAATAAGAAAGTAATAAGTAAAATTCATTAATTTTCTTGCTTTCATAAAATTAGCCAAAGGTTCAGTAGAAAACATTATTTGGTTGTAAATGAATGCTCAGAACCTACTCGATTTTATTGGCAGATAAATGTGAAAGGTATGTTAAAATTAAATTTTATATCTAAAAAAAAAAGGAATAAAAAAGAAAGTCTGAAATATCAGATTTTAATGGTTGGCAAAAGAACTTGTTAAGGTTTTTCTACGCTCTCGCTAAGCTTGTTGTCTACCAGTGTCCTGTTGCACTCACCCCTGCTCATTTCTTTTTCTTTTTGTCTTAACTCTTTTATTAAGCAACATTTTTTCCTTACTTACGCCATATACATTTCAACAACAAAATTACAAAAATTTTAAAAGCAGCATGTGGCTAGAATTCCAGATGAAGTGTTAGTTGTTAGCAAGCATTTTTCCTATTTTTTTTTTCAGTCTTTTCACAATTTTTTATATCAATGTACAGTTTTCAGTCGCCCAACCAGTGTACTGGTTAATGACGCTGACTGCTGTAACGATGAGCCGGTGTTCGAATCCCGGAGAAGGCATGTTTGTAATTATCCGCGCCTTCATAGGAGGCAACTATAGTTTCCATAATAAAATGGCCACCACTTCCGGCCCTTGTAGTGGCGCAAGAATATTGGCTATTAAAAAAAGCGCCCGGCTATTTAAAAAACATGTAAATTTTTCTGAGTAAAATGGCCAGCAAAACTTTTTATTATCATTGTTTTGTGTTTTAAATTTATTATGTCTTGTTCTTCGCACTTACGCCACATATAAGTGAGTTGAATAGCAAAATGATAAAGTATTTAAAAACACTATATCTTTAGAATTTCCAATTTGCAGTCTTGCGTGCTGGAGAAAACAATGTTTTAATTTATAACATATTATTTTAGAATAACCTTTACTAATAACAGAATTACATGAATAGCGTTAACTATGGCAAAATATTTGCAGCAACAAACATATGGGATAAGAACAAAATTCGGAATAGATACATAGTGGAACAGGGAACAATTATTATCGTGGTAATAAATATGAGAGTTCAATAATTGATTTATGATAAAAATGAGAATTAAATAGTTAATTTTTTGTTAAAAATTTAATAAAATTATAAATAATTATAAGATTATACCATCTATAAGAAATGAAAAAAAGAAATAAAAATGATTGTTATTGTTTCGTAATCCAGGCTCAGGAAATTATAAAATTAATTCAGCTTAAAAATGAGGCAATTTTCACATCTTCTGCTAGATTTCGGATAACTGAAGGACTTTTGCATCTTTTTGTTTTCTCCAGTATCGAATCAAAGCACCAAACTCTCTATTGTTTGGTTCAGCACGAAACTATCTACTGGCAAGTTTGACACAAGTAACTTCAACGAATTTTAAAATTTTGAACTCAAATTTTGTTATTTAGCTACGATTATTTTTTTCTCCTGGTTCTGAAAATTTGCTGTACACTGCACTCTTGGTACACACACTGTAAAAGAGACTTCTTCCAGTCATTAATTCTCCATCCTAATTAAAATTTGGGTTAAGGATCCATAAATGTTAGGATCCATAATGTTAGGGATCCATAAATAAGTAGTGAAGATAAATGTGCAGCTGGCTCAGCGAAATCATAGACTGAATATCAGTTCGTGTTTACTTCGCTGTAATTGCTCGATTGTTGTATTAAGCTGACATAAAGTGCAACACTTAGAAAGGAAATGTCCGGCGTGAAATTCACATGTAGTTTGCGAGGGCTTGTTTTTGTCAGTAAGATGAAAACAGTCACTAGGTGGACGAATCTGTTTTGAAATTTAGGAAAGTCTTTCCTTGAATACATTGACAATGGGAAACAAATTCAGAATCTTGTGCTAAAAAGATAGGGAATATATACAAGGAAATACCGAAATATTGTGTACATATGTAACATAACCGGAAATCAAACAGTCAGCTTATGAGAAATTATTGTATGTTCCTACACATGCTGTCATGGTGATAACCAAACAATTATGATAAGCCACTGTCTTAAAGAAAGAATCTCTCAAAAAATTTAAAATGCATAACATATATTAATCGCATCTTTAAAACTAGATGTTCAAATTCATAATGCAGAATTTTAAGAAAAAGGAACTTGCTATGATATTGTTCTTCCCTAATGGGTTCATGAATGGACGAGCGGTAGCGGTAAAATCACTGAACACTGGTAGTTTGATTAGGTTTAAGTTCGGTGATCGAGCTGGCTACATGGAAGGTTCAGTGGCATTTGCGCATAAATCGAAAAACAAAGAAACTGGTGCCCAGGCATTCGTTGATCAATTGGTAATAGTAGTTTGTGTAGTTTAGCGGTATTTCCGCATAAAATTACATCTTTCGATAGCTTAAAACTTGGAACAGCAACTTGTATTACACTAGGTAGGAAGTGCGTCTGACGAGCTCCCGCCAACGCAGCCGATTTCTGGGGATTTTAGCGATAATAATGAGAATAATATCACGGGTACATCGAATATTGAGAGTGATGTGAATGTGAACAGTGTGGATACTTGTGCGGAGACTTCACCTGTGCAACTGCATAATAAAGCAAAGCTGATTGTGACTTTTTACGAGCTGAAATAGCAATATGAAGAAATTCAACGGCAAAAGAGATTCATGAAGCGATCTTCAACGCCGCTGGACTCCAATGGATACGAGCAACTTGACCAATCGGGTAAAACATTATTTTTCAAAATTAATGAAATTGTTAATAGCCTTGACGTACAAATTTTCCACCTTTCCCCGACCAGGGATGACGTTATGAAAATGATCGAGCAGAAGAAGCTATATAAAATTAACGAAGCTAAAGAAAAAGAAGCTCTCCGTAAGGAGAAATTAAATAAAGCTATTAGCGTAGCCCAAATTAGCGCGTAAGCGTAAAGGGCAAAGTATTGATGAGGACGGTTTCATTACCCCCGCTTCTCGTAAGCAAAGTAAACCCGTCGTAAATTCTGAAAGTGACTATTCTGATGTTGAAATTGTGTGTATTGAATCTAATGTGAATTCTAATTTTTAAAGTCAATAAGAGTAGTAAATCAAGTGCAAATGCTAGTGAAAATGTAATATTAAACGAAATTAGCAATGAAAATAATTCTGATAATGCTTCAAAATTCAAAATGGCGCGCAGTAGCAACATTTCGAACGAAAGGTCAGAGGTTACGATGGTCACCAAGAAAATGTCAAAGGTGAACCTTACAAACAAACAAGTATGAAGTTATCAAAGAGTCTTTGTTAGGCTCGAAGAAAGAGCAGCGTACTCCCTTCCCGTTTCTACCACCCCTGGCCTGGCTTCCGGCCTGAACACTCCACGGTACACCAGTTACTCCGTGTAGTGGAATTTATTCCCGAGGGCTTTCGTAAACGAGAAAAAACTGGAATTGTCTATCTTGACATTGCCAAGGCCTTTGACAGGACTTGGCATGACGGGCTTATTTACAAGTTCATGCGGCTTGGTTTTTCGGCACAACTCATTAAAACTATCAAGTCGTACCTGACGGGTAGATCCTTTCAGGTGTGAGATCGCCATGAATACTCAACTCCCCGCCCGATCTGTGCTGAGGTCCCACAATGAAGTTTGCTCGGACCTCAAATGTTCAACATCTACATAAATGACATACCTAAGTCACCTAATGTCAATCTAGCTTTATATGCGGACGACACAGCCATCATGAACCAACATTCCAACACCTCCATGGTAATTTCTGCACTGCAGAATTATCTTTCAAGCCTAGAGCTCTGGCTCGGACTGTGGAAGATCAAAATTAATGTCGCTAAATGTGCTGCCACTTTATTTCTCCGAAGTACTTTCCCAAATTTACCTAACTTGCAGTTCTTCGTAGAACCAATTCCCTGGGTTCCTACCTATAAGTATCTAGGAGTGATACTTGATTCAAAATTAACTTGGCAATCTCACATTCAAAAAAAAAAACAATTTCCAATGGGAAAGGTTGTCAAAACCCAATTACTGCATTTTTTCGCTAGAAATAGCGACCTGTCCACGAAAAACAGGATTTTGCTCTATAAATCAATGATAAGGCCAATTCTGACATATGCTAGCCCGGTTTGGGGTGCAGCAATTACTAACAGGAAACATATCCAAATTTTTCAGAACATTATGCTACGGGAAATTTATAAAGCTCCTTGGTTTGTTACGAACGAGGACATTCATAATGCAGCAAAAATTCTCCCCATAAATCGCTTTATACTATTATATTATACTTTATATTATATTATTATTACATATTATACTTTCGGCTAACTTTTTCCAAAAGATTCCTTCGATCGGAAACCCTGTACTCTACAGCCTCCCTGTTTATCATCCGGGAATTGCATCAAAAGAGACCCAGAGCTATTCTAGAGAACGCATATAATGCGCTTCCTTTTCCCAAGAGGCGTTGCTATGCAGACGAGGCGCCTCGAAGTCAATACACTCGTTCGCTTTCCCCCGCCTGAGTGAATTCGCTGATCTTTCAGCTTCCCTCAGGGTCCTTTTCTCTTTGTCCCGTAATCGGCCAATCTTACCTCTTTCAACCGTAAGCGGTTGTTATCAGGTTCTAAGCACATCTTTGTTCTCTTCTTAAAAGGGTTCTAGTGCAAGGATTACTTAATTTAATCTCTTTAAGAGAACTTAATGCTTTTTCATTAGTTATCATAACACTTAAAGTTAATGCAATCTTATTATATTTCTGAAAGTTTCTCCTCAGAGGCATTGCTGGCCGTGTCTCTTTAATTCAAACTCTCCTAACGAGTTCCCCCTTATCCCCTCCCCCAGATCCGAAGCACTTGCGACATGAAGTTTTTCGCTAGTGTTTCCGCTCTCATGTTGTTAACACCACATGACCATCAAGGAAACATAAATGCTTTTCAAAATTCATGATGTAACCCCTCCAAATTGATTCTGGCCCTTATTCGACACCAAAATTACTAAATTAAGTCCTTCAGTGTTTTTACCTTTTTTCACTGTGGAAGGTAGTTACTCTTTTTGTTAAATTAACATTTTGGCACTAAATTTGCCTCTTTGCGGAACCCTCTTTTTGGCGATAAAGATAATTCTTTGACGATGTTGGGATAAAGGCCTAAGAGCCCCGTAATAGAACCCTTCCTTGGTCCTTGATTGGCAATTTCGTTGTCTTAGATCTGTCACTTGCTTTGACTAACTTTTAGTTTCTGCATCCAAAAATAACCTCAATTTTTGTATTTAACGCCTTAACTTTTTAACTACTGATACACCTCCCTTTGTCCCAAAGGTCATACAAAATATGCATATAACGGAAAGTAAAGGGAAGCTTACCAAATATACTATATAGCTATTGCAAGTTAAATTTTGTCCATGTAAATACCAAAATTTTTTTACCAAATGGTAAACATACATATTGAGGTAAAATTTTTGCTTATGGCTTTTTCTGGAGTCTTTTAATCTGTGGACATCCTCGCTTGATGCTCCAACAATAGTCAACCATCATATATATATCCCATTTACCTTAGTACCGCGGATCCATGACCTTCAAATCTTGGTAGAATCGTTCGGCCTACTCATCACTGACTGCACTAAGATTTTTTGGGAAGTTATCAAGATGGCTATGTAAAAAATGCAATTTGTGCTCATGTTGCAACAAAGCATTTTAAAGCTCCCCAAAAGTTGCTGGACAATTTCGCTGCAATTCCACAGAATTTGTATTTCAAAGAAAGTCTTTGATAATGTTTTTGAATACCAGTCAAGCATTCTTTCGAAGTGTTGTCATTGTGCCAATGAAATGGTCACCTTTAAAGAGCTGCAATCGTATGTTGACCATCAAACACACCGCCCTTTATCATTTCAAATGACAGGCTCAAAAAGGCCGAAATGACATACTTGAAATAGTCCCCATCAATTGGCAAAGCTTTAATAAATTGCTTCCCGATACCCAGTTTATATGCAGAGGTGGAAATATAACCTTCTTTCTGTGGACAAGCGGCTGATGTAGAATATTTGTAGTACAGGTTTCAGGTCTGATCTCGGCGGCCAATCCGGCTGCACCCAGTGCTTCTCTCATGAGCTCTGCTATCCCACATATACAAAAAATAGCGATACAATGCCCGCGGTGCTGACCAAGGAAAAAACAGTCCACTGTAAGGTCAACGCAAATGATCCAATATTGCATGTGATATTTTAAAAAATCAGTGACTCTCTGTGTGTGTTCATATTCTTCACACAAACAAATCAAATGGTCTATTAGAACTGCACCACATAAATTTCTAATTTGAAGGAGGACACACTTCAAGCTCCACTTTGAGTCATCGAGGAACAATCGCCATTGAGTTGCGTTATAAGCTAAAACTCCCAACTCTTACATTAAACCATATACGTTAGGGAGTACGCAAATCCATGATCACTTCGAAAGTATTACAGAAACGCACTTTCTCTTGATCGAAAGTAGGATATCTTAGCTCCTTTCTCAAGTTTTCCTCGTGCAGTCCTGATACTAACTAATTTTTCTGGCAGTCCCAAATCTAGTGCCAAATCATTCAACTTATCCTGGTCAAATCCATTATGAAATAGGTCATCTTCAGTTTCAAAATCTTCTTCGTTGATGTGAATTCAATATTCATCAGAATCATATTTCTATAGATTCCCAAGAGAGATTCTTTGAAAACTAGCACAGGGAGTTTAACTGAGTGAAGCACTAGGCGTGTAGCTGATAGTAAACTAAAAACTCTATTTTACATTTTTTTTTCTTGTTGAATCCTGACGTTTTCACTATACAAAAGTAACAATTCCTTGATAGATCTTTGAGTTTTCACCAAATCATAGGAATACCAAATGGAAATTTAGAACTCACATCCATAAACTTTCGACACACAGTTTGTACACTTTTGTGCGGTTCCCGTGATTTACCTTGATCTCGAATTTTCACTTTAAAATAGGCAAAACAAGCTTGCCTGACAAATATACCGATATTTGTTCTTTGTTTGGGAATGGTAAAACTGGCACATATATAGCAAAGCGAATTGAGGCTATTTAAGCACTTAACAACTCGAACTAGCAGAGGCAGGCATAAGGAAAGGTTTCAGTTTCTACAGAAATAAAAACTAAACACTCGGGCTCCACACGAAAATGCGCTTCACAACATCAGCGTGACACGCAACATCTCACTACAGTATCTCAGGTTTAACCCTTTAACTGTCAAGTTATTTTGATGATTTGGGTACACAAATTGTCAAATTTTTTTATTGCAGAAACCAAATGTTTAGTACAAAATAAAATATACTTAAGTAGTTAAAAATTGATATTTTGACGTACATGGGTAAAATTTTTAAAGTTTTGTAGCCACTGCATATTTTCTTTGAGGCAGCTGTCACTCAACATGGCAGTTGCAAAGTTCACTTCTAGTGGAGCATTATTTTCTAAAAATAATAAAAAAAAATAACTATTTTCTAAAACATAAATAAGTAAGTGAATACCTATTAGTAGTTCAGTAATTCAGTCTTATGTGGTACAATTGGAAACACTTTTCCAAGCACAAATCAACTCCACAATCACTACACCAGAATCGTAATTCCTTCCTTATCTTTTCCCCATTTTTATCCTTTTTCGAACAACACACTTTGCACTGTTTTGTAGGCTCACGTTTCGCAGGAATAGGAGGAAAATGGGATATAAAATGTCGTTCAGTAAGACGGGCAGGGTTATCTATTGTAGGTGGTCTGCCAACATTCTTTTGTCCAGAAGCTGCATCATCATATTTATGTAAAAGCTCTTCTACAACTTGGATTCGAAATTCTAAAAATGTAATACGTTTCCCAACTACATTTTTATAGAGCAAATATGAGTTCCAGAGTACCTTGTCTAGTAAATGTAAAAATATCTTTTTATAATATTTTATCTGACGTTTTCGGATTGTTGGATGAAAGGATATTTCCTTATCACAGCAATCTACACCACCCATAGTTAGACCGTAATTAGAAACAATCTTCAGCTTGAGTATATCTCCATTTTTTATTTTTGAAGCCTACCATGGAAGTATCATGAATACTGCTCATCAAACACACATCCTTCATCTTCGGTTGAAGAATCTAAATCATCTATATAACGTTTCAAAGAACTGGACGCTATTTTACAACAAAAAGATCCCATGCACCTTGAACCAAATAACCTCTAACCTTTGAAATCTTTAGTAAAGTGCTGTCATCTATTGAACTAAGCGCACATTAACTTTTCCCGAGATACAGTCGGGTTTGACAAAGAGATGAAGCCGAAATAAACGTCTCCCGATATATATTCGGGTATAACAATGCGATGCACTCAAAAAAAAATTACCCCGAGTAGTACTCGGGCGTGACATTTTCGTACACTAGTACTGTGCATGAGATTATCTCGGGCATGTCAGTTAAAAGGTTAACTGAACTAGCCTAGCCAAGTATGCATCTACTCACCTACGGCTGTAATGGATATTTCCGTTGAAAACTGATAATTGAGATTTTTCGAGATTACAATACATTCTTTACTTCGTAAAAGAAAGTAAAAAATCATATCAATAAATTGTAATTAATTGCTGATTAAATTGCATCCGACAGGCTGAGCTGAAATGTCACTTACTGTCGAAAATTCGCTATATCTGTTAGAAAATTTCATATACTTGCAAGGATGACGTACGTAAATGTGCGGAACTGCCCATGTGCTCAAGTTTCACATCACCCATAGAAGTCTGAGTGGTTTTTCCTTTATATTAAGTGAATACGAAACACTTAGAAAATTCTTCACAAAGGAACTCCTCTCATTAGATAAATAGCCCTCGACAGGTTTGTCATAATTAAACACTGTTATCTACATATCATAATAAACCCGTCCTAATTAAACACATGTATTACACTTTGTTTTACACTTTACATGTATTAGACTTTACACTTCCCAATTTTGAGCGATTTTGGACACCGAAAATTTTGCCCTTTTTCCCGCTGGCCGGATTGCTTGTTTTCGCAAAGAAACTCTTAATTTTAATTGTAACTGTTTTTAACTGCATTTGGTGTTTAAGGTTTTTCTGCATTTTACAATTTTTAATGAAGATGTTTTGAGAGTTCCTGTATTTTTGGCTTGCCGCGAAGTGAGAACTGAATTCATTAAACTAGAAATATATCTCTAATGAAATTCGCTGAAATAAGTTTAAATGAAGTGCAGCAAAAATATGTATAATTTAATAGGCCGTACAAGGAAGTCATTTGATGTCCACATAAGATATTTCTCCTAGACCACAATCTTTATCAAAATTAAAACGTTATCAAAAGAGTCAAGCTGTAGTAAAAACTAAAATAAGTTTATAATTATTTACATACAAATACATGTATTTTTATCTATGCACCGAAGAAAATTTTAGTAAATAAGTCATTATTCATTTCATTTAGTCATAATGACTAAATTGTCATTATTCATTTTCAGATTTTGTTCTGCTCGGAAAATTTTTCTCTGAAAAGTTCAAAATGTTTTTTTTTTTTTTAATTAATTTTTTTTTTTTTTTTTTTAAATTTCAAAATGTTAGTAGTGTTATAACTGTTTAAATTAAAGCAAGTTTTTTTATGATAACCTAAACATGTTAGAACCATACTATTAAAATTTTAAATATTTAAATAAACATCAGTCTGAAAATTTAATATTTAGTTGCCAATATATTTAAATTATGAAGCAACAAATATGTCTTGCAGGTACTAACTATTAGATTTCAAATGGAAAACAAATGTTAAGTTTGATTTTTCCCCCCTTCACGTTATTATTATGATTGTTTAGTATGTTTTGAAAAATGCTTAGTAAGCAAAATTTAAAATTTATTTAAATTTTTTTTTATTATGTTGCAAGGATTATGTTAATTTTATTAATAGCTAAATTTGAGTTAAACTTCCTTTCCTATCACTTCTTAATTTCCACTTACCACTTCCGGACAGAGACGTAGTTTTAGAATCACGTCTGAATATGAGGAAGAGTGGTATTTAACCGCGAAGTTCTACTGTCTTAGTGAGAGCGATACAGATATTCTGGCTAGCAACGCGTACGCCTTTTTAGGCTACTCTCTTATAAGCTATTATTACGCTTGGCCGTACTTTAGGCCCTTGGTAGCTTCACAGTCAATTAGTGTTAAGGGGCCAACTCTGTTAGAATTTTGATAGCTTCGGCTACATCTTTTTTTTTTTTTTTTTTTTTTTTTTTTTTTTTTTTTTTTTTTTTAGTTAAGATTAGTTTAGTTTATTTCTTAGTCTCTTAAGTTGAAGCCCGAGTGTCTGCTTTATTGTACGGAGTTTTGTTAAACTTTAGTTGCAATAGCAAAAGGTTATTTCACCCTTCTTACTTGTTTTTTTTCTACCTCACGAACTCAAACGATTATTCGCTTACTGTTAAGATTCTTCACATTTAACTGTAACTTAGAAGTACACAGTGGAGAATCCCACATTGTTAACAGAAAATTTTTCATTTTGTTTAAAAAATACTTCTGGCCCGTCAACTGTTCGTCCATGCGACCCTCAGGCAATCTGAGTTTTAGACCACTCATCTATATAACACTTGTAAACACAAATCCTGCGTTAAATATCAGTGGGCAAATCATTATGTGTATAAAGATCAAAATTATGAGCAAATTATGCATTGTCGACGTCCTAAAAGTGCAACATGTCACAAGAAATTTAAGAAATAATTAGGACCTTGTTTGTCTGCGCAACCTTTCTCGCATTCAGACTCTCGACGCGTAACCTTTCTTTTACTCAGGCATGCCGTCGGGATAATTTCAAATCCATGTGATGCCTTACATCGGATGTCATCTCAATGGAGAGTTATGAGTGTATAGTGTCTTCGCGGGAGGGAGGCACTTAAGTCACGCAGCAAGCCGAAAGTTCTCTCGAGTGGTTTGGCGATAGGGAGACACTCGGATTTTGTCTCAGAATTGGGATGGGCTGGGCAAAGTCATACTGTCATCTATAAATGATGCTCAATGTTTTTACTTCCTTGTACGAAGTAGAGGAAGTAATCGGGAAGGTATCATAATTAAGAGGAAATATTTATCGAGTCTATTTGGAGGATTTATTTTTAATTTAATTTTTTTTTGGTGTGTGTGTATGATGTCTGTGCATATGGACCGAACGAAGGACTCTTTTTTTTTCGGAAGCGGATTATAAAATGGATTTTTTCATGACGCCTGTAGTATTTATCGCACATAACTCAGAAATGATTAACAATAGGAAGTTGAAATTTTGTATGCGCGACTGCTATAACATTTAGTTGCGCACCTCCCTTTTTTTATTGCAATCGGCAGTACCAATATATGTTTGCTTGTTTGAAAAGTTTTGGTTTTAACATTTTTTAAATTCTTTGTTGCATTTATAAGATTATTTGAAATTTATTAATTATGAATTTCAATTTTTGGTCTTTGTGAAATATTAGTTCTAAATTTCTAACTATATATACCGTAATTTCCGGAAGAAAGGCCGCATCAGCGTAAACGCCGCACTCGAGAAAAATGGCGGGAAAAAAATTAAAATTACACAGAAACGCCGCATCAGCGTAAACGCCGCAATAGATTAAATTGCGCGTGACATCGTCGTGGGCCGTATAGATGCAAAAATTCAACCTAAGTCCTGATATATGACATACCAGTTAAGAAAAATGCATGAAATGAAACCATAACTCAAAAATAAATTAAAGTTAAGAAATGTATAGCTTCTGTGCCGTTTAGAGACATTTTCAAAAATTTTCCGCTCCCTTCTTACTTAAAAACTATTCAACAAGTACCTGTACTCAAACTGATCGGATCTGTATTTGGCAGAATGCCAAGAAAAATTCATTCATGCTGAAGAGGAAATACGGCAGAGTTCGTTATTGCGAGGCAGGTGGAGTCGTGTCCGCCTTTGAAAAAAATTGCAGAAAAGGCAGGGGTGGGGAGAGGATGGGTCCTGGAAGATTCATCGAATGGCAGAGGAGAGAGACTATTCAAACTGATGAGAATGTTGATTTGAAAGGGGGAAGAATGTTATTGTTCTGTGATCTCGTTTAGGGTGAATAAGGCATGTAGGTCCGTTCAAGGGAAAGAATGTAAATAAAA
Organism: Stegodyphus dumicola; assembly: GCF_044657685.1. Taxonomy (NCBI): domain Eukaryota; kingdom Metazoa; phylum Arthropoda; class Arachnida; order Araneae; family Eresidae; genus Stegodyphus; species Stegodyphus dumicola. The sequence goes on from NC_140771.1 coordinate 74,420,705, forward strand.
TAACGTTCGAAAAAGCAACTGAGTGGTCTTTTGTGTGGGAACACCACCAGTCTATGCACAATGACAAGGCCATCCAAACTATGTACAATGGCCATCCAAACTATGTACAATGACCATCATAGGAAATATTTTATTTTTAGCGTGCACCTAAACGCCGCACTCGCTGAAAATTTAAGTTTTAAACACGTAAACGCCGCGGCGTTTCTTCCGTAAATTACGGTCTATATAAAATATAAAAAATGTAGTAAGCTCGCCTAAAAGTTACCAAGAGCTGCTGCTCCAAAAAGTTCAACACGTTTTTAAAAAAATTAATACATATGAAAATCAAACCATTATACATGTAAAACATTAGAAAAACAGAATCAGATAAAAAAAGTAAGCGGAAAATGGTAAATTAGCCCAACTCGACTTCCAAACTGGCTTTTCAAGGGAAATTTAATTTATTTGAACGTCGAATCAAGCTAACCCCATTACGCGTTTCGCCGAAACAGACAATTGAAACTTTTTCGCTACAAAAATTTTTTAAATTTAGACAAAGTGTCTTGGAAATTTTAATAGTCTCAATTCTCTGTTCCAATTTCCCGACGCGTCCGCACAAAATGACACATAAGAAAAGTTGTGAGAACAATACAAAAAGACCAATTTTGGTCAAAATCTTCTGCGCAACGTGCTGCAAAATTAAAGAAATGAGAAGATAAATTGTAGTAAGCTCGCCAAAAAGTTACCAAAAGCTGTGGCTCCAAGAAAACTCCAACATAAGCATATTCAGTAATTATGAATAGTGTGAAAAAGGAAAAAAATTTATATTTACAAGTTTGAATAATAAAAGCTTTATGCTGAATATTTTCGGAAATTTTAACACAGTATTAAAAAATAAATCAATTGAATGAGGTAATATATTAGGCTATATGCGAAATAAAAAGTAAATATATATATATATATATATATATGCCCTCACTCGGCTTAAAATTCTTTAACCGGTCTTTATTTTTGCAATCGTTGGTCGTAGTCATATACTCCCTGTTACAGAAGTGTTTTATATGACGAAAATATTCATTTTTTGGCAATGCCAATTTAAAAAAGAAATTAGTTTTCGACAAATATCAAAATCTAACTTTAATGTGGTCTTATGGCTCTGATATTTGGGAAAATATTAAACTCATTATGAAAAATTAAAATTATAGGAAGTTTGACTCCCGTATGACAAAAGTTGACAGGGACTTTTAATTTCAAAATTTGCAATTTTCGATGCCATTTCTGACTTGCCTCGAAGAATGGATTAATTAGGTTAGAAAAATTCGAGGAAATAAGTTTACATAAAGTGCAGCAAAAAATATGTGTAATTTAATACACCGTACAAGGAAGTTACGTGGTGTTCACATCAAATTTTTTATATATGTTACATTACCCTGTGAAGCAGCTAAAAGTTGGCATTTAAGAATTAAAGGAAATCATGTAGCAAAGGCAACAAAATTTTCAGAGTAGTGAAAAGTAGACGCTATGCAATTCTGCAACGTGTCTACTCTGAAGGTGATATGCAGTACAGTTAGGCAGATCATGAATACGGTCCCCCTCCCAATAATATGCACATAAGTTTAGAAATATTGAGAGCTGAATCCTGTTACATTGCACTGATACTTCTCTTAATATCTAGGATGAAACAAAAGATATAACTTCCAAACGATTAGAAATATTTTAAAAATAATTCTATTAATGCTGATGCATTAATTGATTAAAGAAATTGATTAACTAGATAGATAATCATTCCTATTTTAAAAATCTTGGACATTTTTCAGTCTGGACGTACATACAAATCGCAAACGTCTGGTAATCATAAATACAGTTCACCCGACTGAGTCATGGGCGAAATGACGGAGAATATTTTGCTGTTTCGAACAAGCGCAGTTAAAATCATCCGTATCTAATCTTTTTAAATTAATCCTGTTTCATTTATCTTTTAAAATTTAATGTTTTTCCTTCTAAAGACTATAAAGCACTTTTTCTCCTTTCCTTTGAAATAGAAAGGAAAAAAGAGCGACAAATAATTCCCTTTTGGGAGCGATTTTTATACCTCTGTAAGCCCGCGTTGTAGCCCTGGGGTACCGTCAATGTCGTAATGGCCATTAAAAATCATAAGATTCTTTTCTTACAGTGCATTTAACACTAAAAGTTTAGTTTATATTAATTTAATCATATACAAGGTTTAAGAAACATAACGTTTGAAAAGTATTGCATATTGAACACTATCGGTTTAATAAATGCGAAGTAAAATTTTCTGCAGTTTTGTGAGCCATTGACTAATTTTTGCATCAAAGTTTATCGAAATACATTTTCCTGTATACCATTGCATATAAAACTTGTTTCTCAGTTCTATTTTATTACTCATAAAATGCGTTTTATTGATCTGTAAGGATTATGTTAATTTTATTAACAGTTAAGTTTTGAGTTAAACTTCCTTCCTGTCAAATTCTTAACTTACTACTTCTGGTCAGAACGTAGTTTTAGAATCACGTCTCAATACATAATGAGGAGGAGTGATATTTAACCGCGAAGTTCTGTTTGCTGAGTTAGAGAGAATCAGAGTTTCTGATTAGCGCGCGTCCGCCTTTTTTGGCTACTCTCTCTCAAAGCTGTTATTACGCTCGGCCGTACTCAGGGCCTTGATAGCTTCGCTGTCATCTCGTGTTTCAGGGGCCAACTCCATTAAAACTTTTATAGCTTCGGCTATATCTGTTTAGTTTAGATTAGTTTTAGTTTACTTCTTAACCTCTTAAGTTCAAGCCCAAATGTCGGCTTTTATTGTACACTCCAAGACGGAGTTCTGTTAAATCTTATTTGAATGATAAAGGGTTATTTTCCCTTCCATCTTCTTGTTTCTTGTCACACGAATTCAAGCGATTATTCGCTTATCAGTTCTTAAGATTCTTCACGTTCAACAATAACTTAGCATTTACAACGTGAGGAACTCTACAGATCTTCCTCAAAATTTGCGTGCAGAGTAATTGATTTCCTAATGAATGTAAAAATTTATTTGAGCTGTCTTTTGTAAATTTAGGTACTTCTTCTTGCTTTATAAAATGAATGACAATTCTTTATAAGTTTCAAAAACTCATACTAAAACATTTGGTACAAATGATTTTAAAATGACTTTTTAAAATACAAAATGCTGAAAAGATATAAGCTTATGAATGATGAAAGCATAAATATGCGGATATATAATGTGTATTTACGCCACATTGCTTGACAAAATGCTCTGTGAATATTAATAAATATCTACAGTTAACTCTATTTTAAGAATTATTTTTTAATTTAAACTACTGATTCTTTTAAAAATTTTCTAAATGAATTATGTGGTCTAAAAAGAAAATGATCACATATTAAAAAATGTATGAAGGTGTCAAACTGATGTGAGAAAGCTTATTTTATTATGCTGTGCTCATAACAGGTAAAAGTGCATCAGAAACTTCACTACAGAATCGAACATGTATTGCCCCAATAACTAGCTAGAGTATGAAAACTGGAATTAACTATAACCTTTTTCTCCTAAATTACACTGGAGTTATAGAACTTTGTTGTTACATTTAAATAAGAGGATAATAAGATAAAATTAGGCAAAGTTACATAATATAACACAAACTGCTGAGTATACTCATTAGAATACTGGATTACGTAAATACAGTAGAGTTGATATTTCGGAGATCGTTGCACCGGAAATTTTGCATTTTTATGTAAGTACATGTGGGATTTGATTTTGCTAATATATTAGGAGTCTGATTCTTGTTATGTGAGGATATTTGTTACAGGTAAGACTGTACTGACCTCACATCTTTCAGTCAAAGTCTTTCAATTTCAAAGTTCATAAATAAAGTTAATGGGCCTAGTTCAGTATGTTTGGTGTTTTGAAGCATGGTAGAAATTGTTAATGTTGCTCGGAATCATTTATTGGGGGTGTAGTCTAGTCATTGCTCTTTCCACTTTTTCGTTTTTGGTCCTAAGGTCTAGTCCTAGAGCACTGAGCTTTTGGTGTACTTCCAAAATTTTTAGATATAGATGGCGTTGAGATATCATCAGTCTTTCAAAGTTAAGATCTAGACTGGTAGGTTTCCAAATGTGTAGGTCACTTGTTAAGAGAGCAGAAAAATAGGTAATGGTCTACATTTCCTTTGACACCACAGACACAATTGTAGTTATTGGAGAAGTTCCTTTTAAAAAAATAATCTGCATATGGGCCATGACTAGTGAGGCAATAAGTTAGGAAGGACCTGGAGCTTTTGATTTCTGTGCCGATTTGGGGGAAGAACTGTTGAGGGCGCCAGCCTGTTGTGGCGTTATTCCATTCTTCTTCCCACTCGTGGCTTAGTTCTTTGTTTAGGATTTATAGTAGTTTCGATTTCGAAAGCTTGATGTTGAGGAACTTGCTTTCTTCGGAAAGAGCTACTATTTTTGCCAGATTGTCGGTGGTCGTTGCTAATGTTGCCGCTGTGCTCTTTAACTTAAGTTATGGTTATTTCAGTACTGAAATCTTTAGAGATTCGATTAATTTCATATGCTAGGTGAGAACGGTTGGAACGGTCGGATGGAAAGTATGGCTGCTTGGTTATCTGAGTTAATGGATATTTTGGATAAATTGTTTATTGACGGAATGTTGATGGCAGCTTTTATTACTGAAAGTTTCGCTTGATGTATGTATACACAATACAAATCACTAAGTCCAAAACATGCTTAGTCAGGTATTGCAAAGTCTACAACCCGCTTTGTCACGTGATAAAACACATAAGCTTAAAAAGCACGTTTGAAAATGATGATAATAAATGAATACATGAAGAACAAAGTCTCTGCTTTGTTAAAAATTACGGAAACAGTCCATAACCCTGCTCTGGCAGGTTGTAAACAAATGTAAATACAGAAGAAGATTCGTCCGTGTCAGTCACGTGGGTGATCACCCACCCAGCTGCTGATCAAGGCAATGATGCTGGAAAATGAGCGTGAATTTGAAGATTTAAGCTTGAGAAACAATTAAAAATTTATCATTTTGGATTGCGATGAATGGCTCTTGGCCTTTCACCAATATGTTCAGTAGTTGGGTCATAGTTCACAATTCTATTATATGGTGGTATTCTGAATTTTGCATTTTCTGGAAAAAGTTATGCCAAGTAGAAGGTATTTCGTCATGTATAGAATCGATCTTCACTTCTTTAAGTATTTGCTTGTTTCGCACATACCACAGAGCGTTTAAAATCATCCTTAGTAATTTATTTTGAAAAACTTCTAATTTTCAAAATAAATTACTAAGGATAGCAATAGTGCTTCAGGCAGGAATAACGTAAACTGGGTCGAATCATAGTGGGCTATAGCATATGTTTTGTTCTTATGTGAAGTTTAGAGTTTCTTCGTAGGAGAAGATAAAGAGCAATGACCTCTGCATCAGCTTTCGTAATGCATTCATAGTTTGTTCTTTAAACAATAGTTGTTCGTCAAAGAGCCCACCTAGGTATTTAATGGAGTTGTTAACTGGTATTTGCGCGTTATTAATTTGAATATCAATGTCGAAAGGAGTACTCTTTTCATATCTTCTAAAAATAATGACGTTACGCTTATTCTGGTTTAATTTAATTCTTCAGATCTTGAACTAATGATCATTGATGTTAACTGCGAACTTGAGTTTATCAATAGCGAGTTGGGTTTTAAAGACTTCGTAAGAACGACAGTATCGTCAGCATATTTAGCGAGTTTTGAATTTAATGGCTGCGGCATCTCATTTATAAAGATGTTAAATAGGATCGGTGCTAAAATGCTTTCTTCAGGGATGCCACTTTTAATGATCTTTTCTACTGGAGAGAGATTTTCCAATTCGAACTTAAAATGCACGATTTTTTAAATAGGAGTATATTAATTTGATAAGATTGATAGGGAGAAGTGATTTTTGCATTTTGAAGAGAAGGTCGGTGTGCCATACTTTGTCTAATGCATTTTCGATGTCTAAAAAGCATGCAGCAACAGCATTCTTCTTAATAAAAACGTCAGCAATAAATTCAGTCACAATAATGGGCTGGTGTGTGGTACTATGTCCTTGGCGAAATTCATATTGTTCGGAGTCGATGATATTACTCTTTTCTAGGAGATCAATCAGTCGAATTTGAATAACGTTTTCTAAATTTTACCAATGCAGGGAAGCAGGCTTATTAGACGGTAACTGATCGTTTCTTTTGAATATTCATCTGGGTTGAGGAAGTTCATGACTATACCATGCTTCCATTGACGTTAGAAATAATTGAAACAAAGGCAGGCATTAAAGAGATTTGTTAATAATACCATGTAATGCCAGGGAAGCTCTTTGATAGATTTATTTTAGTGTACCTATCTACCGGAAATGGTTTAGAGTACTAGACGGAATGAAATTCGTGAAGAATTTATGACCTGGAATCGTAATTTCTCCTCTTAAATATTCTGCCAGTTGCGCAGATCAGATGCGCTGTAGCGACAACCGTTCATTCATTGGCAGCCAAAATGTAAAATTTTGCATTTTCCTTCGAAACCTGTATGCATATCAATTTGTGTCCAATTTGCTTTATATCTTCTCGGTGCTTCGTGGTACGTCGTGGGTTTTTTTTTTTTTTTCTTTCTTCTAAGAGTTATATACATAACACGCATACACACAAAAAAAGTCAGAGACGTTTCCGGTAAAAATAAAGGAAAAAAGGCTAGTGTTTACATTAAGAGGAATAATAAAAAAAAAAACTTTGGCCCGCTTCCCAACAGCAGTTCTCTGTGAACTGTTAAAGGGCTGCCGTTCCGTTTTCTCCGGAGCGCTGATGATTAAGTAAGTAAAGTGAATCGGTTCCAGAGCGGATCATCCATCTCTAATTACGGCATGCTAAGAAATTGATTTTCATCTGTATACCAGAAACACATTTATGTCCAGTATCTTGTGTAATGCTTCATTTATGTACAGTATACATTTCACAAAATGCATTTGTATTTCAGTATTAAACAGTGTTATAATGATAACAATAGGATATTTTATAAGAACGGGTTAATTATTTTCCCTTTATTTCTTATTTGAAAATTTCATTTGGTATACGTCTAAGGATCTGGATTGGATTAATGACGTATATCGAGGTACAACTCTATAGTCAATTAAATAGAAATCTAAATACTGTCATGCAATTTCATAGGTTTTTTTTTAAGAAGGGTCATCCAAATATAACAGGAATCTTCATGCTGTATTCTTGTAAAGAGCTCAACGTAACCGTGATCCTTTGGGAAAATACATACGAGCTTGAATTTGTCAGTAGTTCTCTTTCTATCATGGCAAAGCTTTCCTCTCTCTAATTCTATTTTCCATTCCATTTTCAATTGTCTTTTATTCATTTATATTTTAGATCTTAAACTTACAAATTTTGAACTTTTACTAAACTACAGCATCTTATTGCTTCTTAAAATAATTAATTTTTACAAATACCTGATTTTATAGGATCTTTCCTTACTTGATGCTTTCAAACACTATAATCTTAAAATCATATTACTGCATCTTAAACACTATAATTTACTCGAAAAATTAAAAATTTATAAAAAATTAAAAATTGCCCCTAGCATCCTGTAGGGTTACTCTACTTCACAAGTCCCAATTCAAGTAATTAATATTCAGTTTACCGCAAATATTCAAAATATAAACTTTGTTAAAGAATAAAAACCAGTTCTACGAAAATTACGTTTATAAGTAAAAAATCCAAAATCATTACAGACTAAAACAATTACTCCAGACTTTCTTGCAATTAAATGCAAAATCATATAAGCAAACAAAATGTGTCTTTCAAGTTGAATATGATTTGGAGTTATAGAAAGATATGATAAAATAAAATTTCCCGCATTTGTAAATATAGAAGGTATTTCCTAACAAATAAATATATAAAGCAATATATAAACAAACATAATAATATATATAAAAAATACAGCAACTAATACGAATACATCCATAATTTTAAAATACGGATGAAATACAACCTAATCTACATATTTTCTTAACCCAGTTTCGTTAAGAGATAATAAATGCAAAATTACACACACACAAGTAATTAAAAAATAAATAAATAAATAAAGTAAATAAAAAAACGTCATTCAAAAGGTACACAGTCCCCTTAAAAATGGGCAATCCTTAAGTAGGAAAAATTCTTCTCCTTTTTAGCCCAAAGGGGCACTTTGCCCAGAAGGACTATTAATTTCGTTTTGGCAATTTGCGTTGATTCACTATAAATGGCGAATCACTTTTTAAATTGTTGCCACCAAATTAAGAGCCCTGTATTATATTTAAAGAAATTAAATAATGAAAAATCTGCATAAATGTATCTATGTTTCTCGCATTGTGATAAAACAAAGCTACCTAGAGCCATCAAATCTTGAATAACTTACGTCTTCACCCGAATATGGGCATCTGGAAGCCCAAACTTGGAAAACGTTTTATTATCTATTTCATATTTTGTAAAGCATTTACGAGTTTTTGATTAAGAAACTCAACGATTTCAAAACGAGCAATGGCAACACTATAGAGAAAAAAAATTATCTCTCGCGCGCGAGACTGTGTATCGGAAGTTCTAAAGATATAGTACTATTTTAAATATTTTGTGATTTTCCTGTTGAATTGAATTTTATGATATAAGTGCGAAGAACATGATAAGGTCACGCACAAAACGATTAAAAAAATAAAATTAAAAAAAAAAAAAAAAAAAAAAAAAAAACGCTCCTTTGAGCGTAATATAAAATCTGAAAAAAAAAATTAATTTGTTTTTTATTTTTTGCTAAGCGGAAGTTCCGTGGATAGGAGAACAGATACCGTATATACCCGCGTATAAGTCGACCCCCCCCCCACACACACTTCCGAAATCGATCGAGAAACTTCTTCGAAAAATTTTTTTAAGTACTACATTTATTCAAAATCATCTGAGAAAAAAAAAGTAAATATACGATAAAAAATACCTTGGTAAATAAACAAAATCAAACTCCTTCAACGTCCGATTCATAGTCAGATTCGCCAAACATTTCACAGAACTCTTCTGTCGTCATTGGCTCGTCATCACACATATTTTCAGTCTCGAACTCTGTATTGTTACAATCACTACTAGAGCCTTCGTCGTCATTTTCATTTTCAAAAACAGCATCATCTTCCGTTCCGTCTAGTTCGTTGCTAATACAACATTTTTTAAATGATTTTATAATCATTTCAGAGGGTATTTCATTCCAAGCATCTTTAAAACACTGAGCAATTAATGTAATATCGGGCTTTTTAATGTTGCCTCCCTTTGTAAATGTTGTAAATTTTGACGTGTACGCCTGTTAACAAAAGTATTTCATGAATAAAAAATAACTATCATAAAGACTTATACGTACGTAAAAACTATCTGCATTTCTCTTTTCTTGGCGTGTTGGCGAAACTTTTTTATTGCTCGATATTGATCGGTTCTTCGGGGGCCGAAAATTCTTTGGTTTAATCGAAACTTACTCTAGTTAAAGTATGAAACTCTGTGATTAGTTCGTCACATAATTTAAGTCATGAAATTACTTCAAGTAAGTGACTTATTTGATAAGTCGTCCAATTTGAGTGCAGGAAGAAAACAACTGCATTATATAAAGATATTTTTGAACTTCCGATTCTTTTAATTTTTTATGGCCCCGCGTATAAGTCGACCCCCCACTTTAAAGTCTCTTTTTTGTTCAAAATATCTCGACTTATACGCGGGTATATACGGTAATAAATTTTATAAACTGCCAGTGTTGGAAGAAAAAGTCAAGGAGGTTAAGTGATAGATGGTTGCCACGTGTAATTTCCAAACTCAGAGATTTTCGGCGATTTAGTGGTATACTCCAAAATTTCATTAGTCCTGGGTTATAAGTAGTTTATTTTAATTTTAGCCCTTTCGGTACGGAAGAGCTGGCCGCTGTTTTACATTCGTGGTACGAGAAAATTTTCCACGAAAGTGGTTGCACTGTGCGGCAGCTTAAGCTTCGAAAACATGTTTTGCGGCATTCATATGCATTCATTTTAGCCATGCAACATTTTCAGCAATGAAAGGTAGCGATCTCTGCTCATAATTTCACTGAGAATAGAATATAGTTATGGAGAACCTCATTCTTTACAACAATATTCCTTTAACGATAAAATTTTGTTTCGCGTTATTAATAATGACGCAACAATAAAACAATATAATGTGTTCAATTCCGTCCCTTATGAAATATCAGAGTGGTCCTTTTAAGTTGCCGGTACCAGAAGTTGTTTATTTTTTCCATGATGAATTGAATCAAATCTTCAGAAAAAAATAGTCGGAAGTAATCTGAAATTCTCGACGAGCGATTTAAATTGTCTCATACTAGTCCGGAATGTTGTGGCGTAAAATCTTGAAATTTGGGGCTAAACTTCTTAGAAGTAAGTCCATTTGATACCAGAAGGACTATCATTTCGTATTTAGGTACCGCAGCAATCGTAATCAGAGAACGTTTGGCGACCGGTGTCACTGAGCGGCGGTAGTACCCAGACAATGTTTCGTTGCTGCCACCAAAGGGCGGCAGGAGTACCCAGTGAACGTTTCTTGGGGTCGCCAATGGGCAGCGGTAGTAACCAACGTTTCACAGCCACCGCCAGTGGACGGTCGTAGTACCGAAAGAGTTATAGCATAAAATAATAAATTTATTGTATTTTAATAACAATACCGGAATGATAACATTAAACGATGAGAAAAAATATCCTCCAAACCAACAAATTTATCTAATTTAATATAAATATAATCAGAAACTTACAAATATGTACTTTCAAAGTATTTTGATTAGGAAAATGCAAAAATTTGTTTATAAACTGTTTGTTCATAATGTTTTTAATGTAAAACGTTTATTTGTGAACTGTTCATAACTTTCCTTGAAATTATTTGGCCGCTGATGCTGTATCCTTAATCTAAATACTCGGAAGGCATCGCTCAGTGGCAGAGGACATTCGAATGTAAAATTTAAAGTTAGGTTTAAAAAAAAAAAAAAAAAAAAAAAAAAAAAACAACCTTAGTTTGGTGTAGTTGTTTTTAGAGAACTTGTTTTTTCAGCGGGAAAGAAATGAGAAAAAGATTTTTGCTTTGAGGAAGAGGGATCTCCCGCAAAATCGACAGAGCTATTCAAAATAGGCTAAGGATTTTTTTTTTTTTTTTTTTTTTTTTTTGTGTGTGTGTGTGTGTGTGTGAGTGTGTCTAGTTTTAAGTAGTTGACTGGCAACTGTTTAGAGATGTAATCCCTGACTTAGCGACACTTCTATGTTACTTGGCAGTTTTTATAATCTATCTTGACCTTATTTGGCGATTTTACTTCAGTTTAAAAAAATATTGAACAATATTTTGATAATATTAACCTATTTTTTTATCACAATAAGCGATATATTTTCCATGTTTCCGGATACAAACGGGAGGGACTTAGGAAATTCGATAACAATATCCGAATCGTAACATTAACGCCTTCGCATTAAACTGTAGATATTAAATTCTGTATACAGTAGTACATCGAGATACGACTTCGTTCCAGCATTAAGCTCATATAGCGAATTTCTCATATCTAGAAACAAACTTCCCCGTTAAAAATAATGGAAATCCAGTTAATCCGTTCCGCAACCCCAAAACTCTCAATATAAAAATCAATTTTTCTAATAAATAAGACTGGTAAATAATTTAACCGTAGTTTACCTTTGTGATACCTTTTAACAGCTTCTCGTTAATCTGCAAAAACAACAGCTTCTAGGAGTTTTGGGCGGTGCTTGGAAGTAACGGTAACTCCTTTGTACATCAAGTTTCTTAATTTCTTCCTTCTTCCGAATAGTGCAGGTGGTTGATGTCGAAAGGCCGTAAGTCTTCGACAATTCTGTCACTCTAACACCACGCTTATGTTTACCTGTGATTTCTTTCTTAACTTCAACGACCATGGTTCAACGACCTAGGTTTTTAGCACCAGGTTCTAAAATTTTTTTAAACATTCGAGTAATTTTCTCCCTTCTCATTTCGTTCAAAGAACGGATTCCCCTAAATTTAAAAATAGATTTATCCTCACAGTGATTGTTTTCGTCTTACTAACAGAGACAACCCTCGCAAACTACCTTTGAAAATCATCTTGAACCTTTTCTTCTTAACTGTTGAACTTAAACAAGAGACCCATCTCACTGAAGCCAATATGAACTGACAAGGTCTACGATTTCGCCGAGTTGGATGCACATTCACCTTTACTTATTATTTATGGATGATCTGAGGCCTAAGAAGTAGCAAAGACGATAATAAGAACCGGCGAGGTTCAAGATACAGATAAGTAGAAATGAAGATATTCTCTATTAGATACCGTATTATAATAATTATAATTATAACTATTATTATTATTATTATTATTATTACTATTATTATTGAAATTTAGGTTTCCTTTCAAGAAATAATGCTGTAATATTTATCTATAGTTTCTCCTTGACTACTTTTCATTTGTTATGTTCTTACTGTAACCGCGTCTTTCCTAAATTAAATTATTCACATAATATTACCCTCTCGATTTTCACGCGATAAAGTTAATGAAAAAAAGACGAAATACTGTTAATTATGATGTTAAGCAACGTTTATTGAACAGAAAATTCGTCTTGGTGACTATAAAATTCACATGTAATACAAGTGTCACATTCACATGTCATAGTCACAAATGCGTGTATTATTAGTAATACACACATACGTACAAAAAAGAATAAACAAATAAATGCCTAAATGAATAAAAAAAGGAGAATGAAAGCATTGCTTTCTAGAAATTCGATGTAAATAAATCGAGAATTCGATAAGCGGGCTTAAAAAAGTAGGTTTTCTTTATTCTGATAACAGGTTATCAGTGCAAAAGATAATAATATTATATTATCTCTAGGAACCTATTAAATACTAATATAATTTATCTGTTATTATTACGCATTCAATAAACAATTATTTCTTGCTATACATATCTTGCAAGCTGAAAGGGAAAATATGACGGGAAGTATTTTAGTTTTTATTGGAACTTATAAATACTTTTATAGAATCACAAAATATTTTTTTTACTTTTCAAACAGACTGAAATTATAGAGTGGTCCCAAGTTAGTTCAACATGTCTATTCCTCTAGTATCCTATAAAATGTTTCCTCTTTTCACTCGGGCCGTCTCTACTGATAATCTTTACTGATACATCCTATTAAATTTTAAAACAGCCCATTTGGGTTATCATTATAATATTTGTTTTTCTGTTCTCATAATGCTGAACTGACATTCTAGAAGTTTTTTTTTAATTATTATTTTCTAGTTTTTATCCTGTAAACAGATTTTCTTCTGTTTTCGTTCTGTATTTCTTTAATGCAATATACTCATCTCTTAGGCCTTAGGTGTTTCTTAATTGATATACATTTAGGAAAATTCCTCTGACAATGAGTAAAGTTACAGCAGTTGTGAGGAAAATATACAGTAGTATTAAAGTATCTGGTATTGTATTTTGGAGACTGAATTTTATAAACAAATTGCAAAGGTTCAAAGCCATTATCTAGATTAACTATCTCTACTGTTAAGTAATGAAGAAGGTGCATGTGTGTTCCTCGCATTAAGTAAAAACGGTGGCACCTAAAGCCACCCAATTTTGAACACACGTTGTCCTTCAACCGAACACGTGCAGCTCGAAACCCGAATAATAAATTTCGAATTCGTTTTTGATTTATATCCCATTTTGTGTAAATTTAACGGATTTTTAATTGACAAAGTTGGTGTTTAAAAGATATATGTTGCCACTAACCGAAACATCTTCCACAACCGTAATTGTTGATATTCAAAAACAGTAAGCTATTTAATTTTACTTTTAAATTTATTTGTCTATTATTCGTTAAAGAATTCGATACTTTAAAAGCAGTAAATTGCAACTTGGCGAAGCGTAACGTATTTATGTTTCAGTTTTCATCAAAAAAGATCAGTGATTTAAAGGCAATGTGTTGTCACTCCTTAAGATATTAATCTTTCAAATTTCACCAGAAAAACTCAGCGATTTAAAAGAAGTGTACTCCTCTTTTACAGGGCCCACCAGCGGCCGAGCGGTAAAGTCGCTGAACACTTGTACTAGTTCGGTCCGAGATCCGAATCCCGCGAACGGGCTGGCTGCATGGGCGTTTTCGTGGTTTTCTCCATGTGCAACGTGTATACGAGCCAGTTTTCCTTAGAAAGTCCTCTGCGAAAACATCCCTCCCCTTAGGCAGATAGCCCTAGTGTGCTTTGTCATAATTAAATACACCAATACACACCCCTTTTACAGGAATTTTTTCTGCGTATTGCCAGTAGGCAAACCATAAGACATTTAATAACTTTCCTTTCATATTTCATCTGCCTGCTGTTAACGCCATAAACGCAGTCCTTAATCTGTGTTGTTCTTAATTACTAGCTGAATAGGTGAAATGACGCTAACTGGACTCGTTAAAATCATTCTATATTTTCTTCTTCTTTATAAAATATATTTTAAGCGGCTACCCAGGCAACAACGTGCTCAAAACATCAAGATAAAAAGGAACCACGAAAATTTCACATTACTGGTTTTACCATAGAATGTGCGGTACACTCTTAAACTAAGTACCGAGAGAGAAAGAAAGAATTGGGGAGGGAAGGCTTTGTATTGTAAATAACATGTGGAGATACCAAAATCATTTAAGTATTTTGAACCCCTATAAGACTTAATCCGGCCCTGTTTCCTTGTTTTTCTTTGTTTTTCACCTTTCCAAATAATAACAGAAATGAAAGTCTGAAATATTTCTGTCTTAGTGTGAAATATATTTATGTCACTAGCAGCTTGCGCAGCCAGTTGTCTAAAATAGTTATCATAAAAAAGAAAAAATATGTATTGATTTTAATCAGTGTCATTTCGTGGAAATATTTATTATTTATAATTAGACATCTCATGATTTAAATGCATTTTTATTCAAATCAATCAGATTAAAAAGTAGAAATAATATTCTTAACAACTGCTTTCATTGCCTGTAAATCGTTTGTTCATCAGCAACAGACAGATTAAATATGAAAGTTAAACATATTATGCTTTATTGGACTGCAACATGCCGACGCATGGAAGATATTTCTTTTCAGACAGTAGAGACACATTGTTTTTAAATAGGGAAGTTTTTTTATTAAAATTGAAAAACATCTTACATTTCGTCGAATGGCAACAGTCTCCCATAAAAATGTTCTATTTTGAATATTATTGCCACTCAGATCTCTGAGTTTATTAAGCAAAATGTCATTAAATTCATACAAAGCATGAAATAAGTTAAAAAATTCGAAATTCAAAATTCTGGCTTCGAGTTGCCCATGTTCAGGTTCAAAATTTGGTTGCCCTAGATGTCAACTTTTTTCCGCAATGCGAAAAGATACCAGTATACATACAAACAGATTCTTGAATTTTTAATAGTAGAGATTGTTATCATAATTTATTTGATGTTTACATTTTAAATTAAAAAGTATCGATAGAATAAGGAAGGTATATCAAGAGCATGAAGTTGTTGAAATCTTGTTGTATTTCTTTGAATACTATGCCCAGTGCACAAACATTTCCTCCTCAATTCAATTTGAATTACGATTAAATATCTCATGATTCTTCATCTCAGCAGTGAGCCAGTAGATAAGATGACCGCATACTAGTAGTTCGGCCTGGGGTCAAATCCTACAGGATATGTTGGTTGCATGAGCTTTTCGTGGCTTAGCATGGCCAGTATCCAAACAATGTTAGGCTCTTCTCAACGCTCGAGTTCGATCACTTCACTGCATTTACAGAAGTGGGAGAAACGAAGACACAGTTTAAGGCCAGATGATGAGCCTGTGACGTCAAAGATTTCTGGTCTGGAAGTGCAAACCTTGTAGTATAATAACCTTGTATTTTACCTTATGTGTAATGTAGGATAGGTTAGGTTGTATTCATGCATTACGTTAATACTAATCAGTGCCACTTTCGTAATGCAAATATTTATAAGTCACTTCCTAATTTCTAAGTCTCAGGAGCCTCCATGATGTCCTCTATACCCGCCAACAGCCGAGCAGTGAAGTTACTGAATACTTGTACTTCGACCCAGCGCTGGATTTAGCATATTTCCTAGGCGGGACAAAAACTTAAAACTGCCGCCCTCACCCATCTTCCTTTAAGTTTCTCTAGCAAATTTTAATTTTTCAAATGAACATAGAAATAGATAGGGTTTGAGATAAAAAGTAAAATACATTTTACAGTAAGAAATTCTTTATATGCCATTTTTGCTATAAAAGAAATATAAATAACTAATGGCTTAGATTCCTTACTTATGGCAAAGCATAAGAGAGTTACCTGCCTAAGAGAACAGATGTCTTCATTGAGGACTTTATGCAATTGGCTCATATGCAAGTTACGCATGAGCGAAACGACGGAAAGACCCATGCAGCTAGCTAATTCACAGAATTTTAACCCGCGCTTACAGGGACTGAAGACCAAGGCGTTTACAGGAGTACCTTTGTAACAAAATTACATGTTGGGTTGGCAGAGGAACAGGGTCATCTGACCTTGTCAGTGACGTCTGGAGTCCTTCTGTTGTTCCCTCTCTGATCTTATCCTTAGAGTCCTGTTCGGGTGCATTTTACTTTTAACTGTTTGTTCCATTAAAAGGTTTCCGAGTAATTAATTATAAATATTCATAAAAGAGATTTTAAACCTGGCTTTAAAGCTACTAATGTTGTAAGAATTTGAGGCTCCCTTCAGCCCACCTGCATACGAGTATCCCCATACCTCAAAAGAAGGAGCCCCGTCTCTCCGCGAATGAGGGCAGCCAGCACTCCAGCCGCCTCCAAACAACAAACAAAGATACTAAATTAAAAATAAGTAAGCACATCTAACACAAAATTACAACCAACCAAACAACCAAAAAAACAAACAAACAAAAAAACACAAACACAAAATCACAACATAGAACACAACAGATATCTAAATCCAACATAAGTAGTAACCGCAGGTAACCGTGCTACGGAAGTGACGTCACAGAAAAGGGGCGTGGCCTCCGCCATTTTGAATTTCTCCGGGAGTGACGACACCAGCGCCATCTTGTATCACGTGTTGGAATGAGATCATTAAACTTTCGTTTTGATTCTGTGGCAACGATCTTTTCAAAGTTTTTATTTTTTGTGGCAACGACACTATTTTTTATGTTTATGGCAATGAGCTCTTAACCACGTGTTTGGAATGACATCACTTTTAATTTATTATTTTTAATTATTTGACATGTGATTAATATTATTTTGTTATTTGATTAATTTTTAATACGTCATTAATTTTAATTATTTACTCATTTTTATACGATACATTTTAATTGATTCCATTATATTTTAACCCATTTTTAATGAATTTAGTATCATTTTCCCTGTATTTTAAAAATAACTCCACGGCTGAGATTTGAACTCGCTATCTCTGGAATGGGAGGTCTAGCGCTTTATCGCTCGGCTACCCGTTCCTCTTATCAGACTTGTTATTTGAAACTCTCTTTGTCCCTTTGAGTTTTTGCACCATTGATGACATAAGGCTGAAAGTCTGCGCATGCGCTTTGACATGAAAACCGCGTCACACATTTGTTTTTACACGACGGCTAGGATTTCTTTTGGCTTCTTAATCATTACTTTATTCATTGCTGTTTTAAATGTAAGATTTTCCCACGGTTTAATTTTTTTTATTATTAAGATATTTTTAATTGTTTTCAATTTTCATCTCATTCTTACTTTTTTAAGTTATTAGTTAATTTATTAATTTTTATTTTATTTTTTCCCTTTCCCAAACATAAATTTTATTTTTAACTTCAACAAAAGTGAATTTAAATTTTCTCTTTACTTTTTATCTTGCAAAGTTTATTTTTTTTTTTATATTTAATTTTCTTTTTGGTTTTACAAAAGTAATATTTATTTTTACAAATTCAATTTTTCCTTTTCACTTTTTTATTTTGCAAAAGTTTTCTTTTTTTTTTTTTTTTTTTTTTCCCAAAATTTTTTTCTTTTTGTATTTTTACTTTATTTTAATTTTTTGTTTAACTTTCTTTTTGGTTTTACAAAAGTAAAATTTTTATTTACGAATTGAATTTTTCTTTTTCACTTTTTTATTTTGCAAAAGTTTTTTTTTTTCCCAAAATTTATTCCTTTTCGTATTTTTACTTTACTTTATTTTAATTTTTTGTTTAAACTTTTTTTTGGTTTTACAAAAGAAATATTTATTTTTCCAAATTTAATTTTCCTTTCCGCTTTTTATTTTAAAAAAAGTTGTTACTACATTTTTAACTTAATTTTTTTTACAAAAGTAATATTTAGTTTCATAATTTTAATTTTTTTGAGTTTTTTGTTTACACAAATGTTTTTTTGTTACATTTTTATTTTACCCTTAACTTTTTTCCCTTGTTTTAAATACAATACGATGCTACATTTCCATTTCTCCAAAAGTAAACTTACCTACATTTCTGTGTCTTTGAAATTTTAAGCTGGAATTTACATGCATATAACTTCACTAGATAATATTTTCTGTAACATTAAACCAATATACACAATGCTCTTTCTATATAGTTTAACTGGAATACTACATTTCTTACTTTTTTTACTACTAAGTTGGAGATACTCAGAACTTTTCCTTCTAATGCATTGTACTAACTATTAATGCCTGTATTAACTTTTTTGGCCAACTATACAAAACTTTGTTGATTTCCTTTTACACGTCTTACTTTTATTCAAAGGATTCACCAAACTATGTCTGACAAATGTAATTTTTACACTTTCCATTTACACATTTACCCTTATATTTAACTTATAAAACATATTCATGCTGTATTTCTGATTCCTTTTTCCCACAATAAATACAGACTTACACATGTTTCTTTATTGTAAACCTTACTAACTTTAAAACAAATCTTACAAGGAGCAATAAATTTTCATGCTATGAAGCCCACTCAAACCAATGCATGGAGCATTTCTACCCAGTTAAGTTTAGATACATACCAATAGTACTTCATTTTTTCTTATTTTACTCTACAGATATTTATACATATATATTCAGAACACTCCCTTTCATTCAGTAAGATTCATTTATACTACTAACACAAATTTTGCTAACTCTTTGAAATATTTTACGAAAATATCTTGTATTTTCTTGCACACATCCTACTTAAATCACCAAACATACACTGAACCTTGATTTTTCCTTCATGTGAAAACGTCACTCGGATTTTTAATATGATTCCACCATTTACCGCAGAACTTTATAAACACTACTCTATTTGAACTTATCACAGCCTAACTCTCTTAACAAGGTACAGAAGATTGAATTATATTTTAACTACAGAGAAGAATATCCACATTGTAATGAATTATTTTAAATTTGAATTATAATCACATTTTGTGAAGGAGAACTATAATACACATGGAATTAATATTCAGCCATGGAAATGAAACTTTATTGCCTTTTCCCAATTTGGAATATAAAAATTTGTTAACTTGGAATATTTTTAACGTATTCATTGTAACTTAACTGAAAAATACTCATATTTCCCATTGTCAATAATTTATTTAGCACTGAACTCTTACAGCCTTTTGAGAACGAAATTTAATTTATCATACTTGACAAATGACTCCTACATAGTTATGATACATTACACTAAATACTGAGTAGAGTTCCAAATAATGATCTAACATAGTAATTAACATAAAAGACCTAACACAAATAATTTTAAGATAGAAATTTCAAACTAACATTGCTTACTAATGAACTTTTACAGCTTTTTTTGACTGACATTTAACTTCTCATAGATAATAAATAAAATTACACACAAATAATTATACAAAATAGGTAATAATGACAGAAAGTCCATATAATGATCTACTATAGTCACCAACTTTAAAAATTTTAACGCATTTCTAATATAAGAAAGACCACACTTTTTTGAAAAGCATTATTGTAATTAAACATTGGAGGCACGCAGTCCTGCGCACATGCATAACATCTTTATTTATCATGAGCATGACACATAATAAGTAAATAAAATTTTCACAAAGTACGAAACACATTTCTCTTTTAACTGAACTGTACTCTTAAGAAAAATGCAGTATGGAATGCTTAGAACACTCAGGGCCACAGTTCCTCATTTCCCCACGGCCCACCAGCGGCCGAGCGGCAAAGTCGCTGAACACTGGTAGTTCGGTCCGAGGTTCGAATCCCGCGAACGGGCTGGCTGCATGGGTGTTTTCGTGGTTTTCCCCATGTGTAACGTGTATACGAGCCAGTTCCCCTTAGAAAGTCCTCCACGAAGGCATCCCTCCCCTTAGGCAGATAGCCTAGTGTGCTTTGCCATAATTAAATACACCACCACACCACCTCATTTCCCCACACATTGACCAAAATATACATGTACTTTAAAATCAGTTAAACAAATTCAAATGTTAGTATTCAAAGAGGAATACTTCACAAATTAGATGAAAGAAAGGTACACAATGAACTTGAGTGAAAAATACACAAAAAGAATGTAAGGACCGAGAAAAAGATGTATTCGTGGAGAACTTTTTTAAGATAAACTTGCTCTATTTTTGCACATGGGTTACATTTTGCATTTCAGATTAAGGAAACATTCAAGATAATTCCTGTATAACTAGGGATTTTATTCACACTTGTTAGTACTGTAATTTATTAGAACAGTCACAGACATATAGGACAAGTATGCCATTTCCAAGGAAAACAATTTTTCCAAGCCAGACTTTAACAGTGAAATATAAAAGGGAATAAGAATATCCCATATTTCAAACAAAATTAGTATCTGAGTATGCAAAAACATGAACAAGAAACGAATATTTTTTCTGAAGATGTTCCGAATGGTTTAAGTCAGGACTAGTTTCATGAACAGAGCATGAAAAATAATGATGAATTTTTAATTTTATTTTGTCTGTAGTACATTTACTTATGCTAAAATCTTCCATTTTGGTTGACTGTACTTTACATTCAGACCTAAGTTGATAAATCAGAGTGATTTTGTGTTTTAAAGCTTCAAATTCAGAAATACTACAACTCAAAAGCAAAAAGATTAAAACGACAAGAGAATATACTGCAAGCAAGCGAACGTGATAAATGACTTTTTGGGCTGAATTTCATGAATTCATAGATGGGGTGCAAAATTTTAATGCACTGTATATGAACTATTTTTCAAATGTATTACGATCACCAACTTTACATAGACTTTAAGTAAACATTTCATGTTAATTTACCATTTTATCTATGTATTTACTAAATTTTTGCATTTTGTTTATAAATATAATAACAAAAGGACATAAGAGAACATTTGTTTCTTGAAAATGTCCACAATTTTACCCAACTGTTATTTCTTTCATAGCTTTGAAGTAACCTATTAAACACATAGTTATCTTGTATTGACCAGACAGCCGTTGGTCTTGCCAATGTCTGAGGGAAGTCTCAAAGCTAGAGAATTTAAGTAATATTTTACCAGTACGGAGAACTTCTTACGGCGTTTTCAATGAAAATTGATCGAATTTAGTAGTTCATTACTAACCTAGGAGCCTTTAACTATTTTTTTTATTCGAAAAAAACACACCAGAAATTATCATCAAGATTTTCCATACAGATATATTGTACTACTTTTCATGCCATTACATTTCAAATGAAATTTGATTCATTGTCAGATAGTTAAATGTTTGTTATTTTTTCGCATACGAATGCATTTTCGTGTCTCACATACGCTCATTACATATGATTTAACAAAATTACGAACAAGTTAGAAGTTAAATGAATATTTCCTGAAATACTGTACATTTCATTCCGGAAAGTTTACATGAGTACCTTCATTTCGAAACCCCTAATGTTTCTTTTCCTGAATTCAAAGTAAATTTTGAGTGTAGAATTTTCAGTTTTGACAGAAGTTATTTGTAAGTGGCTGTGATGTGTTCGTGTTTTCATAAACCGTTTTTGTGAAACACCCTATTGGTAACCTTTAGAACAGTTTAAATATTACCATTTTTACCTTACTGCCACTGCTAATCATTGAATTTTCAAATATTTTCCTTTTTTATCGTTTAAAGTGCCTCGTAAAGTCTTGAGAACAAATTTTTACTAAATACTTATATCATTCGATTTAATAATTTTGTTACACGTTTGGAAGATTTAACTTCACTATCACGCTAAACCAGAAGTTAAGAAA
This sequence comes from Stegodyphus dumicola, assembly GCF_044657685.1. Classification (NCBI taxonomy): domain Eukaryota; kingdom Metazoa; phylum Arthropoda; class Arachnida; order Araneae; family Eresidae; genus Stegodyphus; species Stegodyphus dumicola. The sequence goes on from NC_140771.1 coordinate 74,442,930, forward strand.
AGAAATGTAATTGTTATCTTAGTATTCTATGGGGATAGATTAATTTTCTCTGACATTGACGTATTCGTATGTAGATAATAGAGACTTTTAACCCAGCTCATACAGACTTGGAATATTTTCTCTAAGTCACCACGATGACAGACTTGCATTGTCATAGACGTTTTTCTCGTGAAATATATTTCTTTCTTAAAAGTTTATATACTAATTTCTTTAGAAACATGTCTAGGAAAATACCTCATCTTCATAAGAAACATCAGATTTGATTTAAATTAATAATAAAATAAGAATCATTAATTTGTAAATATATTTCTCTTTGACTCAAAAGTTTCTTTATCATATTCGAAATGAACAATTAATTGTACATAACTAATATATTGTATTGATGAACCAGAGTTATATTTTACCTTACTGCATTATATTTCAAAGTGAATGTGTTTTATTGCATATTTTAATAAAATCTTAAAAGCTTAAATGAGTGTTTCATTACAAAATTTGTACTTTCTAACTTCATTCTACTGAAACGAAAACATTCATAACTTATTACGAAGAAAAAGTTTTACATATTATACTTTTTGATTAATTTTCATACCACAGTATTATCTTTGAAAATTTGTTTCCTAATCCACTGCTAATATATTACTAATTTTCGCTCTTTCAATACACTTCGTACGTGATAAAAAAACTCAGTTTAGAAACTTTTTTCCTTAACGCCTTGTATTGCATTGCTGAACCGGGGCCATGCTTTCATTTTTATTACATATCATGCGAATATTTTAAAAAAAGCATATTTTTTCCTTCTGTTAGCACAATTTTAACCAGCATTTTACTATTACAGAGACTTCTTTAGTAAAATTTCAAGGGTTAAATTGATCGTTTCATTATTAATTTTGAAGATTCTGGATATATCCTATTTAAAAGTTCATAACCGATTAGCAAAATAATTTATATATGTACTTTGTTGTCCTCTTGGTTAATTTTTAAAGCGTTTTTCAACTATAACACTTGATTTCTAGCGAAGTATCGAAATGATTATTTACTTTCCACTTTTTCCAAAGAATTTCGTAGACACATATGTTCAGTACAGAATATTTTCCTAACTTAAAAATATTATTACCAAAATAGAAAAATATGCAAAATTTTCCTAAAAATTTATATATTTGTTTTTTAAAAACATGTACACGAATATCCACATTTAATTACTTAATGTGTACTTTCCTATATCAGAACTAAAATTTCGAACGAAAATTTTTTAAATAATGTCATATTCCATAAAATTTATGTCTTTGTGATGTCATCGTCTTTTCGCAAACGTTTTGAGAGTAGACGTTTAGACATTTCCAAACTGTTTTCTCTTTGCTATTGGAAACTATTTTATCTTTGCTGTTGGTATATGCCAATGAATTCTGGATACTTTTTTCTCTTGGTTTATCTTCAGCTTATGAGTTATTTAAATACTTAAAAATATATTTGTAGATTTGTAGAAAAAGGAAAATATTTGAAAATTCAATGATTTGCAGTGGCAGTAAGGTAAAAATGGTAATATTTAAACTGTTCTAAAGGTTACCAATAGGGTGTTTCACAAAAACGGTTTATGAAAACACGAACACATCACAGCCACTTACAAATAACTTCTGTCAAAACTGAAAATTCTACACTCAAAATTTACTTTGAATTCAGGAAAAGAAACATTAGGGGTTTCGAAATGAAGGTACTCATGTAAACTTTCCGGAATGAAATGTACAGTATTTCAGGAAATATTCATTTAACTTCTAACTTGTTCGTAATTTTGTTAAATCATATGTAATGAGCGTATGTGAGACACGAAAATGCATTCGTATGCGAAAAAATAACAAACATTTAACTATCTGACAATGAATCAAATTTCATTTGAAATGTAATGGCATGAAAAGTAGTACAATATATCTGTATGGAAAATCTTGATGATAATTTCTGGTGTGTTTTTTCCGAATAAAAAAAATAGTTAAAGGCTCCTAGGTTAGTAATGAACTACTAAATTCGATCAATTTTCATTGAAAACGCCGTAAGAAGTTCTCCGTACTGGTAAAATATTACTTAAATTCTCTAGCTTTGTGACTTCCCTCAGACATTGGCAAGACCAACGGCTGTCTGGTCAATACAAGATAACTATGTGTTTAATAGGTTACTTCAAAGCTATGAAAGAAATAACAGTTGGGTAAAATTATGGACATTTTCAAGAAACAAATGTTCTCTTATGTCCTTTTGTTATTATATTTATAAACAAAATGCAAAAATTTAGTAAATACATAGATAAAATGGTAAATTAACATGAAATGTTTACTTAAAGTCTATGTAAAGTTGGTGATCGTAATACATTTGAAAAATAGTTCATATACAGTGCATTAAAATTTTGCACCCCATCTATGAATTCATGAAATTCAGCCCAAAACGTCATTTATCACGTTCGCTTGCTTGCAGTATATTCTCTTGTCGTTTTAATCTTTTTGCTTTTGAGTTGTAGTATTTCTGAATTTGAAGCTTTAAAACACAAAATCACTCTGATTTATCAACTTAGGTCTGAATGTAAAAGACAGTCAACCAAAATGGGAGATTTTAGCATAAGTAAATGTACTACAGACAAAATAAAATTAAAAATTCATCATTATTTTTCATGCTCTGTTCATGAAACTAGTCCTGACTTAAACCATTCGGAACATTTTCAGAAAAAATATTCGTTTCTTGTTCATGTTTTTGCATACTCAGATACTAATTTTGTTTGAAATATGGGATATTCTTATTCCCTTTTATATTTCACTGTTAAAGTCTGGCTTGGAAAAATTGTTTTCCTTGGAAATGGCATACTTGTCCTATATGTCTGTGACTGTTCTAATAAATTACAGTACTAACAAGTGTGAATAAAATCCCTAGTTATACAGGAATTATCTTGAATGTTTCCTTAATCTGAAATGCAAAATGTAACCTATGTGCAAAAATAGAGCAAGTTTATCTTAAAAAAGTTCTCCACGAATACATCTTTTTCTCGGTCCTTACATTCTTTTTGTGTATTTTTCACTCAAGTTCATTGTGTACCTTTCTTTCATCTAATTTGTGAAGTATTCCTCTTTGAATACTAACATTTGAATTTGTTTAACTGATTTTAAAGTACATGTATATTTTGGTCAATGTGTGGGGAAATGAGGTGGTGTGGTGGTGTGGTGGTGTATTTAATTATGGCAAAGCACACTAGGGATATCTGCCTAAGGGGAGGGATGCCTTCGTGGAGGACTTTCTAAGGGAAACTGGCTCGTATACACGTTACACATGGGGAAAACCACGAAAACACCCATGCAGCCAGCCCGTTCGCGGGATTCGAACCTCGGACCGAACTACCAGTGTTCAGCGACTTTGCCGCTCGGCCGCTGGTGGGCCGTGGGGAAATGAGGAACTGTGGCCCTGAGTGTTCTAAGCATTCCATACTGCATTTTTCTTAAGAGTACAGTTCAGTTAAAAGAGAAATGTGTTTCGTACTTTGTGAAAATTTTATTTACTTATTATGTGTCATGCTCATGATAAATAAAGATGTTATGCATGTGCGCAGGACTGCGTGCCTCCAATGTTTAATTACAATAATGCTTTTCAAAAAAGTGTGGTCTTTCTTATATTAGAAATGCGTTAAAATTTTTAAAGTTGGTGACTATAGTAGATCATTATATGGACTTTCTGTCATTATTACCTATTTTGTATAATTATTTGTGTGTAATTTTATTTATTATCTATGAGAAGTTAAATGTCAGTCAAAAAAAGCTGTAAAAGTTCATTAGTAAGCAATGTCAGTTTGAAATTTCTATCTTAAAATTATTTGTGTTAGGTCTTTTATGTTAATTACTATGTTAGATCATTATTTGGAACTCTACTCAGTATTTAGTGTAATGTATCATAACTATGTAGGAGTCATTTGTCAAGTATGATAAATTAAATTTCGTTCTCAAAAGGCTGTAAGAGTTCAGTGCTAAATAAATTATTGACAATGGGAAATATGAGTATTTTTCAGTTAAGTTACAATGAATACGTTAAAAATATTCCAAGTTAACAAATTTTTATATTCCAAATTGGGAAAAGGCAATAAAGTTTCATTTCCATGGCTGAATATTAATTCCATGTGTATTATAGTTCTCCTTCACAAAATGTGATTATAATTCAAATTTAAAATAATTCATTACAATGTGGATATTCTTCTCTGTAGTTAAAATATAATTCAATCTTCTGTACCTTGTTAAGAGAGTTAGGCTGTGATAAGTTCAAATAGAGTAGTGTTTATAAAGTTCTGCGGTAAATGGTGGAATCATATTAAAAATCCGAGTGACGTTTTCACATGAAGGAAAAATCAAGGTTCAGTGTATGTTTGGTGATTTAAGTAGGATGTGTGCAAGAAAATACAAGATATTTTCGTAAAATATTTCAAAGAGTTAGCAAAATTTGTGTTAGTAGTATAAATGAATCTTACTGAATGAAAGGGAGTGTTCTGAATATATATGTATAAATATCTGTAGAGTAAAATAAGAAAAAATGAAGTACTATTGGTATGTATCTAAACTTAACTGGGTAGAAATGCTCCATGCATTGGTTTGAGTGGGCTTCATAGCATGAAAATTTATTGCTCCTTGTAAGATTTGTTTTAAAGTTAGTAAGGTTTACAATAAAGAAACATGTGTAAGTCTGTATTTATTGTGGGAAAAAGGAATCAGAAATACAGCATGAATATGTTTTATAAGTTAAATATAAGGGTAAATGTGTAAATGGAAAGTGTAAAAATTACATTTGTCAGACATAGTTTGGTGAATCCTTTGAATAAAAGTAAGACGTGTAAAAGGGAATCAACAAAGTTTTGTATAGTTGGCCAAAAAAGTTAATACAGGCATTAATAGTTAGTACAATGCATTAGAAGGAAAAGTTCTGAGTATCTCCAACTTAGTAGTAAAAAAAGTAAGAAATGTAGTATTCCAGTTAAACTATATAGAAAGAGCATTGTGTATATTGGCTTAATGTTACAGAAAATATTATCTAGTGAAGTTATATGCATGTAAATTCCAGCTTAAAATTTCAAAGACACAGAAATGTAGGTAAGTTTACTTTTGGAGAAATGGAAATGTAACATCGTATTGTATTTAAAACAAGGGAAAAAAGTTAAGGGTAAAATAAAAATGTAACAAAAAAACATTTGTGTAAACAAAAAACTCAAAAAAATTAAAATTATGAAACTAAATATTACTTTTGTAAAAAAAATTAAGTTAAAAATGTAGTAACAACTTTTTTTAAAATAAAAAGCGGAAAGGAAAATTAAATTTGGAAAAATAAATATTTCTTTTGTAAAACCAAAAAAAAAGTTTAAAAAAAAATTAAAATAAAGTAAAGTAAAAATACGAAAAGGAATAAATTTTGGGAAAAAAAAAAACTTTTGCAAAATAAAAAAGTGAAAAAGAAAAATTCAATTCGTAAATAAAAATATTACTTTTGTAAAACCAAAAAGAAAGTTAAACAAAAAATTAAAATAAAGTAAAAATACAAAAACGAAAAAATTTTGAAAAAAAAAAAAAAAGAAAAAAGAAAACTTGTGCAAAATAAAAAAGTGAAAAGGAAAAATTCAATTCGTAAAAATAAATATTACTTTTGTAAAACCAAAAAGAAAATTAAATATAAAAAAAAATAAACTTTGCAAGATAAAAAGTAAAAAGAAAATTTAAATTCACTTTTGTTGAAGTTAAAAATAAAATTTATGTTTGGGAAAGGGAAAAAATAAAATAAAAATTAATAAATTAACTAATAACTTAAAAAAGTAAGAATGAGATGAAAATTGAAAACAATTAAAAATATCTTAATAATAAAAAAAATTAAACCGTGGGAAAATCTTACATTTAAAACAGCAATGAATAAAGTAATGATTAAGAAGCCAAAAGAAATCCTAGCCGTCGTGTAAAAACAAATGTGTGACGCGGTTTTCATGTCAAAGCGCATGCGCAGACTTTCAGCCTTATGTCATCAATGGTGCAAAAACTCAAAGGTGACAAAGAGAGTTTCAAATAACAAGTCTGATAAGAGGAACGGGTAGCCGAGCGATAAAGCGCTAGACCTCCCATCCCAGAGATAGCGAGTTCAAATCTCAGCCGTGGAGTTATTTTTAAAATACAGGGAAAATGATACTAAATTCATTAAAAATGGGTTAAAATATAATGGAATCAATTAAAATGTATCGTATAAAAATGAGTAAATAATTAAAATTAATGACGTATTAAAAATTAATCAAATAACAAAATAATATTAATCACATGTCAAATAATTAAAAATAATAAATTAAAAGTGATGTCATTCCAAACACGTGGTTAAGAGCTCATTGCCATAAACATAAAAAATAGTGTCGTTGCCACAAAAAATAAAAACTTTGAAAAGATCGTTGCCACAGAATCAAAACGAAAGTTTAATGATCTCATTCCAACACGTGATACAAGATGGCGCTGGTGTCGTCACTCCCGGAGAAATTCAAAATGGCGGAGGCCACGCCCCTTTTCTGTGACGTCACTTCCGTAGCACGGTTACCTGCGGTTACTACTCATATAAATACAGAATTCAATTTAACAGAAGATTCCTACAAGCGCCTCCTTTTATTAATAAACTTCATTAGAGCAATAGTATATGATTTAAAAACTTTCAAATTAATGGTACTTACATTAAAATCAGTTATGTTAAAAATCTGTCTAATAAGGGCTGTTAAACTACAATCAACCACAAAATGCCATCAACATGACATTTATTACATCACCATCAACCTGACAATTATTGCATACTTTATTTTACTGCAGATTAAATCGGTTAAAATAGAACGAAACCTACCATGTCCAGTTAAAACCTGATTAACGTCAATATTGTTCATACATTTCATCTTATTCGTAATTTTAATTAGTTCCATAAATCCTTTGTTTTTAGGTAAAGAGAAAAACTGCATTTTCCATTTGTTAACGTAAAACTCTTACATTTTTCGAATAGAAATTTTCTTCGAACCTGTTACTTGTATCCATTGCATTGACATTTAAGACCGCCTGATGGCCAGGCTGTTGGCCCTCTCATTACCAATAAAGCCTATATGGGCTTTAATCCAATGTAGTTAAATATGAACTCAAAGTTTTAAATGACTCTTAATTTCGACAACTAATAGATTGAAATTGTCTGGGCGCGAGACAGCATGGAGTCAGTGTAAATATTTACAGACGTGAATATAAACAAGCTATTTAATCCACAATAAGGCTTGTTTGAACTCTTCACTTTCTGCTTGGAAAACTGAATTATATGTCTTCAACTTAAACACTCTACAATCCACCTCAATTACATAGTAATAAACAACAAAAGCTCCCCCCCCCAAACCACAGAACCATCTGTATAAATATCAAATACATTAGCAGTTGTATTACTTTTATCGAAAACAAAACCAAATCTATTGGAAGGATGTATTAAGTGAATATTAAAAATATTTCAAAAACATTCTTTGTAACCAAATAATCTTCATGCAAAAATTTCTCATAATAAAATTCGTAACAAAATTGAGAGAGGCCACAACCCAGCCAAAACAAAGACGGCCTCGGTAGACACCGTTCTAAAACATCGGGTTAAAGCTCTCTGAATATTGTCTAACTTCATCCGCAAATCTAACCAGTTCCCCTGCCTTGGATCCCAGGCTCTAGTTCCATAAATGATCACTGGGAGCACAATATTTAAGTAAATCTTTCTCAGAATGAAGGATTTCAAGGCTAAAATCTCAGCTGAAAAAGTTCTATAATTTAATAAAATCAGATCAGTTCGTCTTTGTATCAACTTAAAATGTTCTATAAATTTAATTTGTTATCAATCATAACGCCTAAATATTTCATATTATCTATAAATTGGATTCTTTTGCTTTGATATTTCAAACTTGGTGGTCTTGTCTTTTTACCTCCTCTGAGAAAAAAACAATGCGCATATTTTTTTAATATTAAATTGTAATTTTCTTTGTTTTGCCAATCCCTCAGTATTAGAGCAGTTTCATCAAATATTTTTTACATTTTTTAAAGGGAATTGTGTTTCATAAGAATCATAACATCATCAGCATATGCAATTAATTCCACATTTTGAGAAAACTGCTGCTTCAGCAAGTTATCCACAATAATGTTCTAGAGCAGGGGAGCACTGCAGGAGCCCTGAAAGCATCCCTTATAAATATTTATTACTATGTCTTTACTCTTATCCTTAAAGCAATTAAAAATTATTTTTCTATTACTAAAATAACTTTTAAATAGATAAAACAAATTTCTAGGTATTTTTAAATCAATTTAACCATGCAACAAGGAAGACCAATCAACAGAGTCAAATGCAGCCGAAATATCTAGAGAAATCAAAGCTGCGTGTTGCTCACTTCTAAAACGTCTGACATAGCCAACAACTCGGTAAAGTGCATCCTCCGTACCTCTTCTAAAGGTAAATCCATATTGAAACTCACTAAGTGGACATTTATTAACCATAAAATGTAAAATTCTGTTAGTTACCAATTTGTCTAGCACCTCACCCAAAATATTCAAAAGTGTAATGGGTCTTTGCTTTCCATTAGGCTTAGGGATCAAAATAATTTGACTAATTTTCTAACGATCTGAAAAAAAAGTAAACTTAAGACAGGCATTATATAGGCAAACAAAAAAATCTGGATAGTAGAAGAATAATCTTTTAATCAAAACAGAGTTATGCGATCCGGACCAGCAGCAGCCTTACTCCTCAAACCCAGTATAACAATCTTAACTTCATCATATGTGAATAGTGAGTCATTCTCACTACATTTCATCTTCAAACATATGCATATCTTCTGGTTCACCCAAATAAAACACCTCTTTAGCATGTACAGTATTAATATCTTGTTCATCACCCATACCATCGGGTCTTTTCACCTTCAGCAGTAAATTTCGCTTTCCAAATGCCGTCTTATGAAGACCATCGTAATAAGCAACGCTTCTTAAAAAATAATTCTCTTTACATACTCTCTTGGTCTTCCTAATCAAATGTTTATAAATAGCCAATTCTCTTTTATACTATATCTTACGTAAAATTCTAGTATTATCATCTAATCCAATCACCTGTGAGCTCCTCCTATATGTCTTTTAAACTTTTCCAATTCGGGCGTCCATGAGATTACATTTCGAGCCTTCCTTTGTATCAACCGATCGCAATCTATTCTTGCCTGAAGCAACATTCCAAAATCGTTTACTACACCAATCAATTTTCACTGTCACTTACAACACTAATTCTCTTACCAAGCCTCATCATATCGACTTCAAGTTTTTTACAGAGCCCTGTTGACTCTTAGAATATTTCTCGATACCAAGGCCCCTCTTCCATGTTGAAAACAAGAATCTGTCATTTCGAAGACTATATATTGATGATAGCTCAGTAAACCTTCAGTATTGATTTCAAGTTTGCATTAGTTACTATCCAGGTTGCTGGATCCCATAACCAAATCTGAACAACTTAGTCCGACAGCAGAATTAAAGGTTGCAATAAAGTCATTAAACAAAATTAAATCGTTAGATACAATAAAATCAAATATCAACGTTCCTCTTGCATCAACCAGTTTGCCCCTCCCCCCAGCTAAAATGTTTTGAATTAAAATCCCCCATAATTAAAAACCTTTTATATATAATTAAAACATTTTCCAGTTTATGGAGATTCACAGCAACATCCTCTGCAGGAGAGAAGTATAGCGATATGAAACTCAACTGCTCGTCTCTCATTAATACAGTAATACCTGTTATTTCATCCATTTCATAATCCACTATAAAATCAATTTCCTCTTTTAAAATAACAATTGCAGTTCGTCCTCCAGCTCCAGCTGCAACTCTCCAACTATTTTCAATGAATGCCAATTTTCCATTAACCCAATAGAGCTCCTACAGTAAGATCAGATCAGGGACTAACACCAATAACATTTTGGAGAAAAGAGAGCTTTTTAGCAGCTAAGGCTTAGGTTGATACTTAAAATAAACATATAAATAAATTTATATAATAATATCATGTGAAAATAAAACAAATGTACACATAAATGAAAATACAGTTGATAAAATCTAATTACATAAAATACTAGAACCAATGAACATGCTAAAATTCATAAAAAGTATTATATCATACTAGTCATTCTTTAAAATCAAAGTCTTCGTGGCCTTTAATAAATTCAGTTTCTCTCTTTAAAGAGGAACAGCTCTTATCAAATACACTGTGATCATGTTTTAATTCTATATCATACTTCTAATTAGAAACCACACAGATAACACATTTCCTACCTTTACCTTTACTCTTACAAACAGTCGCAGGATGATTTAAAGCACATAACAATTAAAGGTTGCAATAATTAACTTCTAATTAGAAACCACACAGATAACACATTTCCTACCTTTACCTTTACTCTTACAAACAGTCGCAAGATGATTTAAAGCCCATAACAATTAAAGGTTGCAATTAAGAATCTCTTAAAGTGACCGTATGCCAAGCATTGTGTACACTGTTTTGGTCTCAAAAATAATCTCGCAGAAGAAGTACGCCATCCAATTGCCAGACTCTGCTCTTCCAATATTTCCCTTTGGCAAACAAAATCAACAGGAAAAAAAAAAAAAAAAAAAAAAAAAAAAAAAAAAAAAAAACGATGGAGTGTCTTACCCAGTCTTTCGTAGGAATATCAAACAAATAATCTAGCACATTAGGCATTCCATACACAGTTACGTTTCAAGACATCTATTAAGTCTATTAAGCTCTTCATTATTAGAGGTCTCCCAAACACCATAGACAATAATTTTCGGTTTAATAAATTTACGCCTCCTTGGTTTAATATACTTCCTCAATTTTTCTTTTTCTTTAATAGCACTTTCAAGCCTAACAACTTCATCTTTACTATCTAGTTTCAACAAAAAGTCTCCATTTTCTCTTCTAATGGATTTTTTAATCTTAACTTTGATAAATGTTGTATCAAAATTTTACAACATTCCAAATACGACCCAGCGTCACGCTGGAATTTGCCGCCCTCAGAAGTTGCCGCCCGGGGCACAGACCCCGGCTTGCCCCTCTAGATTCGGGACTGCTTCGACCTGCCAAACAGGCGGGCTACTGGGCGTGTTCATTATTTATCCCATGTGTAAAGTCAGTTCCCTTTAGAAAGTTTTCCACGAAGGCATCCCTTCCCTTAGCTAGGTAGCCCTCGCATGCTTTGTGTTAATCAAAGAAAGCAAACCGAAAGGCATCCTCAAATATAATTTCTCAATCAAATAAACCAACCTCAAAAGCATTCCTCCCGCCGTTGTAAGATGTGCTGTGATGCAATAAATATCAATCTTTCTTCCTAATTCTAATGATCTCTATGATATATCACTACCAAATTATGCTTCATGTGAAAAATTCTCCTTCCTCCCGAAAAAAAATCTACCCGGAGCGGACCGCCTCTTATAGTTCCTCCACTATTTCTACTGTTGTTGGCGAGTCATAACTGTTAAATTATTGTATACATTTTACAATTTTTAAAAGCGATATTCGTTAAATTACTCAGCATTTTTATAGTTTTTAAATCAATATTCATTAAATCACTATATATTTGTATAGTTTTTAAAGCGATACTTCTAAAATTACTGTACATTTTTACCGTTTTTAAAAGCAACGTTTGTTGTTAAATAGCTGTATATTTTTATAATTTTTTAAGCAGGGATACAGATTTGTCTTCCATGGTTGAACTCTTCAAAATAGAGGGAAATTCGTTTATCTAATTCTATTTTCATGCATAACAACATTATTAAACCGTTTAACATTTTAATTGCATTAATCTCTTCCCATCTTTATGATTTAATTAATTAAGGTTTATAACTAATAATAAATTTTAAGATTCTTCTTTTTTTTACAATATAGAACTTGTTTTGAAATAAATTATATTTTACATTGTAAGATTCTCACTAGTGTATTTCTCAGTTACTGCAGAAAGTGACGAATCTTAAGAACTAGTTAGCGAATAATCGCTTAAGTTCGTGTAACAAGAAACAACAAGATGGAAGGGTAACAAACCCTTTATTATTTCAATAAAATTTTAAAAAACTCCGTCTTGGAGTGTACAATAAAAGCCGACACTTGGGCTTGAACTTAGGAGACTAAGAAGTAAACTGAAACTAAGATTAACTAAGGAGATATAGCCGAAGCTATCAAGATTCTAATCGTGTTGGCCTCTTGAATCTATTTGATTACGAAGCTTATCAAGGGCCTGAGTACGGCTGAGCGAAATAACAGCTTTGAGAGAGAGAGAGAGAGAGTAGCCAAAAAGCAAACGCGCGCAAATCAGAAACTCGGATTCTCAGCATTCCATTTCCATTTTCCTCTGCTATACTGGACTTAGCCTGCGTGAAGTCTAACTCAGCAAGTAGACTTCGCGGTTTAAATACTGCTCCTCCTCATTAAGTATTCAGAGTGATTCCAAAACTACGTTCTAGCCGAAAGTAGTAAGTTAAGAATATGACAGGAAAGGAACTTTAACTTAAAACTTAACTGTTAATAAAATTAACATAATCCTTACATAGCTTCCGACCATACTTTAAATACTCGAAAAATAATGTCTCAAAACGACCTTGTTTAAGGCTTTAAAGTCTGAAAAACTTCTTACATTAACTACACACTTCTAACTTTTGAACTAACTAAATTAAATTTAAAGTTCTGTTTTTAGGGCCAACTTTACAACAATTCTAAAGTTAGACTAAAGCTAAAAAAAAATTTATAAAATTTTATAAAATATTCCTCTGTTCTGGACACACATCATCTTCTTTGAATGGAAACTTTATTCAGCTACTTTTAAGTCAAGTCTATTTATATATTTCCTTCCATACCTGGAAGGAAATATCATTAATAGCGCATTTTACAAGGCTTTTCTATAAACCCTAAAATTACGCTTATATTTTCTCATTTGGCCCTCAAACACTTTCACTCATACTGAAGTTGTATTTCCCCCATGCTCTCCAGCAAATGTACTGAGATGTATTTAAGGTAATTATGTTGTGTTACCGCGCAAAAAACTACCGCTACATAACATCTAACTTTGTTAAAAAAGACACTCTTGACCTTACAAGACTCACTATACTCAAATACTTTCCTAATGTAGTAAGCGAAAGCTTATATTTACTTTTAAAAGTGTTAACTGGAGAGCATAACATTAAACACACATATATTCTAAACATTCAATTCTTTCACAATTCAAATACACAGAGGCCAAAATTTCTTTTGTACAAATTTAACTTTACGATATTTCAACGCAGAGATTAAACATTTCTACTTTAACATGAACATTTAAATATTTACACATCACTTTTGAATTCACTTTTCATCAACAGTCATAGTTGCTTAATTACAATTTACCGTCTTTACACAAAATCTTAACTTTACGTTAACAGATTTCAGTATTCTAAGAGTCTTCCGATTAAACTTATTCACATTTTAATTCTCGCAACTCACGATTTCTTAACAAAAGTATTTAACCCTAAATAGCTTCTCGCCAAATTGCTAACATAACAATCTATGATTACGAATATTTACAATCAGGTTCTCGCTATCTGCGACTTAACGTTTCTAAACAACTTTAGCAACTTAGAACAAGATGATATAAAAATGAAATGTTTGTTTAAAGTAAAATAATCAAGGAAATTTTCACTTTTTTTTTTTTTCTGTATTCCTTCAGTCTTGATGTGGCAAAACTGTTTCAACGTCGTGTACTTCATCATCTCCAGCCTTCTTCTCGCCGTTTGACGCTTCTGTGCTGTTCCAGTCATTCCTTTTCCTCTTCTGCCCCTTGTCTAGGCATCTGGGACTCTTGCGGGAGGGCTGCGAGTTTTGGAACGTCAATCACCTTTTTAGCTCCGGTGAGGCTATCCGTCCTTCAGGGTCTTTGAATCTTCGCTTGGACCTTCTAACTTCTTGATCAGGCACGGCATTCTCCGCAGGTCTTTTCTCGCTTTTCGTTCTCTATCCTGGACCTCCTTGGGCCTCCCTTGTAGTTGCTGCCGCTGGAAACGTCTGCTTACGTCTCGCCGCTGCTTACGTCTCGTAGCTTCCACCCGTCGTTGAAATTTCTTCTTGACTGGAACCTTGTCAGCAGGACTCACTCTCTTAGTCGGTGGTACTGGTGTTTTAGCAGAATCCTCGGTTCTGGCTCGTTGATCCGTCGGTGCTAACCTCCTCCGTTTTCGTGCTACTGTAGTGTTACCGGATTGAATCCGCCTGGTCTATGATTGCTCGATCTGCTTCCTTTTTTGTGTTGGGGGACCCCAGCTGGGCTTTTGAACTGGCGGGCTTCTCTCCTCCCTTCCAGGATCCTGTAATAAATCCTGCAGTATTTTAAAATCATTGCGGCTGTAATAAGGATTTAACCGATCGATATTTGCAACCAGTTGTTGACCATTTTCGGTCTTTAAATAAAACGTGGCTTCTGTTATTCTTTCGACCACGTAAGGCCCTTCAAACCTGGTCTCAAACTTCGCAACTCTGTTTTTGGGTAGAGATGATAAAGAATGTTTTAATTTTAAGACTGTCTGTCCTACTTGATACTACAACTGTCTTCTATTTCTATCGTAATATAATTTCTGTTTTTCCCTTGCTACATCCGAATTATGAATTGCTTCATCTTTAATTCTCTGCATGTCTTTTAACTTGAATTCTTCTTGTCTTTTCTGTACAAAGAACAGCTTATCCAAAGGCGTTATGATTTTTCTTCCTAAAAATAACTCCGCGGGGGTCTTCTGCGTAGTATCATGCTTTGCTGTTGTCAAGGCAAAACACAACTCATTGACACAGTTGTCCCAGCGGTCATGAAAATTTTTCACATATCCCCTGATAATTTTTACAATATTCTTATTAACGCGTTCCACTGTATTCGATTGCGGTCTATATGGTACCATTTTTAGATTGCGTATGCCAAATCCTGTGCACATATTTTTAAATATACTGCTAACAAACTGTTTTCTGATATTACTTTTAGTGGGCGCCCTGTAATTTAAAATATATTTATTTAAAAACGAATCTGAGACTATTTTAGTTGAAGCTCGTTTGAGAGGGACTATTTCTACCCATTTTGAAAAATGGTCAACAATTGTTAATAAATATCTATTTTTATTTATTTTTGTCCTAGGGTAGAGTCCAAGCAAATCTATGCCAAATATTTCATTTGGGAAAGTGGTCTTTATGTTTTTTAAATACCCGGCCGGGCTGTAATTAGCATCGTTTATTAACTGGCACACATGACACGACTTAACATACGCTGTAACAACTCTTTGTAACTGCGGAAAATAAACCCCTTCGTGTACCCTCCGTAGTGTTTTTCGAATTCCGAAATGTCCAGCGGATGGTAGATCATGCAATTCCTCTAAGATACTTAAACGTAGACTCGCTGGGATCACTGGTAGGTATTCCTGATTATCATTTGTTACCTTTGTATAAACTAACAGTTTGTCGATTATTCTGTAATGCTGCGCCATATTGTGAATAACAATTAAATCTATATGCTCAGACTTTTCAGGTTCTTCCAAGTATGCGTAAATATCTTTAACTTCTGGGTCCTTTCGCAATTCTTCACCTATTGTATCAAGAGACTCAATAACTCTTGAAGTGAGCATAGCACACTTAACTGTGTTTCCCTCTTCAGCAATTTTTATTCGTGAAAGGGCATCGGCAACTACATTTTCTTTTCCGGGAGTGTGTTTTATAATTAAATTGAATTCTTATAATTTTAAAGTCCACCGTGTCAGGCGAGGCGATTAATTTTTTCCTGAATAAAAGCGACACACTGCCGCATGATCTGAGTAGACTGTTATCGGTGAAATTCTGAAGAGACACGAAACTTCTGAACCGCTAATAAGACAGAGCGCCACGAACTGGAAATCCGACCTAAGGTTGAAATACCTATCAGATATAAGTCCAGAGCGTGGAATAGGTCGGCAGGTCAGTCGAGCATTTATTGAATAAAGCACAAGTACAATTTACAACATTCAGTAATACAAAATTTTGTAAAGATGCCATCTTTGCCATTTGGCTCACATTAAATCAAGTGGTAATTTAGTGACACTTCAATTATTCAGTTATGTAACTAGCATTAGATAGTTACAGTGGTATGATACAGATTACATTGTTTTATCAGAGACTATTGCTACATTTCACGTAGGGTGACATTGTATGAGTACAAAGATTGAAATATTATATTAAGAACATTTGATAACTTCAGATAAGTACATCAGGATAAGATGATGCTTGACTATTGACAATGCATAACATATTAATTAACAATAATAAATGTATAACTAATTAAATAATGTATGACGATTAAAAACAACAATTGACAAAATAATTCGTACAAATAGGCAAATAGGTAAGCAAGAGAGTATACCACTGAGCTTCGTATTAATACAACATGTATACATTTATAGAATTCCACTAATCCAAAACTCATACAATAGTAATATTTGAACAATATATCAACATAACTAACATTACAATATAGCAAGAATAAAAGAACTTAACTAACATTACAATATAGCAAGAATATAAGAATACAATATAACAAAATAACATCAGCCGTTATCCTACTGCTAATACATTGTCAGTACAGAGATATTAATCAACACAACATTCCTTAATCGTAACAGGCATCTGTCGTTTATAATAGAATAAATACAGGAATTGAATTGAACTCAATAATTTTGTGAAATTTATGCAAAATAAAGATTAATTGAATGGTAATTACAATTGAGAAGATATAGTGTTAATTGTCACTGTCGCTAAAACTTGAGTAGCGTTCAGAGCAAAATGCTATTATTTTAATCTGTTGAAAAGTACCGAATGTTGCAGTACATGCTGTAGCCAGATAGGCCAACGATCACTGTCCGGTTTTTGCAAGTGTAAGAATGGTAAGTCTGTGCAATCAAATACATAGTGATCAGGTTTTCCAGATCCTGCACCACATTCACATTGGTCAGAGTCACGTAGATTGAATATGCAAATCAGATTTAAATGGGACATTCCCAGATAAAAAGAATGTTATTGCAGATGATGCAGACGTGAGTTTTTGCGACACTTTCGGCAGAAAGTGAAAAGTTTGATGTCCAGTGTTTGATGTATTCCAACGAATCTGCCATACCTTCTCAATGGGAGAACCCCAGAGTGAACTAGAAGCATGAAAATCTCCCCCAATTACAATATTTGAAAACGTATGCAGATGCAAAAAGTCCAGTTCTAACAGTAATTCATCAATAACTAAACTTGGTGGAAAATAAACTGAGATAATTAGAAGACGAAAACTAGTGGAATCCAATATTATCGATACTGCATGATCTGTTATTTTCCAGATTAAGGGAGTAGAAGGGCCATTGTAGACTATGGCTGGCAATCCAGTATGGGAGAGAAAAGTCTGCTGCATAGAGTGAAGAAGGGTAACACCCTCAAGAGTGTTATTATGCTTCACATATGGCTCTTATAAGAGTGCCAAATCAAATTTAAATTCAAGTTGCTAATGCAACATATGACATGTTGAAATTCGAGATCATTGTAGATTACACTGTACAAGTCTTAATTCAGCTATATTTATTATATTAGGTCTCTCAGTAAAAATTGACTGGTCTAGGCTTGTGCCTGCTGAAGTAGGAGTTCCTGCAACTCCAACTTGTACAATGGACATGATTGGGAACTTGCAGTATGATGAAAGTCAGTCTTCTTGTTCTTATTAGAAGTCAAGCAGTTGATGCAGGCAGGAGACTTAGTGCAATTTTTAACCAAGGTCTCGTGATTTTACGAGCACTGCACGCAAGTAGGCGGATTCTGGCAGGAGTGACTCTGGTGACACTTTTACAGTCCCTGACAATTATAACACCGATAAAGACGATAATATTTACGATAGGGACAGGAGTTAAATCCTAGATAAATGCGGCCCTGTTCACCTATCTGTGATAGATAAGGTTTGTCCACCTGAATGACCAGTTGTTGTTAGAATCGGAACGATGTAACGGAGGTCGCGGATGAATTGGCGTGACTTGCCCAAATGGGTGTAATCTATGAAAAGCTTGAATCGGATCGTCTGATGTAAATTCCGACGGCACACCAAATACTATAATGGATTCGCTAGGGATTTTGGGTTCACGTAGTTTTAAGTTACAGAGTTCTTCTGAGGCTTTAATTGTATCCTTCAATTTTACTATATCTTGCCTGGTTGGACAACGTATCAAAAGTTCCTGTTTCCTTGTGGGTCGAATCTGTTTTATAGGTATATAAAATTTCTTAGGGTTTAATTGCAAAGCTAATTGCTTCTGAATGAGTTGCGGTGAGCTATTATCTATTTTTGATGTAATCAGTAAAACGTGATCTGAAGGCCGGTCCTGAGTTTTTAGACGACGTTTTTTTCGTTCCGCTAATTGTATATATGGACAGCAGAATCTTCTTCCTGAATTTGCAGAGGTTTAGTAAAGGGTTCTGATAAGATAGTTGTGTTTGGAACGTAAGAAGGGTTAATGTCATTTTTATCAGAAGCAATAAAATTACCGAGCAACAGTAACAAAAGCATAAACCCTCACTCCCGCTAATTAGACAGCGAGCGTTTCTCGCTCTGTGGCGGAATAGTTTCTCTGGGTAGAATTCAAAGTTTTCGAAAAGAAGGCTATACGTTGCCCATTCTGGAAAAGCACCGCTCCAACTGCATAATCGGATGCATCCGCTACAATCTCTAGACTTTGTTCGCCTTCTGGGAATTTAAGGACTGCGGCATTAATTAGGGCATTCTTTAGTTGTTCAAAAGCGGTGTTCGCCTCGGCTATCCAAGAAAATCTACTTTTCTTTCTTTTTAGCGTTAGAAGAGGCTCAACTATTTTCGCAAAATCCTTTATAAACATTCTATAATAGTAACACAAGCCCAAAAATGAAGACAATATTTTAGCCGTATTTGGGGGAGGATAACTTTTAATTGCTTTTATTTTTGAGTCATCAGTCTCTATGCCCTTATTAGAAATTTTGTATCCAAGGTATCGCAATTCCTTTGCCGCGAACTTGCATTTATTTTGAAACCAGCTTCGTTAAGTAAGGCAAAAATTTCTTCCAAAAGTTTCAAATGTTCCTCTAATGTTTCGCTGGTAACTATGATATCGTCAAAATAAATAATTGTACTTTTACCTAAAACTGGCCTTAAGATTATGTCCATTGCTTTTTTAAAAGTAGCCGGCGCTCCGCTTAAACGAAAGGGCATTCTTAAAAAGACATAGACGCCTGATTTTGTAATAAACACGGTCTTTTAGATATCTTCCGGT
Source organism: Stegodyphus dumicola (assembly GCF_044657685.1). Classification (NCBI taxonomy): domain Eukaryota; kingdom Metazoa; phylum Arthropoda; class Arachnida; order Araneae; family Eresidae; genus Stegodyphus; species Stegodyphus dumicola. Next base: position 74,462,267 of record NC_140771.1, read on the forward strand.
TTTACGGCGATTTGGAAGTAACCCGAAGTTAAGTCTAAAGTTGCCATAAATTTCGTTGACCGACTTTTTCTAATTATTTCATCTATTATTGGTAGGGGATACGTGGGATATTTTGTTCTACTGTTAAGTTTACGATAACCAACTGCAAACCTATACGCGTCCGGGAGTTCAGGCGGTAGCCCATTCTTCTTTCTACAAAGGACCACCGGACTTGCGTAAGGACTAGTGCTTGGCACAATAATTTTGTTTTTTAGCATCTTTTCAATATGTTTTTCGATAATTTGTTCCTTTACTTTATCATACCGGTAAGGTTTTGACCGGAGTGGACGGGCATTTCCAGTATCGATAACATGATTCACTACCTGACAAAAGCCAGGTTTATCGTTAAACAAAGAATTAAATTTTCTTACTAAGTTTTCAATCTTCTCTTTCTCTTCAAGCTTCAGATGGCCAATTCCGGCAGAGACCCTTCTTCTTCTTCTACAGGGTCCATGTGCACCTGAAACGTAGAATTCTGGAGATCAAGATTTGCGCCGGATGCGCGTAAAAAATCGACCCCCAATATGACGGACGTGAGTAAATTTTTCACGACTAGAATATTAACTTTTGACACCTCATTTTTAATTTGAACATGCAGTGTGGTTTTCCCCAAACATACGCACTGTTTGCCTTGGGCGGCAATTACTTTTTTAAAGAGCCAAATATAAGCAAATACATCAGTAATATAAGAAAGAATAATATAATGGTTATCTGTTGTGAAACATGCATTTATTGCGAAACAAAAAGGTTTTATTTTACGTAATAACAGAACATATAATTCAACATTTTAAAGAAAATGGATAAACTTTTTTTTTTATAAATGCAGGTAACCCTCGTACAACACGGTAGATATATTCCTAGAAAATACCGTGTTGTATGACCCAGAGCTAGAATAAAAAGGGTGGGTTACGTTCCGAAAATTTATTAAAAACAAATGTTTTTTTTAATTCTACATAAACAACTTAATTTTTATTAAACATATTATATATATATATGTAATGTTTTCAGTTATTCCAACACATCGTGGGTGAATGGTGAGGCTATTCCATTTCACGTTTTGGCAGATAGTTGACGAAGCTGGGATGATTGCACCACGGAGAAAATGACGACTCAGCACTTTTCACTTTTAACTGCATATCTTTATTTTATTTTAGAGCAGATGATTTTTTCCAGATGAAGTTACTCAAATAGCTTATTCAGTAATTGAATTATTAGATACGACTGACTTTAATACGTTATAACGTTCTAACAAAGAAAGAGGAGCATAGCGGAGGCGTTAGCAGAACGAAGGCGAGAAGGCATCTGTGTAGAACTTATGACGCAGCATTTATATGAAAGGTTATGTAACAGAGTAGCTTCTAGAAAAATGTAGGAAAACTTATGACGCAGCATTTATATGAGGAGGTTATGTAATAGGCGCGAATGTTCTAGAAGGTACTGGTCTAGGGGAAGATTCTGATTGCAGAAAATTAATTAAAGGTTGCTGGTTCGCAAAGAGCAAAGCCATCGTATTTTTTTTTTTTTTTTTTTAATATTTTACATCTTCCCCCCCCCGTCAAAAGGAGATCCCGGGGTGAGAAAAGCATTAGTACATGAGTAACGCAAAAGTATGAAAAAAGACATGAAAACATCCAGGACATAGCGTATAAGCTTTAACTATGGCCTATCATAGTTCATGACTATGTAATAGGCGCGAATGTTCTAGAAGGTACTGGTCTAGGGGAAGATCCTGAATTGCAGAAAATTAATTAAAGGTTGCTGGTTCGCAAAGAGCAAAGCCATCGTACTTTTTTTTTATATTTTACGTATATATATATGTACAAGACAGAACAAAAAATATTACATATTTTAATTTAACGCAACTTTAGTTTAATAAATTTAATCGTCGTCACTGCTCAGTATAATCAACCGAGAACGTTTTTTCGGTGGAGTGTGTGTGTGTATTTAATTATGGCAAAGCGCACTAGGGCTATCTGCCTAAGAGGAGGGATGCCTTCGTGGAGGACTTTCTAAGGGAAACTGGCTCGTATACACGTTATACATGCGTTTTTTTTTTTTTTTTTTTGGTGGAATGAGATCGCTTTCACTTTCAGAATTTCTTTTCTTCATTTAAAGTTCTGGCTTTTTTTTCTTCTCTCTTTAAAAAGTCTGTAATTCTGTTTGCTTATTATTTTTTACCATCTGTAATTTATTTGCTTATTAGTTCTTCGTGTAAATTCCTCGATATGGAGCTAGACAGTTTTGCAGCTCCCTTTTGAATTTTCGGCTTAATTCAGCGGAAAGGTCTATACTCAAGAAAAATGATTCGAGATTTTCAACTAAGCTTAGACCTTCTTTTAATTATTTTAATGTTAAATTATTAACTGCATTATCTTCATCAGTGCTAGTGTCCTCAGAATCGATTTGATTTACGGCTTCGGATGCCATTTCAATCAAATCTGCATCGTCAATTTCTTCTTCCGCTAATAAGTCTTGAATGTCCTCAACAGCCATGTCGGCAAAAAACTTAGCATCCGATTGATTTAGCAAATTTAATAAGCCAACAATTTCATTTTCTGACGATTCATGCTCGTTTTCTATTTCATCTGAGGGACATATCTCCTTCTAACATGCATTTAACGTTGATGCTTTCAGTTCTTTCAGAGACAAAGATACGATGTCGATACAGTTCTTGATAGAAAATGTCTTCCAAGCTTCCATTACCTTAATTGATTTTGTACTGGTTACGTCTAAAATGCACTGTAATGCTCTTCTTGTGCAATATGTTTTAAAGATATAAATAATATTTTGAGCCAGTGGTTGGAGTAACGAAGTAGTGTTGTAGGGTTTTAATTATTTTGAATAACAAATTTATTTTAAGTTTGATACCTATTCTAGACTTCTCAACTTTCCCTCACATTCTCTCACCAGGATGTAAATATAAAGTTAAGTGAAGTGCTTATTTAAACGGGTGAATATCTGAATTTTGCAGAGCGTGTTTCGCTAGCCAAGCGCACGTTTCGTTGTTATTTCGCTGTTACACTAGTAAGCCTTTCGGCCTTATCAAATTTTAGTATGACGCCGATTAGGTTCCTGTGAGTCCACCTCTTAGGCGTAACTTAAGTGCTATCTTGCACTATTTATTTTAGGTTTGACTTACATATTCTACGTTTTCACCGCAAGTTGACGGTGTTTTCGTAACGCACGAAGTCTGCGCCTTTCTGTTTACTATTTTGAATTAATAAAGAGTTATTTTTACCGTTCGTCTGAATCAGTAGTTTGATTCACGCCTGTGCGAGAATTCGCCAGGTCATTATAGGGTCTATTCTATTGTATGTGGAAGAAAACGAGAAAGACTCTATAGTGTTAGGTGGTAGGAACAATATTTTGACGTTGGGATGATTCAAATCTTGTGGGTGACATGAAGCATTATCTAATAGTAATACAGCTTTGAAGCTCAAATTTTTCTGCCTTAAATAATGTTCAGCGTTTGACACAAAACAATCTAAAAGCTAAGCTTTAGCTTCATAATCAACGTCCTAGCAACTTCATAATCAGCCGATGCAGATTCTCCTTGAATTCTTATGCTACGAGTTGCAAGGCGCTTTTTGAAATTTCCGAATCAGCCTTTACTTGCCAGAAAATCTGGGTTGACAGAGGATTCTCAATGTTCTTTAAGTTGCTTGAAAATTTTGAATGCTTTTTGCTTAATGAAATTAACATCCAACGAAATTCTTTTTTGACAACTATCATTAATCCAAATGCTGAGTGCCTTTTCCATCTTCTCAATTATTGGCGCCCGGGGAAGGGGGCGAACTGCACATTTTGCGAATGTCAAAGATCCTGCAGCAACTGCATTTCTTATTTCTTTTTCATTTTTCTTAACAGTCCGGACTGTTGCTTTATTCAAATTGAAACTTTTTCCAGTGTGAAATGCCTTTTCTCCTTTTAAACGACGGCCCAAAATTTGTATATTTACTTCTAAAGAAATGAATTTCCTCTTAAACATTGTTTTTCATCTATATCAGACACGTTTTGGGACTGAAACTCAATGTCTTAAAGATGAAAAGGTGGCTAGACGCAGACTGCCCACCAGCAGCGTGAGACACTTTTGTTTTCAGGCCACGGAGATGAGGATTCGAATTTTGAAATCCGAACGTGCAGGTTGTAGGTATGAGAACACTTACTGTGGCCTCATATTGTTCACCTTCTGCGATAGTGAGGTTTCTTCATTGTTATGTGGTTATTGTGCTCTCTTGAGACTGAGTATGGTTTCTGTTGTGCAATTTTTCTTTGAATGCCATGGAAGGAAACGATTCTCCTCCGTTACCGGTTAAGAATTCAACGGTCGCTCTCCACCACGTGGCTCGTCTCCATGAGGACATTTGTTCTTACGGGTACCGGATCTTGGAAGACAACTGGCAGAACTTACGAAACGAGGATTCTTATGTGTTAAAAGACTATATGGGTGCTTTGCTCAATATGGAAAATCTTCGTGCGGAATTAAATTATTTATTTATTTATTTATTTATTTATTTTATTTATTTATTTATTTATTTTTTTCGGATTGCTTGGGCAATTTTCTTATCGTGTTAAAGAAAAACCATGTTATAGGAAAACCGTGTAGTAGGAGGGTTTTCGCAATTTATGAAGTTATAGTGAAACTGTGTCACAGGATGCCGTGTTGTAGAAGAGCTACCTCTAATTAAAATAAACCTAATGGTAAAAAACCTTACTTGAAAAAGTTATATAGCTTTGCTTAAAATACAAATTAAATGTAAAAATAGAAACTCAAATATGTAACATTAGTGAGATTTGGGGCGGACTGAGCAGAGGCAAAAAGTTGTTCCAACTTTGGTGAATATTCAGAAGCTTTTAACTCCATGCAACTTTCGAAGCTTCCGTCTTTAAGCTTGTAGAGACATTAGGTTATTTCGAAGCAGGACAGATGAAAAATTAGCAATGCTCTCGCCGGTACTCGAACCACGGACTTCTTGAATACGCGTCGAGCGTGCTGACCACTAAACCACGAAGGCATGCTAAGAAGGCGGGAGAAATACCTTATATACTCCCCCCTTTTAAAGGGCGACTGGATATTAGGGGATCCAGCTGCCAAATCTTGGTAACGGAGAATAATCATCCACCACCATTTTTAATTCGGGCGCCACTGTAGAGACATTATGTTATTTCGAAGCAGGAAAGATGAAAAATGAGCAATGCCCTAGCCGGGACTCGAACCAGGAACCTCTCGAATACGCGTCGAGCGTGCTGACCACTACACCACGAAGGCATGCTAAGAAGGCAGGAGAACGACCTTATAAGCTTACTTCTTAATTTGTTTTTACCAATGGTTATATCTGAAAATAATTATTCACAGTAGCAAGTAGATCCGAAAATTGTCAAGATGCCAAATGCATATCTTTTCACTTGATCTTAAAAATCATGATGACTGCTTCCATGCTTCAAATATAATTTCTTCCTCCTTCCTATACTTTAAAAGAGCCGTCTATTGATGTCTGGCAGCCAATTTTCCTTTCTCTCTAGCTAAGTTTTTTAGTTTTGACTACAATTTATGAATTTTTCTATTCATAGATCTTTGTTTTTCAAATCGAACAATTGTAGTTCAAATTGAGTTCTATCAATAGTTGGAAATTGTGTAAAATTCAAGTCGCACACCTTCGCCACTAGTGGCTTTCTGTAAAGAATGATATAGTAGACTTTTCAGATCTAAAAATTTTAAAATGATTATTAAAAGACTCTTGCATTTTTACAATAGCTGTGACAAAAAATGCACTGTTTATATATACAACCTGAATTGTTTCTGTAATCTCTCAACGTTTCAATATTTACTAAGGGCCCATTCTTCATATCCTGAACCAATAATGTTTTTTGTTATTCAAACGACAGTGTAAACAGTGTTCTAAAACAGTTTTGTTGCTTATGCTCACTTGTCTGACGTAGTCAGCCCAAGCCCACGAAATTCCTCCTGGCAAGGAGCGGAAGGTTAGGCCTGTCGTTGGCAACAGCATTGAGCACCTAATACATGACAGTGCGATTTGGCTCATTTCCGTCCCCAGTTCTGATAGAGAGCACTCCGATGGGACGGGTTCCGCTGATAAACTTGTAGAGACATTAGTTTTTTTGGGGGGGGCGGAAGCAGACGAGATGAAAAGTTAGCAACCGCCTTCGCCGGGAATCGAACCACGGACCTCTGAAATACCGGCTCAGTGTGCTGACCCCCTACACCACGAAGGCACGCTAGGAAAGCGGGAGAAATACCTTATATACTCCCCTTTTTAAAGGGCGACTAGAGTTTTAGGGGACCTAGTCGCCAAATCCTGGGTGCGGAGAATCCTCATCCACAACCCTTTTATTTTGGGCGCCACTGTAGAGACATTAGGATTTTTGGAAGCAGTAAAGATGAAAAAAAAGCAACGCCTTCGCCGGAAATCGAACCACGGACCTCTGAAATACCGGCTCAGTGTGCTGACCACTACACCATGAAGGCACGCTAGGGAAGCGGGAGAAATACCTTATAAACTTCTTTTGTCATTATTTGGTAGTGGCTAAATCCATCACACTGTAAGGATTATGTTAATTTTATTAACAGTTAAATTTTAAGTTAAAGTTCCTTTCCTGTCAAATTCTTAACTTCAACTTACTACTTCCGGCCAGAACGTAGTTTTGGAATTTGCTGAATATTTAGTGAGAAGGAGCGGTATTTAAACCACGAAGTTACTTACTGAGACAGAGAGAGAATCAGAGTTTCTGAACTACGCGCATCTGCCTTTTTGGCCGCTCTCTCTCTCGAAGTTGTTTTTATGCTCGGCCGTACTGAGGCCCTTGCTAAGCTTTGTAGTAAAATAAGTAAACTCATTGAACCTTGATAGCTTTGGCTATACTTATTTAGTTAATCTTAGTTTTAGTTTAGTTCTTAGTCTTTTAAGTTCAAGTCCAAAGTGCGGGCTTTACTTGTACACTCCCAGGCGAAGTTTTGTTAAATCGTATCGAAATAATAAAGGGTTAGTTACCCTTCTCTCTTGTTGTTTCCTGTCATCGAATTCTAGCGATTATTCGCTGACCAGTTCTTAGGTTCCTCACTTCCAACATTAACTTAGAATTCGAAAGTGAGGTACCTTACAACACATACAATCTCTTTTGGAAATGTTCGTGCTCAAAATGCTTCCTGATGAATCACGTAATGAAACAAAAGCACGTCAGGATCCACCTTTTCTTTGAAGACTGAAACAAAATCTTTGATTTTACCCGTCATGCTTGGGGTTTCATTTTCAGCAATAGAAACCAATTTATTTAGGTCTATTTCATTTATCGTCAAGTATTCCAAAATAGCAGTAAACGTATCTTTAGCTCGAGTTTGAACTTAAGGGGCAGTAGTGCTAATACTTCTTCACAAAGACCTGTTTCGGATATATATTGCGTTTTTAGTGTAACGTATGCTACATCCTTTGCATCCCATGACTCATCAAGCGTAATAGAAAATCCAGGCGATACTTTCAAGTCTTCAGTTTATTGAATTGTTATATTTTTCGCCATCTGGAGAGTACTGTCGCGAATGGTTTTTGCTGACAATGGAGTGTCCTTACATTTTCTTATGTCATTCTTATTTTTAAAATCTTGAAAAATGTGATCAGCCATATTTAAAAAGCATTTTAACATATTCTCTCTCCCTCGGTGAAGGGTTTCGCACATTTGGCTAATCCTGAGCGACAGCAAAACTGGTTGCGGCAATATTCGTAGAAGAGTGCACCCAGTCGCTAAAAAATAATATTGATTTTTTGCATTCTACGAAGTAATTTGATTACTTCTGCCTTTCTATCGTCTCCGAGGAGGTACTTTCTAACAAACAAACAAACAAACAAACAAAACAAAACAAACAAAAAAAAATGACGCTTGATATTTGACTTTTTGTTATTTAATAATTTTTCATTGCAGACTAGGCATATTTTGGAAGACCCAGAGTGCGCATAATGCGCATTACATAAATGCGCATTTTTCCGTCCATTCACTTTTAAATCCACGGTGTTCATCTTGAATTTTACGCTGCTTTTTCTGAACTGCTATGGTAAAAAATGTAATTGTCTCGACTGTGACTGACGCGGGGCTAATTATGTTTTTTTAAATTATCGTTCATTATTTTATTACATATTAAAATGTATTATTTGCCAATCATATAAAATTTCTTTAATATTAAACTTAAAATTAAAAAAAAATTACCCTTTTAAAATAACAGTCCTTAACACATCACCAAATTTGTCACTTTCGTTTCTGGTAATTGTGTCCGTCGTCGCATACAAAAATTTTACTCAAGATTACTGCAATAATGACTGGTCGAATCTAGCGCCCTGTCGCCAATACGTCAATTTCGCCAAAGCAAAGCCATCAGTTCCGAGTGTCGTATCAGTGGGGACGAAAATTAGCTAAAGCTAGGTTTGCATGAGTGCGATCTGCCGCTCAGATGTGTGCACGGGGTTATTAAAATTTGTTTGCAATGGCAATATTGCAGCTAATTTTTCAATACTATGAAACTACTCAAGAACCACTAGTATGATTCTATTGAGCCGCATGCAGCTCGTGAGCCACAGATTGCCGACCCCTGGCCTAATGAAAGAGATGACTTTGTAGAGGTCTTTCTAAGGGTACTGACTCGTATCCATGTTAAACATACAGAAAATCACAAAAATGCCCGCGCAGCCAGCCCATTCACCTGGAATCGAACCTAGGTCGAACTACCAGTGTTCATTAACTTTATCATTCAGCCGTTGGTGGGCCTCCTTTCTTAAAACGATCATCAACAGTTGCAGACAACAGATTTTGATCTTTTGTAGAAGTGGGGATCTTAAAAAGGTGACATTCAGGGATTTATGTTTTCAGAACTATTGGTCACCTTTAGAGGCATTCGCATTAGGAAGGTGATCACTGTGACAGAGTTCATTGTATTTTATTTGAAGAACTTTACATGAATAATATTGAATTATTACATTGTATCATAAAATGCTTTATATAATTCCCATCATTAATACCGAACCAATGAGCAGTTGAGCAGTAAGACTACTGATAGTTCGACCTGGATTTATATCCCAATGAAAGGGTCGGATGCGTGGAAGTTTACGTGCTTTTCCCGGTATCTAACAGCCTCGCCAATAGCTGAGTGGTTAAGACGGCTGAAAATTTGTAGTTTCATTCAAGCTCCAAGCCAGATGAACGGGCTGGCTGCATAGTTGGTCTTCATAGTTTTTCCCATGTGTGCCATGGAAAGAACTAGCTACCCTTAAGAAGTCCTCCACGAAAGCATCCTCCTAGGCAGATTTTTGTTGTATATGTTGCCATATTTAAATAATCTAACCCATATAGATACGAGGAAGATTTCTTGAGAAAGTCCTTCAGGAAAGATTTTCTCTCCTCAGGCAGAGAACTCTAATATGCTTGGCCGAACCAAATACTCTTATTCAACCTGTTATACAGGGTGGTCATAATGAAACTTTACCAACATCTGCCCTTCTAACGTACTTTCCGGTTAATTGATCGAGATGAGTATGCAAATATAGTTATTCTGTGAATGGCTGCAAAGGGACGTTCACGGTTACAGTTATAGTTACAGAAAGTCGAAAATGTCGGATGGCAACGCCAACTTTTTCCGGATGCAAAATGTTCAGCGCATGCGAAAACTCTAAATAGTGTTGGAACGGTATCAATATGTCCAAAAACGGACGTGATATGCATACGCAAAAAAGAATTCTGAAAAACCGACCAACAAAACATCTGAGCGCACGCAAAAAATTTGCATATGACAGAGACAAGACACCGATCACTGATGACAACATATATAAGACAAAAGAATACCTTTATTTAGATTAAACATTTTTCACATGGGTACCATCACAGGCAAGTATGCATTACATGCGGGAGACGGTGGACAATACTGCTGAACACAACATGGCATGAGGGATGTTTGCAATCTCACACCGTATAGAATCCTTTAAAAACGTCAAAGGTTACTGAATGCACAGGTAAACTGTGGATTTGAGATATACCCAAAACCAGAAATCCATAGGCGTCAGATCGAGGGATCGCGGAAGCCATGGAAAAGGATAATGGCGTAAGGTGATTCAATCACTAAAACGCTGTTCCAATACCCTTTTAATAGACCTCGTTATATGTGGAGGTGCACCACCTTGCATCCAAATGATGTCATTGAGTGCAGTTTGCATACGCAATTTCGGTAGTACATAATTTTGCAGCAAAGCTGTATACCGAGAGTCTGTTATACCTATATCACACATGCATTTTTTTCATACATACAACTGTTTCGAACAATTTTTCTGCCCGGTTTACTATTGAAAGAAAGACGCACGACTTTTCCTTCCTTTAAAAAAAAATTGGAAGTTGTTCGTTTTCAACCAATCAGTTATCAGCTTCGAATGCTCTCAGCTTATCTGTAACGGAGAACGAAGTTTCCCCTTTACGTGTTAACTCCCAAGTGATCTGTGGTAATTGGCTGTTGTGACAAAGCAGAAAAAATGTTTCAATCTTCGAAATTCTTCCTAAACAAACGGATGTGTGATAGCAGCCTTACAGAGCATGTTACATGGCTCGTCAGTGTGCTTCCTCAAAGAAGAACGACCTGAGAAAATTGGGGCTGTAATGCCACACCACACAGTCACTTTGGCGTCAAATAATGGTACTGGTGCTTTAGCGTGAGGATTCATCTCTGCACAGTGCACACAATTCTTGGTGTTAATGTTGCCATTTAACTTGAACCGGTAGGGAAACGTGGAAAACCCAGCGCAGTAACTTGAGGACCATTGTCTTTGGAATATCCAACACAAATGCTGTGTCCCTTGCGGTTTCCCTGTGCCCTGCACTCACTCTGTGATGCACTTCCGTAACAACGTTATCAGAAACTGATGGCCATCCGGAGCGCGGTTTATCTTAGGTGAAGACCGTATCTTCGAATCTGTGCACTAAATCATGCAAAGCTTGCGGAGTACATGGGCCACGTCGTTGCAGAGGATTTCGGCGATACACACGCAAGGCTTCCGCAGTGTTCATCCTATTTTTATAATACTGTTTTATCAATTCACCACGAACGTTTCCAGAAAAAGTCATTTCGTCGCCGTGTGCGAGTTCCCGAATGACGACTTCGCATACCCGCCTGGCATTTTATCGCTCTCCTAAGCTGAAATACCTGGTGTTCGGCATTCTGTGATTAGTATCATGCCTCTGTTATATGCAAATTTTCTGCGCGCGCCCAGATCGTGTTTCGTTGGCCGGTTTTCAGAACTCTTTGGTGTATGCATAACACGCCCGTTTTGGGGCACATTGGTAAGTTCCAACGCTATTGAGGGTTTCCGCACGCGCTAAACTTTTTGCGACCGGAAAACGTTAGCGTTGCCTTCCAACACTTTTGAATTTCTGTAACTAAAACAGTAACCGTGAGCGATCATGTGTTGCCATTCGCTTGGCGTAGCGGACACCGGAACGTAGTGGACGTGCATGAGTTTCGCTCCCGCATTTTGCTTCATTGTGTGCGGAATATTCAGGCTTACAAAGAGTATTTTTGCATCTGCAGCTACAGAAAAGCACTAGGAGTTCAGTCGTGGGAGTTTCTTCATTATTTACTAATTAGTTAATTAGTTTTCTAAGTGATAATGTTCTGATTCATGTTCCTGACCGTCGGACTTTAACACAGTAAACGGTTACGCGACCCTCCTTCCTTCTGCCCTTAAGATAAAGGAATTGCAGCATTCTCCCCTCTTCTCCATCTCGGACAAAGGCAGTGCTGCGGACAGCGGGTGTGCTACTCTAATTCCAGGGATAAATAGTACTTTTAAGTACTGCTCTAATTCTCCCCCCTTCCAAGTCGCTTTTAGTGTTCTTTCCGCTGCAGCGATATGGAAAAAGAGAATAGCCCCCTTTCCCTCCAAGCAATTGAAGAGACGGGAAAGACTGCAGCAACAGTCTACGATCCCCCAGGCAGTTTGACATCAATTGCTCCAGACAACGTGTCTGCATTTCCCTCCCTGCAAGACCCTGAAAGAAATGTGGACCTTCACATAAGAGTAAGTCAGCTGTACAATACTTGTATTGATACTGCGAGCACTAGAAGAGGGGGAAAGGAGACTTATTCTCCAAAGCCTCTTTACACTGCTTAAAAAACATTTAGACGAATTAAAATTATTTGCCTTGAGAAACGCAAAGGGTATCCAAATGACTGTTCCTCTCACAGAAAGAACTTCAGTTCCTACCCAAGGTAATCCTCCTCCACATGACATTGCAACAGGTAAAGGGAATTATAGTGACGGAATCGCAAATGCAGACCTCTATTATTGCAATGGAAAAGGAACCTTTGCCGAAATCGTGGCCGAACCACCGAAGGAACGCGACACGGCTATCCTGATATACCCTAAAAATGATACCAAAGGTCTCATTAATGATAAACTCAATGAAATCATCCCCTTAAAAAACATTAAAGCAAAAATAAACAAGATTGCTCTGATTAAAAATGGAGGAATTGCCATCTGTTGTAATTCTGAAGAGGAACTAAAGAAGGTACCAGATGCACTGAACGATACAGCGGACGCTAAATCCGTCTTTGATATTAAGACTCCAAATTCAAGATCGTCCAAAGTATCCATTAATAATATTCCTAAAGATACTCCTTCAGAACTCATCATAGAAGAACTTGTTGATCAGATCAACATTGACAAAGAAGGGATATCCGCTGTCTTTAAGGTAAAAGGAAGACTTTTTACTACTGTTAAATGGATTTTTGAATGTAATCCTTCAACCTTTAAGACATGCATGGAACACAGGAATATTACTTATAACTGGAATTTCTCCCTATTGCGGAGTTCTTTGGCATCAAACGATGCTTCCAATGTCAAGGCTTTACGCATTCTCAGTACAAGTGCAAATTTAAATTATATTGTGCATTCTGTGGCGGCAATCACTCAATAAAAGATTGCAGATCCGAGATACCTAACTGCATAAACTGCAGATTGTACAACAACGCAAACGGCACAAACATTAATTACAACCATGCTGCATATGCACCTCAGTGCCCTCTGTACAAGAGAGAAACCGAAAAAATTAAAGCTGTCACAAATTACCAAATAGTCTAAATCATACTTCATTTCAATTGATCTACATAATTTAGCCTCTGATTTACCTAGTTACTCTTCTCTTTTTCTCATTTTTCAATTGCAAAGTATTCTTATGGCTGCCTCATTTGCCACAAATCCTTCAATGCTAATAAAAACTTCACAGATTCTCAAGAACCTTAATTGCCTTCAGTGTAACCTTAGGAGATGCAAGGGAGCCACATCTTCACTTGTGCAGTTTGTCCCGGAATCTAATTACGATATCTTACTAATCCAGGAGCCATACAGCATGAAAGGAGAGATAAGAGGGTTCCCTTTATCATGGAATATTTTATATAAAAACTTAGGCTAAGATTTTCTAGTCCAGAAAAAAACCCCAGGACATGCATTGTCGTAACGAGCAAACAACTAGACCCTACTGTATGCAAAATTAATAAAGACATTATAACTATCTCACTTAATTCAGGTACAGTACAACTGTGCCTTTCTTCTTGCTCGCCCGCAGAAGAAATTGAAAGAAATCTTGTACACCTTGACAATATAATTCAGAGTGCTCCGACTGCACATTACTTTATCGGTGGGGATATGAATGCCCACTGCGTACAATGGGGATATCCAAATCAGATTTTAGAGGTGAATAAGTAGAAGATTTCATAGCTGCCAACTCTCTCGTCCTTTACAACGACACCGCACAAGGGCCTAGTTTCGAAACATGTTAAAGTAAAGATGGCCTGATCTGACCCTTTGAAGCACAAAACCAAGAACCTTTCTTAAAACTGGAAGATACTGGACGAGGAAAATCATTCGGATCACAAGTTCATTCACTTTGAGATTGATCTCACAATTTCTAGTACCGGCACGAAATGTTTTCACATAACTGAGTCTGGCATCAAGAAATTTAAAAATCTCCTTGCTAAAGAAAAAACTTCCATTTTGAATGGCATAAACTACTGCAGGGATCGTAACCAATTAAATGAATTCTCCACTAACTTTTTCTCAATCATACAAAGAATATTTCAACAGAGCTTTAAAATTAGAGCTCCAAGAAACAAATTCACTGCAAATTAGTAGACAAAAGAATTGAGAGCAGAAAGGAATAAAACTAAAGCCTTAAGGAGGAAAATAAAATCTACACGACGACAATTCCAGGAATGCTGCGTGCGTGAGATACAACGAGCAAAGAAGGATTTACAAAAAGAAAATTATAGAAGCTAAATTAACCTCGTGGAAAAACTTTTGTTCTCAAAATAAAGATACGTATGGCATCCTCCATAAATTGGCAACTAGGAAATTCTTCGTTCCCACAAAAATTACGCTTCCTAACAAAGATCACGCAAGCAACACCAATAGTATTCCTGATTCCTAGATTCTATCGCAAGAAGCAGCAACCAAAATTCTTGCCGCTATCTTCATGGATGACAATTCAGAAGATGACACACCCAAGCAGAGAGAGATTAAATTTTCCAATTTCTCACAGAATGGCTCAAAAGACTTCCCCTTCACTGTACAAGAAATTAATAATATTATCAAGCACCTCAACAATAAGAAAGCCCTGGGCCCTGATTCTATAAACAACAAAATTCTAAAAATTTTACACAATTATGACCCAAGAATCCTTCTTAATTTCTTCAACAAATGCTTAGAATTGTCAACCTTTCCCGATAACATGAAGGACAAATAATACTTTTCGAGAAGAAGGACAAGGAATTTGAATGCTTCTCTCAAACAACTTAACATAGAAGGGCGGAGACTGAAACTCTGCATTTCGCAAGAGAAGTCCAAGGATATACTTTTTAACAAGCCAGGCCAAAAGCTCTTAAGGAAGCCCATCTTCATCCTGGACGGAAAGAAAATTAAGGTTACCCAAGTCGTGAAGTTTCTAGGTATCCACATAGATAACCAACTTAATTTTATGTATCCTCTCACGGAGACTCAGAAGACAATTCAAATCGCTAATAATTTCAAAAAAGTGCAAGGCAGTAACTGGGGACTTCGTCCTCATATTCAAAACATTTTATTTACAACAGTAATATCGAACATAGTTAATTATGGAGTTGCAATCTGGGCGGAGACAGAAAGGAAGAAAAGGAAACTTTTCGCTATACAGAGACCTTTTCTCCTGAGCATCTGCAAAGCCTATAGAACTACAGCGAATTACTCTCTATGCATTCTCGCTGGGATACTTCCCCTTCATTTAACTGCGACGAAGGATTCAATAAAAGCCGAAGTACTCCAGTTGAAAGAAGATGCTTACCTGAACGGCAGCCCCTTTTATGCCTCAAAATATGAGTCTCCAGCCATACCATTGACTTACCATCCTGCAAGTATTGTAATTTAAAGTATTGTAATTTAATAATCAATACGGACGCATCAGCAATCAATAATCAAGAATGTACAAGAGCATTTACAGGCGGTTCTAAAATTCATGGAAAAGTGGGTGCAGAGTCAATAATCTATTTATCTTCCTCTATTCCAACAATATGGCAAGGAAAATTATCTCCAGAAAATTATGTTCATCAAGCTGAGCTGTCAGCAATTCAATCTGTAGTAAATAAAGCCATATCAAATAATTTCAGGACAATAGCAATCTATTCAGAGAGCCAATCGGCATTATATGCCCTGAAGGACAGAAATAATAAGAACCAACTGGTTCAGGATATTCAAAATACAATAAGCGCCCACCCAAAAATCCAGTTTTTTCTCAATTGGGTGAAAGCCCACAACGGGAACGTCGGCAAAGAGGCAGCTGACCTCCTTGCAAAGGATGCATCGACTAACATCAACGGTGAGGTGATTCATGCCCCGTTGCCCAAGTCCCATATAAAAATTTCCCCTGAATGCAATTGTCGACTCAAAGTGGCAAGAACAATAGGATTATGCATTGCAAGGCAGAAGAGTCCACAATTTTTTCCCAAGAACTGACAAAGCGGCACTGCATTATGACCATGTTCTGAATCAGTATATCACAGGGCATTGTCCTTTCCCCACCTACTTTCATGACAGAGGCATGTGCCTCACGGAACTCTGCATATGTGGCGAAAAGGGTGACCTTGATCATTACATTTTTGACTGTAATCTAACAGACGATAAACATCTGATTAAGCCTAACAATAATTTAATACCATTTAAAAATACGCAATAAAGAACAGACAGCTTAGGGCCAAAATCAGAGACGTTCTTATACATATCCAAGGACTCGGACTGGATATTTGTCATATTTAATGCTTATTCATCTCCATATATTACTAAAATATATTTATTTAATATTTTTTAATTAATTGTTCCAATAATTTCATTTTTCTATGCAATGCTGATAGACGGGATCTTGAAAGACCCTCTTATTACATAAATAGTAATAAATTAAACAATTAATAATGCAAAGTAAAAGTAAGTAAGTAACAGTAAAATTAAACGGAGCATAAAAGAGAAACATAATAAATTAAGTTAAACTGATGATAAACAAGCAAAAAAATTAAATCAAAATATTGTGAAAATTAAATAAATTAATAACAATTAATATTAACACCTTTTATCCTGAATACCATACTAATACTTTTATCCTAAATAATAATAAATACTTTTACCAAGTGTGTTCAGGATGAAAAAAAAAAGGGGGGAGAGTTCCATATCTCCTGTTCTACTGGACCGATTGACGAAATTCAAATTCCGTTTTCCCTATCTCCAAAGCGCGACTTAGAATATATATACCGTATTTGACGGCATATAAGACGCACCCTTATTTAGACGGCCCCACAGAAGCGAAAAAAGTTTCAATAGCCTGGTTTCTTTTAGTTCTCACGTTTCGTAAAAGGCAAATAAACAATTATTGAATGCAATTACCTTCACGTATAAGACTGTGTCCTTCACGTGTAAAACTCAGGTAACTTTTTTGAGACCAAATTTAGGAAAAAAAGTGCGTCTTATATGCCGTCAAATACGGTATATGATTTATATATTTTTACACAAAATCCGACTTTTCCTGAAATAACATACCGATTTTTTCCATATTTTAAGTCTACGACTCAAATTATGCCTAGATATTAAATTTTGTAATTTTGGTGAGAAAATTGTGAAGAAATTTAAAAATTTATATTTTCGAATTTTTTTTCGGTTTGCGCCAAGGAGAATTCACTTTCCGAACTTCTTAATTTATAGCAACCTATCTTCTTTTCCTTTTTCTTCGTTGTCCACGAATGGGGCCCACCAGCGGCCGAGCGGTAAAGTCGCTGAACACTGGTAGTTCGGTCCGAGGTTCAAATCCCCCAAACGGGCTGGCTGCATGGGTGTTTTCGTGGTTTTCCCCATGTGTAACGTGTATACGAGCCAGTTTCCCTTAGAAAGTCCTCCACGAAGGCATCCCTCCCCTTACGCAGATAGCCCTAGTGTGCTTTGCCATAATTAAATACACCACCGCTTCATTGTCCACGAATGGAAAAAAAGTCATCGTTCATACTTTCAAATAGTTTTAACAACGCTTATAATAAATACGCCAAATTTCAAAACGCTCCAATATATAAATTCACGTATATCTTCGGAAATTTTGAATAAAAAACTCTAATTTTTGCAGGTATGCTTAGAAATGAGTCTACTTTTAAGATGATAGAAATAATTTTATAGATTTTAATTCAATTTATTTAAAAAAGTTTATAAAAATTATTTAAAAATACAAATTTTAAAAATAAATTATAAAAAATGAATGAATTTTATTTAGAATGAACCTGGATTTTGAAATATGAAAGAAAAAATCAAATAAGCTTACTAAAAAAAAAGAGAGCTTAATAAATATACATCAAATTCAATGAACACTGAGTAGCTAAAATTTTGAGAGCTAATTTTTTAAAAACTACTTGTGCGATTTTTACAAAACTTGGCAGTTTATCATAATTTGAGTCTTAGAATCGAAATATGGGAAAAAATTAGCATGTCATTTTAGAAAAAGTCCGATTTTATGTCAAAATACCTTTTCTACCTAATTCAGCATCTAGTATCATTATCTCTCTCATTAACCGATAAATATAAGTTACTATGATGACAGGCGCGTAGCCAGGGGAGTGCCCTGGGCACCCGAGCACCCTCCCACTTCACCACTACCTATATTTAAAAAAAGTGCTAATTAATCTTCAATTGATAAGACGTAAGTGTTTAAAATATTGCTTTCCAGCTTCCCAAAAAATTCATGTGATTAACAAAAAATGAACGGAAAGTCTACGATTTTCCATTTAGAAGTAAGATCAGGAAAAATCATCCTTCCTCAGCTAACAAGCGGCTTGAAAATACTTCGAAGGTTAGGGGACACTTTCAAGTCGTAAAGCTTTTGTTCTTTTACAGCTTTGAATAGCCCTCGTATCCGCTCCCACTTTCATTCTAGCTATCAAGCCTAATGTTACTAAAGAAGAAAAAGCCCTTTTGTTTCGGACCAAACATCTAAAAGCATAATATCTAAAAGAAAATAAGAACTATTAAAAAAAAATTAAGTTGGGGTATTTAATTTTGAGATTTGCTACTTATTATGTAATTATGTAAAATAATTTTGAGTGATTGTTTTTTACATTAATTTCGAATTATAGTTAAGTCGATTAATCTAGCAAAAACATTAAGCTTTTTTTTGGGGCGGGGATAATGTAAAGAGCGTGCCAAATTCAGTGCAATGAATTTTATTTTCTTAGTCATCCAGCAATTTAAATTATTGTTATTTAAAATGATCTAATAGAATTAGTCATCTAGCAATTTAAATTATTGTTATTTAAAATGATCTACTAGGGTTAGTCATCTAGCAATTTAAATTATTGTTATTTAAAATGATCTAATAAGGTTAGTCATCCAGCAGTTTAAGTTATTGTTATTTAAAATGATCTAATAGGGTAAGTGTAAAATACGCAGATAAAAAATTCATTCACTACCAAGTAATTTGTTTTACTTTATTGTTAGCCCAAAAGGGGCAAATTGCCCAGAAGGGCTATTAATTTCGTTTTGACATTTTGCTTTAGCTCACTATAAACGGCGTTTCACTTTTCGAATTGTTGCCATCAAATATTAGAATCCTGCATCATATTTAAAGAAATTAAATAATAAAGAATCTGCATGAATGTATGTATGTTTCTAGCATTGTGATAAAACAACGGTAACTAGAGACCTCAAACTTTGAATAACGTAGTCCTTCACTCGAATATAGGCATCTGGAAGCCCAAATTTGGAGTTTAGAATTTGCTTTATTATCTATTTCATATTTTGCAAAACTTAATTAAACGAGTAATTAATTAAATTTTAAACGAATTTTTGATTAACAAACTCATCGATTTCAAAGCGAGGAATGGCAACACTGTACGAAAAAAACAGCATTTTTATCTCCAGCGCTTAAGACTGTATCGGAAATTCTAAATATATCTCTTTTTAGTTTATTCTGTGGTATTGCTGTTGAATTGAATTTTATAGTTTAAGTGCGGAGAATATGATATTTAATAAATAAAAGTAACACTCAAAACGTTAAAAAAACACCCTTTTGGGCGTAATATAAAGTTATTTATTCTAAGTGCGTTTGTGTTTGGAACAAATAATCAGATAATTACCGATTAAAAGGAAGTACAAATTAAGAGAATTTAAATAGAATGAAAAAAGCATATAGCCCATTAGTGAGCAGAATGTATTAGATTGATAAACGATGCTAGTTCGACATAGGTTAGAATATCAGGGAACTAGCTGAACGAGTGTTTATGGTTTTCCTCGTGTGTAAGGTAAACAAACAAGTTTCACTTTGAAAGTCCTCCACGAATGTAACAGCATGCCTTCCCATAGACAGGTAACCTTTGTATGCTTTTTCCGTACTGATTTAAACAAGCAGTAGCAAGCATATATGAAATACTAAGTATAATGATAAAAATTTGATGTAATTGTAAGATGATATATCATGTAAGATCAACATCATGCCGAAACCACGAATCGACAACATCCCTTTCCGAGGGAAATAACTTTATTGCAATGGGCTTTCTTTTGCAAAAATCGATGTTCTACACTATAGTTTTAACATGTTATATATATAAAAAAAAATGCATCTTACTTTTTGATCATAATGCAAAACGGAAAATTTTTTTTAAAAATCAATATTAATATTAAAGGGTATCACCGTTATCCTCGGCAGGGAATGCGAATATATTGTTCATTTTTTCCTGGTTCATTTACATTAGCGTTTCTTAAACTGTGTCGCTACCCCCATCGGGGTCGCGGGACCTGCAGCAGGGAATGGCTAAACAATTTAGCAGTTTTGATATTTCTTTAACTTATTATAATAGTTTTACAATTACCAAATATTTTTACAAAATGTAGCTGAAACTAAATAAAGATAAGGAAATACAGACAAAGAAAAAGGAAAATGCTTCGACTCATTCTTTTTATAACAGAAACGTTCATTTTACTTGCTTTGCACGTGACGCTGTCATTTCGTCGGTTACTTATTTAAAACTTTCACATTGTTCTATGTCTTAAAATTAGAAATTAAAGTTAATGACCTAAAACTGCATTCGTATATTACAATACAAGTGAAAAAATTTGACACTTTCACACACGCGTGTGTCGGATTTCTTTATGGGGTCGCACAAAATTTTCGTAAATATTATGGGGTCCTGGAAATCGCGAAAAAATGTCAGTGATAAAAAGGGGTCGCGAATGAAAAAAAGTTTAAGTAACCCTGATTTACATCATAGAATAATTTAGATTCATGGCCTTAAATTTTAAAATGACATTTATTCATTTTTAAATTCTATAGTGTAGAACATCAATTTTTGCAAAATTCTTAAAGCTGTTTCTTTTTTTTTTTTTTTTTTTTTTTTTTTTTTTCAGTTTTAAAGCTAAGGAAAAAAGTAAACATCTAAAAATAACACAAAATGTGGGCAGATACTCTTTGCTCTCTTCCTCTGTTTAAGAACAAAGGCGTGTCGACAAATAGAACCGAGGCATTTTACTTAATTGCAGGAATTACTATAGAAAGTTTAATTAGCCCTTTGGGATAAACTATGAGGAATCCGGCCAATTCGATCATGATAAAGTGAAAAGTAACGGATCCGATTTAAAGTCTTCGAAAGTTACTAAACTAGAAGAGAAACGCTAATGTGACAATCAAAATCGTAAAAACAACCTTGTATTTAGCGTCTTCGAAAGTTACTGTTTGTTTTTCTTACAAATTTTGCTATGTGTTGTGTTACTAGAAATAATCCTTTAACTTGTATTGGAATAATATAAATCACTTAATATTGGACGCCTTTGAAAAAAGAAAGCATGAATTAGAAAAAAGTGTAAAAAAAATTGAGGTTCTTTTCTCCCAAAGCATGTACATTTTCAATCTACCGAAAGCATTTCTTTCGTGAAAAAAAGGCAACCAATCTTTCCCTCTCATTTGAAAATTGTGACTATTACATAATTATAGCCATTATAATAATAGGTATTATTGTGATTTTGTGTTTCATTATTATAAAACTATTTTAGCAATCCCTTTACTTGACCGTCTCATTTTCCATTTAAAATCTCAGTTTTCAAATTTAGAAGACTGCATTAACCCTGTTTTGCATAAAGCCATCAGTTTGTGCTAATCGTGTACATGAAATTGTGGTAAATAAGTTGAAGTTGGTATATAAAGATGATTTACCCTCTCCGGAATTTCTATCGAAGAGACGAAATGTTGGCGACGGCATTTTATGTCTATTCCCAAAGCAAAGCTCCCAGATACGATAGTTTTGGCTTTAAAAGCTTCAAATAAAATCTTTTTACCAAATATTGATGTGCTTTTGCACGTAGAAGCTACACTGCAGATAACATCTTGCGAATGTGAACGTTCTGCAAGTACTTTGAAAAGGTTAGAAAATTATAATGGAACTACTATAACGGAAGAGCACAGAAATTCTTTGGCATTAATGCACATTCATTATATCAAAGAAATAGCAATTGACAAAATTATTGATATTGTTGCTTTTTTCTTTATTGTGACACCAGTTGTTACGTTATTGTCTTCCTTCACGTTCGTACGGGGTTCGTGTGGATTTGGAGTGAATAACGACGACACTACTTGATGAAATATCCAAACACACTTTACTTAGCCAATATTAATCAGAACAGCTCTAAAGTCACTTTTTTTACAGTCGTCGAAGATCTACTATAAACACGCCGACACAATCAGCACAGCTTTCAGGTTATCAAACTATCACGGTGAAGACAGCTTCACTACAAAGCACCAGAGTACAGCTCCCGACTCTGCGTGGTCGTTCTCGGAACTTCACGTACTTTCGAGACTCTCCACGCTACAATTCGCGATGCAGTCGACGACACACAGAGCACAGGCTCCCGACTCTTCGGTTCAATCGTTTTCGGAGCTTAACACACTCTCTCGACGATGTACTAACCGCGATACACTAAGAGACTCTTCGATGCACTCGACGACCAACTCGGCACTCACTGGCCGGCTGTCAACTCGATCGTCTCCGCACGAACTAATTAGATGAGACACACTCTCTCGCACTCTATGCGAGACACACTCTCAATGACTGACTATCAGCTTGCTAGACGAGGCATACACTCACTCGTCCTCTCGACGAGGCGCTCTCTCTGACTGCGGACCAGCAGGGTTTATATAGCTTTCGGCTTGTGTTCGAGAACATTCTGGGCTAAACCGGCAAGAATTCGTTCCAGAAAGTTCTCCATCAGACCATGGCTAATCGCAAATTTTTGTCGCCAAATAGACGATTTCTCGCCAAGTTTGGCAACCCTGCCTTCCCTTGCTATTTTATGGAAACCCTAAACCTGCTTTGCGGGGAAGCGATCTTACCGCTTACATTTCGTAACAATATATTTGCCACGGAAAATGGAATTCGGGAATATTTTAATTGCCGAACAAAAATGAAAGGCCGGAAAAATGTTTGCCTTTTTTTTATTTATTTATTTGCAGTTTAATTTCATGTCCAAAATAAATTATGTATTTACAGTTTTTATGCATTTAATTCAATATCTTTATTATATAATTATATGCAAAATTAGTATGGATTTTATGTATTTATTTATCTTTATAGTTGTATTATGAAACAAAGAAAATTATGCTAATATTTTAATAATAATTTTTAAATAATTTAAAAACAAAAATATTGAATTACCCATTCAGTATGTTTGTAAGGTAATAATTATAAATTCGGTAATGAAATGCAATATATCCTTAATTATGTTACATAATTTTATTATTAATAAAATTCATAATATAATTATTATTTATATTAAGATAACTGCCATTAACATAATATATTTGTCATGAAATAATCGCCTATATACTTGAAGATGTTATAATAGGTAGAACAGTGTAGCCATAGCAGTCGTAACGGGCGCCCCCCCCCCGTAATTTGAGCTGGCTACGCCCATGTATGACATCATTTTCGCTTATATTGCCATTGAATTACAAAAGTAATTAATTGAGTTCACACGGAGCTTGTACTGGAGGCCACCGGAGCCAGTCTCCGGTGCTTCTCAGTTTTTTAGATAAATCTTAACTGCAGCCGGAGCCCTTTTTTATGCAACTGGAACCATAATTTCAGCAGAAAATTCATTGGATTTCCAAAAATTTATTTTAACAACAAGTGTGCCTTACGACGATTTTAAGCGGCGAAGTTTTTCAACCACTTTATTTTCGATGACGATTTTTTTACCACGTTATTTTAGAACTGCGATGTTTTCTTCTTGTTTTGTTTTTTCGCACGATTTTTTGTAGGAAGACGTTTTCGCCGTGCGGTGTTTTCTCCGCGATGTTTCCGGCGGACACCCGAACGGATCATCCTGCTTCCGACATAGTTCAGCAGACTGTTCTACGGATTAAGATGTTATGTCCTTGAATTTTTCTTACCTCTTTGCGTAAAATACTCTACGTAACAATATGGCATGCATAACAGTATTTGACATGATTACTATTTATATGATTATTGGTAAACTCAATAAACATGTGCAATATTCTAATATTTTAAGTTATTTGATAACTACCTACAAAAGCATCTTTATGAGTTTACGAAATAAATTAAATTTAAACGATGCTTGTTTAATTCATTTATTAAGAATTTAGGGATTATATTATATTGATGAATACTTTTAAAATGTCAATGACGTAACTTTCTATTGAGGCAAAAATTCAAACAGATTCTGTGATTTAAGCAGTGGTCTTAAAGACAACACGTGTATGTATCTAATGAAATTTTCATCTATGATAGAGCTGAATCGATTTTAAATTCAGTTCTAGAAATTTCCAGATACAACTTAATGGTTTCAATTATAAGGCAACATATTGCTATATAGCTGTGTTCATGACGTGACTTGCGAAATATGATTTGAATTTATTATATTGATTTTTAATACTAGCTTAAAACGAAATATTTTTACTTCAGCGATCAAGAATGTTGTGGTACGTACTGATATCTCATGATCGATCATGTTCTAGATCTACTTAACATAGCCTGAACGGACAAAGCGTTGTTACATTTATTTCAAGAATAAAGAAATAATATCATAACAATTTAGAAGATGAATGCAGATCTCATTCGGAATTTTAAATAAAGTATCATATTTCCGAATGGATTGCCTACATTTCAGGAAGATTGAGTTTTGATTAATTGCATGACATAGGAAAAGTATGAGTTTACTTTGAAGAGTGGTCTTCGTAAGAGAGATGTTATTGTTGTTTTGTCTATGAATTTCATGGAAGAATGGTTGCCAGAGCCTCAACGAGGTTGGATTTCTACTTCCGCCCTAACTTTGAGGCAGAGCGCCCCGGGGAAGGGCGGGAGGTCCGAGGATCTCTCAGCCCTATTTCTTCCACCAAACCATACTAGTGAACTTTCGGCTTGCCATATATTTAAAGTGCCTCCATGCCGCAAAGACACCATACACTTACAAACATCCACGCCTTCTCCGGGATTCGAACCCGCTCCCTTCGGTACCGCCGTAGGCTTCCCTAACCACTGTACCGTCTGGACGGCTTGTAGAGAGATCTTTACTGGAAATGACTCGTCGTCACATTATGCATATGGAAAATCCCAAGTGGCGAGTCTTTTGCTTAAGAAGTTACTTTAAGAAAATGTGCACTTATTCCAAAGTAAGGGTTTTTTGAGATGCTACTGCTTTGAATTCGGGCAGATGAAAAGAAATTTTTAGAATCCTAATTCATTGTTTTAGTAATCGTCAAGTAAAAAGAGTATATTTTTTTGTCAGTGAGTTACTAAATTGCGGTATTCAAAAAAGTATTACATTGCACTAACCAAAACGTTCATTACTCCCCCAATTGAATATAACCATTCTCGAAATATTACTCTCCCTAATCGCGTTTGGCATTAAAAAGAGAAAAGATGCGAATGGAAAACAAATAATGCCTTATTATTGCATATAGTAAGCATTGTTTTCTATATGAAGTTTATGAAGTTTATGAAAATGATGATGTTATTACACGTATTTAACTACAGTAATTAGTACATATTTTATCAGCACTTATGTTCTAAAATTGTATATAATTTGTAAATATATCAATATCTAAATTAAGATTAAAATACATTAAATAAAACAGAAAAGAAACTAAAAAAGACTTCATAACAATTATAATCGAAATTCATTAAAAAAATAATTTATTAATGTATAAGTTGGTGATTTGAAAACAGAGGTAAAAGAGACTGATTAGGAGGCCAGTGGGGAAAAGACCGTTTTCCACGGGGATTAACGGAGGAGAAAAATTGGGCGAATTTTAGACTTCACTGTATTTTTGTTAGTGGCGTTTTAATTGTTTTACCTTTTTTCGTTGGTATGCTGGAAAATTCAAAATCTTGTTTCTATCATCCTTTGAAACTGCATATTATCTGTTTATTCACAGCCTAAATATTGTTAATGCTCGGCTGAGCTATGTCTTAGCTCTAATGTATTCTTCTTGTCAAACTGTAACTCCTGCCGAACTGTAGCCCTTACATTTTTAATCAATTTTAAACTGTAGCCCTTACATTTTTATTCAGTTTTAATTGTTGAATATTTTAATTGCTAATTTTATCATTTTTATTATTTACTATTTTAATAACTAATGTTTTTAATTATTTTATTATTGTAATAGTTATTATGTATTTATTTCATTTATTTATTTTTCCCCTAGTGGGTTTTCTCATAGGGTTCCGGAACTTCTAATGTTAGAAATTAATCCTTGAGTTCATCTTATTTAAAAATTTTGCAGGGCTTCTAAAATAAGGATTTTATCCAGAAATACCGGAGTCGAGTTTAAGCCTTGCTTCTACCGTTAGGTCTATTATATATTAGTTTCGATGAACTAACATTTTGTGAAATTATTGGTAAAAAAGATAATTTTAATAAGCTAAATTATACCAGATTTTAATTACAAATTTTTTAAACAGAAATTTTAATTTTTGAAAGTTTATTCAGGTTGATAATTAATTTACCAATTATAGGATGAATACTTGCTTTGAGGGCTATTCCCGAGAAAATACTTTTCAATTATTTAATAATTGACTTTTTAAAATGCCCTATCATTAATATTATAAATACAGTATAATAACTTTTATTTACAAATATTAAAAAATATTATTTTAAAATTTACAATAAATTTAAAGTTACTTTACATTAATTATTTAAAATTTCCATCGTAAATATTTTCCTTTGTCATTTGCGATTAAGTTTCATAATTAAATCAGATGCAACGGAAGTTTTTACTCATTTAGATTTAAAAAAAAGTAACCATTCGGGGAAATTAGAATATTATTTTTTAAATTCATTTGGAAATGAACAAATTTCTAAACTGGGGGGGGGAGTAAGGGATTTAATGTTTTTTTACATTTCCAGTTTTTTAAAGAACTTCCTATATTTATACCTAAAAAAAAGAATTATGACTTATTCATAAAAAATAATATTTTAGGCATTCAAGAGCTCAAATCTTCGCTTTCATAACTCTTGTTAACCTTTCTATTAGCAAAAGGGGGAAGAACATATTAAAAGGAGCAAGAAATAACATTATTTTTATATTTAGAGAAACTGATTAGTTTTAGCTTATTTAATTTAGATAAATTCATTTATGAATAATTCAGTGAAAATTAGCCTAGTTTAAAACGTGTTTATAATAAATTTTGTAAACACCACATGTTTTCTTAGGCTAACATATTTCTTCTCAGAATAAAGTAAAATAACGGAAACATTTGAGGCATATAATTTTCATGCATTGAATTAAACAACGTACATAATGCCTCATTATCGCATAACCATTGCTTTCTGTATGATGTTTCTGTATACACACATACTAACTTTAAGGGAAAATGTATAATTTGATCATTAGTAATAATTAGCCTAATGTAAAAATTATTTATAACAAATTTTGTAACACCACGTGTTTTTTCTGCCATGTATTTTTTATAGATTAATATAAAAATAACGATAATTAAAAAATCTAATTAATAAAATTTCATTTATTGAATTAGACAATACAATTGTATACAAATACAGCGCAAATACATATTAAGTGTGAAGAAAATGTATAATTTGATCAGTAGTGATATACTGGAAGTATAATGCGTCTTATAAATAACTTCCAAAAGTAGATTAACGCACCAGAATGTTAACTCGCATATCAGCTGTTTCTTCAACAATGAGCAAATTTCTTGCTCAATCCAGTCTACGTCCGGGGACTCGACGTCACACTGACGCATGCGCTGACTTCATTCGTTGGACTTAGTGCAAATCAGTGTCGTGTACTTGTACGCTGCCGTGAAAAGCATTATTTTACCTTGTGTATTATAAAATTATAAATAAATTTTAAGATGAACGATCTAGGTACTGAGTGCTACCCATCTGGCCAGGTAAGATTAATTTCCTTCGTATAAATAATCTGTTATACTTAGTAGCCATAGCGAACTTAAATTCAAGATATCCGGCAAATGGCGACGAAAAATTCTAAGTCCCACGTACTGCTTCTTTGTAGTAGCTTTAACTAGGACTTAGTCTCTTCACGGGAAACATAGTATCTGAATGTGGTTCAGCTTCCCATTTGTATCTAGACCGTGTGAATTACTACTTGTATTATTCAATTTTAACTTGTGTGAGGGAAAAACTGTGAAATATTGTTATTAATTTCCGTAGATAAGGTATTTTGTTTATAGTAATGTGTTTCATGGTATAATTAAAGCTTTCTTCATTATTGTGGATTTTTCAGGGTACAACGACACCGGTTGTAGCTTCGTCGCCTGTGAAAGATTCTTCTGTCCGGCCGCACGGTAAGTGTTTGTTTTTAATAATATAAATAGTATAGGTATATATTTTATTTTATTTATAGTTTTTACAGAATGCGGAAAACTTTTTTAATTGTATATTTAAAAAGTAATTGCATTTGAAAGTAAAATGAAACACTTTTTTAAACTAATTTTACAGCAGTAAAAAAAAAAAATTATAATAATTTTTTATGTCGTGATATAATTAAAAGAATTGCCGTCATGAATCATTTATAACAAATAGATTAGTAGAATATTTTATCAGATTTGCTCAACGATACTTATGTTTGAGAGGCTGAATAATTTTGAATTTATCAAATTTGACTATCCATATGAAGAGGACTATCCATATGATTTAAGAACTGCGATAAAATGAGACAGAAATTTATTCAAGTTAAAAATTTAGGTACCAATAGAAGTATTAATATGATTTAAATTTTGCGTCATAACTTATTATTTTCTTGTAATTAAAAATATTAGCTTATTGCTTTGACATTGTTTAAATGATAATAGTAATAAAAGTTTTTGAAAACTGCATTTATTACATTATTTAAATGATAATAGTAGTAAAAGTTTTTGTGTGAAAACTGCATTTATTACAAATTTAATTTGCACCTTATATTAGAGGGGTAAAATAAAATAATGATCTTTCACCCAAAAAACATTTATTAATATGTAATGTAACAGATATTTTAAAGGTATCAAAAATTCTGTAGATGTTGAACTTTTTTTTAACTGAATCAGAAAGGTTTTAATTTGGTATATTGTAGCGTGTTCCATTAAAAAAATTTTTCTTAATTAGTTCACATGGTATTTGTAATATTGTACCTTAAATGTTTTCAATAATTTTGGTAATTTTTCCGAATGAAATTTGATTAAGATAAATTGCGAAAAGGAATTTGTCAGTTATTTATTGAAGGTTTATTAATATTAGGAATTAGTAAGTAATACTGGCTTTAAATTTTAATTTATTTGTATCAAACTAAAATAATACTAAATGTTCTGATGTTTCGTTTGTATTAAGAATTGGTGTTAAAAACTTTGCAAATACTTCAAAATTGATGAAGGCGATGATAAACTTTGTAAAATGTGTGTGTTAAGTATTCATTACCTTCTGTTATGAAAACAAAATACTTAATTTTCTGTCTCTGCAACATATTTGTATGCTCAATAATTATTAATGTCTGAGTTGAAGTATTTGATTTATAGTTGTATTGTAGGAAATTTATTAATTATTATAATGAAAAAAAAAATATTCTTTTGAAAGTTTTTTAACTTGCAGAAAAATAATACAAATTTTGCAATGAAACCTAATTTCTGGTTACCATGATAGTTTTAGCTTCCTGATTTTCTTAAAATGAAAATAGATTGGTGTGTACATAGACAAAGTTAAGGCAGTGCGCAATGCCTAGTTTGTGCAATTCTCTGATGTTTTTTTAAGTGAAAATAAATTGATGTGTGCATAGGCCCAGAGTTTGTGCAATTCTTTGACTTATTTTGGTTTTGTGTAGTGGCAATCTTGAAATTGTGCTTTCCTGGTGCTGATCTTTGCACCAGAATGAATCGCCAATAAATAAGGTGCACCCAATTGTAAACTTTTACTCAAATTTTTATTACATTTTGATAATTTGTGTTCCCATTGAAATGTTGCGACCTCGTTGGCGACTAAGGTTTCGCCAAGCTAACTTGCGAAGGACAACAGCTGTTTTCAAAATAGTCTTACTCTAAGAATTCCATTCCAGAACATTCAATTAATTAAAAAGGCAGGAAACATCTGTAATAAGTGCTACCTTTTACAACAAATTCTCCTTTTTGTGTAACTTATCTCCACATACACAGCAGTCTGTTTTTGCTTTAGAAAAAAAGAAGTTTTCCTATACTATTAGAAGCAAGAAATTACCCAACAGTGGTGAAATAAAATTCATATGGATTTAAGGTTGAATAAAAATAAACTATAATTTAAATTTAAGTTGAAAATAAAAATCTTTTACAACAGATTCACTTAAAACTGAGATACAGCAATACCTTGCATACTCTGGCTAATTCGTTCTGCTCTTATCGCATATTGTTTGAAATCTGACTAACTGAAAAATTAAATGCATCATACCAAAAAAAGAAAAGATAATAGGTTTTCCCCAAAAAATCTCCTTCCCTCTTGTCTTTCAACAAATAAAATGCACTATGTAAATTAAAATCTCTTATGAATAATTTTTTAAATGCATATTTATTGTAGTTCACTTTTAATTGTCTAAAAATTTTAGTATCATTGTCTGCAGACGTTTCTTTGGCCTTTTTACTCACCATTGACTGAATAGTAAAGTCTCTGAGCAATGGTAGTTTCTTGGGAAAGGGGCTGGCTGCATGAGTGTTTTTCCTGTTATAAAATTATGAGGGTACACTTTTAGCTTTTAGAAACTATTTACAATCTTAGAATGTATAATCACAGAGAACTGCAATACCAGCATAGTTCTATTTTCAAAATCTGTATCCAAAGTGTTGCCAATTACAAATTACTAAATATTAAATGTGACCATTTACAAATTATTAAATATTACATCTTCCTTTTTTTTTTTTTTTTTTTTTTTTTTTTTTTTTTAAGGAGTTCAAAAGTTTTAACAGCCTAAAATCAGTCCAAATATCTGGCCGGCTTTCTAATCACTCGCCCACTTCTAGTTCTTAGCTCACCGTTTCTTGTGTCTGAGTTAGCAGAGTTTGGTAGTTGATCTTCTAAACTTTGCCCTTGAGAATATCTGGAATCATATCCTTTTATATTTGTTTTCTGCATATTAACTCCTTGTTCTGTTCCTCTGATATTCTGATCAACAGCTGACCTGTTTTCTCTAATATCTTTTCTATTTCTTCTCAATACTGATCCACCTGATCTAAGTATATATGATCTAGGCGTCTTATGCACTTCTTCTACAACTGCTGGTTTCCAGCGATTATCTTGATATACCCGAACACAATCTCCTTTATTTAGCGATGGTAATGGTTTTGTACGACGATCATAATATGACTTCTGTTTAGTTCTTTCTTGGTTGATTTTTTCTTTTACATTTCTCACAACTTGAGGTTTAAGTAATTCTTCAGATGTAGGAAGAATCATTCTTGTTCTTCTACTCATAAGTCGTTGAGCTGGTGATCCTAGCATCTCATTAGTTGGAGTGTTCCTATGAGCTAACAATGCTAAATAAGGATCAGCATGATCTGCTTGAGCTTTCTTTAACAATTTCTTCGCTGTTTGTACTGAACGCTCTGCTAATCCGTTCGACTGTGGATGGTATAGACTGCTTGTTATATGTTTAAATTGGTATTTCTTTGCAAATTCTGCAAATTCTTTACTTGCAAACTGAGGTCCATTATCAGATATCACTATCAATGGTATACCGTATCTTGCAAAATGAGATTTCATGTAACTGATCACTGTCTGACTTCGAGTATCCGGTAGTTTGGAGATTTCAAAAAAGTTGGAATAGTAATCTACAATTAATAAATATACATCTTTGTTAATCTCAAATAAATCTGTCGCAACTTTATACCAAGGTAAATTGGGAATTTCATGTGGTATCATAGGCTCTCTTATGTTTTTGTTCTGGTATTCATTACATATAGAACATTTTGAAATTTTATCTTCTATCTGCTTGTTCATAAGTGGCCAAAACAAAACATCTCTAGATCTTTTTTTACATTTTTCTATACCAAAATGACCCTCATGAATTAAATTTAACATTCCCTTTTGCATAGATAAAGGAATAATTACCCTTCCTCCTTTGAAAAATAAGTCATTTTCCATTGTCAACTCATCTCTG
Source organism: Stegodyphus dumicola (assembly GCF_044657685.1). NCBI lineage: Eukaryota > Metazoa > Arthropoda > Arachnida > Araneae > Eresidae > Stegodyphus > Stegodyphus dumicola. Next base: position 74,494,472 of record NC_140771.1, read on the forward strand.
TAGTCCCAAAATACTTTGACTTGAGATTCTACCTGATGTTTCCTTTCTGGCCAGCCTCTCAGAATATATTTTTTTAAGCACTGTAGTGTAGCATCACATTCACTTTCTTTCTTCAATGCATAAATTTTGTCCTCAGATGCTGGAATCAGTGTACAAATTTCTGTATCTTCATCATTATCTTCTGTTGTATTCAAATATGCTCTACTCAAAGTGTCTGCTATTAATAAGTCTTTCCCCTTTTTGTATCGTACATCTAGATCATATTTTTGTAAATTTAACAGCATTCTTTGCAATCGCTGTGGTGCTTTAAAAAGAGGTTTCTTAGTTATGCTTTCTAATGGTCGATGATCAGTTTCAACTGTAATACGTTTGCCATATATATATTGATGAAATTTAGAACATCCAAAAGTAATAGCTAAAAGCTCTTTTTCTATCTGAGCATAATTTTTCTGACTTTTTGTTAGAGCTCTGGAAGCATAAGCAATTGGTTGGTTTTCTTGTAGTAAAACAGCACCTAATCCTTCAGAACTTGCATCTACTGAAAGAGTTACATCCTTATTAACATCATAGAATTTTAATACGGGTGCTTTTGCAATCAATTCTTTAAGTGTCTCGAAAGCTTTTTGATGCTTTTCAGTCCAGTGCCAGAGGACATTTTTCTCAAGTAACTGTCTTAATGGTGCAGTAATAGTAGTTAAGTTAGGAATAAATTTGGCTAAATAATTAATCATTCTCAAAAATCTTTGTAGCGAAGGCACATCTGTAGGTTCTGGCATTTTAACAATTGCTTCCACTTTAGAAAAATCAGGGGTTGATCTTTACATTATGGTAACTTGGCGATTTTTTGGCGAAAATTTCGCAACCAACTCTCCTACAGCAACCCTCTATTTCCCCGCCGCCATTTTGTCTTCACGAAGTAAAGACATGTTTCTTTTCTTTTTATCTACTGAACACTTCTTCCAACAATCTACTAGCCGAATTACACTTATGCTAGAAATTTTATGTAACAAAACTGCTTAATCATGACAAATATTCACTGCAAAATTGGGAAAAAGTGCACAATACCATACTCCTTACGCGTTTTTCAAAATAACACATACACATAAACCATGTACACACCGACTTATTTTTACTTAAAAAAAATCCCAGAATTGCACAAAAATGGCATTGCGCACACTCTTCACTATATCCATGTACACTGCTTTTTTCTCAAAAATTAGAAAAATTTCACGAAAATACATGACAATTTTCTCAATCTTTAAACCCGGTAAAAAGAACATATATGAAATTACATGATCGCGAAAAAGTATTTACCCTTTCCAAATATGAACATTTCCACTTATAAAATAAATAAAATATCCAAAAACTTTTACCTCTAAATCATCTATTACATTATACACGTCACCAACGAATTTATACCGCAAGCATTACAAATACTTTATATCAAATATTTAAATTATTTCCATGCACGTCTACTTCAACTTAAACGTATACCAAATTCCTACAAACATAAAATTCACAAAATAACTATCATTTAATTAAAATATCACTAAACCATGTACACGTCGACTTATTTTTACTTAAAAAAACATCCCAGAATTGCACAAAAATGGCATTGCGTACACTCTTCACTATATCCATGTACACTGCTTTTTTTCTCATAAATTAGAAAAATTTCACGAAAATACATGACAATTTTCTCAATCTTTAAACCCAGTAAAAAGAACATATATGAAATTACCTGATCGCGAAAAAGTATTTACCCTTTCCAAATATGAACATTTTCACATATAAAATAAATAAAATATCCAAAAACTTTTACCTCTAAATCATCTATTATATTATAAACATCACCAACGAATTCATACCGCAACCATTACAAATACTTAGTGTCAGATATTTAAATTATTTCCATGCACGTTTACTTCAACTAAAATGTATACCAAATTCTTACAAATATAAAATTCACAAAATAACTATCATTTCATTAAAATATAATTAAATTCAAAAACACTACTTAAAATATAAATGAGCACATACATTAAATTAATAAAAATTACCTTACAATCCTAATTACTTTAAACTAAATCATTGCTAATAACAATTTTCCCAATAATACCAAATTCCTTTCCACCTTACATTTAGAACAATGCATAAAAATAATATCCTCAAATAATTAAAAATACTAACTTACCTAATCTTCTTCAGAATCTTGATTACGTGTCCGATAAACTTTTCTTCTTTCTGTTTCAGGATCTTTAAAATCATACTTATATTTTACAGCAAGGTACCAGGTAAAATAAATAACTTAATAAAACATCTTTATTTCTATCTCGCACAACCTTAAACAAACATTTATTACTACCCTTTTCAATACCACTAAATACCCATTTCGAATTCACTTTAGTTACGGCCATGGGATCCAAAAATTAACCAACACTGTTTCACACAACACAGAATAAAGCCAAATACAAAATTTCCAGATTTTTTCCCGATTTCCCCCCCTTTTCCGATTAAAGAACCGTAATTCGTCCATTAATATCACATGACATATCCCATGATCTCTCATTTCCCTCACACAAAATAATGCGTAATCGGAACTGAGTACTGCTCACATTATTACCAAAGTCCCAGGTAGTAATCTTTATCGCCTCCAAAATGTCGCCAAACTACCAGTTACCATATTGTAAAGATCAACCAAATCAGGTTTTAGTCCATTTTCACTTAACTCATGCCCTATATAATTCACACGATTAACTTTTATTTTACATTTAGTCTTATTGAACTTCAAATTATTTTCTCGTGCTTTCTGGAGTACTTTTTTAATTCGTAGCTCATGTTCCTTTTCATTAGATCTCCATATTAAGATATCATCTATAATACATTCAACACCTTCTAGACCTTCTATTATTTGGCTTAATTTTCTTTGGCAAATTTCTGGAGCTGAACATATGCTAAAAGGTAATCTTTTAAATTTGTATCTGCCAAAAGGTGTATTGAATGTACACAAATTACTACTTTCTTCGTCAAGCTGGATTTGCCAAAAAGCACTATTAGCATCTAAACCAGAAAATATTTTTGCGTGAGGCATTCTAGTGACAACTTTGTCAATGGTTAACATCGGATAATGTTCTCGTTTTATAGCTTTATTTAAATCTCTAGGATCTAAACATATTCTTATTTTGTTCGGTTTGACAACTGTGACCATTGAATTTACCCATTCAGTTGGTTCTCTTACTTTCTCAATAACATTTAAATTTTCCATTCTTTGTAATTCTTTCTTAACTTTATCACGTATAGCTATGGGTATTTTTCTTGGAGGATGAATGACTGGCGTTACATCTTGTTTTAACTGGATTTTATATTTTCCATTCAAACAACCTAAGCCTTCAAATACATCTTTGTATTCCTCCAGTAAGTCTTCAGTGTAAACAGACATTACTTTCTGAATCAAACCTAATTGCAAACATGATTTTAATCCTAATATAAAAGGTACTTCTTTGTCAATAACTTGGAATTCCACAACATAATTATTTTTTCCATATTGGCAGTTAAGTACTACTTTTCCTAAAGTATCCAATTTATTCCCAGAGAATGTAACTAATCTTTTAATTTCAGACTTCTGTATCGGAACATTTAGCAATTTCACTTTGGTTTTAGAAATAACATTGCACATTGCTCCAGTATCTAACTGCAAATTTAGTTTACTTTTATTTACATTAACGTCAACAGTCCATTTCTCTTCCTTGTTATCTGAATTAAGGTTTAATGTGCCAACATAAAATTCTAACTCTTCCTCAGATTCATGATTTATTAATTTAATTTGTCTATCTTTTTTGTTTGCCTTGACTGCTTCATTTTTTATTATATAGCTTTTACACTGATTCGCGAAATGATTTGCCATTTTACATTTATGACAGATTTTTCCATATGCTGGACACATTCGATACTCATGAGATGTTCCACATTTAGAATAAACTTTTTTTGTCTTTTGTTTATTGGTATTTACCTCTTTGTAGGTATTCTTATTATATTTACTTAGTTTCTTTTTCACTAAGTTTACAGCAGTTTCCTCATCTTTTATGATTTTCATTTGATGTGCACTTATTTCAGATCTGCATATATCAAGAGCTCTTTCTAATGTTAATTCTGTTTCATGTAACAATCTTGCTCTCACTATCTCATCTTTAATACCACAAACAATTTTATCCTTTATTAAACTATCCGTTAATTGTGCAAACTCGCATGTTCTAGCTTTATTTCGAAGGTCAGTTACGTATTCATCTATGGTTTCTGACGCAGTTTGATTTCTAGTAAAGAATAAATGTCTTTCATATGTAATATTTTTCTTAGGAATACAATATTCCGTAAATTTTGTTTTAATTTCACTTAATTTAATTTCTTTACCCTCTTCTATAGGAAATGTATTATATATTTCAAGACCACGAATTCCTATTACATGAAGAAAAGTATTAACTCTTACCTTCTCTTCTTTATTATGTAATCCACTAGCTACTTCATATATTTCAAATGATTGCAGCCATCTCTGCCAATTCGAAGCCAGATTTCCATCAAATTTCATCGGCTCTGGTGGTTTTAAACTTTCCATTTTGAAAGCAAAACACTCCTGACACCATATAAAATTATGAGGGTACACTTTTAGCTTTTAGAAACTATTTATTTACAATCTTAGAATGTATAATCACAGAGAACTGCAATACCAGTATAGTTCTATTTTCAAAATCTGTATCCAAAGTGTTTCCAATTACAAATTACTAAATATTAAATGTTACCATTTACAAATTATTAAATATTACACCTGTGTGTAATGTAAATACGAGCCAGTTAAGTCTTTCACGAAGGCATCTTTCCTCCTAGATAGCTCTCAAGTGCTTTCCCATAATCTTGCATTTTCTGTAATGTTGGAAATTTTAATAAAGTGAAATGCAGTTTTGGGAATTATTCATTCAGAATGTCTAGAAATTATCTACAAATTTTCAATCGGTTATATTCCTTAGAAACATACTTTTAAATTTACTATTCACTCTTTTGAGTGGCTTTCTCATTTTTTTTAGTATGCTTTTGCATAATTAATTAAACGACAATTTTTTAATTTCTTTATTTATAGTATTTTCCCCTTTTGGTATCAAAAAATGAGTTCAAATCAATCTTCTGTATTATTTTATTTGCTATAGTTTAGTTTGAAAAATCTTTTTTAAAAATTGTTTTTTATGTCTAGATAAAGAAGCTGCAGTAGCTTTAAAGCCATTAGTGCTAACTGCAGCTTCTTTATCTAAGATTGAAATATTAAATATGAGATATAACTAAAAAGCTGAAATGCAGCCATTTTCTATACATGTTGTGCGTGTTGCATCATTTAATTTTAAAATTATAGAAGTCATAACACATATTGGTGAAATAATTTTTATGATTTCTGCTATGAAATTTAATTAAACAACCGTTAAATTAAAATGAAAGCAATTTCTTCCAAGAATAAAATTTGAAAGCTGTACCTATGTCAAAGACAAAAATATCAAGTTAGCTGAATAAACTAATTACTTTTATTGCTTATTAAGGAAAAGAGTTATTTATAAAATTCAACTCTCTTTTTTAAGTAGATTTGTATGGTCTCAAAATCAGATTTACAAATAATAGCATTTGTAGGCATAACAGCATTTTTTTAAAATTCAATTTTATTCAGTATTTAGTTTTTAAGCACGATCAAATGTATACAAATTGTTTTCTATGCTGGATAATTTCGTTTAAAATATGTCCAACTAGAGAAGACACAAGTAGTCTGCTCTATAGAAGTTAGTGCTGTTAATTAGTATTCTAAATCTGGCAAACAGTTGCCAAATGTAATGCAATTGAAGACATAGGACTTAAGAAAAAGCTAGTGTCTAAATAAGACGGGCAAAGTTGTGAGGTCTTGGCTAAATGGGGAACGTTTATTTGCTTTCATCTACTTCATTTGCCCTTCTGTGTGAGGGGGGGGAAGAAATTTTGGCTCCAAAAGCTACCAAAAGTACACTATTTCCCCTTTTGACTAATCTTCCACCGGCTATAAAGATGCCAGACCACTTCTATCTGTACTCCCTTATTATTACAGCTTTTATTTTGTAAATGGTGCAACGATTATCAGTAAACTGTCAATGCAAACCATCTTCAAATGGTCGGCAGGCCTACGGATGACTTTATAACTTGTTCACGAAGAGAAGATTTAAACCTGTAACCAAATTTTCTTTTTCATACAAATGTGAAAAATTCACAAATCTCTCATAATTATCTCAGCACGAGAATAGTTTTGAGTATTCTATGTGTTAACATGTTTTCTTTTTTCAAAAAAAAAAAAAAAAATGAATGTTTAAAATATGTAATTGGTAGAAATGTGAGAAAGGTACTGTATCTTTTTTCCTGATTCATTTTACCTTCCATTCAAATATATATTTTGATAATTGGTTAGGTGGTTTTGGAATACAGATGAAGCATGACTGTCCAACATTCATCTAAACAGAATATTTTTTATTTAATGTCAAAAACTTTTTTTTTAACCATAAAGCATGACTAAAACCAAGGACTCAAATTGAACAAAATAAATAAAACAAACAAAAAAAAAAAAACAAAAAAAAAAAAAAAACCATCGCCAATCAATGTGATTATTTAGTGCCAGTAATGGATAAGTGTCACAATCCAATCATTAGATCTTTTCCTTGGTTCCATGTAAACCCAATTGATTCTCAGTAAGTTAGTTTAATTTTTGTAGAAAATGATATAATTCCTATTTATCTGTTTTTCTGTTGCATTTTGAAAAAAAAAAAAAAATATTAAAACTTTGGACTTGCCTTCAACAGAACTGCATTCAGTAGAGTATTTAGAAATTATGGAAACCTGGCATCAAGATATGTGTCACTTAACGTGAAAGTGAATAACACTGGCTCTGCAACATAAAAAATTATGGCTAGCAATTTGAAGTTTTTTATATGTTATGTTCGTAACTTGTATAAGTTATTTATCTGACTAAATAAAAATCAATCTGTTTCTCAACTTTTACTGGAATGATTGGCAAGATTTCTGTTAATTTTCATTGTCGGCAGAATTTCATAATCAAATATAATGTTTTACTGTAGTGCTTACGTCTGAAATGCTCATTTTTCTTTCAAAATCTAATGTAAATTAAATGTGGGCATTTGATGTTCAACTTGATAACAAATAAAATGACTTATTGTAATTTCAGATTAGAAATTGTTTTTCTTCAATTTATTCAGCAACTACTGGATGTCTGTGTCCAGTAGGTAATTAATCCCAAATAATGGCACTTTCTGGACACTGTTTGCTGAGGTGTCATTGTTCTGAATGGGAATAAGGGGTTGGATATAGAGAGAGAATGGTGCATCACAGAGTGTAACAGAATGGTGTTATAGCTTTAAAATGTACTATTTCCATAAAGATGCTTGTGGGCCTTGAAATTGATTCATTCTTTTTAAATAATTCTATATTTTCTCAGGCAGTTCTACCTTGCTGTCACAGTAAATCATTTTCCAACTTGGAGTTGTTATTGTAGAACTCCCAGTTCTCTGGCCGATGTAGAATCATAACCTATCTAAATAATCGGGAAATAAAGATATAATTGTGTTTCCCCCCACATGCAGGCTAAACACGTATTGAGTGAGGAATTTTTTTTTTTTTTTTTTTTTTTTTTTACTCATTTTGGTGACTAATAGTTCTGTATTGAATAAAACAGTACTTATCATGAGATTTGTAGATACCAGGAAAATATTAAGTGTTAAGGTTTTAAAATTTTTTTATAAGCCAACTAATACATAATGAATAATTGTTCTGTGAAGACCATATAAAAGCTACATATTATGTTTACAAAACATTTCCTGCTTGCCTGTTGAAATTATTCTCATAAAATTCTAAATGTTATTTTGAGAATATAACTTGAAGTACATGCCTAGTACAGTACAAAGTTCAAAATCTGGATATCCAATATCTGTACCTCCAGTTTAACAGCAAACCTTCCCTAATGAGACCTTGCTCATTTCAGCTATGGTATTCGCAGTGCTTGAACATAACATTTGATGAATCAAATGTTGTTGCCTCATTCACTGATCCGTATGATTACTGGATCTATCCCACTGTGATTGCTTTTCTCTAGAATTTCTTAAAAGATATGATGTATGACGTCCACAAGGACAGTGCTCAGGATATTCTACGCATCTCTAATTTCCGTGGCTGCCCAAGATATGCCCAGAATGTTCATGATTCCATGTATGGACAATAAAGGCATGTGTTGAAATTCATGGATGTAACTTTTGTGCATTTTTTAGGTATATTTGTTATTAATAAACTGCATTTTATTCACTTCTTATATTCACCATACACAAGCATGACGGTGATATTTTTATTCTCCTTAAATATAAGATTCCAACTCGTCTTTGAGTAGTCTGCCTTTCTCAGAAGCTTGAACAGGCTGTATTGAAATATCTTGAATGAGATATTAGTTTAGAGTGTAAAATAACTATGAATATTTCTGTATCCTTTGACAAAGTTAATTATGTTTTTGTTTTTATAGGTGAGAAGCTGAAAATGATGAACCCTACTCCCAATGGTTACAGTAGTATTCCTAATCACAAACCTAAGCCCGAAGGTCAAGATACTGTTAAAAAACATCATGATGATAATAAAAATTCTAATTCGGAGCACCACAAGCACAGTTCTGACCATGTAAAGAAGAAAGAGGGTGATCCTTTAAAGCATAAACATTCTAGTTCTCATTCAAAACCCAAAGATACTTCCAAAGACTCTAATGTAAAAAGTGATATTAAAAAAGAGCATCATAGTGACAAAGAAAAAAAGCATCATAGTTCGTCAAATAAAGACAGTTCAAAAACCAAAGAAAGCAGTAATAAACATTTAGATCATTCTAAGCACAATTCTATCAAAAAAGAAGATAAGTCGAAAACTGTGGACTCTGTGAAAAAAGAGCACAGTAATTCTGATGGACAACCAAAATCTGACAACTTCAAAGAAAATGAGAAGGTAAAAGACAGTAGCTTGAAAGAAAGCAAACACAAGGATTCAAAGGAGAAGCATAAAGAGAAACATAAAGATTCAAAAGACAAAGTACATAAAGAAAAATCAAAGGAAAAAAGTGACAAACCGAAGCATGAATCGTCTGAAAAGAGCAAAGAAAAACATGGAGAGAAACACAAAGATAAAGATAAACATGGAGAAAAACATAAAGAGAAACTTGGTGAAAAACATAAAGAAAAAAGTGAAAAAGTTAAGGTAGAAAAACCTGAAAAAGAAAAGCCTAAGATAAAATCTAATGAATCTGATCAAGATGGTTATTTTTCGCCTGCAAGAAATTCTGTAGCAGAGAAAACAGATGTAAATATTAAAGAGGAGCCATTGAGTGAGGACGATATGCCTTTAGTGAGTATTATTTCTTAAGCAGTCTTAAGATTTTGATTATTTCCATTTAGCTCATTATTATTTTGTGCATATGTCGGAGTTGTCAGTTCTTCGAAAACTTGGATGATCATGGTTATTTTTTACATTAAGAATTGTTGATTGCAAAGTTTCAAAGGGAGTCAGATTTTTAAAAGAAGGGTAAAGCAGCATCGTTATTTCTAAATGTGTCGCCAATTGGGCATTTTTTTCCCCCCTTAAGTGATATTTTAGCTCAATTTCCGTTTGATCTGAATTATTTTAATCCATAATAAAAGTCTGTAGATGATAAAAATTTAACCTTTAGTAAGTAAATATCTATATTAGATTTTGCTTTAAATATAAGTGATAACATTTTAAAATTTATCTAATTGATTTTATTCCTCTTAATTATTGATTTCATGTTTGAAAGCACTTTATTTTTTTTTCCTTCCTACTCAAGTTTTTAAGACAAAATTTTAATTTAGAATAATCAATTAAAGGATGAAGTAATATATTTTCACCAAAATCATATTATTATTGGGATTTTTGTTCTCTGGTAAATCAAGTTAAAGAGTTTTATTATGGCTAAGAAATAAAAATATGCTTGTTGTTGACTTAGGCCTTGGGCATGTTGCAGGTGACAGGACAAATTTGCTGAGCTACATTTTAGTTTTTAAAGAGAATCTTCTAGGAGATGGTTCCGGGAAGATCTCGACCCTCTTCTGCTTCAACCAACTTCTCAATATTTGGCTCGACAGAATTTCATGTGCTCCCATGATGCAAAGACACTACATTTACAAACATCTTTGCCTTCTTTTGGGTTTGAGGATGATGTCAATGATATGGCAGCCAGCAGCACTAACCATTGTGTCAATAGGACAGCATTACCCAGGGCGAAGGCACCCAGCTGTCATACCACCATTCCAACGGAGTAGTAAATTATGTTGAAATTAGTTTAAATAATTTCAATTTTGTGTTACGTAAAATGGTTTAGGTTAGATTTGCCAGTTGTCCTGAAGTTTTGTTGCTAGGCAACATGAAAATCGTGGAGGTTTATCATATTTCGAGGTTGGCAGATCTCTAAAACTGTTTCTGGATATCTTATGTATCATATATAATACAGTATGGGCACTTCTTGACTTGTATCTTATATTAGCCTATATTTAAAAAAATAACTGTAATTAAACATGACTGTCATTTAATTTATTGAATATTACTGTAAAATATGTTAATCAAAAAGGGCCCACCAGCGGTCAAATTGTATTGTCACTGAATATTAGTTGTTTGACCTGAACCCTTTTCGATAATCAAATAAATCAAACCATTAATGGAATAGATGTATGGGTATGCATTGTCAGTACAAGAAGTCTCCTAGAGCAAGGTGCAATGGGCGACAGAGATCTAGAACTCTTCTACTGTCATGAATTGTTTTAAGTTGAGGGTTGAATATGACTGGGCTTTATCATGGCCCATCATAATTTGGTTTCACATTTAATCCTTGCTATAAATTTGATATCCTTGTATATGTAAGCATTCATTGTTGTTCTGGGTGAATAACATCACCATTTTTTTATGTTTTCATCAGTTCAAGGAGCCGTAGACCTAATACTTCCAGCAGTGTCTTCAGTGAAATCCTATCCATCCTGAAAGTGTTTAAACCATTGGTTCTGAACAGGGACGAAGGGCATGTTTTGTGTGGTAGGGTTGGGTGATGAGCATATTTTGGCATTCAAACTTAATTTGTGGAAAGTGCAGAAGCACCAACTGCTTGGCGCGTTTTTAAGAATTGCACAAACTCTGTATCCATGTACACATCGACCTATTTTCACTTAAAAAGTCAAGGAAAATTGACAAAAATCCAATTCTTCTTACTCTTTTAAAAAGCGCCAAGCAAATAAGTGGACGATTCTGCACTTAGCCTTTAATTTTAACCCCCCCCCCAAAAAAAATTTATTAAATCGATGGTTAATCTTTGAATTATGGTAACTTGGCGATTTTTTGGCGAACATTTGGCGACCAACTCTGCTACAGCAACCCTCTTTTTTTTTTTTTTTTTTTTTTTTTTTTTTTTTGCTGGTGAAGATGTTTTTTTTCTTTTTATTTACTGAACACTTTTTCCAACAATCTGCTATCCGAATTACACTTATGCTAGAAATTTTATGGAACAAAACTGCTTAATCATGACAAATATTAACTGCCAAATTGGGAAAAAGTGCAGAATCTCAAACTCCTTGCCGCGTTTTTCAGAATCGCATATACACATAAACCATGTACACATAGACTTATTTTTACTTAAAAAAACATCCCAGAATTGCACAAAAATGGCATTGCACACACTCTTAACTTTATCCATCTACACTGCTATTTTCTCATAAATTACAAAAATTTGCACGAAAATGCAGGAAAATTTTGTGAATCTTTAAACTCGGTAAAAAGCGTATATATGAAATTACCTGATCGCGAAAAAGTATATACCCTTTCCAAGGATGAACATTTCCACGTATAAAATAAATAAAATATCCAAAAACTTTTACGTCTAAATTATCTATTATATTATAAACGTCACCAACGAATTTATACCACAAACATTAAAAATGGTTACAAATACTTAGTGTCAAATATTTAAATTATTGCCATGCACGTTTACTTCCACTGAAACGTATACCAAATTCCTACAAACATATAATTCACAAAATAGCTATCATTTAATTAAAATATAATTAAATTAAAAAACACTACTTAAAATATAAATAAGCACATACATTAAATTAATAAAAATTAGCTTACAATCCTAATTACTTTAAACTAAATCATTGCTAATGATTTAGTTCACCAGTTTGTCTTTTTGCTTTAGAATGTCACACACTGTTGTTTCCGCAATTCCGTAATCCAATTCCATCTGCTGCCTTGTAGTGCCGTTTGCTACTTTGGAAATTAATTCTAGTTTTTGTGCAATCGTCAACACAACCTTCTTTTGTTTTCCTGACATTTTAAATCGGTAACGAGAAACACATAACCAAAATGCGCAAGCACTAAACACAATAAAAGATAAGAAATTAACTCCGACCGGTTCGCAAACACTATCAGGCTTAAACTAACATTGGTGAGTGGGAGGAAGTGGACGGGTCAGTAAGATTAAGACGTGAGAGTGTGGTGGAGCGGGCACTGCAAGGGTGAGTAAGAAAGCGCTTACTCATCAGAGGGGAAGGTTCCGAGAAGGCCTGGGATGTTGTTGCTATAAATAAGCACGGTGTTAGCAAGTTTAACGTTTCACTCAGCTTTGTGAAAATTTTTATTTTCTTTGCTTTACACTTGTAAAAAAAAAAAATTGTGCGGCAGACGCGGATAATCGGGAGTCTTCTGTACTGCAGTTTTCCATATTTGAGTTTTATGAACAGGAAACTGTAATGCCTATTCCTGTTCCATATTCAGATATGCTCAGACATATCTTTTCCATGCTTTTGTTCCCTGTATAGCATATCCACATTCTATGATGCCATTCATTTAACTTTGTCATACTTTGTATATGAACCTTATAAAATGTAATTGTGTGTTGGATTTTTATTAATTTATAAATTTTTTAAAAACTATTATTATATATGTTCTCGTATGCAAATTCATAGGCTAACCGTAAGCCATTGAAAGTGACAAAACCAGAGAAAAAAAGTGAAGATTCCCATACAGCAAAACCTATAAAAAAGGAACCAGAAGATTCATTTGAAAGAAAAACTGTGAAAAGGGAAGCTGATGACTCGGATGATGAACCTCTTGCTTTAAGGTAATTAAAATTTTATGTATTAATAGCAATCTCTTTAATGTATATAAACATGTTGGTGTAAATAAATCATGCAAATTTTTCCCATTCAATTTTATTTATTTATTTTTTGTTAGATCAGTTAAAATTATTTTAGTGTGTTGAATTAAAACTAAAAATGATCAAATTTTGAATAAACTAAATAAGATAATTTAGGCCTCAATAATAATTTTTTTATTAAGCTAATGGATTATGTAAATTTAAATATTATTTAAAATCTTGATTTTATTATACTTAACGAATGGAATGTTTTGTTGTTTAATTGTAGAGAATGTCGGGATACAGGATAGTTGTTAAATTTCATTACCTTTTTTTAGCCCAAAGTGAATTTGCATAAAAGGGCTATTTATTAATTTGAATTGATTCAATATAAATATTGTTTCACTTTTCAAATTGTTGCCAGCAAATATTAGAACCCTGCATTATATTTAATTAAATAACGAAGAATCTGAATGAATCTAGTATATATGTTTCTCGCACTGTGGAAAAACAACTGTACCTAGAGCCATCCAATTTTGAATAATAGAGTCCTCCATTCGAATATGGGCATCTGGAAGCCCAAATTTAAAATTTCATTATTATCCATTTCATAATTTGACAAATACTAAAGAATTTTTTATTAACAAATTCGATGATTTCAAAGCGAGGAATGGCATCATTGTATGGAAGAAAAAAAAAAGATTTAAAATTATGTCCAAAAGGGCCTTTTTTTAACATTTTGTGTTTTACCTTTATTTATTAAATATCATGTTCTTCGCACCTAAACCATAAAATTCAGTTCAAGAGCAATAACGCGAAATAATTTTGAAATGAATATATCTTTAGAATTTCTGATACACTGCCTCACGCACTGGAGATAAAAATGTTTTTTCTGTACAGCATTGCCATTGCTTGCTTTGAAATCCTTGAGTTTGTTAATCAAAAATTTGTTAAACAGGGTTCATAGCGGTCCTCACAAATGTGTATAAGTCCTAATGTTTGAAAATAAAATATAAAAGCTCTTTTAGGTGCTTATTTTTTCTCTAAAGCACATTATTTTAAGTGCTTATTTTTTGCTTTTAGTGTTTTTTTTTTTTAAAGGAATGCACATTTCCCCCCATAACAAAGCTAAATAAACAACTTCCTTATTTGGAACGTCTGATGGTGAATCATACTCCCAGAAATAGCTTTTTGCCCTCTCTCTGCATTAACATAACCTTTGGTGCCCAGGAGTACAGATAGGTGTATGTCGTTCTATTGGTCAAACCACTACAGTCCGTATTCTTTTGCTCTCGCCCATTACTACTCATGTTTGAATTTCTATCAAATGTTTTAATAATTTACATTCTCATTTTGCATGGTCAGTTCATATTCATGTTCATTATGATTAGTATGCTTATATTATGAGCATATGTGTGAATATTTATACAGTTGTAATTGGACAGGTGCTTATTTTTTTAACTAAAATGTGCTACAAACCCTGTTAAAATTTTACAAAATATAAAATCAATAATAAAACCAATTTCAATTTGGGCTCATATTCGCAGGAGGATTGCTCTAGGTACTGTAGTTTTGTCAGAATGTGAGAAACATGCATACATTTATGCAGATTCTTCACTATTCAATTTCTTTAAATATAATACAGGGCGATAATAGTATGTGGCAACAATTTGAAAAGTGAAACAATGCTAGTAGTGAATCAATGCAAAATGCCAAAACAAAATTAATACAGTCAAAAGTCGTTAATCCGGACTCGTCGGGACTTCGGCGATTCCGGATTATCGATTTATGTGGATTATAGATCATCAGTTTAAATCTGGTAAGATGACATGCAGAAATTATAACATTAAAAATATGAAACCGTAATAAAGAACAATTATGATCTAAAGGGTATCAAAATTTACATAAAAAAGCTTAATATTTATTTGTTTACTTTACTTTCTTCGCTATCGGAGGCGAATTATAATGACGAGGAATTTGATTTAAATCATATCAAATCGAGATAAAATACTACATTTAGTAAGGAATTATAAGCCAAATAAAATAAAAACATCTGCCCTGAAGATAAGGATAGTGCTAACAGATCAACTTCCAATTCGTTGCGCGCCGCGTCGTCCTACGCCGCAGAGCAGTGTGAAATTGATAAACAGATTTCGGAATGGTTAGATAAACAAATGATATGCCTTTATTCATTTTTTGCAGCACTTCCACTTTTTGTTTAATGGACTTCGAAACATACTTTCGCTTTGTAGATCCTTTACGTATTAGTAAATATATTGGAAATTCTATTTGACATGATCGAAAGTTCAAGCTTACTTTTATAAAATTGCTCTAACAGTCTGCAAAAAATAATAAACCAGATCCAATTTGAAGATTAAGGAACAACGCAATCTGCAACATTAACTGAATTAGATAATTTTAGCTTAGCTTATATCGTCTGTTATACATTAAACGTGCATGCGTAAACGTATTTTGAGCATGCACACACGCATATTCGCAGCCGTAAAGGTCTTACGTGCATGCGTCA
Source organism: Stegodyphus dumicola (assembly GCF_044657685.1). Taxonomy (NCBI): domain Eukaryota; kingdom Metazoa; phylum Arthropoda; class Arachnida; order Araneae; family Eresidae; genus Stegodyphus; species Stegodyphus dumicola. Next base: position 74,510,227 of record NC_140771.1, read on the forward strand.
ACTCGACGCATGTGCAGAAAGTTTGTAGCTTTGAGGTCCGGATTATAGATCATTCCGGATTATGAGTGTCCGAATTAAAGACTTTTGACTGTAGTCCATCTGGGCAAATTGCCATCGGAAATTTTAAGGATGTGGTCTTTTAAATATTTTGTGATATTGCTGTTAAATTGAATTTTTATAGTTTAACTGCGAAGAACATTATATTTAATTAATATCACATAAAATGTTAGAAATGCCCTTTTAGCCGTAATATAAAATCTGAAATCTTTTAGATTTTTATTTAATTAGTGCACAGTTTTTCTATTTAGTGAAATGCAGTATACATTATCTGCTAGCTGGCCATTTATATACAAATAAATTCACTCATTCGATATTCCTGTTTCAAATGTTCATAAGCCTGTTCAAATGTCTATGATTTTCAAAACATTTTACTAATTTATTTTTAATATTTTTTTCTTTTTAAATAAAATGTAAAATACAGCATATTATTCTTAAGTAATATGTTTTTAACCATCATGCAACATTTGGAAAAGTTTGGTGCAGTATTTTTTAAGAAAAGTGTACCAAACTAGCACACTGTCACAAAAGAATTGCGGAAAAAAAGAGAAATTAAACATATGGTTTTTAAAAACATTAGGCTTTTAATTTATATTTTATGTGTTTTATATAATCTACAATCTGTCTTTTTTAAATAAAAAAAAAAAAAAAGAATCTAGAGTATAAGTTTGTTTTGAGAAAAATTATACCCTAATAACTGTTGTCTCGAAATAGTTGCATTTCGCCAGTCGATATGTCATATGTTCCCTTAAGCCCAAAAGCGGCCGAGCGGTAAAGTCGCTGAACACTGGTAGTTCGGTCCGAGGTTCGAATCCCGCGAACAGGCTGGCTGCATGAATGTTTTTGTGGTTTTCCCCATGTGTAACGTGTATACGAGCCAGTTTCCCTTAGAAAGTCCTTCATGAAGGCATCCATCCCCTTAGGCAGATAGCCCTCGAGGCTTTGCCATAATTAAATAACCTAACCTAACCATTGTCCCCTTAAGCCATTTTTACATTCCAAATGCCACTCTCAGAACAACAAAATGAATGACTTCCATATAACAAACAAATACTCGCATAAAAGGTGTATGTGGTCGCAAGTGTAAATCAAAGATATATATATAACTAAATAATACAATAATACAATAAAAAGGATCTAAATATTTACAGATATATGCAACACCATGGAAAGAATAGACATACTTGATAAAATTTTTCTATCTTTTATTGCTGCCATATTTTGTTTTGCAAGTTTTGGTTTTATAGTTACAGTTTTAAGCATTGCGTTTGAAATTTGCTGTAACTCAGAGCAAAAAATAGATATTACCTTAGTGTTTTTTTAATGCTATAGAATTATTCATAATAATGATTAAAATATTATGTAATGATAAAAGCAACTTTGCATAAAGAAATTATAAATAATGTATCTTGTGGAATTTTATGTATTCTTTTAAGGAAAGAGAAGAAGAAGTTAAAGACAGAAAAAGAAAAAGCTCAGAAGAAAAGGAAAGCTGAAAGTGAAGATGAAGATTATGATACAAAAAAGGTATTTTGTGTAATGCAGAATTTGTAAGTAAGCACTTAGTTTTAGGCAGTGTGGTTTATTTTTTTCCATAGAATTAAATGTATAAATAATTTGTTCAATATTTCAGCCTCTCAAAAAGGTAAAAAAAGAAAAGCCTTCTCAAAAGCCAAAGCAAGAAGCAGAAACTGGGAGCCCAAAAAAGAGAGTAAAAAAAGAAGAAGAGCAAGAGGTTTGGAAATGGTTAGTTAACAGGTCATATGTACATGTTTTAAAAGTAATAATGTCTTATCTGTTCTTCATGTATGCAGCAATAAAGTGCTGAGTGTAGTTTTTCAAAGCTGGTAATTATTTGAATGGGTTTTTTAATAATTCAAGCTTTATGTTTAACTTTTTGATTTTGCTTTAAATTTTAACATGTGGTTTTCATCCATTTATATTGTATATCAAATTATAGAGAAACTTTTTTTTTACTTCAATATTGAATTCTAAAGCAGTTTAATAGAGACTGTTTTAGTGGTACGTACAATGCTTACATTGATATTCGGTATCTCATAATTCATTCCTAGTACTTAAGCATTATTATTATAATAATTTTCACATTCCATTGTTTAAGTTCAGCATTGGTGGTGCTTAAAGATAGTTTTTTGAGTAATGCTCATTTAAAGAGATTTAATGGTATTGTGTGAACTGATTTCTTCGTCACCTTGGTATAGCACTTCTAGATTCTTTTATAACAGGTTGGTAAAAGACTATATTTTTATACCTAAATGTGGCTTTTAATTTTAAATAACAAATTATAGACTTTATTCGAATAATGACACTTAAAATGCTGTGGAATGCATAATGAAAATTTGAATATTGAATGGAATAATGCACATAACATGAGCATTTACTAAATTTTTTTATTTTAATATAAAACACTCACTAATTTGTTTTGTTAATGTAATTTTGTAAATTTCTTTCGTAAATATGCTTTCAATAATTTGTTTGCTACATAATTTGTTTTGTAATACAACTGGATTTGTTATTGAGCCTTTTTACTATTCTTCAGTTAAATGCGCTGAATAATTTATGACCACACTTATATAAGGAAGTAAGAAACATATATTGCAAAGATTTGTTTATTTTTAAAAGTTAAAGGTTTAGCAATGTGTATGGTTTACCTAATATTTATGTAATTTGCCATATATTTACATATTCTTCATTAGCCATATTTTGAAAATGTTGAGATTTCCATCAAAATCAACAATTTGTTTTTGAAATTGAGTATAAATTACATGAGAAAATTTTCTGTAACGAAGTTCACACTAATTTATTGTGTTGTATATAATTTATATTTTGAGCTATTTCAATTAAAGAATTGTTTTCATTCTATCAATAAGAGTTGTTATGTAAATGCTGAAAATAATGTAAATTTTCTAGCATATATCAAAATTCACTAAGATTTTTTAGCATACCATTTTGTTATTTTTAGTTCCCCTTCTTTTAAAAGAAAGTGTGAATTCTCGAGTTGCATTGTATTTTTAAATATTTCAGGTGGGAAGAAGAAAAACTTGAAGATGGTGTAAAATGGAAAACTCTTGAACACAATGGCCCTGTCTTTCCACCTCCATATGAACGTGTTCCAGACAATGTTAAATTTTACTATGATGGTAAGTTATATTTCTAAATTTCAAAGAATGATTTATATGAGTCACATTGTCTGTATTTTATGCGATCTGTTGGGATATATATCTTTAATAAATATGACATATTTACATAGTATTTTGAAGACCATGTGAGAATTTAAAAAATAGTGAGAGATAAAGGGTTATTGGATTTATCGACTGTTTAACATTTAAAAGTGAATACTTCAAAGTATGTGAATTTGTTGGCACCTGCTTGGTCTATAACTGCATTACTAGTTATCAGCCAGCTGACTTTTGATTATTAGTGAAGTACTGCCTACATTACAGTTTTGCTAACTAAGAGAAGGCAATTTAAATTTTTACTTATTCCTATTACTCATAGAAGTTAAGTTTAGCAATTGAAAAGTCCTCTGCAACTTAAATACCTGATAATGTTAAAATACAGCATAAACAAAAATACTAAAGGCAAATATTGGAAAAACACATTAACTGGTAACGATTTTCTTAACCACTAGCAATCTAGGAATATGTCTGATGAGCACGCTATGTCCTTCTATTCATGCCCAGGCAAGAGACTGCAAAACTAACATTGGAACATCTACAATATATATGTGTATTATTTCTACAAGCTAGTCTTCTATTTTCTGTAAAAATTTATAATATATCTTTAAATGTGCAATAATTTATGTCTTTTCTATAGGTATGTACCAAAATAAAAAATTTAAAGAAAAATTGGCTATTTAAGCTGTGAAGAATTACAAATATAAAAATGGTAGCAATACTGTGCGTTGTAATCTATCGCTGATATAATCTAATAATATTGTAATCTATCAACCACATATCTAATTTTTCTGTATCGTGAAAATCTTTTTCCTGCTTTTAAATTCTTCATATTTTGTTAACAAAAAAAAAAGAAAAAAAAAAAAAAAAAAGCTTTTTTTTTTTTTTTTTTTTTTTTTTTTTTTTTTTTTTTTTCCCTTTTAAGTGATGATGTGTGACTGCTAAATATTATTTAAGTTTAGTAGCCCTAATTTTAATTTATTTATATTCTGTCTGCCTTATCGAGTGAATTTGAATCATATGTGTTCAGCAGTAAAAATGATTTTTACAAAAAATAATAATAATAATTTGCCTTGCCAATACTGTATATGTTGGAAAAATTTTAAGTATTAAAAGGAAGTGTGTGCTTTTTCACACATATTTTATTTTTTTGAACTAGTTCTTAAACTGAAGTTCTGATTATCCAGAGGATAAATATTATTTATATATTTGTTTTTTCTTTACAGGCAAACCTATGAAATTAAGTGAACTGGCTGAAGAAGTAGCTGGCTTTTATGGTAGAATGCTTGATCATGAATATACCACAAAGGATGTCTTCAATAATAATTTCTTCAAAGATTGGAGGAAGGTTGGTAAAGTCTGATCATTTATAAATTCATGTGCTTGATTTAGGAATATTGTTTTAGCTTCAATTTAAAAATAATAAGTTTTAAGGGGTTTCCCTACACACACACACAATTCATTGATTGAAACTGAGAAATTAACATGTCTTACTTTTTTAAATCATACTTTATTTCCCCAAAATAATTATTTCCATCGTTAGGAAAATTACCTTTTTAGTGTTTTGTAATCTTGTTATTATTGTTGATGACTTGAATTATTTGTTATACAACTTTTTCAAAAAGTATTATCCATTTTGAATTTGCTTTGTTAATAATATTGCTGCCATTGACCTTAATAAAAAAGAATAAAAAAATACAAAATTTATTACTTCAATTTTAGAATTGTGTTGTTTCTTTTTTCAGTTCACATTTGAAATATGTTAAATCTTTTCTTAACTATATCACATACCACATATCTGATTTTTCTGTATCATGAAAATTTTTGTTCTGCTTTTAAATTCTTCATACTTTGTTAAACAAACAAAGCTTTGTGTGCCTCTTACTTGAACGTTGTTCATCATTAATGATGTTTGTTCCAAAGATATTGTCATTTACAATCTTGATTGTTGTCAATAAATGTTTAAAATGTTTTCTTTAAAAAAGTGATAATATCCTTCTCTTGAAAGTAATGAGTTGCAATAATCTTGTCATCCCATTTCTTATTCTCCTTTTTTAGTTTCAAAATCGCCTGCATTCTCTGTAGGCTTTTTCATAATAAAATTTGTAGTAGTTGTGAAGACATAAATTCTTTAGAAAATTTTAGTTTGCTTTGGTATAAGAAAACTGTAAATTTTTAAGAAATGAAAGCGATGTGTAAGATGAAGATTGATATGTAATTGCTGATTCATAGTACAGATAGTTGGTATAATTTATTATATCTAAATAGTAAAAAATATTTCATAACACTGCAATACTTAAGTATACAGAATCAATCTTGATTTTTAAGAAGTTTTCAAGAAAAAGTGTTTTTCTGTAAATTTAAATCATGCCCTCTTTTTTGAAATTCTTAACTCATAAAATAATTTCTCTTTTGAAAAATGTCTTTAAATTATTTTAGGTCATGACACCTGAAGAAAGAGAGATTATTAAAGACTTAAAGAAGTGTAATTTCAAAGACTTCGATGTATATTACAAACAAAAATCTGAAGAAAGAAAAAATATGAGTAAAGAGGAAAAAGCTGTATGTTATATATATATATATATATATTATCATTTTAAAATATTTGAAAATAATTAGCCTTCAGTTATTTTGTGCTAATTAATTAATGTTATAAAAATTTCAGGAAATAAAAAAACAGAATGAAGAATTGACTGCAAAATATGGTTTCTGTATAATTGATGGTCACAAGCAAAAGATTGGCAACTTTAAAATTGAGCCTCCAGGTTTATTCAGAGGACGTGGAGAGCATCCTAAAATGGGGATGTTAAAACGACGTGTTGAAGCTGAAGATATAATGATCAATATTGGAAAGTAAGTTCTTAATATATCTTTGTATTGCAGATTAAATATAAGATATTCTCTAATATTAAAAAGGAAACTTTGCATCTTTTTAGCTGTATCTTGAACTAACAGCTTTTATTGTCTTTTTTGGCTATGTCTTGAACTAGCAGCTTTTTCCTTTTTTTCTAGGTGTCTTTTGAACTAGCAATTCTTATTTTTGCAAAACTACTTAAAAAATGTAAGGACTTTTCAATCACTGCTAATTTGCTGAAATTGCCCATTAAACCTGGTTTTATCAGCAACATATCAATAGTTCTTTTGTCCAAACAATGGAAAATAAAAGGATTATCTTGGTAGATCACCAAATTGCAATGTTTTTAATTTTAAGCCTTTAGTTAAGAAAATATGGTAATGATTTTATATGCAATTTACTGCTTTTAGTTAGTTGGCTTTGGATGAAATTCATGACTACTATTTTTCTAAAGTATTTGCAAAAAGATAACTTGGTAGTTCTAAAAAATAATTTTTTTAAATTTAATTATTTTTAATTAGACTACCTTGAATAATCATTCAACTTATGCATTATTAACTTACTACAGTTATCCAAAAGAGACTGGGTTTAGATTCATTTAAAACATACAATGTTATTTTTAAAAAATGGCTGATTTTCAGAGGGAAAAAAATGCTTAAATCATTGGCACTTAGCCCTTTCACGTTATGAATGTAAAATTCCATATAGAAAAGTGTCTTTCATATTCGTTTACACATGAAACTTGCTGCCAGCTTTTAGTGTGTCTGATATAGGTTGGAAATATATTGCAAGGAAAAAAAATCAATATACAAAGTGAGAGAGTTTTTATTTATTTATTTATTGTTATTATTATTATTATCAAGAAAATACCATTTATTCATGGCATTTTGAGAAACTTTGAAATTTCAGGGCTAAACCTGTAATGCTGAGAGCATTTATGCAAATTCCAGTCTCTCACCTTTATGATTTTCAGTCTAACTTTTATTATTTTGGATTGTCTTAATGTACTGTAATAAAGATTCAGACAATGATTAATCAGTTAATAAATTACATTTAATTTTTTCTTTATATCTTTATACAGAACAGTACAAAACTTATCTTACTTAACGTTTTACAAAACTTAACTTCCATTAACTCTTAATTTTTTTGTCATAAAGTACTTTGGTTAATAAAAACTTATACAAAATGAAATTAGCCAAAGAACATAAAATTTAGAATATTTAATTCATATTTTATGTACTAAAAATAATTCAATAACCTGAAGTCATGTATTATATAATAAATTTAAGCCAATTTTGAGGTCTGCATGCAATTTGGAAACCTCTGTATTTCAGATTTCAAGGTTGGCAGCTGTAAAAGCTGTTTGATCAAGAAGAATTAAAATTTAACTTACTATCACTGCAGGGCTAACTGGCAGTGAGAGAAAAAAATATGCATATGCATTGTATTGATATATGCTATTTACCAATTACTATCTGTTGTACTGTGAGATTATAAAGAGTAGTTCATACTGTTTCCATTTCAACAATGTGTATATCAGAAACATATGATTACATTAAATTGATAATTACTTGCTTGATTACATTTAAATTGTTAATTCTAATTTATACTTTGACCTTAAAAGGGTATTCTGACTTAAGTGAGAGGAGAAAAATTTTGTTGGTAGGTCTTGCTATTTTCTTTTAAACTAAACAGCATGATTCTTGTTTTATTTTGCAACATATATGCTGCTCTTCAGTCTGTTATGATACATATGAAGTTAAGGGAAAGTGAATGCCCAAGTTATACAAAGCAAGTATTCAATGTCTGACCTGAAATTGTTATGTGACTTTATTAATATTTATTGCTATGGACAACATATCTTGTCTGCCAAAAATTTTCATCTATTGCTAGTGATGAGATATCTTGTCCTCTGCATCATATCTTTCAGTCTGCAAGTGAATAATTAAGCTAAAAATTTGGAAAGGCAAATCTATCACCAAACCAGATTATATTTTGGATTACAAGTACATTTGTGGTATCAACAGACAATTAACTCCTTTCATTATACTCGCCATTGTGCGAAAAATGATACTGAAAAATTCACACTAGTACACTAAAATTAGTAGGAGATACTCAAGAGACGTGGTTTTGCAAGGAAATCATTCTTATGTTGCTAACCCCAAAAAGGTACATTCGGCACACTCTTTTGACTAGTTTATTATGAGTAAAGTAAGTTTCTTCCAATTCACTTAGTCTTTATTACAAGGGATAGCCAGCAGTTGAATCATACCAGCAATGAATATGTTAAGAAATGTTTAAATTGGATGAAAATTTGGCAGATCCCTTTGTTGGCGAATAATAAATTCTAATTTTTTTAGAAAGTCATGCAACATGCTCTTATACTATGTTATTCGACTTTTCTACAAAGTATTTAATATGCATGTCAATTTTTCAGGGAAGCGAAAGTTCCGGAACCACCTCCAGGTCACAAATGGAAAGAAGTTCGTCATGATAATACGGTTTCATGGTTAGCCAGTTGGTCCGAAAATATTCTTGGGTCTACAAAGTACATCATGTTGAATCCAAGCTCAAAATTAAAAGTTAGTATGATGGGGAAAAAAAGAGCATATTTATGTAAGTTTTTTGCTTTTTGTGCTAGAAACATTAGAGAGATATGATTAAGGTTTATTTTGTTTTCTTTATGTAGGGAGAGAAAGATTGGCAGAAATATGAAACAGCTCGTAAATTGAAAGCTCATGCAGACAGAATAAGAGCAGAATATACAAGAGATTTTAAATCTAAAGAAATGAAAGTGAGACAGAGAGCTGTTGCACTGTATTTTATAGATAAAGTAAGTTTCTTTTAGGCAGTTTGTAAATTTCTGTTACTAATTCTGATTTAAGTTCTCAAATAACAAACATAGGTTTAAAAAAGGGGGGGGATTTTGGCTAATATTTAAAAAAAAAAAAAAAATTTTTAAATATTAGCCAAAATCCCCCCCCCTTTTTTTAAACCTATGTTTGTTATTTGAGAACTTAAATCAGAATTAAATTTTTTTTTTTTAAATATATATTTACATATAAAGGAAACAATTTGTAATGTTGTAGTTAAAAAATAAGTATTAATTTCCTTTTATGCATTGCAATTAAATAAAGTTTAAATTTTTAATTATATTTGCTTAAATAAGCAACGTGAGTAGTATGTAATGGGAAAACATATACAAAATAAACTGATTGAAATAATTTTTATAATCATTCAAATTATTGTCTTTAATGTAGAACTAAAATCTGCATAAATCTTTTCCACTGCATATCTGTGTAAACATGTAATAAGTAATGGATGTGCCTCAATAGAGGATGAATGGCAGAAATAGCAGAACAGGTATAGTTCATCTGGTTTCTATACGTATGATTAAATGCTTGTATGGGATTTTTATGATTAATCACACATCTAACTGGAATGCGAGTTGTTTCCTTTAACCTCCATGTGTTTTGCAGAATCAATCATACTTGCAAATAACAATTAAGCCATAATAATAATAAGTTTAAAGAAATTTTTGTGATAATGTTTGTTGGTTGGTTGTTTCTCTAAAACATAGTCAAAAATTTGCTGTAGATTTCTAATTTAAAAAAAAAAAAAAAAAAAAAAAAAACTTGTTTTTTTATAGCTTGCATTGAGAGCTGGAAATGAAAAAGATGAGGATACTGCCGACACAGTAGGTTGTTGTTCTTTACGAGTTGAGCACATTACTTTGGATGAAGAAAAAGATGGTCAAGAATATGTTGTCAGTTTTGACTTCTTAGGTAAAGATTCCATCAGATATGTAAATTCTGTTCCTGTTGAAAAGCGAGCTTTCAAAAATCTGAAGCTTTTCATGGAAAATAAACAGCCTGGTGATGACTTGTTTGATCGCTTGAATGTAAGTGGATAAAATGCATTTATATTTAATAACAAATGTATGTTTTTTGCAATTGTTAAATATTTTTGTATTAAAAATTTTCATTCTAAACATAAGTATTTTTACTGTAAACATGCGAGAAGTGTGTATTAAGAAAGTAACTCATAGATCAACTGTATATTATGTAAAATATTCAAAATCTTTTATAAATCCTATATTCATTAACTTATTATATTTGCTTACTTATTTATACCTTTTTTTTTTTTTTTTAAACTAATTTTACATCATGAAAATTGAGAGAGGAAAATTACATGGTGTTTAATGTTTCTGAGAGAGATTTAAATGAACATAGGACATTAAAAATAATATAAACTTTCATATTATTACTGTAATCTATATTTTCAAGTTTAATTTATTAATGTTAGTAGTATTTTTCTTTTTGTCTGCACATTTTGCATTATAAATTCGAAATTTCTAAATAATATTCTGAAAAGGCTTGGAAGAATATATGCAAATAAATATGTAGCATTGTACTAAGATGGCAAAGCAAATGTACTCAGAATTTTATAATTATATAAACGTATCACTGTAATAGACATCTTCTGTAGAACCTATTTGTTGTTTATTATGCTTGAATCTGTTAAAGTTAGATTATTATACATGCATTTTTAGTAGCTACTGGTCATGGAAGCTGTAAATGTATTTTACCCCGTTTAGTTTTTAATTCTTTGACACCTTAATTTCTTTTTGGGGGATAATTGGAGCTAGTTTAGCTCTAGCTTTGTATCATATCACTCTTTAAAACATTAAAGAAGTGTCCAATTCCAGCAAATAATATCAATATAATCATCCCAAGCTATTACTGCACTCTTAGTGTTAATAAATATATATGGTAATAAATGGTTTGATATCTTAACATTTTTGTCTTGTCATCTTAAAACGAAACAAATTTAATGCTAAATACATTATTTACTATTTAGAAATAAACATTAATACATATTTAAAATCATTCATCTCACTTAGATTGTTTTTAAAACTAATTTAATGATAAATACAATATATACAAGATAAAAATAAATATCAATACATATTTATCATCTTAATATTGTTCATCTCACTTTGATTTTGCTCCCTTGAACTAAACTGGTGAGAGTTTCATCATTTACACTCATGCAATAAACAATTAAATCGTATAACGTGTGAGAGAAAGTGTTAGGCTATAGAGTTAGATATGTAAAAACCCCACATTAAGAAAATGAGGTAGTACAAATTTAAGAGTTTTTGTATATGTGTCTTTTTTTTTTTTTTTTTTAAATGTTTGCTAAACAGTATAAGTTGGTGATGGTTGATTCATTTGTTTAAATCGAAATGCTTGGGAAAAAATATAAGTAATATAGAATGAAATATATAACTTACTGAGATATTAAGCATTTGTTGTTTTATAATTTTATCATGTTATCCAAACTGTTTTAATCACCATTTTTTGCTATTTCTAATTACAAAATATCATATGTGCTTTAGAAGTGTCTTGGGTTCACATACTCATTGAGAAGAATTTTAAATTTTACATCTAACTATATCTAATTATGGCAAATATGTTCTTAATTTTCAGTTGGTTCAAAGTTTCACTGAGTCACTTTTTAATTATTCTGTCTCTGAATATTTAAATAGCATTTAGATATTGTTGAATCATATGTTTGCATCCTTAAAATTCATATTAAATGCAGAGTTGTGCTGATGTATAAGCTTGATTTCTTGATTAATATATTTTTTGTTCTTGTAGACTGCAATTCTGAACAAATACCTGAATGATCTCATGGAAGGCTTGACTGCCAAAGTCTTCCGTACCTACAATGCATCTAAAACGTTGCAAGAGCAGTTGGATCTGTTGACTAAAGGTAGGTAGTTACTTATTTCAGGAAACAAGAGAAAATGGTTTCTATTAAAAATAAAACAACACTTTTAATTTAAATATTTTCCAGAATTAAGTATTGGTATATTTCAAAAACAAGTTTGTGCGGTTTAATCAGAATTTCTGTTAGATCATTGTTAGTTAATAAATTTGAATTTAGAACTTCAAATACTGTTACTGAAATTTTAAAATGTTTATATACTTTTTTAAAAAGTTATTCTACGACTTTTTGAATAGGTATTTAATGTATGTATTTGCATTTTTGTATTCTATAGCTTGTTAAATGGAAGGAAGAATTTTTTTTTAAATTTTATTTTGAAATCAGAAAGCACAAGTTTTTATATAATTTTTCTGATTTTCATGTATATACATTTTACAATTTTGTTGCAGAGGATATGTCATTACCGGAGAAACTGCTAGCATACAATCGAGCAAATAGAGCCGTAGCTATTCTTTGCAACCATCAACGGGCTGTTCCTAAAGGATTCTCCAAGAGCATGGAAAACCTCAAAGCTAAGGTGATACATTTATTTTAATTTGTGATTTGTTATTCATTTAATCAGTTTATAACTGTCTTACTATCTTCAGCACATCCATTTTATCTGAAAAGTATGTAATTTTAACCATTTTTGGAAAAGTACCCGAAATTCTTTTATAAATTTATGATAAGCATTTTTAGAGCTATTTTAAAGGTGTTTGTTTTTTAAATTAGTTACCTTAATCTAACTTTTACTTGAAGATAGTAATTGGTAATTTTTTTACAATAATAGCTATTTAATATGATCAGGTTGCTGCTGCTGTTGCTTATTCTCATTGTCTGCATATTTAACCTCCTGGTCTCTAAAATAGTCATGGTATCTGGCCTTGCCAAAGGTCTTGTTCACATATGATGATAACAAATTTATTCCAATTAAGTTTTAGTTAGAATGATTTTTAGGTTGACTTGGTGGGGGAGAGGGGGAATTCAAAGGTCTGGTACTATTCTGCTATAAAACAACTCTGTGTGACTTTTCTGAGTTGACAGATTCTTGCTTGCCACAAAGACAGTATATAACCTTCCTTGTCTTCTCTAGGATTTGAACTAGAACCTACTGACAGAACTACCAGCTTTGCTAATTATATTATTTCAGTGTAGTGATAAAATTCGCAACTGTGGGATTGATTCCAATAACTCGATCATTATGAGATAAAAGCTTCTGCGACCAACTTGACTGCTATTAGTATTGCATTTATATAATAATTATTAGTATTATATTTATACAATAGTAAGTGATTAATTATTAAAAAAAAAGCTTTTATAGTAGTCTGTTTTGTATTTTTTTAAAGATGTACAGATAAAAACTTTGTTTTAACTTGGTAGTTAATAATGTTACATTTATTCTGTAGTAAGTAAAGCATACTGTACTGTTATACTGTACCTGGGTGAAGCATTTATTATAGAGTTTTTTTTCTTTGAAATTAATTGTCCATATTAAAATGCATTTTAAAATTTAGCTGGTCACTGATATCATATCTAAAATAAAAAATCTTGCACCCTTCTACATTCTTCCATTGGTCAGAGGCTTCCTCATGATTACTTTGGGTTAGTTAAACCTGTATTTTTCACCGTGAGGGAGTGCAGATGTCGACTCTAATCTTTTCATTGCTCACTTCAGTGTCTCCTTCATTTGACATCCAGGCATAAAAATTATTCACATTGTTGGTAGGGGGATTTCTACATATTAAGATGATGAAAAGGCATTTTAGCTTCTTTAAGAAAGCTATTATGTATCTGTTATTTTTTGTTTTATAATGTGCATAAAGAAATTCAATTATCAAAATGACGCCCTTTGTGAAGGGCCATTTAACATTAAAATAATTGTCTTCTGTTCCTTTAATATTCTATGCCTTCCCTCTTTAATTGCAGTAAAGAAAGCACTGCTTGCAGCTTGCATAATGCTTTGAAGGACACTTTGCAAGTTGTGTCAGAAATCTACTGTCAGACTACTAGCAAAAAGCGAATAAGTTATTTATAATAGTCAATAGTATGTTTAGATTTAATCTAGAAAAAACCACCATTTTCTCAAATCCAATATTTTACTTTAAATGTTCTTTATATGCTGAAATAAATTTCACAAAATTTATAATCACTATGGGAGAACTGGAAAATTCAATTTCTTGATACCTTTCACTACTAGAATAAATCTAGCATAAGTGATGTCATAGGCAGGTCTTTGCAGAACATAGACATAAATATAGAAATTATATCCCTCTCTATATAGATGGATCAAAATCCCGAGATCACGTTGGTGCAGCCTTTGTGGTATAAAAAACAATTGGGGGGGGCTTCAATTACATCCAGCTTGTTCTGTTTTTGATCTGAGCTTACTGCAGTTTATCAGGCTTTAACGTTTCTGTCAAAACAACATTACAGGAATTTCATTATCTATATTGATTCCTTGGATGCCCTAAAATTATTAAAGAGCCTACGTATAATTCACATCCCATTATTACCAGAATTCTGAAGCTAAATCAGACTCTAAAATAGCTGGGATATCAGATTCTCTATTCCTGGATCTTTGGCCACACTGGCATAAAACAGAACAAACTAGCTTACATTACATTTAAAACTGCTACTACAATGTCTATATCCCAGATCCCACTCAGGGGTATCAGGGGTGATGATCAAATGTAAAAATTTCAATAAATGGCAGAGGCACTGGGATAGCTAAACAGACAATAAGCTTAAACCCACTATTAAATGCTGTCAGTCTGCGGCAAATAGAAAGGAACAAGGTACCTTAACCTGGTTGAGAATATGTCGTTGTCGACTGACTTGCAAGGGTCTGCTGAAATGCGAGAAGATTCCCCATCGCCCAGATTGTAATGCACATCTGACAGTCCACCATATTTTATTAGAATATCATAGTTATTTTAACTGAAAACATCATCACAAGTTTTTCCAGTTTTTAAGGTATGTTGACTTATTAATTGAATTATAAACTGTAATCTGTTTTTACCTAATCTAAAATACCTAGCGTATTGGGAAACTAAGTACCGTTTCATTCTAGCGCTGTCGTAGGCGTCCCGCGCATGCGCACTAGTCTTTCTTGTTCACTGACTTTCAATTGCCGCCGTTTTGGTTGCTCTATGTTGTGTTTTCAGTTTGCTGTGCACATTCAAAATGTTTAAGACAATTAGTTCTCCCGCTCACTGTGAAATTCGTGCCGTGATTAAATTTTTTAACGTGAGGAATGTTAAACCGGCCGAAATTTATCGTCAAGTGACAGAAGTTTACGGTGAATGCGCGATAAGTGATGGAATGGTGAGAAAGTGGGTAAGAATGTTTAATGCAGGTCGAACAAATGTCCACTCCGAGGCTCGGAGTGGTCGGCCTTCTGTTGTCACCGATGATTTGGTAAGGAAAATTGATGAAGCAATTCATGAGAGCAGACGCTTCACAATGACAACTCTTTCAGAGGCATTTCCACCGTCCGACTCTCACTTGTTCCTGCACATGAACCGCGAGCTTGATGGCAAGTGCTTTGGATCTGACGATGACATGAAAAATGCTGTGGAGTCGTGGTTATCGAAACTGGTGGGAAGTTTTTTTGACGATGGTATACAAAAACTGGTCACCCGCTATGACAAGTGTTCGATCATTGGCGGAAATTATGATGAAAAATAGTATAAGACATGTATTTTCATGTAAAAATAAAATTGGATTCGAAAAAATTGTTTTACTTTTTTTCTCTCCCAAAACGGTACTTAGTTTCCGAATACGCCTCATATAAAATAATAATCCACATTAAACTTTTCCTAGCATACTTTGTAATCACTGATTTTACCCTTTGTTTGAATCAAATAACCTTATAAAGGTTTTATGACAGAAATTATAGTAAATCAAATTATTAAATTTCTCAAATGCAATTAAAAAAATTTCTCCATTTAATTCATTGAATTATCTTGTTTTAATGCTTATGAATAATATCCTATTTAAAATGTATGTTAAAGAAAATTATTTAATATGTTTAAAAATATTTATTTTATATTTAGGGCACCTACTTCATTTTTGTCGATGAAATTTTATTTTTTAAAATACAATTTTTTGCTGTTTTTTTAGATTGATGATAAATTAAAGCAAATAAAAGAATTCAAAAAAGAATTAAAGGAAGTTAAGCAAGCAGCTAAGAATGGCAGTTCTAAGGACAAAGTGTAAGCATAGTTTTTTTATACATTTCCATTAAAGGAATGTGTTTTATTTATTTAGAAGAAGATAGCTGAAGGATTTGCCTTTATAAATTTGGAAGTGTTTTATAATAAAAGCATGCATAGTTGTTAAATTTAAATAGGGAAAAGTACATTTTAAAATTTTATAAATTAGAAACTTAATACTTATCATTATTTTCAGGCTGTATGATAAAAAGAAGAAAAGACTTGCACAACTGGAAGAACAGTTGAAAAAATTAGAAGTTCAAGTGACTGATAAAGAAGAAAACAAGCAGATAGCATTAGGAACATCCAAATTAAATTATTTGGACCCCAGAATTAGTGTTGCTTGGTGTGTGTGTGATTAATATTAGTGAAATATTCTAGGTTTTTCAAAGCCATGGGAATATACTTTTTTCTTCTCTAAGATTTTTTTAGTTACCTGTTCTTTTTTGATGATATAACTCTGCTAGGTTAAAATAAAGACTCAAAAGTTTTTTAAAAGCATAAAATTAATGCTAAATTAGATATAAATAAAGTATAAAATATAAATAGAGGGCACCCTGTACTTTTGGGATTCTATCAATGTTTTATTAAAATCTTATAAATACTGTAATTATTCTGATGAAATGTAAGCATTCTTCTGGAAAATAATAATAATAATAATAAAAAGTATACTTCTATGTTGACTTGCACTTCAGTCAGATCTGGATGGTAATTTTCTTCAGATATTAAAGGATTTATCTGATGAGGAAATATTTTAAATAATTTCTTGAAAGTATGTATAATACAGTCAAAAGTCGTTAATCCGGACTCGTCGGGACTTCGGCGATTCCGGATTATAGATCATCAGTTTAAATCTCGTAAGATGGCATACAGAAATTCTAAAATTAAAAATATGAAACCGTAATTTATGAAATAAAGAACAGTTATGATCTAAAGGGTATCAAAATTTACAAAAAAAAAAAAGCTTAATATTTATTTGTTTACTTTATTAAACATTTCTTTCAATGTAAGTTGCTTCGATTTATGTGATAATACTTTCTCTTTAATTCTACAGACATAATTTCTTGTTCAGTTACAAAGTTCCGCTGTTCAAGTCCCGTTAATTGCTGTGCCGAGAATACCGATTAACTTGTCAATCAAAATTTTTTCGTTTTCACTAACCTCTCTATCACATTCTTCATGTCTTCATCCATTTTTTGCAGCAATTCCACTTTTTGTTTGATGAACATTGAAACATACTTTCGTTTTGTACGATCCTTTGGGAGCTCCAGAATCGGAAATTCTATTTGACATAATCGAAAGTTCAAGTTTACTTTTATGGTATTGCTCTTACAGTCTGCAAAAAAAATAAGCCGGATCCAATTCGAAAATTAAGGAACAGCACAATCATCAACATTAACTGAAATCGATAATTAGATAATTTTAGCTTATGCCGTCCGTTATACATAAAACGCGCACGCGAAAACTTATTCTTCGCTTGCGCACACTCGTAAAAGGTCTTACACGCACGCGTAAACGCCTATGCGCATGTGTCAACGCAACGCATGCGCAGAAAGTTTTTAGCTTTGAGGTCCGGATTATAGATCATTCCGAATTATGGGTGTCCGAATTAACGACTTTTGACTGTAGTAATAATATATTATTATAATATAAAAACACTTCATCTATTATGCATATTAAGTAACCTTGTGGAGAAAGATTTTAAGGAAATGATTGAACATAAGGTATATCCTTCTTAGAATTAAGTCTAAAATCTTTAAATTGTGGATTGCCATGGTCTGGAATAGATCTAATTTTAGGTAACTAGGAACAATGTCCATAAAATAATTTTCTCTTTGTGATATTTAAAACAGTTAATTATCTTTCTTTTACTTTCAGCATAGGGACAATATGCTATGTATGTATGTATTCTTTCTTTCTAAGATGTGAAATCATCTTGCCCCCAACTATCATAAACCATATTCCTTGCAGCTCCTCTATAGGTTGAGCAGTCGGAATAAAAATTGGATATAATTTTTTTGATTTTATGTAGATTACAAAGCTGCAGTATAAAATAATTAAAGTTTTTTTATTTCTGTTACTGAAAGATATGAAGTGGTCTGCTTTCCTGGGTAAAGTTACATTGAAGTACAAATCTATTTTCATTTTCCATATAAAGTGTAACAACATTTATGTTTTTATTGTGTTTCCTTTTTTAATGATTGTAGAATTGCTGCAAAATAAGTATTTGTTGTGGTTTTTGTGAAGTGACAAATTTTGTAAAATACTATATATATATAACACATCGTTCAATAAGTCCAGGACTAAGAAAATATCCATTTCACAAAATTCACGTTTATTCATCAACATAATCACTACCAAAAATGAGCTATGCAAACATTCCAATGCTGTTCTAACTTTTCAATACCATGCTTGCAAAGCAATTTGTCCTTGTCCGCAAAATAACCTTCAGTAGCAGTGATGACTTCTTCATTCGAGCCAAAGTCCACCCCCGGGCATCTTTTTCAGATCAGCTAACAGCCAGTAGTCGCTGGAGAGTATGATGTGTGGGGAAGCAAAGTGAAGCCCAACTTGTTCAGTGTAACCAGTGTTTGCATTGACTTGTAGCACAGGTCATTGTCTTGAAGGAAGATGAATTTTTTTCCCCTCAATTTCGTCCTTCAGACACACTGTAATAGGCACTGTTGATAGATTTTCCTTATTCAAAGTAGTCCATGTAAATTATACCTCACGCATCCGAAAATGCTGATACTATAATTTTACCAGCTGACTGTTGTGTTTTTGGACGCTTCGGACGGCTTTCACCTGCTGAATGCCGTTTCGACTCCGGGTGAAATAATGGATCCATGTTTTGTCCATTATCGCTTACTGACACAAGAAATCCTGTTTATTGCAAGTAAACAGTGACAAACAGCTCTGTGAATCATCGACTCATTGTTGCTTTTGTTCCATTGTGAGCACACACAGCACCCATTTGGGAAACACTTTTTTCATGCCCAACTTTTCATGTAAAATTGAACATGCTCGTCCAGTTGATATGTTTACCATCTCAGTAAGCTCACGAACTTTCATTTTGTGGCCATTGATCACGATTTTCAACACTTATTTCACATTTTCCGGAGTGACTGTTTTATTTGGCCTATCCGAGCGTGCCGCATCATTTGTATCTGTGCAACTGTGCTTGGAATCAGCATATCAACAGCAAATGGTTGTTTTCGATGGAGCAGAGTCTGGATAACAATTTTCAAGCTATTGCTGAGCTTGGACGGTATTTTTGCCCATTAAATAGCAATGTTCGATCAACACTTGAAATTCGTATTTCTCCATTTTGTCCACAAATGCACAGGTCCGAATGCCATGAAGATCAGACCCATGACATTTGAAGGTTAGTTCTTTCAAACAACGAAGTTAACTTCACAATACTACGCCATCTGTCGGTTAGCCTGGGACTTATTGAATGATGTGTTACATTTGGGTATCATCCATACTTGCAAGATATTTCTCTAAATCTTTGTTTTTTCACATGTTCTCAGATTGGTTTTTATTTATATAGTATGGTCATATATTATGTATGCAAATAAAATGAATTCATAATTGTGTTAATGTTTTTTTTTTTTTTTTTTTTTTTTTTTTTTTCCAATTTTATACAGGTGCAAGAAATGGGGTGTTCCTATCGAAAAAATATATAACCGCACACAAAGAGATAAATTCAGGTGGGCAATTGAAATGGCCGGACCCGATTATAAGTTTTGATGTCGACTGGTCAGCCTCATGCATTACCGTAACAGGGGCTGACATCATGTTAGCTGAATATGAAGAAAAAGTGTCTTGCCTTCATCTCTATGTACAATTAAATCATGTGTGTAGCCATCTAGAAACTTTAGAAAAGGGACACTTGACGGGCATCATTCCACGTCTGCAGCCTAGCTGCCAGTGTATAATATCAGCCATCTTTTTTGTGTAATCCAAAGGAGGATTGGGCCCTTAGTGGTCTTTGTGTAACTTTCTCTTTTGTACTGAGGAATCTTGGACGTAGCTGATTGTACCAAATGCATCCCTATGCTGCTTATGTTTAATGGGAATATTTATTTATTATGTGGAATTATTCCAAATTTGTGTTTTGTTGGCTTAGGTTTGTCTGTGCATTATATATATATATATATAGTATATGTATTTATTTAGTCAAATCGTAGTGACATGAACTGTAGGCATACAGTCAATGATCGAAAGTCATTTTTACATTCAGATCCATAAATTGGACTTAGCTTGGCTAATGATTCATAAGCAACTTGATGTATTTCAGACTTGGAGATTAACACCATGACTAATTGCTTGTGAAGCACAGGCCCTTGGTAGACTGGCATAAATTTTGTGACTTTTTCCAATATGTATCAATATAACATTTTTGTTAGCACCTAAATTGCATCCTCTTTTTTAATGCATTTTAGCCATATTAATGGGATAAATGTTAGTATCACATCATTTGGGAATCATGAAAAAATCATTTTTGTCATTCTTTATTTTACTTTCATGGATTGTTAAAATTTTATTGCATATTACGACCTTATCACTTTGCAATGAAGTTGAATCTGATGTTTGCTTGTGGAGTGTGTAAATTGCCTTATATTTATTACTCTTTTTACCAAGAGAATATCTGTATGTGAATTTTGTTTATATATATTACATATTTAAACCGTTGTGATGTTTTATACCATTTTAGTTTTTCTCATGAAATTCAGATCTTTATGACAATGAAGAATAATTTATTTAAGTAATGAGTTAAAAGGAATATTTACTTGCATAGTAATCTCCATTCCATATAAGACTATTAAATTTATTTGTGTGAATCTAAGTACATGTATTACAGATGATATTAATCAAGCATTAAAAGTACTTAATTTTAGATGTCAAGGAGTCATAAATCTAAATTCTACATACTAAAATCTAAAACTTTTACCATCAGTTTAACCTTTTCTTAGGAGCTGGGACATATGTCCCATGTGTTTACTATATTAAATTGATTATTATTGGTTTTTTTTTTTTTTTGTTTTTTTTTTTTTTTTTGTTGATTGAATAGTAGACTGAATGGCTTTAGAACATAAAAAAATTAGTCTCTATAGCCAATGTGAAAACAACAGTGATAGTTTTGAAAAGAGGCATTATTGAAGACTGTATCATTTAGTGTTAAGAGGAAAATTTTTAAACTAGAAAAAAAGCATTAAAAATCATAAATACTTCCTGAAAATGCTAGGTAATTTGTTGTTTGCCTTAAGGTTTACAAATTTAGTGGACAGTCATTAAAACCAAAATTAATTATGTATAATTTTAAAATTAAGAATCTTGAATGTTATTTTTATTAACCCAGTGCATGTTTCTGTTATTTTTTAATTAATTTTAAAAACAAAAATATTATCCCCCTCATAGCATTTCCTTTTTTATATTATTTATTTAATAAGTAGGTTTTGTATTCTCGATTAGAAATGATTGTACATACCATGTGTGTATTAGATATATGAATATTTTATAGCATTTTTACATTTTTGTAAAATTGGAAATTGCAGTTAAAATATTGATTACTATGTAAGTAAATATGCTTAAGTTATTCAAGCATATTAAATCCATTAACTATGCACATTAATTTTATCTCGATTGTCTTGTGCATTTTAATACTAGTTATAAAACTGCTTGTGCATTTTAATACTAGTTAGGTGATTTTAAATATAACAGCTGTTTTGAGGTTACGAAAATTTGAAACTATCATTAGTGATGTGTTGCATAATTGGTAAAAGGGGTCCAGGACTCTTGCATTTATATGAATTTTGAAATAAATTCTGATTTTTTGCTATCTAAGTAATAGAAAATAAGAGTATATATATTATTATAGTCTTTGTTTAAAGAATGTTCATTAAATTGCAATGAAGTAGAATTTTTATAAGTTTTTACCTTTTCTCTTGTGATTAGCGGCATTACTAATGATTCATAAATTAACAATAATTTGAAAAGCAAGCTATTTTCAGTATTATTTTTAAATTTATAGCTACTTTACTGATGACATCCTTTTGGCATTTTCACTTACTGTGAAAAATTTTTAAAAAACCACGGTTCTGTTATGTATATTTCTGTGCAAAATGAAACAATATGAATTATGTAAGCTGTTACTTTATTACACAAACTGATATATTATAAAAAAATATTTGCTTTATGAGGATAAACTTTTCAATATCAAATCATGTGCAAAATTTTAAATTGAATATCTGGTTAAAAATTTGTCCTCAAAAGAAATCTGTATATTGCAACAAATCAGTCAAGAGCAAGATGTTCTGCACCAATCTGTAGGTATTATTTCGATCGGTTTTTATTTATTTATTTTTTTTTAAAGGAATATGAATGTGGTAGCTGACTGCTGTAATGAAATTGTACAATAAAAATATCAACACTTTTAACCATTTTTTATTTCTATGAATTTTTTCACCATAATCATATATATCATGTATGTAATCTTTCCACCATGACTTGGCGCATGCATACATCACATCTGACAATTCCAGTTACTTTAGGTAAACCAGAACTAACAGTGTAAGCTCTTCTATAATGGAATTTGGGTTTGCATATTTGCAACCTTGTATGAACTCTCTGACTGTATTCAAAATAACATATCTGTTCTACAAGGGGTAGGGTCCTTGACCCAGGCACCCTTGTGCTACACAGTTTCCCCAATGCGTCTATAGTGAAGTGAACTCCCCTTTTTAACTGGTGTGGTGAAGTTCTTTTTCATGGTGGACAAACAACAAATTTATAACAATTAGAAAATGCAGCCTTGTTTGCCGACTTCACTATTTCTTCAAAATTTCAGTTGCATTGAAATGCATCATAATTTATACTGGTTTGATTGTAATTTAGTCACTCATAGACAAATTTTCAACCCAATCCCCCCCCCAAATAAACTCCAATTTTCAATGATCAAACAGTACTTTTACATCTTTAAAAACATGCATGTAAGATATATTGCTTTTTAACAAACCACTCTACATTTATTTAAAACCCATACTTTAAAAATACTTTTGTAAATTATATAGATATTAGAAATTTTCATTCTGTTACTCAAGCAGAAATATTACTAAATTAAATATTATAAAATTACTAATATATTTCTGAAATGAATATTTTAACCCTTTGCGGCGCACTATACATTAACGTTGGAATTTCAACAAAAAAAGTTGTATGCAGTCTATTTAGTCCTAAAGGAGTATAAGGTAGAATTTTCTAAAAATTGCACTTACTGTTTTAATTCTGTGGGTGATCTATGAGGTGGAACACTGTGCCGCCAGAGCTTTTAAAAGTGTGACTAAGCGAGCATTGCAGTGAAGCACGAAAATGAGTAGAAGCGTTTGTATAAGAATGAAAAAACTCTGTATTAAGGCTGTATACATGATTTCTAGGATATACACAATATTCTTGAATATATACAGATAAATGAAATAAATATCTATATACACAAGTCCTATATACAAAAATATTTACAAATTTTCCTATTTCTTTACTTCGTGAAATTGTTCAAAGCAAGTCACACTTTTTTGATGGAAGCACAAACCAACTACGATTAATATTAACAATGAAGAAAAATAAGCTTATATACATACACAAAGAATATCTACACAATTATTGAAAATAAACGGGAATGCGACTAAAAAGCGACAAAAAATTCGTGCAGGTCTAAGAAAATATGAGTCGAGCTACTAATAAAATTCCCGCCTAAAAACTACAACGAAAAAATTCGAGATGCCAACATTAGGGCTTTCATAACACAAAACACACCTCACCCCTCAATACTGCTTTGTTTGAATTCATTCCCCCCCCCCAAAAAAAACAGAAAACGTAAATAACGGGTGTTTTCTCCTAAAGACAGATATTCTGATTCGTAACAGCATGAGATTGCTAAAGGCATAGTGTTCCCGCTAATGGAACACCCGGGTTTATTCAATGATTCTGCGTATGGTTTTTGTATGAAAGATTAAAAAAAATATAGAACAAATAATTTGGAGTACAGCCAGCAAAATTATGTCTAATTAATTTTTCCAAATAAAATTTTTATACCATTAAAAAAATAGAGAAAATTACTTGAAAAAAGTGGATTTTAATAACACATAATAAATGAAAATTCTGTGTTTCCTTGTGATATGTTGCTATCTACTGTTTAAAAAGAAAAGTTCAAAGTATATTATAAGGGCATTTTTATCTATTTACGGTTGAATTTAAAGGTTTCAGAAGCAATTCAATTTGGGTGTTCCATGCAGTGGAACACTGAGCCACAAAGGGTTAAATTACAAATAATCATACAAAGATAAATCAGAATTCCATAAACCATATATGTTTGAGGTTTTTGTATTGTGATTTATGTAGGAGGAAAAAATTTAGATAAGAACAAGAAATATACAACTGCCCATCATCATCAAAAGTATTTATATTTATAAATTATGAATGCAAATGTTTGTAATTTATAAATAAACTTTATTTTTAAATGTTTGATGTGATTTTGTTTCTACAACTAAATTTTTTATGGTATAGAAATTTGTGTTCAATTAAAGTTTGAAAAAATAGCTTTCGGCTTTTCTTCGATTTCATAGTCCGTCATGAAGAAAATTGATTATCTTGCTTTTATTGCACTAATTTCTTTATACCTTTAAGAAAATACATGACGCTTACAATCATCTGTGCTGTGTGCAGCTGAAAAGTCTATTACATACGTTGCAATATGCTTGATTTACAGAAATTTCAGATTTTTTAATGTATGGAAATCCTCAAGAATGAGTCTTGCCAGCAAAGTAAACAAGCCCTTCACTATAGCATACTCATGGAGAAAATTGCAAGAATGCCCATGTGTGTTTACATGGAATCGAACTGCTAGTGTATAGCGACTTTACAGCTTATGGTAAAAGCTGAAGCTCATCTTGCTCACAGCTAATCATAGGTTAATTGAACAATCACATTATGGATAGAAACAAAAGGAAATAAAAATTTATTTTAAAAGCTGTCATTGAATGTTTTTACTATTATACATAGTCATGTAGGTATCCGTATATATTTGTATTCAAACGCATATATTAATAAGAACATAAAACATGCTTATTCCGAATGATTATTTGTTAATGAAAGAGTTCTTCCTTGATTATGATGTCTTTAATAAGCTAGCACAAACGATAAGGAAAAGCAACAGGGCTGATGGAGTATTTGTTTCGCAAGTAATTTTCTGAAGGTCGTTCTAAATAGCATTCTACATCTGTATTTTAACTATCTCAATACTGAAAAAAATCCATTTAATAGTATAAAGTTACTGTACTGTCAGTTATAAGTCTGTAAGAGTTCAACAAAACAGGACCTTAGGGGTTTGCACTTCGCTGCAATTTAATATTGAAAAATCAGCAAAACTCTCAACCACATGAATTCTTTATTATTTTGCTAAACATCAAATGAATATGTTTCATTTGCCCTCCTTTTTTGTGTTTGTACGTATAAAATCTCTAGTTTTTAAGAAATTTCCATAGAAACTATGAAGAATCCACAGTAGTTTGGAGTTTTTTCAATAATTACAGTGACTTAGCATAGTAATCTTTTAGTGTATGTTATAAATTTCATCAGAAATATTAATGATTTTAATTTTTTGTTTGTTACATTATTAAGTTACATAAAGCAAACTATCTTCATATCAATTGGAAATTTATATTTTTATATTCTAATCAGAAAGGTTGCAAAGGACTTATTCCAAAATGGAATTTCTGATTAGGATATGAAACTCGTCACATTTTGGCTTTAAATTCATATGCAATATACAGACAAGTAAAAACTCGTTTTTTTTAAGTTAACATTCAAATTTCATGATAATTCTTTCCAGCTGGTAATATTAAAATGCTACTATGTCGCTTCCAGTTCATATTGTTCTATTTTCAATAAGAACTTTTTTTTACATTGATTTTCTGTCTCTAAACAGCAGGTATTTAGTCTTCCTTACTTTTCTATGTGATTTAAGAGTATTGCTGTTTGTTTTTAAAGAACTTCTAATATATTTTGCATTAAAATATTTGTGAGAAAATAATAAACATAGATTTTTAAAAATAAAAAAAAAAAAAAAATGGCTAGGATTGACTAAGCGGGAAAATGATGATTCACAGGTAATGGATACAGGACAATCTACTAGCACTAAGAATATAGAAAATATAATGAAAGTTATTAATTATTTAGGTTTACATGGAATATGGATGAAATGAACCCTCAATGTGTTAATCAAAGTATCAAACCATTGTTTCTTAAAAAGACATCTTGAATCTAAGCATGCCAATTTAAAGGATAAATCTGAAGAATATTTCAAGAGGAAATTATCAGAGTTGAAAAATAGTAAATAATTAATGAAAGGTTTTTGTTACTTCAAGTGAAAAAGCTTTGGAAGCTAGTTACATAGTAAGCCTAAGCATTGCAAAACTGGACAGGCTCATACAATTAGAGAAATCATCATATTACCAGGAGCTAAAGATACCATTTTAACATTATTTAACGAAAAAGCGTCCAATGAATCTAATAATATTCCGTTATCAAATGATACAGTTAAGTCAAGGAATTCATGAAACTGCAAATTCCATAAAAGTGATACTTATTCAAAAAATGAGACACAATAAGAATTTTGCATTGCAGTTGGATGAAAGTACTGATATAATGAACTTTGTTCAATTACTAGTTTACATACATTTTGAAGAAGATAAACAAACTACTGAAGAGTATTTATTTTCTGAATCCCTTCATGATAAAGCAACTACAAATGAAATTTTCAAAGTAATTGATAATTTTATCTCTGAGAATGATGTTCTTTGTGCATTGGCGCATGCGGTGATGGAGCTTAGGCTTTAACAGGAAAACATTCTAGTGTTACTTCTCAATTAAAGGAAGTCGCAGCTGAAACTAAATTTACTCACTGCTCCATTCATCATGAAGCTTTAGTAGGCAAAACAATGTCTGAAAACCTGAAAATCATTTTGAATCAAATTGAATACTCTGAAAACTGTTAATTTTATTAAAAGCCAAGTTTTAGTTTCAAAAATATTTACGATTTTAATGCTAAGAGATGGGGATATTTTTTATGATTTAAAAAACTTTCATGTACACATTGAGTTTTACATTAGGCACACTACCTTAGAATTTCAGAGTAATAAAGTACAGTGTGCAGCTAGTCTGTATGTATATAATGTTTCCACAAAAAAATTATCCACTTAAGCTGTTTTGATCATGGATAGAAAGTACTAGCACAAAAGGCAGATGCTATTTAGGATATATTTGTTAGCTGTTTTCCCTGCACTGCTTTACCAATGATATATCCAAAAGTAAGTGATGCACAGTGACTAGTCACTCACTATGTATTTCGTGATACATAGCGACTAAGTTGTACAAGTCGTGAGACAGTAATTTATCCTGGGTTACATTTCCAGTAGTTAAAAGTCTAGTAGTCTTGTAGTACCAAGATTTGCATCCAATAGTTATTAGATGTTTCTATATACAAGAGGGCAGTTGTAGTAGCATTTATTTATTCCCTACAATGCATATCATACTTTCCTGGTACATTTTTCACTGTGGGTCTCCTTTTTATCAATGGTCAGGTAATGTACAATACAGCCCAGGTTCCCTTGGAAAATCCTCCATGGAGTCATTTCTTTCTTTTACATAAACAGCCTTTATGCTTTCCCATAATTGAATGTTTAAATTATAAAGACTTCCACATTACTTTATGTGCTAACCTATTATACCTTAGGTCTCATGACCTTAACTAAATTATCAGAATTTAAACAAAATCTGGTAATGATTTTGCTTATGCAAAGATAACTAAACAGAAATTTTTTACATCACACAGTCTCTCAAATGTCAGAAGATGAATTCGATGTTCCGATTCTGAAAAAAAGCCATAAATTCTTGATTTCTCCAAAATACAAAAGTAGCTTTGAACTGCTTGTATTGAAATTTAGTATAGTTTATCTTCAATGAAAAAATAAAAGCAAATTTCTAATCGGGAGACTTTTAATGAGTGTAAAAACAATCTTTATAAACAAGTTCAAACATATTTACGCACTGCAAAAGTACTCATTTAGTGTGCAATTTAATGTAAACAAAATAGCGTATAAAATTGTTTTTATTAATGTAAAAAAAATTATAACATTTTATTTTATTATTATTTATAAAAATTCTATTTCAAAAAACATTCTTAACTTATTTTTATATTTTTACGTTTTATTTGATTTCCTGATTTATTATATATATATTTTACTGGAATCTAAAAATTAAACTTCGATATACAGTACAAAGTTTGAAATCTGGACTCGTTGGGACTTCGGTGATTCCATATTTGGGATTTTTCCGGATCATCAGTTTAAATCTAGTAAGATCGCATTACTAAATTTCGATCACGACAGAATTCATTCAGGTATTTAAGTAAAACAAATTCATAAATTTTTGAAGGAGATGATAATAGGCTAATTGGCCTGTAGTTGATGGGAAGACCCGGTTTTGAAATAGGAATGACTGTGGCAATTTTCCAACAGTTAGGAAAGTAACATTTTTTAAGCATTATATTAATCAGGACCGCAATCCACATTACATGGAAGTTTTTGATCATGTGATTCTACTATGCCTGGTGCCTTCTTGGGTTTCATTTTATCAATGAATTCTAGTACCTCAAATGGTTCAGTAGACCTGAGATCAGGCGTGATTGGTTGTGTTAGAAAATGTTCGACACGTGAATTTATGCGCTCCTGTGTAAACGGGCAGTTACAGTAATCGTCGTTATTTGGACTGAATTGTGTAACAAGGCTGTCAGTGATAGCTTCAGCCTTTTCAGTGTCTGTAAAAGCCATCTGATTAGCAGTGGCCATTTCAAGGAGGAATGTGTTTAAATTTTTTGCTTAATCGGGTGGCAGCATGCCAAGCCGCTCTGTCGTCAGTCGTTAAGGACGCTATGTAGTGTTTCCACTCCGCTTGTTTTTCAAGCGGGTTTCAAACCTAATCTCGTTCTGTAGTCTGCAAAATTGAATACAGATACTGGGATCACGTGTTCTTTGAAAAAAGTTTTCGCAGGTAGTTTCGCTGCTTAATTTTGGATTTAGTTTTAGGTGGGAGCCTAGCCTAGTGATAGGTTTTGAAGCCGCAGCTTTCGCTTCTTTTAGTAAAGACTCCAAATTTTTGATACACCTGTCAAAGTTCACATTGCTGGAAATTTTAATAGGGGGGTAACTGTATGTTCCAAAATAAACCGAAAATCGTCCCAATATGTAGAGACTTGCTCCTGCAATTTTAATCGATTTTGAATATCAAGGGTAATCAAAACAGGATAGTGATCATCAGAATCTAAGTCTTGAATCACTTTAATTTCATGCCGAAAATAAACATTATAAAAAGTAGCCAGATCAAGAACTGCGGGGGACCCTCTAGCAGGGTGATAAGTCGGGGCAGTAGGAGCTATAATCTGTACATCGGAGCTCTGAACCTATGAATTTAGTTTAATGCATCTAATAATTTTGTGCATCTCCAAATCAGATGATGGTGGTTCAGTGGGTTTACTAATTTTAACACTTTTTCATTTTTGACAATATTTTAATTACTATATACAGAGCGTATTCTTAGGCCGCCGCCTTCAACATGAACAAACTTTATTCTCTTACAACTAAGCGAGCAACAGCGCCCTCTAGCCTTTTTCTTCAAATTACACAACACTCCCCACCTGAACTCGGTGGAGAGTTCATCTTTCAATAATAAATCCTAGAATATTCAATTAATATTTCGACAATAAATCCTGGAGAAATGGTTAAATATAACAAACATGCATACATAATTATAAGCACATAAAATTTTACAAAACATTAAATGATACCTATCAGCAAGGTCAGGAGAATCAAACCTAAAAATACAAACATTAGTTAAGTTCCATATTATATAACAATTGTATAGGCCTTTTTAAGGTACCAGTAGGTGTTTTAATTATGCAAGATCTTATTTTACCATCTCTGCCTGGCATTAATTCCAAAATTTTACCTATTGTCCAAAGATTTCTGGGATGTTTGTCGTCATGAATCAAGACAATATCGTTGATTTTAAACTGAGATGCGTTAGAGTGTGGAGGACAAATATTGGCAGATCTCAGATTAAAAAGATACTCTGATCTCCAACGCTTCCAAAAATGATTTAAAATATCTTGATGGTATTTGTATCGTTTAATAATTGAATTTCTTGACCCAGTCAAATTATTTGATGTTATTTTATTAGCAGGCAAAGATAGCAATCGTCTACCAACCAGAAAATGAGAGGGCGTTAGTGGAGAAGGTTCATTGGGATCGGTAAACACGTAGGTAATTGGTCTACAATTAATCATTGCCTGGATTTCAAGCTCTTTCACAGTAAGGGATGCTCGACCAATAATTTTTCGCAAGCTGGATTTTATGGTTCGTACCATACGCTCCCAGAACCCTCCCCACCATGGACCCCTCTCAATAATAAATTTCCAATTTATGCCTCTAGCAGAAAATAATCCTTTCACAGATGAGTCACTCAAAGTTTTAAAAATATATTTTAGTTCTTTATCAGCTCTTTTAAAAGTCTTGGCATTATCGGAATACACGGTGGTACACAGTCCTCGGCGAGCTAAAAATCTTCGGAAAGCTAGCAAAAAACTTTCAGTGCTGAGATCAGTTACTATCTCTATATGTAAGGCCCGAGTGACCGCACACGTTAACAACAGCATGTAAACTTTACCTTGCCTGTCTTTCGTAAAAAATGGACCGGCGAAGTCCAACCCGGTCACAGCAAATGGAGGCGACTCTTGGATTCTGACTGGAGGAAGTGGAGCGATATCCTGTACCCCAGGACGAGCACTATATCGTTTGCATATCACACATTTTCTGATGATAGTCTTAACACGCTGTCTTCCCTTAATGATCCAATATTTGTCTCTGATCTGAGTTAGTGTCGAATTAACTCCAGCATGGAATAACCCTTTCATGCGAGTCCATGATGATCAACTCGGTAAACTTGCATTTTGAGGGTAATAGAATAGGATGTTTTAAATTCTCGTGACAGTCTGCAAATTGAATGCGACCTTTCAACCGAAGAATTCCCTCCTCATCAAGCCTTGGATTAAGGGAGTAGATGGAAGAATCGAGAATTGATTTTTTATTTGATAACTTAATTATTTCCGCTTGATACGTTTCTCGTTGCGTAATTTTTACCCAATAATGTTCAGCTGCTTTAATCTCAAAAGCACTTAAAGGTCCATTCTCTGTAGACCTTTTCCGAAGCCTCCCAATAAATCTAAATACATAGGCAGTAATTCGAAGTAATTTTCCTAAAGAACTGAATTTTTCTATATGCAAAATTGGGGATTCATTGTTAATTACAGGTGCAGTCAAAATAATACTTTTTCTTAACTCCAACGATTCTGAATTTGGTTTTAATTTCTTTTGTTTTGGAAAGTTTTCAATAGGAAAACGTAATCAGTGTGGCCCATGCCACCACAAATCATTCTTAATTAGTGACTGAGCACTAATTCCTCGAGTTAGTAAATCCGAAGGATTTTGTTTCCCTTCGCAATGGTTCCACAATTTTTTGTTGCATATACTCTGTATTTCTGTAACACGATTGGCGATAAATGGTTTCCAATTATTTGGCGAACCTTTAATCCAAGTAATGGCGATTTCGGAATCACTCCAAAAATAAACATCCTCAATTAAATTACCAAACAATTTTTTCAAATATTTATACATTCGAGCAGCCATGAGTGCTCCCATTAACTCTAAACGAGGAAGCGTGATTGCTCTTAAAGGTGCAACTCTGCATTTCGACATGATGAAGGAAGTTTTAATTTTAGAATCACTCGTACAATATCTGAAATATGAGATGGCCCCATATGATTTAGGACTAGCGTCCGAAAATAGGTGAAGGCTTATATTCATTGGATCGTCATCAAAGAAATTTCTCTGTATCGATATTTCAGTTAAATTATTAAGTTCCTCCCGCCAAATGTTGAATTTGTCCTTAATCTCTGCAGGAAGAACCTCATCCCAGTCAGAACCGGAACACCAGATTTCTTGCATAATAATTTTTGCCCGAATAACAAAGGGTGCAATAAATTCAAATGGATCGTATATTTGGGCGATGCTTTGCAAAAGTTTCCTTTTTGTAGCAATATCGTTTCCAGTAGAAAAGTCAATTAAATTTTTTAAATTTAACTTTATATCGTCTTCAATGGAATTCCAAATCATGCCTAAGAAATTCGATTCACTAGTTAATTTGTTGTCTGATTCCTTAATCCCATCTGAAACCCATAAATCGTTTAATGCTTTAGAATTAGTTCTTAATTTTCTGAAATTCATCCCAGCATCCTTAAATATATTAACCGCATCTACAGATAACCGATATGCATCTTCAACCGTTCCTGCTCCAAAATATAGGTCATCGACATAGACAGAAGAATTTAACATTTGGAAACTGTCCGGCATTTTATCTTTATATTTTCGAATGTGATATTTTATAGTGGCGGCCAAAATGAAAGGAGATATAGTCAAACCGAAAGCTACGCGACACATTTGCATAATCTTAAAGGAGTCATTATTTTCATTAAACCAAAGAAATTTTAGAAATTTTCTATCACCTTCAGCAATTCCTATCATCAAAAAGGCTTTTTCAACGTCTCCACAAAACGCTATCTTAAACTTACGAAAATTTAACATAATGTCTAGTATATTTGGATTTAGATTAGGTCCCGATTCAAGGCAGTCATTTAACGAATTCGTGTCCTCTGTCCTTGAGCTAGCATCGTACACAATTCTTACCTTAGTAGTTTCACTAGGTCGTATCACTGCTCGGTGAGGCATAAAATATCCCAAATTTGTATCATTATTCGGACATTCCTCCACAATTCCTTCTAATATCTGGTTCTCAATTATATTTTTATATTCCCGAAAAATCTCCGGAGTTTTGCTTAGTTTATTGTGAAGGTTTGCGAATCGTTTCTTAGCTACCTCAAAATTATTTCCTAGATTATTCGGACTGTATTTCCAGATTAAATTTGCCTCATATCTTCCGTTTTTAAACTGCAAATTTCTTTCAAACTGGTCTACTATTTCGCAGTCAATATCGGAATAATCATCAGAATCATTAATTCCCATATGTTCTAATTCCCAAAAACCTTTTAAATCTTTCAACACAACAGTGTTTGTCATTACCGCTAAATTTTCAGAACAATTTTTGTTTGTTTTATTTTTCTTGATTCCTACGGCAACCCAACCAAACACAGAACTGACTGCGTACAACCCTTCAGATATTTTAATTCTTTCAGAATAAACTACATTCCAGAATTCATCCCCCCCCAATTAATATCTCAACACCTATGTTATTTTTTCTTGCGCAATCGGCGATCTGCAACCCCATATGCTCCATGAAGTCTGCAATTTGTTTACTAGGCACACTGATGGACGCCGAGGAAATAACATCCGAGATCAAACATTCAATTTTTATTTTATTATTTTGTTTCCAATTCTGAATTTCGATTTCAACGACCGGATAGGAATGATTCATTGCCTTCGTCGCACCAAATGAATAAACAGAAAGTCTTTCATAACGGATTGGAGTAAGTTTTAAATGGTCGGCCAATTTTTTCGTTATAAAGGATCTGTGACTGCCTTGATCAAGAATTAATCTAGTTAATTTTGATTTATACTTAGAACAAGCATAAACTGTACAAGTTTGTAATAATATTTCCCTGGCATTACAGTCATTATTATTATCACCTTGAGGAACAAAAGCAATCAATTTTAAGTTTTGAACTTTATTTCTTTCCTCAGAATTCAAAGTCAGAGATTCAGTTTCATTTTTGGAATAACCTTGTTCCAACTTTTTGTTTACAAGGGATTTATTAGTACAAATCGATTCATTGTGATACATACCGCCACATTTATTACATTTAGTTTTATTTCTGCACCTTTCTGAAGTATGGAATTTTTTAAAACAAGAAAAGCAGCGGTTTTCGGATCTTAGTTTCTTTAATTTATCAGAAACACTCACTTCGCATTTAAATGACTCGTGCAAATTATCACAAAAGATGCATTTTCGGTTAACTGCAATATGAAATGCAGCCGTGGGTGTATTTTTTACATATTTTCTAGTTTCATATTTTGATTGATCGACTCGCGGAGGCACAGGATTTTTCCTTTCGCTTAATACTAGATTTGAAACTTCCCTGCATTCTATTTCCGTTTTAATAAATTGTGTTAATTCCGAAACTTCAACTTTATCTTTCGATCGTCTTTGCCGATTAAATTCCAAAACTAAATCGTCCGGAATTAATTTTAATAATATTGGAATTAATAAATGTCCATATGAGCCAGAAGTTACTTCTAAAGTTTCCAAATTACGAATCGAAACTTCTAATTCGTCATATAATTTACGTAAAGCCTTTACGTTAGCAGAATTTTAACGGCTTCTAAATTGAGAATTTTATTCATGAATGAATTAATGATCAGGTCTTTTCGACCATATCTGTCCTTTAGTAATGCTACACAACTATCATAATTACTTTCTGTTAACTCAAAGCCTGACACAACATTCGAAGCTTGTCCCGTTAAGAATGTTTTTAAGTATACAATTTTTGTATTTTTGAAAGCGTTTCGTTTTTATGTACCGAATTTTCGAAACTATTCCAAAATTCATTCCATTGTTTGGGGTCTCCCCAAAATTTGTCAATCATTAATTTTGGTAATTTCAGCGTACTACTCCCACTAGAACTGGAACTTACATGCAAAATTACATGGTCTCCCCAAAATTTGTCAATCATTAATTTTGGTAATTTCAGCGTACTACTCCCACTAGAACTGGAACTTACATGCAAAATTCCATTACCACTAGACTGGTTTAAATCAGAACTTTGGGGATTCCTCGCTGGCGGTACTGCGGTAACCGCACCTAGAAACTGCTTAATTTGACTACAAGCAATTATACATTTGTCACTGTATTCTTCGCTTATACTATAATCTTCTTCAATTAAGTTAACATCAATTAACTCTTGTATTTCATCATCAAGCGTTCTCAAATTATTTTTCTTTTCGGTTAATAATTCAAACAATTCTCGTAATTCTTTAATCGAATTTTCCTCCCCTTCAATTTTTAATTTATCTTCAATCACTTTAATTAACCTAGTAACAGACGATCTCAATGTGGAACGTTTACGTTTCAATCTATCTAACTTTTCTTCCATTTTATTTAATTTAATTACACCCACGACAGCAATAATAAATACTTACTAATGTACTACAAATAATCACTAAATAATTAATTTAAGATTTCCCTACCTTTATTTGGAATTCCATTTTCCTCGAGTATGAAATATCCATTGAAATCGAAACACTTGGATCGAACACCTAAAATCTTCACAAAGCCTTAATTCCTTACGCCGATGCACCATCTAATAATTTTGTGCATCTCCAAATCAGATGATGGTGGTTCAGTGGGCTTACTAATTTTAACACTTTTTCATTTTTGACAATATTTTAATTACTATATACAGAGCGTATTCTTAGGCCGCCGCCTTCAACATGAACAAACTTTATTCTCTTACAACTAAGCGAGCAACAGCGCCCTCTAGCCTTTTTCTTCAAATTACACAACAATGCAAAACCTGTTCCTATAAGGACAAAATCATGCGGTATGGCGGAAATCATCAACAATAATTAGGTGATTTGTAATTGCTAAAAGTTTATCAAAATCACTCACAGAAAAAACATTCCTCCCACGAGCAGCTCCTTGTGGGGAAAGGTATGCCGAAACGATACTAAGAGGAGGAGAATTTTGTATAAAAATTTTGATAATGGTTGCTTCCAAATCCGGGGGATGGTATCATGTGATGCTTAATTGAACGTTTCACATAGATACAGGTGCCACCACTTGCTTGTCTGCCATTTGTCACCCTGTCATTCGCGTAAATGTCATATTTCCTAATTCTGGGAATTCGCCATGGGATAAATTGAGTATCTCGGACTAAAAACACGTCAAGATAGAATCCCTTACTTCGTGGAATTTATTTTACAAGGCCATTTCCATTCCATGTACAAATGGATAAAGATCTTTTGGCAATATAATTTTTTTCACATTGTGAGTTGAATTTTAGGCCATTGATGGTAGTTTTTGCAATGATAACAGGAGACATAGACCGATTAGCCGAATTAGTCTGAAAGCTCAATATAGCTTTTATAAAGGTAAAAAGCTCCCTTTAAGGCATCTGCTTGCTTAAGCTTAGTCATAGCCTTTTTGAAAGCTAGTAGCAGAATATGGTTGTCTACCACAGGGTCGCGGGAGATGTCAATCAAGCATTTTAGAGTAGAAGAGAAAGTATATGCTGAATCGGCACTCTCTGTTGAGGTGACTGCTGGGGTTAGTTTTTGCTTTTGCTGTAACAGGCAGCGTTGGATGTCTTGAATCACATCCGAGCTCCTTAGTTTCATTCCCTACCGCCGCTGCATAACTCAGCGGATTAACACCACTGGGGTGAGCATGTGTGGGATGTCTTGGAACGGCGTTTGCTGAGGGAATCAAAGTGCCCTGAATTGGAGCTGCCGGGGCAGCGGCCCTCTCCTTAGATGTGGTTTCCTTGCCACGAGTCCGTTTACTTCCTGGGAAACGAGGACAAGATCTATAGTTGGCTGGATGATCGCCTCCGCAGTTGCATCAAGTATCAAGAATATCCATAGGTCTGGTACATTCTGAGGACCAGTGTGGATCAGAACATCTCACACAACGGAATGATAAGACAGACTGCCAATGGAAGAAACCCTGACACCGAAAGCATTGAGCAGGGCCCTTATGGCCACGATAACTCTCAATGCTGACTTCTGTGCATGTTATGGACAACAAACAGATGGTCGATGAAGGGGTGAGGGAGTACTTGTAAATATACAGTGGCATTGAATGTTTGGACCATGGCTGAGACAGCCAAACGCACCGATGCACTTTAAAGCCCATCGACTAACTAGCGTGTAAAAACAGGGATGGCTGTGAACGGCTCCCTATGAGAAAATTTTTTGAACGATCTGCGCATGCGCTGTTTCTTTTTATCGCCAACAAATGATGGTAAACCTATTGTAATTTCTCGCCAGCGTTTCGCGTTTCATTTGAATTAGCATAGGTGTTGTCAGTGAGATTAATAACAACGATAATAAAAAAAAAGTCATTTCAAATGTTTAAGCAAGGAAATATATTTTGCTCTTTTTCACACTATATATGCTATCATCGATAGAATTCAAGAACTTTTAGTAATTAGGTCAAAATTAATTTTAATGTGTAAATTTCAAACTCACAAATTTGAG
Organism: Stegodyphus dumicola; assembly: GCF_044657685.1. Lineage (NCBI taxonomy): Eukaryota > Metazoa > Arthropoda > Arachnida > Araneae > Eresidae > Stegodyphus > Stegodyphus dumicola. The sequence goes on from NC_140771.1 coordinate 74,547,695, forward strand.
TACAGATTTTCATCAGATGTCTGAAGGCAGTTACTATATTTCAGTACAGCAAATCCTGGACTATGAAAGAAAAAAAAAATTTAATTGAAGTCTATTCTTCAGCTTCATTCTAATTCCTATGGATACATCTCTCTAAAACAGTTTATTACAGAAGTTTCAAATGTAAAAGAAGTTCATAAAAGTATTGATCAATGAAATTATTTCCAATGGTCAGAGAAATTGGTTGCAGTTTCAGACACTGTTGCAGAAGTTCTCACATACAATTGCTGTTTATTGTGCAAGTAATATTGAAACTAACTAAAGTGCTTGCATAGATTTCTGCATCTTGGAGGAACAAATGGAACATTAGTGCAAACAAATTATGTATATATTGATGCTGTATAATTTGGGAGGTTTCAAAGACTCAGCAGAAAATATGGTGGCATTGATATCAGTTGCATATTTACTTTTCCAGACTATTATATCTGAAAAGTACGAAAAGCATTTCATCTACACCATCAGCTTCTTACAAAAATAACTGAGGTTCATCTCAGTTATTTTTGTAATATAGTATGTACGTATTAGTAAAAGATGCTGTGAATGTAATTTGCTGTACAAGATAATAAACATGAGTGTTGTCAGGATTTCTAAATATATGTTTGAACAATTATGTACAAAACATTCCTTCAAATTCACTTGAAAGAAATGAAAAACGAAACTGAAAAAATTCAAGAATCAGTAAAAAGCAACTTTTTTTAATATTTGGATGATATTTTCTTAATGCTATGTTTAAAATCACAATTTCTTAAACTGTTTGTTTTAAGTATACATTTATACTTCTTGCAGGGTTAAAGTGGCCTTAAATCAACATAATTTATCATGTCATAAATAATGAAAATTTGTCATTATACATTACTTATATAAAATGAAACATAAAGTGACATAGTATAATAAGTTAGGTTTGTAAAGGTAATTTAAATATTTTCATTGTGCAAGACTTGAATGTTCAATGAAGAATTTTTCAATCTTGGTGTTATTTATCGTATAAAACATCACAATTCAAATAAAAGTAGTATTTTGTGGTATAATTCCATTATAGGAGCCGTAGCAAATTGCAGCGAAAATATATGCGCAAAATCTAGCGAAAGCGACGATTTCACACCACGTAAATTTAAATAGTTCTATATTTGTAAGTCACCGCCCACACGATATATTGATTAGGGAAGCTGACTGAGATACCACAAGGCCTGGGCTCGAATTCCGGAGAAGGCATGGTTACAACTGCCGGTTCCTTCATAGGTCGCCGCTTTTTCAGATGGCCCAGACTTTCCTTTCCCCATTGATGACAAATAGCTGATAGCTTTGCGATCTGTAATCGATTGCGAAGTCTCGATACTTTGGTTACGTTTTATGCGGAATTGTGGTAAGGTTATATATGGAAAATCTTGCAGTATTGATAAGGGCCACTCTTCATATTTAATTTTTTTTTCCTTCCTGTATACGAGAGTGGACGCAATACGAATAAATCTCTATGCTACAGTCAATTATTTCTGTTATTCGAATTAATTCATCTTGAGAACTTTAAAAGACTTAATAAACAGAAACTTAATCATATTGCTGATACAAAAGTATTGATATGCTTTGTTCAATTCTCTTGTTAATAAAAAAACAGCAATTGTGCATGTAATGATAGTAAAAAATATCGAAAATTTATATATATATGTCTGTATTGTTGTCTAAGTAGTAATAATGCATGATTATAAAATAAATATTAGAATCTACTGAAGTAATAATTGCACATGTTAGAACACAAGAAAAGAAGAATTTTTATTTATTTTAGTGACCCGTATATATATATATATATATATATATTTTAATTATGTTCACAGAGTTCTTTTTTAAGTTTCCTCCAAACAGCAGAGATGCGTGACCTAAATTTTGTACTGAACAACACAAAATTATGTTCAAAGAAAAGAAATTCATAAATTCTGCATTGCCTACGATTGCTAGTTAAAAAAAATCATGTTTTCTATTTCACCACATCGAAAAATTATACTGGAGGGGGGACACCACTTCATTTGGTTTTTGATGTTTTATATCAATAAAAATCCCATGGTGTTAACCATTGATTATAATTTTAATCCCTCTTCATTGTTAGCTTTTAAGGAGATTTGCATTTTGGCCTCATTCTGTCAATAGTGGTATTAAGGATTTGGTTTTTATCATTTAACCATACTCTCCAGTTTTTTTTTTTCCTTTTTTTTGTTGTTGCTTCTCTTTCCTTACACCCAGTGTGCATGTTGTGCTGAATGCATTATTTCAGATTCAAAATGTATAGACAGAGAACAGTACCAGGACAACAAAAGTGGTAATTTAACAACATAAATAACATTGGCATCAATTATCCCCTCCCTAAGACAACCACTTCCATAGAAAAATTTTTATAGCAGCTGTGGCTATCCTGCAGACGGTTCACTGTATTTTGTGATTTAAAATTTATTAGCTCATTATAATACTGATGCAATCTAAAGTTTTTTCTTAGTTAGTTCAAACAACCCATGTTACTGATCAAAAAGTAGTCTCTTATGATTATTAGTCATATTATTAAAAATTTCAAAATGACTTTTGGAAATTTTCTTCCTTACACAATGATTTGCAGTTTTGCAAAAAATCTTTCACAAATTGGTCTTACTATGGGCAAGTATTGAATTTTGTTTCCGAAACAATAACCAGTAATTTTGTTTAGAGTTAAAAATCATTTCTATGGTATATGTACATCTTTTTAGTTCTTAATAAAGTTCCTTTTCTTATGCCATAAGGCATGTGTAAAATAAGCTTATTTCCTTGTATTATTATTATTATTAAGCCATCCAGAAGACTTTCTGACAATCGAACACTGAAACTTACGCCGTACCTTTCTGTTAATTAGAAAATAATTTTGGATAATAAAATAAACATATTAGAAAAGTATTATATAATTAAAATATTTTAAAAAATATCTTAAATTAATGTATTAGAAATCTCTGTAATTTAAAGCAAGCTTTCGTTCTTCAACTACATGTCCATTTCCGATACCAAAGGCTAATTCCATCATAATAACTTATCTTTTACTCGGTCATTATTCAGCGAAACCTTTCTATTTAAAAATTATGTGATCATCCTTTGTAAAAAAGGCCCAAGATACAACCTCCACCACCTGCGAAATGCATAGCTCTCTTTGTACAGGATCTCTGTGGCTGTTACTGGAAGGCACTAAATAGGCTTCCTTATTCTCTGTTTGTTATTTAGTGTGTGATATATTTTTGTGTATGTGTATTTGATAGTGTGTACATATATATATACTTTTGTCTACCATTGGAAATAAAAATATATGCATTACAAATCTGAGTTATTAAGCACGTTAAGGCTGTTTACACCTTTCGTTCCAAAAGAGATATTCAAATTAAATACATTATTACAGATATTCAATTTGTGTTTATACAGATATTCAATTTGCGTTTATCTACATTTGCTTCAATAATAATATTTTTGTTGGCATTAATTTCTATAAGTAATTTAAACATGAGGTTGTTGTTATCCATTCATTTATTGAAATATTTACATTTATTACTTCTTATATATTAATATTTACATTTATTACTTTTTTTCGCATTAGATAATCCAAGAATTTTATATATGTTACAATTTATGGTATAGGCTTGTATATATGCAATATGAATATATATATATATTAATTTTCCAGAAGAAAAAAATTCTTATCTTCTATTTGTGATCTTATTATCGGATTGTGTTATAAGGTATTTCTCCTGCCTTCGTAGCATGCCTCGGCACATATTCGAGAGGTCCATGGTTCGAGTCGCGGGGAGGGCATTGCTCGTTTTTCATGTCTCTCAGCTTCCAAACAGATCCTAATGTCTCTACAGTGTCTTCTTCAAAATAAACAGATAATCTGATGGAATGAAAATATTTTAGTCATTAAAACTTTTTAATCACTGCTATTTACATCTATATTTCTTTTTTCACATAATTTGAAGTTTTCAAACTATGTTTCAGAGAAATTTTAGATCTCGTGCAACTCCTCTGGGGCATCTTCAAGTCAAAATCAAAATTTAAAACTATTTTTAATATCACTGGACATACTTAAAATAAAGAAATATTTTTTATTCTATTGTTATTGTTACAAAAAATAATATTAAGCAGATCTGTTTTTATGATTAAAATTATAATGAAATAATGATTTTCTTTTCACTTTCTGCATAAAATGCACAAATTTTGTATTTCAATTCTTTTTTAACATTTATTTTTCTGAGGATGGAAATGCTTCTCTCTAAAAAATTACAACTTTAGAGTTTTTTCTGAATTCACAGATTTGAAGAGAGTTGGATAGAAAAGCCACAATTTTTGAAATGAATGAATAAATACAGCCCTGGCTTTTGTTATGTTTTATGCATTTAATAAATTTTTGCCCGACTGTTTATTCTTTAATTCTACCTAACACAATTAATCGATATTTGTTTCTAATATAGAATTTTACCATTAATTCTGCATAATAACATGAGTAATCTTTCTTTAATTGAATTTTATCATTATTAACAAAATACTTTGGCACTATGAACTGAGAATTTTTTCCTTGACTTTTATCTTTCAATACTTTAGGAACTTAGAAATAAATGCGGAAGCACTTCCGCAGAGAACCCGGTAAATGTAAACATCGCCAACATTGGCGATAATAGTTCAAACTTGGTAACCCATCGGATTTATCCTATTCGCTTGTTCGAAGTTTGCAACCATTCTCTTGCATTTATTTTGTTGAATTAACACTGTCGTTGTTCGCATTTGCAGATTTATATTATTCTTCTCTTATTTATTATTATTTTTTCTGAATTTTTAACAACGAATAGATAGAAATATTTTCGTAGATAGATGCCGGTTCTTGGTTCGGGATGAAAGGAGAGGTGAATGCTAACTTGTAATACGGCTGTTCACGTTGTATTCTTAATTATTAACAGCTCTAAGAACCATGAGGTTTCCAAAGTCTAAAATAATTTGATTTCGTAGACCGAAAAAATGTGCATGTGCATTTTAAATAATTAAGTAATGCTTTTACTTTTATTATTGGTTATTGTCATCTAAAATTATGAAAATAAATCAATTTTTATGGAGTAAAATTTTAACAACATAACATATTGTTAATGCTTTTCTAACAATAACCTTTCAGAGGATGGCAGGTGTGACATAAATAGATGATTAAATTGAAATAAAAAATATTGATTATCTAAGATGTCAGAATAGTTCGATGCATCACCATGGTCATCAAAATTAGCAAACCACTGCTGGTGTAAGGAATATATTGTTTTCTGTGTTAACTGGAATTTAAGACAAATTTTTTTCGTATATCACGCTTAACCGGTTAATTTCAGTACATTAATACTAATTTATATTTTTAAATAAATTTTTATTTCCATTATAAATCCTTATATATTGTCTTATGCTTAATATATTCTTTTCTGTGCTAACTTGAATTTAATACACATTTATTTTCGTATATCACGTTTAACCGGTTAGTTTTACATCTACATGCTTATTATCTGTGAATTTTTACTACCATATGCTTAATGTATTGTTTTGTCTGCTAATTTGAATTTACATGCGCTAAAAATCACGTTTACAAAATATCATGTTTACGAATCGGCTCATCGTCAATGAACGGCGAGCTTGGCGAGTAAAAATGCAACGGTGCCAACGGGTTCTCTGCGGATGAAAACCCATAAATGCTTGTATGAGTGTGAACATATTGTTAAAAATGCAATAAACCTCAGCTCCTTTGTTGCATGAATAATGTTAAACTCCCTGTTAAATATTTTTTTAGCATCTTCTATGCAACAGTATAGACTCCATGATTATTCCTTAAAATTGGAAGTACAGTCAAAAGTCGTTAATTCGGACACCCATAATCCGGAACGATCTATAATCCGGACCTCAAAGCTAAAATCTTTCTGCGCATGCGCATAGGCGTTTACGCGTGCGCGCAAGACCTTTACGACTTGCATATGCGTCTGCGCAAGCGTAGAATACGTTTTCGCATGCGCGTTTAATAACGGACGGTATAAGCTAAAATTATCTAATTATCTATTACAGTTAATGTTGATGATTGCGTTGTTCCTTAATCTTCGAATTGGATCCGGCTTATTATTTTTTGCAGACTGTAAGAGCAATTTTATAAAAGTAAGCTTGAACTTTCCATTATGTCAAATAGAATTTCCGATGCTGGAGCTCCCAAAGGATCTACAAAACAAAAGTATGTTTCGATGTCCATCAAACAAAAAGTGGAATTGCTACAAAAAATGGATAAAGACATAGCCTTTGTTTATCTAACCGTTCCGAAATCTGTTTGTCAATTTCACGCTGCTCTGCGCGGAAGGGGGGACGTCGCGGCGAGCGATGAACTGGAAGTTGATCTGTCAGCACTATCGTTATCTTCAGGGCAGATGTTTTTATTTTAGTCGGCTTATAATTCCTTACTAAATGTTGTATTTCATCTCAATCTACTCGGTCTTTGATATGATTTAAATCAAATTCCTCCTCATTATAAATATCACGAATACAAATCAAATAGTTTTCTGGTTGCAATTTTCTAATTTCAACTATGCCTAATGTATGCTTTACGCATGCGAGCGTTGAAAGAAATGTTTAATAAAGTAAACAAATAAATATTAAGCTTCTTTTTTTTGTAAATTTTGATACCCTTTAGATCATAATTGATCATTATTTTATAAATTACGGTTTCATATTTTTAATTTTATTATTTCTGCATGCAATCTTACCAGATTTAAACTGATGATCTATAATGCGGAAAAATCGATAATCCGGAATCGCCAAAGTCCCGACGAGTCCGGATTAAAGACTTTTGAGGTTGATCTTTACAATATGGTAACTGGTAGTTTGGCGACATTTTGGAGGCGATAAAGGTTACTACCTGGGACTTTGGTAATAATGTGAGCAGTACTCAGTTCCGATTACGCATTATTTTGTGTGAGGGAAATGAGAGATCATGGGATATGTCATGTGATATTAATGGACGAATTACGGTTCTTTAATCGGAAAAGGGGGGAAATCGGGAAAAAATCTGGAAATTTTGTATTTGGTTTATTCTGTGTTGTGTGAAACAGTGTTTGTGAATTTTTGGATCCCATGGCCGTAACTAAAGAATAGTTTATCAGACACGTAATTAAGATTCTGAAGAAGATTAGGTAAGTTAGTATTTTTAATTATTTGAGGATATTATTTTTATGCATTGTTCTAAATGTAAGGTGGAAAGGAATTTTGTATTATTGGGAAAATTGTTATTAGGAATGATTTAGTTTAAAGTAATTAGGATTGTAAGGTAATTTTTATTAATTTAATGTATGTGCTCATTTATATTTTAAGTAGTGTTTTTGAATTTAATTATATTTTAATTAAATGATAGTTATTTTGTGAATTTTATGTTTGTAGGAATTTGGTATACGTTTAAGTTGAAATAAACGTGCATGGAAATAATTTAAATATTTGATACTAAGTATTTGTAATGCTTGCGGTATGAATTCGTTGGTGACGAATAATAGATAATGTAATAGATGATTTAGAGGTAAAAGTTTTTGGATATTTTATTTATTTTATATGTGGAAATGTTCATATTTGTAAAGGGTAAATACTTTTTCGCGATCAAGTAATTTCATATCTGTTCTTTTTACCGGGTTTAAAGATTGAGAAAATTGTCATGTATTTTTGTGAAATTTTTCTAATTTATGAGAAAAAAGCAGTGTATACATGGATATAGTGAAGAGTGTGCGCAATGCCATTTTTGTGCAATTGTGGGATGTTTTTTTAAGTAAAAATAAGTCGACGTGTACATGGTTTAGTGATATTTTAATTAAATGATAGTTATTTTGTGAATTTTATGTTTGTAGGAATTTGGTATACGTTTAAGTTGAAATAAACGTGCATGGAAATAATTTAAATATTTGATACTAAGTATTTGTAATGCTTGCGGTATGAATTCGTTGGTGACGTGTATAATGTAATAGATGATTTAGAGGTAAAAGTTTTTGGATATTTTATTTATTTTATATGTGGAAATGTTCATATTTGTAAAGGGTAAATACTTTTTCGCGATCAGGTAATTTCATATATGTTCTTTTTACCGGGTTTAAAGATTGAGAAAATTGTCATGTATTTTCGTGAAATTTTTCTAATTTATGAGAAAAAAGCAGTGTACATGGATATAGTGAAGAGTGTGCGCAATGCCCTTTTTGTGCAATTCTGGGATGTTTTTTTAAGTAAAAATAAGTCGACGTGTACATGGTTTATGTGTATGTGTTATTTTGAAAAACGCGTAAGGAGTATGGTATTGTGCACTTTTCCCAATTTTGCAGTGAATATTTGTCATGATTAAGCAGTTTTGTTTGATAAAATTTCTGTAATAATAAATGTAATAATAAAATAAGTGTAATTCGGCTACTCGATTGTTGGAAGAAGTGTTCAGTAGATAAAAAGAAAAGAAACATGTCTTTACTTCGTGAAGACAAAATGGCGGCGGGGAAAAAAAATAGAGGGTTGCTGTAGGAGAGTTGGTCGCCAAATTTTCGCAAAAAAAACGCCAAGTTACCATAATGTAAAGATCAACCACTTTTGACTGTATCAGAAATAGATGTAACTATGTATTGTCTTCTGCATTAACTTACAAAAATAAAAGTGTGAATATCTGAATGGAATTGTGCAGAAAGAGCTACAGGACACTATGTTTTCATGATAGTCATTCTACTATACTGGAAATATTAAATCAAACAATATGTGTAGGAAAAGATTCAGTAAGAGGATATACTCTCTTCTAAAACAATACATTTGACTGCAGTTGTTCCATATGATATTTTTATACAACACCCCAAAATCTTGGTAAATAACTTTCTAAACCAAGTTTACAGTGTAAAAATGTTGTAGTCATGTGACTGGGCTACCATACATAAAAATTAAGCAGTGTTACAAGTGTTTTTATCTTAACTGCCTGTTACAACCAAATAACAAGATATGAGAAAGAACATGCAGTGTCAGTACAGCTGGATGATCCCTTTTACAGAGTCCCTAATTCGAAAACAAGTTAACCTGTAAAACTACCCTGCATACTGGTTTGCTTTAGATTCATTTGGTAATAAATATGCCATTAAAGTCTGTACCAATCAATTAATAAACCTTCTTATAAGCAAGTTTTTGTTTGCAGGATGCTGTTCATAATTGGGTTTTCTTTTGGTGGCATAGCAACAGCGAAGGGAGAAAGATTCCGGGTAATTTAAATTCAACTAACATAGCAAACTCCATTCTTCTGTAACTTTATAATTTGATACATCTTTATTTTTTCAGAATTTTATTCATACTACTATTTCATCCATTGCAGACCAATTCCACAAGTGCATATTTTAAAATTAATTTCACATTTAGAAAAGAATTAAAAAAGTTAAAATCACATTAATGATTTGTTATAAAAATAAAATGAGTTAAAAAATCATTGTAACTTGGACAGATGCACACAAAAAAAGAAAAAAAAAAAAAAAAAAAAAACATACAAAAATGGTGATGCCGCTTATTAAAAACTAAAGAATTGTTATATGCACATAAACATGGTTGACACGGTTTGGTGCATTCTGCAAAATTTGTTGTGGTAATATGGTAGTAAAAAAAATTTTTGTCATTTTGTATTAAAATTATTAAGATGTTGACGGCTATGCTAAGTTACACAAAACAAGGTAACGTACAGTAAGAGCTATGTACCTTAGGTAAAGGGATGCCTTTGAGAAGGTATTTCTAGGAGAAATTGACTTGTATTCACATAATACATGAGGAAAAACAGGAAAATTCCCATGCAGCTATTCCATTCACCAGTATTTGTACCTGGATCAAACATCCAACGTTCAGCTATCTTATCTGCTAGTCTACTGGTGCCAGTCAAAATTGACAGTAATATAATACAAGATAAGTATCATTGACTTATACATCACTCAAGAAATAAATACACTTCAGAAAACTTTCTTGTTTTAATTATAAGATTATTTTGAAAAACGTTGTTCGTGATAAAACTAAAGAATGAATTTTCTTTACACACTGACTGTTAAATTATTATATTTCAAATCAACAGATTGCATTTATACAATAAGACAGGATGAAAAATACAGTAGTCATTGAGGCAATTGTTGAGTTTGTGAAGAAACAATAAAAATTTTCACATCTATCATCTACCCTGTTTAATGTTTAATATAGTATGGAAGGTTTTGTAAAGCCTCAGCTTTTTTTTTTCAAAAAAGGGCATGCAATAGCTGACAATGAAACCAAATATTTAAATATCAGAACTCTATTACACGTTATGCAACAAAATTAATGAATATGAACGTCTATAAACATTTTTTTTTTTTTTCTTTTTTAACTTGGACCAGATTTCGAAACATCAACTAGATCTTAGGCAATAAAATTAATAAAAATTTATGTTGATAAGTACTTAAGAAAAAATAGAACAAAATAGCCAAACTTTCAACTAGATAACCAAATAAAGCGTTTGCGTTCTAGAGGATTTTATTTACTTCACATACCTACATTATCTTTACATTTACTTTCATAACTAGTATCATACATAACATACTCTCATCATCGAATGATTATGATTTTCTATAGTAAGCATCTTAACAGTTTCTACTTCGTGCCTGCAAAGTATTCCTTTAAATTGCAAGGTCTCGCGATATTAATTTTCCTTCTGACAAAAGTTCATACACGAATTCAAAACATTAAAACCTTCGTAATCGACAAACAACGGCCATTTCATTATCGAGGGCAAAAGTCTGCCTATTAGAGCTGGAGCAAACCGCATGTATTCGTTACTGAGTAACGGGTACATCGGTTGACTCGAAGTACCGATTCGGTACTCACAAATTCATTTCGTTACTCGCATCTGTTCGTTACTCGCATCTGTCGTACGATGCGGTTTGTTCGAGTACGAATGATGCGGTTTCTATGCGAATACGAATGATGCGGTTGCTGTTCGAATACGAATGATACGGTTGCATCACAATGCGCTCATATTTTTCATAGATAATTTTGAATTTTTTTGGGCATCGGGCAAACTCTTGTTTACATTATGTGTTTTAGTTGAAATACTATTTAGTTGTTGATATTTAAGAAAATGAGCAATTTTGATAGCGTGAAGCGTTATTTTGTATTTGCTTTTTACTATTGCTATTTATGTTTGTAATTTGAAAATTTAGATAATTCATCTTTTTTTTTTTTTTTTTTTTTTTCCCCTTGAGCGTGCCATAGTCAGATTTTATTGATTTGAAATATTTATATACTGCACTTAGGTATTGTTTATATAAGAATATGTAGGTTAATATAGGTTCTTTACTTCCTTGTATCAAATAAAATGGTAGTAATTATTGTAATCGAGAAAACGTTTGGGTATCATATTTTAACGGAAATATCCGTTTTTGACGATTACGGAATCCATGTGAATTATTTTTTGGGCTGACGCCTGTACGTACGAACACAATGAAAGACTCTCTCTCTCTCTCTCTCTCTTTTTTTTTTTTTTTCAAAAAAACTTATTGTTAAATGTAATCCCATTTATTCTAAGCTGATACTTATGACTAATGATTCTGACTTTAAGTTGATACTTGAAAGGGATTTTTTTCGTGATGTGTAAGTACGTATATATGCATTTTGCATAACTCAAAAACGGTTAGTTATAGAACGTTGAAATTTTGTATATGGGTCCGTGATAACATCTAGATGTGCACCTCCCTTTTTATTGCAATCGGTAATACTACCAAACGTAAATATGTATATATATATCAAATAAATTATAATTAAATGTAAATTACACACACACACATACTTTGCTTGATATATATATATATATATATAATAAAAGCCAAGTAAGGCGAAAATAAAAGCTTTGGCTTTTATTTTATTTAATTATTACTAAATAAGTTACTTGACTTTTATTTTCGCAATCATTGGTTGTAGTCAGGACTTAATTTTTAAAATTAGAAGTGCTGGAGCTCTATGGAAGGCAATCAGGAAAGATGAATAAATAAATAAATAAATAAATAAAAATAAAATAAGTATTACAATAATAAAATAATTAGCAACTAGAATATTAAATTATTATTATAATTCAATAAAAATTTAAAGACAAATGAAAATTTAATTAATGAATAACTAAGTAATGAAATAAAATACCAAACATCGTCTTGTTTGGGGGCTGTGGCTAAAATTGCAATTTAAGAACTAAGCCGAGCATAAGCTAAATTTAGGCTTTTGATGAGCAAATAATATACTGTTTACCAGAGTATAGATAGAAATTTGGTTATGTAACCCATTCTTCTAAAACGACGTTTCGTAGCTACCTTCCATCACCAATTCCTTTTTTTTTTTTTCGGTTTCGGTTTATTCGGTTACAGCAAAGCACACTACGGCTATTGCCTACGGGGAGGGAAGCCTTCGTGTAGGATTTTTTAAAGGGAACTGACTCATATGCAAGTTACACACGGGAATAACAATGAAAACGCCCGTGCAGCTAGCCGTTAGCCGGAAATTGAACCCCGGACCGAACTATTAGTGCTCAGCGACTTTACCGCTCGAGCTCTGGTGGGCTCTTTTTTTCTTTTCATTCGCTGTTTAAAAAACGGGTGTTCACGATAAAGTAAGCACATGTTTACTTGAATTAAAATGAGTTAGACGATGTGACTCTTCCTACTTTAATCTCACTTAGCTTTTGATTTCTAATATTGATTCAATGTTTTCTGTAGACAAAGTATTCTGATTAGAATAATAGATTTCAAACATGTTCAAAAGGTGTGTATCTAAATATAATTAGGTTTTTATAACATAGGGCCCATTTTATTAGTTTCACATAGTTCTAAAGCAATTGAACCACAGCATCGTTGTTTTGAAAGAAAGTAAAAATGTGAGAAATGTATAATGAACATTAATATACAAGCTTTATTAAAAGTAGTCAGCCTTTTAAAACGTGACCGTCTATGCTTTTAGAGGATTTTTGGAGCTCTGTGCATTTGCTGTGGCATCTTAAAAAAGTGATGTTCAATATCAACGTATGTTTATGCTCTCAAAAATACAGGTTTCTTTCAGAAAGCGACCTCTTAGAAGTCGTCAATAAATGATTCAGTATAAATATTTTCTAATAGACCATAGAATAAATTTATTTTAACGTCAATTTAAAAATGGCTGCTTGTACTAAGAGTTAAGAGCAATAAGACTCTAATTTTTCTTTCGCAATTAGCTATCATGCCAGCTGAATTGTTTTCTGCATAACCTTTATTGTGTATAATTGAAATATTTAGCTATGCATTCAACAAATATACAACAAATGTAAGACAAATCATTAAAAAAATTAAAATTTGGAACATTAATGATAATTTTTTTGTTATACATAAAATATTATTAATGAATGATGAATTTATATCATATTATATATAAATCAAAATTTAAACTCCTATTCATTTATAATAAATTGAAGAAAAGCTATAAAGTGAATTAATTTTTAAAAACAAAACGAAAATTAAAAAAAAAAAAATTGTCATATACCTAGAATCTAAAAATGACGAACACTGAATTTTACGACTCATGTGTGTATGGGTGCACTTAATTACGGCAAGGCACACTATGGCTATCTGCCTAAGGGGGGATGCCTTCGTGGAGGACTTTCTAAGGGAAACTGGCTCGTATACACGTTACACATGGGGAAAACCACGAAAACACCCATGTAGTATGACCGTTCGTGGGATTCGAACCTCAGACCGAACTAACAGTGTTCAGCGACTTTACCGCTCGGCCGCTGGTGGGCCGTTTTACGACTCATATAATAATAAATGCATGTTCATATTGTAACAGAAATTTTGTTAGAAGTCTAGGATATGTATAGTTATTTGTGATCTTTTAAAACTGTCGTAACATAATGCATATTTATCATTATCGTGAATCAAAACAGTATGCTTTACATCCTTACAAATATACGTGATAGATTTTAATATTTATTTCTGCATATACTTACGTTTCCCAAAGACACGAAAGCAAGTCAAGCAGATTTTTGTTGTATTAAGCAGACTTAAGTTCTCTGTTAGCTAGTGTAACATAATTTCGGATGTTAGTGTAACATAATTTCGGACTCTATGAGCCTTCCAGAATTATTAGCAAAATAGTGGAAACGTCTTTACAAAGTGTTTTTATAAGGAAACAACAGATGTATACTGAGCAGTGATCAACTGATATATTTCTTAAATGATTTGGTTTAGTTGATTATGACAAAACACACTGGGGCTATGTGCCTAAAAGGAAAAATGCCTTCGTAGAGCACTTTCTTAGGAAAGCTGGCTCGTATGGTACGCGGTAAGTTGGCTTGTAAGCTGGTACGGGGAAAAAAACCACGAAACGCTTATGAAGCCAACCCGTTTGCCTGAGATCGAACTCAATACAAATCCCAAATAGATGAGAACCAATGAAAATAAATGAGATCGAACCAATGCTTTCCCAAATACAAATACTTTCTGTATTTGTATTTGGGAAAGTTTTATGGTCATTATGAAAAAGTGAAAATTTGATATGGATTCCGCATGACTTCCTTCTACGACTATTTAAATTATGCTTATTTTTTCTGCACTTCATTTAAACTTATTTCCTCGAATTATTCTAACTCAATTAAGCGATACCCAAAGGTAAGTTACAAATGGCATCAAACATTGCAAATTTTGAAACTAAATTTCCTGGTCAATCTTTGTCCTACAGGACTCAAACTTCTTGTATTTTTCTTTTTCATAACGAGTATAAAGGTTTTCCAAATATAAATATAGAAACCAGAAGACGACATTAAAAGTTAGATTTCATAATTTGCCCAAAACTAATTCTTTTTTAAATTTGACATTGACAAAATATGAATATTTTCGTCATTTAAAATACTTCTGTATTTTTGTTGCACCGTATTTAAACTTGCTTCCTCGAGTTATTGACATTAAATTACATTAATTCCATTATCTATCGGAAAATAATTATAGCAAATCATCTATTTACGACATCTCTAAGAGGTCACCTTTTAAGAGATCTCTATTTTTGGGAACATAAACAAACATTGGTAGTGAACATCATCTTTTTAAGACCACCACATGTAAAATCCTCTAAAAGCATGAATGGTTGCATTTAATAAGGACCCATTACTTTTAATAAGGAATGTAACATTAATCTTAATTATACATGTTTTTGATGTGTGTGCCAAAATAGTGATAACGTACTTCTGTTGCTTTAGAAATGTGTGAAATTAAAAAAATGGATACTTTACAACAAAATGTTATTATATTCAGATACACACCTTTTGAACAGGTCTGAAATTCATTATTCTGCTCAACATAATTTGTCTGCATAAATTATTAAATAATATTAAAAAATCAAAAGCTAAGTCGAAGTAGAAACAGTCATCTCTTCTAAAACATTTTAATTGAAGTAAACAGACGTTCGCATTATCGTAAAGTAAACACCTATTTTTCAAACAGCGGATGAAACGGGAAAGAGGGAATTGGTGGGGGAAGGCAGCGAACGAAATAACACTTTTTCGAGCTGGGGATTAAATGAGAAAGGACGAAACGATACTAAGCCAATAAGACAAGATCTGGTATTTTACTTTATTATTTAATTAGTCATCATAAATTTAAAAATTATTTTAATTTTTATTTGTTTTTACATTTTTATTAAATTGTACTTATAAGTATTTTATATTTCAGTTGCTAATTATTATGTTACTTTAATTATTCATTATTTTAATCACTATTTTTTGTTATTTTAATTATTAAATTTTTTAATAAGTAATTTTTTTGTTATTTTAATTACTAATTAATGTTATTATTGTAATATTTATTTCCTTTCTTTCTTTATTTTTATTTTATTTTTTCCTGACGGCCTTTCGTAGGCCCTCCTGACTTTAGAAACTAAGCCCTGACAGCAATAGAAAATTTAATAATGAATCATATCCAGTGCACCAAAAAATAATAGCCAAAATAAAGTGAATTATTTCTACCCAAAAAAAGGCGACGGAAAACTAGAATAGCTCACGTGATTCAATACAATGCGACGTTTCAAAGCCCTTTTTAGGGCCGTAGACCGATAAAATAGGCTCAGTATACGGATACCGATCGATTTTACCGAAAGTAACGAGTAACGATACGGTAGTAACGAGTACTGGTTCACCGAGTAACGAATACATACGGGTACACAATTTCTCGTTACTTCTACAGCACTACTGCCTATCGATAGTAAAAGGAAAGTCTGGGCCATCTGAAAAAGAGTGAGTGGGGTTTTGGGCGCAAAACCAAAGGTGATTATGACGCGCCAAAGCCATCTGAAAAAGAGCAACCTCCTTGGGAAGTGTCTACCCGTACGACGTCGGACGGCTAGCTCAAACATGCTAAAAATGCTAAACGTACGACTAGTTGCGCAGAGATAATCTGCGCATAAACATGCCTTCAATGTGCCATGCGAATCTAGCGCCATTTTGTTCTCGAACGTGGTTGGATGGTGAGTGTACGAGTGATATCTATTGTTCCAAATTTTAAGTTGAAATTAAAATAAATTAAAATTCTAATGCATTTTCCACTTAAATGAATAGTCTTTTTTAATTTAATTGTCTTTTTGGTTTAATCCTAGTATCCGGTGCACACGGGTACCTTTTTGGTTTAATCCTAGTATCCGGTGCACACGGGATTTGGCTACTTTTGGCGACTTTATGATGAGCAGTAAAAACGGGACATATACTATGAGTAGTTAACGGGTCATTCAAAGAAAATATGTAGTTAAACTTAGTATATACCATGTACATAGTATGTATACTATGTGTGTATAATATATATATATATAGACGTTCTTTGGATCATTTTTGGTGTTGGCGATAATTTTCAAAGTCGCGCCAAGGCTGCACTGTATACTAGGATTTTACCGTCTTTTTAATTAATTTGAATTAATATATTTTTTTTTCTTGCACAGAGGACAATTATTGTCATAAATAGTTTTGCTGAATTTCTGAATGTATAGGTAAGAATTATTTATTAATTGTATGTAATTTAATCAGTTTGTGTGTGCAGTTGAAAGGGAAAAAAATTCGTGTCGTTCATATACTTATGCACCCAATTTTCTTATTAAATACTGCGAAATGAGATATATCTTTGTATTTGTGTGCTCTCATGAACAAATAGACACCCCCCTTTTTTTGGTATGCTTTGTGTTGTATCAAATGAACAGTACTGTTAATTATCTAGCTGAGCAAATAAATAAAATCTTATGTTAACCATCCTGCTCAGCATGCACCATTTATTATTAGATATCACCTTTAATAATGCTTCTAATTGAGCATGTTTACCCAGAAACATCACCATTGTGTCCTCAGCCAAGCCAGAGCGTGTAATATTAAAATCAGAAACCTATCGTTATATGTTTTATTGTACACAAACCTAGTTACAATCAACAATTCTGTTATTTGTAGTGAAATTAAGTAAAAAATATACACAATTGCAGCAAAAAACTGGCTTTCGCTGCGATGTGCTTGTTCTGTCAATACTAATCCAAATTAATGGATTTTGTATGATTGCAGCATTTTTTATTGCTTCATACGTAGACTGCTAATTTTTTAATGACCGAAGTTAGAGAAATGTTAGACGAGATCATTGAATTCCCTCCTGAAAAAGTTGTACAACAGGATTCCATTTGCAGCTGTGATTATTTTCAGTTAAAATAAGATAGTGTGGCGAAAGATTTTGCCATCTCTTGATACAATGCCATGTCAAATATAATAGTTGCATTTTTGTAATTGCATGTGTGTGGTAGTACAGGTAGTTATGCATGTAATTCACAACATTGTTATAGACATGCCTAACATTATCATTTGTCTCCCAACTGCAGAGTCGTAGGCGAGAAGTTGAGTATGCAGCTGAAATCATAGAATGAATGTCAGTTTGTGTTTGCTTCACTGTGGTTCAACAGTTCTTGTGTTAAGTTGGCATTAAGGTAAAAAATTAAAAGGAGAAGAAAGGTTCAGTATAACCTTTATATGTATTTATGGGATTTTATCTTTGTAAATAAGACAATGATTACCACATCAACAAATCAATTTTAAACTATAGGAAAGCTCGTTCTAATAATGTATTGAAAAAAGTGGAAAATAAGGGGAATATAGTAATCCATCGTTGGCAGGTCTTGGATAAAGCAACATGCATCGTAATAAGAGATCACAACATCTTTATGACTTAAGGTAAGAATCAGCCGCAGTGGGGAAAAAAAAAAAAACCGTGCTCATTCTGTTTTGACATTTAAAGTTAAAATATGCATCAGAAGATTGTATAGTTCAGTAATGCCATATATTTTGTTAATTTCACAAGACTGGATCAAATTATTTCGTAACGGTAGTATATAAATTTGGTAAAGTTGCCAGCTGGAATGTCCTCTGGAGCAGGATTTTTAATTTTCTTTTCTGTTTCAAGGGCAAACTTGCTAGCAAATTACGATCTGTGTAATTATGTCATATATTAACCCATTAAATGCTGCGGTGCTCATTTGGTTATCATATACTTTAAGCCGCCTAGTAACACCATCTAGCTATCTCGGAGGGGAAATTCAACTCATCCACTGAATGTCGTTTGTAGAAAACCTAAAGTGGTAGACTACCTATACGATCTTATGCTGAGGTCATGTTCATTTTCACATTCCACTCTCCTCTTGTCACAGAAGTGAAACATGTGTTTTGAAAACTGATTAGACGTAGTGGATTGAGGCTAATTTTGGTCATTGTGATTTTACTATATTATTGGTTAGTGTTGATTAAAGCTGTTATTACTTCTAGCAACAGTTCCTGCTAGACGGGACTTTCCTGAGAAACAAGATTTTGGTAGCACTGTTTTAAGTGGGAGGATTCTTAGAAAAAAAGAATCCCGCCTAGCTACGGAAACAATGTGGCGGCTATGTGATATTTTTTCAAACCTCTTCAAAAAAGTCTCAGCTGAAGCTCTGTCCCGGGTAGAAATCAACCAATCAGACGAAAGTTCTGCTTCTGAAGGATCACGTGATCCCAATCTGAGCGATAATCGATTATTCTTTGGCGTTGTCTTTGTAGTAAGTGAAAATGGTAACCTAGCTACGTGGGTTTCCTGGAAATGTGCGGGTTCTGAGAATTGCCCCTTTCATCATCCAGTTCGGCGTAGCCGAAAGATAATGTGATTGGCACATTAGATGATGGACACATATTCATAAAGTCCCATTTGGAGATTACAGTTGATACTGAGTAGAATTTCAACAAACATTATACAAGAAAAGGTTTGAAAGAATTTAAAGATAATATGGGATTCCCA
The DNA here is from genome assembly GCF_044657685.1 of Stegodyphus dumicola. Lineage (NCBI taxonomy): Eukaryota > Metazoa > Arthropoda > Arachnida > Araneae > Eresidae > Stegodyphus > Stegodyphus dumicola. Next base: position 74,567,089 of record NC_140771.1, read on the forward strand.
GAATCTTCTGTAATTCTGCCTTTGAATATGACGGCAATGATTTTATAAACGTGGAGCTTCCTCCAAAGCAGGTTGATGGAGTTTTCTGATGATGGACTAGAGGCAGAATGAGGCATCTCTAGGAGTGACAAGTGCTTAGCAACGAATCATTACGGGTATTTCAATAGAGATTAAAAATTGTCTTCAGTTAGTCATTTATCTTCAGTAACATACGAGATGATGCTGAACAGGCACTGGAAGCTGTAGACACACTAATGTTTGTTAAAAATGCAACACTAGGGAGGAATTGTCAGAAATTAATGAAATTTATTCCACATATTACTGATAGTGATACAAATAAACGATCACATTTACAAAGCCAAAAAAAAACGAAAATTGGAAAATTAGTACTTTGGGTTTCTGTCATGCTGAGCGAGAGCTTGTGCACATCGTGGCATTGAATCTTATAGGTTCTGAATGTAATCCTAGGGAATGGCTTTGACTTGATGTGGAAGTTCAGTTTTCAGTGTGTGCCCCACTAGCTGTACGTATGAGTCGCTGACCAATGAAATCCTACGCATGCTTACTGAGCAACTTATCTGGGGAAGAAGCAGAACCTGTTGTACCCTAAAGAAGGCTTGTGCATGGGCATTTTTTTTCCCTAAAATATAGTGCCTGGAATGCGTAGAATAATACATACTCTGTCATCATTATACTACAGATTGTAGCGAGATTTGTCTGAGAAAACAACTTGTTGCCACAGAGCACGCCACACACTGCGTTGCTGTGCTCACTGAAGTCGGAGGCATCTGTTACTCAGCGACAGGGCAATCCTGTGTAGAGGAACCCTTGCATGCAGTTCATGTTACAGCAGACAGCGACGAACACTTGTGCTCCAATATTGTGCTAACATACGAGAGGATGCTCTACGATCCATTACAGCCATGCAGATGAAGTGTTGTCGTCCTGTGCTCTTGTGTGCCCCATTGCCAGGATTTCACCTTGTTTGGTTCTCTCTGTCCATTTCTTCGAAACATGCATCACTGTTGTGGCATTGTGTTGCTTGCGGGCTGCGATTGTTTGATATGAAAGTCCACCCACTTGAATACAGACAATGCGGCCTCGTTCAGACTTGTTGGTATGGCATCCTCCACTGTTCACAAGGCATACTGAGCACAAATTAAATGTTCACTGTAGACAGAGGATGATAAACAGATTTCAGCACAACTTTACAGTCCTTTACAACTGCCAGTTCTCATTTCATGCATGCATTATCCCTTTGTAATTCTAATCATTTGTATGTCTTACCTCACTTTACATTTCATGTAAGTTTGGTTCAAAGTGCATAATTCCTTCATGGTTGTGATTTTCACAAACATTAGTGTATATTAGGTAGTCCTAACTAAAAAAAGCATCTTGAAATAAAAGTATGCATTTGTCCAGATCAAATGTTTATTTTATAGAAAAATATAAACAGCTTATGCATCATGCATTGTTTTTATAGGATTCTGATCATACCTGAATAATAATTTTTCACTAAGTTGTAATTTACAATAATTCTTTCAAATGAGTAACAATTACTCATTCATTATTTTAATTAAAAGAATTTTGTATATATTTTTGTTCTTATAAACTAATGAAAGGTACGTATATGTATTAATTTTAAAAAATTCACGTGAATGTATGCAAATAAATTGTTTATAAATGTCACATAAGTTTGTACCTCCTTAAATCATTTTCACGTGAAACAGAAGCCTTATTCATAACAATATAATCAAACATACCATGGTCTAATTTTATTAAGACCCTGAGTTACATCACTATGAACTTATGATGGGACTATTGGAACAATACTCATCATGAGTTGAGGATTACTTATAATTTGTCAGTAGGGATGTAGGAAATTGGGTTTTGTAATTAATATTGAATGTATAACTTTTTCTTTACATATAAATACAGAAGGATTTCATGTCTGCAGATAAAGTATTACAAGAGGCTCTTGTGTGTGTAATAACTTACTTACATCTTCTTTTATCGGTGGTTCTTGTGTTCTATTGGCCAAACAAAGACACTTTCCTTTAACTAAATCTATTTAATGAAGAGAAGACTATGTACAAATATTATATAGTACAGATTACAGAGTATCTAGTTTATGTCACTCTCAACCACTCTCATCAACCTCTCAACCCTCTCTGCCGAAACTCTTAATTAGCTAAACATACGGGCGGCGCAGCGCCCTCTATCTCTTTTTTCTACATCACTCCCCACCTGTACTCTTTAATACGAGTACACAAACTTACTTACATAACAATATCAACATTAATTAATAATGGATTAATACTAAATGGTATGACATATATAAATGAATAATATAAAAGAATAATATATACTAGTATATATCAAAGCCACAAATGAACATAATAATTAATAATATAATAAAACTCAATAATATCAAATGTTCTATCTAAATTAAATCTCGAAAGGATATAACATCTGGATCGATGTTCTGAATTGTCCTTTGGGCGTGCGAACGAGGCATGCTCGAACATGTCCATCTCTTCCTATAATCTCATTTTCAATTACACCCATGTCCCGAAGTAGTTTGGATTGCTTTGGTCCTTCTACCAACACAATGTCTCCAGTCTTAAGGTTCCGCTCAGTTTTAGGATTAGCAAAGTTATGAGCATTTCTAAGATAGAGTAAATATTGCTCTTTCCACTTGATCCATGTTAATTTTAAGAGCTTAGATTGGTAAAGCTTTCTCCTGGTTAAAGTCTCTTTGTCGGATACCTTGTTAAAAATTTCCAAGAAATGCTCGGGAAAGTTAAATGTACCACGTCCTGGCAATAAAAACTGTGAAGGTGTGAGCGGGCGAGGTTCACCCAGCTCGTTGCTCTCGTATGTTAGAGGTCTATTATTTAGCACACCTTCGAGTTCAGTTAATATTGTAGAGAGCTCTTCGAAAGTCAGTAATGCTCTCCCTAAGATTTTCTTCAGAGGTTCCTTGATGCTTCTCATCAAACGCTCCCAGAACCCTCCCCAGCATGGGGAACGCTCAGGTATGAATTTCCATGTTACCTCTTTGGATGTCAAGAAATTACGCACACTTGGATCTGCTTTGATTCTTTTAAATCCTTTAAATATTTCACATGTGCTGCGGAAATTCTTGGAATTATCTGAATAAATCACTTTGCAGCTCCCTCTTCTTGCTAAAAAACGTCGTAATGAAAAAATGACACTTTTTGCTGACATATCTGAAACCACTTCAATGTGTACAGCACGAGTGACGGCGCATGTAAATAAGGCTATGTACACCTTTTTGTAGTTATCCGCTTTTTCTCTAATAGTAACTGCTCCCGTTAAGTCGATGCCTACAACTGTGAAAAGATTACTTTGGACTACACGATCTCTGGGTAACTGACCCGTTAACTGTTTGGCGGGCTTCACTGCGAACTTTTTACACACCAGACAAGCGTTAATAACTTTCTTTACTACTTGTCTTCCTTTAGGTATCCAAAATTTATTCCTGACTTTGGACAATGTTGCCATGACTCCTGAATGGAATACTTTTATGTGTTCACTAAATATCACTAGTTCGGTGAACTTCGTTTTGGGCAGAATAATGGGATGTTTTTCGTCATCTATTAATTCTTCTTGTTCCAAACGACCTCTGACACGCAAAATACCTCTACTGTCCAGATATGGTGCTAAACTGTAAAGCTTAGAATCTGGTTTTATTAGATTATTCCTCTCTAGTTGTTGAATATCCGAAAAGTAATTCGCTCTCTGTACTTGTTTTATCCAGTACTCCTCAGCTTCTTGGATCTCCAATACAGTAAGAAGACCTTCTTCACAGGCACGTTTTCCTAGCTTGGCGACAAACCGCTTTACCCAAGCTATAACTCTCAACAATTTTTCGAGACTGCTGAATTTGGTAATGTCTAACGCATTTTCTTCTTCTGGAATAGTCACCTGAACATAAGTGCTTAAACGTTCCAAATTTTGAGTATCAGTTTCTACTTTAAACTTCTGCTCAGGCCATTGATCTTCAGAATCTTTCAACCATGATGGACCATGCCACCAGTTATTATCTTTCACCAATGCATTTGCTGTTTCACCACGAGTTAATTTATCTGCTGGGTTTTCCGACCCTGGACAATATTTTCACTTATCAGGCGAGGTACAGTCTTGTATTTCTGCAACTCTATTCGACACGAACTGCTTCCACTCACGCACTGACCCCTTTATCCACCACAAGCAAATTTCGGAGTCCGTCCACAGAACTAACCTACCTACCAAATCCTGAAACATTTTCAATAAATATTTCCCTAACCTAGCTGCAATCAATCAATTCCAACCTAGGGAGGGACAACTTTTTAACGGAGCTATCCTACTCTTCGACATTATAAACGACGTACATACCTCTTCTCTCCCATTCTTATATCTAAAATATGCCACCGCTCCATATGCCACTACTGACGCATCACTGAAAATATGAATTTCAACCGAATGACCTTTACTTAGAACTTCTGTAAAGTAGTACCTCTCTATTTTCAACGTGTTTAATTCCTCAGTTTCAGCGCACCACTTTATCCATTTGCACCGTAACTCCTTTGGCAACTCTGCATCCCACTCCAAACCTCTCTCCCATATTTCCTGCATCAGCCTCTTAACTCGCACCACAAATGGAGAAATACGACTGGGTCAAACACCTTAACTGCTGTGCTTAACACAGATCTTTTGCTATTTCTCAACGATTCCAAACTACTCAACAATGATGTAACGTCTACTCTCAAACCATCCTCTTCTAAGTTCCACACCAAGCATAACACTTTCAACTTACTATCTCTCTCAGACCTACTTTCTTCGCACAACTCTTCCTGAACCCACAAGTCATACAGCTCTTTAGAATTAGTGTTTAGCTTTGTCAAATTAAAACTCGCGTCTCTCAAAATAGATACCGCCTCTGATGAAAGACTGAAAGCTGATTCTACACTTTCCCCTCCATAACACAAATCGTCTGCATACAGTGAGCTATTTAACATCTCGACACAGTTTTTGTTTGTTTCCGCATATTTCTTTAAATGATGTTTGATCGTTGCACTCAATAAAAACGGCGAACAATTACATCCAAATAATACTCTGTTCATTTGCATAATTTTAAAGTCCTCACTGTCATTATCAGGATACCAGAGAAATTTTAAATATTGCCTATCTTCCCTTGCTATCCCAATCATCAAAAACGCCTTTTCTATGTCACCGCAGAATCCAATTTTAAATTTTCGAAAGGAAAGAATGATATCCAAAATATTCGGATTTAGGTTTGGGCCCTTTTCTAAGCAATCGTTTAACGATAATTTTCCTCTTTCGCAACTGCTGTAATTAAATACCATTCGAACTTGAGTGCTTTTTTTTATCTTTACGGACCACTGCTCGGAATGGCATAAAGTACCCCTCTCTCGTATCCTCACACTCTTGAATAATGTTGTTTTGTGTCTGAAATTTAATTATTTCCATAAACTGTTCCCTCACAAAGCTGTTACCCTTTAACTCTCGCTGCACCTTTTCGCTAAACCAAAATTATTTTCCAAATGCTCTGCACTCCTATTCCACAACAAGCGAGCCTCATACCTCCCGTCTACATATTTCAAATCCTCTTCAAATTGTTTAATTATTCACTCATCGCCAGAACTCCTTTCCGACGCGCACTCAGAGATTCCTAGACTTTCAATCTCCCAAAGCTGACGAATCTGTTCCGATATTTTTAATTCCTCTTCCGAATCGATGTGTATAAACAAGCCGGTGGAGTCTGACCCTGAACTTAACTTCTTTCTCTCTCCCCCCATTCTACCACTCAACGTCCAACCGAATATGCTTTCATGCAGTACTAAATATTCTGTTAACCGATGTGTTTTCCCCGTTAAGATGTAGTTCAAGTAATCATTCCCAATTAAAATCTGTACCTCTGCCACTTCACTATCGCAGCTGTCAGATAAGTGAAATCCTTGTTGGCGAAGATTGTTTATAATTTCTGCAGGTGGCTTGGGTAATGCATTGGAACATATGGTTTTTACCTCGAGTGCTTCGATGATTAGAGTGAACCCGGTCTTATTTTTTAGAGAAAGTCTTTTTCTTTTAAATTCTCGCACTGGCGGATTCGAAGATGCAAATGTATGAATTCTCAATCTTTCTGTACCAATAGTTGGTAAACTTGCTTTTCTAGAAATAGACTGACAAACATAAGATCTTTCGGAAGCAGAATCGCATAACAACCTAACATTAAATGTGGAATTATTTCCTACCAGTTGACCTCTCAATGTTTCATAATAAATCACGTCATTAGGAATTTGCTTGCTCAGTGTTTCGAGGAATAGTGAACTAACGTTTGTCTCTTTTGCTGCGCTCGCAGTATTTTTAATGGATTTATTTTCTTGCCCATCTGCATCACACAGGCTCTCTAAATGCGACAAAGATTTGCAAATATTACATTTAACCCACTTTGCCTTACAAAATGTTTTTTGTGACCCTTTTTTAAACTGCGCTTGCACTTAAATTGATCGTATAGTGCTTTGCGTTTCTCTGAAATACTTAAGTCGCAGTCTTCTGAGAGGTGAGATTTAAGACAAAAGTCGCACATATAATTTTCGACTGATGTATTAAGCGTCGCCACTGATACCATTTTCTTTTTAATTGGAGCAACACTCTTACGATAGTTGTCGGTATTTCTTTCACTGGTTATCGAAAGTGTTTGTTGTTTAAGACCCAGAGTTAGTGACTTTTCGCGCGCTTCTACTTCTCTCTTTAGAAACATAATAAATCTGACACTGTTGACTCTGTGTCGACCTTTTGCCCCCTACTAAACTGTAACACTAAATCTTGCGGTATACACTTATATAAAATAGGAAGTAATAGATTGCCGTAAGAATTAAAATTAATATCTAATGTCTCTAAACTTCTTGTTTGAACTGTTATTTCATCATATAGTTTTCTTAAACTGGATACATCACTTGAACGACATACTGGCTCTAAAGCTAGGAGAACGTTCATATGCGCGCTAACTAATATTTCTTTTTTCCCAAATCTGTCAGTTAAGATTTCGATCGCCTTTTTATAGTTTTCTCCTATTAATGGCAATCCGCTTATAGCTTTTGCAGCTGAACCGGTGAGTAAAGATCTTAAATAGTTAAACTTCTCAACATCTTGAAGCGTATTGTTTTCGTGAATGGCAGTTTTATACTGAGCCCAAAATTCAGTAAATTTACATAAATCGCCGCTGAAAGTTTCTAAGGTAATGCGAGGCAATTTAGTATTATAATTAGTTTTGATTTCCGAAACTTGTGAAGTTGTTCCGGTTTTACCCACATTTTGAATATATCTATTGACTTTAGATTTACATCTAATGATGGATTCGCTGTATTCTAAACAATGTTCTACTTCTGTCTCTAATTCCTGAACAGTGCTTTGAGCATTAATAGCTTCATCATATTTTAACAAGCTAGTTTCTCTCTCGATTAACACTGAAAGTGATTCCTGCAACACTTCTAGGTTCGGATTCTCGCTTTGCAATTCCTCATCTAATTTCCTTATTAATTTTGTTACACTGGTACGAACCGAACCTCTAATTTTTCTATTTCTCTCAACGGTTTCTTCAGAACTCATTATCAAAGATAAATTGCATGCAGATAAAATGAAATGACTCACCTTCCCGGCCGATGCACCAAAAACTTGATGTATGTAATAACTTACTTACATCTTCTTTTATCGGTGGTTCTTGTGTTCTATTGGCCAAACAAAGACACTTTCCTTTAACTAAAATTCTCAACATTAGAGATACAGAAAATATATTAAAAATGTATATGATATAGTGCCCAAACCCAGCATGCATAATTTATCAATTAAATTTGACTTCATTTATATGTATTTTTCAAATCATGAGAAACAGTTTTTGACAGTTTTATCTATTTAATGAAGAGAAGACTATGTACAAATATTATATAGTACAGATTACAGAGTATCTAGTTTATGTCACTCTCAACCACTCTTATCAACCTCTCAACCCTCTCTGCCGAAACTCTTAATTAGCTAAACATACGGGCGGCGCAGCGCCCTCTATCTCTTTTTTCTACAGTGTGCCAGTGGACAAGCTGATGAGAAGCTGAAAACTAATAGCTTGAATCCTGGTGAATGGACTGCCTGCATAGGCATTGTCTTGATTTTTTCCATGTGTAATATGAATGCAAGCCAGTTTGCCTTAAAGCATCCCTTCTTGGAAAATATCTTCTAGTGTCTCATCACAAAAATCAGTCAAAAACTGTTTCTCATGATTTGAAAAATACATATAAATGAAGTCAAATTTAATTGATAAATTATGCATGCTGGGTTTGGGCACTATATCATATACATTTTTAATATATTTTCTGTATCTCTAATGTTGAGAATTTTGATGTTTTAATTTAACCCTGAATAAAATGTTAAGTACTATAAGCAAACTAAGCAGTATTGTATTTGATGTCGGAACAATATATATATATATATATATATATATATATATATATATATTTAAATTTTATGCTCGTATATTTGTGCTTATTGGAATTTTAGTACAAATTATTTTGGTATGATGTGGCCTGTTCTCACTTAAAATGCATTTTGTATTTTGATTTTTTTTCTTCTGTTATTTGCATTTTAATAGTTTGGCCATAACAATTATGAATGCCAAATTAACATGTATGAGAATACTGTATTAAATTTTGAGAAAACCTTTAGGTGTCATTTATTATAAAGATTGAGATGACTGTTTTTATAAATGCATTCATTCTTATCTATTTAAGAATTATCATTTAATCATTCAAGAAATTATCATTCAAGAAAAAGAATAATATATTATAATACTAAATAAAATATACTTTGTCTTTTTTTTTAAATATCCAAGGCTACTATATCCACACTCAAAGAGATGCATTTCTTTTTTGTGAAGTGTGTGATGATAAATTACTGTTAAGTATCTTAAGTTGTTCATAAATAGTGCTCATTTTTCATAATGCAACAAACAAACCTCACATGATTAATTAATTAATAGACATATTTTTGAAATTGACATTAGTCCTCTATCCACCCGTAACTATGGGCCAGCTCCTGGGCAGATTCCTACTGTCATCTACAATATGCCCAAGCCCTTCGCCAATGACAGTTTCTTCTGAATACCCATATTTTACAATTAAATTCACGAATCTGATCTGGCTGAGTTTCATATCAGGAGAATTAATGAAAGCAAAATACATTCATCACCTCAAACCATTTACCATTTTTCTCCAACTAGCTGGATGATTATGTGATTGGTGTGCATGGATGGTAATGTGAAAGGATGTGATTAGATTTCTTCTAGGTCACAACAGTTTTTAATAATGAAAAGATCTTTTTTTTTTTTTTTTTTTTTTTTTTCAATGCCCACTTTTTTAAAAGCAAACTTAATTAGCTGGATGATCACTACGAGTTTCTTGACATATTTGAAAGTAAAATATTGCATCTACATTCATTTTGAATAAATTGTTATTACTGTAGTCTGCAATCATTGAGTTTATTTTAAGATTATTTGTGCTTTTTTTGTTTGTGGAATAGGAGGCTGTATGTTTTACAGATTTTCTGTTTATTTAGCCAGTTTTCTATATAATGGCTCCATTATATAGAAATTTATGTGCCCTGTTTTAAAAATTATGTATAGCTTAATTTAAGTTTGTCTCATGTCAGATGAACAATGCTGCTAATCTGGTTGAGAAATTAAGAAAGTCTGACCATTCCATGAAAAATCTCTTAGAACAGCTAACTGATTAAAACACATATGCATACTAATTAACTGTGCTCATCAAAAGTGCTGTATTATTTAATGCTTTTTCTGATGAGCAAAATTCAAAGCATTATTTCTCTTGTTTTCTGCGTATGAAGTTTGCAGCAAAATGGAATTATTATTATTTTTTTTTAATTTCATTCACTGATATCACTATTTTTATATGTCTGATAACAATCTACTGCATAAGTAATATCTATATACAAACATAAACCAAAATCTTGCTTTAGAAGAATTCCACCGGTTTCGATTCTCGAATAGATAAGACCACAGAATACTGGTGATACAATTTAGGTTTGAATTCTATCAAATGGGTTAACTACATCTCTGTTTTTACAGTTTTCCCTATGTTTAACATGAATACAAGTCAGTTTCATTCAAAAAGTACTCAAAGAATGGCATCTTTTCCTTTAAGCAGATAGCCCTCAGGACCTTTGCCTTAAAAATTCAACAGCTGAGCATGTACTAAAAGATAACATAGTATACTAATGTCCATTTATAACTTTCAAATGAAGTGGTCGATTTAAATTTCACCTCTGGTGCTATAGCAATATATGTGACTTATGTAAACAGCAAGTTGAAATGTTCTAAGGAACGGGGTTTTTAATTTTATTTTCTTTTCATATAGCAAACTAGCTTGCCTAAGCATATATGCAAGTCTAATTTTATTTTTACAAAAGATTCTTATTAAAATACATACATGTATGACAAAGAAACGGGCGTAGCAAGGGGGGGCATCTGTCCCCGGGCGCAGAATCCAAGGGGCGCCACACTGATGTTACGACATTTTAGAATTAAATGTTTTCCATGCTTGGCAAGCAGTAGGGGGTGCGAAATCTTCAGTTGTCCCTAGGCGCTGAAAACCCTAGCTACGACTCTGCAAATAAATGGATGCACATAAACTGTAACTAATAAAACAATTGAGCAATATGTGAACATAGATGCTGATGGTTCAAGTGTCATGTAACAGGGTATGACTGCAAACCCTATAGTGGTGCTGCAAATATAAATTATTTTGTGATTCAAAGCAGGCATAAAAACTAGTATACAGTTTATCCCCATATGACACAAAACAAAAAGTATGTAATCAGAAAAAATATCATGTAGACATTGGATTTACCCAACTTATAAGCTTCGGTAAAGGCCTTATCATTCACCTTAAATCTGTAGAATGGTCAGCACCCTTCAGCCTTGGAAACAGCTCCAGAAAAACATCTCTAAAATTTATAGGATTGTGAGCCAATTGTATATAGATTATGTTGACCTAATCCACACTACAGTAGAACATGTGCCTCTGAACCATTACCATCGAAACTGCAATTGCAGAGTCACTATGTACGCTAATCTCGATATTAAAGCACTAGTAGCTCTATTTGCGATTGTGCTACAGTAGATGAATATAGAACACCATAGAATGGTTATGTATAGTATTAGGTTAATTTAGGAGCGAAAAAAAAAGTATTAGAAATGGCCTATCCCGGATTCGAAATCTGGGCTTAAAGACTGCCATCCAGAAGTGCTTCCAATTACATCATGAAAGCATGCGGTGAGAAAAAAGAAAATTCCGTACATTCTTCCCCATTTAAAGGGCAGTTGGGGAGGTGGTAACCTAATCACCACCTGCTGGTGGTGAAGAATTATCGTGTACCACATTTTAGTTTGGGAATAACTTGGTTAGTTGGTTTAGCCTTTAGGTATTTATTTGGAACAGGAAATATCAGCGAATGATCGCCCCAAGATTTGCATTCTGGACTTCCCGGTTGCCAGCCGAACGTGCTTCTAATTAGAAAACGAAGGCAAGCGGTAAGGAAAGAGAAAATTAGTGACTTAGTATCTTATTTAATTTTGGTTGCACACAGTTCCCATCTGTGGCTAGGCGAATTTCCCGGTCAGTAGCATAAATCCTAACCTTCCTAGTGGACAGCGTGCTTCCGCTCCTGTAAAATATTGCGATTTAAGAAGTCATCCACGATAGCTGATCAGTTCTACAATTATATAAATAATAAAAATTAGGAATGAAATGGAGAAATTAATGTAACGTTAGTACAAACAAGAAGATGCAACAAAAAGATCAATTAGGAGATCACTAAGGGTCCGGTATTGTACAGCTTGTACATATACGTAGCATGACATCTATGGGTTGTAGAAGAGGATATAAAGCTTGTAGCGTTGCGCGCCTCCAACTTGCACGCAACCAAGAGGTGACTGTTGAAACTGGATAAATGACAGAGTCTTGTTAAGGGTTTAAGTCCCTTTTTATTCAATGTAATAAATTACAAGTGCGTGCTCTTGACGCTCACAAACTACGCCAACTCGGCGGTAAAATAAAAGTAAGAACCTGAAAAGAAACTAATGACAAGACTCTAACTACGAGGCTCTCTAAAAGTAACTAACCTCACCGCGTTTTATAATACCGTTTGCTAATTCAGCAAACTTGAAGATCACGTTGAACGATTAACAATACTTCAAGGCAAGCACACAGGCCGAAACGCGGGGTTCTTCAATTTCTGGCTAACTACCTCCGCGCTCGTGAAGTAAGAACAGCACACCTCGAACTCGTTTCCTTTCTATTTAACTCAGAATACTTCCGCTGATAATTTGAATCCTTGCGCGTTCTACTAAAATTTACATACTCTGGCACTGGCAGTTCCAGGGGAAAGTAAGGCTTGACAGGAAAGATAGTTTAAACTTAAAATAAATGTTAGTTAAAATAAATATAAACCCTACATTTGCCGCTGCCAGAATTTGGAAAACTTGGAAGCAGGTCCTACAAACGACCTGTTGTAAGTTTCTATAATTCTGAACTAACTCTCGAGAACCTCGTTTACACACACAAAAAAAAAAAAAAAAAAAAAAAAATCTTATGTAACAAATTATATACTAAATTTCTGTGGATACTTATAACTCTCTCTTCTTACAGCAACTTTTCCTGGACTTCAGCAATCAATCTTGTTCTTTTCCTTCCAGCATCTGGAAGGAATAAGTATCAGTATCTTTCTAAATACATTATAATTTACACTTTCTTGACACTGAATAAATTTTTGTTTTTAAACGATTCGTTTTCCTTAGTTATTGATTAATTCACATTCATTCAATTTTTCAAGCATTAATTTAACTTTAACCTGGCTCTCCACCATGTGTGGTGTCAAACGGGAATATTCGTGTTTTAGTCTTACAACACTTCCCCTAACCACCACGATTTGTTAGAATTCAACGACCAAATAGGCACACCTTACTCGACATTCTACAACTCGATGAGCTACTTTAACATTCTTAAAAATTCAAGTGTAGGTGGAGAACCCTACAAAACACATTCATTCTAACTTCCCCCTCATTCATCTTTAAACATGCAGGCTTTCGCTCTAAAGCATGACTTTATCTACAGTTTAATACTTAAATTTTGAATTCATTGCTTTTGAGCATTTTACTTTTAGCATCTAAAATTTTATGCTTCTAGACTAAATTCTACTTTTACATAACATTCAAGTATTTACGTACATTTTCAAAATTTTAATACATATAATTTTTACAATTTACCATAAACTGAATAAGAGAAAATAAATTTTTACTTTACTCATTCTGCGCCAAGCTGGCGGCACTGAAACTAAAATTCTTATTAATACAAGAATACGAAGTTATTTTTGTTTTCGGCCACATTTTTGGCTTTAACATAACAGAATTAGTCTTTCGACCAACAGAAAATGCTTGTACTTAGCTTTTATACTTAAAGAAAATAATACTTTTGCCTTAGCTAAATAAAGTAAAACAAAACTAAGTCTCAACCGAGACATATTGACGTTCGTCAAAACATAGAACTTCGTACTTATGCATAACATTTCGGAACAAAAGAGAAAAAAAAAATTATAGAAGATTTTAACTTATCTTTGAGTTTTCGATGATTGAAACTCCGTCATTCTTTTCTGGCAATATTGTTCCCAAGTTATAGGTTTCATGGACGTCAATCTTCTCCTTACTGACCTCCGAGTGTCGTCCACATTAGTTTTTCTTTTGCGTCCTCTGCATGCTGGCCTCTTGGCGGAGTAATCGTCGGGTTGTTGTCGTTTCCGTTTTTCCATGGGACGGCTGGTCTTGACGTCTTCCGGTCTGGAGTCCTTCTTGAATTTCTTCTGTTGTTCCTGGTATTTTTGTTCCTCCTGCTGCCGTTTCAGTTTCCGGAATGGCGGCCTACTGGCACCTGACTCTCTGGCCCTGGGAGCGTTCTCCTTGATGTATAATTTCTCCTGCGATACGTTGTATGTGGTGTTTTGCTCTTTACTACGGTTTCTTTACGCGGTGCATCTGCCTTCTTGTTTTTCTTAAATGCTGGAGTTTGAAAGTTTTTATTTTTTCTTTTTGGTACCGTCGTCCGGGTTGTAGAAGGGCTAGGTCTCTCTTCAGTTCTCTGCTTCTTGGGTGGTGGAACAGTTGTTGTTATTTCTGGACCTTCTACTTCGTTCAGACTTGAGTCCTGCAAGAAACTTTTAAGGATTTCAAAATCATTTGGATTATAGTATTTTTTCACCTGGTCGGGACTTGCTTTACAGATCTCCCCACTCTCGTTTTTAAGGTATAATACGACTCCTTTGATTTCCTGAATTACATAGGGGCCTTCAAATTTTGGAGCTAGCTTTGCCGTAAAATTGTCTGGGGCACTTGATAAAGAAAATTTCCGCTTCAATACTTTATCCCCAACTTTAAAATCTGCTTCACGGCGTTTTCTATCATAATATGCTTTTTGCTTATTTCTTGCCGTATCCGAGCTTTTAAGAGCCTGATCAATAAGTTTTTGCACATCTTTCTGTTTAAACTCTTGCTCTCTTTGTTGCACAAAGAATAATTTATCTAAAGGCGTAATTAACTTTTGGCCTAAAAATAATTCTGCTGGGGTTTTTCCCGTAGTATCGTGATTTGCCGTTCTTAAAGCATAAGCTAATTCATTTATGTAGCCATCCCAGCGCTTTGATGTGTGCTCACGTAACTGCGAAATATTTTTACTATGTTTTTATTCACTCTTTCTGCTATGCCTGTGGTCTATACGAAACCATTTTGATATGGCGTATGCCAAGTCCATTGCATATGTTTTCAAATATTTGACTAATGAATTGTTTTCCGTTATCGCTAATGACTTTTATCGGTGCACCGTATTTTAAAATGTATCTGTGTAAAAATGCATCTGCGACTGTTTTGGCTGACCCGCGTTTAAGTGGAACAATTTCTGTCCATTTTGAAAAATGATCTACTTATATTATTATGATTAATAAAAGAAAACGATTTTTATTTAACTCGCTCTGGGGGAAGGGACCAAGAAGATCTATGCCTAAAATTTCATTCGGAAATGTAGCGCGAATGCTATTTAAGTACCCGGCCGGGCTGTAATTAATATCATTTATTAACTGACATTGATTGCAGGACCTGACGTACGCCGTTACTATTTTGTATAATTGCGGGAAATATACCGCCTCGCGTACCCTTTTTAAAGTCTTTCTGACCCCTAAATGATCCGCTGTTTTCGCGTCGTATAATTCCTTCAAAATGCTTAATCGAAGCGAGGCTGGGATGACTGGTTTGTACTCAAGATTTTCGTTTGTTGTTTTCGTATAAAATAATAAATTATCTATTATTTCATAGTTTTCTGCTCTATTTCTTATCGCATCGATATCTGTGTGCTCAAAGCTTTCGGGGGTCTTTCAAATATGCATAGATATTTCCAAATTCAGGATCAGCTTTCAGTTCAGTGATAATCGTATCTCTAGAATCTAAAATTTTTGAAGTCAACACAGCGCATTTAAGTTCATTTCCTTCATCGTCCAGTTTTATACGAGAAAGTGCGTCAGCTACATTGTTTTCCTTACCCGGTTTATATTTTATTCTGATATTATATTCTTGGAGTTTTAAAGCCCATCTTATTAACCTGGGCGTTAGGTTTTTCCCCGAGTAAAGTCTACCAACAGCCGCATGATCCGAAAAGACTGTTACTGGCGCTTTGCCGAAATAAACTCGAAATGTGTGTACAGCCATTAATACGGCTAATGTTTCTCTTTCTGTAACTGTATAATTCCTTTGTGTCTGATTCAACGTTTTACTAAAAAATGCCAGAGGATGGCTATTTTGCATAAGAACCGCACCCACCGCATAGTCTGACGCATCTGCTGCAATTTCCAGGTTTTCGTCCCCCTCCGGGAATTTTAAAACAGGGGCATTGATGAGCGCTTCTTTTAATCTTTCAAATGCTGTATTTGCTTCCGCTGTCCACGTAAATTTACCTCTCTTTCTTTTGATTACTAAGAGTGGTTCAACAATATTAGCGAAATCTTTTATGAAAGACCGATAGTAAGAACATAACCCAAGAAAAGAAGAAAGTTTCTTGGCGGTGTTGGGCGATGGGAAATTCTTGATGGCTTTTATTTTTGAATCTTGCGTTTCTATACCCTTTTGCGAAATTTTATAACCGAGATATTTAAGTTCTTTAGTTGCGAACTTGCGTTTTGAGGCGTTAATTGTAAGACCGGCCTCTTTTAATAATTTAAAAACTTGTTCTAGATCATTAATATGTTGTTCCAACGTACTACTCGTTATAATTATATCATCTAGATAAATTAAAGTTGATTTTCCTAGGACAGGCTTTAGAACAATGTCCATAGCTCTCTGGAATGTTGATGGGGCCCCACACAACCCAAAAGGCATGCGTAAAAATGCATAAGTGCCCGATTTTGTTATAAACGCGGTTTTATGTATATCTTCGGGTCTCATAGCTATTTGATAGTAGCCAGACGTTAAGTCCAAAGTAGACATATATCTTGTCGATTTGATCTGTCTAATGATCTCGTCTATAACCGGCAAAGGGTAAACTGGAAATTTGGTAATACTATTTAGTTTTCTGTAATCAATAGCAAACCTCCAAGCCCTTTTATCCGAAGGAGGAAACTCGTTCTTTTTCCTACATAGTACGACTGGACTCGCGTACTCACTATTTATGGGCGTTATTATTTTATTCTTTAACATCTCCTGAATATGTTCTTCGATGATTACGTCTTTTTGTTTGTCATACCGATAAGGTTTAGTCCTACAAGGTTTTTCGGCATTTAATTGAATCTTGTGCGTAACTATTTGGTAGTTTCCTGGTTTTTCTGAAAACAAATGAGAAAAATTACTCACCACTTGCTGTATTGCTTTACTTTCATGGTCATTCAGATGGCTAAGGTCCAGTTAAGGTGTCTCCACAGGTTCCACCACCCTCTGGTCCATCTCCAACACCACGGAACTATCTTGAAAATTTAATTTGGCCCTCGCGGCCCTTAAAAACTCCATACCTAAAATAAGAGAATGTTGCAGATCTTTCACTACAAAAATTAATACTTTGAGACTTTCCTCTTTTACCTGTAAGTTTAATGATAATTTCCCGATGCAGTGACATGTTTTTCCTTGCGCCGCTATAATTTCCGTATTTTTGGTTTTAAATAATCGTACCCTATAAAAATTCTTTTTGAAGAAATTTTCACTCATAAAATTTCCTTCTGCTCCTGTATCGATGAGGGCTTCTACTGGTACATCGCCAACCAGGACTTGTATAATTGGTAGATGTGAGTTTTTTACGATGAGAGTATTTAAATGTCTTTTTGAGGGTTTTTTAAAAACTTCCGGGTTCTGGACCCTCCCTTTCACAGGCCCCTCTACTCGTTTAAAGCTTTCCTTTCAATTTGTGCCTTCTGGGTACGCGGATGTTTATTTTCGAATTTTCTTTTTGGGCCTTGACCTTCGAGTTTCGATGAGTTAGCTTGATAGCTCTTTCCCCTATAAGAGCGATTTCCATTTCTGGTTTCCTCATTTGAAGATTTCCTTTCCGTCGAAATTGACGTTTGGCTTGATTGACGCTCTCAAAGTCTGGACCAGGTATCCAAATCCTTCCAATTGGCTTGTCATTTCTTGGTGTTGTCCAGCGGCTTCCATCCGATTTTCGGCCATTTCAGTTCGATAATTGCTCGGGCGCCAATGTAGCGTTGCGCGCCTCCAACTTGCACGCAACCAAGAGGTGACTGTTGAAACTGGATAAATGACAGAGTCTTGTTAAGGGTTTAAGTCCCTTTTTATTCAATGTAATAAATTACAAGTGCGTGCTCTTGACGCTCACAAACTACGCCAACTCGGCGGTAAAATAAAAATAAAAACCTGAAAAGAAACTAATGTCAAGACTCTAACTACGAGGCTCTCTAAAAGTAACTAACCTCACCGCGTTTTACAATACCGTTTGCTAATTCAGCAAACTTGAAGATCACGTTGAACGATTAACAATACTTCAAGGCAAGCACACAGGCCGAAACGCGGGGTTCTTCAATTTCTGGCTAACTACCTCCGCGCTCGTGAAGTAAGAACAGCACACCTCGAACTCGTTTCCTTTCTATTTAACTCAGAATACTTCCGCTGATAATTTGAATCCTTGCGCGTTCTACTAAAATTTACATACTCTGGCATTGGCAGTTCCAGGGGAAAGTAAGGCTTGACAGGAAAGATAGTTTAAACTTAAAATAAATGTTAGTTAAAATAAATATAAACCCTACAAGCTTGATAATGGTATATTCTCAAAACATGAACGGAAGCTACTGCACGGTACATTCGGTTTTAACAACATAGATTTGTAATCTCAGTGTGACAGTTCTACAGACAATATCTGGACGACTTTGTCTGGAAGTTTGAAAGAAGGCCAAAGTGCGACTATACACATCATGTCAGTAGTTTGGATTACATTTCGAACAAAGGGAGCAGCTATCTGAAGGTTTAGTAATGCTCATCGCCAAATTAGACTTTTATATGCCCGTAGCACTTCAAAGATTTTGGTGCCTCCATATACATCTATAGTATAACGCCTCTTTCTCATCATTCCCTCTTTCTTGGCCTTGGATTAACTGCACTATGTATTCCTTTCTAAAACCTGCAGTGAGAATTTTATTTTTGTGGTGCCTTTGCACTCTTTCTTTGAATCTTTAAGCACCTTTTTGTAACGCCGCCTTTACCTGATGCCCTAAGCACGTGCTTACTTTCCTTAATGGCTAATCCAACTCTGGTAGTGTTTTCCCACAAACAACCACGACAGGATATGAAGAACTGATATCTTCTCTTATCAGGTTCAATGTTTCTTCTAACCTTCTTCGGAAACATACAATGACCTGACTAGAACAGAGAGCTTACTAAAGCTATGTTCACTAATTGTAGTAAGTAGACAGGATACAGACGAAGGGTATACAAAACCCTTTATTTTTTTCTTTATATACAATGACTTCCGTACTTCGGAATACAATGACCCTCCACTCGGGGTCTAACTTAAAAGATATCAAAATAAAACTAAACTCTAATTTAACTTTAGAATAAGATTGGCCTTATAATAACAGAAAGCGTATGTAGCACAGAGACTGTGAACACTACAATACGTTTAATTTATCAAGAGGATTAAAACCTCTGGCCTGGAAGGCAAAGTAGCAACTGCGTAACTTCTAAGGTAAGCGGCCTGCTTCGAACTCACGGCTTCCTCTCTTCTGCTTGGCAAAAAGGCCACACTTAAATACTTGGCGTTCGCCAGACAACTTTGCATAAACTCCTTCACGCTTATAATTCTGGCCGGAAGTAGAAAATAAGAAGTGATAGTAAAGATTTAAAATAAAATAAACGTTAGTAAAACTTAAGATCCTTACATACTTCCCGCCAGAGTTAATTAGTTTGAAACTGAGGTCTAAAACGACCTTGTTGAAAACTTTTAGCTCTAGAAACTAACGCGAGGCCAAACTTTTACAATCATAATTTAGCTAGAAACTAGAAAATTTTAAAAGAAAGAAATTTGTTACAATAGCAGCTCCCGGAATATACAACAATCTTTTTTCTTTTTCATCTGTACTGCATCAAAACAGGAACTTTATTCAATTCTGGTTCCTTCCAGAGATCTGGAAGGAAAACTAGTTTAATGAAATGTTACAGAATGACATTGCAAATAACATATAGAATATACTTTTCTTAACATTCTTATTTCATTCATGACTATTTTAATTATCTCTCCCCGTGCTCTCTGACATGTGTTGTAAAAACACCAAACACGAATGTGTTTCTGTCTATGTGTTCAACACTTCCTCCTACAATCAAAACACTAATGTGTTAAAATTCAACATACGAGACCTCTTAACACACCCTAATTTCAACTCTAGACCCTGAGGTACTATTCTGAAAGTGGCTAACTCTAAAGTGTAGCGTCAGAGAGCCTAACTACATCATTCAACCTTTAACACATATTCACCATGATTTAATCTTTACAGTCACACGAATAACAAATTTTTTAACATTACTTTCACTTTTACCATATCACGTTATTTCTAAACATTCAAAATAACAGTTCACATGTATACAAGAACATATCAAGATGCCGTTAATTTTACACATTTGAAAACATACATTAGTAGTACATTGTTAACTTCTATTCTTTTCAAAGCAAGTGCCAATTCTTTCTACATTGAAATAATACTACATTTCAAAAAGTCTTTCAGACTAAAACTTCTTTCTTGTTAGAATGTTTTAAATAAAATTTATACAATAACTTTTTACAATATTTAAGTCTTTATACAACGCTATTATACATCAACTTTAGTTTTACGCGCGAGTAATTGAAAAACATAATAAGAAAATCGGTCACAACTCATTTCTCGCCCTTTTGGCGATAAAGGTAGACCTCGCATGAGGTAAAACTTCTTGAAATCTGCCACTTGCAGTAAGAATGAAAGATTAACTTAAGTTTGTAAAGTAACATAAAATTTTACTTATCTTTGTAATATTCAGACATCCTTTTCTGGGCCCAGTCTTTAAAGGTGCTGCAGACCGTAGCTTGGTTGATCCTCCTTCTTGTACGGGCTCGCCCTTCAGTGCTTTCCTCTGGAAGCTTCCGTTTTTCACCACTACGGCCACCCTTGAACATCTTCCTTCTGTCCTCTGCTTGTGGTCTTGGCCGTTTGAAGGCAGCTGGTCTTGGTGGAACCGGGAAACTTCTGTCGTGATCCTGCTTGGACCTCGTTGTTGGCCGTTCAAATTTTTCTTGTACTTTTTCCTCCGCCGCTGATGGCCCTTCCGCAGTTCGGCGACTTTTGCTGCGGAGAGTTCTGTCGGATGAGTCAATCTTCCGTTTCACAGCCGGGTTATAGTTGCCGTCCTTTCTCCCGGTCTTTTCCACATACGTCGTCCTTCTCCCTTCTTCATTCTGGGGGTGTTCGTGAACTCTGTTTTTTGGACGGTGGAACGGCTTCTTTTTCTTTGTACCTTCAATTTTTCCGCGGGGCAATTTTCTTTTCACTTGCTTCTGTCTCTCATTGGCTTGCCCTTGTACTTGTCGTTTTCCCACCTCTGGAACTTGTACCTGCGGTGTCTGCCGTACCGGATCCTGCAAAAGATCTGAAAAGATTTGCATTTTATTACGGTCATAGAATGGTTTTATCTGGTCAATGTTTGCGGAACAGGTTTCACCATTTCTTGCCTTTAACACTACAACAGCGTGAGTTATTTTTTCTATAACATATGGTCCTTCAAAGCGTGGAAAAAATTTGGCAGTTTTATCTTCTGGTGCTGAAGAAAGTGAATGCTTAATTTTTAGTACTTCATCCCCTACTTTATAAGTTACTCCCCGTCGTTTCAAGTCATAATACAATTTTTGTTTTCTTTGTGCTACTTCCGTATTCTTTTTTGCTTCTTTTATTAGTTTTTCTATATCACCCATTTTAAATTCTGGGGCTCTTTGTTGCACATAAAATAGTTTATCTAACGGTGTTATAACCTTTCTGCCTAGAAATAACTCAGCAGGAGTTTTGCCCGTTGTATCATGTTTTGCGGTCCTAAGGGCGAAAGCAAATTCATTGACATAGTTATCCCAGCTTTTATGAAAATTTTTAACATAACTACGGATAATTTTCACTATATTTCTGTTGACCCGTTCCGCTATATTTGATTGCGGCCGATACGGGACCATTTTTAAATGACGTATGCCCAGTTTTTGGCACATGTCTTCAAATACATTACTTACAAATTGAGGACCATTATCCGATATAACTTTTAGGGGCGCCCCGTATTTTAAAATATATTTATTTAAAATAGAATCGGTAACTAATTTCGCGGAGGCTCGTTTTAAGGGAACAATTTCGGTCCATTTACTAAAATGATCAACTATAACAAGGAGATAGCGACTTTTGTTTAACTGACTTTTTGGGAAAGGGCCCAATAAATCGATGCCGATTATTTCATTTGGAAATTCGGATTTAATACTATTTAGAAACCCGGCCGGGCGGAAATTAATATAATTAACGGCTTGACATGTTGGGCAGGACTGGACATACGCCCTTGTTAACTTTTGCAGTTCAGGAAAGTAGACTGCCTCGCGTACGCGTTGAGTAGTTTTTCGAATACCAGCATGAGAAGCTAAAGGGCTGTCATGGAGCTCTTGCAGGATATTTAATCTAAGACTAGCTGGGATAACAGGTCGAAATTCGTTGTTGGAATTCGTAGTTTTTGTATAAAATAATAGACCATCTATTAGTTCGTAATGGGCCGCCCTATTTCTTATCGCCACAATATCTTGGTGGCTAAAATTTTCAGGATCCTTCAAATACTCATAAATACTTCCAAACTCAGGATCCTTACCCAGTTCGGTTATTACAGTTTCTCGGGAATTTATTGTACACGCTGTCAGCATTGCAACTTTTACGGTATTACCCTGTTCGTCTAATTTAATTCGTGACAGGGCATCTGCTACGATATTTTCCTTTCCGGGGGTATGCTTGATTACCAGATTATATTCTTGCAGCTTGAGTGCCCATCTTATTAACCTTGGGGATAAATTTTTTCCAGAGTACAATCTAGTTACCGCCGCATGATCAGAATATACTGTTATCGGCGCCTTTCCAAA
Source organism: Stegodyphus dumicola (assembly GCF_044657685.1). Classification (NCBI taxonomy): domain Eukaryota; kingdom Metazoa; phylum Arthropoda; class Arachnida; order Araneae; family Eresidae; genus Stegodyphus; species Stegodyphus dumicola. The sequence continues at coordinate 74,589,834 of NC_140771.1, forward strand.
ATAGACTCGGAACTTTTGCACTGCTAACAGAACTGCAAGTGCCTCTCTCTCGGTCGCGGAATAGTTTCTTTGTGTTTGATTTAAAGTTCGGCTAAAAAATGCTACTGGCTGCTGATTTTGCGAAAGTACCGCTCCTACCGCATAATCCGAAGCATCCGCTGAAATTTCTAAATTTTCATCCTTTTCAGGAAATTTCAACACAGGGGCTTGCGTTAATGCTTGTTTTAATTTTTCGAAAGCACTATTGGCTTCGGCCGTCCACGAGAATCTTGCCTTTTTCCTTTTTAATTTTAACAACGGCTCAGCGATAGCCGCAAAATCTTTTATAAAGGACCTATAATATGAACAAAGTCCTAGAAAAGAAGAGAGCTTCTTTGCCGTGTTTGGAGTCGGATACTTTTGTACAGCGATTATTTTTGATTCATCTGTCTCGATCCCTTTTTGCGATATTTTGTAACCTAAATATTTTAATTCAGGGGCTGCAAATTTGCATTTTTCGACATTAACTTTTAGACCGGCCTCATTTAATAAAGAAAACACCTGTCTTAAATCCTGTACATGTTGGTCTAGATTATCACTAGTAATAATGATATCGTCTAAATAGATAAATGTGGACTTTCCGAGAACAGGTCTTAACACAATGTCCATGCATCGCTGAAATGTTGCTGGGGCGCCTGAAAGGCCAAACGGCATTCGCAAAAATGCATAAGTGCCAGACTTGGTTATAAAAGCAGTCTTAGGCACGTCCTCAGGCCTGATCCCTATTTGAAAATAACCATTCGTTAAGTCTAAAGTTGTCATAAATTTGGTTGATTTTATGTTCCTTAAAATTTCTTCTATAATCGGTAACGGATATACCGGATATTTCGTTATGGAATTTAATTTACGGTAATCAATAGCGAATCTCCACCTTTTTGGATGCTCCAAAGGATAATCATTATTTTTCTTACATAAAACCACCGGACTAGCATAACTACTTGAGATAGGCGTTACGATCTTTTTACGTAGCATATCGGTAATATGCCATTCTATAATTTTTTCCTTATTCTTATCATACCGGTATGGTTTTTGACGAACCGGCAATGCATCTCCGGTGTCAATACTATGGTTAGTAACCTGGGTAAATCCTGGAATATCACTAAATAAGGAAGCAAATTCACTTACCACTTGTCGGATTCTATCTTGCTCGTCATTAGGCAGGTGGTCGAGATTTAACCTTGGCGGTTCAACCTTTTCTACACGCACTGGTTTCATCGTCAGCTTAAGAGACGCTTCATTAAAATCCAGTGTAGCTTGTGCGTCTGAAAGAAAGTCTATTCCTAGTATTAAGTGTGCTTGCAAATTCTTTACTATAAAAAACATCACCTTTACTTGTTCGTCCTTGATACGGATGTACAAAGGTACTTTACCTACGCACTTACATTGTTCTCCTTGCGCCGCTAATACTGTTGTATTATCCGCATTATATATGCGGTATTTGCGAAAATACTTTCTAAAAAAGACTTCTGCCACACAGGAACACTGCGCGCCGGTATCCAGGAGTGCGGTGGCCGGGATATTATTTACCAAGACTTCAATCTTCGGAAGAGTTAAATTTTTCACCATTACTGTATTTAACTTGTAGGAAGAGGGGTTTTCGTGGCCTTCGGATTTCCGCACCCTCTCGTCAGCAGAAATCCGTTTTAGTTTAAATTATTTTTTCTTTCGGTGCTTTCCTTCTTTCTCCACTGGCCTTGAGACTTTTTTCCTGGGTTGCTATTGAACTGTCGACGTTCGCCGGCTGTTTTTGAATGCTCGGGTTTCCTTGCCCACTGATTCGCTTTTTCTCCGTAGCCATGTGCTTGAGTTTGCTGTAGTCTTGGCGTACCAAATTGGTTTCGCTGTTGATATTGGCGTCTTCTTTCGACGTCCGCCGTTCTTCTACTTTCAAACTGGATTGCTAGCTCAAATAATTTTTCCAGTGTAGTCGGATTTCTCAATTCAATAAAGTCTTGCACTTGGGGTAGTAACCTCGGCAAAATCACTTGAATTATTTCAGGATCCGGACGGTTTCCATACAAGAGCTTGAAAACGTGAATTTTTCTTAAAATAAAACTCGAGATGTTTTCCATTCTTTGTTGATATATACTGAAAAGTTCTGTTTCTAATTTCGCACGATCCCTTACAACAGGGAAGGCTTTTAGTAGGGCAGTCTTGAAATTTTCGTAGGTATAGGTGGGACTTCCTGCTTGACCCAAGAGACTTCTGCCGATACATTTGAACCAGTTAAGCGCTTGGCCCCTCAAAGCGCTGGTAGCTAAGGTAACTTTTTGAAACTCGTGCACGGGGTAGAGCATGAAGTGGTCATCCAATTTTTCCAAAAAACTGGTTACCTGTGAGTTTCCATTAAACGTTGCTTCTGGTTTCATCGAAGCGCGCATGGTCTGGACAATATACCCAAATCCTTCCAGGGCGGCAGCTGGCATTTCTGGATTCTGAGCTGTTTCTGCAGGCAGCACAGGTTCTTCTTGAAACTCGGCCATGGTTATTCTTCGTCGGGCGCCACTATCAGGTTCAATGTTTCTTCTAACCTTCTTCGGAAACATACAATGACCTGACTAGAACAGAGAGCTTACTAAAGCTATGTTCACTAATTGTAGTAAGTAGACAGGATACAGACGAAGGGTATACAAAACCCTTTATTTTTTTCTTTATATACAATGACTTCCGTACTTCGGAATACAATGACCCTCCACTCGGGGTCTAACTTAAAAGATATCAAAATAAAACTAAACTCTAATTTAACTTTAGAATAAGATTGGCCTTATAATAACAGAAAGCGTATGTAGCACAGAGACTGTGAACACTACAATACGTTTAATTTATCAAGAGGATTAAAACCTCTGGCCTGGAAGGCAAAGTAGCAACTGCGTAACTTCTAAGGTAAGCGGCCTGCTTCGAACTCACGGCTTCCTCTCTTCTGCTTGGCAAAAAGGCCACACTTAAATACTTGGCGTTCGCCAGACAACTTTGCATAAACTCCTTCACGCTTATAATTCTGGCCGGAAGTAGAAAATAAGAAGTGATAGTAAAGATTTAAAATAAAATAAACGTTAGTAAAACTTAAGATCCTTACACTGTTAATGTGTACATCAGCAGTGAATTATTATCCTCTTTCCTCAAATACACTACGGCGATAAACAATAACCATTCACTAAAGATTTTGCGTAAATTGCCACTCATAATAATTTAAATTGCGAAAATCTCACAATTAGCACCTAAACACACTATTCAGCAGCACAATTCTTTCGAAAGCGGGCCGTAGTAGTCAAAAGTGGGGTCGGCGTCTTGCCAGGTGAAACTAGTCGATATTTCCGCGATGTCAAAAATTCGAAAAGTGGGGTAGGGTCAAGGAGGTTAGAATAGAAGGAGGGAAGTTTCAACTCAAACGGTGAAGCTTGGCGGCCATCTTCTTGTTATCACCGTGACTTGTGCAAGGAAGTCTGTCATTGCAACATTTTTTTCTTTTCTTTTTGAAGCATGTCAGCTTGTATTGCATATTAATGCACAAATAGATTCTCGAAAAAAATTCCGGGCATTATTTTTCACACGTAAGTATTAATTTTCTTTTTTTTTTTATGTAATATGACAACTATGTCAAAAATATCACAATGTCATGTGGTTTTCTTTCCAGATGTGGAAAAAAAAAAGGACTTAAAATAGGTTATTTAATATAACTATAATCAAAATATATTAAATACATTTTAATGTTTCTGTTTATAGCTGGTATCTTCGTTCCTTAAGATACAATGCTATATGGTAGGATTTAAATTGTATAATTTGAACGTTTTAGTTAATTCGTTTTATAACTTTCATGAAAAGTAAGAAATCAATTGTTACTATTTTTATTAATTGTAAAGGTGTTAAATAAAGCAATGCTTTTCTTTATATATTAATTATTATTCATTTTTTTAAGTTAAGATAAACTCTTCTGTTGTTAAAAATTTTTTGCATAAACTTACAAATTTCTGGGCAGTATAGTGATAAAATTAAGTAAAATATTTACACAATTGAACATGTGGAAAGATGTATCCAAAAACTTATAAAGGTGTATTTCTGTAATTCAACTTAATTAAAGGCAGTTTCTTTGAGATTAATAAATATGAAATGCGCATAAACTGAAATTAATGAATTCACATAAATCTGTTTATTTTATTAAGATTTATTTTCTAACCTAAGCAAATTCGTGAAATATGCAGAAACATCATTTTTTAAAGGCGTTAATGTTATGCGCATGCATTTAGATTTCGAACTATTTCTTAATAATTTGCTGTAGATAGTAAATTATGGATATCATCTTTATTACTTTAAAACAAAAATTCAACAATAGCGAGGGATTTCATTATAAATTTAACATATTTTTACTGGAAAATAAATGCACGGAACAGCTTAGAAACACGTACATGTCACTGCCGTAATGCAATGTTTTGAAGTCACAAACATGGACGGCGCTTGTTCAGCGGAGTTTCATTCCCCGATAGTGGAGGAAACTGCGAACCCTCCCTTCTTCTATTCTAACCTCCTTGGGTAGGGTTTGGAAATACGCGACCCGGCTGCGATTCTCCCTCCATGATTTCTGGACCCGTTGGAACTTGTGGACCTGGCTGAAATTCTACCTCTACGATTTCTGGACCCGTTGGAACTTGTGGACCGGGCTGTGATTCTGCCTCCATGATTTCTGGACCCGTTGGAACTTGTAGACCGGGCTGTGATTCTGCCTCCATGATTTCTGGACCCGTTGGAACTTCTGGACCCGGCTGACATTCTACCTCTACGATGTCGAAACTCGTTGAAGCTTGTGGACCCGTCTGAGATTCTACCTCTACGATGTCGGGACAGGTTGGAGGAGAAGAAGAAGAAGAGGATACTGGAAGAGGTTCTGTCTGTGAGGAGTCCGAAAGAGGCTGCTTGTTTAAACAAGTCGGGGAAGAAGAAGAAGAAGCTTCTGGGTTCTGGAGCGGATCTTACACGCCAGGTAGGTTCCGGTAAGTCGACCGTTTTTTAAGAGGTAATTTTTTTCTTCCTCCTCATCTTCAATCGTGATGACTTCAATTTCATTCCGTTGCCGGGTCGATTTTGTTTCGGGCCATGACGGTTTGGTCCAGCTCCTCTTATCATCTAAGGAAGGGATGGGTAAAGGTGGCGGGGGGTTCTCCTCTTCTTGAAACACCATCGGCGATTGGACAGGAATCTCCTTTTTCAATTGTTTCCAAAGCGTCCATGAGCACCGATCGACGAGAAAGAGGCTCTTCTGGGTAAGGCTCCTATATACCAGGCTGAATCATCAGGCATTCGCGCTCCCAAGTGGGAGATTTAATGGCGGCTGTGTAGTTACGGTGCAACAATTTTTTGTGGTTTTTTTTTTTTTGTGCAAAATGGGCGGATGTACAGCTATTAATTGTTCAAATCATTCACGGAAAGGTCATACATTGGAAAATTTCCTAAAAATGAAGAAAGAAGAAAAATATGGGTAAATAATTGCCGAAGAGACAATTGGAAACCTGGTCCAGGCGCTGAACTTTGCTTAGTAAGTATAATGTTAATTACGCCTTCATTTAGAGTTTATATCTTCTCTGATGTTTATAATGTGCAAGTAAAGTGAAATTCTTGTGTACAATAACCTGAGTATCTGCTAATTTCTGTAATGATAGCTATAATTAAATTAGTCTAGGGTTAATGTACCCGTCGCCAAATATCGCCAATGTAGATGTTTTGAATGTGGAAAAGAAATTTCTCTTCTAATATAAAGCGCGGATTTTGTTTTCCTGTGCTAATTGTGGAATTTATACTAATGTAACATGAAAATCATTAGCATATTGAAATTTATTAAAAAATAAATAATAATTTGGAAAGTCAAGATAAAATCTGAATGTTTGCTAAAGATATATGTAACTGTACTGTTTGTTATTTCTCAATGTAAAGGGTAACAAGGGGAAAAAAACTGGTATGGTATATCTGTTTTTTAAGCATGATAATTTTATTTATTTCTTTAGTGATGCCTATATATATAGAGAAGGTGTTTGGTCCAACTGAAGTTATAATAAATCTAATTTTACTAGATCTCTCCCTCCCCTCAGGTGTAGAAAATTTTCAAGTGCAGAAAGTTATGCAGAATTAATTCATTTCTGATAAACTTATTATCATTAATTTTTTATATAACATGTTATTAAGTTACACATTTGACTACTGTGTAATAAAATTGTATTTAGGGCAAAAAATTAACTATAATTTTGCATCTGGTGACTAATATCATATGCTTCTAAGAATATTACTTTAACTTTTTCCATAATTTTTGTATTTCAGGAACATGAAACTGTTATTTTGATATACTTAAATAATAAAATTGTGTATCTGAATCAATTAATGGATACAAATATTTTACAGTTATTTTTAGAAGATATTTGCCATATCGCTTCTAATAATTCGTAAAGTATGTTAAAATATAGGTAAATAATTTGGTGAAGAATTCAAATTTAGGGTTTAAAATATAGTGAATCATAAGACTAAATAATTTTTGTCATGATTTGCCTGGGCTTAAGAATGTACTTTTCGCCCGGTGGAAATTATCATCAAACTGTCCTGAACAGGCTTTTGTTGATAATAACTTCCAGGCTTATCAGTACAGTCGGTCACAAAAGTATTCGAACACCGGTACCCTATCAGAAAATGACAAGATGGCGTTTTTTTTTCTCTTTCTCTCTGTGTGTCGTGTTATTCCATCCTAGGTTTTTTTCTCCCCCCCCATCTTGGAAAAAACTGGAAAAAATTGGTCACGATCTCTTTTTGAATGGGGAGATGACATTTTGAGAAAAAGCTGACGACCCTATCTTGGAGAATGAACATGACCGCTCTACACACCCTTTCACTCTCTCTCTCTTTGAATTGGGAAGCCATTTTGGGAAAAAGCAGACGACCCTATCTTGGAGAATGGAAATGAACGCCTCTCCCTCTCTCTTTGAAATGGAAAGCCATTTTGGGACCCTCTATTCTTGGGGAGGGAGAAAACTGAAGTCTGCATTTCGCTGTCTCTGAATGCGGAAAGTCCTTTTGGGAAAAGCGGACCCTCTTCTTCTGATCTTGGAGAACTGGAAATGAATGCTCTACACGATCTCTCTTTGAATTCAGAAGGTATATTGGAACCTTCTAATGTTCGAAAACTGAAATGAACGCTCTACGCATTTTCTCTCTCTCTCTCTTTGACATGAGTAGCCATTTTGGAGGATTCTCCACCACCATCCTAACCTTGGAAAACTGAAATGAACGCTCTACACGTTCTCTCTCTCTCTCTCTTTCTCTCTTTCTCTGAAATGGGTAGTCATTTGAAAACTCCCTAACTTTGGAAAAAACAGAAATGAACGCTCTACACTATCTCTCTTTGAAAATGGGGGGTGTCATTTTGAGACCTCCCTCCCCTAAACTTGGAAAAAAAAACTGAAATGAACGCTCTACACTTTCTCTCTTTGGACATGGGTAGCCCTTTGGGGACCCTCTCCTCTTGGTAGAAAAAAAAAAGAACTGAAGTGAAGGCTCTACACAATCTCTCTTGGAATGGGATCCATATTTCGGGAAACGTGGATCACCTCATGCTGGAAAACTGAAGTGAACCACCAAGATTGGACTCTATATAATATTTTTTTTTAATTGACATCATGACCCACCTCCAATTTGTTATTAAAAAAAAATTGTTTTTTTTTTGTTTTGGTTTTTATCCCATTTCCGATGTGATTTCAGAAATGCAATTCCATAACAGTTCAATTTCATTCGAGGTTAAATGATCTAAACAGTCTTTGACCCACCCATCCGTATGATTATTTTCTTCTCCTTCCTGTTGCACCAAATTTTGTAAGTCCATATAATCATTCCATACGGGAAGGGCTGGATCCTCACAAGGCTGTCTTGAAACACTTGGAGTCTCTTTGGGATGAGTGGAGGGATCTAGGATGTCTGGACCCGGCTGCGATTCTACCTCCATGATTTCTGGACCCGTTGGAACTTGTTTACCCGGCTGAAATTCTGCCTCTACGATTTCTGGACCCGTTGGAACTTGTGAACCCGGCTGTGATTCTGCCTCCATGATTTCTGGACCCGTTGGAACTTGTGGACCCGTCTGACATTCTACCTCTACGATGTCGGGACAGGTTGGAGGAGAAGAAGAAGAAGAAGAGGATACTGGAAGAGGTTCTGTCTGTGAGGAGTCCGAAAGAGGCTGCCTGTTTGAACAAGTCGGGTAAGAAGAAGAAGAAGCTTCTGGGTTCTGAAGCGGATCTTGCACGCCAGGTAGGTTCCGGTAAGTCGACCGTTTTTTAAGAGGTAATTTTTTTTCTTCCTCCTCATCTTCAATCGTGATGACTTCAATTTCATTCCGTTGCCGGGTCGATTTTGTTTCGGGCCATGACGGTTTGGTCCAGCTCCTCTTATCATCTAAGGAAGGGATGGGTAAAGGTGGCGGAGGGTTCTCTTCTTTTTCTTGAAACATCATCGGCGATTGGAAAGAAATCTCCTCTTTCAATTGTTTCCAAAGCGAGTACGAGCACCGATCGACGAGAAAGAGACTCTTCTGGGTTGTGACGATGAGATATTGCGTTTTCGGGGGAACGACATAGTTTTGAAAAGGTCTTAGAATATATTTCTTATATTTCATCCTGTCGGTGACTTTAAAACTTCTTTCCTTCAGATTGGGGGACGATGATTCGTAATAGGCGAGAGGAGCGGCTGTGGTTTGAACAATATGAACTTCGTCCTCAGCCGTCGTTCTCACTCCAAACGTAAAATATCGCTTCGTGAGAAAAATATTCTTCCACCGAAAACTCGTGCGCGGATCCGTATATCGCCGGTCTGTTTGAATGGGCCGTCTCAAAGCTCGATCCATCCGATTCCAAGAGAAGGGAGATTCCTCTTTCGTTTGTTGCGATTCGAATAAATTTCTGTATATATTCTGAACGAGCAGGTTGGAGGATTCGACATCTTGGTTGAAAGAAACGATCGCTTGATGAGGTGGTAAATCCGGAATAAATGTCGCACAATGACACGCCAAAAAAATTTTCAATTTGGAGATTTGCTTTAGCGTCTTCAAATTCTCCCCGTTCGAAATCCGTTGAGTTGGAAAAACGTCTAATAGCGACATGGCTCCCAATGGAAAAGAAATGATTTCGCCCAGTACTCTCGCCTTTTTATATATATATAGACACACACAGACACATATAGAGGCTCTATGACGTCCGTTTTATTTGTTTTTTTTTGTTTCTCTCTCTCTCTTCTTTCCAAGAAATCTTATCTCCATGACCTATTTTCTTTTCTTAAAAGATGAATGTGTGTGGGAATGAGGAAGTGAAAGTAATAATTTAATAAACAAAAAATTATCCAACCATGACCTTCTTTTTTTTTTCAAAGTCACCCTTTCCAATCCAAGGACGTCCAGAGATAGAGGAAGCAGGGAGAGAGGAGGAGGGAAGGGAAGGTCACACTCTCTTTCTCTCTATAAATAAAAGGGGAGAGCCCCAAAGTCGTATTTTTGTCCAAGTGGATCATGAGGAGGCATCCCCAGCTCACTACGTGTATTCCTTTCAAATATAAATATGTTGATCTTTCCTTTTATATCATCCAAGGAGTCGTTTACCTGAAAGCCTCCGATTTTTCAAAATGTGCGGGTTATCATACCGTGGGGAGTTATCAAAAGATGCGGGACGAATTTTTATCCGACGAAAACGTGTTGATGGCTCGTGACATTCCACCTTTGGATGCACAAATTTTGTTAATGAAACGAGCCAAATATTTTTACACGTCCCACTTTCTAACCGTCTCGCAAATGAATAGGATTATGGATCGTCTTGAGAAGACAAAAGGGATTCTCGTTCATTTTAGTGAATGGTTGCACAAATGTTTGCACGAACCTCTCTCGATCGAGAAGACTGGGAAGAATACCTATTATATTCTTCTCGAGGACTCTCCTCCTTCGTCTCATCTTAAGGAGGCCACGACTTTTGAAAAAATCCTCGAGCAAGAAAAAATAGAATGGTGGAACAACTACCCCATCCCTCTCCCCGAGCATCAAGAGGAGCCTGTTCAGAAGAAAAAGAAAAAACCTTTCCAAAAGCCTATCCTCATCCTCCTCGATCATGATGGGGATGAGGAGAAGCCTGTTCAGATTCCTCTCCGTTTGTCAAAACCCGTCGAGGATGAAAAACCTCTCCCTTTCTCAAGACCCCTTGAGAGAGACCCCTCGAGAAGGAGAGATCTCTCCCATTGTCAAACCCCCTCGAAGATGAAAAACCTCTCCATTTATCAAGACCCCTCGAAAATGAGGGACCTCTCGATTTGTCAAAACCCCTCGAGGATAAGGGAACCAAAACTTCTCTCTCTTTCGAAGAGGAGGGACCTCTCAATTTGTCAAGACCCCTCGAGGATAAGGGAACCAAAACTTCTCTCTCTTTCGAAGAGGAGGGACGTCTCAATTTGTCAAGACCCCTCGAGAATAAGGGAACCGAAAATCCTCTCCTTTTCTCAAGACTTCTCGAGGAGGAGGAGGAGAGACCGCTCCATGTCTCAAGACAGGACCCCCCTCTATCTCTTGAGGATCCGAGGGAAACGATTCCTATTGCAAAACCATCTATCGACGATCCCCAGAAAAGGTCTTCGGAGGAGATTAGACTTCCATGTAGAAAACGAATCTGCCACAATCATCATCATCATCATAATAATAATAATATACCCCCTTCTCAACAACAGAATCCTACAACATTTGCAGATAAATGCATTCGAACCAATCCCTTTATAGTAACCCTTTTGATTGCAGAACCCGTGCATTAGCCTCGAAAAAAAAATGAGATTCTAGACTGTTTCTATGACCAGAATGTTAAGCCAATAGATAGGTCTAGCTCAGAATTTTTCTTTTTAAAAGAAAATAAATAAATAATCCAAAGACTATTCGTAAATATAAATGGTAAAGTCTCGAGTCGGCTGGAAAAAAATTTTCAGAGCTGAGAAAAATTCTCCAACTCAAAAAAAAAAAAAAAAAAAAAAAAAACTTTTTGTTAATTTTTATCATGTCTTAGACATGATAAAAATTAACGACCCCCTTCCCCTTTTCGTCTGGGAATGTTGTCTCACTCTTTTGAAAAACAAATCGTGATTCATTCATGGAATGATTGCCATTAGAGAAAGGATGAGTCATGGTCTATTTTTAGAAAGGGTGAGACATCCTTCCCAGACAAAAAGGGAGGGTCATTAATTTTTATCATGTCTAAGACATGATAAAAATTAACCAAAAGTTTTTTTTTTTTTCATTAGAGAATTTTATCTCAGCTCTGAGAAATTTTTTTTCTCCCAGCCGATTCGAGACTTTACCATTTGGTTTAAGAATGATTTCTCCCTGATCTATTATTTCAAAATTCCAAGTTTCGCTTCAGAACCATCTGTGCTGTTGAAGAAGTAACGTGATATATGTATTTTTTTAATGAGTTCTGTCAAGATTGAATTGTGCAGGATCGACCTTGCGAATTTCTTCTCTGTGTCTTTAAATAAGAATGATACCGAACCGCTTTTTGTAGAGCGCAATGGAAAAACCTTTTGTATGTTTAGGACAATTCATGTGTTCGATCCCATTGTATTTGAGAATCTCTTGCGTCGATCCCGAAATGCAATAAATGGATCTTTGCAACCATTTCTCTAAAAACCGCCGTTTCATTTCTCCTCGCACCCAAATCATGGAAAAAGGTTCCGTCAACATCGTTAACACCCATGGGAAATAACTGTACGGAATTTCTCCTTCGTACCACGACAAGCCGTGATAATAATCACTCGCCCACACAGCGGTTCGTTTTTCTTTTTCGGTGAGCATTTGCCATTGAAACGGGGGTTTAAAAACAAATACCCCTCGAGAAGTACCGTCCAATGTGACGTAAGCCAATTCTTTCACAATAAAGGCTCCTTGAGAATCGTAGAAACCTTCAAAGTCGAGCACGAGTTCTATGTTTTTTATTTCTTTTTCTTTCCAAGGTGACCTTTATTATTATTATTATTATTATTATTATGGATGTGTATTGAGATACGCACGATATTATTCAAAACCAAATATATATACGAATGTGACCTTTCCCAGAATTCATACGACCTGTCACGTGCAACCTTCTCTCTCTCTCTATAAAAGAGGAGACGGCGAGAGAACGCTATCCATTTTTTCCTTCAGGACACACAGCGAGAGAGAGAGAGAATTTTGTTTTCTTTTTTTCTCAATTGAAGAAGATGGACATTTTGAGTGCCAAACCTCTCAAAGATTCCTACATTGTTCTGGACATGGAATACTTTCACTGTTATGATCCAAAGACGGGAGATATATGTTTCATCTTGAAAGAATTGGGCTACATCACTTGCGATTTAACCTTATGCGGATCCATGATTTTTCTCCCTCCTGTCCATTACGATGACTTATCGTCCCGCAATCAAGCTGTGGTCAACCAGACTACAAATAACCGACACGGCCTGCAATGGACCGAGGGTCGTCTTTCCTACGAGCATCTTCCTACGATCCTGAAAATACTGACCGAAAATGTGGAGGCGATCTACGTCAATGGATACGATAAAGCCGAATTTTTCAGCAAGCTCTGCCAGCGATCCGTTTACGAGTTTTACATCCCAGGGAAAACCGAGTGGCGGAACAAGTCGAAATGCACGCGACACCAATATTTCCAAAAGATGATTCATTGTGCCGAGAACAAGGTGAGAAATTTTCGATATCATTTGATGGAGGGTAGTTACGTTTTCCGGAAATTACATTGTTACCCCTCCGAGAGCAAAGCTGTCGAAGACGAACAGGAGGCGGAAGAATCTCCCCAGGAGAACTCGTGCGACGATGAGGAGGAGGAGGAGGAGGAGGAGGATGAACTTTCTAATAATAATAATAAATGTCTAAGTTGGGATGCTTTAGAGACCCAAGAATATTGGTCTCAACCCTTATCTCACCTAGACCTGAAAGAGGATCCTCAAGTGTACTCTTTGTGGTCCTCTTCTAAAATTTCGTCTTGGAGAGAACCCTTGAATGTTCATGAATGAAATGGTATGTAAATCCTTAGAGAAAAAAATAGAAAAAAAAGTTCCTTTTTTTGTAATATGTTAATTTCTTTCCAATCCCATTTCTTTTCCATAACTCCACCCCAATCGACGAGAAGAAGAAGAATTTTCCAAGTTACACAAGACGAATCTTCCAAGTTACACAAGACGTAGAAAGATTTCACAAGGATTTATAAATCACACGCTCCCACATGATATATGTATAGAGAGAAAAAGACCCTCTGTTCTCTAGCCAATACGTCAAGACTTCCCTAAACTAAGAGAGATCATGAGTACCGAGGAATCCTTAGCAGAGCAAGTGGAAAGACTTTCAAAGAGATTAGAAGAGTTAAGACGGGATAGATTTACAGTTCCGCCGACTAAAGAGGAAATTATCATCGATTTCAACAAACCGCTGTACTTTCATCCCCTACCCCAAAGAATGAGACGAATGGACTCGCCGTTGAACAGTTCCAATGAGAAACAAAATGTCACTTATTTGAATAGCCAATTTATACACATGAATATTTCATAAGTATTTTTTTGTTTTCTCTCTAAAGCGTAGGGAGATCGGATCAGTAGTTTTTCCCTTTTCATCGTCGAAAAAGATTGGGAGGAAAAATCTTTCTCAGCTCTCCCAGAAAAATTTTCAGCCTTAAAAAAAAAAAAAAACTTTTTGTTAATTTTTATCATGTCTTAGACATGATAAAAATTAACTCTACCCCCCTTTTGTCTGGGAATGTTGCCTCACACTTTCTAAAAATAGACCATTACTCCTCCTTTCCTAAAGAATAGAATTCCAAGAATGGGATCTGGTCTATTTTTAGAAACGGTGAGACCCTATTTCCAGACAAAAGGCGGGTAGAGTTAATTTTTATCATGTCTAAAGTTCAGGGTCCATCCATCTACTTATGTGAAACGGTGACCCTGACGAGATCGAGATAAACAAGTCCTGTGAGTTGTTTTGTAATCTTGACGCGATCCAAGAAAGACTTTTTATTTTTTTTAAATAGGCGGGGGGGGAGAGAAAATGTTCTCACGACCCTCAGATATCTTTTCATAAATATATTTTTTATCAAAGTGTTTCTTTCATTCCGATCCTTTTAAGAGGTTGGAATGACCCTGACATTTAAATGGGGTCGCGATCCCGACAGATGTCGCGCGAGTATAAAAGTGTGTGTCCTCCGCGAGATTTCTTCAGAGAACAGAAGAAGACGTGAACTGAGCTGGTAAGTCCCTGTGGTCTATGAATATGGTTATATAAAATCAATTTGATTCTTTGTTTTTTTTTAATAATCATAATAATCATAACTTCATTTAAAAAGAACTCTCTTCTTAACCCTTTGAAAAGAAAAATGTCTCTTTCAAGACGACGACTCTAAAACGTTTTATTGTTTTTTTTTCCCTTTCTAGATCTTCCCTGTTATACATATATACCTTTTCGATTCTTTTTTTGCTCCTGTTTGTGGGAGACATCACCGTATTCATCGCCATGGCGTGTTCAGAAAACTTTATCGTGCTCGATCTAGAGGGTTTCCAGTCCTACAACCACAAGAAGGGTGAATTTACCTACGTTTTAAAAGAATTGGGCTATGCGACAAAAGATTTTTTGACCGTGGGATCGTTGACGTTTGCTCCTCCTCACCCCTTCCACCAACTGAGTGACAAAAACCAAAAGACGAATGCCTGGCTGACGAGAAACCGGCACGGACTTCGTTGGAACGAGGGTCATATTCCCTACAACCATTTAGGACGCATTCTCCAATCGCTCACTCACAGCTTCTCCACGATTTATGTGGTGGGATGCCAGAAAGCTAAATTCTTTGCTAAAGCCTTGGATTATCAAAAACCCGTGACGGAAATTTATGTGCCAGATGGAATCATTTGGAAGTATCGGGAAAAATGTGCCCGACATCATCAAAGGAGGAAATATTTCCATTGTGCCGAAAACAAAGTGCGCAACTATCGATGGCATATTACGGAAGGAGATTTTCATATCAATCACGTTTATCCAGACGGAACGGAGAAAGAGGAGAGGATTCAGGAGGAAGCAGACAATCGTCTGCAAGCTTTTGATAAGGCCTACGATCAGTTGGAGAAGGATCCGTCCCCAAAAGCGTACGATAACCTCATTCAGAAATGGGATAATCTGTCCTGTTTCCAAGTGATGGAACATCCGGATGAGCATACGCCTTTCCACTTGATGGGCTCTTCTACTTCTTTGTCGTCAACTTCCTCCAATAACTCGAGGAAGACGGAGGGTTGGGGAGACATACCTGAAAATATTCCCCATTACGATCCAGCAGCCTGTTGGGACGAACCTTCCAAAGAATCTCATGAGACCCCCAAAATATCTTCAGAGGATCCAAAGACAAAATCCACTGAGTGTTGGGACAATGAACGGACGACTCATGCTCCAAAATCCACTAAGACTATGTCCACTGAGTGTTGGGATAATGAACAGACGACTCATGCTCCAAAATCTACTGAGACTATGTCCACTGAGTGTTGGGACGATGAAACCGAAAAGACGACAGAGAATTGGGATGACCGTTCTCAAAAGTATTTGAATTGATATATACATTAACTCAGGAGAAAAAATAAAGAAAAGATTTTTTAGAAATAAGTAGGGAAAGGATCTCCGCTTTCCCTATATTTATGGAAATGGACTGAGAAGAGAGAGAGAAAGAGACGAATCAGGAGACCAAAAAAAAAAGTGTCTTGGAAGGAATGAGTGCAAATGCATTCGATTCCTTCCGAGACCCATTTTTTTTGGGTCCCTCTCTCATCCAATCTTGGAAAAGAACTTTGTCCTATTTTTCTCGGTCCATTCAAAAAGAAATGAATCTATCCATAAATTTCCTTAAAAGAAAAAAACAAAAAGATCCATTACCTCTTGACGGTCCAAAGTCGAGAATCTTGGAAAAAGTCATCCACTCTCCATCCAGTCAATCTTCTCTGTAGAAAATCTAGTAGGTGCATCTGCATTCTTGAACACCCGGCAGTTATTATTGGACGCGAAACGTCGAATGCTGAAATAGTTAACAGTGAGCCCATTCTTAAAGAAACGGGGATGTTTTATTCATCCAGTCGAGTGCGGAAAAATTTCTGAGAGCCGGAGAAAAATTTCTCTGGCTGAGAAAAAAAAAAAAAAAAAAAAAAAAAAAAAAAAAAAAAAAAAAAAAACCTTTTAGTCTGAAAATTGATGTCTTCAATTTTTCAAAAATTGAAGACATCAATTTTCAAATTTTCACACTAAAAAGGGGGGTAATTTATTTTTCAGAAACTTTTCCCAGCCGACTCGATGTGAATAAAACTTTACTGTTTGTTAAGAATGTTATTTAATGGATTGATTTCAACCTATCGAGTTTCGCTTGAGTTCCGGCCGTGCTGTGGGCCCACCTGGATACAAGTTTTGCCCTTTTGGAATAGAATAAAACTTTACTGTTTTTTAAGAATGTTATTTAATGGATCGATTTCAACCTATCGAGTTTCGCTTGAGTTTTAGATGTGAATAAAACTTTACTGTTTTTTAAGAATGTTATTTAATGGATCGATTTCAACCTATCGAGTTTCGCTTGAGTTCCGGCTGTGCTGTGGGCCCACCTGGATACAAGTTTTCCCCTTTTGGAATAGAATTTCCGTCAAGGTAGGCTACTTTTCCTCTTTTTGCATTTTTCATGTCATTTCATTTGTATTACAATATACTGAGAACGGGCGTTCGAACTGATTTCTAGGCTATTTCTATGCAAATGGAGCTCGATCCAAGAAAGAAATGATGTCTTTTTTTTTTATTTTGTGGACTGCCAATTTGTATTGGAATATACTGAAAACGGGTGTTTGAGTCGGTTTTCAGTATATTTCAATACTAATGGAGCTCGATCCAAGAAAGAAATGATGTCTTTTTTTTTTATTTTGTGGACTGCCAATTTGTATTGGAATATACTGAAAACGGGTGTTTGAGTCGGTTTTCAGTATATTTCAATACAAATAGAGCTCGATCCAAGAAAGAAATGATGTCTTTTTTTTATTTTGTGGACTGCCAATTTGTATTGGAATATACTGAAAACGGTTGTTTGAGTCGGTTTTCAGTATATTTCAATACAAATAGAGCTCGATCCAATAAAGAAATTATGTCTTTTTTTTATTTTGTGGACTGCCAATTTGTATTGGAATATAATGAAAACGGGTGTTTGAGTCGGTTTTCAGTATATTCCAATACAAATAGAGCTCGATCCAAGAAAGAAATGATGTCTTTTTTTTATTTTGTGGACTGCCCTACTTGTATTGAAATATACTGAAAACGGGCGTTTGAGTCGGTTTTCAGTATATTCCAATACAAATGGAGCTCGATCCAAGAAAGAAATTATGTCTTTTTTTTATTTTATGGACTGCCAATTTGTATTGGAATATAATGAAAACGGGTGTTTGAGTCGGTTTTCAGTATATTCCAATACAAATAGAGCTCGATCCAAGAAAGAAATGATGTCTTTTTTTTATTTTGTGGACTGCCCTATTTGTATTGAAATATACTGAAAACGGGCGTTTGAGTCGGTTTTCAGTATATTCCAATACAAATGGAGCTCGATCCAAGAAAGAAATGATGTCTTTTTTTTATTTTGTGGACTGCCCTATTTGTATTGAAATATACTGAAAACGGGCGTTTGAGTCGGTTTTCAGTATATTCCAATACAAATGGAGCTCGATCCAAGAAAAAAATGTCTTTTTTTATTTTGTGGACTGCCCTATTTTGTATTGGAATATACTGAAAACGGGCGTTTGAGTCGGTTTTCAGTATATTCCAATACAAATGGAGGTCGATCCAAGAAAAAAATTATGTCTTTTTTTTATTTTGTGGACTGCCAATTTTGTATTAGAATATACTGAAAACGGGTGTTCACGTCGGTTTTCAGTATATTACAATACAAGTGGAGCTCGATCCAAGAAAAAAATGATGTCTTTTTTTTATTTTGTGGACTGCCCTATTTTGTATTGGAATATACTGAAAACGGGTGTTCACGTCGGTTTTCAGTATATTTCAATACAAGTAGAGCTCGATCCAAGAAAAAAATGATGTCTTTTTTTTATTTTGTGGACTGCCAATTTTGTATTGGAATATACTGAAAACGGGCGTTCACGTCGGTTTTCAGTATATTTCAATACAAGTGGAGCTCGATCCAAGAAAAAAATGATGTCTTTTTTTATTTTGTGGACTGCCAATTTTGTATTGGAATATACTGAAAACGGGCGTTCACGTTGGTTTTCAGTATATTTCAATACAAGTGGAGCTCGATCCAAGAAAAAAATGATGTCTTTTTTTTATTTTGTGGACTGCCCTATTTTGTATTGGAATATACTGAAAACGGGCGTTCACGTTGGTTTTCAGTACATTTCAATACAAGTGGAGCTCCATCCAAGAAAAAAATGATGTCTTTTTTTTATTTTGTGGACTGCCCTATTTTGTATTGGAATATACTGAAAACGGGCGTTCACGTTGGTTTTCAGTATATTTCAATACAAATGGAGCTCCATCCAAGAAAAAAATGATGTCTTTTTTTTATGTTGTGGACTGCCCTATTTTGTATGGGAATATACTGAAAACGGGCGTTCGAGTCGGTTTTCAGTATATTCTAATACAAATGGAGCTCCATCCAAGAAAAAAATGATGTCTTTTTTTTATGTTGTGGACAGCCAATTTTGTATTGGAATATACTGAAAATGGGCGTTCACGTTGGTTTTCAGTATATTCTAATACAAATGGAGCTCCATCCAAGAAAAAAATGATGTCTTTTTTTATGTCGTGGACAGCCAATTTTGTATGGGAATATACTGAAAACGGGCGTTCGAGTCGGTTTTCAGTATATTCTAATACAAATGGAGCTCTATCCAAGAAAAAAATGATGTCTTTTTTTATGTTGTGGACAATCAATTTTGTATTGGAATATACTGAAAACGGGCGTTCGAGTCCTTTTTCCGACTATTTCTATACACATTCCACTATATTAAAATGACGTATGGTTGAGTCCAAACAGAGTCGTCCCCGGACAATTTTATACCGAATTTGTATAGAAATATACTTAAAATGGGCTTGGAGGGGGGGCGCTTTCTAATATATTCCTATATACATTCGGTTGCATTCAGAAACAAAAAGAATGTCTTTTTGAATGGACAGGATGACTATGGAAACCGGATCTCTCTCTCTCTCTCTCCCAAAATTGGATGAGAGAGTGCCTCCTATTTGTATTGTAATATACTGAAAACGGGCTTTCGAGTCAATTTCTAGAATATTTCTATACAAATGGAGCTCTATTTACGAAAAAAATTATTTCTTTTTTATTTTGTGGACAGCCCTATTTGACATGATAAATGACATGATTTATGACATGATTTATTTTGTGGACAGCCCTTCTAGACATGATAAAAATTAACTCATCCCCCTTTTGTCTGGGTATGTTGTCTCACCGTTTCTAAAAATAGACCAGAACCCAGTCTTTTCTTTGAATTCTATTCTTTAAAAGGATGAGTCATGGTCTATTTTTAGAAAGTGGGAGAGAACATTATCAGACAAAAGGGGGGTGAGTTAATTTTTATCATGTCTAGAAGACATGATAAAAATTAACAAAAAGTTATTTTCCTAGCCGATCCCATTTCGTTTTTCTACTTTCACTTTCAACTCTTCACTTTTCTATAAAAGCATTCCACGTTTCTGTTTAGAACAGTGTCTCTCTCTACCCAAATCTGAAACCCTAGTCACGAGAGAATATGAGACTAGAAAAATAGTTTAGCTTATTGATCTAAAAAATGTCCCATGCTAGAACTCAGAATTATAATCAGAGCGGGGCTTTCCAGTATCCACTTCGAAGATTTTAGATTTGCCTCTCCCAAGATTGGAGGAGAGAGTGGCCCAAAAAAATGGGTCTCGGAAGGAATCGAATGCATTTTGAAATGCACTCATTCCTTCCAAGACCCATTTTTTTGGTCTCCTGATTCAACTCTCCAGTCTATGGAATAGGGAAAGCGGAGAACGCTTCCCCTTCTTTAAGCGACTGGAGACCATAGCGCATCATCATCATCATCATCATCATCACCATCATCCTCTTTCTGATACTTTTCAATGAAGGCTTGATGTCTCTGGATGATTTTGGGGAGATGATGGATCCCGAATTGAGTGATGAAAAAGAGAGGACTCTTTTTCCTTTCTTGTTCGTCTTGCACAGTCTCTCGGAGGGTGATATACGTTTCCCCGTCCTCCTCAATTGTCGTCAGAGGTCTCAGGAATATTTTACACATCCAAGGGAAGAGCGACTTGTTATGCAGGGATTTCGAAGCGACGAAGGTCGCTTCATTCGAAGTGAGGACAATGGTTCGGTTGACCCCATTCTTTGGAGTAGTTGTCCAAATCGCCTAGTCGAAGAAAATGGTGTCGATTAGGAAAAAAGACTTGGAGAACACTCGTTGTATGCGAGACGTACGTAGGCAAGAGAGTCAAGATATCTTTGGCATTCCAGTACAGGAATCCTAGATCCACATACGCGTGCACGTAATTGTCATCGTTATATTCCAGTTTGAGCAGCATGGCTTTTGTATTTTTTTTCCGTTCTCAAGGCGAAACACTCGTCTGATATGAACAAGAGCTCGCTGGCGATCCGTTTATATAGACTCCTCAGAGAGAGAGAGAGAGGGAGAGGGGAGGAGGAACAAAATTGATGAATTCTAAAATAAAAAAAAATGATAAAACATGAGTGTTTGTGATCGGCTGGGAAAAATTTCTGAGAGCCGAGAAAAAAATTCCGAGTCAAAAAAAAAAAAAAAACTTTTTGTTAATTTTTATCATGTCTTCTAGACATGATAAAAATTAACTATCCCCTTTTGTCTAGGAATGTTGTCAATTAACTATCCCCTTTTGTCTAGGATTGCTGTCTAGGAATGTTTCTAAAAATAGACCATGACTCATCTTTTCTAAAGAATAGAATTCCAAGAAAAGAATGGGTTCTGGTCTATTTTTAGAAACGGTGAGACAACATTCCTAGACAAAAGGGGGTACATTGAGTCTGTGCTGTAGACCCTGAACCTATCGGTCACCGGTAATATATCTGGAAGGACCCCAAAAAGCTATCCACTGTCGTTGGAATTGTGTTCACTGGAGGCTATTTCTTTTTTTGCAATCTCGCTTTTAGTTTTCTCTGAGATTCTTTAGAAATGGGTGAAGATAGGTAGCGTGAAGCGGGGGACACCTGGATCAGGATTCCCGATTAGGGTAGAGAGGGAGGCGTGTTGCCTTTTGAACAGCCCACAGTGTTCTGAACAGAAACGTGGAATGCTTTTATAGAAAAGAGAAGAGTTGAAAGTCGAAAAACGAAATGAGATCGGCTGGCAAAATATTTTCAGAGCTCAGAAAAAAATTATGAGATTAAAAAAAAAAAAAAAACTTTTTGTTAATTTTTATCATGTAGACACATGACCCCGTCACCTTCTCAAAGGTTATGTCGTATGGAATGGGACACTTTTGGTTTTTTCTTTTGAGGAAATAAAAAATAAAACAAATTTATAATCATCTCTCTATGACCTTCACAAACACTCATGTTTTATCATTTTTTTTTATTTTAGAATTCATCAACCTTGTTCCTCCTCCCCTCTCCCTCTCTCTGAGGAGTCTATATAAACGGATCGCCAGCGAGCTCTTGTTCATATCAGACGAGTGTTTCGCCTTGAGAACGGAAAAAAAAATACAAAAGCCATGCTGCTCAAACTGGAATATAACGATGACTATTACGTGCACGCGTATGTGGATCTAGGATTCCTGTACTGGAATGCCAAAGATATCTTGACTCTCTTGCCTACGAACGTCTTGCATACGACGAGTGTCCTCCAAGTCTTTTTTCCTAATCGACACCATTTTCTTCGACTAGGCGATTTGGACAACTACTCAAAAGAATGGGGTCAACCGAACCAGACTGTTCTCACTTCGAATGAAGCGACCTTCGTCGCTTCGAAATCCCTGCATAACAAGTCGCTCTTCCCTTGGATGTGTAAAATATTCATGAGACCTCTGACGAAAATTGAGGAGGACGGGGAAACGTATATCACCCTCCGAGAGACTGTGCAAGACGAACAAGAAAGGAAAAAGAGTCCTCTCTTTTTCATCACTCAATTCGGGATCCATCATCTCCCCAAAATCATCCAGAGACATCAAGCCTTCGTTGAAAAGTATCAGAAAGAGGATGATGGTGATGATGATGATGATGATGCGCTATGGTCTCCAGTCGCTTAAAGAAGGGGAAACGTTCTCCGCTTTCCCTATTCCATAGACTGGAGAGTTGAATCAGGAGACCAAAAAAATGGGTCTTGGAAGGAATGAGTGCATTTCAAAATGCATTCGATTCCTTCCGAGACCCATTTTTTGGGCCACTCTCTCCTCCAATCTTGGGAGAGGCAAATCTAAAATCTTGGAAGTGGATACTGGAAAGCCCCGCTCTGATTATAATTCTGAGTTCTAGCATGGGACATTTTTTAGATCAATAAGCTAAACTATTTTTCTAGTCTCATATTCTCTCGTGACTAGGGTTTCAGATTTGGGTAGAGAGAGACACTGTTCTGAACAGAAACGTGGAATGCTTTTAGCTTTTATAGAAAAGTGAAGAGTTGAAAGTGAAAGTCGAAAAACGAAATGGGATCGGCTAGGAAAAATTTCTCAGAGCACAGAAAAAAATTCTGAGATGTAAAAAAAAAAAAAAAAAAAAAAAAAAAAAAAAAAAAAAAACTTTTTGTTAATTTTTATCATGTCTTCTAGACATGATAAAAATTAACTCACCCCCCCTTTTGTCTGGGAATGTTGTCTCCCACTTTCTAAAAATAGACCATGACTCATCCTTTTAAAGAGTAGAATCCAAGAAAAGACTGGGTTCTGGTCTATTTTTAGAAACGGTGAGACAACATACCCAGACAAAAGGGAGGTGAGTTAATTTTTATCATGTCTAGAAGACATGATAAAAATTAACAAAAAGTTTTTTTTTTTTTTTAATCTCATAATTTTTTTCTGAGCTCTGAAAAGATTTTGCCAGCCGATCTCATTTCGTTTTTCGACTTTCAACTCTTCTCTTTTCTATAAAAGCATTCCACGTTTCTGTTCAGAACACTGTGGGCTGTTCAAAAGGCAACACGCCTCCCTCTCTACCCTAATCGGGAATCCTGATCCAGGTGTCCCCCGCTTCACGCTACCTATCTTCACCCATTTCTAAAGAATATCAGAGAAAACTAAAAGCGAGATTGCTAAAAAAGAAATAGCCTCCAGTGAACACAATTCCAACGACAGTGGATAGCTTTTTGGGGTCCTTCCAGATATATTACCGGTGACCGATAGGTTGTTCAGGGTCTACAGCACAGACTCAATGTATCCCCTTTTGTCTAGGAATGTTGTCTCACCGTTTCTAAAAATAGACCAGAACCCATTCTTTTCTTGGAAATCTATTCTTTAGAAAAGATGAGTCATGGTCCATATTTAGAAACATTCCTAGACAGCAATCCTAGAGAAAAGGGGATAGTTAATTGACAACATTCTTAGACAAAAGGGGATAGTTAATTTTTATCATGTCTAGAAGACATGATAAAAATTAACAAAAAGTTTTTTTTTTGACTCGGAATTTTTTTCTCGGCTCTCAGAAATTTTTCCCAGCCGATCACAAACACTCATGTTTTATCATTTTTTTTTATTTTAGAATTCATCAATTTTGTTCCTCCTCCCCTCTCCCTCTCTCTCTCTCTCTCTGAGGAGTCTATATAAACGGATCGCCAGCGAGCTCTTGTTCATATCAGACGAGTGTTTCGCCTTGAGAACGGAAAAAAAATACAAAAGCCATGCTGCTCAAACTGGAATATAACGATGACAATTACGTGCACGCGTATGTGGATCTAGGATTCCTGTACTGGAATGCCAAAGATATCTTGACTCTCTTGCCTACGAACGTCTCGCATACGACGAGTGTTCTCCAATTTTTTTTCCCTAATCGACACCATTTTCTTCGACTAGGCGATTTGGACAACTACTCCAAAGAATGGGGTCAACCGAACCAGATTGTCCTCACTTCGAATGAAGCGGCCTTCGTCGCTTCGAAATCCCTGCATAACAAGTCGCTCTTCCCTTGGATGTGTAAAATATTCATGAGACCTCTGACGAAAATTGAGGAGGACGGGGAAACGTATATCACCCTCCGAGAGACTGTGCAAGACGAACAAGAAAGGAAAAAGAATCCTCTCTTTTTCATCACTCAATTCGGGATCCATCATCTCCCCAAAATCATCCAGAGACATCAAGCCTTCGTTGAAAAGTATCAGAAAGAGGATGATGGTGATGATGATGATGATGATGATGATGCGCTATGGTCTCCAGTCGCTTAAAGAAGGGGAAGCGTTCTCCGCTTTCCCTATTCCATAGACTGGAGAGTTGAATCAGGAGACCAAAAAAATGGGTCTTGGAAGGAATGAGTGCATTTCAAAATGCATTCGATTCCTTCCGAGACCCATTTTTTTGGGCCACTCTCTCCTCCAATCTTGGGAGAGGCAAATCTAAAATCTTGGAAGTGGATACTGGAAAGCCCCGCTCTGATTATAATTCTGAGTTCTAGCATGGGACATTTTTTAGATCAATAAGCTAAACTATTTTTCTAGTCTCATATTCTCTCGTGACTAGGGTTTCAGATTTGGGTAGAGAGAGACACTGTTCTGAACAGAAACGTGGAACGCTTTTATAGAAGTGAAGAGCTGAAAGTGAAAGTCGAAAAACGAAATGGGATCGGCTAGGAAAAATTTCTCAGAGCTCAAAAAAAAACTTTTTGTTAATTTTTATCATGTCTTCTAGACATGATAAAAATTAACTCACCCCCCTTTTGTCTGGGAATGTTGTCTCCCACTTTCTAAAAATAGACCATGACTCATCCTTTTAAAGAATAGAATTCAAAGAAAAGACTGGGTTCTGGTCTATTTTTAGAAACGGTGAGACAACATACCCAGACAAAAGGGGGGTGAGTTAATTTTTATCATGTCTAGAAGGGCTGTCCACAAAATGAATCATGTCAAAAATCATGTCATTTATCATGTCAAATAGGGCTGTCCACAAAATAAAAAAGAAATAATTTTTTCGTAAATAGAGCTCCATTTGTATAGATATATTCTAGAAATTGACTCGAAAGCCCGTTTTCAGTATATTACAATACAAATAGGAGGCACTCTCTCATCCAATCTTGGGAGAGAGAGAGAGAGATCCGGTTTCCATAGTCATCCTGTCCATTCAAAAAGACATTCTTTTTGTTTCTGAATGCAACCGAATGTATATAGGAATATATTAGAAAGCGCCCCCCCTCCAAGCCCATTTTAAGTATATTTCTATACAAATTCGGTATAAAATTGTCCGGGGACGACTCTGTTTGGACTCAACCATAACGTCATTTTAATATAGTGGAATGTGTATAGAAATAGTCGGAAAAAGGACTCGAACGCCCGTTTTCAGTATATTCCAATACAAAATTGATTGTCCACAACATAAAAAAAGGCATCATTTTTTTTCTTGGATAGAGCTCCATTTGTATTAGAATATACTGAAAACCGACTCGAACGCCCGTTTTCAGTATATTCCCATACAAAATTGGCTGTCCACGACATAAAAAAAAAGACATCATTTTTTTCTTGGATGGAGCTCCATTTGTATTGGAATATACTGAAAACCAACGTGAACGCCCATTTTCAGTATATTCCAATACAAAATTGGCTGTCCAAAACATAAAAAAAAGACATCATTTTTTTCTTGGATGGAGCTCCATTTGTATTAGAATATACTGAAAACCGACTCGAACGCCCGTTTTCAGTATATTCCCATACAAAATAGGGCAGTCCACAACATAAAAAAAGGACATCAT
Organism: Stegodyphus dumicola; assembly: GCF_044657685.1. Taxonomy (NCBI): domain Eukaryota; kingdom Metazoa; phylum Arthropoda; class Arachnida; order Araneae; family Eresidae; genus Stegodyphus; species Stegodyphus dumicola. The sequence goes on from NC_140771.1 coordinate 74,615,825, forward strand.
TTTTTTCTTGGATGGAGCTCCATTTGTATTGAAATACACTGAAAACCAACGTGAACGCCCGTTTTCAGTATATTCCAATAGAAAATAGGGCAGTCCACAAAATAAAAAAAAGACATCATTTTTTTCTTGGATGGAGCTCCATTTGTATTGAAATATACTGAAAACCAACGTGAACGCCTGTTTTCAGTATATTCCAATACAAAATAGGGCAGTCCACAAAATAAAAAAAGACATCATTTTTTTCTTGGATCGAGCTCCACTTGTATTGAAATATACTGAAAACCAACGTGAACGCCCGTTTTCAGTATATTCCAATACAAAATTGGCATTCCACAAAATAAAAAAAAGACATCATTTTTTTTCTTGGATCGAGCTCCACTTGTATTGAAATATACTGAAAACCGACGTGAACGCCCGTTTTCAGTATATTCCAATACAAAATTGGCAGTCCACAAAATAAAAAAAAGACATCATTTTTTTCTTGGATCGAGCTCCACTTGTATTGAAATATACTGAAAACCGACGTGAACACCCGTTTTCAGTATATTCCAATACAAAATAGGGCAGTCCACAAAATAAAAAAAAGACATAATTTTTTTCTTGGATCGAGCTCCACTTGTATTGTAATATACTGAAAACCGACGTGAACACCCGTTTTCAGTATATTCCAATACAAAATTGGCAGTCCACAAAATAAAAAAAAGACATAATTTTTTTCTTGGATCGAGCTCCATTTGTATTGGAATATACTGAAAACCGACTCAAACGCCCGTTTTCAGTATATTCCAATACAAAATAGGGCAGTCCACAAAATAAAAAAAAGACATCATTATTTTCTTGGATCGAGCTCCATTTGTATTGGAATATACTGAAAACCGACTCAAACGCCCGTTTTCAGTATATTTCAATACAAATAGGGCAGTCCACAAAATAAAAAAAGGACATCATTTCTTTCTTGGATCGAGCTCCATTTGTATTGGAATATACTGAAAACCGACTCAAACGCCCGTTTTCAGTATATTTCAATACAAATAGGGCAGTCCACAAAATAAAAAAAAGACATCATTTCTTTCTTGGATCGAGCTCTATTTGTATTGGAATATACTGAAAACCGACTCAAACACCCGTTTTCAGTATATTCCAATACAAATTGGCAGTCCACAAAATAAAAAAAAAAGACATAATTTCTTTATTGGATGGAGCTCCATTTGTATTGAAATATACTGAAAAGCGACTCAAACAACCGTTTTCAGTATATTCCAATACAAATTGGCAGTCCACAAAATAAAAAAAAGACATCATTTCTTTCTTGGATCGAGCTCTATTTGTATTGAAATATATTGAAAACCGACTCAAACACCCGTTTTCAGTATATTCCAATACAAATTGGCAGTCCACAAAATAAAAAAAAAGACATCATTTCTTTCTTGGATCGAGCTCCATTTGTATTGAAATATACTGAAAACCGACTCAAACACCCGTTTTCAGTATATTCCAATACAAATTGGCAGTCCACAAAAAAAAAAAAAAAAAAAAAAAAAAGACATCATTTCTTTCTTGAATCGAGCTCCATTTGTATAGAAATAGCCTAGAAATCAGTTCGAACGCCCGTTTTCAGAATATTGTAATACAAATGAAATGACATGAAAAATGCAAAAAGAGGAAAAGTAGCCTACCTTGACGGAAATTCTATTCCAAAAGGGGAAAACTTGTATCCAGGTGGGCCCACAGCACGGCCGGAACTCAAGCGAAACTCGATAGGTTGAAATCGATCCATTAAATAGCATTCTTAAAAAACAGTAAAGTTTTATTCACATCTAAAACTCAAGCGAAACTCGATAGGTTGAAATCGATCCATTAAATAGCATTCTTAACAAACAGTAAAGTTTTATTCACATCGAGTCGGCTGGGAAAAGTTTCTGAAAAATAAATTACCCCCCTTTTTAGTCTGAAAATTTGAAAATTGATGTCTTCAATTTTTGAAAAATTGAAGACATCAATATTCAGACTAAAAGGGGGGTATTTTTTTTTTTTTTTTTTTTTTTTTTCAGCCAGAGAAATTTTTCTCCGGCTCTCAGAAATTTTTCCGCACTCGACTGGATGAATAAAACATCCCCGTTTCTTTAAGAATGGGCTCACTGTTAACTATTTCAGCATTCGACGTTTCGCGTCCAATAATAACTGCCGGGTGTTCAAGAATGCAGATGCACCTACTAGATTTTCTACAGAGATGATTGACTGGATGGAGAGTGGATGACTTTTACCAAGATTCTCGACTTTGGACCGTCAAGATGTAATGGATCTTTTTGTTTTTTTCTTTTAAGAAAATTTATGGATAGATTCATTTCTTTTTGAATGGACCTAGAAAAATAGGACAAAGTTCTTTTCCAAGATTGGATGAGAGAGGGACCCAAAAAAAATGGGTCTCGGAAGGAATCGAATGCATTTGCACTCATTCCTTCCAAGACCCATTTTTTTTGGTCTCCTGATTCGTCTCTCTCTCTTCTCAGTCCATTTCCATAAATATAGGGAAAGCGGAGAACCTTTCCCTACTTATTTCTAAAAAATCGTTTCTTTATTTTTTCTCCTGAGTTTATGTATATATCAATTCAAATACTTTTGAGAACGGTCATCCCAATTCTCTGTCGTCTTTTCGGTTTCATCGTCCCAACAGTCAGTGGACATAGTCTCAGTAGATTTTGGAGCATGGGTCGTCAGTTAATTGTCCCAACATTCAGTGGACATAGTCTCAGTAGATTTTGGAGCATGAGTCGTCTGTTCATTATCCCAACACTCAGTGGACATAGTCTTAGTGGATTTTGGAGCATGAGTCGTCCGTTCATTGTCCCAACACTCAGTGGATTTTGTCTTTGGATCCTCTGAAGATATTTTGGGGGTCTCATGAGATTCTTTGGAAGGTTCGTCCCAACAGGCTGCTGGATCGTAATGGGGAATATTTTCAGGTATGTCTCCCAAACCCTCCGTCTTCCTCGAGTTATTGGAGGAAGTTGACGACAAAGAAGAAGTAGAAGAGCCCATCAAGTGGAAAGGCGTATGCTCATCCGGATGTTGCATCACTTGGAAACAGGACAGATTATCCAATTTCTGGATGAGGTTATCGTACGCTTTTGGGGACGGATCCTTCTCCAACTGATCGTAGGCCTTATCAAAAGCTTGCAGAGGATTGTCTGCTTCCTCCTGAATCCTCTCCTCTTTCTCCGTTCCGTCTGGATAGACGTGATTGATATGAAAATCTCCTTCCGTAATATGCCATCGATAGTTGCGCACTTTGTTTTCGGCACAATGGAAATATTTCCTCCTTTGATGATGTCGGGCACATTTTTCCCGATACTTCCAAATGATTCCATCTGGCACATAAAACTCCGTCACGGGTTTTTGATAATCCAAGGCTTTAGCAAAGAATTTAGCTTTCTGGCATCCCACCACATAAATCGTGGAGAAGCTGTGAGTGAGCGATTGGAGAATGCGTCCTAAATGGTTGTAGGGAATATGACCCTCGTTCCAACGAAGTCCGTGCCGGTTTCTCGTCAGCCAGGCATTCGTCTTTTGGTTTTTGTCACTCAGTTGGTGGAAGGGGTGAGGAGGAGCAAACGTCAACGATCCCACGGTCAAAAAATCTTTTGTCGCATAGCCCAATTCTTTTAAAACGTAGGTAAATTCACCCTTCTTGTGGTTGTAGGACTGGAAACCCTCTAGATCGAGCACTATAAAGTTTTCTGAACACGCCATGGCGATGAATACGGTGATGTCTCCCACAAACAGGAGCAAAAAAAGAATCGAAAAGGTATATATGTATAACAGGGAAGATCTAGAAAGGGAAAAAAAAATAAAACGTTTTAGAGTCGTCGTCTTGAAAGAGACATTTTTCTTTTCAAAGGGTTAAGAAGAGAGTTCTTTTTAAATGAAGTTATGATTATTATGATTATTAAAAAAAACAAAGAATCAAATTGATTTTATATAACCATATTCATAGACCACAGGGACTTACCAGCTCAGTTCACGTCTTCTTCTGTTCTCTGAAGAAATCTCGCGGAGGACACACACTTTTATACTCGCGCGACATCTGTCGGGATCGCGACCCCATTTAAATGTCAGGGTCATTCCAACCTCTTAAAAGGATCGGAATGAAAGAAACACTTTGATAAAAAATATATTTATGAAAAGATATCTGAGGGTCGTGAGAAGATTTTCTCTCCCCCCGCGCCTATTTAAAAAAAATAAAAAGTCTTTCTTGGATCGCGTCAAGATTACAAAACAACTCACAGGACTTGTTTATCTCGATCTCGTCAGGGTCACCGTTTCACATAAGTAGATGGATGGACCCTGAACTTTGGACATGATAAAAATTAACTCTACCCGCCTTTTGTCTGGAAATAGGGTCTCACCGTTTCTAAAAAGAGACCAGATCCCATTCTTGGAATTCTATTCTTTAGGAAAGGAGGAGTAATGGTCTATTTTTAGAAAGTGTGAGACAACATTCCCAGACAAAAGGGGGGTAGAGTTAATTTTTATCATGTCTAAGACATGATAAAAATTAACAAAAAGTTTTTTTTTTTTTTTTTTTTTTTTTTTTTTTTTTTTTAAGGCTTAAAAATTTTTCTGAGAGAGCTGAGAAAGATTTTTCCTCCCAATCTTTTTCGACGATGAAAAGGGAAAAACAACTGATCCGATCTCCCTACGCTTTAGAGAAAAAAAACAAAAAAATACTTATGAAATATTCATGTGTTGAAATTGGCTATTCAAATAAGTGACATTTTGTTTCTCATTGGAACTGTTCAACGGCGAGTCCATTCGTCTCATTCTTTGGGGTAGGGGATGAAAGTACAGCGGTTTGTTGAAATCGATGATAATTTCCTCTTTAGTCGGCGGAACTGTAAATCTATCCCGCCTTAACTCTTCTAATCTCTTTGAAAGTCTTTCCACTTGCTCTGCTAAGGTTTCCTCGGTACTCATGATCTCTCTTAGTTTAGGGAAGTCTTGACGTATTGGCTAGAGAACAGAGGGTCTTTTTTTCTCTATACATATATCATGTGGGAGCGTGTGATTTATAAATCCTTGTGAAATCTTTCTACGTCTTGTGTAACTTGGAAGATTCGTCTTGTGTAACTTGGAAAATTCTTCTTCTTCTCGTCGATTGGGGTGGAGTTATGGAAAAGAAATGGGATTGGATAGAAATTAACATATTACAAAAAAAGGAACTAATTTTTCTATTTTTTTCTCTAGGGATTTACATACCATTTCATTCATGAACATTCAAGGGTTCTCTCCAAGACCAAATTTTAGAAGAGGACCACAAAGAGTACACTTGAGGATCCTCTTTCAGGTCTAGGTGAGATAAGGGTTGAGACCAATATTCTTGGGTCTCTAAAGCATCCCAACTTAGACATTTATTATTATTATTAGAAAGTTCATCCTCCTCCTCCTCCTCATCGTCGCACGAGTTCTCCTGGGGAGATTCTTCCGCCTCCTCTTCGTCTTCGACAGCTTTGCTCTCCGAGGGGTAACAATGTAATTTCCGGAAAACGTAACTACCCTCCATCAAATGATATCGAAAATTTCTCATCTTGTTCTCGGCACAATGAATCATCTTTTGGAAATATTGGTGTCGCGTGCATTTCGACTTGTTCCGGCACTCGGTTTTCCCTGGGATGTAAAACTCGTAAACGGATCGCTGGCAGAGCTTGCTGAAAAATTCGGCTTTATCGTATCCATTGACGTAGATCGCCTCCACATTTTCGGTCAGTATTTTCAGGATCGTAGGAAGATGCTCGTAGGAAAGACGACCCTCGGTCCATTGCAGGCCGTGTCGGTTATTTGTAGTCTGGTTGACCACAGCTTGATTGCGGGACGATAAGTCATCGTAATGGACAGGAGGGAGAAAAATCATGGATCCGCATAAGGTTAAATCGCAAGTGATGTAGCCCAGTTCTTTCAAGATGAAACATATATCTCCCGTCTTTGGATCATAACAGTAAAAGTATTCCATGTCCAGAACAATGTAGGAATCTTTGAGAGGTTTGGCACTCAAAATGTCCATCTTCTTCAATTGAGAAAAAAAGAAAACAAAATTCTCTCTCTCTCTCGCTGTGTGTCCTGAAGGAAAAAATGGATAGCGTTCTCTCGCCGTCTCCTCTTTTATAGAGAGAGAGAGAAGGTTGCACGTGACAGGTCGTATGAATTCTGGGAAAGGTCACATTCGTATATATATTTGGTTTTGAATAATATCGTGCGTATCTCAATACACATCCATAATAATAATAATAATAATAATAATAATAAAGGTCACCTTGGAAAGAAAAAGAAATAAAAAACATGGAACTCGTGCTCGACTTTGAAGGTTTCTACGATTCTCAAGGAGCCTTTATTGTGAAAGAATTGGCTTACGTCACATTGGACGGTACTTCTCGAGGGGTATTTGTTTTTAAACCCCCGTTTCCATGGCAAATGCTCACCGAAAAAGAAAAACGAACCGCTGTGTGGGCGAGTGATTATTATCAGTGCTTGTCGTGGTACGAAGGAGAAATTCCGTACAGTTATTTTCCATGGGTGTTAACGATGTTGACGGAACCTTTTTCCATGATTTGGGTGCGAGGAGAAATGAAACGGCGGTTTTTAGAGAAATGGTTGCAAAGATCCATTTATTGCATTTCGGGATCGACGCAAGAGATTCTCAAATACAATGGGATCGAACACATGAATTGTCCTAACCATACAAAAGGTTTTTTCCATTGCGCTCTACAAAAAGCGGTTCGGCATCATTATTATTTAAAGACACAGAGAAGAAATTCGCAAGGTCGATCCTGCACAATTCAATCTTGACAGAACTCATTAAAAAATACATATTTCACGTTACTTCTTCAACAGCACAGATGGTTCTGAAGCGAAACTTGGAATTTTGAAATAATAGATCAGGGAGAAATCATTCTTAAAAACAAATGGTAAAGTCTCGAATCGGCTGGGAGAAAAAAAATTTCTCAGAGCTGAGATAAAATTCTGTAATGAAAAAAAAAAAAAAAAAAAAAAAAAAAAAAAAAAACTTTTGGTTAATTTTTATCATGTCTTAGACATGATAAAAATTAATGACCCTCCCTTTTTGTCTGGGAAGGATGTCTCACCCTTTCTAAAAATAGACCATGACTCATCCTTTCTCTAATGGCAATCATTCCATGAATGAATCACGATTTGTTTTTCAAAAGAGTGAGACAACATTCCCAGACGAAAAGGGGAAGGGGGTCGTTAATTTTTATCATGTCTAAGACATGATAAAAATTAACAAAAAGTTTTTTTTTTTTTTTTTTTTTTTTTTTTTTTTTTTTTGAGTTGGAGAATTTTTCTCAGCTCTGAAAATTTTTTTCCAGCCGACTCGAGACTTTACCATTTATATTTACGAATAGTCTTTGGATTATTTATTTATTTTCTTTTAAAAAGAAAAATTCTGAGCTAGACCTATCTATTGGCTTAACATTCTGGTCATAGAAACAGTCTAGAATCTCATTTTTTTTTCGAGGCTAATGCACGGGTTCTGCAATCAAAAGGGTTACTATAAAGGGATTGGTTCGAATGCATTTATCTGCAAATGTTGTAGGATTCTGTTGTTGAGAAGGGGGTATATTATTATTATTATGATGATGATGATGATTGTGGCAGATTCGTTTTCTACATGGAAGTCTAATCTCCTCCGAAGACCTTTTCTGGGGATCGTCGATAGATGGTTTTTCAATAGGAATCGTTTCCCTCAAGAGATAGAGGGGGGTCCTGTCTTGAGACATGGAGCGGTCTCTCCTCCTCCTCCTTGAGAAGTCTTGAGAAAGGGAGAGGATTTTCGGTTCCCTTATTCTCGAGGGGTCTTGACAAATTGAGAGGTCCCTCCTCTTCGAAAGAGAGAGAAGTTTTGGTTCCCTTATCCTCGAGGGGTCTTGACAAATTGAGAGGTCCCTCCTCTTCGAAAGAGAGAGAAGTTTTGGTTCCCTTATCCTCGAGGGGTTTTGACAAATCGAGAGGTCCCTCATTTTCGAGGGGTCTTGATAAATGGAGAGGTTTTTCATCTTCGAGGGGGTTTGACAATGGGAGAGATCTCTCCTTCTCGAGGGGTCTCTCTCAAGGGGTCTTGAGAAAGGGAGAGGTTTTTCATCCTCGACGGGTTTTGACAAACGGAGAGGAATCTGAACAGGCTTCTCCTCATCCCCATCATGATCGAGGAGGATGAGGATAGGCTTTTGGAAAGGTTTTTTCTTTTTCTTCTGAACAGGCTCCTCTTGATGCTCGGGGAGAGGGATGGGGTAGTTGTTCCACCATTCTATTTTTTCTTGCTCGAGGATTTTTTCAAAAGTCGTGGCCTCCTTAAGATGAGACGAAGGAGGAGAGTCCTCGAGAAGAATATAATAGGTATTCTTCCCAGTCTTCTCGATCGAGAGAGGTTCGTGCAAACATTTGTGCAACCATTCACTAAAATGAACGAGAATCCCTTTTGTCTTCTCAAGACGATCCATAATCCTATTCATTTGCGAGACGGTTAGAAAGTGGGACGTGTAAAAGTATTTGGCTCGTTTCATTAACAAAATTTGTGCATCCAAAGGTGGAATGTCACGAGCCATCAACACGTTTTCGTCGGATAAAAATTCGTCCCGCATCTTTTGATAACTCCCCACGGTATGATAACCCGCACATTTTGAAAAATCGGAGGCTTTCAGGTAAACGACTCCTTGGATGATATAAAAGGAAAGATCAACATATTTATATTTGAAAGGAATACACGTAGTGAGCTGGGGATGCCTCCTCATGATCCACTTGGACAAAAATACGACTTTGGGGCTCTCCCCTTTTATTTATAGAGAGAAAGAGAGTGTGACCTTCCCTTCCCTCCTCCTCTCTCCCTGCTTCCTCTATCTCTGGACGTCCTTGGATTGGAAAGGGTGACTTTCCAATTGTCAAAAGGGTGATTGGAAAGGGTGAAAAAAAAGAAGGTCATGGTTGGATAAATTTTTGTTTATTAAATTATTACTTTCACTTCCTCATTCCCACACACATTCATCTTTTAAGAAAAGAAAATAGGTCATGGAGATAAGATTTCTTGAAAAGAAGAGAGAGAGAGAAACAAAAAAAAACAAATAAAACGGACATCATAGAGCCTCTATATGTGTCTGTGTGTGTCTATGTATATATAAAAAGGCGAGAGTACTGGGCGAAATCATTTCTTTTCCATTGGGAGCCATGTCGCTATTAGACGTTTTTCCAACTCAACGGATTTCGAACGGGGAGGATTTGAAAACGCTAAAGCAAATCTCCAAATTGAAAATTTTTTTGGCGTGTCATTGTGCGACATTTATTCCGCATTTACCACCTCATCAAGCGATCGTTTCTTTCAACTAAGATGTCGAATCCTCCAACCTGCTCGTTCAGAATATATACAGAAATTTATTCGAATCGCAACAAACGAAAGAGGAATCTCCCTTCTCTTGGAATCGGATGGATCGAGCTTTGAGACGGCCCATTCAAACAGACCGGCGATATACGGATCCGCGCACGAGTTTTCGGTGGAAGAATATTTTGCTCACGAAACGATATTTTACGTTTGGAGTGAGAACGACGGCTGAGGACGAAGTTCATATTGTTCAAACCACAGCCGCTCCTCTCGCCTATTACGAATCATCGTCCCCCAATCTGAAGGAAAGAAGTTTTAAAGTCAGCGACAGGATGAAATATAAGAAATATATTCTAAGACCTTTTCAAAACTATGTCGTTCCCCCGAAAACGCAATATCTCATCGTCACAACCCAGAAGAGTCTCTTTCTCGTCGATCGGTGCTCGTACTCGCTTTGGAAACAATTGAAAGAGGAGATTTCTTTCCAATCGCCGATGATGTTTCAAGAAAAAGAAGAGAACCCTCCGCCACCTTTACCCATCCCTTCCTTAGATGATAAGAGGAGCTGGACCAAAGCGTCATGGCCCGAAACAAAATCGACCCGGCAACGGAATGAAATTGAAGTCATCACGATTGAAGATGAGGAGGAAGAAAAAAAATTACCTCTTAAAAAACGGTCGACTTACCGGAACCTACCTGGCGTGCAAGATCCGCTTCAGAACCCAGAAGCTTCTTCTTCTTACCCGACTTGTTCAAACAGGCAGCCTCTTTCGGACTCCTCACAGACAGAACCTCTTCCAGTATCCTCTTCTTCTTCTTCTTCTCCTCCAACCTGTCCCGACATCGTAGAGGTAGAATGTCAGACGGGTCCACAAGTTCCAACGGGTCCAGAAATCATGGAGGCAGAATCACAGCCGGGTTCACAAGTTCCAACGGGTCCAGAAATCGTAGAGGCAGAATTTCACCCGGGTAAACAAGTTCCAACGGGTCCAGAAATCATGGAGGTAGAATCGCAGCCGGGTCCAGACATCCTAGATCCCTCCACTCATCCCAAAGAGACTCCAAGTGTTTCAAGACAGCCTTGTGAGGATCCAGCCCTTCCCGTATGGAATGATTATATGGACTTACAAAATTTGGTGCAACAGGAAGGAGAAGAAAATAATCATACGGATGGGTGGGTCAAAGACTGTTTAGATCATTTAACCTCGAATGAAATTGAACTGTTATGGAATTGCATTTCTGAAATCACATCGGAAATGGGATAAAAACCAAAAGAAAAAAAACAATTTTTTTTAATAACAAATTGGAGGAGGGTCATGATGTCAATTAAAAAAATATTATATTGAGTCCAATCTTGGTGGTTCACTTCAGTTTTCCAGCATGAGGTGATCCACGTTTCCCGAAATATGGATCCCATTCCAAGAGAGATTGTGTAGAGCCTTCACTTCAGTTCTTTTTTTTTCTACCAAGAGGAGAGGGTCCCCAAAGGGCTACCCATGTCCAAAGAGAGAAAGTGTAGAGCGTTCATTTCAGTTTTTTTCCAAGTTTAGGGGAGGGAGGTCTCAAAATGACACCCCCCATTTTCAAAGAGAGATAGTGTAGAGCGTTCATTTCTGTTTTTTCCAAAGTTAGGGAGTTTTCAAATGACTACCCATTTCAGAGAAAGAGAGAAAGAGAGAGAGAGAGGGAGAGAGAGAGAGAGAGAACGTGTAGAGCGTTCATTTCAGTTTTCCAAGGTTAGGATGGTGGTGGAGAATCCTCCAAAATGGCTAATCATGTCAAAGAGAGAGAGAGAGAAAATGCGTAGAGCGTTCATTTCAGTTTTCGAACATTAGAAGGTTCCAATATACCTTCTGAATTCAAAGAGAGATCGTGTAGAGCATTCATTTCCAGTTCTCCAAGATCAGAAGAAGAGGGTCCGCTTTTCCCAAAAGGACTTTCCGCATTCAGAGACAGCGAAATGCAGACTTCAGTTTTCTCCCTCCCCAAGAATAGAGGGTCCCAAAATGGCTTTCCATTTCAAAGAGAGAGGGAGAGGCGTTCATTTCCATTCTCCAAGATAGGGTCGTCTGCTTTTTCCCAAAATGGCTTCCCAATTCAAAGAGAGAGAGAGAGAGAGTGAAAGGGTGTGTAGAGCGGTCATGTTCATTCTCCAAGATAGGGTCGTCAGCTTTTTCTCAAAATGTCATCTCCCCATTCAAAAAGAGATCGTGACCAATTTTTTCCAGTTTTTTCCAAGATGGGGGGGGAGAAAAAAACCTAGGATGGAATAACACGACACACAGAGAGAAAGAGAAAAAAAAGCCATCTTGTCATTTTCTGATAGGTACCGGTGTTCGAATACTTTTGTGACCGACTGTCTGATTATACTGGGAGAACCATAAAATCGGAAAAGCGATGGGTTTCACAGTTAACGAGGCAATCGAAGACAGACTGGGAAAGAGAGATCCTTTTTTTTAGCTGAGAAGCAGATTACCCTGGAAATCCGTGACTCTGACCATATAATTTCTCCATAGACTCTTTGAACGGTATTCAGGAGACATCCTCCATGAGGAAAAAAAAAATCTCCCCTTCCCCTTCTAAATCGACTGGAAAGAGAATGAGGTGGAAGAGATCCATCCACGAGAGATCATACTCTTGAACGTCAGACAAATATGAAGTCGAATAGCTTAAACAAAAAAATGCTTGAAAAGTCATCGAGTCTCGAAAATCTAGGCCTCTCTCTCTCTGAAGGAAATGAGAAAATGGGAATCTGCGTTTTTCTTCCTCAACGGCTGACATTCATCAGAAGTGACACTCGAAATGCTTAAATAGATAAACGAGAGTCCATTCTTAAAAAAATGGCGCTGTGTCGTCAATTGGAGAATCGAGTCGGCTGGGAAAATATTTTGAGAGCCAGGAAAAATTTTCTAACTCTATTTAAAAAAAAAAAAACCTTTTGGTTAATTTTTATCATGTCTTTAGACATGATAAAAATTAACTACCTTCCCCTTTTGTCTGGGAATGTTGTCTCACCGTTTCTAAAAATAGACCATCACTCATCCTTTCTAAAAAGAATAAAAATCCAAGAATGGGTTCTGGTCTATTTTTAGAAACGGAGAGACAACATTCCCATACAAAAGGAGGGTAGAGTTAATTTTTATCATGTCTATAAGACATGATAAAAATTAACCAAAAGTTTTTTTTTTTTTAGAGTTAGAGAATTTTTTTTTTCCCGGGTCTCAAAATTTTTTCCTAGCCGACTCGATTCTCCATTGACAAGACAGCGCCATTTTTTTTAAGAATAAACTCTCGCTTATCTATTTAAGCATTCCCAGTTTGGCTTTAGATGAGTGTCAGCCGTTGAAGAAGAAGTATCCTGTCACTTGGGAGAGACATATTTTGAGGAGTCAACATGTTGTGTGGACCGTTGAGATAGATTTTTCTCTTCCCATTGTGTGGACATTGTCGAGCGTTTTGTGAAGCTTTGAAAGAATGGAGGGGTTTTGATGGAGAATATTTCTTTTTATTGAATTTTTAAAAAAAGATTTAAGAGTGACATTTTATAACAGGTTTTACATGGAAAGAAGGTTTTTCTTCTAGTTTGACGATTTCTTTTTCTTGGGAGATGTTTCTATTGAAAAGATGGAAGGAAAGACGATTCCCACATTGAAGAAGGTTCATGAGAAACTTGTACGGATCTTGGTTCTCTTTTCGAGCCGATATATCATACGCAATCCGGGACATGTTTTGCAATCGCTCCAGTTCCTCCTCGTATTTTTGCTTGCTCTCCAATTTCATGCGGGGACGAAACTGATCCAGAATATACAATCCCTGGGGTTGAGTCACTCGAGAAAAAGCGACATATTGCTGAAATCGATTAAAAGGTCCGTGCATGTAAATTGCGATCGACGGAAAGGTGGCTCCTTGGGCTTTATGAGCCGTGATCGCTTCGGCTAACATCAAAGGAAACTGTTCGGGATAAAATGCGAGTCTTTTCGTCGAACAGGTGTCAATACGAATGGAGACGCGATCGATAGGAGCTAGACTATTGGAAAATTGCAGCCAGACACGCGTCACAACTCCGTCTTTGTCCTGGTCTATTTGGTGTAGTGTTCCAATCGCTCCATTCATCCATCCTTTGGATCTGTCGAGCGTTTTAGTCAATTGATATCGCGCTCCTCTTTGTAAATGGAGGACGGATTCGAGATTCGCCATCTGAGATCGATGTAAATGTCGACTCCGTTTCATCATCCTCTTCCGCAATTTTTCGCTCTCGGAATAAATCACGTCTCGAGCCAGACACGAACAGTACGTCCCTCGGGATTGGAGACGTTTCATATTATATTTCTCTGCATCCTTGCTCGAAAAACAGAGAATAATAGCTTCGCGAGGAATTTCGTCGAAACTGCGAACGCGGGACTGGAAAAATGCCACATCGTCCGGTTCTAAAAAGTGATTTCTCGTTAAACGATCGAGTCTCTCCTCGTAATCCAGAGAGAATCGCATACATTCGACTAGTTCATAGTAGAGCGTGGATTGAGGCGTCCACCACCCTTCAGAATAAAAAATGGGCGTGTCGCGAATCGGTTGGAGCTGCTGCAAATCTCCGCATTTAATCATATGCACATTCCCAAACGGCTTATACGGCACATGACACAATTGTCGAAGTTGCTGGTCGAGGCGCGAAAATAAATTGGATCCGATCGTGGAAACGTCATCCAAAATCACCATCCGTAAAGGAGCATACAGGGGTCTGTAATAGTCTAAAGTCTCTTGGGTCAGAGGTCGAACAAAAGTCCCGTTCATTTGAAGACGCAGGGCATGATGCAAAGTATCTCCCGTAATGTAGACCGCTCCTTGAGCAGTGAGTGCGAGTTTGAGAACCGAGCACGCTTCGCTAAAAAGAGGCGTTCGAATCAGAGTTTGGTATAAAGCTTGGATCAGGAAAGATTTACCCGTTCCGGCAGATCCTTGCACAATAATATCGAGAGGAGGGGGACGTTTCGATTCAGGTAACGCGTAATAGGTGTACAAACGGACGAGAACGTAGATCAGGAAATTGTATTGCTTTTTATTACATTGTCGAATACATTTTTGATAGGCTTCTTCGGACCACATATCCTTATACTGCAAATTCGTATAGCTTTCCCACTGCTTGGGAGGAAGATGTTTCTTTCGCGGTCGGGAGTTCTTTTTAAGAACAGCATAACGTTCCCTTTGAAGTATTCGTTCTCGCTCTCGATTAGCTGAATTGCTTCGCCAGCGTCGTTTCTGTTCACGCATTCTTTCCCTAAGACGTTCTCTACTGGATAGGCTCATCGTGACACCACTCAAAAAGGTGAAGTGTGTGTATGAAAATCACTTCCTTTAATTTATATATATATACTTTTTGAGGAGGAGGGGGGGTGTGAAATGACCTTGTCTCGAAACGAACCAATAGCACTTCGAGAAGACTTGGAACGAGATAGGTTTCTTAGAGAGAGAGGGACACAAAAAAATATATAAAAAATCAGAATGATTTATCCTTCGACCTCTGGGCTAAAAGTAAACAAACAAAATTTGAAAAGGTCAAGGTGAACTCACTGAATTCATCTTAGAAATCAGATAGGAAAAAAAAATGAGGGTACCCATGTTTCCTCTTCAACAACATAGACTCATCTAAAACGAAACTCGGAATGCTTACACAAATAAACAAGAATCCATTCTTAAATAAAAATGGGGACGTCTTGTCGATCGAGTCGGCTGGAAAAAATTTCTGTAACTAAAAAAAAAAAAAAAAAAAAAAAAAAAAACTTTTGGTTAATTTTTATCATGTCTTCTAGACATGATAAAAATTAATGAACCCCGTTTTTGTCTGGGAAGGATGTCTCACCCTTTCTAAAAATAGACCATCACTCACCCTTTCTAATGGGAACCATTCCAAGAATGAGTCATGGTTTGTTTTTTCGAATTTTCGAATGGGTGAGACATCCTTCCCAGACAAAAAGTGGGGACAGTTAATTTTTATCATGTCTATAAGACATGATAAAAATTAACCAAAAGTTTTTTTTTCAAAGCTCTGAGAATTTTTTTTCTAGCCGGCTTGGATGGACAAGACATCTCCGGATTCTTTCTGGAATGGACTCTATGATCTATTTAAACATTTCGAGTTCCGAGTTTCGCTTCAGTTGAGTGTGAGCCGTTCAAGAAGAAGAAACCCTCCTGTGAGTGGAGAGAGAGAACTATTCCTTTTTCCATTCAACCGTTGTGTTGAACCGTTCAGATATTTGCTTTTATTATTATTTTTTTTCCTAACCCACCCGTCTTTAAACAATGGAATAGTTTGAAAGGGTCAACCCATTTTATAGATATCACATCATACCCTCATCTCAACGGGTCTCGAGTGGGAGGAAGGAAGGAGCAGGCGACGAGAACTAAGCATGCCTGTTTATCGAGTAGACGCATCGGGGAAAGAACGATACCCGACCGACCCCCAACATCCTCACTACGAATTATACGTTACGGATCCTGAAGGAAATCCTATCTTGGCTCGAGACGAAAACGGTCATGAGTATTACGCGGTAGATTTAAACGGAAACCAATACATTTTAGCTCCTCGACGGTATGCCCGAACGGCTTTTGGACGAGAATACTACCCGAAATTTCAAAATGGGGACGAGTATTCGCTTTATACGTCTGTTTTATTCCCTTATGCCAAAGACGAATCGGGGCATGAAATGTATCCTAAAAAGGCGGATGGAGTCGAATATTGTTTAACGGCCGGCGATCGAATTCGTTATGCTCGCGATGCTTGGGGAAACGAGTTTTATCCTCGAAGAGCGGATCAGCAAACGGAATACCTCTGTGAAGAAGTGGGGTATGCGAAAAGAGCCGACGGATCCGAAACGTATCCTAAATTTTATATCTACACTTCTGGTTAAGATCTCTCTCTCTCTCTATCGAAAGAGAAGAAAATAATAAAGAGTGTGTTACTGCAATGGAGCATTCTGACGCGGAACCTGTTTCTTATTCCATTTGGTGTGTGAAATGCCGAGCCAAGACCGATACGGTCGACGTCCACTATCGCATGTCGAAAAATCGACGGCCGATGGTCACGGGAAAATGTCAGGCGTGTGGAACCAAGAAACAACAGTTTATTACAAATGCTTCCGTTCCACCTGGAATTCAGTTCCTGGATAAGGAGGAAGAAAAAGGAAAATGTTCCGAGTAAGAAGAAACAAGTATACAAATCAAAAATTGGAAAAAGATGGATCTTACTATTATATGTTCTCCTAAAGCGGGTGGTTCTCCTTTACAGTTTGGCATACAGACGGATTCGCATAATCCGGTTCCAAGACTCGTGAATTTTCCTCAACCGGCAACTCCACCCTTAGATACTTCTTCTTTGAATGAGTTTTCTAGCATTCTGAAAAAATATCTAAACGTCGTGAGAGAATTGATTCTTCCCCTGCATCGAAATGTTGAAGAAAAGAGCTCTGAATGTGGAAGCAAGGACACGGATCCAAAGCCAAATTCGGAGGGTTAAAAGGGATAGGTGAAAGTCCATTATTAAAAAAAAACAATGGTCATGTCTTGTCGATCGAGTCGGCTAGAAAAATTCTCTAGATGAAATTAAAAAAAAAAAAAAAACTTTTGGTTAATTTTTATCATGTCTTAAGACATGAAGACATGATAAAAATTAACTCTCTCTTCTTTTTTGTCTGGGAAGGATGTCTCACCCTTTCTAAAAATAGACCATCACTCACCCTTTCTCAAGGCAATTATTCCAAGAATGAGTCATGATCTATTTTTAGAAATGGTGAGACAACCTTCCTAGACAAAAAGGAGGGACAGTTAATTTTTATCATGTCTAGAAGACATGATAAAAATTAACCAAAAGTTTTTTTTTTTTTTATTACTCAGAAAATTTTTTCCAGAGCTCTGAGAATTTTTTTTCCCAGTCGACTCGATGATCCAAACAACAAGACATCCAAAATTGTTTCTAGAAGAAACTCTCGCTTCTCTATTTAAACCCCTCGCGTTTCCAACTTCAGATCCGTGTGTGCTGTGCACTCAACCTAGATACGCGCTTCTCCTCCCTCCTGGAAAGAGCCTTTTTTTTCTGAGCTCTTAGCATTTTTTCTCAGCTTCATTTCCATTCTCCAGGTTTCTGTCTCCTCCTTTCCGTTAACACTGCAAAATTTCTAAATTTCTCATCACTCGGAGCTTGGAAATCTGTCATCAAAAAAACATGACATAGCTCTGCTTTCAAGGAGTCGGTTTAGATTCGTCAGGATCATGGCTGATTTTCCATGACGGCTCTCCAACCGCAATATTAGAGTTTGAAAAAAATAAGGTTAAAAAGTTCGTCCTAGATATCCAACGAAACGTAAAAAGAGCGACGAGGATCTAAAAAAGCTACGACCCTTTCCAGAAGGGGAGGGAGCAATGGATATTGAGGTGAGTCCACAGCATGGACTGCACGAAAATGAAACGACTTCCGCAGATAACAGAATGTTCGAGATGTCTGTCGTCGATCAAGTCAGCTGGTAAAATTTTTTAAGAGCTGAGAAAAATGTTCGCATACCTTCACAGAAATTCTTTCCAGGAGGGAGAAGTGTGTATCCAGGTCGAATTCACAGCACAGACTGAACTGAAGTTGGAAACACGAGTGGTTTAAATAGAGAAGGGAGAGTTCCTTCTAGAAACAATTTGGATCTCTCTTGTTTGGATCATCGAGTCGGCTGGGAAAAAATTCTCAGAGCTTTGGAAAAAATTTCTGAGTGATGAAAAAAAAAAAATATTTTTGTTAATTTTTATCATGTCTTCTAGACATGATAAAAATTAACTCTCTCTTCTTTTTGTCTGGGAAGGATGTCTCACCGTTTTGAAAAACAAACCGTGACTCATTCTTGGAATAATTGCCATAAGAAGGATGAGTTTTGGTTTCGTTTTCGAAACGGTGAGACATCCTTCCTTGACAAAAAGAGGGGACAGTTAATTTTTTATCATGGCTATAAGACATGATAAAAATTAACAAAATTTTTTTTTTTTAACTCAGAAACTTTTTCCAGAGCTCTGAGAATTTTTTTCTCCCCCCCAACCAACTCAATGGACTAGACGATGAGTTTTTAAGAATGGACGTTTTGTTATTTATGCAGATATTCCGAGTTTCGCGTCAGGTAAATGCGCGCTCACCTTAGATTGGATTCCCTTCAGACAGGTCTAGAGATTGGATAACCCATCAAGAATTCTTCGACAGGTTTTTGGAAAAAGAAATCGTCAAGAAGTGAGTATTGATTTTGATATTTTCTTTTCAACCTTGAGTCAGTTTCTAGTACATTCCTATACTAATTCCATTGTATTTAAAAAAAATGTCAGCACAGACTGATCTGACCCGAAACGCTTGCCCATCCAGTTGGCTGGAGGGAGGAAAAAAAAAGAAATTTGTTGTGAAGGATATGTCAGTTTTTTTCTAAAAATAGATTTCTAAGAAAAGAATGAACCTTTGTTGGAAATCTATTTTTAGAAACATGTCTAGACAACATGTTGACAAGAAAAAAATTCTTTTTTTTTCCTGAGAGCGAAATGATTTTTTTCTTTCCACCCACGTTTCTTTCTTTGGGAGGAAGGAAGAACTTCCCTTCCCCCCGCCTTTTTTCCTCTAGTATTTATATAGATCCGAGTTTTTCTGCCTACAGGGTTCATTCTCGTTCTTCCTTCCCTACCGAGCAAAACTAAACTGTCGACCGATGCCGTTGCAGTTCTACCTACCCTGGTGGAAATCACGCCCGTCTGTCATCTCGAACGAGCTCATCAATGGGAACCTCTCTCCCGTTTCGAGGAATGGTTTCAGGACCCGGAGCGTATGGAACAAATCGTCCAAGAAACCATGTGCTATTTATCCTGTTACGATGGAAAAATCCTGCATTATTTTTCGTCCGTCGAAGCTTTCAAGCACTTTGCTTTCCAATCGATGATGGAGGCAGGAACCTTTCGCTTACACGCTTATCTGCGATGGGAAAATGTGATCGCCGTCGATGCTGGAACCTTTTTAAAACTGTTTTACGTTTCACCCGAGTGGGTTCATATTCTTCAAACCGGAGAAGCTTCTATCCGTCTTTATGGATGGGAAATGGAATCAGAAGCCGACGGGTATCGTATGATTCCCTATCGACTGCGAGCTCGCTCCGTGTACATTATTCACGGACCTCTTTACTACCAACTCCAATTTCATGACAAGACGGCGTTTGCCGTAGACGCCCTCTCCAGGAAGAAAATGGAGCCTTTACGAGCGTTGCATCCTGAACAGCATTTCCAATTCCCTGCTCGCGAGGAAGAGAGGAGAAGGAAAAGATCCAGAAGGAGGAGACACCTAAAGAGGTACTAAAAAAGAAGTCGGAAGGTAGAAGCATATTTTTTTTTCATTAACGGAAAAAAACTGTGGATCATTCTTTGTATATTTCTTGGAAAAAAAAGAAGACTAATAGTCATAATAGAGGGAGTTAGGAGGGACCCTATCTATATATAGCTCTCTATATAAATCGGAAGCGTCAACAGGACGGTCCACCCAAAACAATCTACCTTATCTTTCTCAGAGCAGAGTGGAAGAAAAGCCAAGATGCGTGGACTCATTGGAAGCAAAAATTCGAGTGGTTTAAATAGATAAGTGAGAAAAGATTTTGAGAGGTGTTGTTTTATGGATGGAGCTGGCTGGGAAAAAAATTGGCAAAGCTCAGAGAAAAATTTCCTGAATTGTAAAAAAAAAAAAACTTTTTGTTAATTTTTATCATGTCTTATAGACATGATAAAAATTAACTCTCTCTTCTTTTTGTCTGGGAATGATGTCTCACCGTTTCGAAAAATAGACCATCACTCATCATCCTTTCTAAAATAATAGAATTTCAAGAATGGGATATGTTCTATTTTTCGAAACGGTGAGACATCATTCCCAGACAAAAAGAAGAGAGAGTTAATTTTTATCATGTCTATAAGACATGATAAAAATTAACCGAAAGTTTTTTTTTTTTTTTTTTTAGAGCGCTGAGAAATTTTTCCCAGTCGACTCACTCATCCAAACAAGACATCTAAAATTGTTGCTAGAAGGAGCTCTTTTTTTTTCTATTTAAGAAACTCGAGTTTCGGCTTCCCATCAGTCTGTACTGTGCATTCAACCTGGATACCCATTTTTTGGAGATGGGGGGGAAACTTTCGCAGTTTTTTTTCTGAAACTCTCTATGGATCAGAGAATCTCACACATATTCTCACCCGTGGATCGAAATGGACTGACCGCCACATCTGTTTTAGATAATAGTTTTGAATTTTCCACCTCCTCCCCAAGATTGGACTATCTCAATATTTTTTTAAAGAAAAACAAAATTATTTTTTATGATTATTCTACAATTTTTAGTTTTTCTTTCCCCCCACTCTTTAAGAAGAATAAAAACATAAAGCACATTGAAACAGTTCCGATAAATTTTGAAACTGAAAGTCCATCACCTTGTTCTCCACGGGACTAAAATAAGTTTCCCCGGTCTGAGAATCTTCTTGGATTTGAAGAGGTTCTCTCATCACACTCTGAAGCCAGGTTGAAAAGAGGAGAGCGTCTGGACCCAAATCGTTGAGCAGTCTTTCGAGGGAATCGAAGGTGATAAAAGGGGTATGGCGGAGAATCCGGCTGGGGCGGTCCGACGTATCGATCCAGAGATCCGTTGTTAAGGATCGGTAAGGGCGAAAAGGGGCTCGAGAGATCCATTGCTGAATAGTCCGTTGACCTTTCGGACTCATCCAAGTCCCTTGCTGGGAAAGGCAAGTCACGAGTTCCGATCCTCGAAAATAGAGCGTGCCCGACCCCAAGTAAAACGTGAGGGGAATTGTCTTGGCGAAACGGAAACGAATCGCGAGGGAAAAAGACTCTCGCCGTAACCACTCCATGGCATTTGGTTTTCTCTCTCTCCTGAGGACGAGATGAAAAAAAAAGAAAAGACAACTTTTCTCTTGGTTTCTTTTATATATAGGAAGAGAGAGGGGGGGAGGGTTCTCGAAAAGACTCATGGGAAATTTCTTCTTCTTCTTCTTTTTGGGGTAGGTGGGAGGAACTCGTTTTTTTTTTGGCGGAGAGAATGCGTCGGATGACATTTAAAAAAAGAATAGATAGGATGGATTCTTCAAGTGGGAAATGCGGGGTGGTTAAGGGATCTTATTTTAAAGAATATTATTACCATTCTTCGAGGGTGAGACGTCTTACCATTAAGTCAGGTAATCCGAGATGATGAGCATTCCTTTTGACATGCCTCATATGTTTTCTAATAGTTATGTAACATAAATTTTCCAGGCTAAGAATACGTGGTTCAACAGCATAATTGAGTAACCGCATATTTTCCTCTTCCAATTTTTCATTTTTTCGCCAGCGTTCTAAAACTGTTTTGGGATCGCAACACCGGACATTTGCACCAGCAAGCAACAACATATCCACGATGAGTTTGCATCGTAATTGACAGGCATAGTGTAAAGGGGTAAAACCAAAAATATCATGTTTGTTCATGTCGCATCCAAGAAGAATCAGTTGCCGAACGATATCATCAATTGAGAACAAAATAGCGAAATGTAAAGCATTTCTTTTCGTTAATCTGTGTTCATAAAAAACGGGTGGTTCCGCGTTTATTATTAATTTTGTAAATATCCATTGATGAAAACTGTTAGAAAAACTCATATTGAATTCAACTCTATTAAATTTACGCGTAGCTTCTTTGATAGATAGGTAGGAGATATCCTTAAATTCTTCACTGGACGGGGTTCTTGAGAAGAGAGGGTAGAACCATGTTGGAGAGCACACACTCATTCTAAAAGGAAACACGGATTGAACTAAAGCGAAACTCGGAATGCTTAAATAGATGAGCGATAGTCCGTTCTTAAAAAATTGGATAGTTTTGTCCATCGAGTTGGCTGGGAAAAATTTCTGAGAGCCAAGAAAAAATGTATAAACCTTAAAAAAAAAAAAAAAAAAAAAAAAAAAAAAAAAAAAAAAAAAAACTTTTGGTTAATTTTTATCATGTCTTAAGACATGATAAAAATTAACTCTCTCTTCTTTTTGTCTGAGAATGATGTCTCATCCTTTCGAATATGTTTCTAAAAATAAATTTCCAAGAAAGAAATGAGTCATGTTCTATTTTTAGAAGCATATCGAGACAACAGGTTATCAACATCATTTGAAAAAGAGGGTATAGTTAATTTTTATCATGTCTAAAGACATGATAAAAATTAACAAAAAGTTTTTTTTTTTTTTTAGGTTGAAAATTTTTCTGAGAGAAATATTTTTCCCAACGACTTATCTTTTTTACTCCTACCTACTTTCATTCCCCCCTCTCACTCTTTCTCTATATAAACGATTGCAGAAGGAATCGCGGCTTATTTTCTTGAGCAGATAGGTCGAGAACAGATGGCTACGGGAGACTTAATCATGACGTGTGAAGATGATGATGAACCCTGTTTGGACTTGCAACTTCTTCGCCTTTATATGAATGTGTTTCTTCGGAGAATGAGTATATGACGTCGTGGTCTGATATATCGCCAACTCCTTCTCCTCCACCTGTCCGCCGTAGGATCAAAAAGAAGAAACCTAATCCAATTCGTGATACTCCTTCTCTGAATTTCAATCCGCCGTTATCGCCCATTTCGTCTTCTTCCTCTCATTATTCAGAAATAATGGACCAATCCTCCCCACCACGCATGCGTTCTACAATCGAAGAAGATCTTCCCTCCCCATCTCATTCTACTTCTTCTACTAAAAAAAAGAAATATCGAACTGAAATTCATCCGAGTGTCATAGGTGTGCTGGCCATCACGTCTGATGGATACACTCTGACAAACAGTGTCCGGTTTGCCTCTAGAGACATGAAAACGTATCGACCGCATACCAAATGGATTCAGCAATTGAATGAGGATCTGCGAAAACTTCATATTCAAAGACTGTATGTCGCGAATGAACATTGTCGAAAAAAAATTTATCAATTGCTCCGTGTTGAATCTGTATGGACAGTAAGCTATAAACCTTCTCGTCGTCCACAGCAATGTGAGTATTGTGGAACGAAATATTGTCATCGATTTATGGCTATGATCGCCCTGCAACAAATAGTGAAATATGGTGTCAATAAATATATTCATTGAAGAACCAAATGAAGTGTCTTTTTTATAGATGATGATTAGTATTTTGTCCAACCTCCTCTGTGTTCTATGACAGATGCAATTCGTTGAGGCATGGACGCAATTAATGTTTCAAAATAAGTTTCTTCCAAACTATAAAAGCATCGCGGACCAAGTCCCATAATTCCAATCGGTTTCGAGCTACCCGATTCGCTAATCGACGTTCTAATTCCGCCCAAACATTTTCGACGGGATTCAAATCGGCTCCTTTAGGAGGCCAGTCTTCCACCATAGGAATTTCATGTTCTCGAATCCATTGTGTGACGCGTAAACTCGTATGGATCGGAGAGAGATCGTGCATGAACAAGAGACTGTGTTCGGTGATCAAAGGGTTTAAAGAAACATCGGGAGGTTGACTATGATCGAGAAGCAGCGGCTCTAAAATATTAGAGAGGTAATATGCTGGATCCCGATTCGACGGATTTGGTTGGGAAATTTTCCGCTCATGCACATCCAGACACTGAGATTAAAACGACCGGAACGTTGACGGCCTTCTAACGCAGAAGAAAAATAACGTTCGTCTTGATAACGCAGGACCTGTCGAGGCCGCCATACGCGAATAGGACCGTACCCGATCGAACTGAATACTTTCTCGTCGGAAAATATAATCCGGGACCAATCGTCGACCGTCCATTCCGCACGCTGAGAAGCAAAGTCGTAGCGTCGTTGACGATGAATCTCCCGCAAATAATCTTTTCGGACGGGGATGCGCGACACTAATCCTTTTTCTTTTAATCGTCGACGAACCGTTTGAGCGGTGCAAGGCACTTGTAATCGACGACCAATATCCGTCGCGGGTAAAAAAGGATCACCCGTCGACATTTCAAAAATACGTTGATCCATTTCTTGGGTCGTGGCTCGAGGTCGGCCGGATTTGTGTTTGGTTTGATAGTTCTCCTCATTTTCCGAGGAGCGGGAGATCCAATATTGAACTGTGGAAGGAGCGACATTCAAGTGTCGAGCAATTTGACGAACCGTTTGCCCTCGTTCATAATACGAACGACGAATTTCCCGTCTTATTTCAATAGGTGTATACGGCATAAGAATAAGAATAATACAAGTAGGATCTTGGTTACCATGTTCCTTGATTTCATTTCAACGTGTCACGGTCCCGATAAAATCGTAGCAGGTGTCAATGGTCAATTGCAGTGCACGGAATGTGATCAAATTCAAGATGCGTATGCTTTTATTTTACGAGCGTCCTTTCCTGATGACAGTGATCCGTTCTTATCAGCTCGTCTAGCTCGAGAATATGCGAATTGGACGGGAGATTTGAACGTACCCTGCACATTTCCTCTCATAGGGATTCCTGGTATTTTACCGATCCGTAATGTTTCCGTCACGTTACGTATTTTATTAAACGGGATTCGATTATTACAATGCGTGAATGCCCCTTTTCGATCCCAGGCCGAACCTTTTGAATCGTATGAATCGCTCGAACGGTTCATGATCGAATACATGGACGAATACGCCCAGCATATTGAAAAAATCGCCAATGAAGAGAATCACTCCCAAGTCGATAAAGCGGCTCTGCACGCTCTTTTCACCAACATGAAATCGCTCATGGAAAATGTCCATCAAGACGAGGACCAACCTTTCAATTTCTTAAGTTATTATCACAAAGTCCTAGCTCCCTATGTAAAAATATGTGACGGCGACGATGCTTCGTTCCTTCTACCTACTACTTCCAAGGATGTTGAAAAGGATCCCGCTTATCAATTATGTTTGGAAATGAAAGCCTCGAATCAAATTCGGGCTCGTTATTCTCCTTACACGACCCTATTTGATCTTGTGCACGTCATGATTTATTGCAATTTATGCCGGAACGAACTCAACGTGGTGGCGAATTTCGTGTTTGAGTTTGGAGTTCGCATTTGTCGTCGCCCCTTCTTCTTCAAAGAATCGTTCGTGACCCAGCAATTGCGAAACTGGTCACTTCTCAAATTACGTACCATCGGAATACAGAATTCTACTACCTCCTTCGAGAGATTCAACAAGGCGGCACGTGCGATGCCTTATCACTAGAATTTATTGAAAAAATGTGTCGAATCGAAACCTTTTTAGCGAAAGTGTTCCTAGGAAAAGCGGATGATCGAATAAAGCAGTTTGCGTTCAAACAAAATTTCCCCTACGTCCTGTTTGTTCCGAAAGAAGACGAAGAGACGACGAAAAAAGCCACCCAAATTGATGAGTACCTCGGATATCTTTTCGGGACCGGGTTTATTATTTCCAAGCTCAAAGGTAAAGGATTAGTGAAAGGTTCGATCGCGACGGGTAAGAAATTTTACCGTCTTGTACAGAAAGTGGCCTTGAAAATACGCGAATTTGAAAAATCCGACGAAGAAATTTTCTGGACGATGGAAATGGTGAAACTGTTCTTATGTTCCGACGGGTATATGGAAAAAGAATTGAGAATGTTACTCAATGTAGCGACGAAGGAATCTCAAGTTCCCTCTCGTCAAGAAATATGTCAAGGAGGAGGAGGAGGAAGAAGAAACGAAGATGGCGAAGAGATGGATATGTCATAATCAAGTAAATCACTGGGGAAAATGGCAGACGCAGAGGAAGAAATCTGTGGAATTTGCCTGAAGGCCTTCAAAGAAACGAAACGCCATAAAGTCTACAATCTCGATTGTGAGCATTCCTTTCATATTAAATGTATAAAGAAATGGATTCGAGAGTATGGTAAAAAGAAATGCCCGACCTGTCGGACTCGTATCAGCCAGGATGATATGCTCTATTTCACCAGCGGAACATTGCAAATGGAACATTTAAGAATAGATTCGGATGAAGAGGAGGAGGAGGAAGAACCAGAGGTGGAAGAACCGCCAAGGCAACGACGAAGACGAAGACCCGAAGAAGAATTAGTTGATCTGGGAGGCCATGGTCTCATTTTTTCAGGGCCTAGTACCAGTCAGACGAGACCCAGAAGACAGAGAAGAGAAGATTTAGTGGGAGATTATGCTTATATGGATACACCTAGACAAAATTCACCTACCTCAGATGATGAAGAACGGGAAGTCAATCCTTATTTTGGTCGACCGAATGCATTTTGGAGAGAAATGAGACGACAAAGACGAAGTAGAAGGAATTAGATGATTCTTAAAATAAAAATAAATACAGTACGCAAAAATGGAAAAGTAAGACTCACGACTGGTGTATAATATTTTGTTATTAACAGATCCATCTCCTATACATCGTTATATCAACAGATCTATTTCCAAATGGAAAAGTAAAACCGACCGACTGTTGAAAAATATTTCTCAAAAAAATTTGATTGTAAAAAAAAAAAAAAAAAAAAAAAAAAAAAACACTTTTTGTTAATTTTTATCATGTCTTTTAGATATGATAAAAATTAACTGTACCTTCTTTTTTATTTTGAATGATGTCACCTTTTCTAAAAATAGATTTCTAAGAATGAATCATGCTTTTCTTGGAAATTTATACTTAGAAACATGTCTAGACAACATGTTGACATTATTCCAAACAAAAAGGAGGGTAGAGTTAATTTTTATCATGTCTAAGACATGATAAAAATTAACAAAAAGTTTTTTTTTTTTTTTAATACCACATTAAATTTTTTTGAGAAATATTTTCCACCAGTCGGTCGGTTTTACTTTCTTTTTTTTTTGGAGATGTTGATAACGATATATAAGTCGATATATAAGTTTCACTCACTGGGTTCTGATTCATTCGTTTTCGCCTTTGCTTTCACGAGATATCGAGACCGCTTCAGCATTTCAAAGGAAGCCCCTTTGATGTTATACTGTTTCTTCAATCGTCGCTTTAGATTAAATAAATACTGGTAATGATTTTTTCCAAATAGTTTGGATGGAGGAGCATTGAAAAGAAACTGGAATAACTTTATCTGATTTGGATCCTTATAGACTTCTAAAGATTTAGACGCAAACGCTTTTCGTTTCTCTGGATCATCGTTTAGATATCCCAAGATGTGAATCATCCTCAATTCCGTTTCTAACAGTAATAAGACTATCAGCGACAGTTCATCTGTTTCATAATTGGAGAGACAGTGATTACGGATTTGATTCATCTGCTCTGCTGTAAAACTTTGGTGTTTTTGACGACGAGGTTTCTTGACCACCACCTCATCTGCAGAAGGTAAGAACCATTTTCGTCGAATAGCATTTAAAGCATTTGAAATATATTTCGCGGAACGTTGTTTTTGATCGATAAGATATTGGTGATATTCTTGAAGTGTTTCGGTATGATTTAGATCTTTATGCATTTGTAAACACCAAGTTTCATATTGATTTTCATAAATAGAGTAGACTAATTTACTAGTTTTTGAGGGAGACATGATGCTTCTTTTATTTTTGGTATAATGAAGAACTCTTACTTATTTATAATTTTTTAATAGGTTTTTGAATCAAAAAAAATATTTATAATAATAAGAAGAAACAGTAGAAACAAAATGGCCGAATGTTGTCCAATTTGCTTAGACGAACTCATTGCCGAAGATGTAGAAACCATTTCTACTTTAACGTGTCAACATCAGTTCCACACGAAATGTATTGACATTTGGAGAGAAAAAGCATTGACGTGTCCTGTCTGCCGAGAACCGTTTGAAGATGCCCTGCAGAAATTAATTTCTATGTTTCTCCCTTTGCGACGTTCTTTTTTATATGATGTAATTTACGATTATGAAAACCGCATCAGGTTTTCAGACGATGAGGCTGATTTAGATGATTTACTCATGTATGAATTATTGGGACCTTGGGAAGCTTCTGAGGAGGAAGAGGAGGAGGAAACAGAATCAATCGAACCTGAGGAAGAAAACCAGAGTGAGGAAACTAATTGAGACTGGAAAAAGGAATTGAGACCATAGATGGGTTTGAGTAAATTAGCCGATGACGGATGTAGGGATTGGACTCGAACCGATGGAATGGATTGGGACTGATATTCATCCCATTTCTTTAATCCCATCCGAAGATTTAAAGCCAATGACTTTTTTATATATTCGGAAAGAAGGAATCGCCAGGTTTTGGGACGATACTTTCCAACAATCTCGAGAGCGTTTAACATGCTGAGATAGCATTCTTGAGCTGTCCGACACAGTTTCAAATGAAAGACAACATCCATTTCATTCTCGACTTGCTTCCACCATCTCCCAGTTTGATATTTCCTTGGGTACAGCACTTCATTGTGTGGATATATTTCAGCCTCATCTTCGATCCACGGTTTCATGGTACTGGAAGGAAGGTCGTAGGGATCCCCTAAATGATAATTCAGTAACTGACAATTAGATAAATTGAGATGAAGATGGCTCGTGAAAACAATGAGACGATCGGCATAGGCTGGTTTGACCACCGAGTCTCCAAAATTTGGTTCGATCCAGATGAGAAGATCGCAATGCGTGCCGTCGCATTCGTAAGACGGATCTAACCCGCTGACGAACCAATCGTTGGAATCGTCGAGAAGAATATGAACCGTTTTATGATGTCGAACAAAAAGGGTTTCCAAATGATAGGATAAGAGGGAAGGATGCCTTCCTAAATTACCTAATACAACGGTCACGGGTGCGTCTTGACATTTCTTGAAAAGATCTTGAATGGAACCCATGGTGGTTGTTCCGCATACTTGATTCCCGAGACGAGTCAGAAAAGATCCCATGCTTCTTATTCTTTATTTTTTTAACGCAGCTCGCATATATTCTTGATCTTTCTGGAATTCCGATTCAGGATAAGGTGGCTTTTGAAGACTGGCATCTACTTCATTATGAAATTGAAACCAGACGTGGGCAAAGTGTTCGCCTAAAAACCGTTCTTTATACGTTTTGAGTTTGGATAAGTAATGATACACACAAATCCCGCATCGGAGAGTTCGATATAAAGATTCTGTCACAAAGTCTCTCCAAAGAGTTTTCGCGAGACGAATAACCTCGTCCTGCTCGTCCTGAACTGAAAACGCTTCGGCCATCCAATGTAAAAGCCGCCAGTAATAAGGACCAAAGACCAACGTGTTGTGGTAATTGATGTGATGAAAATAATCTTCGGCTGAAAAAGGTTGTGGGGATACGGAAATGCCGATCCGGGTCATCAAGTCTCGAATCGCCTGACTTTTCCCCTGGAGTAATTCAATCACCGCTTCGTCTAAAAAGAAAAAGTATTCGCTCTTCCATCGAATACGGTACAGGAGCGTTAAGACGCAGTACGTGGTCAATTTAAAGAGTTGAATCCAACTGTATTCGCCTACCCAAGCTCCAGGTCGTAGAAACGTCCGTCCCCATTTATCTTGGTTCATTAAATTGGCCATGAATAATAAATAGGTGACGACGACTTCATCTAATCGTTGTTGGGGCTCTTCTTCTCGGAAAGCGGTCGTAAAGTGGGCGACGTCGATACCCGGAGGAGGAGGTGGAGAAGAAGGGGTTTTGAAGTGTAAAAGTTCATGAATTTTATGAGCCACGAACGGTGAAACACGAGCCTGGCTTTCTTGGAGTTCGTTCGAAACGATCGGTTCATCTTCTAAATAAGTTCGTTTTAAACGTTTAAAGGTTTGAGCATCCATTCTCTTTACTTAAACCACCATTGACGAAAACGGCAATACCAATCTCCCACGTCTTTATTTTGCACCAAACTGCCGAGCAATTCGCCGAAAGTTGTAAAAATCGTCAGCTTGCGAATGTATCCAAAAGCCAGAAAGAGAAAAATGAGTCCGTTGATGAGGAGGAAAAGGAGAAAGAACCAGCTTTGTGTTAAAATGAGACAAAACAGGATCACGAAGGACGTATACGCTCCAGCGACTAAAAGCGTTCCTAATGTTAAGGAATCCATTTGTTTTTTTTCTTCTTCTTCTCTATTCTTGACCTAATGTCTCGTAATAAAGGGTCCGATACGTAATATTCTGGTAAGCATTATAAACGGGATGGTGGATAAAGAGAAATAATAAAATCCATAAGAGGATCGATACCATATTTTTGTTTTCTTTGTTCTGAGTCAGAAGAGAAGAGATAATAATAAAGTAACTCATATTAATTAAAAAAATGGTTCGAAGGGATAAACCCAAATCTGATAAAGCGGAACGAAAATTGCTTCGAATGGAAGCAGCTCCTCCTAATCATGTAGGAGACCCAGTCGTTGACAACCCCCTTAACATTTACCCTCCAAGCAATCCATCTAACCATCCTCCTCCAATCCATGACAATCCTCCTAATAATGATAATGTAGGCAATATTCCCATGGACGTGGATGAGGAAATAATTCGTCGGCATAGGCGAGATCTCCTGAATTACGAAGAATACTACCCCGATCGAATGAAATCAGATAAGCGCTATGCCAAATTGGCTGACGGAAATGAGATTTATGCTAAGAATCGACAAGGAGATGAATTTTATATGCTGGATCCCGATGGAAATATTGTGTTTGCAAAACAAATCTCTCCCATCACCGGTAAAATAACCCCTGTCTATGCCGTCGATCATCTGAACCGTTCTATTTTACCCGTCGACGCCCAAAACCGTCCCGTGTATGGATTTGATAGTGATGGGGAACCCATGTTTCCCATGGAAAACGGAAAAATGGTGTATCTGTTCTACGGAGGAAAAGAATGGTATCCGGAAAATCCTCAGACCAAAGAACAAATCTATGCTTTAGACGAGCACCATCGACCCTATTTTGCCAAAGACGAGCATCAAAAGCCTTACTATGCTCGAAAACTCGATGTCAATCAATTCGCTATCGAATATGCCCCTCTCGATTCCAACGATCAACGGATCTATATTCCCTTAGAGAACAATAAATTCCAATACCCGTTTAATCTCGTCACAAAACGACCGCTGTTTGAACTCTCTCCGGATCAGGACGAAATGTATTTCCGAAACAATACGCTAGGTGAATATTATCCCGTCAACGAATTCAACGATGAAATTTACGCTCGAGATCGTTTGCACAATGAAATGCCGGCTAGGAACATCGATGGAACCCCTTATTACGCTAAGAGAGCGAGTGGGGACGAATACTATCCCAAGCAACTCAACGGTCTCGAAACGTATATTCGAATTGGAAATAGGGACGAACCGGCCTTAGATGCTTTAGGAGGAGGCATTTATGCGAAAGATGAAAACTTGGACGAATATTATCCGAGAATTTACCACGACGACAATGACGAATAAAGCAAAACGATTACCAAAGGATCTTCGATGGCAAAAGATGAGTATTATGCAGTCGACAATCTTGGAAATCAGCGATATAGAAAGGATCGAAGGGAATTTGAAACATATATTACCACTGACGATCCCAGTCTACTGTATGCCCTAGACAAATATAAAGTTCCCCATTATGCTAAAAAACCCGTATATATCGGTGGAGAAAAAAAATTTGAGGAGTATTATGGAAAAATCAATAACTTGCCCGTCTTTCTAAAATACCAGGGTCGAGAAATTTATGCCAAAGAGCATTCCGGGGCCGAGATGTATCCCAAAGATTTGTTTGGGAACGACATGATTGCTCGAGATGCCGATGGGCGGTATTATTATGCTAAAGATGAGACAGGAAATAAAAAATATCCCTTGTTCGCCGACGATACG
The DNA here is from genome assembly GCF_044657685.1 of Stegodyphus dumicola. Lineage (NCBI taxonomy): Eukaryota > Metazoa > Arthropoda > Arachnida > Araneae > Eresidae > Stegodyphus > Stegodyphus dumicola. The sequence goes on from NC_140771.1 coordinate 74,647,915, forward strand.
GAACACAAGCCCGAATACATGTCTTACGCCCTCGATAAAAACGGTATTCCGTTCTATCCTATCAATTCTCAGGGTAAACCCATCTATCCTAAAAATGCTACAGGCGATGAATTTTATCAAATCCTTCACCCTTTCACTCAGCAAGTCATCTTTGGAAGAGATACCGATCAGAACCAAGTGTATGCGCGGAAAGCGGATGGAGGCGAAATTTACCCGGACAGCGGTCAATTCGCCATGACGAGGTTGAAAGAATTCTTTTATGCTCATGATAAGAACGGGGTCATTATTTACCCGGTCGATCAACACGGCAACGAACGATATTTAGTGACGGACAAAGGATCGTACGATCAATTGATGAAAGATCCGGCCGTGAAACGATACGCCAAAGATGCAGACAATAATGAAATCTATCCGGAAATTATTCATGCCGATAAGCGCATTACCCAAAAACCTTTAGGAAACCGGTACGCTCAAAATAAATTGGGTGAATATTACTACCCGGTCGATCGATACAATAACGAGTACATTGTCCAGTTCAAGAAAGTGAGTGAGGAACAAATCTTTGCGAGTGGATACCCCATAACGTGTGATCAAATCATCATTGTTCCCAATTTAAATGACAAGCCCTGGACGCCTGCGTTTATACGAGACCCTAGAATTGAACCCGAAAATTTGATAGGCTACTTGTACCGATCGCATTCGAAACCGATGGATTATTTGACCAATTTGAGATCTAAACGCGCTTCTCGACACGGGTTCCAACCCTATAAAGTTATATATAATAACTCGGAGGGTAAAGTAGTCGAGAAAGTGGAAAGCGGTCTTCCAGGACAGGAAGATCTAGTGGAAGAGGAAGAGAAAAAGAAGAAAAGAAAAAAGAAAATATATGCCAACCCGATAGAGTCTGACGAAAATAATCATCAATCCACCACCAACTGGACTAAAATCATTCTTTCTATGATAGGTATCTTGGCCATACTTGCGTTCCTAATCTGCATTAATATACTGTTTAAAAACTAAAGTCGTGAGAGAAAGAAAAATATCTGAAACAATCCATTCTTAAAAAGATTGGGATGTCTTGTCAATCCAGTCGGTTGGAAAAAATTTTTCAGAGCTGGAAAAAAAAAAAAAAAAAAAAAAAAAAAAAAAAAAAAAACTTTTTGTTAATTTTTATCATGTTTTCTAGACATGATAAAAATTAACTATCTACTCTTTTTGTCTAGGAATGATGTCTCACCCTTTCGAAAATTAGACCATGACTCACCCTTTCTAAAAATAAAATTCCAAGAAATAAATGAGTCATGGTGTATTTTTAGAAACATGGTGAGACATCATTGAAAACAAAAGGGGATAGTTAATTTTTATCATGTCTAGAAGACATGATAAAAATTAACAAAAAGTTTTTTTTTTTTTTTTAATAGCTCTGAGAAATTTTTTCCAGCCGACTGGATTAACAAGTCATCACCATTTTTTTAGGAATGAACTCTTTCTTATCTATTTAAGCATTTCGAGTTTCGCTTCAAATGTGTACGTGCTGTTGAAGAAGGACCCACCTAGATCCTAGTTGACTCATTCATGGGGAAGGAAAAAAAAAGTATTCTATAACGTGTTGGATAATGTTGGAGGTAAGTCTCTTTCTTTTTCATTTTTTTCTAAAGATTTATGAATGACAAACGGAAAGGTTTCTTTCTTGTACTCTTGAAGGCGATGAAAATAAAACAAAGCTTCTTGGAAAGCACAATATTTGGTCCGACCTATATGTTTCGGACAAAACGATGAATATTCATAGTTCATTGGTATGGGCGCGGTATGAAACGCCTCCTTGTTCTTGGAGACGAAATTGAAATAAATAGGACGGGCCAGTATCTGGTACAAAACATTAATTTTCCAATAATGAGGGCAGTAAATGTTTTTATATCCTGCCGTTAGAGCTACGAGAAACGGTTTTAATTGATCGTACGGCAAATGACCCTCATTCCATGAAAAGCCATGCGTTATATCCGCTAACGGTAAATGAACACTCTATACACTTTGTTTGGCGGAATAGGATAATTCAGACCACGGTATGGGTGGTTCCACGTAGATAATGCCTTGGGAACGATCATGGGTGATATAAGCCACTTCTTTAATAATATAGTCGGAAAAGTCATCATTATAAGAAAGATTGAGTTCTTTGGCGAGAGGATCACCATTCAATTCGAAACCTTCGAAATTGAGAACGATATAGGATTCCATGTTTTATTTTTATCGGTCATCTTGTTTCAGGAGAACATTGAATCTAAAATCCTCTACAGTTATCACATGAAAATCTCTCAATTTGCCTTTTAGATAGGTGGCTCCAACTAAGTGGATGGATTGAGTTCCATATTTTTTCTTTAATTGTTGGAAACAAATCCGCTCTGATACTTGTACTGCAATAGGTCCTAGACGTATCTTATCCTTGCGAGTGAACAGAGTTATATATTCTATACCCACTCGATGTTGACGAAACTTTTGTAGAAATTGTATTAAGGACCAAGATTGAAGACCCAAGGTCGATTTTAAATCTCTTTCCAAATCAAACGTGGCAGTATGGGAAATAAGAACAATATATCGAAAGGAGGGACCTATTTGTCGATTGAACCGTTCGGTGATTCGCCATGGAAGAAAGGTTGAATGATTCATTTTTTTTCAATTTAATTTAATTTTTTTTTCTTCTTCTTCGGTTCGAAGGATTAAACAAGCATGGCAGAGTATTACGATATTTCTGTTTTGAAAACTATTCAATTACCGATTGATCGACTCATCCGATTCGTGATTGGGCAAAATCCTCAACTTGAAAACTATCAAGCGACGTACCGGTTTCTGAATTTATTTTTTGAGATTACGCCTCGACTCGTTCGAGATTTTCAATCACAGGCCGTTGCTCATATCCGTCACGTGTTAGATAATATGTCGCAATATGGACACCTATATCTTTTAATCGATCAGCAGCCCCAGTTTAATGCCCTGGAATGGAATGATGAAGAATTTATTTTATCGAATGAAGAAGTCTTAGACCCTATTCGCAAAATGGCCAGTCAGTTTTTTCCTAAAGATTCTACTCATTACCATGTCACTTGCATCTATCTCTTATATTTTTACGCACTACTCGCGAATCCGAAATATACTTGGATCACAATGGATTATTTAATGCACGGCAATAAATATCATCAATATTTATTAGCTAAACATGCTCACGAAGAAAAGTAAAAATAAAATCATTAGACGAGAAATTTATTTTTGAAAAGATAAAGCAATATAATGGAATTTTATCCGAATCGATATGGTAGCGAATATTACAAATATCGAAAAAAAGATCCAGTCTTTGTGAAAAGTGAATATGGTCATGAAAGGTATGCCATTCACTCCCAAAAGGGGGAAATCTATCCCGACAAAGGTGATCCTTTCGCTAAAACCCGAGACGGCCTTCCATATTATGCCAAAGATCGGAAAGGAAATGAAAAATATCCTCTACAACGTAAAAAATCCCTCGTTATTCAAATTCAAAACGAATTCGTTCTGGCCAAATACGCGGACGGAAAAGAACGATACCCGGTGGATTTCCGAGGGAACGAATATTATTTAGTGAAAAATGAAGAACCTTACGTCCTGAAAGATGCCCAAGGTGAAATATACTTTGCTAAAACATGTAGTGGAAAAGTCCTCATTCCCTGGAATTATTTTGAACAGTACAAGTATCTTCTCTCAGAACATTATAAACGCACATGCGATGCTGCAGGAAACTGCGTTTATCAATCCACGGTACCCGTTGAAGAAATTCTTAAAAAGTTGTTTCCATGCCTCTGTTTGTGCTTAGCTGAAATACCTACAATGGCTTTTATTCTAGCAGCTACGTTAATGTCAATACCAGGACTGTAAGAACAACGTTCTTATATATAGTCAGTGAGAAGAGAAAGAATGACTCGAAGCTGGCTGAGAAAAAAAAAAATCTGAAAGGATTCAGATTTTAGATTACGTCCAAAGGGGCATTGTCCCCGAAGGACTTTGATTGTGATTAATGATATGATATTTGTTTTTCAATGCAAATGATTTTTACAATAGTTTTTTTACTAAGGTCTATTTCAATGGTTTCTTACTGCGGTTGCTTGACTACCGTTTTATTGAGAATGATTACTATTCTATTGTTTCATACAACGGGAAATGGTAATTATATGGAAATGGAGGACAAGAGTGGAGGATGAGAGAGTGTGGATGAGTAGAGAGAGGAGGAGGATTAGAGAGTGGAGGAGGATGGGAAAGCGAGTAGGATGGGAGAGCGAGGAGGATGGGAGAGCGAGGAGGATAAGAGAGAGGAGGAGGATGGGAGAGCGAGGAGGATGAGAGAGTGGAGGAGGATGGGAGAGCGAGGAGGATAAGAGAGAGGAGGAGGATAAGAGAGAGAGGAGGAGGAGAGAGTGGATAAGGATAAGAGAGCGAGGAGGAGGTGAGAGTGGATCAGGGTAAGTGCGTTATTTTGAAAAGTGATTCGCCGTCTACAGTTGTCAACGCAAAACGCCCAAACGAAACTAATAGTCCTTCGGGGACAATGCCCCTTTGGACTTAAAAAAAAATCCCCTTTTTCTTCCGAAATTGATGTCTTCAATTTTCGAAAAATTGAAGACATCAATTTTCAGACTAAAAGGTTTTTTTTTTTTTTTTTTTAATCTTTAGAATTTTTTCTCAGCTGTTAGAAATTTTTCCAACCCGACTCGATCGACCGGACATCACCATGTTTTAAGAATGGACTCTCACTTATATATTTCAGCATTGCGAGTTTCACTTCACATGATTCTGTGTTTTTGAAGAAGAAACATCTTGAAATCTGGCTTTCTTCAGTCAACTTTTGTTTTTTCCAAGTCATTACACAATGAAATGTTGGGAACCTACCTCATGCATATGTAAAAAGGTTAGTAATTCTTGTCTTTTTTCAGATTTTTGATGATAACATTATCGTAATAAATAACTTGTCTTTTATGCTGAGGCAGATCAATGGGTTCATCGTCCACTTTTAAATGTTTCGTGGTTGAGTGTTCTCCCTCTTCGTCGTCATGCTTTCGTTTGAGAGACGAATTCAATTCGGCATTTTCAAACTGAAGGGGTTCTACTATATCCAAAGACGAGGAAATATTATTTTCGGCTGAAAAGGAACTGAAATCCATTTCGGTCCGTTTCAAATGTCCAAATTCATCATTGAAACGCATAATGAGTTCCGTTTCGTGGATGGAGGTGTCGCGCATCGTTTTCAAAAATTGTCGAGTGGCCGATTTCAGTTCGTTAAAGGTCGTAACAGAACCGGGAATGATTTGTACATCGGCATACTGTTTGAATTGTGTAAAAATATCGGTCGAAGATAAAAATTCTTTTTTGAATTCTACTAATATTTCAGGTTCGGAACGGTAACGGATCATGCCGTCCTCCATGTTAATATTGTGGGCCAGATGCAGATAAATCATTAAAAAGAAACCTTTATAGGAATCTTCGACGATAGAATCTTTGGTTTCGAGTAAATATTGATCCTGCATCACTTGTTCTGAGGTGAGGAATGGAGCATTTTTCGTAAACACGGCGTCAAAAGGAATTGCTACCACGTGATCATTAAATGCCTCTGTGGCCGTACACACTGGGAACGTATTGGTAGAAGCCATGAGTTTGGCACTGGGAATCGCTCCTACATTTTGCTCGTACAAATTTCGAAAACTGGTGGTCGAATTACCCGTGATTTCTTTCCCGAGGTTTTCGTTTAATTTTCCCGACATTTCTTCAACAGTCACTACCCTACAACAAAATAACGAAGAGGCCAGTTCGGGTTGGGCTGATAGTCCTTGACCACTCGTCGTTTGTAAATTGACGGCTCGAATACCATGACTATAGCCTCCAAAGACCTTCGAGATCATTTGAAAGAATTTACTTTTTCCATTGCGCGTGTTGCCTTTCAAAATAAAAAATTTGCGACCGTAATTGGTCGCAATGAGAAGACTGGCCAGGACATCTAAAAGGTACATGAACAGATCGTATTCGAAACACGTATATTTACACATGTGCACATAAAAATGAAGCATGCTTTGAATGAGCGGGTTGGTTTCTAGTTTGTCATGAAACTCGCGCACTTTTCCCCGCAGCGTATCCAGTAAATCGTCCGTGAGGTCGAGAAAACAGCTTTTCAGGTATTGTCGAAAAAATTTCCGGTCGGTTAATAAACGATAGATGGCTATCAAATCCGGATCGTGACGAAATTGTATCAACTCGTGTCGACTAAAATTGATGCCCAGACGTCGATCCGATAGGTAAAACTCCGGAACCGTCCCTCCTACATGACCCGTCAAGAGATTCAGAACCCCATCGTGGGTTCGAATATGCCATTTATGTCGATCCATTTGAATGATTTTACGATCAATGTTGGTTCGACTCAGAATGGACGAGACCACATAATTAATGTTGACCTGTTTCATAATGTCTGTGAAAGGACACATGTTTTTAGTTTTATCGGCAAACTGATTCCGAGCATAGGCCTGAATGGAGGACCAGATGGCATTCATCAGGTTTAGAATTTCTATCTGGTGGGGCACTTCTTGCCAGTACTCGTGGATGTTATTCCACATATAGCGTTGAGGTTTCTTACAGGAATTGTGCATGGTAATGACGAGAATCGGAAAATATCGCTCTTGAATTCGATGAATTTGTTCCACGAGCTGATCTCCAGACACCGAATATAAAATAACGCCTTTCATGGTTTTGATAATAGCTTCCAGTTTATCTTTAAATTTGTAAATCTTAGGATTGAGACCACAAAAGAGGATCGTGTCGAGAGTAAAATCTTGGGAAATGATATCTATAATTTTACTGTTGATTTTTTCTACAGAATCTATGAGTTCGTGAGATTCTAATATCGTACGCAAATGGGATGCGAGTGTATGGGAGGACATTCGTAAATGTTGACACAAGGCACAAAAGACAGGTAAAAAATAGTAACCTTGATTGTACTGCATAATCGTACGAAGGGGATTGGGATCGGAATGCAAACTAGGATTGTCTAACTTGAGAGCTTGATTCACCGTCTGGAATACATCGTTTTCGATGACGATAGAATTTTGACTTTCCCGGTACCATCGTTTTAGAGCCCGGTTATTCGATTCAAAGTCTGAAATCACAAACCCGTTAAACTTGATAAAGTAAAACGTTTTTAACCAATGATGACCTTCGGTTCCAAAATCCTTCCCTTTGTAAATATACATCGGGGTTTTTAGTTTATACACAAATGTAGCCACTTTTTCATCGTCGGGTACAGCTTCCTCATCTTTGCTAATAAGCGTGGGATACGATACTCGATACAAAGGATCGTACAGTGTCACCACAGGCATCATATATTCATAAAGTTGTTTTTGAATATCCATTGGCTGGAGGTAGAGCAGTTTACGAAAAAAGGAATTGGTATTATCCTTGCGACGTTTAAATTTTGATTGAATGCCTAACAATCGCATGCTGAAAGCATTAGGATTGGTCAAATCTAAACGCCAGGTGGTTTGTTCGTCTACATAAATAATCAGCATGGGTTCGTATTTATTCGTATAGGGCTTGGAGGAATTCACAAGCGTCGCATTCGCTAAAACGTCCAACTGGAAAATAAATTCAGATGTTTCGTGATAGAACCGGGGTTGAAGTTGGCTGCAGAATTGAATATAATCATCATGAGCGATCGAGATTTCCGGCAAATGGACATGAATACCACCTCCTGGACGAATGGCCACAATAAAAGTAAAATGCTTAAGGGATAAAAAGTAAAATTTTAAGGTTGAGAGAATAACAGAATCGTAGAGCATAGAAGAAGGAAGGGATGCATCGCATTCGGTTTTAATATCAATATCTAGGATAAGGGAATGATGGGTCGTCGAGCAAAGATCCATTGTTAAAAAAAGATTTTCGGCAGACGTTCGAGTGTAAAATCGAGAAAATTGTGCGTAGTCTTTTCGGTTACAGTAAAAGATTCCTCCCGACATCTGGTAGAAAATGTAAGCATCGTTGGGCGCATCTCCAACCGAATTAATCCTTGTTAAATAATGGAGGCTCTGCGACATGATTATATATCTTTAACTTGATTAATATTTCTTAAAAAAATACAAGCAATGCTTTGTAAGTAAATATCCTATAAAATCTCCACGTGCTCCACTAAAGAATAAATAAACTGAGCACTTTTACCTTCATAAAGTCTGTTCCTATATAATGTTGAATTCACGGCACAGAATGATTTAAAGTGAAATTCATTTCGCACGTCTTAAATAGATAAACCAGAGTTCTTTCTAGCCAGAGTTCAGAAAAAATTCCAAAGTAGATATTAAAAAAAAAAACTTTTTGTTAATTTTTATCATGTCTTTAGACATGATAAAAATTAACTACCTTCCCCTTTTGTCTGGGAATGTTGTCTCACACTTTCGGAAAATAGAACATGACTCATCCTTTCTAAAAATAGAACTCCAATAAAAGAATGGGTCAAGGTCTATTTTTTAGAGAGTGAGACATCCTTCCCTGACAAAAATAGGGGACAGTTAATTTTTATCATGTCTAAAAGACATGATAAAAATTAACCAAAAGTTTTTTTTTTTTTTTTTTTTTTTTTTTTTTTTTTTTTATATACATTTCAGATTATCTGAGAAATTTTTCCCAGCCAGCTTTTACTTTTCTAGACATAAACGTCCTTGTTTATGTCCTTGAATGACGTCATCTCTCATGTATATATAAAGCGTGTAAGTTGGCTCTGTAGACTTATTTTTTTCGAGGAAGAAGGCGAGATAAAGTAAGCTCTGTCATGGATAATGAAAAATACTACAATGTTTCGGATTATGTGGAAGCGTATGGAAATGTCTATAGACAATATTATTTTATAGCTGTTCGTTTCAAACTACCCATCTTCCATGTCGATACTTTGAAACATTTTAGCCCGGGTCTCGTTCGAGCACCTTGCATTCTCGTGGTCAGTGAAAATCGACCCATTTTCCAAGGAGAAAATTTAGATAAAGACTATCCGTTTCCTCATGGGTCTTTAGTCTTTTGCGTGCATGGAACAAAAGATGATCCTCGTTGGATTAACGTCTCTAGAGATACGACCGATCAGTTTTTACAAAGTTTATTTCCCTCTCGAGATTTTATCAAGGTCTACTATGAAAATAATACTTTATTTGTTTGTTCGACCATCAATCCGTTTTCCTTGTTCTGGAAAGTACTTCCTCGCAATATGGCTTTTCGCGCCTTAAGCGATCTGACGATGACCTACATAAAAAGAGAACCTTTCCAGTTAGAACATTGCATGCGCCTCCGATTTTTCAAACGAAATACGCACGTCTGGGAATCGTGGTCCAACTGGTATCACTATTTACATCCCATGCTCATCCTCCACTTCATACATTTAACGGGACAAGCTGCGAGTGCTCAATTGGCTGCCAAACTTCATAAATTGTGGAAACGCTCCCTTCCACCTTACCTGCATACGGATTCTATTCCATCGGACTTTTATACTTGTGAAATTACTTTTGATGACACGAAATTAACCGGTGTTTGGTTTGTCGTTTTGAATATGTCTTTAGTGATGTATGTTCCGCCCATGATTGCGTCATTCCATTATGAAACGTTCCTCGACGTGAATCGTGAACAATGTAATTATTGGCTACCGTTTTACCGAAATAATGAATTATGGACCCGAGAAGGATTTAAAATATACGTTTCCCACTTTAGAAAGAATCGTCGCTACTTGAAAGAAGTCATGATTTGGTTATCGTCCCGCTCCGAAGAAAAATATCAATATATGTTGCTCGATTTGAACAAAGTAGCCTACCTTTTAATGATTTAAAAAAAGCAAAAAGAAAAGAATGTTACAAGAACTGGTTCGATGTCTTATTCAATACCAGTCCGACCCCACTTTTATATCTTTAAATGTTGTCGATGGTCTCAAACAAAATCTTCGAGACGACGTGATCGATGCTTTTCTCCTGAGTCGACCTTTACTCCATCTCTATCCTCAACTGTATAAAAAGAGTTCGAGCATCATCGATTTCTTGTTTCGCATTTCGGGCTTGCATTTGGAAGAGATTGTTCCGATGGAATCGCAGGACCTGGAAAACAAAATCGCTTCTTTGGAAACTCAATTGGAGGCGGATCGGAAAGCTTTCGAGAAACAAATCGAGACGCTCCAACAAGAGCACCGGAACGAAATGCGTTATTTTCTAGCAGAAAAAGAACAATATGTGAATACCGCTCGATTCGGGAAAGAGCGTTCAGTCGTGGATTTGCAACGACAATTGGAATGCCTTACATGGGAGAAAGAAACCCTGCAAACTGAGTTGGAGCAGCTGAAACGGAATCACGAAACCTTACAAACTCAGTGGGAGCAATTGAAACGAGATCACGAAACCTTACAGACACAAATTCGAACGCACGAGTCTGAAAAAATACAATGGCAGAGGCAAATAGTAGAACAACAACAACAACAACAACAACAATTGAATAATAATAATATCGAGTTTCCAAACCGTTTGATGAACGAATGGCAAATGCTCCACCAACGCTACGAAACGGGACTTGAAGAATGGATGCAACGAACGGAAAGTTTAATCCGCCCTTTGCAAATGGCTTTACAAGAAACGATCGAGCAACTGAAACTTCCTCCTTCTTCTACGACTACGGTCATTGAAACTTTACCGCTCGAATCGCCTCCTTCTCAGCAGCTCATGATCGAGTCGTCGCGATCTAAATTAGAGCAATTACAAGAAACCCTCGACCAGTTTTTAACATCGTATCAATCGGAACAAAAACAGCACGTCCAGCAATTGAACGAGGAACTGAAAGGACAATTGACCCTTTGTCAAAACGAAAAACGGATATTGGAAAAGCAGTTGGAGCAGGGTCAGAAAGAACGAACCGACCTCCTGCAAAAATGGAAAATCGAGTCCGAAACACATTTCCAGGAAGGTATTCAACGCGTTCTTGACACGCTGCAAAAGAAAAATCCTCATATCGAGACGATTCTTCGAGACGAAATGGCTAAACAAATGAAGGAGTTCCACGAAACGCAGTTTATGACGTTTTTACAGACGATCCTTCCCCCCTCATTTTGGAAACCTTTAGGTGCGAACCAAGATTGGAAAACGTTTTTCTTCCAGCAAATTCAAACGTATATCCAGTATTTACAAAATTGGCAAACCCAGCTTTTGAACCAATTAACACTTCTCGGGAATGCTTTAAATCAATCGCTAACGCCCGACAATTTAGCTCATACCATTCTTCACAGTCTCCCTTCTTCCTCTAAAAGCATGATGGAAGACACGACCCTCTTGCAACGATTGCACGATCTTCAACAATCGATTGAGAACCAGAACGAAGCGAAGGAGGTCCTACAACAAATCCAAGCTCAACTCCATTGGGATCGTAGCCAAGAACATAAAAAATTACAGCAGAGTCTAGAACATGAAAAACGGCAACGCGTCGCTTTGGAAAAGAAACTGGAGGTCCTGAAAACGAATTTGGTAACTCTGATACGGACTAAATGGAATGCGTATTTTGGGGCCACGGATTACGATCAGATTCTCTCGGAACTCGAAAAAGTATTCCAATTCAAAGAAAATCTAGAGAGGACCCTCGAAACGCAATTGGCGCAACTGAAAGGTCATTTTCCCGAAATACCGGTCGTTCAATTCGATAATTTGGCGTCGAGCATGATCGAATGGGCTCGACAGGTCGAGAATCACAACGATTGTGAAGTCGAGCTCCGTAAAACCAAAGAACAACTTTTCGAATTGAAACAGAAACTCGATCAAGTCGAAAGTAATTATACGAAATGTAATGAGTACCTCCTCTACGCCAAAACGAAATTGACCACGTTCCTAAAAACGATCCTTCAGAATGACCCTAGTGATCAGAGGGAAGATTGGCCGCAAGCCGTTGTCCATCAACTCCAAAACGTGATTCACGAGCATCGACAATTTCAAGATCTCGTTTATAAACAAATTGTCACGCTTCGAGCCCAGTTTCCGAACATACCGGATCCCATTGAAGAATTGGCGAATTCGGTGATTTTATATTTCGAGCAGGAACGAGACCTATACCGACGGCAGTTGGAGGAACGTCCTCACATCACCGAAGTGAAAGAACCCACTACTGTACCGGCCATTACGTATCCTACGGATCAAGTGGAGGAATTACAGCGGGAAGTGAAAGATTTACAAAACCAACTGGAAGTGTCTCGGTCTCGAAACCAAACTTTAGAAAACCAACTGGCTAAAGCTCTCGTAGCTCCGCAGGATGTAGAAATGTCCGATACTTCGAAATATAAACGAAAGCACGTATCGACGGTCGACGAAGACTATGTAAGAGGTCTGTCATTGGATTTACAAGAGGTCAAACACGCTTTAGATCGATGTCTGGACGAAAAAGCCCACTTGCAAAAGGAATTGGAACACATTAAAACCGAACCAACCCCTTCTCCCTCCGTATCGTCCGATTTCAAAATGCTCAGCGACCTGTTTTATCAATTATACGTGTCCTATTTTCGATTACGATTTGATGTCGTGTACGGAAAAACCGTTTTTTCGTCGGAGGAATATATTAGATCCGTGCTGAATAAATTGGATTTCGTGGATCGAAGCATTCGATCCAATATGACTGTGAAAGAATGGACCGATGTTTTATTGCAATACATCAAATGGGACGTACAAACTCTGACAGGAGGGTTAGATTGGCAGGGGTCGCATACAGCCTACATTAAAGATGAATTCTTAACCTATTGCATGAATCAAACGATTGAAATCATTGACCGGTACGCGAAAGAATTGAGGAAACAGACCGAGATGTTTAGAAGTCCATAAAATAATAATAAAGGGGAACTATGGAATATTCAGAGTTAATCGATCGTATTCTTGCGCACCCGATTTTAAAAGCGGGGATTGACGAAATCGTTGAAAATAACCCGAGAACGTTAAACCTCGTGAGCCGGGAATGGAAAAATATATTAGCCAACAATCCTCAGTTTCAAGATTTTCAAGCTAAAGCGATCCCGTTCCAGCATCCCGTAGAAAAAGGTTATATTCAGATTGAAAATATTAAAGATTTCAATCATCATTATAATATTCTCGTCGCGGGGTATTGGGTTCTCTGCGCTACTAATTATAAGAGGAATCTGAATGCCCATTCTTTCATATGTAAACTCTGTCCTCCTCTGGTGGACATTACCAAAGCCGTGGCTGCCGATCATTCCCAAATGCTGATTTCAGAACAATGTCGGTTCTTCATTGAAAAATGTAGACCTTCTCTCTGTAAAGCGTGTCGGTAAATGAGTCAACGAAATGATCTGAATTCTCAGATGTCTCAAAATCAATGGTGTTTACGCAAAACCAAAGTGTTTGATGGAACGACCCTTTTAAACGTGTTTCAAGAAACCCTGGACCAAGAATTTGTGAATAACGATATGTTTATTGGTATTTTAAATATTAAAATTAATTCGCGGTACTTTTACGAAACGGACGCTTTGTATTGTAGAGTAGAAGGCATTTGTAGAGATATGATTCTCTTTCAAGAAGATGCTCTGAATATGATCGAAAAACCCGTGTTTCAGTTAAATATTTTAGAACCTTTTTCGAGAAATATTATTAACGAAACCATTTCCACTACCTTCGATAAAGAGAAAATCAAAACTGAAAAGGTGGATCCAGACCAGGTTCCCATCAAAAGCAAGATCAATCCAGATCTGTGCAAACCATTCAAGAAAGAGAAGCCTAAGAAGGAGGCTGATGATGTAAAAGGCAATGAGGATCCAGTCTATTTAGGTGAGGTTTCTGCCAGTTCTATAAAGAACAAGTTTAGTAAATTTGCGTATAAACCGTACGCTCTCAGGTCTCGTCGTGATCTGGATTAGAAGTTTAAAAAAAAAAAAAAAAAAAAAAAAAAAAAAAAAAAAAAAAAACTTTTTGTTAATTTTTATCATGTCTTTAGACATGATAAAAATTAACTACCCTCCCCTTTTTGTCTGGGAATGTTGTCTCACTCTTTCGAAAAACAAACCGTGACTCATTCTTGGAATGATTGCCATTAGAAAGGATGAGTTATGGTCTATTTTTAGAAAGTGTGAGACAACATTCCCAGACAAAAAGGGAAGGGGGTTGTTAATTTTTATCATGTCTAAGACATGATAAAAATTAACAAAAAGTTGTTTTTTTTTTTTTTTTTTTTTTTTTTTTTTTAGATTTCAAAAATTTTTTCGAGCCGGCTCGATCAACAAGACCATCATTTTTTTTTCAAGAATGTGTTCTCACTTATCTATTTAAGCCATTCGAGTTTCATTTCAGATCGTTTGATGCTATGGCCTGTGTACAAGCTTCTACATGATGAAAACAGATTCTGTGTCAAGGTATATTACCATTTTGTTTTTTTTCCTTTTTACATAATAAAAATTTTTCTGTACTGACTTTTTAACCCCCCAACCAAATCAATTTTTTTCTCCAAACGTTTTCGCATTTAGCAAGTTAGGAACCGCGTATCAGAAAACTGCATGGCAGTTTTCATAATGAGATTATCGGGCAAATCCTTTCTCGTCAATTGTTTATTTAAAGCCGTTTCTTTGGGATACGTGATGCATTTGGATTGATAGAGATACGAAGATCCTGTTTCTTCTCCCATCACAACAATCGGTTCAGGGTGACAAATATCTTCTAACGTATAAAACCCAACCCCTTTCTTGTACGCGACATTCGAAATGACGGTTTCGGGAACGAGGTCTAAATTGGGCAGTTTATGAAAATCGAATAAACAATGCGCCAGCAGGAAATTGTAAAAAGGAGAGAATTCCGTTTTAGGGTCGACAAAAAGACCTCCATTCGCCATGTCGCATACCTTTATCTTGTCGAAATTTCGTCGCTACATTTGAATTATTAATATAGTGGTATAAACCGCAAAGACGTTGCTGAAGCGTGCTCTTGAAATGAACCATCATTTCTTCTTGCATCTTCGTGGTATTGTTCACGCCTAAACCAATTTCGTTCGTGTTGCCAACACTTAAATTCCGTAGCAGTTCGTAATGGAAACGCCGATCAAACACATCCATGGCGTTATTGCGTTTCAAGTCGGTCGGGTCTTGAGAATACAGGTGGTTGATATAGTGCTCGATGTACGGGTTGAGTTTAAACGTGAGATCGTCCAACTGGACGTCGTGTAAATCGGGTCGGAAATGTTTATCCAGGAACTCGCGTGTCGGTAAAATGACAGTATTTTTCGGAAACGAGAAATTTTCCTTCACAATCAGGAAAGGTCCAACGACCTTGGTATGCGATTCCGATTCCATTCGATGATAATAAATTTGCAATCCATAAGGATTTCGAAGATGGTTCAGGCAGAGAATATTCCGAAACGCCGAAATATTGTCCGACCCACAAGGAATTTTTCGATTACTAAAAATACAATTGGATTCGTTCATTGTCTTGGTTTCTGAAAATCCGGCAACGGTCAAGAGACATGCGATTTTTTAACAAGTCTGGAGGCAAAGTCGCTAAACAATTTAAACGATTCGACATTCCTGTCAAACGAGCAGGGGCGGTCGCTAAAGTCGTCGCGAAGAATAAACCCCTTCAAAAAGCTTTTGATAAAGTGTTTAGTAAGAAAGCTCTTCTGACCGCAGGAGGGGTGACGGCCGTCGCGCTCGGTTCTCAATATGTCAACCAATATATTCGGGACAATTCGGGCTGTTTTCTCTACAACGGAGGGGACATGGTTTGTAAACTTAAAGAATTGAGTTGTTGTCAACCCGAACCTGTTCACGGGATCGAATCGTGCACGGGATTTCCTATTCAGCAATGGAATGCGTGTGAAGGGTACGACAACGAGAAAGAGGATACGTGTTGTCGATTATGTGATTGTCAATATCACGATTGTACACCGATGCAAGAATTAAAATGCCGTCGACCCACGATCGGAGAAGCTTTAACGCATTTCAGTCAAGACGTGACGGATTCCATCACGAGTGGTATTTTGGATGTTTTGGGTAATATACCGTACCTAAAACCAATCTTGTTGGGAATCGTTCTTGTCATCATCGGCCTTATTATTTGGAAATTCGTATAAGAAAAGATGGATATCGTTACACTTCAATCCTTGAAGACTCCTATCGATCACCTTCTTCATCATAAATATCGTCCTCGACTGAATACCGTGGTGCCTCAATATATCGAATTTCATAAATTTCCGCCCTTCACGAGCCTCGTCACGCTCGAACTGGTGCGCGATCCAGAAGTACGGGAAGCGGTGCGAGACTATATTCAAACGCTGTTTCGAGAAAAAGAGAAATACGGCTATTTGTATTTTTTGAGTGAACAAAACCTCGTACTTCCATTTACAATTCAATGGAACACAGAATTGGTCGTGGATCCATTGAACTTTTTTACTATCATTACGGAAATAGATCAGATAGCCGACCAGTTCGCTCAACGGGGAGATATGACGTACGAAATAACTCGCGTTGAAATACTCTATTTTTTAGTGTTGATTGTGAATATTCAACTCAATTGGATCACGGTCGATTATTTGCTACGATGTAATCAAATGTATGATTACTTGATTGCTGCTCCTAATCGAATCTTGACCAATTCCGAAATGGAAAAGAATACAATATGATCTCCAAGTGACGAAATGCTTCTTCTTCAACCCTCCTGAGCGATCTGAAGTAAAACTTGAAATGTTTAAATAGATAAGCGAGAGTCCATTCTAGAAAGAATTTTGAGATGTCTTGCCAATCGAGTCGACTAGGAAAAATTTCTGTAGATGAAAAAAAAAAAAAAAAAAAAAAAAAAAACTTTTTGTTAATTTTTATCATGTCTTTTAGACATGATTATCATTATTTGTTATTATTATTATTTGTTAATTTTTATCATGTCTTTTAGACATGATAAAAATTAACTCTCTCTTCTTTTTGTCTGGGAAGGATGTCTCACCGTTTGAAAAAACAAACCATAACTCATCCTTTCTAATGGCAATCATTGCAAGAATGAGTCACGGTTGGTTTTTCGAAACGGTGAGACATCCTTCCCAGCCAAAAAGAAGAGAGAGTTAATTTTTATCATGTCTAAAAGACATGATAAAAAGACATGATAAAAGACATAAAATTAACAAAAAGTTTTTTTTTTTTTTTTTTTTTTTTTTTTTTTTTTTTTTTTAAGCTCTCAGAAATTTTTTCCAGCCGACTCGATTCACAAGACATTTCAAGATGACGTCATCGTTTCAAGAATTGTGTATATCAGTGGATAACTTTCGCACTTCTTGTGAGTTGAGTTCCTAGCTGAGCTAAGGGAATCACCATCTCTCAATCTACAGATATTTGTTTCGTTTTTTTCTCTTTACAACAAAACACATGGAGAGGAAACTGGTCGTTCCATAAATTCAATTCTTAACCGGACAATATCGAGAAATTTTCGAGCTTCCCGACTTAGGCGAATGACGATCGGGGACGATGAATTTCTTGGTACAATGATACCTTCTTCTTCTTCGGTTTCGACCGTTTCGGCCGAAAAGCATATTTTATGTCGAGCCAAAGTTAGAGCTAATTGAAAGAGTTTCAGATTGCCGTACCTGATTTCTGGATCCGTGGAACGATTCTGATGATAAAATTCCAGCCATGATTGAACCAGGCAAGGTAGATGAGCATAGGGTTTAGGAAGTGGAACTGGTTTTTCTTCTTCGATTTTGGTCAGACACCATAAATCATGAGGAATGGAAGCATATCGAACTCGGTGAAGCGCATACTGACAATCGTATTCGTAACTCTCGAGAAACGTCAATTCGCTCACATCTGTGACGGGATGGAACAGACACGCCGTGTTTCTATTAGCAGGTTGTTTCGGATGAGATTCGAGCATGATATAACTTAAACATAAGAAAGCCTTTTTGTATTCAAACCCGATGACCGTCGAACAGAGTACGACCGGTTGGAGTGGATACGTGGTTTCTGGTTCGTAAAGAATAGGAATCCAGTGCACGGTCGTGGGGATGGCTTGATATTCCATGTACCGCTGATACGGTGATCGAACATATAAAATCGTTTCTGGTTCAGAACCGTTGACGACGAGTCCAATGCATTTCCCGTTAGGATTCGATCGAGTAGCATTTTCGAACCCGATTTGAAACGGGTATTCGATCAAGAGTCCGACCTTCTCAAGCGAATTTCTCTGATCGTACGTATTCAAAATATCTTGGACAATATATTGAGGATGGTGCTGATACGTCCATTGTTTTTGAATGAGCGCCGTACTCTTATTGTACTCAATGGGAAACGGGATGGGTTTCTCAGGATTCACGGACGGTAAAAATTCAATAAAGGAAGACGGAAAAGCCGTTCGCGTTTTCAGAGGATCGTAATAAACGTCCGGTCGATCTTTCCATTCGTTCATGAAATTATGGACGAGGTCGTTCTCGTGATGGACCTGGTTGGACAAAAAACAAAGACGATACCTTTTCCCTCCGTCATCTTCTGGTAAATGTAATCTGGGCCCGTTATCGTCATCAAAGTAATGTCCTCCTGGATACGGTATATCCCATTCGTCTAAATAGAGAATTGTATGATTATTTTGGGAGCGGTACACGTTTTCGAACACGGGATTTTGTAAATACCGTTCGATCGTTTTAGGATCTTTCACAAAAAATGGTGTGGCGAAAAGTTTGAAAAGATTGTGGGAGGATTCCGATGAATTCGGGATCGTGGGGAAAATGACCCGTTCGTTTTCTAAAAGAAGGATCCATGACGCATTGCGTTGAAGAAAAACAGTACACGACAAGTCCGACATTTTACAATAGGCGGCTAGGGCGAGAACGAGTGGTTTCTGACTCGGGACGACTTTATCGAAATGAACGAGTTTTCGAATCACAGAAGGTTGAAGCCGCATATGGGCTAAGGGAAAAAAAATCGTATCTTGAATCACATTGAATCCTCCTAAATGTAAGCCATGAAATTGGCTGTAAAGTGTAGCGTATTTATGAATATTCATTATCCTTTGTTTTTGAGAGGGTCGGATTAAAAAAAGAAGAAAATAGACATCTGAGAAAGTATCCGCAAGTGGAAAAGCTTACGATGAGCCGATTTTATAGTTGGCGTAGTATCCGAACTGACATTCGCTAAGGGGTCTAATAAAATCTAAAATCCATGGCTAGAGAATAGATGGGAAAGTCTTTTATGCTTCTGATAAAAACCGTTCGTTGTAAATCCAGAATCCATTGGTTAGAACAGATGCGGGAAATGTATTTGGAATTCTAATAAACAGACCAAACTGCCTCGAGTATCTGCAAGTAAAAAATCTTACGATGAGTCAATTTTATAGTTGAAGTAGAATCTTGGATCCATTAAGGATATTGATAGAACTTGTATGTAATTAGAGAGAAAGGAATGAACAAGATAAAATGAGTTATGAATCATTTCTCCGATCCGTTTTTGGATCTAATTATAAGACATTTATGCCTTTTATTCATACTATTCAGCTTTACTGTTTATTTGTCATTACATTAGTGATTTGTCTGACCATCTACATGATTTATAAAACACAACAAGATAAATATTAGGAAAACTATGTTCCCCCTTCATGGTATTTGTTTTTCAGACATATATATTATGGATTAAGTTATTTCTTTATCAATAGCGTCAGATCCTGGCACCCATTCAAAAAATCATTAATAATAATTTAATATCATTAATAAAATTTTGAAACCTTCTAGTATAAACCTTTTTATCAAATTTTTAGTAAAATAAAAAAGATCCTAAAATCCTTACCTTTTAAATCTAGTGTGTCCCATAGGACAAACCGGTTTGTCCTATGGGACACACTACATTTAAAAGGTAAGGATTTTAGGATCTTTGTTATTTTACGGTCAAGGAAAATTTAAAAGTTTTATGGAATCCTTATATTTTTTTTATTTAATTTACTTTTTAGGTACCAAAAAAGGATTAGATTAAAAAATATAAGACGAAGTGAAAAATAATAGATAATAATTAATAATGAAGGGTAGGAATCAAGATGGATACTGAGGAACCTACAACTTTATCTGAAAGGAAAAGAAAAAGAAAAGCATATTTGAAACATTATTGGTCACTGGAACGAGTAAAAGAAGCAAATCGATGGAGAAAACGAGAAAGGCGAAAAGATCCAAATGTTCGATTCAAAGAAAAAGAATACCAACGAATGAGACGATGGAAATGTTGGGATAACGCTCTTCCTAAACATAGACATAAGCCTGACAATACAGTATTCAAACAATGTCCGTCGATGGAAGAATGTCAAAATATTATTAAACGTATGAATATTTCGGAAGGAACACGAGCTAAGTATGAATTTTATTTTAATGAATTCTATGATTGGTATCGAAAACATGGTGACGGTATAAAATATCATTATAAAAGAGCACTAGAGATATATGAAACGTATCTGACTGAGGAAAAGAGGAAATCGTATAATAAAATAAAAAATAAAATTCTGTTTTTATACCGTTTACTCGGTGAAAAAAGGGAGCGCTCGAAATTCATATTAAAAGATGTCAAGGTCCTCTTCTTACATTAAATGATCTCAAAAAACTTAGAAAAATAGTTATAGATCGCTATGAATATGAAGAGATGGCTTTATTTATTCTTGTCATTCTTGAAACTGACTTAAAAGCAAACGAAATTTTAAAACTTCTGAACGAAACAGATCTTCGACGACATTATGCAGAAAAGAAATTGGCATCGTCCAATATATGGGATCAACGTAATCGGTTTTTGTATGAATTTTTGGCTTGGGTTATTGCCGGCCCACTTTTCCCTCGATCAATAGATGGTTGCTTAAGAAAATTAAAACGATTCTTTCAAAAGTATTTTCCGAATCGATCCTTTAGTCCTTCCTTTACCATCATTAAACGTTCTATGAAAATTGCAGGTTATCGTAAATATATACAAGAAGAAGCTAAAAAGGAGATGGAATCAGTAACACAAGAGTCTATTCTTTAAAAAACTTTCAAAAAATATAGGGATCATTGCTTTTATGGATTGAAAAAGATAACCAGATTGGATCTTCAAAAGCACTTCGTAATCTGAAGTAGAACTCAAAACACTTAGATAGGTTAAAAAAAAATAGGATAATCATTTCTTTCTAGTAAAACGAAAAATAATTAAGAAGGAAAAATCTCTTACCTTTATTGAAGCATTTGTCGTAACGTAGAAGCTGCGTTGAAAGATGTTACCTCTTCAGCAGTACAGACTGATCTGTAGGGAATGTCGGATTGTTTAAATAGATAAGTGAGAGTCTGGATAATTAAAAAACCATAAGGATCAAGTCGATTGAATTGGTAGAAAAAAAAATAAATATTCTCTCTTTTCGTCCGAAATTGATGTCTTCAATTTTTCGAAATTGTGAGACATCATTTTCGGACGAAAAGAGGGGTAATTTCTAATTGCACCCAATGTAAGATAGAGTCACGGTTTGTTTTTTCAAAAAATTTGAGACATTTTCAGACGTACATTTTTTAATGATCCAGTTCATTACGGATCCCGATAAAACCGAGTTATATTCCTATGCACACACTGAGGTTTTCCTTGAATCATAGCCTTTACTTGTGGAAATTGACACATGCATTCATGCTGATTGAACCCCCTATAGATAAATGTACCATTTTGACAAACGTCTTTCGCCATTTCTCCACAATCCGGTCCATTGTAAAAAGCTGGATCCGTACAGTAACACGACCACTGATAGAATCCATTTTTTTCGGTAAGAATAATCATACCCCCTTTTTCAGTTTGACACGGGTAAGGATTCAGTTTGGGCATATAGAGTCCTCGAACACATTGCATTTCTTCCCCGTTTGTGCAAAGAAAATCACATGTATCCACACACCAGACTTTTTCTTGTCGACAATCTTTAAGCGGTATAGATTCGTTCATGGGGATGGAATCCGATTCTATGACAGAAGTAGGAAAGAAAAATAGAAAGAGACCAAACATCATCAAGAATATATACATTTCAGCCATCTTTTTTTTTCTTTGGAAAAAAACAAAGGATAAGGATATGGAAAGACGAGTTGATCAACACGAAGAACGCCGATCTTGTCGTCGAACGGCTCTTCAGTCTAAAATTAATACTTGGCGAGATGCTTGTACGGCATGCTTTAAAATCATGGATGATTGGGCCACGATCGATTTTAAAAAATTCCATTTCATATTTGAACGATGGGTCTCGATTCTCAATCGTATCTTGGAAAATCCAATTCGTCGATTGGACCGTTACGAAATGTCCATGTATTATTGTGAAGAGCCAGGAGGACCCAAAGAGGTTATTCAGTTATATATTAATGAAACCGAAACCGAGGAAGGAAAAATTCCCGTCTACGTTATTTTTAATCTTTTCGAGTTTATTAAAATTCATCGCAATTACTGCTTAAACTATTCCACTTCGAACAAGATGCTGGTAGATCAAAACAGGGGCACGATCAATATGAACACCTATTATGCTAATCAGGTCAATGTAGATCAAACTCGATTTTATCGTAATGAAACGACATGGCAATTATTATTCATTTTTACTTTACATGCCTTGGCTCATTTAGATGTGTTTGATTTATACGATCACGCTTACTATGATACACACCAGCACGTTCGAGATTCAGTTTTCTTCCGATTATATTTCTATGGACAAGTCATTTGGGGAATATAAAGCAAAAAAAAATGTCTTATCCTTCCAAAGTTCCTATTGAGTATGTTCAAAAAGTGTTAGAAGAGAAATTAAATCGAAACGTGCGTCGTTCTGAATTGACAGGGACATGTTCGTTGGGGCACGTTTTATTCGACTTGTCTCATTTACAAAAATTTTTTCCCCGCTATAGTCCAGAAGAGTTTATAAAGTTTCGAGACGATAAATTTATAATCATTCCGGGAAATTACTGGTATGACGCTATGAGTGAAGAACCTCGTGTCCAAGACTATGTAAAACGTTTCTTAAACCGTAATAAAGTAGAAATAAATCCAAATATGCGGCGTCGATCTCAACGTCAATGTTCTAGAAGTCGATCGAGAAGTCCAACGAGAGTCCGAACACGATCTGAAAGTCCAACAAGAGTCCGAAGTCGATCTCCAAGTCCAACAAGAGTCCGAAATCGATTCCGAAGTCGCTCTTCGAGTATAGATATACCCATTCGGCATTACTTGGCTCCTCTACCCAAAAAAAGAGGGAGAAAGAGAAAGTCCAAACTCAAAGCTCGTGTTGGCTACGATCAAAAGTTTATAAAAGCCCTCGAGACAAACGAATCAGGTCTGATTCTAAAACCGACTCGAGGAATGGATCGAGATTTAAATTTGCCGGGATCTATTTGTCGGGGTATTCGCCAAGTCTGTCGCTACAAGGATCCTCAAACGAAACGTTACATCAATTTTGTTCGTGACGGGAGTGAAGACGATGAGTACGTGCTGCAACTGGAATATTAACAAATGATGGGATTTTCTAACGGATTAAAAGCCAGCGGGACAAGAGCCTTCCAGTGATCCGAATAATATAAATTATAAGGATCGTAATCATATACATAAGACGGTAAAATGGCTTTATCGGTATGATTCTTCCAAGCATAATCATCTCGAAGGGACAATAATACTGATTTAGAAGTGCACGGTGACAATAAACCTTGAATCATGCGTGTTTCCAGTAAAAGAGATGAACGAGGTCCAAAATGTTCGGGATCCATAATTTGATGAGTGATCTTGGCCGTTTTATAGTTATACACCCATAGTCGTATGGACTGGGGTAAATATCGAGTACTTTCGTCGTGAGTTAAGTTCAAAAATTCTCGAATGGCAGGAATGTTACTATTCAGATACATTATGAAATTATAAATTTGTTCTTCGAACATCTTGTATTTAAACATATCAAATTCAGCAAGATGGTGACTGGACAGTTTAACACGAAAACATTTTTCCGGATATTGATTTATATTAAAATCTTTAGGATCGATTTGTCGTCGAATAACCAATTTACTACTCTCGTCCGAAGTGATAAATTCCAGTTTATATGGATTGGGTTCTTCTAAATATCTTTGATTCAACTCGAAACATGGGGAGTCAAATCGTTTTACTTTCCCGTCTGATTTATAAACCTCTTTGTAATAAATATCCATGACCACATAACCCAATAAAATGGGATATTTTTTCTGTTTCAATAAATCGAGGACGAGTTGTTTATAATCCATCTTCTTGTTTATCTCGCAGAAAGCCACGTTCGAATGAGTTGACGAATAGGCTCATGGGGCATGAGTTCTTGAAAAGTATCTAAAACCTCGGCCAGACTGCGTTGTCGACTTTTACAAATCAGTTGATGCGTTACATCGTTGAAGACGACTTTCTCGGAGAGAATGCATTGACCGCGACATTTCTTCTTAAAATAATCCGGATGCATGAGTTTCACGTACCGAATAATGTCTCGAGTCGTTCGTCGTTTCAAGAACCGATGCCATTTCTTCTCGTTTAAAAATTCTCGATGACCGATGCGTTCTCTCTTTTCCACATTCAGAGCTCCAATATCCACGAGCACGGGATGATGGTCCGTGTACACAAAAGAACATAATTTTAAAACGGGAGCCGTTCCTCCGAGTCGATAACAAATACTACACAAGAAAACAATGAACGTGTAAAACGTTTCTGCTAAATATTCCGGTTGAAGAATGCGAGCACTATAAAGTCCAGGATTCATTTCAAAGAGACCTATTGTATATCCCGAACGTTCTCGGAAATGCGTTGCAAAAGGCAACACATACTCCGAACTCAATTGTCGATGAAGAAGGATCAAATCGAAAAAATGTTCGGGCAAGTCACAAGAGCTGCTGGCACTGTAAGATCTCTATTGCATCGAGTGGGAAGTAAACAGGCAGTGGAATCGTCTTTGATTGAAATTATTTAAAATGAGAAAACAGGTATAATCAAAATGCCAAGGACATTTGGAAGGAGCATAATAAACAATTTCTTTCACGTGTTCAATAATAGTATGAGTGGTGGATCGACTCATCTTCTTCTTTCTTTAAAAAAGAAAGATGGTGGTGGTCTGTGTCTTAGATATGGATGAGACGCTTGGATACTTTGAAGGAGAAACATTTCAAATTCGACCCAAAACCAATTTCCTGATCCAGTTTTTACGTCTTTGCAATATCGATATCATTTTGTGGAGTAAAGGTTCGGATGATTATGTCGAGCGAGTGATCAACAGTTCATTGCACGATATTGCACGATATGCGTATCGGATATTCGGGCGCACGCAATGTGAAAAGTCGTGCCGAAAGTATAATATTTCAAAATGTTCGGAACATATCAGAGTCTTGTACGATTACGACATTCTTTTAATTGGGGTCGATGATAACGTCAATGAAAATATAGACGAGCGCTATGATTTAAGAATTCACGTAAAGCCGTACAAGCAGATATATCCCCGTGATCAAGAACTGTATAAAGTCGTGGAAAAAATTACCCAATTTTGTATAGATCATCAACGAGAGTTGTAGATGAAGCGAGATAGGGTTTTTGCTATGTCAGCTGGGAACCCCATTCCGTATAGAGAAGTGAGTACGAGAAAGTTATGTGTATATAGTTCTTGAAGCAATGACGTCATTTTTAAACAAACCAATAGTGAGCCAGTTTTAAAAAATGATAATTGGGAAAAGGTCGGTTGAAAATCTGGCTGGAAAAAATATGTCAGAAAAATTTACAACCATTAAAAAAAAAAAAAAAAAAAAAAAAAACTGTTAATTTTTATCATGTTTTCTAGACATGATAAAAATTAATGACCCCCCTTTTTTATTTTCAATGATGTCTCAGCACCATGTTTCTAAAATACACCATGACTCACCATTTCTAAAAATAAAATTCCAAGAAAAGAATGAGTCATAGTTTGTTTTTAGAAATGGTAAGACATCATTCAGAGACAAAAGGGTGGTAGTGTTAATTTTTATCATGTCTTAAGACATGATAAAAATTAACAAAAAGTTTTTTTTTTTTTTTTTTTTTTTTTTTTTTACCCTCCAGATATTTTTGTTCCAGCTCTCACAAAATTTTTTTCCACTCGACTTCATCAACCAAACAAGACATTGCAAAATTCTTTCTAGAATGAATTCTCGCTTATCTATTTAAGTCATCCCATTTTCGCTTCAAATCAGTTTGTGCTGCTGAAGAGGTAACATCTCCTAAGGCCAGTAGTCTAATAACCAAGATACTACATTCTACTTTGTTCGAAAAGAAGAAATCTATTGAGTAAGAATGGATTATTCGTTGATTATCAAGAATATTCTTTCTTCTCCCATCCTTGAGAAAGCTATCGACGAATTAAAAGAACGTCAAGGTGCTCTCAACTTAATATGTCCCGACTGGGAAGATGTTTTAAATCACGATCCGCTGTAAGAGACACATTGTCAACAAAAAGTTCAATTTTCCAAAGGAACTCGAAAAGATACTGTTCACATCCGAAACATTATTGGTTTACAAAATTGCTATAATGCTCGTGGCTGGTTATTGGTATTTGAAACCGGGGGAGAATAATAAAACAGGAACTTCGTTCATGACTCGACTGTGTGCTCCTTTAACTAAAATTGGCGAAAGCATGAAAGAGAATCCGCAACACAAATTTGCGGAGAATTGTCGTTTTTTCATGGACCGGTGCGATCCCGCGTTCTGCTCTGCTTGTAAAGGAGCCCAAGATAAATTTCAAATTCATAGAAATATGTGGTGTATACGAAAGAGTCGGATCTTTAATGGAGAGGGTTTAAAAAATACTTTTCAGTGTTCGATTGAAAATATGTTTGGTACGACGACTTCTTTTCTAGGTATTCTAAACCTTCAAATTTCTAACCGGTACACGTTCGGAGAAAATTCGTACAAGATAGGAGGCTTAGTTCGCGAATTTATCTTATTTAAAGAATCTGTTCTGTTCTCGACCGATCTGGATATCGAAACTCCTCTTTCCCTCCCTGTAGTCGAAGAGATGGAAGAAGGGGAAGAGAAGTGTCCCGAAATTATCGGTATTCCCAATTACTTCAAACCCGTTACTCATTTTTAAATAAGAAGAAAGCATTTAGAAATGGATTTATGGAAAATCCATCGTCGACATTTATTATCCAAACGACGTTACCGATTTTTTGCCAAGATGGCTCAAAAAGAAATGGATCAACTTCCCTATCTCACCCCTCATAATATGTTTATTCATCGAGGTTTATCGGAATCGCTGTTGAGTAACAGTTTTGTGATGACCGATCATATGCTTTCCAGCATTATACACCGAAAAGATAATATTGATCCTCAGTACAGTCAATATTTGAACAAAATCGTTCCTTGCCGCAATTTTAATCAACCTCTCCTCCTTCAGTTAATAGCCACCTCGATCGCGGAAAAGGTGAAAACGGAACAGAAAGAATTACCGATGGACACAAGAGGACTTCCTAAAGACCCAATAGAGGATCCAAATGCTAGAAAAGTAAGTGTTATTAAGGGGGGTCCAGGAACCTCCACGGAGGATGCACTGAATCAAATGTTTGGCGTAAACAAGTAATTTAAAAAATAATGGACGACCCTGTCAAAATGGTGAAGGTTCAACGAAACGATATGGTCTACAGTGTTCGAAAGTATTTATTATCGATCCAGAATCTACAAACCAAATATAAATTTTTGCAATATTTTGAACAAATAGGGGCTCAACGAGATAATGCCGGTCTGGTGCATGAAGATCGAGGCGATAAAATAAAAGTTGTGAACCTCTATTGAAAAAAAGAAGATGACGCTTTGGATATTTCTTCTCGTCTTTTATCTTTACCTGATCATGATCTACCTGTTTCGAAACGAGTCCCAAACGACTGCAACCCATCCTTGGCAATCCATTTCCTACCACCCTCCTCAGCGGACGACGCTTTATTCGACTTGCATTCACGCAACCGATTGTGACGACGATCAAATATGTTTTCGGGGTGAATGTCTTCCCAAACTCCTTCCCCATTCCACTTGTTCTTCAGCTACGGGAGAGTGGGTTCTGGTGAATCAAAAAGGATTGAAATTCGTGACCTGTTTTTGTAAATACCCTCATCTCGTCACGCAAAAAGAACGCGGGGGGAATTGTGACGTAGACATTGCTTGCGGACCTCACGGCCGATTAGAAAGTTTAGACAAAGATCCTTTGAAAGAAGGTAAATGTGTTCGCGATTTTGGATACAAGCCGCTTTTGCAAGGTTTCGGGTGTGAAGAAATGACCGCTCACGAACGATTAGCGTTTTCGAAGGAAGAAGAAAAAAACAACGTATGGGATCCGACCGTATTTTCCGAAAAGTATCTCGCGTCTTTCCAAAAACCCGGTTACTTCCAGCAGCCCTGTTCCTTCGATGCTTTTACAGGTCAGCCTTTAAAACATACATTTTATCATGCAGAATTTGGAAGTTGTGTGTGTGATCCGAGGTATGGGAATATCGGGGTGCGACTCGATCATCCCTATTATTTGAAAAATAACGATAAGGGCTATAATGCTTGCGCGAATATTTTAAAAAGCGAACCCGATTCCCCGATCCATCATGTGAAACTGTTTGCCTATTTCTACATGTTTGATTATTCGCCGGTCGCGTTCATCGAATTTGAGAATTTAGACCCGACTCAATTATCCTATCCTTTCAATTATTACGTGGTCCAATCCAAGAAACACCATCTACAAATCGAAGAAACGTGGCCTTTTGACTACATGCAATATGTTTTTAAGTACCTTCCCTTTACGGGCATACGCGTCACTGCCACGAAGATCCTGTTTTTCATGTTAAAACGTGCTACGAAACCATTATTCGACAAAACCAGCTCACGCGTTGCCAGTTGATCGAGCGAGAACTGGATGGAAAATTAAGTCAACACGCAAACGCCTACACGCTCCTGTATCGATATCCCGTATGTCTTTTTTCAGAGGAGGATCGACGCGTTCCCGAAATTTATCAAGGTCATGTCGTTCTCAATCCTTTCCATTTACTGTTGAAAGCCCTCCCAAACCTTCTTCGATCGAACGGTATTCAGATGAAACCGAATGAGGAAGGCATGTGGCACGTCACGTTTGCTCGAGCTCCTTATGTAGAAACATATGCGGCGACGTTAGATCCAGCCGTCTTTCCCGATATTAAAGGAGAACCCACGAAAGCGTTGGAAAAAAATCATATCTTTTAAAGAGAAAGAGAGAGAAAATCAAAATAAAAGAAAGGGAGACATATAATCAAAATAAAAATGAAACGCGCTCATGAAGAATCCGAAAAGGAAATGGACCATGAAGAGGGGGATAAGGAGGAAGAAGAACCTACCCATAAACGAATTAAAGAGTCGTACGTGTCTCTATTATTAGAGCTTCAAAATAAACACACGGATCCCGGCAGCAAATGAATCAAGAATTGGAAAAAACGGCTCGCGAAAAATATCTCGTTTCTTATCTACGGAAAGTCTTTGAAAAACTGCCCATGAGTAAACACGTTCTAGATTCAACGACCGAAATTCCAGAAGGCTACGAAGGATTTTTAAAAATGTACAGTATCGCTAAAACATGCGTCCATTCGGAAATTCAGTTAAAAAAATTGATGGCGTTTAATTCCATCTTTGACATGTTGAATGGCGTGATCGGGAAAGTCATTCACGATAAATATATCGCTCCATATTTAACGAAACTAGTCACCGATCATGATTTGAATCGGGCTTTTGCCGTATTCCAAGAAACTCTGCAAGCAGACGATACGAACGTATCCACGGAACTCCATTGCGTTTCGTTTTTGATTCAAGACGAATTGTCAAAGAAGGAACCTCTCAAAGTCCCCAATCCTTTGTATAATCGTTTCACGCAGCAAATGTATGCCGTCAGTAAATACGTGACAAGTATATTAATGGCGATCGCAGCGAATCATGCAACTGCATCTACGCCTGACTTTGAAATGATCGGAACACCTAGAAAAGGAGAAAAATAACCAATGAAAAAAAAAAGCTTAGGAATACGAAAGTCCATTAGTAACAAAACATGACAATGTCAGTTGGAAAAATTTTCTAAGAGTTAAAAAAAAAAAAAAAAAAAAAAAAAAAAAAAAAAAAAAAAAAAAAACTTTTTGTTAATTTTTATCATGTCTTTAGACATAATAAAAATTAACTCTACCCCCCTTTTTTCTTTTTGTTGTGAATGATGTCTCACCCTTTCTAAAACTAGATTTCTAAACAAAAGAATGAGTAATATCGTTCTTGGAAATTTATTTTAGAAACATGTTGACACCTGATTCAAACCAAAATAGGGGTGAGGGGTGGGAAAGTTAATTTTTATCATGTCTGAAAACATGATAAAAATTAACAAAAAGTTTTTTTTTTTTTTTTTTTTTTTTTCAGTCAGTTCAATGTGGACAAGACATTACCCTTTTTTAACCAGAATAAACTTTCACTTAACTATTTAAATCGTCAGTCAGTGCTGTGGCCTGGATCCAAGCTTATACTCCATCATAGGAAAAACCTTCTTATTTGGGTCCATATTCTTAAAAGAATTTCTTTTTTTGAATGTCTATTCTCCATTCGATAAACCACGTAACCAACACCAGAAACACGATCCATCGAAACTGAAATATATAGAAGAGTTTAGGAAAGAAATGAAATCCATGGAATATAGTTTCGGCCGCTTCATGATACCGTAAACGCCGATCAAGGTTGACGAGCTGTTTAACCGGTTCAGGAGCGATTAATAATTGTCTGTCTTGATTCACCAGAATCACGGAATGAGCCCAATCCACCTCATTTAAAGAACCCACGTTGAATTTTTCTGCCGAGGGGTAATTGGGATAAACATGTTCCGTTACATATCGTAAATGCGCGTCTAAGAGTTGAGCTGTAAAAATAATATTTTTGGGATACGTCAATAACAATTGACTTCTTAGAAATTCTTCCTGATAAGGAATCCAAGCTGATGAACGATCAAGAATCGTTTCCATCATGATATTATTTCATCTACTCTGTTTTTTTCTTCTTTACCTATTCCAATGTTTCATGTACAGAAATTTACTCGTCTATTATTCGGGACAATCGATCCCTTTACATTTCAATCTTCTTCAATGGTATCGACAAGTCCATCAAGAAATCACATAATAAAGGAATCATTAGTGGATAAAACAATGTTTGGTTTTAATCTTCGTTCGACTCTCGCCATAACCATTTTAATATGTCTGGTGACAACACTGGTCATCATGGCCCTCATCGTATATCGTCTCTCCTACGGCAGTGTGGCTTTCGTTTACGATGCTGCCGATCCGAATAAAGTCACGACCAAAGGAACGACAGCGAGCGATTTCTGGGCCAACAATAAAATGTTGCTCATTGCTCCAACGGTTGTCAATGTGATCAATATACTAATGGTCGGTTTATTACTTTACGTGTAACCGAAAAGAGAATAAAGACTAGATTCAAAAATACATCACGATGGATACAAAGGCTATCATGGTAATTATCTTATTAGGAATTGTATTTGTCTCGTTACTCAATTTCGGCTACCTGGCAACAGCTATTTACAGTGATGCGACACCCAAAACAGGAGCCGAACATTTTAATCAACGCAACTGGATGTTTTACGGAAATATAATGCTACATATTATTGCTCTGATGCTAGGTGGAGGCATTTTTATGAAAAAGTAATGATTTCATTAAAAAAAATATGACAAGACCTACCCAAGATGAATCCAAAATCTTTCAGAGAAATACTTTCATAGATAACGATGAGTCACTCGTATTCATAAACACGTTCAAGGTGATGGACGGGCGTAACTTCAATCCAAGAAGAAATATACCAACAACTGCTTTTATTGACATCTTGCCCACTCAAGAAGGAAGAACAAGAATGATCAGAGTCAGCTAGAAAAATTTCCCAAGAGCTGAAAAAAAAAAAAAAAAAAAAAAAAAAAATTTATTAATTTTTATCATGTCTAGTACCCTCCTTTTCTTTTTGAATGATGTCAACATGTTTCTAAAAATAGATCTCTAAGAATGAATCATACTTTTCTTGGAAATCTATTTTTAGACACATGTTGACATCATTCAAAACGAAAAGGAGGGTAGAGTTAATTTTTATCATGTCTAAAGAGATGATAAAAATTAACAAAAAGTGTTTTTTTTTTTTTTTTTTTTTTTTTTTTTTTTTTTTTTTTTTTTACTACTACTAGAGAATATTTTTCTCAGCTCTCAGAAATTTTCCCAGCCAACTAGATTGACCAGACATCACCATTTTCTTACAATAATGAACTTTCACTTATTTATTTAAACCATCCCAGTTTCACTTCAAAAAATCAGTCTGTGCTATGACCTGAATACAAGCTTCTGTTCAGGTATGTTAATAATATATTTTTTGTTTCTTTGGCTTTTCGCGTTTAGTTTATGTGATTCGTCTTTCGCTATAGAGATCCAATATTTTATAATGGCAATTTTGATTTAAGATGGTCACCATTTTCGCCATTTTCTGTAGCGCTTGATCTGCTCGAGTGTCCATGTTGCGTCTATCTTCATAAGACATATCTAAATACAGCTCATTGGCGTTCGGTTCAATATTTAGGTGATACACTTCATGATTGCGTTCTTTGTCCATGAGAAACTTGAACACATCAAATTCATTTGGCCGGCGATCTGATTTGACCGGTTTCAGGACTCTCGGACTGTAAAGTCGTTTCCCCTTCGGATCAAAGACGAAACCCGGACAAGGTCCACCTTTTTGAGAACGAACTTCCACCTCGTCCGGTTCGACATCTTCTTCGACCTGTTGGCCATTGTCGGAACGGTACTGTAATTTAAACCGTCGCCAATTGTCAATAAACGCGTCGAGAGTATCCTCCGATTCTGGAAAATATTGTCGGTAAAGCGTTTCGGCTTGAGTTTGTTCTTCGGGTAATAAATTGGCATACTCCACATATTCAGTGAACAATTTCCGGAAAATAGGATCTTTCTCACTTAAATAAGTGGCCATTTCATCCAACGTCATTTCGTATAACTGTTCGACAAAATTCATGATGGAAGTGCTTTTTTCTTCTTATTATTATTATTGAATTTTCAAAGCGGACATTATATCTTCCATTCTCTCACATTGATAGCAGTATTTTAAATATTTGAAAGATGTGACGGCCATGAGCGCTAGAAAAATGACGAGCGTTAAGACCGTGAAATGAAATTTAAAGTGAGTTTCTTCCTCATGCACAATCAACACGCAAATGGAATAGAGTAATCCTCCCGCTAAAGCAAAGATACCGAACGGTTCTAGCTTCGAAATATTCATGGGGATCCTAAAAGCGACTGGGCAACGCTCAAGTTAGTAAATACTTTATTCCAAAATTCTTCGTGAATAGCGAGCGAATTTTCTAAAGAGGCCTGGAACGTTTCGTACTGAGGCAGGGTTTGAGCAAACGATAAACTACAGTCTTTGGGATTCTGCATCGGCGTATGAACTAACCATTCGCGCAACCGGTTCCACGTTTCGGGCCAACATTGAATTTCTTGGTTGAACCGATCGGCAATCGAGGGACCGAACGTTTCATTCAAAAACCAAGAAATGCAAGCTACAGTTTGTTTCATAATCGTTTCTGAATTCATGGTTCCTTATTTTTAAATATTTTTTTTCATTTATTTCAGAAAAAGAAGAGCAAAGAATGAATCATTTAGACGAATTGTTTCAGTACCTTCTCCAACACAAGAAAACAATTGTGTTTGGGAACCTGAGTCGATTACCCTATGTGATGAACGATTACATTTCCAAACATTTATCCCACCTCACCATTTTTGTCATTTGTCCCTTTTATACGTACCCGTCTTCCCCTCATGTGCGTGTAATTAAACCGGAAGAATTGAGCACGAACACGTGCGATTTATTATTCTACATTGAACCTTTTCCGCATGCCGTTTTACACCACGACATTAAAACGGCTCAACACCTCGTCATTTTAACGAGCCACATGATTTTTATCGATCGATACCATACGTGTTCCTATTTATCCTATTTTCATTTCCCGGGAAGTTTAGAAAGGTATATGGAAAAAACCAAACAGCTGATGGATTTGGAACAGACGTTCCTTTACAAAACGGATCTACCCGAAGTTAAAGAGTCCAAGAAAGCTCTTTCGATCGGTCCTAGTCCTACCCTGGATCGATGGATCAGTCCCGAGAATCCCGATCCGACTCCCTTAGAAAACATGTCATGGATTTTAATCGATCTCACGTCCTTCCGGAATACGTCGTCACTGTTATTTCATTTTTGGACAGCTTTTGATTACATGCTGAATCATATCGATCGCATTGAAGGCTGGCAATTGTGTTTTAAAACGTCCGCGGAAGCTCGTGCTTATAAGAAACTCGTTCAGAAATGGATCGATTATATCTGTTGTAGGGAATTCCAGCACGGGAACGTGTTACAATTGAATGAAATTCTCTCCCTCACGCCTTTTTATCGAGCAGGGACGGTCGATCTTCCCATTATTTTAGAAAAGAAACGATTCGGACCTTTGGAATATATTCTTTGCACATCGGTTCAAGATGCGTATCGAGCTTCTATGCGATATAACTTAGATCCTGTCGTCGGATCCGTGTTTCGATTGAAATAAAGTCAGAATGAATGATCCTAACGAGGATGATGTTTCGAAGGAAATTCCACCTCTTGGAACACCCGAAGTTATTTATTATGACGATATTCTACCTTCACAAATTCAAAACCAAGTCGACCTTCCCGACGATTTCGAACTTCAATTTCCTCTCCACACGTATGCCAAATCCGATGTAACCACTAGCCCTTACATTATTCGACCGTCCGTTTCTCCTTCTTCTCGAAGTTCGAGTCCAAGTTCAAGAAAACGCAGTCCGAGTCCAAGAAGGAGCAGGAGTCCAAGTCCAAGAAGGAGCAGAAGTCCAAGTCCAAGAAGAAGAAAAAGTCGAAGAAATCGTAGTCGTAGTTTAGAAATACGTCATACTAGAAGAAGAAGTCCTGTAAGAAGAAGTCGTTCGGCTTCCTTTTCATCGTCTGCATCTTCTTCTTCCTCTCCTTCCAATATGAATCGTAGAGGAACACAAAGACCCATTCGTAGAAGACCTATGAGAAAACGTCGAGGATACGTTCTTGGATCTCGAACCGTTCGTGTGGGTTCTAATCGATTGCTTCATAAATATGGTAACCATTCCATTACGTTTGTGACCGAAGGTGGGGCCCACATACGAAATAAGAAAATTCCCAATAAAGCTTGTCGATATCTATTAAGTCATTGCTCACGACGGCATCCAACAGCTCGAGATCGATTGCCACGACAAGCTCGTATTGTTTTGAGAAAGAAAAGAGCTTAAACACAACGAGTTGAAAAAGAAACAATATCCAAGCAATTCAACAAAATAATAAAGTTCACTTACCAAAATGTGTATATAATAGACTTTAACTGAAGCTCTTTCGAGGCTGGTATCCAAAGCACAGACTGATCTGAAACCAAAACTCGAGTAATTTAAATAGTTAAGTGGAAGTCCTTTTTCTGGTTTTATCGATCGAACCAACTGGGAAAAATTTCCAGAGCTGTAAAAAAAAAAAAAAAATAAAAAAAAAATACTTTTTGTTAATTTTAATCATGTCTTCAGACATGATTAAAATTAACTATCCTTCTTTTGTTCAAATGATGTTAATCTGTTGTCTCGATATGTTTCTAAAAATAGAACATGACTCATTTCTATCTTGGAAATTTATTTTTAGAAATATGTTCGAAAGGATGAGACATCATTCCCAGAGAAAAAGAAGAGAGAGTTAATTTTTATCATGTCTAAAGACATAATAAAAATTAACAAAAAGTTTTTTTTTTTTTTACTACCCAACTTTTGCTTCTCCTTTCTACCTCCCCCCTTTCGTTTCACAGTATATAAACAGCTGGAGCTGAGACGATTTTCTCATTTCATACTGAGGACAAGATGGATCAGGAAAACACTGTAACCCTGGAGCCTTTGACATTATCCTTGAAGGATCGTCTCAAGTATGTGTTGGATGAAGTCGTGCTGGAAGAATTTAGTCAATCTAATTTGTTTACGACTAAAACCACCGTTCAGTTGAGAGTTTTAAAAAGAATAGCTAATATGATGATGTTTCCGTGGACCTTGATTCAAGATTTGAAACCTCTTGTACCCGTCCATCGATACTGTTTAAATACCATTTGGCGTTTATGGATGGATGTACAACAACAGTTGGTACAAAATAAAACCATCTCCACGCCAGATGAATGGAATATGATCGAGAAAGTTTTATCTAAAGACTATTCTAGATCGACCGATCTAATAAGACTTTCCAACATCTTATTCAAACGACAGGAAATACCTAAGATAGAAGTGTATAAATTATTTGCCGTAGACGGATTGCTGGGCGAGGATCTGCAAAAGTATGTTTTTGATCTACAGTACGGAGGAGATGAAAAAACACCTTTAAACGAACAAGAAGATCTAGATTTTAAAGCAGTTCATGCTCGAATCGTCCGTTGTTTATATCACGAAGTTTCCAAACGATCGGAATCTCTTCTCTACGTGGATGTGATTCGACGTACTATAGAAGAAATAATAAACACTACACCTTCTACCAGTGATGAAGTAAGCGAATGGGGTGCATTGTATTTAAAGTATCTTGGAGAGGATCTATTTTCAAATATATTTTACGAAATTAAAGTCTGGAAGACGAAAGAATTGGAACAATACCAGGCGAAAAAGAATCAACAAGAAAATAATTCTCAAAAGAGAAAGAATGTGAGAGAGGATCCTAGAATCAAGAAGAAAAACAGAAATAATATGTCGGACCCTACTTTAGCTTCGAGTGATTATTTCGACCCTTCGATTGTCGATTTGCAACCTGTTCGTTATCCTTCTCCCAAGAGTCCACCTCCATCGGAAAGGGGAGGAGAAGATCCTGTAGAAGCTTCCTTCGAAAGATTAGAGTGTGAAGACGAAAATGTAGAAACTACAAGTAGTGGACAAGGCAAAATGAACCCCTAGAGACTCGGAACATTTTTTCCATGGCTCTTTAATGGAATATAAAGAGTGGACACTCCAATAATACATTGAAGGTATGTGGGAGACTATATATATATTTTTTGGAATAGATTTGAATACTTTAGATGCACAAATATTAGACGAAATGAAGTTTTTTTGTCCTTTACAAGAAGAACTACTAACCATGATAAAATGTTTTTCGAATAGCATCCTTTCCAAAATATTTTTTCATCAGGTTCCATCCTCAACTGTAAAAACTGATTTTGACAAGATTTTATAGATAAGATAGTTCATTAAAAAATTTTTTTGAGAACTGGTTTTTATCGCTATTCCATACGCAACTGTAAAAACTAAAATTTATAGGATTTTATAGTTGAGACAATTTATTTTTTAATTAAAAAAATTTTTTTTTCGAACTGGTTTTTGTATATGTTCCATACGCAACTGTAAATACTGAATTGAATCTCATTTTATACTTGTTACTATATAAAAAATGAATCCTTTTATTTTTGTTGTTAAAAAAGCAACAACATCGAACTTTTTTTCGATATATAGGAACAAAGCCCTCCTCCAAGATGAAATGGGATTCGTTTCAAAATAGAAATGAATATACTGTCACTTCTTACGATCTCGATCACGCTATTCGGTATGCTCAAGAAGCGACTCAACTCTATATTTACGAACAAGCTCTTCAAAGTCGGTACGCTTTTATTTTTAAACATACCACCTTCCAAATAAGAAAAGCCGACTCCAAACGGGATTACTACATACCTAAAACCCTCGATCCGGAACAATGTCAAGTCGTCGAAAAATTTGTTTTTACGCAAACGGGATGTGACATGATTGCCTGCTTTCCTTTTCAAGAAAATTTAGAATCGTGTTCCCCGGAAGATGAACCGCGATGGATTCGACTCGGAAAGGGTTTCAGTTTAGCTTGCCAACCCGCCTGCGATCGTTTATATTCCAACACGCAGCAGAGTATGGACACGGAATATCGAAATGGAAAATGTGTAGCCGTCAATCTCGCCAAGAAATTATTAGCTCTCTTGCCCGAACAAGTTTTCTTTCAATCGAATCATCCTTCTCTTCCTCGTCATCATGCCGGCCTCAATCTCGTCGAGGGTCATTTACGACTCAACCAGCCTTATTGTGAAGCGTACGGTCTTGTTTTCAACGGGTCTGATTGTGTGACGACGACGGGGCAAGATATTGGCGAATTTTTCTTGGGAAGCAGTATCTATCGATCTATTTCCACTCTGCAAAAAAATCATACGTTACCACCATATCCTCCTCATCTTCCCGACTTTGTACAAAACTGGCCCAAGAAACATGTGAAACGGTCCTTGGTTCATGAATTGGCGATTGATGTAGGGATCGATATCGGATTAGAAGCCGCGCAAAAAATCCTTGAAAAACGGATGCCTAAACTCTTAACCAAATTGAGTATGCAGTCTCTTCCCATTCAATCGGCCATCCTTCAAGCCGTCGTTCGGACCCAATTAAGTACACTCGCAACACTTTCCAGAATCGCCGCGACAGGATTCTCGGTTACTTCCAATGTGCTGACGGGTATAAGTATTCTGTCCGCCGTACTCGATATATTGGATCCGTTTCATTTCAATAAAGTGCTGACCGCTCGAACTCTTTACGATATCGACTGGCGATTAGACGTTCAGTTTTATCAATCGGAAACGGACCATGTTCTAGAAATCACACCCGGTCTTCTATGGGACGTGTTAGAAGAAGATGCGAGCGATCGATACCTCTTCTTTGCCGAGAAAGTGCAAGAATATTTAGATGCTATCCATAAAGTGCCCATGACCGATCGACCCCAAACGCGAATGTCATTTCTCCAAAAATCACGAACAGACGAAAGAACCCCGAAAAATTGGATTTATTTCACGATAATTGTTTATTTGTTAACAGGATTCACCTTCCTATTTCAACCCTACATGCATTACTTATGCGTGACCATCTTTTTCCTATTTGTGTTTTATTTTTATCGTCATTCTAAATAAAAGCTGAAGATTTTTGGAGAGAAAAAAAACGAATGACTTGGAGGGGGAGTAACTAACCAGTGAATAAACTAAAAATCAGTTAGTACTTACAAATTAAAGGAAGATGTTTCTTCTTTCACAGCACAGAGTGATCTGAAGTGAAACTTGGAGTTTAAATAGATAAGCAAGAATCCCTTCCAGAAACAATTTTGACATGTCTGGTTTTGTGGATCAAGTCGGCTGGGGAAAAACTGTAAGAGCTGAAAAAAAAAAAAAAAAAAAAAAAAAAAAAAAAAAAAAACTTTTTGTTAATTTTTATTATGTCTTTAGACATGATAAAAATTAACTACCTCCCCCTTTTGTCTGGGAATGTTGTCTCACACTTTCTAAAAATAGACCATCACTCCTTTCTAAAGAATAGAATTCCAAGAATGAGTCCTGGTTTGTTTTTTCGAATGGGTGAGACATCCTTCCCAGACAAACAGAGGGGACAGTTAATTTTTATCATGTCTATAAAACATAATAAAAATTAACCAAAAGTTTTTTTTTTTTTTTTTCTTTCAGTTGTGAGAAATTTTTTCCCAGCCGACTCGATGGACAAGATACCATTTTTAAGAATGGACTCTCGTTTACCTATTTAAGCTTTCCAAGTTTCGTTTCAGATGAGTCCATGCTGCGAATACTGTTCTCCTGAAGATCTTTCAATACCACTTTCTCGGATAAAATTCATCACCATTCGCTTTTTTAGCATAACTTAGATAGATATAGAGAAATTCCTCGTTTTTATGATCTTTCGGGTAATACTCATTTCCATTTTCGTCTCGTGCATATCGGATGTAATTCGTCTCTGGCTTTTCCCGAATTCTATCCTGTATATAATATTCTTTTCCAATGCTGGATTTAGGATAAATCTCTCCTCCCCTCGCATTGACAGCATACGTTTTCACATTTACATCCAATGAATTTAACGGGTATTCTCCTCCATTGTTTAATTTAGGATAAAACTCGTCTCCGGAATTGGATTTGGCGTACCGACGAGGAAGCGCTATATATTCATGACCCCGATATTCCACAGCGTAATATTCATTTCCATGCTCGTCTTTGGCAAAAATAGGTCGATTGTCATTATCGAAATAATACAGCTCCTGTTTAGGTTTTTTAGGATCTTTTGGATATCGTTCTTTTCCAAATTCATCTATGGTGTAAACCGAAACCATGTTTTTTTCCTTTACCGATCTTGATATTTACATGAGTCACCTCCCTAAAAAACGATTATCCAGTTATCTTTTGATACATCTTTCGAATCCAGTCTTCAATCGATTGGCCCGTCGTTTTGAGATGTTCGGAATTATGAACGGTCAAATAAGCCATGTAAGCGGCTAGACCAAACGTGAGGACTAATAAAAATAAAAAGATGAGCCGGTTCGTTAAGAGGGTGACTGCGACTAGGATGATGCTGATATAAACCGTAGAGTAAAACAATATGCCTTGACCTAAATAACGATCCATTTTTTTCTACTTTATTCCATTTGAATCAACGAGTCGGCCGAGACCGGATAGTCATCGGTCGTGACTGGCTTTTCGGTCATTTCACCCGTGTACAACAACGTCATGTCAGGATCGGGGAGGGCTTTTAATTTTCGGTCTTCCCAGTAAGCTGAACGAGGATGCGTGACGAGAATTCTAAAAAACAATTTCATGTCGCGCTCGGTCCAAATTTCATAGACTGAGGTAAGGAGGGGGATACCTTCGGGATGCTGCGTCGCATCAAAAACAGCTTCTCGTCCATCTATTTTATATCGCGCTCCATGTTCCGGTACAATACGACTCAGCTCTTGAACTTCAAGTCGAAGGGTTAATCCAGCCGGCAAAATCCCTTCATAGGCTTCTTCTTTGGGTACGCATACGTGATACCCGTACGGAGTGGCTCGAATTCCTTCTGTGGAGGAAGAAGGACAAAAGACAAAAGGTTGACGCCAATTACAAGTGGCATATAATACGGAATCGGGAATAAATCGTCCCGATCGTATGCGATGGCCTTCACGACACGTTTCGGGAACACTATAAGTCGAAGCCTGTTTCACAAATCGCTGCGACCAAAATTTCAAACCTTGCCGTCGAACGCGTTTCTTTCGAATTTTTCCCTTTTCGAAAAGACACATGTGAGGAGAAGTGGGTAAATAAATAGCCGTTTTCAATTGTTTGAGGAATGGGTGCGGCGTGCAGTCGGGATGAGAACAAATATTATAGCCGGGAATATAAACTTCTTCGTTGGTTTCGTCACAAGAGGCACGAGGTTCATGATCAAGAGTCGTCCAGGGCCGAATCCAATTCGCAACGATCGATAAATGATCGAATTTAAACACATCGAGATGCCGATACTGAAACGCGCCGGGGATGCGCGGTCGACATTCATTTCCGTCAAAAAATGTTTTTGGAGGACACGTTTGAATTTCCCTCCGAGCGCAATCAAAATATTGATCGCTCGTATCGCCTATCGCGAGTTTCGACGACGACGACTTATCCTCACAAGCCCATTCAACCGTATATTGATCCGACACTCGATAGCCTGGTTCTAGAACCGTACGTTTTCGGGTTGGATCACACGTGTAAGCTACAGCTCGATCCAAGGATGTTGAAAATTGATAGGACGGGGGATGTCTCGTATACTCGTGAGCGGGAACGACAGTTTCTTTTGAGGTCGATTGAACATTTTCACAGAAAAGAGGCGGTTGACATGTTTGGGACGTTTCGTCGTACACCATCGGTAAATGGAATAAGGCATCGCCGGTCCATGTGTCCCAGGAAAGAGGACAGGATATAGTGTCGCGAACCATTCCGTTTTCACAAATCGCGTAACCCGGAGAGTACAGAAAAGATCCTTTTTGGACGATGGGGAGAGGTCGTTGCGTATTATCCGGAAATCCGTCGCAGAGATCAGACACGCATCGCCGATAATGTGTGGAATATTTTTCTCCGGGCGAACATCGAATCATTTTCGGTCGATGGCCACGACACTCGATATACGTCACCTCGTCAATCGGAAAATGTTGACCGTCTTCACAGTAAGATACGAAATGTTTTCGCGAAGTGCAAGCGTCGTAGTAGAAAAATGTCTTGGGCGGACAGGCGATTCGAATCGGTTGTTCGTTCTGGCATTCGTAATAAAAACGTCGATTGGTGGTTGGATCGGGTAAAACCGAT
This sequence comes from Stegodyphus dumicola, assembly GCF_044657685.1. Classification (NCBI taxonomy): domain Eukaryota; kingdom Metazoa; phylum Arthropoda; class Arachnida; order Araneae; family Eresidae; genus Stegodyphus; species Stegodyphus dumicola. Next base: position 74,690,143 of record NC_140771.1, read on the forward strand.
CCGTCATGCTGATCGATGCAGGGATTGAGGGGAATCCAGGTAGAAGGAGAATGTTCTTCTTGACACATGAGCACGTCTAGAACACGACCGTGCCGACATCGATAATAATAATACATCATGGACTTTTCCGGGGTACAAAACTCTGCGATCGTAATAAAAACAGGTAGAGGTTTTTCCACGTTGCGGGGAGCTGAGTATCATCGGGCTGTCCAAAACATTCATCTTTTTCCCAAATCCGTCCTTCCGCGAAATAATATTCGAGTGGGAGAGGAAACGTCCATGTTTTTCCCGTGGAGGTGTGAAACGAAACCTCGTTTTCGTTTGAGGTCTCGATCTGATATTGGAAACGCGTCGTTGTCGTCCGAGGAAGAAGAAGGAACTTTCGGGGACGGGACCGAAAAATTATAGAAATACAAGTAGCAGTAGTATAAACCCAAAACGAATAAAAGTATGACGAGCATCCAGCCTTTATTCATGAACGAGATGTGCCAATTATGGAAAGAGCAAAAAATTCCGAAAAAGGACGCAGCAGCGTGTTGTTCCAAACCGAATTATCGACATTTTTTAAAACAAGATCGCGCGTTGGATGAAATGCCGGCTCTGTATCGTGAATGTTTATCCTGTCAACAAAAAAGAAAGATCTTGGCGCGATAAAAAAGTAAGTCAGAATGGATTCGTATCGTCTAACCCGACGTTATTTTCGTCAATTGCAACGGCTTCACTTCCTCTCGCAAATGCGGCAACGCGATTCATCATATCGTCATCCAATACGTGATGGATCCCCAAAAAGGACGCCATTTCACACTTTTTCATCCGGCTATGGATACCCATACAGAAGAGTCGCTGGTTTTCTTTGGAAAACGTCGCTTGTTTCTTACCTTTATGTTGAAACGGATCGTTCACCAAGGTTTGAATGCCGAACAACGGTTACAACCGAACGCGTTATTACCTCTCAAATCGCTCGACGATCCCGTCTATGAAACACAACGCAAGGCTATTCAAAATATTTGGGAGGTCGATGCTCATTGGTATACTACGGAGAATAAAAACGATATTGCCGTGAAGAATACGGCTCTTTTCATCAAAACTGAACCTCAAGCTCTGTAATTTAAAATATCCATCGGATGGGTGAGATGATTCGGATACGACACGATTTCAATCGTATGAGGCCATTTTAGCATGTATTTATAATGTAAAAGATCGTGCAGCTTCAGCGTATCGAGCCGGATAGCTGAAATATAGGTTTTTTCTTCGTTGGTTTTCTCGTACAAATAACAAATACCTTGATCGACGAACACGTAAACGTCTTGAGGAAACAGTTGCAGAAGCGACTTGTCCTTGGAAAAGTGTCGAATCACAGTATAATGAGAACTCGTAGGGATTGGAACCGGTTCTAATTTATAAAGGAGGAAAGAAAGAAAAATGATACACCCGAGCGCGATCATTCTATGCATTGTATTTCTAGTGACTCTCTTGAATCTTTTTTATAAACCCGATCTCCGGATGCCTTCTATTCCTCCCTCATCATCATTAGCCTTACCAGAAATTTCAACCGAGACGTATTGCCCTTTCCAAATCTTTCAGTGTCCCGATAGCCATTGCGATTGTTCTCAGCTCTGTGAAACAAATCCCACGTTTTACGAAAAACTCACTCTTTCTGATAAAACATGGAATCATCTCGAACCGGGTACTTATTGTATTCCCCAAGGAATCCGGACCGCTTGTCTTTCTTCCTCGGAAATTCCCATTTTTTCGGCCTCGGGATGGCTCTGTGCTCCTCGTTCCTCTTTCACCCATCCCTGTCAACATCCAGAAGCCCGTGATCCTTCTCTCAATGTTTTAATAGATCGTCGAACCCAACAACCCGCTCAAGAAGTAGCCGATTATTACGAAACGTTAGAAGATGGATCGTTCCGATACCAGTGTCAATGCCATTCTTTAGATCGACGAGGTAATCGAATGATTCAAACATCTCCGTGGGTCTGTTCTGTCGATTACTGCGTTCGAGATTTGTGGAACGTGCCCGGACTAGGATGGGACGTCGAACGACACGTCTGTGAATGTGGACCCTACGTGCATCGAGTTCTGGGCGATCTATCTTCCCCCTGTGTTTTGGAATATACACACATAGACGAAAAGCATAGGTTAACGGGGAAACGAGAATGTATGACCGACCAATCTGTTGAATTCCGACCGATTTATTGTCCAGAGAATCAGTCGGTTTTACGGTTCACAAAACGGGTCTTGCGAGGCAACACAGCGTACGATTATGTCATTGTACATGGAACAAGTGTTCCTAAAATTTCGAGAGGTCAAGAATGACATCTCATTTCAAACGAATCGAGAAAAACTTTCAAACGGACCAAGAATTGAGTCGGTTTGAAAAGGAAGACGAAAGCCCCAAAAAGGAAGGATGGTCGAAGAGACAAACGTTCGCCATTCATTTACTACTGGTAACGGCGGGTCCTACGATTCTTTTCGCTTTACTGGGCAACGTATTGAAGATTCATTATTATGTCGTCTGTTTAATTCTATTATTTTACTTTGGAGCTCTGGCCTACTTGATACGATACCGATTTCAGTGGCTATTGCAAGCTTTTAAAGAAAGCCAGAAATATATTCGTTGAATATGGGACTTGAAGAGTGGATTATATAAAAAAAACTTTGAAAAAAAATGAAGAAGGAGAAGAGTAATAAAAAAGGAAGAAGCAATAATTTAACCATGGCGATGGATCCTGTACTTATTCATCTATCTCCCAAAAATTCTGAAGGTAAAGAGTTATATTTGGAAATATGGATAAACCCCGATGATACGGATGACAAGATTATAGAAATACATCGTCATGATCGCAAAGACAAAACGAAAGAATTTGAAACCTGTTGTCAAAATCCTTTTTTAACTCCCGTTATCCTCCAACGTAGAGAAAATGAAAAGAATAAAACGATAGATAAAACATTACAATTGACCAAAGAAGCCATCCACATGTTGAAAGAAGTCTTTTCGGGAAATGGAGAATTCAGTACAATGGAATTTGATGCATCGTCCACTGAGGTAAGAGCTGATTTTAGACAGCCGACCAAAGAACCAGAAGTTGAGAAAGCAACAAGTTGTCAAGGTCGTAAACATAAGAAAAGAGTTAATAAAAAGAAATAGTACATTTAAAAAGACCTCCTCATCTTTCCATGAATTTCTTGAACAATGAACTGTTTTCACGAGACTCAATCCACATCTTTGCTGGATCTAAAGAGAATCTTGAGAGAAGACATGGCTTAAACTGTTTCCAGGAGACTTGAATTGCAGGCTTTTTCAACAGCACAAAGGGATCTGAATCAAAAATTGAAATGCTGAAATATATAGAAGAGAAATTCCATTCTTAAAAAAAACTGGGATTTCTTGTCAATCGAATCAGGTGGAAAAAATTCTAAAAGCTTAAAAAAAAAAAAAAAAAAAAAAAAAAAAAAAAACCCTTTTTGTCTTTAGACATGATAAAAATTAACTCTACCCTCCTTTTTGTTTTGAATGATGTCTCACCTTTCCTAAAAATAGATTTCTAAGAATGAATCATACTTTCCTTGAAGTCTATTGTTTACAAACATGTCTAGACAACATATTAACATCATTCAAAACGAAAAGGAGGGTAGAGTTAATTTTTATTATGTCTAAAAGACATGATAAAAATTAACAGAAAGTGGGTTTTTTTTTTTTTTTTTTTTTTTTTTTTTTTTTTTTTTTTAAGGTTGAAGAATTTTTTCTCCCAGCTCTCAATCAAAAATATTTACGATGTCTCGATACCTCTACCTACTTTTATTTCCCCCTCCTCCTCTCTTAGTATATAAATGGTTGAAAAAGAAATCGGAGTTCATTCTGTTTCGTAAAAAGATAGCGAACACATGGCAACGGATAACTTAGTCATTTCATGTGAAGAAGATCCCTTTGAGGATATTCCAGATACGGAACCCACTTTTTATGGACCATTTTCACCCGTTTTTAGAGTACCGAAAAAGTCTTCTCCTTCTCCAACTTATTCTTTGGAAATACTGTCTTCTCCTCCCTCGTCATCCACTCATCAGCGCTCTAGAAAGAAGAAGTCCTCACAGACCAAGCTCCACCAATAAATTGTTGGTGTGTTGGCTGTCACCTCTGATGGATATACTCTTACGAACTGCGTCCGGTTTATAGCCAGAGACCTGAAAACACATACGAAGGAATTTATTCGGCAATTGAATGCGGATCTGGAACGACTTCATATTGAAAAACTCTACGTGGTGAATGAATCCACTCGAGAAAAAATTCATCAAAAGGTACATCTCAAGTTTTTATGGACTGTTATTTACAAACCTCAACATCGTCAGCCACAGCAATGTCCATCTTGTCGATCGAAATCTTATCATCGATTTATGGCCATGCTAGCGCTCCAACAATTAGTGAAATTTGCTGTTCATAAATGTATTCATTGAGTGGATAGGTAATCAAGGAATTTTTCTCTCTTTTTCCTTTTTTCAGATGATCCAGAGAAACAAATACTCTACTTCATATGGTTTAGTGGTAAAGACCTCATCAGGACAGGTGGTGATGATTCATCGAAAAATGCCATACTGTTTTCAAAATTATTTAATTCAGCTTTTAAAAAATAAACGTATCGAACCACCCTTCGATTTGGAAAAAATATCGGTGCTTCAAGATGAATTTGAAAATCATATTTATCCGACTCTCCATCCCAATTTACAAGACGATTATGATCGGTATAAGGCTAAATTAGCTTATGAAGATGAATGGGATTTCCCGCATGGACAAATGGATAAAAGACGCTTCAAGAAAGATGACGACCCTCGATTCAAATGGTTCAGAGTCGCGTATCAGGAATTTGAAGAAGAGTCCGGCTACCGATTCGCCTACCAACCCTCGGATGTGGCTCAGTATCCCTTAATCAAACTAGAATTTACGGGATTAGATCAATGCATTTATACACAATATTTTTTTATAGTCGAACATCCTAAACATTTACGCCGTAATACCTACTTTGATAATTATTCTCCTTTCCAATCTCAAGCAGCTTATAGAATGGCTCTCGAACGCAATATCGGGAGTATTGATGATCGGATGGTCTATCGGGGTTACTTAATTAAAATCGAAGAGGCTCTAAAGTATCTAACACGTCAACAGGAAATGAAAAAGGACGGGAAGGATCAAGTGTTGCTATATTTTTTAGACGGAGATAAATGGAATCCACCCGATTCTATTTGTTATTTAGAAAAGTAAAAAAATGGAATAAGATCCCTTAACCACCCCGCATTTCCCATTTGAAGAATCCATCCTATCTATTCTTTTTTTAAATGTCTCGGGATGTCATCCGACGCATTCTCTCCACCAAAAAAAACAAGTTCCTCCCACCTACCCCAAAAAGAAGAAGAAGAGGAAATTTCCCATGAGTCTTTTCGAGAACTCTCCCCCCTCTCTCTTCCTATATATAAAAGAAACCGAGAGAAAAGTTGTCTTTTCTTTTTTTTTCCATCTCATCCTCAGGAGAAAGAGAGAGAGAGAGAGAAAACCAAATGCCATGGAGTGGTTACGGCGAGAGTCTTTTTCCCTCGCGATTCGTTTCCGTTTCGCCAAGACAATTCCCCTCACGTTTTACTTAGGGTCGGGCACGCTCTATTTTCGAGGATCGGAACTCGTGACTTGCCTATCCCAGCAAGGGACTTGGATGAGTCCGAAAGGTCAACGGACTATTCAGCAATGGATCACTTGAGCCCCTTTTCGCCCTTACCGATCCTTAACGACGGATCTCTGAATCGATACGTCGGACCGCCCCAGCCGGATTCTCCGCTATACCCCATTTATCACCTTCGATTCCCTGGAAAGACTGCTCAACGATTTGGGTCCAGACGCTCTCCTCTTTTCGACCTGGCTTCAGAGTGTGATGAGAGAACCTCTTCAAATCCAAGAAGATTCTCAGACCGGGGAAACTTATTTTAGTCCCGTGGAGAACAAGGTGATGGACTTTCAGTTTCAAAATTTATCGGAACTGTTTCAATGTGCTTTATGTTTTATTCTTCTTAAAGAGTGGAGGAAAACTAAAAATTCTAGAATAATCATAAAAAATAATTTCGTTTTCTTTTAAAAAAAATATTGAGATAGTCCAATCTTGGGGAGGAGGTGGAAAATTCAAAAATAAGAGCTCCTTCTAGAAACAATTTTAGATGTCTTGTATGGATGAGTGAGTCGACTGGGAAAAATTTCTCAGCGCTCTGGGAAAATAATTTCGAGTTATTAAAAAAAAAAAAAAAAAAAAAAAAAAAAAAAAAAAAAAAAAACTTTTGGTTAATTTTTATCATGTCTTATAGACATGATAAAAATTAACTCTCTCTTCTTTTTGTCTGGGAATGATGTCTCACCGTTTCGAAAAATAGAACATATCCCATTCTTGAAATTCTATTATTTTAGAAAGGATGATGAGTGATGGTCTATTTTTCGAAACGATGAGACATCATTCCCAGACAAAAAGAAGAGAGAGTTAATTTTTATCATCTCTATAAGACATGATAAAAATTAACAAAAAGTTTTTTTTTTTTCAATTCAGGAAATTTTTCTCTGAGCTTTGCCAATTTTTTTCCCAGCCAGCTCCATCCATAAAACAACACCTCTCAAAATCTTTTCTCACTTATCTATTTAAACCACTCGAATTTTTGCTTCCAATGAGTCCACGCATCTTGGCCTTTCTTCCACTCTGCTCTGAGAAAGATAAGATAGATTGTTTTGGGTGGACCGTCCTGTTGACGCTTCCGATTTATATAGAGAGCTATATACAGATAGGGTCCCTCCTAACTCCCTCTATTATGACTATTAGTCTTTTTCTTTTTTTTCCAAGAAATATACAAAGAATGATTCACAGTTTTTTCCGTTAATGAAAAAAAAATGCTTCTACCTTCCGACTTCTTTTTAGTACCTCTTTAGGTGTCTCCTCCTTCTGGATCTTTTCCTTCTCCTCTCTTCCTCGCGAGCAGGGAATCGGAAATGCTGTTCAGGATGCAACGCTCGTAAAGGCTCCATTTTCTTCCTGGAGAGGGCGTCTACGACAAACACCGTCTTGTCATGAAATTGGAGTTGGTAGTAAAGAGGTCCGTGAATAATGTACACGGAGCGAGCTCGCAGTCGATAGGGAATCATACGATACCCGTCGGCTTCTGATTCCATTTCCCATCCATAAAGACGGATAGAAGCTTCTCCGGTTTGAAGAATATGAACCCACTTGGGTGAAACGTAAAACAGTTTTAAAAAGGTTCCAGCATCGACGGCGATCACATTTTCCCATCGCAGATAAGCGTGTAAGCGAAAGGGTCCTGCCTCCATTATCGATTGGAAAGCAAAATGCTTGAAAGCTTCGATGGACGAAAAATAATGCAGGATTTTTCCATCGTAACAGGATAAATAGCACATGGTTTCTTGGACGATTTGTTCCATACGCTCCGGGTCCCGAAACCATTCCTCGAAACGGGAGAGAGGTTCCCATTGATGAGCTCGTTCGAGATGACAGACGGGCGTGATTTCCACCAGGGTAGGTAGAACTGCAACGGCATCGGTCACCATTTTAGTTTTGCTTGGTTGAGAAGGAAGAACGAGAATGAACCCTGTAGGCAGAAAAACTCGGATATATATAAATACTAGTGGAAAAAAGGCGGGGGGAAGGGAAGTTCTTCCTTCCTCCCAAAGAAAGAAAAGTGGGTGGAAAGAAAAAAAATCATTTCGCTCTCAGGAAAAGAAAAAGAATTTTTTTCTTGTCAACATGTTGTCTAGACATGTTTCTAAAAATAGATTTCCAACAAAGATTCATTCTTTTCTTAAAAATCTATTTTTAGAAAAGAATTGACATATCCTTCAAAACAAATTTCTTTTTTTTTTCCTCCCTCCAGCCAACTGGATGGCAAGCGTTTCGGGTCAGATCAGTCCGTGCTGACATTATTTTTTTTAAATACAATGGAATTAGTATAGGAATGTACTAGAAACTGACCCAAGGTTGAAAAGAAAATATCAAAATCAATACTCACTTCTTGACGATTTCTTTTTCCAAAAACCTGTCGAAGAATTCTTGATGGGTTATCCAATCTCTAGACCTGTCTGAAAGGAATCCAATCTAAGGTGAGCGCGCATTTACCTGACGCGAAACTCGGAATATCTGCATAAATAACAAAACGTCCATTCTTAAAAACTCATCGTCTAGTCCATTGAGTTGGTTGGGGGAGAAAAAAATTCTCAGAGCTCTGAAAAAATTTCTGAGTAATAAAAAAAAAAAAAAAAAAAAAAACTTTTTGTTAATTTTTATCATGTCATACAGACATGATAAAAATTAACTGTCCCCTCTTTTTATCAAGGAAGGATGTCTCACCGTTTCGAAAACGAAACCAAAACTTATCCTTCTTATGGCAATTATTCCAAGAATGAGTCACGGTTTGTTTTTCGAAACGGTGAGACATCCTTCCCAGACAAAAAGAAGAGAGAGTTAATTTTTATCATGTCTAGAAGACATGATAAAAATTAACAAAAAGTTTTTTTTTTTTATCACTCAGAAATTTTTTCCAAAGCTCTGAGAATTTTTTCCCAGCCGACTCGATGATCCAAACAAGAGAGATCCAAATTGTTTCTAGAAGGAACTCTCCCTTCTCTATTTAAACCACTCGTGTTTCCAACTTCAGTTCAGTCTGTGCTGTGAATTCGACCTGGATACACACTTCTCCCTCCTGGAAAGAATTTCTGTGAAGGTATGCGAACATTTTTCTCAGCTCTTAAAAAATTTTACCAGCTGACTTGATCGACGAGAGACATCGAATATTCTGTTATCTGCGGAAGTCGTTTCATTTTCGTGCAGTCCATGCTGTGGACTCACCTGAATATCCATTGCTCCCTCCCCTTCTGGAAAGGGTCGTAGCTTTTTTAGATCCTCGTCGCTCTTTTTACGTTTCGTTGGATATCTAGGACGAACTTTTTTACCTTATTCCTTTCAAACTCTAATATTGAGGTTGGAGAGCCGTCATGGAAAATCAGCCATGATCCTGACGAATCTAAATCGACTCCTTGAAAGCAGAGCTATATCATGTTTTTTTGATGACAGATTTCCAAGCTCCGAGTGATGAGAAATTTAGAAATTTTGCAGTGTTAACGGAAAGGAGGAGACAGAAACCTGGAGAATGGAAATGAAACTGAAAAAAAAATGCTAAGAGCTCAGAAAAAAAAAGGCTCTTTCCAGGAGGGAGGAGAAGCGCGTATCTAGGTTGAGTGCACAGCACACACGGATCTGAAGTTGGAAACGCGAGGGGTTTAAATAGAGAAGCGAGAGTTTCTTCTAGAAACAATTTTGGATGTCTTGTTGTTTGGATCATCGAGTCGACTGGGAAAAAAAATTCTCAGAGCTCTGGAAAAAATTTTCTGAGTGAAAAAAAAAAAACTTTTGGTTAATTTTTATCATGTCTTCTAGACATGATAAAAATTAACTGTCCCTCCTTTTTGTCTAGGAAGGTTGTCTCACCATTTCTAAAAATAGATCATGACTCATTCTTGGAATAATTGCCTTGAGAAAGGGTGAGTGATGGTCTATTTTTAGAAAGGGTGAGACATCCTTCCCAGACAAAAAGAAGAGAGAGTTAATTTTTATCATGTCTGTAAGACATGATAAAAATTAACCAAAAGTGGTTTTTTTTTTTTTTTTTTTTTTTTTTTTTTTTTTTTTTTTTTTTTTTTTTTTAGTCTAATTTTGAGAATTTTTTCTAGCCGACTCGATCGACAAGACATGCCATGACCATTGTTTTTTTTAATAATGGACTTTCACCTATCCCTTTCAACCCTCCGAATTTGGCTTTGGATCCGTGTCCTTGCTTCCACATTCAGAGCTCTTTTCTTCAACATTTCGATGCAGGGGAAGAATCAATTCTCTCACGACGTTTAGATATTCTTTCAGAATGCTAGAAAACTCATTCAAAGAAGAAGTATCTAAGGGTGGAGTTGCCGGTTGAGGAAAATTCACGAGTCTTGGAACCGGATTATGCGAATCCGTCTGTATGCCAAACTGTAAAGGAGAACCACCCGCTTTAGGAGAACATATAATAGTAAGATCCATCTTTTTCCAATTTTTGATTTGTATACTTGTTTCTTCTTACTCGGAACATTTTCCTTTTTCTTCCTCCTCATCCAGGAACTGAATTCCAGGTGGAACGGAAGCATTTGTAATAAACTGTTGTTTCTTGGTTCCACACGCCTGACATTTTCCCGTGACCATCGGCCGTCGATTTTTCGACATGCGATAGTGGACGTCGACCGTATCGGTCTTGGCTCGGCATTTCACACACCAAATGGAATAAGAAACAGGTTCCGCGTCAGAATGCTCCATTGCAGTAACACACTCTTTATTATTTTCTTCTCTTTCGATAGAGAGAGAGAGAGATCTTAACCAGAAGTGTAGATATAAAATTTAGGATACGTTTCGGATCCGTCCGCTCTTTTCGCATACCCCACTTCTTCACAGAGGTATTCCGTTTGCTGATCCGCTCTTCGAGGATAAAACTCGTTTCCCCAAGCATCGCGAGCATAACGAATTCGATCGCCGGCCGTTAAACAATATTCGACTCCATCCGCCTTTTTAGGATACATTTCATGCCCCGATTCGTCTTTGGCATAAGGGAATAAAACAGACGTATAAAGCGAATACTCGTCCCCATTTTGAAATTTCGGGTAGTATTCTCGTCCAAAAGCCGTTCGGGCATACCGTCGAGGAGCTAAAATGTATTGGTTTCCGTTTAAATCTACCGCGTAATACTCATGACCGTTTTCGTCTCGAGCCAAGATAGGATTTCCTTCAGGATCCGTAACGTATAATTCGTAGTGAGGATGTTGGGGGTCGGTCGGGTATCGTTCTTTCCCCGATGCGTCTACTCGATAAACAGACATGCTTAGTTCTCGTCGCCTGCTCCTTCCTTCCTCCCACTCGAGACCCGTTGAGATGAGGGTATGATGTGATATCTATAAAATGGGTTGACCCTTTCAAACTATTCCATTGTTTAAAGACGGGTGGGTTAGGAAAAAAAAATAATAATAAAAGCAAATATCTGAACGGTTCAACACAACGGGTGAATGGAAAAAGGAATAGTTCTCTCTCTCCACTCACAGGATGGTTTCTTCTTCTTGAACGGCTCACACTCAACTGAAGCGAAACTCGGAACTCGAAATGTTTAAATAGATCATAAAGTCCATTCCAGAAAGAATCCGGAGATGTCTTGTCCATCCAAGTCGGCTAGAAAAAAATTCTCAGAGCTTTGAAAAAAAAAACTTTTGGTTAATTTTTATCATGTCTTATAGACATGATAAAAATTAACTGTCCCCTCTTTTTGTCTGGGAAGGATGTCTCACCCATTCGAAAAAACAAACCATGACTCATTCTTGGAATGGTTCCCATTAGATAGGGTGAGTGATGGTCTATTTTTAGAAAGAGTGAGACATCCTTCCCAGACAAAAAGGGGGTTCATTAATTTTTATCATGTCTAGAAGACATGATAAAAATTAAACAAAAGTTGTTTTTTTTTTTTTTTTTTTTTTTTTAGTTACAGAAATTTTTTTCAGCCGACTCGATCGACAAGACGTCCCCATTTTTATTTAAGAATGGATTCTTGTTTATTTGTGTAAGCATTCCGAGTTTCGTTTTAGATGAGTCTATGTTGTTGAAGAGGAAACATGGGTACCCTCATTTTTTTTTCCTATCTGATTTCTAAGATGAATTCAATGAGTTCACCTTGACCTTTTCAAATTTTGTTTGTTTACTTTTAGCCCAGAGGTCGACGGATAAATCATTCTGATTTTTTATATATTTTTTTGTGTCCCTCTCTCTCTAAGAAACCTATCTCGTTCCAAGTCTTCTCGAAGTGCTATTGGTTCGTTTCGAGACGAGGTCATTTCACACCCCCCTCCTCCTCAAAAAGTATATATATATAAATTAAAGGAAGTGATTTTCATACACACACTTCACCTTTTTGAGTGGTGTCACGATGAGTCTATCCAGTAGAGAACGTCTTAGGGAAAGAATGCGTGAACAGAAACGACGCTGGCGAAGCAATTCAGCTAATCGAGAGCGAGAACGAATACTTCAAAGGGAACGTTATGCTGTTCTTAAAAAGAACTCCCGACCGCGAAAGAAACATCTTCCTCCCAAGCAGTGGGAAAGCTATACGAATTTGCAGTATAAGGATATGTGGTCCGAAGAAGCCTATCAAAAATGTATTCGACAATGTAATAAAAAGCAATACAATTTCCTGATCTACGTTCTCGTCCGTTTGTACACCTATTACGCGTTACCTGAATCGAAACGTCCCCCTCCTCTGGATATTATTGTGCAAGGATCTGCCGGAACGGGTAAATCTTTCCTGATCCAAGCTTTATACCAAACTCTGATTCGAACGCCTCTTTTTAGCGAAGCGTGCTCGGTTCTCAAACTCGCACTCAGTGCTCAAGGAGCGGTCTACATTACGGGAGATACTTTGCATCATGCCCTGCGTCTTCAAATGAACGAGACTTTTGTTCGACCTCTGACCCAAGAGACTTTAGACTATTACAGACCCCTGTATGCTCCTTTACGGATGGTGATTTTGGATGACGTTTCCACAATCGGATCCAATTTATTTTCGCGCCTCGACTAGCAACTTCGACAATTGTGTCATGTGCCGGATAAGCCGTTTGGGAATGTGCATATGATTAAATTCGGAGATTTGCAGCAGCTCCAACCGATTCGCGACACGCCCATTTTTTATTCTGAAGGGTGGTGGACGCCTCAATCCACGCTCTACTATGAACTAGTCGAATGTATGCGATTCTCTCTGGATTACGAGGAGAGACTCGATCGTTTAACGAGAAATCACATTTTAGAACCGGACGATGTGGCATTTTTCCAGTCCCGCGTTCGCAGTTTCGACGAAATTCCTCGCGAAGCTATTATTCTCTGTTTTTCGAGCAAGGATGCAGAGAAATATAATATGAAACGTCTCCAATCCCGAGGGACGTACTGTTCGTGTCTGGCTCGAGACGTGATTTATTCCGAGAGCGAAAAATTGCGGAAGAGGATGATGAAACGGAGTCGACATTTACATCGATCTCAGATGGCGAATCTCGAATCCGTCCTCCATTTACAAAGAGGAGCGCGATATCAATTGACTAAAACGCTCGACAGATCCAAAGGATGGATGAATGGAGCGATTGGAACACTACACCAAATAGACCAGGACAAAGACGGAGTTGTGACGCGTGTCTGGCTGCAATTTTCCAATAGTCTAGCTCCTATCGATCGCGTCTCCATTCGTATTGACACCTGTTCGACGAAAAGACTCGCATTTTATCCCGAACAGTTTCCTTTGATGTTAGCCGAAGCGATCACGGCTCATAAAGCCCAAGGAGCCACCTTTCCGTCGATCGCAATTTACATGCACGGACCTTTTAATCGATTTCAGCAATATGTCGCTTTTTCTCGAGTGACTCAACCCCAGGGATTGTATATTCTGGACCAGTTTCGTCCCCGCATGAAATTGGAGAGCAAGCAAAAATACGAGGAGGAACTGGAGCGATTGCAAAACATGTCCCGGATTCCGTATGATATATCGGCTCGAAAAGAGAACCAAGATCCGTACGAGTTTCTCATGAACCTTCTTCAATGTGGGAATCGTCTTTCCTTCCATCTTTTCAATAGAAACATCTCCCAAGAAAAAGAAATCGTCATACTAGAAGAAAAACCTTCTATCCATGTAAAACCTGTTATAAAATGTCACTCTTAAATCTTTTTTTTAAAATTCAATAAAAAGAAATATTCTCCATCAAAACCCCTCCATTCTTTCAAAGCTTCACAAAACGCTCGACAATGTCCACACAATGGGAAGAGAAAAATCTATCTCAACGGTCCACACAACATGTTGACTCCTCAAAATATGTCTCTCCCAAGTGACAGGATACTTCTTCTTCAACGGCTGACACTCATCTAAAGCCAAACTGGGAATGCTTAAATAGATAAGCGAGAGTTTATTCTTAAAAAAAATGGCGCTGTCTTGTCAATGGAGAATCGAGTCGGCTAGGAAAAAATTTTGAGAGCCGGGAAAAAAAAAATTCTCTAACTCTAAAAAAAAAAAAAAAAAAAAAAAAAAAAAAAAAAAAAAAAAAAAACAACAACTTTTGGTTAATTTTTATCATGTCTTATAGACATGATAAAAATTAACTCTACCCTCCTTTTGTATGGGAATGTTGTCTCTCCGTTTCTAAAAATAGACCAGAACCCATTCTTGGATTTTTATTCTTTTTAGAAAGGATGAGTGATGGTCTATTTTTAGAAACGGTGAGACAACATTCCCAGACAAAAGGGGAAGGTAGTTAATTTTTATCATGTGTAAAGACATGATAAAAATTAACCAAAAGGTTTTTTTTTTAATAGAGTTAGAAAATTTTTCCTGGCTCTCAAAATATTTTCCCAGCCGACTCGATTCTCCAATTGACGACACAGCGCCATTTTTTTAAGAATGGACTCTCGTTTATCTATTTAAGCATTTCGAGTGTCACTTCAGATGAATGTCAGCCGTTGAGGAAGAAAAACGCAGATTCCCATTTTCTCATTTCCTTCAGAGAGAGAGAGGCCTAGATTTTCGAGACTCGATGACTTTTCAAGCATTTTTTGTTTAAGCTATTCGACTTCATATTTGTCTGACGTTCAAGAGTATGATCTCTCGTGGATGGATCTCTTCCACCTCATTCTCTTTCCAGTCGATTTAGAAGGGGAAGGGGAGATTTTTTTTTCCTCATGGAGGATGTCTCCTGAATACCGTTCAAAGAGTCTATGGAGAAATTATATGGTCAGAGTCACGGATTTCCAGGGTAATCTGCTTCTCAGCTAAAAAAAAGGATCTCTCTTTCCCAGTCTGTCTTCGATTGCCTCGTTAACTGTGAAACCCATCGCTTTTCCGATTTTATGGTTCTCCCAGTATAATCAGACAGTCGGTCACAAAAGTATTCGAACACCGGTACCTATCAGAAAATGACAAGATGGCTTTTTTTTTCTCTTTCTCTCTGTGTGTCGTGTTATTCCATCCTAGGTTTTTTTCTCCCCCCCCATCTTGGAAAAAACTGGAAAAAATTGGTCACGATCTCTTTTTGAATGGGGAGATGACATTTTGAGAAAAAGCTGACGACCCTATCTTGGAGAATGAACATGACCGCTCTACACACCCTTTCACTCTCTCTCTCTCTCTCTCTCTTTGAATTGGGAAGCCATTTTGGGAAAAAGCAGACGACCCTATCTTGGAGAATGGAAATGAACGCCTCTCCTTCTCTCTTTGAAATGGAAAGCCATTTTGGGACCCTCTATTCTTGGGGAGGGAGAAAACTGAAGTCTGCATTTCGCTGTCTCTGAATGCGGAAAGTCCTTTTGGGAAAAGCGGACCCTCTTCTTCTGATCTTGGAGAATTGGAAATGAACGCTCTACACGATCTCTCTTTGAATTCAGAAGGTATTTTGGAACCTTCTAATGTTGGAAAACTGAAATGAACGCTCTACGCATTTTCTCTCTCTCTCTGTCTCTCTCTTTGACATGAGTAGCCATTTTGGAGGATTCTCCACCACCATCCTAACCTTGGAAAACTGAAATGAACGCTCTACACCTTCTCTCTCTCTCTCTCTCTCTTTCTCTCTTTCTCTGAAATGGGTAGTCATTTGAAAACTCCCTAACTTTGGAAAAAACAGAAATGAACGCTCTACACTATATCTCTTTGAAAATGGGGGGTGTCATTTTGAGACCTCCCTCCCCTAAACTTGGAAAAAAAACTGAAATGAACGCTCTACGCTTTCTCTCTTTGGACATGGGTAGCCCTTTGGGGACCCTCTCCTCTTGGTAGAAAAAAAAGAACTGAAGTGAAGGCTCTACACAATCTCTCTTGGAATGGGATCCATATTTCGGGAAACGTGGATCACCTCATGCTGGAAAACTGAAGTGAACCACCAAGATTGGACTCTATATAATATTTTTTTTAATTGACATCATGACCCTCCTCCAATTTGT
The DNA here is from genome assembly GCF_044657685.1 of Stegodyphus dumicola. Lineage (NCBI taxonomy): Eukaryota > Metazoa > Arthropoda > Arachnida > Araneae > Eresidae > Stegodyphus > Stegodyphus dumicola. Next base: position 74,706,207 of record NC_140771.1, read on the forward strand.
TATTAAAAAAAATTGTTTTTTTTTGTTTTGGTTTTTATCCCATTTCCGATGTGATTTCAGAAATGCAATTCCATAACAGTTCAATTTCATTCGAGGTTAAATGATCTAAACAGTCTTTGACCCACCCATCCGTATGATTATTTTCTTCTCCTTCCTGTTGCACCAAATTTTGTAAGTCCATATAATCATTCCATACGGGAAGGGCTGGATCCTCACAAGGCTGTCTTGAAACACTTGGAGTCTCTTTGGGATGAGTGGAGGGATCTAGGATGTCTGGACCCGGCTGCGATTCTACCTCCATGATTTCTGGATCCGTTGGAACTTGTTTACCCGGCTGAAATTCTGCCTCTACGATTTCTGGACCCGTTGGAACTTGTGAACCCGGCTGTGATTCTGCCTCCATGATTTCTGGACCCGTTGGAACTTGTGGACCCGTCTGACATTCTACCTCTACGATGTCGGGACAGGTTGGAGGAGAAGAAGAAGAAGAAGAGGATACTGGAAGAGGTTCTGTCTGTGAGGAGTCCGAAAGAGGCTGCCTGTTTGAACAAGTCGGGTAAGAAGAAGAAGAAGCTTCTGGGTTCTGAAGCGGATCTTGCACGCCAGGTAGGTTCCGGTAAGTCGACCGTTTTTTAAGAGGTAATTTTTTTTCTTCCTCCTCATCTTCAATCGTGATGACTTCAATTTCATTCCGTTGCCGGGTCGATTTTGTTTCGGGCCATGACGGTTTGGTCCAGCTCCTCTTATCATCTAAGGAAGGGATGGGTAAAGGTGGCGGAGGGTTCTCTTCTTTTTCTTGAAACATCATCGGCGATTGGAAAGAAATCTCCTCTTTCAATTGTTTCCAAAGCGAGTACGAGCACCGATCGACGAGAAAGAGACTCTTCTGGGTTGTGACGATGAGATATTGCGTTTTCGGGGGAACGACATAGTTTTGAAAAGGTCTTAGAATATATTTCTTATATTTCATCCTGTCGTTGACTTTAAAACTTCTTTCCTTCAGATTGGGGGACGATGATTCGTAATAGGCGAGAGGAGCGGCTGTGGTTTGAACAATATGAACTTCGTCCTCAGCCGTCGTTCTCACTCCAAACGTAAAATATCGTTTCGTGAGAAAAATATTCTTCCACCGAAAACTCGTGCGCGGATCTGTATATCGCCGGTCTGTGTGAATGGGCCGTCTCAAAGCTCGATCCATCCGATTCCAAGAGAAGGGAGATTCCTCTTTCGTTTGTTGCGATTCGAATAAATTTCTGTATATATTCTGAATGAGCAGGTTGGAGGATTCGACATCTTGGTTGAAAGAAACGATCGCTTGATGAGGTGGTAAATGCGGAATAAATGTCGCACAATGACACGCCAAAAAATTTTCAAGTTGGAGATTTGCTTTAGCGTCTTCAAATCCTCCCCGTTCGAAATCCGTTGAGTTGGAAAAACGTCTAATAGCGACATGGCTCCCAATGGAAAAGAAATGATTTCGCCCAGTACTCTCGCCTTTTTATATATATATAGACACACACAGACACATATAGAGGCTCTATGACGTCCGTTTTATTTGTTTTTTTTGTTTCTCTCTCTCTCTTCTTTCCAAGAAATCTTATCTCCATGACCTATTTTCTTTTCTTAAAAGATGAATGTGTGTGGGAATGAGGAAGTGAAAGTAATAATTTAATAAACAAAAAATTATCCAACCATGACCTTCTTTTTTTTCACCCTTTCCAATCACCCTTTTGACAATTGGAAAGTCACCCTTTCCAATCCAAGGACGTCCAGAGATAGAGGAAGCAGGGAGAGAGGAGGAGGGAAGGGAAGGTCACACTCTCTTTCTCTCTATAAATAAAAGGGGATAGCCCCAAAGTCGTATTTTTATCCAAGTGGATCATGAGGAGGCATCCCCAGCTCACTACGTGTATTCCTTTCAAATATAAATATGTTGATCTTTCCTTTTATATCATCCAAGGAGTCGTTTACCTGAAAGCCTCCGATTATTCAAAATGTGCGGGTTATCATACCGTGGGGAGTTATCAAAAGATGCGGGACGAATTTTTATCCGACGAAAACGTGTTGATGGCTCGTGACATTCCACCTTTGGATGCACAAATTTTGTTAATGAAACGAGCCAAATATTTTTACACGTCCCACTTTCTAACCGTCTCGCAAATGAATAGGATTATGGATCGTCTTGAGAAGACAAAAGGGATTCTCGTTCATTTTAGTGAATGGTTGCACAAATGTTTGCACGAACCTCTCTCGATCGAGAAGACTGGGAAGAATACCTGATATTCTTCTCGAGGACTCTCCTCCTTCGTCTCATCTTAAGGAGGCCACGACTTTTGAAAAAATCCTCGAGCAAGAAAAAATAGAATGGTGGAACAACTACCCCATCCCTCTCCCCGAGCATCAAGAGGAGCCTGTTCAGAAGAAAAAGAAAAAACCTTTCCAAAAGCCTATCCTCATCCTCCTCGATAATGATGGGGATGAGGAGAAGCCTGTTCAGATTCCTCTCCGTTTGTCAAAACCCGTCGAGGATGAAAAACTTCTCCCTTTCTCAAGACCCCTTGAGGCAGAGAGACCCCTCGAGAAGGAGAGATCTCTCCCATTGTCAAACCTCCTCGAAGATGAAAAACCTCTCCCTTTCTCAAGACCCCTCGAGAAGGAGGGACCTCTTCCTTTATCAAACCCCCTCGAAGATGAAAAACCTCTCCATTTATCAAGACCCCTCGAAAATGAGGGACCTCTCGATTTGTCAAGACCCCTCGAGGATAAGGGAACCAAAACGTCTCTCTCTTTCGAAGAGGAGGGACCTCTCAATTTGTCAAGACCCCTCGAGAATAAGGGAACCGAAAATCCTCTCCCTTTCTCAAGACTTCTCGAGGAGGAGGAAGAGAGACCGCTCCATGTCTCAAGACAGGACCCCCCTCTATCTCTTGAGGATCCGAGGGAAACGATTCCTATTGAAAAACCATCTATCGACGATCCCCAGAAAAGGTCTTCGGAGGGGATTAGACTTCCATGTAGAAAACGAATCTGCCACAATCATAATAATAATAATAATAATAATAATATACCCCCTTCTCAACAACAGAATCCTACAACATTTGCAGATAAATGCATTCAAACCAATCCCTTTATAGTAACCCTTTTGATTGGAGAACCCATGCATTAGCCTCGAAAAAAAAATGAGATTCTAGACTGTTTCTATGACCAGAATGATAGGTCTAGCTCAGAATTTTTCTTTTTAAAAGAAAATAAATAAATAATCCAAAGACTATTCGTAAATATAAATGGTACAGTCTCGAGTCGGCTGGAAAAGAATTTTCAGAGCTGAGAAAAATTCTCCAACTCAAAAAAAAAAAAAAAAAAAAAAAAAAACTTTTTGTTAATTTTTATCATGTCTTAGACATGATAAAAATTAACGACCCCCTTCCCCTTTTCGTCTGGGAATGTTGTCTCACTCTTTTGAAAAACAAATCGTGATTCATTCATGGAATGATTGCCATTAGAGAAAGGATGAGTCATGGTCTATTTTTAGAAAGGGTGAGACATCCTTCCCAGACGAAAAGGGAGGGTCATTAATTTTTATCATGTCTAAGACTTGATAAAAATTAACCAAAAGTTTTTTTTTTTTTTTTTTTCATTAGAGAATTTTATCTCAGCTCTGAGAAATTTTTTTTCTCCCAGCCGATTCGAGACTTTACCATTTGTTTTTAAGAATGATTTCTCCCTGATCTATTATTTCAAAATTCCAAGTTTCGCTTCAGAACCATCTGTGCTGTTGAGGAAGTAACGTGATATATGTATTTTTTAATGAGTTCTGTTAAGATTGAATTCTGCAGGATCGACCTTGCGAATTTCTTCTCTGTGTCTTTAAATAATAATGATACCGAACCGCTTTTTGTAGAGCGCAATGGAAAAAACCTTTTGTATGGTTAGGACAATTCATGTGTTCGATCCCATTGTATTTGAGAATCTCTTGCGTCGATCCCGAAATGCAATAAATGGATCTTTGCAACCATTTCTCTAAAAACCGCCGTTTCATTTCTCCTCGCACCCAAATCATGGAAAAAGGTTCCGTCAACATCGTTAACACCCATGGAAAATAACTGTACGGAATTTCTCCTTCGTACCACGACAAGCCGTGATAATAATCACTCGCCCACACAGCGGTTCGTTTTTCTTTTTCGGTGAGCATTTGCCATGGAAACGGGGGTTTAAAAACAAATACCCCTCGAGAAGTACCGTCCAATGTGACGTAAGCCAATTCTTTCACAATAAAGGCTCCTTGAGAATCGTAGAAACCTTCAAAATCGAGCACGAGTTCCATGTTTTTTATTTCTTTTTCTTTCCAAGGTGACCTTTATTATTATTATTATTATTATTATTATGGATGTGTATTGAGATACGCACGATATTATTCAAAACCAAATATATATACGAATGTGACCTTTCCCAGAATTCATACGACCTGTCACGTGCAACCTTCTCTCTCTCTCTATAAAAGAGGAAACGGCGAGAGAACGCTATCCATTTTTTCCTTCAGGACACACAGCGAGAGAGAGAGAGAATTTTGTTTTCTTTTTTTCTCAATTGAAGAAGATGGACATTTTGAGTGCCAAACCTCTCAAAGATTCCTACATTGTTCTGGACATGGAATACTTTCACTGTTATGATCCAAAGACGGGAGATATATGTTTCATCTTGAAAGAATTGGGCTACATCACTTGCGATTTAACCTTATGCGGATCCATGATTTTTCTCCCTCCTGTCCATTACGATGACTTATCGTCCGCAATCAAGCTGTGGTCAACCAGACTACAAATAACCGACACGGCCTGCAATGGACCGTTTTTTGTAATATGTTAATTTCTTTCCAATCCCATTTCTTTTCCATAACTCCACCCCAATCGACGAGAAGAAGAAAAATTTTCCAAGTTACACAAGACGAATCTTCCAAGTTACACAAGACGTAGAAAGATTTCACAAGGATTTATAAATCACACGCTCCCACATGATATATGTATAGAGAGAAAAAGACCCTCTGTTCTCTAGCCAATACGTCATGACTTCCCTAAACTAAGAGAGACCATGAGTACCGAGGAAACCTTAGCAGAGCAAGTGGAAAGACTTTCAAAGAGATTAGAAGAGTTAAGACGGGATAGATTTACAGTTCCGCCGACTAAAGAGGAAACTATCATCGATTTCAACAAACCGTTGTACTTTCATCCCCTACCCCAAAGAGTGAGACGAATGGACTCGCCGTTGAACAGTTCCAATGAGAAACAAAATGTCACTTATTTGAATAGCCAATTTCAACACATGAATATTTCATAAGTATTTTTTGTTTTTTTTTCTCTAAAGCGTAGGGAGATCGGATCAGTAGTTTTTCCCTTTTCATCGTCGAAAAAGATTGGGAGGAAAAATCTTTCTCAGCTCTCTCAAAAAAATTTTCAGCCTTAAAAAAAAAAAAAAAAAAAAAAAAAAAAATTGTTAATTTTTATCATGTCTTAGACATGATAAAAATTAACTCTACCCCCCTTTTGTCTGGGAATGTTGTCTCACACTTTCTAAAAATAGACCATTACTCCTCCTTTCCTCAAGAATAGAATTCCAAGAATGGGATCTGGTCTATTTTTAGAAACGGTGAGACCCTATTTCCAGACAAAAGGCGGGTAGAGTTAATTTTTATCATGTCTAAAGTTCAGGGTCCATCCATCTACTTATGTGAAACGGTGACCCTGACGAGATCGAGATAAACAAGTCCTGTGAGTTGTTTTGTAATCTTGACGCGATCCAAGAAAGACTTTTTATTTTTTTTAAATAGGCGGGGGGGGGGAGAGAAAATGTTCTCACGACCCTCAGATATCTTTTCATAAATATATTTCTTATCAAAGTGTTTCTTTCATTCCGATCCTTTTAAGAGGTTGGAATGACCCTGACATTTAGATGGGGTCGCGATCCCGACAGATGTCGCGCGAGTATAAAAGTGTGTGTCCTCCGCGAGATTTCTTCAGAGAACAGAAGAAGACGTGAACTGAGCTGGTAAGTCCCTTTGGTCCTATGAATATGATTATCTATAAACTCGATTTGATTCTTTGTTTTTTTTTAATAATCATAATAATCATAACTTCATTTAAAAAGAACTCTCTTAACCCTTTGAAAAGAAAAATGTCTCTTTCAAGACGACGAATCTAGAACGTTTTATTGTTTTTTTTCCCTTTCTAGATCTTCCCTGTTATACATATATACCTTTTCGATTCTTTTTTTGCTCCTGTTTGTGGGAGACATCACCGTATTCATCGCCATGGCGTGTTCAGAAAACTTTATCGTGCTCGATCTAGAGGGTTTCCAGTCCTACAACCACAAGAAGGGTGAATTTACCTACGTTTTAAAAGAATTGGGCTATGCGACAAAAGATTTCTTGACCGTGGGATCGTTGACGTTTGCTCCTCCTCACCCCTTCCACCAACTGAGTGACAAAAACCAAAAGACGAATGCCTGGCTGACGAGAAACCGCCACGGACTTCGTTGGAACGAGGGTCATATTCCCTACAACCATTTAGGACGCATTCTCCAATCGCTCACTCACAGCTTCTCCACGATTTATGTGGTGGGATGCCAGAAAGCTAAATTCTTTGCTAAAGCCTTGGATTATCAAAAACCCGTGACGGAAATTTATGTGCCAGATGGGATCATTTGGAAGTATCGGGAAAAATGTGCCCGACATCATCAAAGGAGGAAATATTTCCATTGTGCCGAAAACAAAGTGCGCAACTATCGATGGCATATTACGGAAGGAGATTTTCATATCAATCACGTCTATCCAGACGGAACGGAGAAAGAGGAGAGGATTCAGGAGGAAGCAGACAATCATCTGCAAGCTTTTGATAAGGCCTACGATCAGTTGGAGAAGGATCCGTCCCCAAAAGCGTACGATAACCTCATCCAGAAATGGGATAATCTGTCCTGTTTCCATGTGATGGAACATCCGGATGAGCATACGCCTTTCCACTTGATGGGCTCTTCTACTTCTTCTTTGTCGTCAACTTCCTCCAATAACTCGAGGAAGACGGAGGGTTGGGGAGACATACCTGAAAATATTCCCCATTACGGTCCAGCAGCCTGTTGGGACGAACTTTCCAAAGAATCTCATGAGACCCCCAAAATATCTTCAGAGGATCCAAAGACAAAATCCACTGAGTGTTGGGACAATGAACGGACGACTCATGCTCCAAAATCCACTAAGACTATGTCCACTGAGTGTTGGGATAATGAACAGACGACTCATGCTCCAAAATCTACTGAGACTATGTCCACTGAATGTTGGGACAATGAACTGACGACCCATGCTCCAAAATCTACTGGGACTATGTCCACTGAGTGTTGGGGCGATGAAACCGAAAAGACGACAGAGAATTGGGATGACCGTTCTCAAAAGTATTTGAATTGATATATACATAAACTCAGGAGAAAAAATAAAGAAAAGATTTTTTAGAAATAAGTAGGGAAAGGTTCTCCGCTTTCCCTATATTTATGGAAATGGACTGAGAAGAGAGAGAGACGAATCAGGAGACCAAAAAAAATGGGTCTTGGAAGGAATGAGTGCAAATGCATTCGATTCCTTCCGAGACCCATTTTTTTGGGTCCCTCTCTCATCCAATCTTGGAAAAGAACTTTGTCCTATTTTTCTAGGTCCATTCAAAACGAAATGAATCTATCTATAAATTTTCTTAAAAGAAAAAACAAAAAGATCCATTACCTCTTGACGGTCCAAAGTCGAGAATCTTGGAAAAAGTCATCCACTCTCCATCCAGTCAATCTTCTCTGTAGAAAATCTAGTAGGTACATCTGCATTCTTGAACACCCGGCAGTTATTATTGGACGCGAAACGTCGAATGCTGAAATAGTAACAGTGAGCCCATTCTTAAAGAAACGGGGATGTTTTATTCATCCAGTCGAGTGCGGAAAAATTTCTGAGAGCCGGAGAAAAATTTCTCTGGCTGAAAAAAAAAAAAAAAAAAATACCCCCCTTTTAGTCTGAAAATTGATGTCTTCAATTTTTCAAAAATTGAAGACATCAATTTTCAAATTTTCAGACTAAAAAGGGGGGTAATTTATTTTTCAGAAACTTTTCCCAGCCGACTCGATGTGAATAAAACTTTACTGTTTGTTAAGAATGGATCGATGGATATTTAATGGATCGATTTCAACCTATCGAGTTTCGCTTGAGTTCCGGCCGTGCTGTGGGCCCACCTGGATCAAAGTTTTCCCCTTTTGGAATAGAATAAAACTTTACTGTTTTTTAAGAATGTTATTTAATGGATCGATTTCAACCTATGGAGTTTCGCTTGAGTTTTAGATGTGAATAAAACTTTACTGTTTTTTAAGAATGTTATTTAATGGATCGATTTCAACCTATCGAGTTTCGCTTGAGTTCCGGCCGTGCTGTGGGCCCACCTGGATACAAGTTTTCACCTTTTGGAATAGAATTTCCGTCAAGGTAGGCTACTTTTCCTCTTTTTGCATTTTTCATGTCATTTCATTTGTATTACAATATACTGAAAACGGGCGTTCGAACTGATTTCTAGGCTATTTCTATACAAATGGAGCTCGATCCAAGAAAGAAATGATGTCTTTTTTTTTTTTTTTTTTTTTTTTTGTGGATTGCCAATTTATATTGGAATATACTGAAAACGGGTGTTTGAGTCGGTTTTCAGTATATTTCAATACAAATAGAGCTCGATCCAAGAAAGAAATGATGTCTTTTTTTTATTTTGTGGACTGCCAATTTGTATTGGAATATACTGAAAACGGTTGTTTGAGTCGGTTTTCAGTATATTTCAATACAAATGGAGCTCGATCGAAGAAAGAAATGATGTCTTTTTTTTTATTTTGTGGACTGACAATTTGTATTGGAATATACTGAAAACGGGTGTTTGAGTCGGTTTTCAGTATATTTCAATACAAACAGAGCTCGATCCAAGAAAGAAATGATGTCTTTTTTTTATTTTGTGGACTGCCAATTTGTATTGGAATATACTGAAAACGGTTGTTTGAGTCGGTTTTCAGTATATTTCAATACAAATGGAGCTCGATCCAATAAAGAAATGATGTCTTTTTTTTTATTTTGTGGACTGCCAATTTGTATTGGAATATACTGAAAACGGGTGTTTGAGTCGGTTTTCAGTATATTCCAATACAAATAGAGCTCGATCCAAGAAAGAAATGATGTCTTTTTTTTATTTTGTGGACTGCCCTATTTGTATTGAAATATACTGTAAACGGGCGTTTCAGTCGGTTTTCAGTATATTCCAATACAAATGGAGCTTGATCCAAGAAAGAAATGATGTCTTTTTTTTATTTTGTGGACTGCCCTATTTGTATTGAAATATACTGAAAACGGGCGTTTGAGTCGGTTTTCAGTATATTCCAATACAAATGGAGCTCGATCCAAGAAAAAAATTATGTCTTTTTTTTATTTTGTGGACTGCCAATTTTGTATTGGAATATACTGAAAACGGGTGTTCACGTCGGTTTTCAGTATATTTCAATACAAGTGGAGCTCGATCCAAGAAAAAAATGATGTCTTTTCTTTATTTTGTGGACTGCCAATTTTGTATTGGAATATACTGAAAACGGGCGTTCACGTCGGTTTTCAGTATATTTCAATACAAGTGGAGCTCGATCCAGGAAAAAAATGATGTCTTTTTTTTATTTTGTGGACTGCCCTATTTTGTATTGGAATATACTGAAAACGGGCGTTCACGTTGGTTTTCAGTATATTTCAATAAAAATGGAGCTCCATCCAAGAAGAAAATGATGTCTTTTTTTTATTTTGTGGACTGCCCTATTTTGTATTGGAATATACTGAAAACGGGCGTTCACGTTGGTTTTCAGTATATTTCAATACAAGTGGAGCTCGATCCAAGAAAAAAATGATGTCTTTTTTTTATTTTGTGGACTGCCAATTTTGTATTGGAATATACTGAAAACGGGCGTTCACGTTGGTTTTCAGTATATTTCAATACAAATGGAGCTCCATCCAAGAAAAAAATGATGTCTTTTTTTTATGTTGTGGACTGCCCTATTTTGTATGGGAATATACTGAAAACGGGCGTTCGAGTCGGTTTTCAGTGTATTCTAATACAAATGGAGCTCCATCCAAGAAAAAAATGATGTCTTTTTTTATGTTGTGGACAGCCAATTTTGTATTGGAATATACTGAAAATGGGCGTTCACGTTGGTTTTCAGTATATTCCAATACAAATGGAGCTCCATCCAAGAAAAAAATGATGTTTTTTTTTTATTTTGTGGACTGCCCTATTTTGTATTGGAATATACTGAAAACGGGTGTTCACGTCGGTTTTCAGTATATTTCAATACAAGTGGAGCTCGATCCAAGAAAAAAATGATGTCTTTTTTTTATTTTATGTACTGCCAATTTTGTATTGGAATATACTGAAAACGGGCGTTCACGTGGGTTTTCAGTATATTTCAATACAAGTGGAGCTTGATCCAGGAAAAAAATGATGTCTTTTTTTTATTTTTTGGACTGCCCTATTTTGTATTGGAATATACTGAAAACGGGTGTTCACGTCGGTTTTCAGTATATTTCAATACAAATGGAGCTCCATCCAAGAAAAAAATGATGTGTTTTTTTTTTTGTTGTGGACTGCCCTATTTTGTATGGGAATATACTGAAAACGGGCGTTCGAGTCGGTTTTCAGTGTATTCTAATACAAATGGAGCTCCATCCAAGAAAAAAATGATGTCTTTTTTTTATGTTGTGGACTGCCAATTTTGTATTGGAATATACTGAAAACGCGCGTTCACGTCGGTTTTCAGTATATTTCAATACAAGTGGAGCTCGATCCAGGAAAAAAATGATGTCTTTTTTTTCTTTTGTGGACTGCCCTATTTTGTATTGGAATATACTGAAAACGGGCGTTCGAGTCGGTTTTCAGTGTATTCTAATACAAATGGAGCTCCATCCAAGAAAAAAATGATGTCTTTTTTTATGTTGTGGACAGCCAATTTTGTATTGGAATATACTGAAAATGGGCGTTCACGTTGGTTTTCAGTATATTCCAATACAAATGGAGCTCCATCCAAGAAAAAAATGATGTCTTTTTTTTATTTTGTGGACTGCCCTATTTTGTATTGGAATATACTGAAAACGGGTGTTCACGTCGGTTTTCAGTATATTTCAATACAAGTGGAGCTCGATTAAAGAAAAAAATGATGTCTTTTTTTTATTTTATGGACTGCCAATTTTGTATTGGAATATACTGAAAACGGGCGTTCACGTGGGTTTTCAGTATATTTCAATACAAGTGGAGCTGGATCCAGGAAAAAAATGATGTCTTTTTTTATTTTTTGGACTGCCCTATTTTGTATTGGAATATACTGAAAACGGGTGTTCACGTCGGTTTTCAGTATATTTCAATACAAATGGAGCTCCATCCAAGAAAAAAATGATGTCTTTTTTTTATGTTGTGGACTGCCCTATTTTGTATGGGAATATACTGAAAACGGGCGTTCGAGTCGGTTTTCAGTGTATTCTAATACAAATGGAGCTCCATCCAAGAAAAAAATGATGTCTTTTTTTTATGTTGTGGACAGCCAATTTTGTATTGGAATATACTGAAAATGGGCGTTCACGTTGGTTTTCAGTATATTCCAATACAAATGGAGCTCCATCCAAGAAAAAAATGATGTCTTTTTTTTATTTTGTGGACTGCCCTATTTTGTATTGGAATATACTGAAAACGGGTGTTCACGTCGGTTTTCAGTATATTTCAATACAAGTGGAGCTCGATCCAAGAAAAAAATGATGTCTTTTTTTTATTTTGTGGACTGCCAATTTTGTATTGGAATATACTGAAAACGGGCGTTCACGTGGGTTTTCAGTATATTTCAATACAAGTGGAGCTCGATCCAGGAAAAAAATGATGTCTTTTTTTTATTTTTTGGACTGCCCTATTTTGTATTGGAATATACTGAAAACGGGTGTTCACGTCGGTTTTCAGTATATTTCAATACAAGTGGAGCTCGATCCAAGAAAAAAATGATGTCTTTTTTTTATTTTGTGGACTGCCAATTTTGTATTGGAATATACTGAAAACGGGCGTTCACGTTGGTTTTCAGTATATTTCAATACAAATGGAGCTCCATCCAAGAAGAAAATGATGTCTTTTTTTTATTTTGTGGACTGCCCTATTTTGTATTGGAATATACTGAAAACGGGCGTTCACGTTGGTTTTCAGTATATTTCAATACAAGTGGAGCTCCATCCAAGAGAAAAATGATGTCTTTTTTTTATGTTGTGGACTGCCCTATTTTGTATGGGAATATACTGAAAACGGGCGTTCGAGTCGGTTTTCAGTGTATTCTAATACAAATGGAGCTCCATCCAAGAAAAAAATGATGTCTTTTTTTTATGTTGTGGACAGCCAATTTTGTATTGGAATATACTGAAAATGGGCGTTCACGTTGGTTTTCAGTATATTCCAATACAAATGGAGCTCCATCCAAGAAAAAAATGATGTCTTTTTTTTATTTTGTGGACTGCCCTATTTTGTATTGGAATATACTGAAAACGGGTTTTCACGTCGGTTTTCAGTATATTTCAATACAAGTGGAGCTCGATCCAAGAAAAAAATGATGTCTTTTTTTTATTTTGTGGACTGCCAATTTTGTGTTGGAATATACTGAAAACGGGCGTTCACGTGGGTTTTCAGTATATTTCAATACAAGTGGAGCTCGATCCAGGAAAAAAATGATGTCTTTTTTTTATTTTTTGGACTGCCCTATTTTGTATTGGAATATACTGAAAACGGGTGTTCACGTCGGTTTTTCAGTATATTTCAATACAAGTGGAGCTCGATCCAAGAAAAAAATGATGTCTTTTTTTTATTTTGTGGACTGCCAATTTTGTATTGGAATATACTGAAAACGGGCGTTCACGTCGGTTTTCAGTATATTTCAATACAAGTGGAGCTCGATCCAGGAAAAAAATGATGTCTTTTTTTTCTTTTGTGGACTGCCCTATTTTGTATTGGAATATACTGAAAACGGGCGTTCACGTTGGTTTTCAGTATATTTCAATATAAATGGAGCTCCATCCAAGAAGAAAATGATGTCTTTTTTTTATTTTGTGGACTGCCTTATTTTGTATTGGAATATACTGAAAACGGGCGTTCACGTTGGTTTTCAGTATATTTCAATACAAGTGGAGCTCGATCCAAGAAAAAAATGATGTCTTTTTTTTATTTTGTGGACTGCCAATTTTGTATTGGAATATACTGAAAACGGGAGTTCACGTCGGTTTTCAGTATATTTCAATACAAGAGGAGCTCGATCCAGGAAAAAAATGATGTCTTTTTTTTATTTTGTGGACTGCCCTATTTTGTATTGGAATATACTGAAAACGGGCGTTCACGTTGGTTTTCAGTATATTTCAATACAAATGGAGCTCCATCCAAGAAAAAAATGATGTCTTTTTTTTATGTTGTGGACTGCCTTATTTTGTATGGGAATATACTGAAAACGGGCGTTCGAGTCGGTTTTCAGTGTATTCTAATACAAATGGAGCTCCATCCAAGAAAAAAATGATGTCTTTTTTTATGTTGTGGACAGCCAATTTTGTATTGGAATATACTGAAAATGGGCGTTCACGTTGGTTTTCAGTATATTCCAATACAAATGGAGCTCCATCCAAGAAAAAAATGATGTCTTTTTTTTATGTCGTGGACAGCCAATTTTGTATGGGAATATGCTGAAAACGGGCGTTCGAGTCGGTTTTCAGTATATTCTAATACAAATGGAGCTCTATCCAAGAAAAAAATGATGTCTTTTTTTATGTTGTGGACAATCAATTTTGTATTGGAATATACTGAAAACGGGCGTTCGAGTCCTTTTTCCGACTATTTCTGTACACATTCCACTATATTAAAATGACGTTATTGTTGAGTCCAAACAGAGTCGTCCCCGGACAATTTTATACCGAATTTGTATAGAAATATACTTAAAATGGGCTTGGAGGGGGGGGCGCTTTCTAATATATTCCTATATACATTCGGTTGCATTCAGAAACAAAAAGAATGTCTTTTTGAATGGACAGGATGACTATGGAAACCGGATCTCTCTCTCTCTCTCTCTCTCCCCCAAGATTGGATGAGAGAGTGCCTCCTATTTGTATTGTAATATACTGAAAACGGGCTTTAGAGTCAATTTCTAGAATGTTTCTATACAAATGGAGCTCTATTTACGAAAAAAATTATTTCTTTTTTATTTTGTGGACAGCCCTATTTGACATGATAAATGACATGATTTATGACATGATTTATTTTGTGGACAGCCCTTCTAGACATGATAAAAATTAACTCACCCCCCTTTTGTCTGGGTATGTTGTCTCACCGTTTCTAAAAATAGACCAGAACCCAGTCTTTTCTTTGAATTCTATTCTTTAAAAGGATGAGCCATGGTCTATTTTTAGAAAGTGGCAGACAACATTCTCAGACAAAAGGGGGGTGAGTTAATTTTTATCATGTCTTCTAGACATGATAAAAATTAACAAAAAGTTTTTTTTTTTTTTTTTGAGCTCTGAGAAATTTTTCCTAGCCGATCCCATTTCGTTTTTCGACTTTCACTTTCAACTCTTCACTTTTCTATAAAAGCATTCCACGTTTCTGTTCAGAACAGTGTCTCTCTCTACCCAAATCTGAAACCCTAGTCACGAGAGAATATGAGACTAGAAAAATAGTTTAGCTTATTGATCTAAAAAATGTCCCATGCTAGAACTCAGAATTATAATCAGAGCGGGGCTTTCCAGTATCCACTTCCAAGATTTTAGATTTGCCTCTCCCAAGATTGGAGGAGAGAGTGGCCCAAAAAATGGGTCTCGGAAGGAATCGAATGCATTTTGAAATGCACTCATTCCTTCCAAGACCCATTTTTTGGTCTCCTGATTCAACTCTCCAGTCTATGGAATAGGGAAAGCGGAGAACGTTTCGCCTTCTTTAAGCGACTGGAGACCATAGCGCATCATCATCATCATTATCATCATCACCATCATCCTCTTTCTGATACTTTTCAACGAAGGCTTGATGTCTCTGGATGATTTTGGGGAGATGATGGATCCCGAATTGAGTGATGAAAAAGAGAGGACTCTTTTTCCTTTCTTGTTCGTCTTGCACAGTCTCTCGGAGGGTGATATACGTTTCCCCGTCCTCCTCAATTTTCGTCAGCGGTCTCATGAATATTTTACACATCCAAGGGAAGAGCGACTTCTTATGCAGGGATTTTGAAGCGACGAAGGCCGCTTCATTCGAAGTGAGGACAGTCTGGTTCGGTTGACCCCATTCTTTGGAGTAGTTGCCCAAATCGCCTAGTCGAAGAAAATGGTGTCGATTAGGAAAAAAGACTTGGAGAACACTCGTCGTATGCGAGACGTTCGTAGGCAAGAGAGTCAAGATATCTTTGGCATTCCAGTACAGGAATCCTAGATCCACATACGCGTGCACGTAATAGTCATCGTTATATTCCAGTTTGAGCAGCATGGCTTTTGTATTTTTTTTCCGTTCTCAAGGCGAAACACTCGTCTGATATGAACAAGAGCTCGCTGGCGATCCGTTTATATAGACTCCTCAGAGAGAGAGAGAGGGAGAGGGGAGGAGGAACAAGGTTGATGAATTCTAAAATAAAAAAAAATGATAAAACATGAGTGTTTGTGATCGGCTGGGAAAAATTTCTGAGAGCGGAGAAAAAAAATTCCGAGTCAAAAAAAAAAAAACTTTTTGTTAATTTTTATCATGTCTTCTAGACATGATAAAAATTAACTATCCCCTTTTGTCTAGGAATGTTGTCAATTAACTATCCCCTTTTGTCTAGGATTGCTGTCTAGGAATGTTTCTAAAAATAGACCATGACTCATCTTTTCTAAAGAATAGAATTCCAAGAAAAGAATGGGTTCTGGTCTATTTTTAGAAACGGTGAGACAACATTCCTAGACAAAAGGGGGTACATTGAGTCTGTGCTGTAGACCCTGAACAACCTATCGGTTACCGGTAATATATCTGGAAGGACCCCAAAAAGCTATCCACTGTCGTTGGAATTGTGTTCACTGGAGGCTATTTCTTTTTTTGCAATCTCGCTTTTAGTTTTCTCTGATATTCTTTAGAAATGGGTGAAGATAGGTAGCGTGAAGCGGGGGACACCTGGATCAGGATTCCCGATTAGGGTAGAGAGGGAGGCGTGTTGCCTTTTGAACAGCCCACAGTGTTCTGAACAGAAACGTGGAATGCTTTTATAGAAAAGAGAAGAGTTGAAAGTCGAAAAACGAAATGAGATCGGCTGGCAAAATATTTTCAGAGCTCAGAAAAAATTATGAGATTAAAAAAAAAAAAAAAAAACTTTTTGTTAATTTTTATCATGTCTTCTAGACATGATAAAAATTTACTCACCCCCCTTTTGTCTGGGTATGTTGTCTCACCGTTTCTAAAAATAGACCAGAACCCAGTCTTTTCTTGGATTCTATTCTTTAAAAGGATGAGTCATGGTCTATTTTTAGAAAGTGGGAGACAACATTCCCAGACAAAAGGGGGGGGGTGAGTTAATTTTTATCATGTCTAGAAGACATGATAAAAATTAACAAAAAGTTTTTTTTTTTTTTTTTTTTTTTTTTTTTACATCTCAGAATTTTTTTCTGTGCTCTGAGAAATTTTTCCTAGCCGATCCCATTTCGTTTTTCGACTTTCACTTTCAACTC
Source organism: Stegodyphus dumicola (assembly GCF_044657685.1). NCBI lineage: Eukaryota > Metazoa > Arthropoda > Arachnida > Araneae > Eresidae > Stegodyphus > Stegodyphus dumicola. The sequence continues at coordinate 74,722,972 of NC_140771.1, forward strand.
TTCACTTTTCTATAAAAGCTAAAAGCATTCCACGTTTCTGTTCAGAACAGTGTCTCTCTCTACCCAAATCTGTAACCCTAGTCACGAGAGAATATGAGACTAGAAAAATAGTTTAGCTTATTGATCTAAAAAATGTCCCATGCTAGAACTCAGAATTATAATCAGAGCGGGGCTTTCCAGTATCCACTTCCAAGATTTTAGATTTGCCATGGGTGACATATTCCCAAATTCATAAATTCTTCAATTATAGTCCCCTTCTTTGACAAATGGCTAAGAAATTCTTAAAGAATATCATGATAAACATTTAGCTATCTATATATAACATCATGTTTTCTTTTCAAAAAAAAAATCTAATCTTGATCGAAATGGACATTACGCACAATTTATTGTGTCCCCCCCTTTTTCCCATGATTGGCTTGAAGAAGTGATAAAAAAAATGGGTCTGGAAGGAAAAGAGTGCATTTCGAGAAAAGAAAAGAGGACCCTCTTTTTTCTCGCAATGCACCCGTTTCCTTCCAGACCCATTTCTTTTGCCTCCTCAGAACTCTCTTTCTTTTCTCCTCCCTCTCTCTCTTAAGAGGGATTGAAAGAAAGAGGCTAGATGGAAAATTTTCTTTTTTTTTTCTTTCGAGAAGATAAAAAAAATTTGGAGGAGGACCAAATTTTTTTTTTGGGTGGTGGTGGTTGTTTTTTTAGAAGGTGATGACTTTAGTGACATTTAAAGAGACCACCAGAGGATCCGTTTGAGTCTCGACGACCTTTTCTTGACGGGGGTCTGTCTGGCAATAAGCGCTGGCATATTGTTTAGGGTAAGTAGAAGAATCCGTCATGCCTGGATGAGGCGGTATGTAGCGCACTCCCAGATTAAAGAGGGTGATGAAGGGAAATCTCTCCCCCGGATAGAGCACTCGGTAAACGGGTTGATTGGGTACAACTCGAACCAGCGGCTGAGTTAAAATGCTATACACCCAGGACAGAAGCTGATTATTTTTAGGATTCTTTACGGCCAGATGTAACATTTCTTCGCTGGAGAGGACATATCCCTCTTGAGAACTCCCGAGACTCTCAAGATCTTTTATTTTCCTGAAGACGTGGTGTTCGTCGAAAAACACGGAGAGAATGTCCGAGGTTCTTTTACTGGAAGTATGAATCAGAGGCAAAATGTCCGTAGCGTTCCAAAACAATCTTCCGTCATCCACATAACAGCGAATGCTCACAAACTCATTATATAAGACGCGGATCATCATCTTGAGTAGAAATACGGATACGCACAGCAGTCTTTCTCTCTGGGAAATAGAGTCTGTCTTCCACTCGCCTCTCTATATATACGACAAGACCACGTGATGGGCGACGTGACGGTTGACATCTAGAAAAAAAAATCAACTTTGTCTACCTCTCTCTCTCTATGACCTTCTATTTTGTTCCTAAAGGACACCCCGTCACCTTCTCAAAGGTCATGGGATTGAGAGAAACGAAAGAAAAAAACAACCATCCTTTGTATACTACCTATGACCTTCTCCTAGAGACCCCTGTCATTTTCTTCTCGAGAGCTACGTTTAGAATTCATCCACCTTGTTCCTCCTCCCCTCTCCCTCTCTCTCTCTCTCTCTCTCTCTGAGGAGTCTATATAAACGGATCGCCAGCGAGCTCTTGTTCATATCAGACGAGTGTTCCGCCTTGAGAACGGAAAAAAAATACAAAAGGCATGCTGCTCAAACTGGAATATAACGATGACTATTACGTGCACGCGTATGTTGATCTAGGATTCCTGTACTGGAATGCCAAAGATATCTTGACTCTCTTGCCTACGAACATCTCGCATACGACGAGTGTTCTCCAAGTCTTTTTTCCTAATCGACACCATTTTCTTCGACTAGGCGATTTGGACAACTACTCCAAAGAATGGGGTCAACCGAACCAGACTGTCCTCACTTCGAATGAAGCGGCCTTCGTCGCTTCGAAATCCCTGCATAACAAGTCGCTCTTCCCTTGGATGTGTAAAATATTCATGAGACCTCTGACGAAAATTGAGGAGGACGGGGAAACGTATATCACCCTCCGAGAGACTGTGCAAGACGAACAAGAAAGGAAAAAGAGTCCTCTCTTTTTCATCACTCAATTCGGGATCCATCATCTCCCCAAAATCATCCAGAGACATCAAGCCTTCGTTGAAAAGTATCAGAAAGAGGATGATGGTGATGATGATGATGATGATGATGATGCGCTATGGTCTCCAGTCGCTTAAAGAAGGGGAAACGTTCTCCGCTTTCCCTATTCCATAGACTGGAGAGTTGAATCAGGAGACCAAAAAAATGGGCCTTGGAAGGAATGAGTGCATTTCAAAATGCATTCGATTCCTTCCGAGACCCATTTTTTGGGCCATTCTCTCCTCCAATCTTGGGAGAGGCAAATCTAAAATCTTGGAAGTGGATACTGGAAAGCCCCGCTCTGATTATAATTCTGAGTTCTAGCATGGGACATTTTTTAGATCAATAAGCTAAACTATTTTTCTAGTCTCATATTCTCTCGTGACTAGGGTTTCAGATTTGGGTAGAGAGAGACACTGTTCTGAACAGAAACGTGGAATGCTTTTATAGAAAAGTGAAGAGTTGAAAGTGAAAGTCGAAAAACGAAATGGGATCGGCTAGGAAAAATTTCTCAGAGCTCAAAAAAAAAAAAAAAAAAAAAAAAAAAGAAAAAAAAAAAAAAAAACTTTTTGTTAATTTTTATCATGTCTTCTAGACATGATAAAAATTAACTCACCCCCCTTTTGTCTGAGAATGTTGTCTCCCACTTTCTAAAAATAGACCAGGACTCATCCTTTTAAAGAATAGAATTCAAAGAAAAGACTGGGTTCTGGTCTATTTTTAGAAACGGTGAGACAACATACCCAGACAAAAGGGGGGTGAGTTAATTTTTATCATGTCTAGAAGGGCTGTCCACAAAATAAATCATGTCATAAATCATGTCATTTATCATGTCAAATAGGGCTGTCAACAAAATAAAAAAGAAATAATTTTTTTCGTAAATAGAGCTCCATTTGTATAGAAATATTCTAGAAATTGACTCGAAAGCCCGTTTTCAGTATATTACAATACAAATAGGAGGCACTCTCTCATCCAATCTTGGGAGAGAGAGAGAGAGATCCGGTTTCCATAGTCATCCTGTCCATTCAAAAAGACATTCTTTTTGTTTCTGAATGCAACCGAATGTATATAGGAATATATTAGAAAGCGCCCCCCCTCCAAGCCCATTTTAAGTATATTTCTATACAAATTCGGTATAAAATTGTCCGGGGACGACTCTGTTTGGACTCAAACATAAGGTCATTTTAATATAGTGGAATGTGTATAGAAATAGTCGGAAAAAGGACTCGAACGCCCGTTTTCAGTATATTCCAATACAAAATTGATTGTCCACAACATAAAAAAGACATCATTTTTTTCTTGGATAGAGCTCCATTTGTATTAGAATATACTGAAAACCGACTCGAACGCCCGTTTTCAATATATTCCCATACAAAATTGGCTGTCCACGACATAAAAAAAAGACATCATTTTTTTCTTGGATGGAGCTCCATTTGTATTGGAATATACTGAAAACCAACGTGAACGCCCATTTTCAGTATATTCCAATACAAAATTGGCTGTCCACAACATAAAAAAAAGACATCATTTTTTTCTTGGATGGAGCTCCATTTGTATTAGAATATACTGAAAACCGACGTGAACGCCCGTTTTCAGTATATTCCAATACAAAATTGGCAGTCCACAAAATAAAAAAAAGACATCATTTATTTCTTGGATCGAGCTTCACTTGTATTGAAATATACTGAAAACCGACGTGAACACCCGTTTTCAGTATATTCCAATACAAAATAGGGCAGTCCACAAAATAAAAAAAGACATCATTTTTTTCTTGGATCGAGCTCCACTTGTATTGTAATATACTGAAAACCGACGTGAACACCCGTTTTCAGTATATTCCAATACAAAATTGGCAGTCCACAAAATAAAAAAAAGACATCATTTTTTTCTTGGATCGAGCTTCATTTGTATTGGAATATACTGAAAACCGACTCAAATGCCCGTTTTCAGTATATTCCAATACAAAATAGGGCAGTCCACAAAATAAAAAAAGACATCATTTTTTTCTTGGATCGAGCTCCATTTGTATTGGAATATACTGAAAACCGACTCAAACGCCCGTTTTCAGTACATTTCAATACAAAGAGGGCAGTCCACAAAATAAAAAAAAGACATCATTTCTTTCTTGGATCGAGCTCCATTTGTATTGGAATATACTGAAAACCGACTCAAACGCCCGTTTTCAGTATATTTCAATACAAATAGGGCAGTCCACAAAATAAAAAAAGACATCATTTCTTTCTTGGATCGAGCTCTATTTGTATTGGAATATACTGAAAACCGACTCAAACACCCGTTTTCAGTATATTCCAATACAAATTGGCAGTCCACAAAATAAAAAAAAAGACATCATTTCTTTATTGGATCGAGCTCCATTTGTATTGAAATATACTGAAAACCGACTCAAACACCCGTTTTCAGTATATTCCAATACAAATTGGCAGTCCACAAAATAAAAAAAAAAGACATCATTTCTTTCTTGGATCGAGCTCCATTTGTATAGAAATAGCCTAGAAATCAGTTCGAACGCCCGTTTTCAGTATATTGTAATACAAATGAAATGACATGAAAAATGCAAAAAGAGGAAAAGTAGCCTACCTTGACGGAAATTCTATTCCAAAAGGGGAAAACTTGTATCCAGGTGGGCCCACAGCACGGCCGGAACTCAAGCGAAACTCGATAGGTTGAAATCGATCCATTAAATAACATTCTTAAAAAACAGTAAAGTTTTATTCACATCTAAAACTCAAGCGAAACTCCATAGGTTGAAATCGATCCATTAAATAACATTCTTAAAAAACAGTAAAGTTTTATTCTATTCCAAAAGGGGAAAACTTGTATCCAGGTGGGCCCACAGCACGGCCGGAACTCAAGCGAAACTCGATAGGTTGAAATCGATCCATTCAAAAACATTCTTAACAAACAGTAAAGTTTTATTCACATCGAGTCGGCTGGGAAAAGTTTCTGAAAAATAAATTACCCCCCTTTTTAGTCTTAAAATTTTCAGACTAAAAGGGGGTATTTTTTTTTTTCAGCCAGAGAAATTTTTGTCCGGCTCTCAGAAATTTTTCCGCACTCGACTGGATGAATAAAACATCCCCGTTTCTTTAAGAATGGGCTCACTGTTAACTATTTCAGCATTCGACGTTTCGCGTCCAATAATAACTGCCGGGTGTTCAAGATGCACCTACTAGATTTTCTACAGAGGAGATTGACTGGATGGAGAGTGGATGACTTTTTCCAAGATTCTCGACTTTGGACCGTCAAGAGGTAATGGATCTTTTTGTTTTTTTCTTTTAAGAAAATTTATGGATAGATTTATTTCTTTTTGAATGGACCTAGAAAAATAGGACAAAGTTCTTTTCCAAGATTGGATGAGAGAGGGACCCAAAAAAAATGGGTCTCGGAAGGAATCGAATGCATTTGCACTCATTCCTTCCAAGACACTTTTTTTTTTGGTCTCCTGATTCGTCTCTTTCTCTCTCTCTTCTCAGTCCATTTCCATAAATATAGGGAAAGCGGAGATCCTTTCCCTACTTATTTCTAAAAAATCTTTTCTTTATTTTTTCTCCTGAGTTTATGTATATATCAATTCAAATACTTTTGAGAACGGTCATCCCAATTCTCTGTCGTCATTTCGGTTTCATCGTCCCAACACTCAGTGGACATAGTCTCAGTAGATTTTGGAGCATGGGTCGTCAGTTCATTGTCCCGACATTCAGTGGACATAGTCTCAGGAGATTTTGGAGCATGAGTCGTCTGTTCATTATCCCAACACTCAGTGGACATAGTCTTAGTGGATTTTGGAGCATGAGTCGTCCGTTCATTGTCCCAACACTCAGTGGATTTTGTCTTTGGATCCTCTGAAGATATTTTGGGGGTCTCATGAGATTCTTTGGAAGGTTCGTCCCAACAGGCTGCTGGATCGTAATGGGGAATATTTTCAGGTATGTCTCCCCAACCCTCCGTCTTCCTCGAGTTATTGGAGGAAGTTGACGACAAAGAAGAAGTAGAAGAGCCCATCAAGTGGAAAGGCGTATGCTCATCCGGATGTTCCATCACTTGGAAACAGGACAGATTATCCCATTTCTGGATGAGGTTATCGTACGCTTTTGGGGACGGATCCTTCTCCAACTGATCGTAGGCCTTATCAAAAGCTTGCAGAGGATTGTCTGCTTCCTCCTGAATCTTCTCCTCTTTCTCCGTTCCGTCTGGATAGACGTGATTGATATGAAAATATCCTTCCGTAATATGCCATCGATAGTTGCGCACTTTGTTTTCGGCACAATGGAAATATTTCCTCCTTTGATGATGTCAGGCACATTTTTCCCGATACTTCCAAATGATTCCATCTGGCACATAAATTTCCGTCACGGGATTTTGATAATCCAAGGCTTTAGCAAAGAATTTAGCTTTCTGGCATCCCACCACATAAATTGTGGAGAAGCTGTGAGTGAGCGATTGGAGAATGCGTCTTAAATGGTTGTAGGGAATATGACCCACGTTCCAACGAAGTCCGTGCCGGTTTCTCGTCAGCCAGGCATTCGTCTTTTGGTTTTTGTCACTCAGTTGGTGGAAGGGGTGAGGAGGAGCAAACGTCAACGATCCCACGGTCAAAAAATCTTTTGTCGCATAGCCCAATTCTTTTAAAACGTAGGTAAATTCACCCTTCTTGTGGTTGTAGGACTGGAAACCCTCTAGATCGAGCACGATAAAGTTTTCTGAACACGCCATGGCGATGAATACGGTGATGTCTCCCACAAACAGGAGCAAAAAAAGAATCGAAAAGGTATATATGTATAACAGGGAAGATCTAGAAAGGGAAAAAAAACAATAAAACGTTTTAGAGTCGTCGTCTTGAAAGAGACATTTTTCTTTTCAAAGGGTTAAGAAGAGAGTTCTTTTTAAATGAAGTTATGATTATTATGATTATTAAAAAAACAAAGAATCAAATCGAGTTTATAGATAACCATATTCATAGGACCAAAGGGACTTACCAGCTCAGTTCTCGTCTTCTTCTGTTCTCTGAAGAAATCTCGCGGAGGACACACACTTTTATACTCGCGCGACATCTGTCGGGATCGCGACCCCATCTAAATGTCAGGGTCATTCCAACCTCTTAAAAGGATCGGAATGAAAGAAACACTTTGATAAGAAATATATTTATGAAAAGATATCTGAGGGTCGTGAGAACATTTTCTCTCTCCCCCCCCCCCGCCTATTTAAAAAAAATAAAAAGTCTTTCTTGGATCGCGTCAAGATTACAAAACAACTCACAGGACTTGTTTATCTCGATCTCGTCAGGGTCACCGTTTCACATAAGTAGATGGATGGACCCTGAACTTTAGACATGATAAAAATTAACTCTACCCGCCTTTTGTCTGGAAATAGGGTCTCACCGTTTCTAAAAATAGATCAGATCCCATTCTTGGAATTCTATTGTTTAGGAAAGCATAAGTGATGGTCTATTTTTAGAAAGTGTTAGACAACAAAGATTTTTCTTCCCAATCTTTTCCGACGATGGAAAGGGAAAAAATACTGATCCGCTTTCCCTACGCTTTAGGGAAAAAAACAAAAAAATTCTTATGAAATATTCATGTGTTGAAATTGGCTATTCAAATCAGTCACGTTCTGTTTCTCATTGGAACTGTTCAACGGCGAGTCCACTCGTCTCCTCCTTTGAGGTAGGGGATGAAAGTACAGCGGTTTGTTGAAATCGATGATAGTTTCCTCTTTAGTCGGCGGAACTGTAAATCTATCCCGTCTTAACTCTTCTAATCTCTTTGAAAGTCTTTCCACTTGCTCTGCTAAGGTTTCCTCGGTACTCATGGTCTCTCTTAGTTTAGGGAAGTCATGACGTATTGGCTAGAGAACAGAGGGTCTTTTTCTCTCTATACATATATCATGTGGGAGCGTGTGATTTATAAATCCTTGTGAAATCTTTCTACGTCTTGTGTAACTTGGAAGATTCGTCTTGTGTAACTTGGAAAATTTTTCTTCTTCTCGTCGATTGGGGTGGAGTTATGGAAAAGAAATGGGATTGGAAAGAAATTAACATATTACAAAAAAAAGGAACTTTTTTTTCTATTTTTTTCTCTAGGGATTTACATACCATTTCATTCATGAACATTCAAGGGTTCTCTCCAAGACCAAATTTTAGAAGAGGACCACAAAGAGTACACTTGAGGATCCTCTTTCAGGTCTAGGTGAGATAAGGGTTGAGACCAATATTCTTGGGTCTCTAAAGCATCCCAACTTAGACATTTATTATTATTATTAGAAAGTTCATCCTCCTCCTCCTCATCGTCGCACGAGTTCTCCTGGGGAGATTCTTCCGCCTCCTCTTCGTCTTCGACAGATTTGCTCTCGCAGGGGTAACAATGTAATTTCCGGAAAACGTAACTACCCTCCATCAAATGATATCGAAAATTTCTCACCTTGTTCTCGGCACAATGAATCATCTTTTGGAAATATTGGTGTCGCGTGCATTTCGACTTGTTCCGCCACTCGGTTTTCCCTGGGATGTAAAACTCGTAAACGGATCGCTGGCAGAGCTTGCTGAAAAATTCGGCTTTATCGTATCCATTGACGTAGATCGCCTCCACATTTTCGGTCAGTATTTTCAGGATCGTAGGAAGATGCTCGTAGGAAAGACGACCCTCGGTCCATTGCAGGCCGTGTCGGTTATTTGTAGTCTGGTTGACCACAGCTTGATTGCGGGACGATAAGTCATCGTAATGGACAGGAGGGAGAAAAATCATGGATCCGCATAAGGTTAAATCGCAAGTGATGTAGCCCAGTTCTTTCAAGATGAAACATATATCTCCCGTCTTTGGATCATAACAGTGAAAGTATTCCATGTCCAGAACAATGTAGGAATCTTTGAGAGGTTTGGCACTCAAAATGTCCATCTTCTTCAATTGAGAAAAAAAGAAAACAAAATTCTCTCTCTCTCGCTGTGTGTCCTGAAGGAAAAAATGGATAGCGTTCTCTCGCCGTCTCCTCTTTTATACAGAGAGAGAGAAGATTGCACGTGACAGGTCGTATGAATTCTGGGAAAGGTCACATTCGTATATATATTTGGTTTCGAATAATATCGTGCGTATCTCAATACACATCCATCATAATAATAATAATAATAATAATAAAGGTCACCTTGGAAAGAAAAAGAAATAAAAAACATGGAACTCATGCTCGACTTTGAAGGTTTCTACGATTCTCAAGGAGCCTTTATTGTGAAAGAATTGGCTTACGTCACATTGGACGGTACTTCTCGAGGGGTATTTGTTTTTAAACCCCCGTTTCCATGGCAAATGCTCACCGAAAACGAAAAACGAACCGCTGTGTGGGCGAGTGATTATTATCACGGCTTGTCGTGGTACGAAGGAGAAATTCCGTACAGTTATTTTCCATGGGTGTTAACAATGTTGACGGAACCTTTTTCCATGATTTGGGTGCGCGGAGAAATGAAACGGCGGTTTTTAGAGAAATGGTTGCAAAGATCCATTTATTGCATTTCGGGATCGACGCAAGAGATTCTCAAATACAATGGGATCGAACACATGAATTGTCCTAACCATACAAAAGGTTTTTTCCATTGCGCTCTACAAAAAGCGGTTCGGTATCATTATTATTTAAAGACACAGAGAAGAAATTCGCAAGGTCGATCCTGCACAATTCAATCTTGACAGAACTCATTAAAAAATACATATTTCACGTTACTTCTTCAACAGCACAGATGGTTCTGAAGCGAAACTTGGAATTTTGAAATAATAGATCAGGGAGAAATCATTCTTAAAAACAAATGGTAAAGTCTCGAATCGGCTGGGAGAAAAAAAATTTCTCAGAGCTGAGATAAAATTCTGTAATGAAAAAAAAAAAAAAAAAAAAAAAAAAACTTTTGGTTAATTTTTATCATGTCTTAGACATGATAAAAATTAATGACCCTCCCTTTTTGTCTGGGAAGGATGTCTCACCCTTTCTAAAAATAGACCATGACTCATCCTTTCTGTAATGGCAATCATTCCATGAATGAATCACGATTTGTTTTTCAAAAGAGTGAGACAACATTCCCAGACGAAAAGGGGAAGGGGGTCGTTAATTTTTATCATGTCTAAGACATGATAAAAATTAACAAAAAGTTTTTTTTTTTTTTTTTTTTTTTTTTGAGTTGGAGAATTTTTCTCAGCTCTGAAAATTCTTTTCCAGCCGACTCGAGACTGTACCATTTATATTTACGAATAGTCTTTGGATTATTTATTTATTTTCTTTTAAAAAGAAAAATTCTGAGCTAGACCTATCATTCTGGTCATAGAAACAGTCTAGAATCTCATTTTTTTTTCGAGGCTAATGCATGGGTTCTCCAATCAAAAGGGTTACTATAAAGGGATTGGTTTGAATGCATTTATCTGCAAATGTTGTAGGATTCTGTTGTTGAGAAGGGGGTATATTATTATTATTATTATTATTATTATGATTGTGGCAGATTCGTTTTCTACATGGAAGTCTAATCCCCTCCGAAGACCTTTTCTGGGGATCGTCGATAGATGGTTTTTCAATAGGAATCGTTTCCCTCGGATCCTCAAGAGATAGAGGGGGGTCCTGTCTTGAGACATGGAGCGGTCTCTCTTCCTCCTCCTCGAGAAGTCTTGAGAAAGGGAGAGGATTTTCGGTTCCCTTATTCTCGAGGGGTCTTGACAAATTGAGAGGTCCCTCCTCTTCGAAAGAGAGAGACGTTTTGGTTCCCTTATCCTCGAGGGGTCTTGACAAATCGAGAGGTCCCTCATTTTCGAGGGGTCTTGATAAATGGAGAGGTTTTTCATCTTCGAGGGGGTTTGATAAAGGAAGAGGTCCCTCCTTCTCGAGGGGTCTTGAGAAAGGGAGAGGTTTTTCATCTTCGAGGAGGTTTGACAATGGGAGAGATCTCTCCTTCTCGAGGGGTCTCTCTTCCTCAAGGGGTCTTGAGAAAGGGAGAAGTTTTTCATCCTCGACGGGTTTTGACAAACGGAGAGGAATCTGAACAGGCTTCTCCTCATCCCCATCATTATCGAGGAGGATGAGGATAGGCTTTTGGAAAGGTTTTTTCTTTTTCTTCTGAACAGGCTCCTCTTGATGCTCGGGGAGAGGGATGGGGTAGTTGTTCCACCATTCTATTTTTTCTTGCTCGAGGATTTTTTCAAAAGTCGTGGCCTCCTTAAGATGAGACGAAGGAGGAGAGTCCTCGAGAAGAATATCAGGTATTCTTCCCAGTCTTCTCGATCGAGAGAGGTTCGTGCAAACATTTGTGCAACCATTCACTAAAATGAACGAGAATCCCTTTTGTCTTCTCAAGACGATCCATAATCCTATTCATTTGCGAGACGGTTAGAAAGTGGGACGTGTAAAAATATTTGGCTCGTTTCATTAACAAAATTTGTGCATCCAAAGGTGGAATGTCACGAGCCATCAACACGTTTTCGTCGGATAAAAATTCGTCCCGCATCTTTTGATAACTCCCCACGGTATGATAACCCGCACATTTTGAATAATCGGAGGCTTTCAGGTAAACGACTCCTTGGATGATATAAAAGGAAAGATCAACATATTTATATTTGAAAGGAATACACGTAGTGAGCTGGGGATGCCTCCTCATGATCCACTTGGACAAAAATACGACTTTGGGGCTCTCCCCTTTTATTTATAGAGAGAAAGAGAGTGTGACCTTCCCTTCCCTCCTCCTCTCTCCCTGCTTCCTCTATCTCTGGACGTCCTTGGATTGGAAAGGGTGACTTTGAAAAAAAAAAGAAGGTCATGGTTGGATAATTTTTTGTTTATTAAATTATTACTTTCACTTCCTCATTCCCACACACATTCATCTTTTAAGAAAAGAAAATAGGTCATGGAGATAAGATTTCTTGGAAAGAAGAGAGAGAGAGAAACAAAAAAAAACAAATAAAACGGACGTCATAGAGCCTCTATATGTGTCTGTGTGTGTCTATATATATATAAAAAGGCGAGAGTACTGGGCGAAATCATTTCTTTTCCATTGGGAGCCATGTCGCTATTAGACGTTTTTCCAACTCAACGGATTTCGAACGGGGAGGATTTGAAGACGCTAAAGCAAATCTCCAACTTGAAAATTTTTTTGGCGTGTCATTGTGCGACATTTATTCCGCATTTACCACCTCATCAAGCGGTCGTTTCTTTCAACCAAGATGTCGAATCCTCCAACCTGCTCGTTCAGAATATATACAGAAGTTTATTCGAATCGCAACAAACGAAAGAGGAATCTCCCTTCTCTTGGAATCGGATGGATCGAGCTTTGAGACGGCCCATTCAAACAGAACGGCGATATACGGATCCGCGCACGAGTTTTCGGTGGAAGAATATTTTGCTCACGAAACGATATTTTACGTTTGGAGTGAGAACGACGGCTGAGGACGAAGTTCATATTGTTCACACCACAGCCGCTCCTCTCGCCTATTACGAATCATCGTCCCCCAATCTGAAGGAAAGAAGTTTTAAAGTCAGCGACAGGATGAAATATAAGAAATATATTCTAAGACCTTTTCAAAACTATGTCGTTCCCCCGAAAACGCAATATCTCATCGTCACAACCCAGAAGAGTCTCTTTCTCGTCGATCGGTGCTCGTACTCGCTTTGGAAACAATTGAAAGAGGAGATTTCTTTCCAATCGCCGATGATGTTTCAAGAAAAAGAAGAGAACCCTCCGCCACCTTTACCCATCCCTTCCTTAGATGATAAGAGGAGCTGGACCAAACCGTCATGGCCCGAAACAAAATCGACCCGGCAACGGAATGAAATTGAAGTCATCACGATTGAAGATGAGGAGGAAGAAAAAAAATTACCTCTTAAAAAACGGTCGACTTACCGGAACCTACCTGGCGTGCAAGATCCGCTTCAGAACCCAGAAGCTTCTTCTTCTTCTTACCCGACTTGTTCAAACAGGCAGCCTCTTTCGGACTCCTCACAGACAGAACCTCTTCCAGTATCCTCTTCTTCTTCTTCTTCTCCTCCAACCTGTCCCGACATCGTAGAGGTAGAATGTCAGACGGGTCCACAAGTTCCAACGGGTCCAGAAATCATGGAGGCAGAATCACAGCCGGGTTCACAAGTTCCAACGGGTCCAGAAATCGTAGAGGCAGAATTTCAGCCGGGTAAACAAGTTCCAACGGATCCAGAAATCATGGAGGTAGAATCGCAGCCGGGTCCAGACATCCTAGATCCCTCCACTCATCCCAAAGAGACTCCAAGTGTTTCAAGACAGCCTTGTGAGGATCCAGCCCTTCCCGTATGGAATGATTATACGGACTTACAAAATTTGGTGCAACAGGAAGGAGAAGAAAATAATCATACGGATGGGTGGGTCAAAGACTGTTTAGATCATTTAACCTCGAATGAAATTGAACTGTTATGGAATTGCATTTCTGAAATCACATCGGAAATGGGATAAAAACCAAAACAAAAAAAAAACAATTTTTTTTAATAACAAATTGGAGGAGGGTCATGATGTCAATTAAAAAAAAATATTATATAGAGTCCAATCTTGGTGGTTCACTTCAGTTTTCCAGCATGAGGTGATCCACGTTTCCCGAAATATGGATCCCATTCCAAGAGAGATTGTGTAGAGCCTTCACTTCAGTTCTTTTTTTTTCTACCAAGAGGAGAGGGTCCCCAAAGGGCTACCCATGTCCAAAGAGAGAAAGTGTAGAGCGTTCATTTCAGTTTTTTTTCCAAGTTTAGGCGAGGGAGGTCTCAAAATGACACCCCCTATTTTCAAAGAGAGATAGTGTAGAGCGTTCATTTCTGTTTTTTTCCAAAGTTAGGGAGTTTTCAAATGACTACCCATTTCAGAGAAAGAGAGAAAGAGAGAGAGAGAAGTTGTAGAGCGTTCATTTCAGTTTTCCAAGGTTAGGATGGTGGTGGAGAATCCTCCAAAATGGCTACTCATGTCAAAGAGAGAGAGAGAGAAAATGCGTAGAGCGTTCATTTCAGTTTTCCAACATTAGAAGGTTCCAAAATACCTTCTGAATTCAAAGAGAGATCGTGTAGAGCGTTCATTTCCAGTTCTCCAAGATCAGAAGAAGAGGGTCCGCTTTTCCCAAAAGGGCTTTCCGCATTCAGAGACAGCGAAATGCAGACTTCAGTTTTCTCCCTCCCCAAGAATAGAGGGTCCCAAAATGGCTTTCCATTTCAAAGAGAGAGGGAGAGGCGTTCATTTCCATTCTCCAAGATAGGGTCGTCTGCTTTTTCCCAAAATGGCTTCCCAATTCAAAGAGAGAGAGAGAGAGAGAGTGAAAGGGTGTGTAGAGCGGTCATGTTCATTCTCCAAGATAGGGTCGTCAGCTTTTTCTCAAAATGTCATCTCCCCATTCAAAAAGAGATCGTGACCAATTTTTTCCAGTTTTTCCAAGATGGGGGGGGGAGAAAAAAACCTAGGATGGAATAACACGACACACAGAGAGAAAGAGAAAAAAAAACGCCATCTTGTCATTTTCTGATAGGGTACCGGTGTTCGAATACTTTTGTGACCGACTGTACCTCCTGTTGAGTGGAGGGTATGAAAATATAGTACCCAATTTAAATTACATTGTGATTGTAATAATATTGTGATATTAAATAAGTGATTATAATTACAATTTAGGTAATTGCATTGTAATTATATTACATTGTATCTGTGAACTCTTAATTTCATTACTTTATGCAATTATGTTGTAAGTGCATAATCTAATTGCAGTAATATAATCTATTCGCAATTACAAAATAATTATAAATGCAGTTACATCTTAAATAGAGGCCATTTTAATACTTTTAAATTTTCGCAAGATAACTTCCCATTAAGGTTCATTTGGAGGAAACTATGGAAATACTAAAAAAGAAGTTATGCTAAATTTACATATTTTGTACAGTACTTTCTTGTTATAATGCTGTTCAATATATCTTCAATACTTTTGTAAATTTAACGACATTCTTTGCAATCACTGTGGTGCTTTAAAAAGAAGTTTCTTAGTTATGCTTTCTAATAAGAATGGGTTTAAAATTAAGTATTATGTATAATAACTAGCAGTTAAAAAAACTTGACTGCATGAAAATGCTGTTGCTGTGTAAAATAAAAAATAAGCTTTCTTTTATGCTTTGAAATGAATTACATGTGGTGGTTAAGTCGTCCTTTTACAATTTAAGAATGTGGTTAACACACATTTTTAAATTGGACAGGTTTTATCTAAATTATTAGTATAAAATATATAAACTATGAATTATTTTGTAACATAACTCAAATTACAAAATTCATTCTATATACGTTCAAAGTTATTATCTTTTATGGAATAACTGTGTTTTAATTTAGGTAAAAATTGGATTTTTAGAAGTATTACAAATACAATGCAACACAAAGGTGATCTGATTGAAGAGGAAGGACGTTTTATTACGGTTTCTAGTTCGTATTTATATTACATTTGATGAAAAGCATCCAAAACACAGAATACTGTACTTTCTTCTTCCATATATGTTATGAAATATTTCACACATTTAAAAGAAAGTGTTTCTTCAGAATCTTGCACAATTATTTCCATATACCTCAGACTTAAATGACAACATATTCTTAAGTTATTTTTTTAGTATGAATTTACAGTGTTTTTATGGAAATTTTTGTTAAAATGTCATTAAGATAAATTTATTTGCACACTCTACGCTTTAACTATTTCCCTATTTGGCACTATTGAAAGTTTTTATTCATATCTTATTTATTTTAGTCTGCTAACGAAACTGAAACATCTATATAAGTTATTTTGAATATGCTTACAAAATATACGCGAAATTTTTATTTAAGTGAAAACGTCTATATACTATTCGAGAATTAATAAATTATCCGAAAAGTTTATATGCGCTGAATGCCGCGCGTCTATAAAATAAATCTTTAAAAAAACAGCAGACATTCAGCCAGCGTGTGCGATAAACGCGCCAAAATTGGCAGCGCGTTCACTCCCTCGCCAAGAGAGAAAAGTTGGTGATTCAGCCTGGTTTAGAGGAGCCTTACTTCTGGGTCGTGACGATGAGATATTTCGTTTTCGGGGGAACGACATAATTTTGGAAAGGTCTTAAGATATATTTCTTATATTTCATCCTGTCGGTGACTTTAAAACTTCTTTCCTTCAGATTGGGGGACGATGATTCGTAATAGGCGAGAGGAGCGGCTGTGGTCTGAACAATATGAACTTCGTACTCAGCCGTCGTTCGCACTCCAAACGGAAAGTATCGTTTCGTGAGAAAAATATTCTTCCACCGAAAACTCGTGTGCGGATCCGTATATCGCCGGTCCGTTTGAATGGGCCGTCTCAAAGCTCGATCCATCCGGTTCCAAGAGAAGGGAGATTCCTCTTTCGTTCGTTGCGATTCGAATAAATTTCTGTATATATTCTGAACGAGCAGGTTGGAGGATTCGACATCTTGGTTGAAAGAAACGATCGCTTGATGAGCTGGTAAATGCGGAATAAATGTCGCACAATGACACGCCAAAAAGATTTTCAGGTTGGCAATTTGCTTTAGCGTCTTCAAATCCTCCCCGTTCGAAATCCGTTGAGTTGGAAAAACATCTAACAGCGACATGGCTCCCAATGGAAAAGAAATGATCTCGCCCAGTACTCTCGCCTTTTTATATATACACACACAGACACATAGAGGCTCTATGACGTCCGTTTTATTTGTTTTTTTTTTTTTTTTTTTTTTTTTTTTGTTTCTCTCTCTCTCCTTTCCAAGAAATCTTATCTCCATGACCTCTTTTTCTTTTTAAAAGATGAGTGTGTGGGAATGAGGAAGTGAAAGTAATAATTTATTTTAAAGAACTAACCAACCATGACCTTCTTTTTTAGAGTCACCCTTTCCATCCCAAGGACGTCCAGAGATAGAGGAAGAAGGGAGAAGAGGGGGGAAGGTCACACTATCTTTCTCTATAAATGAAAGGGGAGAGCCCAAAAGTCGTATTTTTGTCCAAGTGGATCATGAGGAGGCATCCCCAGCTCACCACGTGTATTCCTTTCAAATATAAATATGTTGATCTTTCCTTTTATATCATCCAAGGAGTCGTTTACTTTAAAGCCTCCGATTTTTCAAAATTTGCGGGTTATCATACCGTGGGGAGTTATCAAAAGATGCGGGACGAATTTTTGTCCGACGAAAACGTGTTGATGGCTCGTGACATTCCACCTTTGGATGCACAAATTTTGTTAATGAAACGAGCCAAATAGTTTTATACGTCCCACTTTCTAACCGTCTCGCAAATGAATAGGATTATAGATCGTCTTGAGAAGACAAAAGGGATTCTCGTTCATTTTAGTGAATGGTTGCACAAATGTCTGCACGAACCTCCCTCGATCGAGAAGACTGGGAAGAATGCCTATTATATTCTTCAGAAGGACTCTCCTCCTTCGTCTCATCTTAAGGAGGCCACGACTTTTGAAAAAATTATCGAGCAAGAAAAAATAGAATGGTGGAACAATTACCCCATCCCTCTCCCCGAGCATCAGGAGGAGCCTGTTCAGAAGAAAAAGAAGAAACCTTTCCAAAAGCCTATCCTCATCCTCCTCGATGAGGATGAGGAGAAGCCTGTTCAGATTCCTCTCCGTTTGTCAAAACCCGTCGAGGATGAAAAACCTCTCCCTTTCTCAAGACCCCTCGAGGAAGAGAGACCCCTCGAGATCTCTCCCATTGTCAAACCTCCTCGAAGATGAAAAACCTCTCCCTTTCTCAAGACCCCTCAAGAAGGAGGGACCTCTTCCTTTATCAAACATCCTCGAAGATCAAAAAGCTCTCCATTTAACAAGACCCCTCGAGAAAGAGGGAGCTCTCGAAAATGAGGGACCTCTCGATTTGTCAAGACCCCTCAGGAATAAGGGAACCGAAACTCCTCTCTCTTTCTCAAGACTCCTCGAAGAGACTCCTCGAACTCTCTCCCTTTCGAAGAGGAGGGACCTCTCGATTTGTCAAGACTCCTCGAGGATAAGGGAACCGAAACTCCTCTCCCTTTCTCAAGACTTCACGAGGAGGAGGAGGAGAGACAGCTCCATGTCTCGAGACAGGACCCCCTCTATCTCTTGAGGATCGGAGGGAAACCATTCCTATTGAAAAACAATCTATCGACGATCCTCAGAAAAGATCTTCGGATGAGACTAGACTTAAATGTAGAAAACGACTCTGTCACAATCATCATCATAATAATATACCCACCCCCTCTCAACAACAGAATCCTACAACATTTGCAGATAAATGCATTCAAACCAATCCCTTTATAGTAACTCTTTTGATTGGAGAACCCGTGCATTAGCGTCGAAAAATGAGATTCTAGACTGTTTCTATGACCAGAATGTTAAGCCAATAGATTGGTCTAGCTCAGAATTTTCTTTTAAAAGTAATTTAAATAAATAATCCAAAGATCATTCGTAAATATATATGGTAAAGTCTCGAGTCGGCTGGAAAAAAATTTTCAGAGCTGAGAAACAATTTTCCAACTCAGAAAAAAAAGAAACTTTTTATTAATTTTTATCATGTCTTAGACATGATAAAAATTAACGACCCCTCCCCTTTTGGCCTGGAAATGTTGTCTCACTCTTGAAAAACAAACTGTGATTCAATCTTGGAATGATTGCCATTAGAGAAACGATGAGACATAGTCTATTTTTAGAAAGGGTGAGACATCCTTCCCAGACAAAAGGGAGGGTCATTAATTTTTATCATGTCTAAAGACATGATAAAAATTAACAAAAAGTTTTTTTTGTTTTTTTTTTTTAAGAGAATTTTACCTTAGCTCTAAAAATTATTTTTATCCCAGCCGATTCGAGACTTGACAATTTTTTTAAGAATGATTTCTCCCTGATCTATTATTTCAGAATTCCAAGTTTCGCTTCAGAACCATCTGTGCTGTTGAAGAAGTAACGTGATATATGTATTTTTTAATGAGTTCTGTCAAGATTGAATTATGCTGGATCGACCTTGCGAATTTCTCCTCTGTGTCTTTAAAGAATAATGATACCGAACCGCTTTTTGTAGAGCGCAATGGAAAAAACCTTTTGTATGGTTAGGACAATTCATGCGTTCGATCCCATTGTATTTGAGAATCTCTTGCGTCGATCCCGAAATGCAATAAATGGATCTTTGCAACCATTTATCTAAAAACCGCCGTTTTGTTTCTACTCGCACCCAAATCACGGAAAAGGGTTCCGTCAACATCGTTAACACCCATGGAAAATAACTGTACGGAATTTCTCCTTGGTACCACGACAAGCCGTGATAATAATCACTCGCCCACACAGCGGTTCGTTTTTCTTTTTCGGTGAGCATTTTCCATGGAAACGGGGGTTTAAAAACAAATACCCCTCGAGAAGTACCGTCCAATGTGACGTAAGCCAATTCTTTCACAATAAAGGTCTTTCCAAGGTGACCTTTATTATTATGATGGATGTGTATTGAGATACGCACAATATTATTCAAAAAAAAATATATACGAATGTGACCTTTCCCAGAATTCCTACGACCTGTCACGTGCAACCTTCTCTCTATATAAAAGAGGAGATGGCGAGAGAACGCTATCCTTTTTTTCCTTCAGGACACACACAGCGAGAGAGATAGAATTTTGTTTTTTTCAATTGAAGAAGATGGACATTTTGAGTGCCAAACCTCTCAAAGGTTCCTACATTGTTCTGGACATGGAATACTTTCTCTGTCATGATCCAAAGACGGAAGATATATGTTTCATCTTCAAAGAACTGGGCTACATCACTTGCGATTTAACCTTATGCGGATCCATGATTTTTCTCCCTCCTATCCATTACGATGACTTATCGTCCCGTAATCAAGCTGTGGTCAACCAGACTACAAGTAACCGACACGGGCTGCAATGCACCAAGGGTCGTCTTTCCTACGAGCATCTTCCACCGATCCTGAAAATGCTGACCGAAAATTTCGAGGCGATCTACGTCAATGGATACAATAAAGCCGAATTTTTCAGCAAGCTCTGCCAGCGATCCGTTTACGAGTTTTACATCCCGGGGAAAACCGAGTGGCGGAACAAATCGAAATGCACGCGACACCAATTTTTCCAAAAGATGATTCATTGTGCCGAGAACAAGGTGAGAAATTTTCAATACCATTTGATGGAGGGTAGTTACGTTCTCCGGAAACTACATTGTTACTCCTCCGAGAGCAAAGCCGTCGAAGACGAAGAGGAGGCGGAAGAGGAAGAATCTCCCCAGGAGAATCCGTGCGACGATGAGGAGGAGGAGGAGGAGGAACTTTCTAATAATAATAATAATAATAATAATAATAATAATAATAATAATAATAATAATAATAAATGCTTAAGTTGGGACGCTTTAGAGACCCAAGAATATTGGTATCAACCCTTATCTCACCTAGACCTTAAAGAGAATCCTCAAGTGTACTCTTTGTGGTCCTCTTCTAAAATTTGGTCTTGGAGAGATCCCTTGAATGTTCATGAATGGAATGGTATGTCAATCCCTAGTGAAAAAATAAAAAAAAGTTCCTTTTTTTGTAATGGGTTGATTTCTTTCCCATCCCATTTCTTTTCCATAACTCCACCCCAATCGACGAGAAGAAGAAGAATCTTCCAAGTTACACAAGACGTAGAAAGATTTCACAACGATTTATGAATCACACTCTACCACATGATATATATATATAGAGAGAGAGAGACCCTCTGTTCTCTAGCCGATACGTCAAGACTTCCCTAAACTAAGAGAGACCATGAGTACCGAAGAAACCTTAGCAGAGCAAGTGGAAAGACTTTCAAAGAGATTAGAAGAGTTAAGACGGGATAGATTTACAGTTCCGCCGACTAAAGAGGAAACTATCATCGATTTCAACAAACCGCTGTACTTTCATCCCCTACCTCAAAGGAGGAGACGAGTGGACTCGCCGTTGAACAGTTCCAATGAGAAACAGAACGTGACTGATTTGAATAGCCAATTTCAACACATGAATATTTCATAAGAATTTTTTTGTTTTTTTCCCTAAAGCGTAGGGAAAGCGGATCAGTATTTTTTCCCTTTCCATCGTCGGAAAAGATTGGGAAGAAAAATCTTTCTGAGCTCTCTCAGAAAAATTCTCTAACCTTAAAAAAAAAAAAAAAAAAAAAAAAAACTTTTTGTTAATTTTTATCATGTCTTTAGACATGATAAAAATTAACTCTACCCCCCTTTTGTCTGGGAATGTTGTCTCACACTTTCTAAAAATAGACCATCACTTATGCTTTCCTAAAGAATAGAATTCCAAGAATGGGATCTGATCTATTTTTAGAAACGGTGCGATCCCATTCCCAGACAAAAGGGGGCCGTTAATTTTTATCATGTCTAAAGACATGATAAAAATTAACAAAAAGTTTTTTTTTTTTTTTTGAGCCAGAGAAATTTTTTTCTCGGCTCTCAGAAATTTTTCCCAGCCGACTCGATCAACAAGACGTCACCATTTTTTAATAATTGAACTCTCTCTGATATCTTTAAGTATTCCAAATTTCGCTTCCGTTCAGTCTGTGCTAAAAATACAAACTACTACGGTATCGTGGTGTATGCAGACAGACTCTTGTCCATCGATCCCCTGTTAAGAGTAGATTTTCACATATTTCCCTATAGATCCTTCTCCCTGTTTCATCAAGCCCTCTCTATCGCTCTGCATGAAAGATATGTATCCATTAGCTTCCCATGACCTCCTTCCCCTATCCAAGATTGGATGCAAGAGGTTATCGAAAAAAACTGGGTTCAGTAAAGGAAAAAGTACATTGGATAAGACCCGTTTGTTTCTTCCTTTCCAATGTACTATTTCCTTCACTCAACGCGGTTTTCGCCTCCTCCCTGACAGACGGGAAAACAACAAAGAGGAGGAGGTCCCGTATAAAGATCGTCCAAAAAAAATAACGTCCCTTTTATATAGACCGCGTGATGCCACCTCATCTCATCATGATTTCTTTTTTTAGGAGGTCTCGATGATGAAACTTTAATAATACAGATGAGAGTCCAAGATGGGCTTAAAAAGCCATTACATTGAGTATGCATAAATCCGCTCGAAAGAATCTCGAATAATAAGAAGAATATAAAAAAGGGGGAAGGGGGAAACGAGTCCTTTTTTATACAATATTTCTCTCGTTTTGGAAGGGTTCCAAGACGACCCGTTCTCTTTTTTGAAAAAAAGAAACTCCAACCAGATGAGTTTTTTTTTGCCCCAAGGTGACCTTTACAGGATAACACTTTCAGGGTCCATTCATCCTCTTATGTGAAACGGTGACCCTGACGAGATCGAGATAAATAAGTCCTGTGAGTTGTTTTGTGATCTTGACGCGATCCAAGAAAGACTTTTTATTTTTTGGAATAGGCGGCGGCGGGGGGGGGGGGGGTAGAAAACGTTCTCACGAACCTCAGATATCCTTTCATAAATATATTTTTTTTATCAAAGTGTTTCTTTCATCCCGACCTTTTTAAGAAAGAGTTTGGAGTTACCCTGAAATTTGGATGGGGTAGCGATCCCGACAGATGTCGCGCGAGTATAAAAGTGTGTGTCCTCCGCGACATTTCTTCAGAGAACAGAAGACGTGAACTGAGCTGGTAAGTCCCTTTGGTCCTATGAATATGGTTATATAAAAGAGATTTGATTCTTTGTTTTTTTAATAATCATAAAAATAACTTCATTTAAAGAACTCTCTTCTTAGCCCTTTGAAAAGAAAAGGTCTCTTTGTGGACGACGACTCTAAAACGTTTTATTGTTTTTTTTCTTTCTAGATCTTCCCTGTTATATATATACCTTTTCGATTCTTTTTTCTTGTTTGTGGGAGACATTCCCGTATTCATCTCCATGGCGTATTCAGAAAACTTTATCGTGCTCGTTGTAGAGGATTTCCAGTCCTACAACCACAAGAAGGGTGAATTTACCTACGTTTTAAAAGAATTGGGCTATGCGACAAAAGATTTTTTGACCGAGGGATCGTTGACGTTTGCTCCTCCTCAACCCTTCCACCAACTGAGTGACAAAAACCAAAAGACGAGAAACCGGCACGGGCTTCGTTGGAACGAGGGTCATATTCCCTACAACCATTTAGGACGCATTCTCCAATCGCTCACTCACAGCTTCTCCACGATTTATGTGGTGGGATGCAAGAAAGCTAAATTCTTTGCTAAAGACTTGGACTATCAGAAGCCCGTGACGGAAATTTATGTGCCAGATGGAATCATTTGGAAGTATCGGGGAAAATGTGCCCGACATCATCAAAGGAGGAAATATTTCCATTGTGCCGAAAACAAAGTGCGCAACTATCGGTGGCACATTACGGAAGGCGATTTTCATATCAATCACGTCTATCCAGACGGAACGGAGAAGGAGGAGAGGATCCAGGAGGAAGCAGACAATCCTCTGCAAGCTTTTATAAGGCCTACGATCAATTAGAGAAGGATCCGTTCCCGAAAGCGTACATCCGGATGAGCATACGCCTTCCCACTTGATGGGCTCTCCTTCTTCGTCGACTTCCTGCAATAGCTCGAGGAAGACGGAGGGTTGGGGAGACGTACATGAAAATATTTTCCATTACGATCCAGCAGCCTGTTGGGACGAACCTCCCAAAGAATCTCCTGAGACCCCCAAAATATCTTTAGAGGATCCAAAGAAAAAATCCACTGAGACTATGTCAGAGTGTTGGGACGATGAACTGACGACTCATGCTCCAAAATCCACTGAGACTATGTCAGAGTGTTGGGACGATGTACTGACGACCCATGCTCCAAAATCTACTGAGACTAAGCTAGAGTTTTGGGACGATGAAACCGAAAAGAAAACAGAGAATTGGGATGACCGTTCTCAAAAGTATTTGAATTGATATATATAAACTCAGGAGAAAAAAAAAGATTTTTAGAAATATGTAGGGAACGGTTCTCCGCTTTCCCTATATTTATGGAAATGGACTAAGAAGAGAGAGAGACGAATCAGGAGACCAAAAAAATGGGTCTTGGAATGAGTGCAAATGCATTCGATTCCTTCCGCGACCCATTTTTTTGGTTCCCTCTCTCATCCAATCTTGGAAAAGAACTTTGTCCTACTTTTCTAGGTCCATCCACTCTCCATCCAGTCAAGCTTCTCTCTAGAAAATCTAGTAGGTGCATCTACGGTGATGAAAAACGGTGATGTTTTATTCATCAAGTCGAGAGGGAAAGAATTTCTGAGAGGCGGAAAAAAATTTCTCTGGCTGAAAGTTAGATATGAAAAAAAAAAAAAAAAAACCTTTTTGTTAATTTTTATCATGTCTTTTAGACATGATAAAAATTAATGACCCCTCTATTTGTCTGGGAATGATGTCTCACCCTTTCGAAAAACAAACCGTGATTCATTCTTGAAATAATAGCAAGTAGAAAGAAATCGATTAAGGAAATTCTGTTCTTAAAACCTGTCTTCTCTTGTGGATTGACTGTAGGAAAAAAAAATACCCGCCTTTTCGTCTGAAAATGATGTCTCAAATTTTTTGAAAAATTGAAGACATCAATTTCAGACGAAAAGGGGGTATTTTTTTTTTTCACAGTGTGTCGACATTTTTCATCTTCGAATATCGTCAATATTCTAGATGTAACTTGTAAGCGACCCGTTTAATTACAGGTTGGAACTAGAGAGTGACTGTAAAATTTTCCGAATATCCTTTTCCGTTTCATTTATATTTCTGCGTGCATCAACAAGATAAACATTTTTTTCTTTAAGTTAATTTTTTTATATTGATTTTCTAATTTGTTGAGATATTCTAATGTAATATTATATTCCTCGGATTTATTTCTCAACTTTATTCGTTTGTATGCCTCCAAGCTGTCGATTTCTAAATAAATATAATAATCCACATCGTACGTCAGGGATTTATATAACTCATCGTAAATGTCTATGGTCGGTTTATCAATATCAATTCGCTAAAGACGTGTCTCGATGTCCAGGGACAACGTTCAATGATAAAACCAGGTATATCTTTAAATTTTTCTTTCTGATCAAACTGAGATAATAAAACTTGAAACTGAAAAGCCTTCTGGTATTTTTGACGTTCATCGTAGAAATGAGATAAAAGCGTAAATTTTTCAATGGGTTCTTTTTAAACGTTTCATGGGACAGGGATAGTATTTCATGGGACAGGATAAAAACAGGGATAGTAGCTTTTTAAACGTTTCATGATACTGGATTTACCAGCTCCAATTAAACCATCTATACACACAATCATCTGCTTCATATTTTTATTTTTCTTGGGGTACGGGTAAATCGCCTAAAAAGCGAGAGTACCCTTCTTGCTACTAAATGTAAAAGTTTGGCTCACCTATTCCAATAGTAGAGGGTTTAAATAGGCAGGCGAGTGTCCATTCTAGAAAGAATTAAATCCTATCCTGTCCATCGAGTTGTCTGGGAAAAAACTCTGACGGCCAGAAAAAAATTTTCCTGAACAATAAAAAAAAAAATATATATATATATATATATATATATATTCCCCTTTTCGTCTGAAATTGATGTCTTCAAGTTTTCGAAATTGTGAGACATCATTTTCGGACGAAAAGGAGAGGGTAATTTATTTTTCTAATTGCATCCAATGTAAGATAGAGTCACAGCTTGTTTTTTCAAAAAATTTGAGACATCATTTTCAGACGGAAAGGGGGGTATTTTTTTTTTCAGTCTATGCACAAGAGAAGACTCAGTTTTTAGAATGGAATTTCCTTGATCGATTTCCTTCTACTTGCTACTATTTCAAGAATGACTCACGGTTTGTTTTTTCGAAAGAGTGAGACATCATTCCCAGACAAAAAAGGGGGGGTCATTAATTTTTATCATGTCTAAAAGACATGATAAAAATTAACAAAAAGTTTTTTTTTTTCGTATCTAATTTTGAGCCGCAGAAATTTTTTTCCGGCTCTCAGAAATGTTTCCCAGCCGACTCGATGTGAATAAAACTTCACCGTTTTTTAAGAATGTTATTTCCTGGATCGATTTCAACCTATCGAGTTTCGCTTGAGTTCCGGCCGTGCTGTGGGCCCACCTGGATACAAGTTTTCCCCTTTTGGAATAGAATTTCCGTCAAGGTCCTTTTCCTCTTTTTGCATTTTTCATGTCATTTCATTTGTATTGCAATATACTGAAAACGGGCGTTCGACTGATTTCTAGGCTATTTCTACACAAATGGAGCTCGATCCAAGAAAAAAATGATGTCTTTTTTTATTTTGTGGACAGCCAATTTGTATCGGAATATACTGAAAACGGGCGTTCGAGTCGGTTTTCAGTATATTCCAATACAAATGGAGCTCGATCCAAGAAAAAAATGATGTCTTTTTTTTTATTTTGTGGACTGCCCTATTTGTACTGGAATATACTGAAAATGGCGTTCGAGTCGGTTTTCAATATATTCTAATACAAATGGAGTTAAATCCAAGGAAAAAATGATGTTTTTTTTTTTTATTTTGTGGACTGCCCTATTTGTATTGGAATATACTGAAAACGGGCTTTCGAGTCGGTTTTCAGTATATTCTAATACAAATGGAGCTCAATCCAAGAAAAAAATGATGTCTTTTTTTATTTTGTGGACAGCCAATTTGTATTGGAATATACTGAAAACGGACGTTCGAGTCGGTTTTCAGACTATTTCTATACACATTCCACCGTATCAAAATTACGTCATCGTTGAGTCCAAACAGAGTCGTCCCCGGACAATCTTATACCGAATTTGTATAGAAATATACTAAAAATGGGCTTGAGGGCCACTTTCTAGTATATTCCTTTATAAATTCGGTTGAATTCAGAAACAAAAAGAATGTCTTTTTGAATGGACAGGATGACTATGGAAACCGGATCTCTCTCTCCCAAGATTGGATGAGAGAGTGATTGAAGACATCAATTTCAGACGAAAAGTTTTTTTTTTTTTTTTTTTTTTTAATAGTAACATCAATTTTTAAACAACTTTTTTACTATTCTGTATCTTTTTCGTTTGTCTTTCTATCCTTACCTTTATCTACTATTACAAACTCGGGAATTTCTGATTTATATTCTTGTAAACGATGAAAATAAACCAAAGCTTCCTGAAAAGCACAATATTTTGTTCGGCCTAAATGTTTAGAACAAAACGATGTGTATGTATCTGTACAAGATACACTCGTTGAATCGCATAAATTTTCCTTTGAATCAGATAAATTTTCCCTCTCTGATCGAAAATTCACTATAACTGGACGAGCGAGAGTCTCAGATAAAAGATTAATCTTCCAATAATCAGGACAATAAATGGTTTTATATCCTTTAGTTAATGAAATAAGGAATGCTTGTACTTCACCTCTATTTTTTTTCCCCGCCGCCATTGTGTCTTCACGAAGTAAAGACATGTTTCTCTTCTTTTTATCTACTGAACACTTCTTCCAACAATCTACTAGCCGAATTACACTTATGCTAGAAATTTTATTTAACAAAACTGCTTAATCATGACAAATATTCACTGCAAAATTGGGAAAAAGTGCACAATAGCATACTCCTTACGCGTTTTTCAAAATAACACATACACATAAACCATGTACACGCCGACTTATTTTTACTTAAAAAAACATCGCAGAATTGCACAAAAATGGCATTGCGCACACTCTTCACTATATCCATGTACACTGCTTTTTTCTCATAAATTAGAAAAATTTCACGAAAATACATGACAATTTTCTCAATCTTTAAACCCGGTAAAAAGAACATATATGAAATTACCTGATCGCGAAAAAGTATTTACCCTTTCCAAATATGAACATTTCCACATATAAAATAAATAAAATATCCAAAAACATTTACCTCTAAATCATCTATTACATTATACACATCACCAACGAATTCATACCGCAACCATTACAAATACTTAGTGTCAGATATTTAAATTATTTCCATGCACGTTTACTTCAACTAAAACGTATACCAAATTCCTACAAACATAAAATTCACAAAATAACTATCATTTAATTAAAATATAATTAAATTCAAAAACACTACTTAAAATATAAATGAGCACATACATTAAATTAATAAAAATTACCTTACAATCCTAATTACTTAAAACTAAATCATTGCTAATAACAATTTTCCCAATAATACCAAATTCCTTTACTTCCACCTTACATTTAAAACAATGCATAAAAATAATATCCTCAAATAATTAAAAATACTAACTTACCTAATCTTCTTCAGAATCTTGATTATGTGTCCGATAAACTTTTCTTCTTTCTGTTTCAGGATCTTTAAAATCATACTTATATTTCACAGCAAGGTACCAGGTAAAATAAATAACTTAATAAAACATCTTTATTTCTATCTCGCACAACCTTAAAGAAACATTTCTTACTACCCTTTTCAATACCACTAAATACCCATTTCGAATTCACTTTAGTTACGGCCATGGGATCCAAAAATTCACGAACACTGTTTCACACAACACAGAATAAAGCCAAATACAAAATTTCCAGATTGTTTCCCGATTTCCCCCCTTTTCCGATTAAAGAACCGTAATTCGTCCATTAATATCACATGACATATCCCATGATCTCTCATTTCCCTCACACAAAATAATGTGTAATCGGAACTGAGTACTGCTCACATTATTACCAAAGTCCCAGGTAGTAACCTTTATCGCCTCCAAAATGTCGCCAAAGTACCAGTTACCATATTGTAAAGATCAACCAGCCATGCGTGCTGTCAGCTAAAGGTAAGTAAATGGAAGTGAAACATTTTTTAGTAGAATAAGATAATTGTGTCCATGGTATAGGTGGTTCTACATAAATGATTCCTTTCGACTGGTCACTTGTTATATAAGCCAGTTCTTTTATTATGTATTTGGGAAGCTCATTGCTGCAAACATATGCAACTCTTTGAGAGATTTTTCATTTTCAGTTTCAAAACCTTCGTAATTAAGAATAATATACGATTCCATATTTTTGCTATATATATCTTGATTATTAAAAAAACTTAAATTTGAATACATCAATTTTAGACAAAACGTTTTTATGTATTCTTTCGGTAAGATGTAATTTTCATGGATCTCTTAATCATAGTATAAGAAGGATTTAAATTTCGATTAGGAAAAATGTAATTCAATTTTCGTTTTAATTGGGACAGATATGTCATGCGTGTTTTGGGGAAAATGGGACCACCTGGAATTGACGCTAAATATTCGTACAGGTACCGATTTTTTTTTAATCTAATCTGGAAATCTTTCTTTCGGCCCTCAGAATTTTTTCCCAGCCAACTCGATGGACAAGATAGGATTCAATTCTTTCTAGAATGGACTCTCGCTTGCCCATTTAAACCCTTCAAGTTTCGCTTCAAATCCCTCTGTATTGTGGAAACAGTTGGTAAATGATTCATTTCTCAAGTCATTGCCCCTCAGTTCGCTTTTCATGGGGGTTGGGGGTCTATCCAAAAGATTTTGTGTAGGAAATTTGGTTTCTAGAAGATTTAGCTATCTATATAACATTATGTTTTCTTTTCAAAAAAAAATCCAGTCTTGATCGAAATGGACTTTCCGCACAATTTATTGTGTTCCCCTTTCCAAGATTGGCTTAAAGAAGTGATAAAAAAAATGGGTCTGGAAGGAAAAGAGTGCATTTCGAGAAAAAAAAGAGGACCCCCTCTTTTTCTCCCAATGCACCCATTTCCTTCCAGACCCATTTCTTTTGCCTCCTCAGAACTCTCTTTCTTTTCTCCTCCCTCTCTCTCTTAAGAGGGATTAAAAGAAAGAGGCTAGATGGGGAAGTTTCTTTTTTTTCTTTCTAGAAGAAAAAAAAATTGGAGGAGGAGCAAATTTTTTTTTGGGTGGTGGTGGTTGTTTTTTTTTTAGAAGATGATGACTTTAGTGACATTTAAAGAGACCACCAGGGGATCCGTTTGAGTCTCGGCGACCTTTTCATGACGGGGGTCTGTCTGGCAATAAGCGCTGGCATATTGTTTAGGGTAAGTAGAAGAGTCCGTCATGCCTGGATGCGGCGGTATGTAGCGCACTCCCAGATTAAAGAGGGTGATGAAGGGAAATCTCTCCCCCGGATAGAGCAGTCGGTAAACGGGTTGACTGCGTACAACTCAAACCAGCGGCTGAGTTAAAATGCTATACACCCAGGCCAGAAGCTGATTATTTTTAGGCTTCTTTACGGCCAGATGTAACATTTCTTCGCTGGAGAAGACATATCCCTCTTGAGAACTGCCGAGACTCTCGAGATCTTTTATTTTCCTGAAGACGTGGTGTTCGTCGAAAAACACGGAGAGAATGTCCCAGGTTCTTTTGCTGGAAGTATGAATCAGAGGCAAAATGTCCGTAGCGTTCCAAAACTATCTTCTGTCATCCACATAACAGCGAATGCACACAAACTCATTATATAAGACGCGGATCATCATCTTGAGTAGAAATACGGCTACGCACAGCAGTCTCTCTCTGGGAAATAGAGTCTGTCTTCCACTCGCCTCTCGAGAAGACGATATATACGAGAAGACCACGTGATGAGCGACGTGACGGTTGACTTCTAGAAAAAAAAATTCAACTTTGTCTACCTCTTTCTCTATGACCTTCTATTTTTTTTTCCTAAAGGACACCCCGTCAGCTTCTCAAAGGTCATGAGATTGAGAGGAACGAAAAAACAACCATCCTTTGTGTACTACCTATGACCTTCTCCTAGAGACCCCTGTCATCTTCTTCTCGAAAGCAACGTGATGACAGCTTTTTTTTGTTCTAGAGTTTATCAACTTTGTAGACACATGACCCCGTCACCTTCTCAAAGGCCATGCCGTATGGAATGGGACCCTTTTGGTTTTTCTTTTGAGGAAATAAAAAATAAAACAACTTTATAGTCACCTCTCTATGACCTTCACAAACACTCATGTTTTATCATTTTTTTATTTAGGATTCATCAACCTTGTTCCTCCTCCCCTCTCCCTCTCTCTCTGAGGAGTCTATATAAACGGATCGCCAGCGAGCTCTTGTTCATATCAGACGAGTGTTTCGCCTTGAGAACGGAAAAACAAAAGCCATGCTGCTCAAACTGGAATATAACGATGACTATTACGTGCACGTGTATGTGGATCTAGGATTCCTGTACTGGAATGCCAAAGATATCTTGACTCTCTTGCCTACGAACGTCTCGCATACGACGAGTGTTCTCCAAGTCTTTTTCCCCAATCGACACCATTTTCTTCGACTAGGCGATATGGACTCCAAAGAATGGGGTCATCCGAACCAGATTGTCCTCACCTCGAATGAAGCGGCCTTCGTCGCTTCGAAATCCCTGCATAACAAGTCGCTCTTCCCTTGGATGTGTAAAATATTCATGAGACCTCTGACGAAAATCGAGCAGGACAGGGAAACGTATATCACCCTCCGAGAGACCGTGCAAGACGAACAAGAAAGGAAAAAGAGTCCCCTCTTTTTCCTCACTCAATTCGGGATCCATCACATCCCCAAAATCATCCAGAGGCAACAAGCCTTAGTTGAAAAGTATGAGAAAGAGGATGATGATGATGTGCTGTGGTCTCCAGTCGCTTAAGGAAGGGGAAACGTTCTCCGCTTTCCCTATTCCATAGGCTGGAGAGTTGAATCAGGAGACAAAAAAAATGGGTCTTGGAAGGAATGAGTGCATTTCAAGATGCATTCGATTCCTTCTGAGACCCATTTTTTTGCGCCACTCTCTCCTCCCATCTTGGGAGAGAGAGAGAAAAGAACTTTATCCTCTCCTGTCGACCCAATAAGAAATTATGTTTTTTTGTTTTTCTGGATGCGGCCGAATTTGTATACGAATTGTCTAGAAACCGACACTCAAGCCCATTTTCAGACTATACACATTCGGCCATAAAGATGGTCTGGGGACGACTCTGTTTGGACTCAACGATGACATCATTTCTATATAGACGGTGGAATTTGTATAGGAAGAGTCTAGAAAAAGACTCGAACGCCTGTTTTCAGTATATTGCAGAACAAATAGGGCTGTCCACAAAATAAAAAAGACATATTTTTTTTTCGTAAATAGAGCTCCATTTCTATAGAAATAGTCTAGAAACTGACTCGAAAGCCCGTTTTCAGTATATAGCAATACAAATAGGGGCCGCTCTCTCATCCATTCATGGGAGAGAGAGATCCGGTTTCCATAGTCATCCTGTCCATTCAAAAAGACATTCTTTTTGTTTCTGAATGCAACCGAATTTATATAGGAATATACTAGAAAGCGGCCCTCAAGCCCATTTTCAGTATATTTCTATACAAATTCGGTATAAGATTGTCCGGGGACGACTCTGTTTGGACTCAACAATGACGTCATTTTGATACGGTGGAATGTGTATAGAAATAGTCTGAAAACCGACTCGAACGCCCGTTTTCAGTATATTCCAATACAAATTGGCTGTCCACAAAATAAAAAAAAGACATCATTTTTTTCTTGGATTGAGCTCCATTTGTATTAGAATATACTGAAAACCGACTCGAACGCCCGTTTTCAGTACATTCCAATACAAATAGGGCAGTCCACAAAATAAAAAAAAAGACATCATTTTTTTCTTGGATTGAGCTCCATTTGTATTAGAATATACTAAAAACGACTCGAACGCCCGTTTTCAGTATATTCCAATACAAAATTGGTTGTCCACAAAATAAAAAAAACATAATTTTTTTCTTGGATCGAGCTCCATTTGTACTTAAATATACTGAAAACCGACTCGAACGCCCATTTTCAGTATATACCACTACAAATAGGGCAGTCAACAAAATAAAAAAAAGACATCATTTTTTTTTTCTTGGATCGAGCTCCATTTGTGTAGAAATAGCCTAGAAATCAGTTCGAACGCCCGTTTTCAGTATATTGCAATACAAATGAAATGACATGAAAATGCAAAAAGAGGAAAAGGAGCCTGCCTTGACGGAAATTCTATTCCAAAAGGGCAAAACTTGTATCCAGGTGGGCCCACAGCACGGCCGGAACTCAAGCGAAACTCGATAGGTTGAAATTGATCCAGGAAATAACATTCTTAAAAAACGGTGAAGTTTTATTCACATCGAGTCGGCTGGGAAACATTTCTGAGAGCCGGAAAAAATTTCTGCGGCTCAAAGTTAGATATGAAAAAAAAACTTTTTGTTAATTTTTATCATGCCTTTTAGGCATGATAAAAATTAATGACCCCCCTTTTTGTCTGGGAATGATGTCTCACTCTTTCGAAAAAACAAACCGTGAGTCATTCTTGAAATAGTAGAAAGTAGAAAGAAATCGATCAAGGAAATTCCCTTCTAAAAACTGAGTCTTCTCTTGTGCATAGACTGAAAAAAAAATACACCGCTTTCCGTCTGAAAATGATGTCTCAAATTTTTTGAAAAAACAGACCGTGACTCTATCTTACATTGGATGCAATTAGAAAAATAAATTACCCCCTCTTTTCGTCCGAAAATGATGTCTCACAATTTCGAAAAATTGAAGACATCAATTTCAGACAAAAAGCTGTTTTTTTTTTTTTTTAAATTGTTCACGAAAATTTTCTACCGGCCCTCAGAGTTTTTTCCCAGCCAACTCGATGGACAAGATAGGATTTAATTCTTTCTGGAATGGACTCTCCCCTGCCTATTTAAACCCTCTACTATTGGAATAGGTGAGCCAAACTTTTACATTTACTAGCAAGAAGAGTACTCTCGCTTTTTAGACGATTTAATCGTACCCCTCCCCCCCAAAAAAAAAATATGAAGCAGATGATTGTGTGTATAGATGGTTTAATTGGAGCTGGTAAATCCAGTATCATGAAACGTTTAAAAAGCAACTATCCCTGTTTTAAAGAACCCATTGAAAAATTTACGCTTTTATCTCATTTCTATGATGAACCTCAAAAATACCAGGAGGCTTTTCAATTTCAAGTTTTATTATCTCAGTTTGATCAGAAAGAAAAGTTTAAAGATATACCTGGTCTTATCATTGTTGAACGTTGTCCCTGGACATCGAGACACGTCTTTAGCGAATTGATATTGATAAACCGACCATGGACATTTACGATGAGTTATATAAATCCCTGACGTACGATGTGGATTATTATATTTATTTAGAAATCGATAGCTTGGAGGCATACAAACGAATAAAGTTGAGAAATAAATCCGAGGAACATAATATTGCATTAGAATATCTCAACAAATTAGAAAATCAATATAAAAAAACTAACTTAAAGAAAAAAATGTTTACCTTGTTGATGCACACAGAAGTATAGATGAAACGGAAAAGGATATTCGGAAAATTTTACAGTCATTCTCTAGTTCCATCCTGTAATTAAACGGGTCGCTTACAAGTTACATCTAGAATATTGACGATATTGGAAGATGAAAAATGTCGACACACCGTGAAAAAAAATAAATACCCACTTTTCGTCTGAAATTGATGTCTTCAATTTTTCAAAAAATTTGAGACATCATTTTCAGGCGAAAAGAGGGGTATTTTTTTTTCCTACAGTCAATCCACAAGAGAAGACAGTTTTTAAGAACGGAATTTCCTTAATCGATTTCTTTCTACTTGCTATTATTTCAAGAATGAATCATGGTTTGTTTTTCGAAAGGGTGAGACATCATTCCCAGAAAAAAGGGGTGTCATTAATTTTTATCATGTCTAAAAGACATGATAAAAATTAAGAAAAAGTTTTTTTTTTTTTTATATCTAACTTTCAGCCAGAGAAATTTTTTTCCGGCTCTCAGAAATTCTTTCCCACTCGACTTGATGAATAAAACATCGCCGTTTTTTAAGAATGAGCTCACTATTTCAGCATTCAACATTTCGCGTCCAACAATAACTGACGGGTGTTTAAGAATGCAGATGCACCTACTAGATTTTCTACAGAGAAGCTTGACTGGATGGAGAGTGGATGACTTTTTCCAAGATTCTCGACTTTGGACCGTCAAGAGGTAATGGATCTTTTTGTTTTTTTCTTTTAAGAAAATTTATGGATAGATTCATTTCTTTTTGAATGGACCTAGAAAAATAGGACAAAGTTCTTTTCCAAGATTGGATGAGAGAGGGACCCCAAAAAAAATGGGTTGCGGAAGGAATCGAATGCATTTGCACTCATTCCTTCCAAGACCCATTTTTTTGGTCTCCTGATTCGTCTCTCTCTCTTCTTAGTCCATTTCCATAAATATAGGGAAAGCGGAGAACCGTTCCCTACATATTTCTAAAAATCTTTTTTTTTTCTCCTGAGTTTATGTATATATCAATTCAAATACTTTTGAGAACGGTCATCCCAATTCTCTGTCGTCTTTCCGGTTTCATCGTCCCAACACTCTAACTTAGTCTCAGTACATTTTGGAGCATGGGTCGTCAGTTCATCGTCCCAACACTCTGACATAGTCTCAGTGGATTTTGGAGCATGGGTCGTCAGTTCATCGTCCCAACACTCTGACATAGTCTCAGTGGATTTTGTCTTTGAATCCTCTGAAGATATTTTGGGGGTCTCAGGAGATTCTTTCGGAGGTTCGTCCCAACAGGCTGCTGGATCGTAATGGGGAATATTTTCAGGTACGTCTCCCCAACCCTCCGTCTTCTTCGAGCTATTGGAGGAAGTCGACGAAGAAGGAGAGCCCATCAAGTGGAAAGGCGTATGCTCATCCGGATGTTCCATCACTTGGAAACAGGACAAATTATCCCATTTCTGGAGGAGCTCATCATACGCTTTCGGAGACGGATCCTTCTCTAACTGATCGTAGGCCTTATAAAAAGCTTGCAGAGGATTGTCTGCTTCCTCCTGGATCCTCTCCTGCTTCTCCCTTCCGTCTGGGTAGACGTGATTGATATGAAAATCGCCTTCCGTAATGGGCCACCGATAGTTGCGCACTTTGTTTTCGGCACAATGGAAATATTTCCTCCTTTGATGATGTCGGGCACATTTTCCCCGATACTTCCAAATGATTCCATCTGGCACATAAATTTCCGTCACGGGTTTCTGATAGTCCAAGGCTTTAGCAAAGAATTTAGCTTTCTGGCATCCCGCCACATAAATTGTGGAGAAGCTGTGAGTGAGCGATTGCAGAATGTGTCCTAAATGGTTGTAGGGAATATGGCCCTCGTTCCAACGAAGCCCGTGCTGGTTTCTCGTCAGCCAGGCATTCGTCTTTTGGTTTTGTCACTCAGTTGGTGGAAGGGTTGAGGAGGAGAAAACGTCAACAATCCCACGGTCAAAAAATCTTTTGTCGCATAGCCCAATTCTTTTAAAACGTAGGTAAATTCACCCTTCTTGTGGTTGTAGGACTGGAAACCCTCTAGATCGAGCACGATAAAGTTTTCTGAACACGCCATCGCGTTGAATACGGTGATGTCTTCCACAAACAGGAAAAAAGAATCGGAAAGGTACATATATAACAGGGAAGATCTAGAAAGAAAAAAAAACAATAAAACGTTTTAGAGTCATCGTCTTGAAAGAGACATTTTTCTTTTCAAAGGGTTAAGAAGAGAGTTCTTTTTAAATGAAGTTATGATTATTATGATTATTAAAAAAAAACAAAGAATCAAATCGAGTTTATAGATAACCATATTCATAGGACCAAAGGGACTTACCAGCTCAGTTCACGTCTTCTTCTGTTCTCTGAAGAAATCTCGCGGAGGACACACACTTTTATACTCGCGCGACATCTGTCGGGATCGCGACCCCATCCAAATGTCAGGGTCATTCCAACCTCTTTCTTGCAAAAAATAAAAAGTCTTTCTTGGATCGCGTCAAGATCAACTCACAGGACAAAGCAACTCACAGGATCGCGTCAAAGCAACTCACAGGACTTATTTATCTCGATCTCGTCAAGGTCACCGTTTCACATAAGAGGATGAATGCACCCTGAAAGAGTTATCCTGTAAAGGTCACCTTGGGGCGAAAAAAAACTCATCTGGTTGGAGTTTCTTTTTTTCAAAAAAGAGAACGGGTCGGCTTGGAACCCTTCCAAAACGAGAGAAATATTATATAGAAAAGGACTCGTTTCCCCCTTCTCCCTTTTTCTATATTCTTCTTATTATTCGAGATTCTTTCGAGCAGATTTATGCATGCTCAATGCAATGGCTTTTTAAGCCGATCTCGGACTCTCATCTGTATTATTAAAGTTTCATCATCGAGTCCTCCTAAAAAAAAGAAATCATGATGAGATGAGGTGGCATCACGCGGTCTATATAAAAGAGACGGTATTTTTTTTGGACGATCTTTTTACGGGACCTCCTCCTCTTTGTTTTTTTCCCGTCTGTCAGGGAGGAGGCGAAAAAAACCGCGTTGAGTGAAGGAAATAGTACATTGGAAAGGAAGAAACAAACGGGTATTTATCCAATGTACTTTTTGCTTTACTCAACCCAGTTTTTTTCCATAACCTCTTGAATCCAATCTTGGCTAGGGCAGGTGGTCATGGGAAGCTAATGGCTACATATCTTTCATGCAGAGCGATAGAGAGGGCTTGATGAAACAGGGAGAAGGATCTATAGGGAAATATGTGAAAATCCACTCTTAACAAAATGGGGAGGGATCGATGGACAAGTGTCTGTTTGCATACACCACGATACCGTAGTAGTTTGTATTTTTAGCACAGACTGAACGGAAGCGAAACTTGGAATACTTAAAGAGATCAGGGAGAGTTCAATTATTAAAAAATGGTGACGTCATTTTGATCGAGTCGGCTGGAAAAAATTTCTGAGAGCTCTGAAAAAAATTTCTCTGGCTCAAAAGAAAAAAAAAAACTTTTTGTTAATTTTCATCATGTCTTTAGACATGATAAAAATGGAATGGGGTCTCACCGTTTCTAAAAATAGACCAGATCCCATTCTTGGAATTCTATTCTTTAGGAAAGCATGAGTGATGGTGTATTTTTAGAAACTGTGAGACAACATTCCCAGACAAAAGGGGGTAGAGTTAATTTTTATCATGTCTAAAGACATGATAAAAATTAACAAAAAGTTTTTTTTTTTTTTTTTTTTTTTTTTTTTTTTTTTCTAGTCCAAAGGGATTTGAATCCCGAAGGACTATTAGTTTCGTTTTGGCATTTTGCGTCGGACTCATAAATGTCGGTTCACTTTTCAAACTGTTGCCACAAAATGTTAGAGTCCTGCATTATATTTGAAGAAATTAAATAATGAAAAATCTGCATAAATGTATGTATATTTCTCGTATTGTGATAAAACAACGGTACATAGAGTCATCGAATTTTGAATAACGTAATCCTCCAACGAATATGAGCATGTGGAAGACCAAATTTGAAATTTGAAATTTGTTTTATGATCGATTTCCTATTTTTTAAAACTTTGACGAATTTTTGATTAACAAACTCAAGGATTTCAAAGCGAGCAATGGCAACGTTGTGCAGAAAAAACATTTTTATCTCCAGCGCGTGAGTCTCTGTATCGGAAATTCTAAAGATATGCTCGTTTTAAAACTATTTTGCAATATTGCTGTTGCACTGGATCTTATGGTTTAAGTGCGAGGAACATGATAGAAAGGTAACACAAAATGTTAAAAAACGCCCCTTTGGACGTAATTTAAAATCTGAAACATTTCAGTTTTTTTTTTTTTTTTTTTTTTTTTTTTTTTTTTTTTTTAAGTTTAGAGAATTTTTCTGAGAGAGCTCAGAAAGATTTTTCTTCCCAATCTTTTCCGACGATGGAAAGGGAAAAAATACTGATCCGCTTTCCCTACGCTTTAGGGAAAAAAACAAAAAAATTCTTATGAAATATTCATGTGTTGAAATTGGCTATTCAAATCAGTCACGTTCTGTTTCTCATTGGAACTGTTCAACGGCGAGTCCACTCGTCTCGTTCTTTGGGGTAGGAGATGAAAGTACAGCGGTTTGTTGAAATCGATGATAGTTTTCTCTTTAGTCGGCGGAACTGTAAATCTATCCCGTCTCATTACAGCTATGAAAGTATTGAAAGGCACTGGCGACGGGCTGTCAAAAGTCCCTAGACCATACACCATATATTAAGCTGGAGCATTCGACAGCCTTCAGAATGCCTACGCTAGAACAGGTGCTATATCTTCACTCCTTAACAAGTTAGCAACAGTTTGTGTATCATGAGGTGTAGCACTATTGTTCGCGAAGAATCTTGGAAAAGATGCACGTGAGGAGAACATTAGCACAACCGCAGTCAGTATGAATTAATCTTCTTCAGATGTATGGAGCTTCATATAGCGACCAAGCATTTCACTTCCACAAACGAAAATTTGAGCACTTGCAAACTGTTTCCTTTCGATGGTGTTAGAGGGACGACTGCGTAATCTCTGCTTCATCTAGATATTCAGACGTCCAGAATGGCTAGATAATCTAAATATCGGAAGATTAAAGCTAATTGTAAGATTAAAACTGTTATCTTATTCTGGAACCTGGATGATAATCCCTGATATAATATTGCAGCGGCTGCTCTATTGTACTAGAAACTCGATGACACCTCCAGCCCCTGTTTAGTCTTGCCAGCGACTGCTGCTATCATCATTAAAACTCAACTCCATTGCTGAGCTACTCAGTGGCGTAGCGAGGGGGGCTAGGGGTTGTATGATGCCCCGAGCGCCCCCAAATGGTCTCCAAACAAGATTTTCATCATATCACTGTGTTCTTTTCGGGGAAACGGGGCGCCAAAAAATATTTTGCCCCGGGCGCCAGTTATGCTCGCTACTCCACTGGAGCTACTCAGATATGGTATAGCTAGAGACGGTCAAGGGTGGACATCAATCCCAGGGCGTAATATCAAGAAAATACCAAACTGACGAAGTTTTAGAATGAAACAGTTTCCATACTTAGAAAACAGAAGGGTGTACGAAATCTGCAGATTGTCTTTAGGCGCTGTAAACTCTAGCCAAGTCTTTAGCCATATTGGATGTCCAATAATAGAGTGCATGCATCTTAGGATTTCACCCACTGTCACCACCACCAGATGATGGGGGTCATTAGCACAGATCTCCCATCATCTAAAAATAGCTCTCCAGTGGCCGAGCGGTGAAGCCAATGAAATATGGCCGGGGTTCGAATCCCGGCGAGCAGACTGGCTGCTAACTAAGCGTTTTCGTGGTTTCCATATGTGTAGCTTATATACAGTCCAATTTCCCTTAGAAAGTCTTTCACGAAGGCATCCCTTCCCTTAGACAGGTAACCCTCGAATGCTTTGCCATAACTAAATAAACTGAGCCCAACTCATCATCTGTAAGAGTGTAAGGATCTTAAGTTTTACTAACGTTTATTTTATTTTAAATCCTTACTATCACTTCTTATTTTCTACTTCCGGCCAGAATTATAAGCGTGAAGGAGTTTATGCAAAGTTGTCTGGCGAACGCCAAGTATTTAAGTGTGGCCTTTTTGCCAAGCAAAAGAGAGGAAGCCGTGAGTTCGAAGCAGGCCGCTTACCTTAGAAGTTACGCAGTTGCTACTTTGCCTTCCAGGCCAGAGGTTTTAATCCTCTTGATAAATTAAACGTATTGTAGTGTTCACAGTCTCTGTGCTACATACGCTTTCTGTTATTATAAGGCCAATCTTATTCTAAAGTTAAATTAGAGTTTAGTTTTATTTTGATATCTTTTGAGTTAGACCCCGAGTGGAGGGTCATTGTATTCCGAAGTACGGAAGTCATTGTATATAAAGAAAAAAATAAAGGGTTTTGTATACCCTTCGTCTGTATCCTGTCTACTTACTACAATTAGTGAACATAGCTTTAGTAAGCTCTCTGTTCTAGTCAGGTCATTGTATGTTTCCGAAAAAGGTTAGAAGAAACAAAGAACCTGATAGTGGCGCCCGACGAAGAATAACCATGGCCGAGTTTCAAGAAGAACCTGTGCTGCCTGCAGAAACAGCTCAGAATCCAGAAATGCCAGCTGCCGCCCTGGAAGGATTTGGGTATATTGTCCAGACCATGCGCGCTTCGATGAAACCAGAAGCAACGTTTAATGGAAACTCACAGGTAACCAGTTTTTTGGAAAAATTGGATGACCACTTCATGCTCTACCCCGTGCACGAGTTTCAAAAGGTTACCTTAGCTACCAGCGCTTTGAGGGGCCAAGCGCTTAACTGGTTCAAATGTATCGGCAGAAGTCTCTTGGGTCAAGCAGGAAGTCCCACCTATACCTACGAAAATTTCAAGACTGCCCTACTAAAAGCCTTCCCTGTTGTAAGGGATCGTGCGAAATTAGAAACAGAACTTTTCAGTATATATCAACAAAGAATGGAAAACATCTCGAGTTTTATTTTAAGAAAAATTCACGTTTTCAAGCTCTTGTATGGAAACCGTCCGGATCCTGAAATAATTCAAGTGATTTTGCCGAGGTTACTACCCCAAGTGCAAGACTTTATTGAATTGAGAAATCCGACTACACTGGAAAAATTATTTGAGCTAGCAATCCACTTTGAAAGTAGAAGAACGGCGGACGTCGAAAGAAGACGCCAATATCAACAGCGAAACCAATTTGGTACGCCAAGACTACAGCAAACTCAAGCACATGGCTACGGAGAAAAAGCGAATCAGTGGGCAAGGAAACCCGAGCATTCAAAAACAGCCGGCGAACGTCGACAGTTCAATAGCAACCCAGGAAAAAAGTCTCAAGGCCAGTGGAGAAAGAAGGAAAGCACCGAAAGGAAAAATAATTTAAACTAAAACGGATTTCTGCTGACGAGAGGGTGCGGAAATCCGAAGGCCACGAAAACCCCTCTTCCTACAAGTTAAATACAGTAATGGTGAAAAATTTAACTCTTCCGAAGATTGAAGTCTTGGTAAATAATATCCCGGCCACCGCACTCCTGGATACCGGCGCGCAGTGTTCCTGTGTGGCAGAAGTCTTTTTTAGAAAGTATTTTCGCAAATACCGCATATATAATGCGGATAATACAACAGTATTAGCGGCGCAAGGAGAACAATGTAAGTGCGTAGGTAAAGTACCTTTGTACATCCGTATCAAGGACGAACAAG
This sequence comes from Stegodyphus dumicola, assembly GCF_044657685.1. Lineage (NCBI taxonomy): Eukaryota > Metazoa > Arthropoda > Arachnida > Araneae > Eresidae > Stegodyphus > Stegodyphus dumicola. The sequence continues at coordinate 74,765,039 of NC_140771.1, forward strand.
TAAAGGTGATGTTTTTTATAGTAAAGAATTTGCAAGCACACTTAATACTAGGAATAGACTTTCTTTCAGACGCACAAGCTACACTGGATTTTAATGAAGCGTCTCTTAAGCTGACGATGAAACCAGTGCGTGTAGAAAAGGTTGAACCGCCAAGGGTAAATCTCGACCACCTGCCTAATGACGAGCAAGATAGAATCCGACAAGTGGTAAGTGAATTTGCTTCCTTATTTAGTGATATTCCAGGATTTACCCAGGTTACTAACCATAGTATTGACACAGGAGATGCATTGCCGGTTCGTCAAAAACCATACCGGTATGATAAGAATAAGGAAAAAATTATAGAATGGCATATTACCGATATGCTACGTAAAAAGATCGTAACGCCTATCTCAAGTAGTTATGCTAGTCCGGTGGTTTTATGTAAGAAAAATAATGATTATCCTTTGGAGCATCCAAAAAGGTGGAGATTCGCTATTGATTACCGTAAATTAAATTCCATAACGAAATATCCGGTATATCCGTTACCGATTATAGAAGAAATTTTAAGGAACATAAAATCAACCAAATTTATGACAACTTTAGACTTAACGAATTGTTATTTTCAAATAGGGATCAGGCCTGAGGACGTGCCTAAGACTGCTTTTATAACCAAGTCTGGCACTTATGCATTTTTGCGAATGCCGTTTGGCCTTTCAGGCGCCCCAGCAACATTTCAGCGATGCATGGACATTGTGTTAAGACCTGTTCTCGGAAAGTCCACATTTATCTATTTAGACGATATCATTATTACTAGTGATAATCTAGACCAACATGTACAGGATTTAAGACAGGTGTTTTCTTTATTAAATGAGGCCGGTCTAAAAGTTAATGTCGAAAAATGCAAATTTGCAGCCCCTGAATTAAAATATTTAGGTTACAAAATATCGCAAAAAGGGATCGAGACAGATGAATCAAAAATAATCGCTGTACAAAAGTATCCGACTCCAAACACGGCAAAGAAGCTCTCTTCTTTTCTATGACATTGTTCATATTATAGGTCCTTTATAAAAGATTTTGCGGCTATCGCTGAGCCATTGTTAAAATTAAAAAGGAAAAAGGCAAGATTCTCGTGGACGGCCGAAGCCAATAGTGCTTTCGAAAAATTAAAACAAGCATTAACGCAAGCCCCTGTGTTGAAATTTCCTGAAAAGGATGAAAATTTAGAAATTTCAGCGGATGCTTCGGATTATGCGGTAGGAGCGGTACTTTCGCAAAATCAGCAGCCAGTAGCATTTTTTAGCCGAACTTTAAATCAAACACAAAGAAACTATTCCGCGACCGAGAGAGAGGCACTTGCAGTTCTGTTAGCAGTGCAAAAGTTCCGAGTCTATTTTGGAAAGGCGCCGATAACAGTATATTCTGATCATGCGGCGGTAACTAGATTGTACTCTGGAAAAAATTTATCCCCAAGGTTAATAAGATGGGCACTCAAGCTGCAAGAATATAATCTGGTAATCAAGCATACCCCCGGAAAGGAAAATATCGTAGCAGATGCCCTGTCACGAATTAAATTAGACGAACAGGGTAATACCGTAAAAGTTGCAATGCTGACAGCGTGTACAATAAATTCCCGAGAAACTGTAATAACCGAACTGGGTAAGGATCCTGAGTTTGGAAGTATTTATGAGTATTTGAAGGATCCTGAAAATTTTAGCCACCAAGATATTGTGGCGATAAGAAATAGGGCGGCCCATTACGAACTAATAGATGGTCTATTATTTTATACAAAAACTACGAATTCCAACAACGAATTTCGACCTGTTATCCCAGCTAGTCTTAGATTAAATATCCTGCAAGAGCTCCATGACAGCCCTTTAGCTTCTCATGCTGGTATTCGAAAAACTACTCAACGCGTACGCGAGGCAGTCTACTTTCCTGAACTGCAAAAGTTAACAAGGGCGTATGTCCAGTCCTGCCCAACATGTCAAGCCGTTAATTATATTAATTTCCGCCCGGCCGGGTTTCTAAATAGTATTAAATCCGAATTTCCAAATGAAATAATCGGCATCGATTTATTGGGCCCTTTCCCAAAAAGTCAGTTAAACAAAAGTCGCTATCTCCTTGTTATAGTTGATCATTTTAGTAAATGGACCGAAATTGTTCCCTTAAAACGAGCCTCCGCGAAATTAGTTACCGATTCTATTTTAAATAAATATATTTTAAAATACGGGGCGCCCCTAAAAGTTATATCGGATAATGGTCCTCAATTTGTAAGTAATATATTTGAAGACATGTGCCAAAAACTGGGCATACGTCATTTAAAAATGGTCCCGTATCGGCCGCAATCAAATATAGCGGAACGGGTCAACAGAAATATAGTGAAAATTATCCGTAGTTATGTTAAAAATTTTCATAAAAGCTGGGATAACTATGTCAATGAATTTGCTTTCGCCCTTAGGACCGCAAAACATGATACAACGGGCAAAACTCCTGCTGAGTTATTTCTAGGCAGAAAGGTTATAACACCGTTAGATAAACTATTTTATGTGCAACAAAGAGCCCCAGAATTTAAAATGGGTGATATAGAAAAACTAATAAAAGAAGCAAAAAAGAATACGGAAGTAGCACAAAGAAAACAAAAATTGTATTATGACTTGAAACGACGGGGAGTAACTTATAAAGTAGGGGATGAAGTACTAAAAATTAAGCATTCACTTTCTTCAGCACCAGAAGATAAAACTGCCAAATTTTTTCCACGCTTTGAAGGACCATATGTTATAGAAAAAATAACTCACGCTGTTGTAGTGTTAAAGGCAAGAAATGGTGAAACCTGTTCCGCAAACATTGACCAGATAAAACCATTCTATGACCGTAATAAAATGCAAATCTTTTCAGATCTTTTGCAGGATCCGGTACGGCAGACACCGCAGGTACAAGTTCCAGAGGTGGGAAAACGACAAGTACAAGGGCAAGCCAATGAGAGACAGAAGCAAGTGAAAAGAAAATTGCCCCGCGGAAAAATTGAAGGTACAAAGAAAAAGAAGCCGTTCCACCGTCCAAAAAACAGAGTTCACGAACACCCCCAGAATGAAGAAGGGAGAAGGACGACGTATGTGGAAAAGACCGGGAGAAAGGACGGCAACTATAACCCGGCTGTGAAACGGAAGATTGACTCATCCGACAGAACTCTCCGCAGCAAAAGTCGCCGAACTGCGGAAGGGCCATCAGCGGCGGAGGAAAAAGTACAAGAAAAATTTGAACGGCCAACAACGAGGTCCAAGCAGGATCACGACAGAAGTTTCCCGGTTCCACCAAGACCAGCTGCCTTCAAACGGCCAAGACCACAAGCAGAGGACAGAAGGAAGATGTTCAAGGGTGGCCGTAGTGGTGAAAAACGGAAGCTTCCAGAGGAAAGCACTGAAGGGCGAGCCCGTACAAGAAGGAGGATCAACCAAGCTACGGTCTGCAGCACCTTTAAAGACTGGGCCCAGAAAAGGATGTCTGAATATTACAAAGATAAGTAAAATTTTATGTTACTTTACAAACTTAAGTTAATCTTTCATTCTTACTGCAAGTGGCAGATTTCAAGAAGTTTTACCTCATGCGAGGTCTACCTTTATCGCCAAAAGGGCGAGAAATGAGTTGTGACCGATTTTCTTATTATGTTTTTCAATTACTCGCGCGTAAAACTAAAGTTGATGTATAATAGCGTTGTATAAAGACTTAAATATTGTAAAAAGTTATTGTATAAATTTTATTTAAAACATTCTAACAAGAAAGAAGTTTTAGTCTGAAAGACTTTTTGAAATGTAGTATTATTTCAATGTAGAAAGAATTGGCACTTGCTTTGAAAAGAATAGAAGTTAACAATGTACTACTAATGTATGTTTTCAAATGTGTAAAATTAACGGCATCTTGATATGTTCTTGTATACATGTGAACTGTTATTTTGAATGTTTAGAAATAACGTGATATGGTAAAAGTGAAAGTAATGTTAAAAAATTTGTTATTCGTGTGACTGTAAAGATTAAATCATGGTGAATATGTGTTAAAGGTTGAATGATGTAGTTAGGCTCTCTGACGCTACACTTTAGAGTTAGCCACTTTCAGAATAGTACCTCAGGGTCTAGAGTTGAAATTAGGGTGTGTTAAGAGGTCTCGTATGTTGAATTTTAACACATTAGTGTTTTGATTGTAGGAGGAAGTGTTGAACACATAGACAGAAACACATTCGTGTTTGGTGTTTTTACAACACATGTCAGAGAGCACGGGGAGAGATAATTAAAATAGTCATGAATGAAATAAGAATGTTAAGAAAAGTATATTCTATATGTTATTTGCAATGTCATTCTGTAACATTTCATTAAACTAGTTTTCCTTCCAGATCTCTGGAAGGAACCAGAATTGAATAAAGCTCCTGTTTTGATGCAGTGCAGATGAAAAAGAAAAAAGATTGTTGTATATTCCGGGAGCTGCTATTGTAACAAATTTCTTTCTTTTAAAATTTTCTAGTTTCTAGCTAAATTATGATTGTAAAAGTTTGGCCTCGCGTTAGTTTCTAGAGCTAAAAGTTTTCAACAAGGTCGTTTTAGACCTCAGTTTCAAACTAATTAACTCTGGCGGGAAGTATGTAAGGATCTTAAGTTTTACTAACGTTTATTTTATTTTAAATCTTTACTATCACTTCTTATTTTCTACTTCCGGCCAGAATTATAAGCGTGAAGGAGTTTATGCAAAGTTGTCTGGCGAACGCCAAGTATTTAAGTGTGGCCTTTTTGCCAAGCAGAAGAGAGGAAGCCGTGAGTTCGAAGCAGGCCGCTTACCTTAGAAGTTACGCAGTTGCTACTTTGCCTTCCAGGCCAGAGGTTTTAATCCTCTTGATAAATTAAACGTATTGTAGTGTTCACAGTCTCTGTGCTACATACGCTTTCTGTTATTATAAGGCCAATCTTATTCTAAAGTTAAATTAGAGTTTAGTTTTATTTTGATATCTTTTAAGTTAGACCCCGAGTGGAGGGTCATTGTATTCCGAAGTACGGAAGTCATTGTATATAAAGAAAAAAATAAAGGGTTTTGTATACCCTTCGTCTGTATCCTGTCTACTTACTACAATTAGTGAACATAGCTTTAGTAAGCTCTCTGTTCTAGTCAGGTCATTGTATGTTTCCGAAGAAGGTTAGAAGAAACATTGAACCTGATAACAGTATGAAAAATCTGGAAGGTGATACTCGGCAATAAATGTGCTGCATTTCATCGCAAAATTCAGCGACGCCAGTAAAACAAACGAAAGTGTTCGAAAACTTATCCACATCTGAAGCCACTATACAAAAATTGTATGTGTGCCAATACAGCAATTTAAATTTTAAAAAAAAAACCAATTGCAGAAAACTTCAGATCAAGGAATAAGAAAGAATTGCATTGCCTCTATGTGCTTAAAAACTACGAAGCATTCTGCAGACTTTCGTGCCAAAATCAAGGTTGACAAATAGATTAATGCATTTTATTGTTTCTTTTAGAGTATATATTTCAAAATTATTAAAATAACTTGAACAAGTGTTTAATTGCTTAAAACATCAATAAAGTTCATTTATAAAGATATACAAGGAACTTCATAATTCATTCCTTTGGTGAACAACTGAAATTTACTAAATTACCTAACTTTATAACATTAAATATCTTCGTAACTGTGGTATTATGCTCTGTTTTATAAAAGCTTAACTACTTCTAAAAGCTTAATTACTTACTATTCATTTGTTATACATTAAAATATTTTCTGATTTATTTACTAAATGCGTAATCAGGGAAATTTTCCGTAACCGGCCCTTGGCTAATTTTTGGCCGCCATCTTGGATTTCAAAAACGCGCCAAGAGGCGCGTTTTTGAAATCCAAGATGGCGGCCAAAATTGTTTTCCCTGTCCGAGGGAAATCGGACAGGGAAAACAACTCTGACCTACCAAACCTGGAAAGAACAAGAAAAAACGAACTTACCGAATTTATGGTGCCATCCAGAAGGCTACTCATCGCTGTTCCTTCAGATATCTATCAGGATACCTGCAAATAATAAGAAAAACAAAATATATTTTTTTGCTGAGCACAAGTTTAAGAAATATTAAATGAAATTGTTTAAATTACATTAAATACAACTGCTTAGCAGAAATGCAAATTATAAAAAATATATATATATGATATTTTTTTGCTGGGCAAAAGTTTAAGAAATAATAAACGAAATTGCTTAAATTACATTAAATACAACTGCTTAATATTTTGAAATATGCGATTATAAAAAAAATATATATATATAATATTTTTTTGCTGGGCAAAAGTTTAAGAAATAATAAACGAAATTGCTTAAATTACATTAAATACAACTACTTAATGTTTTTAAATATACGATTTGCAGAAATCAGCTTTACAAAATAGTTTCATGCTTTAAAACTAAAAGAAATATCTATCATAAAATTAATCAAGAAACCTACTCTTTTATAAATACATAAACTATTTTTATAAATCTAGAAATACTTAAAAACGCTTAAAACATACAGTAAAAGCAAAAAAAAATTCTCAGTATCTAAGTAAGGGATAAGTTAAGTAATCGTTTTAAACTACGAATTTACTTTATTCTCGTTAGCATCCTCTGACAATATATGAAATTAAATTAAATTTATATCATAATATATATAAATAATAATATTAAATTGCATTAATAACAAATTAGCACTTACTTTGTACACGAGACATCCTTTCCGCGCGCGATCGATTTGGCGCCCAAAGTTACGGTTACTAGTTACGGTTGCAGTGAACGATGAACTCGGATCGTTAAGTTAATAATTTTGGCAAAATTTATTAAGAAGTTCTGCAAGTTCTTGTAAATAGAATTATTGAAATTAGAACTGCTATTTATTGCCAATAAACAAATATAAAATTGTTATATAGTATAATTTTTCTTATATTCCTACTCTTATGTTTATTCACAATCTACATTTGATTATATTTAAGGTCTTGTTTTTACAGTTCAGAATGTATAATTAATAATACTGCTTTCTAATTTGATTAAAATAAAATACAGTAAATTATTTCAAACAGAATGGTATAGGTTATTTCGCTGCAAACAATTATACTAAATATACTTATTTATGTACATTTGAGAATTTAGCGCCGAGCAGTTATTAATCATCCATGATGCTCTTCTGTCTGCCTATTTACAATTCTAAATTACATTTTTTGAAAGAAAAATTAAATTCAAGATTAAAAAAACTTTTTTTAATGAAAATGTAACTTTTTTAAAAGCTTCATTTATTAGCTAGAATGATTCCAGTTTACTTATCTGTATTATCACAGTGAATCAAATATTATTACTGGCTTATCAAACATTAATAACAGTATAAATAGAGCTTTGGCCCGATTGAATAAACGTAAGAAGACCAGCTAACAAAACTTGTAGCCGCATAATAGGGTTTTAAAAACGATGTTTGAAATTTCAGCTAATTTCTGTAATGCATCCCCGTCATTAACTCCACATGGATTGCCAAATATTTACAAAGGCACCTTCAATTTCGTAGCTTAATAGTAGCTACTTTTGCAGTTATTCCAGCAAGCCCTAGATCAGAAACAACAGCCATTTAATGCACATTGGTCTCAAGTGTCTTTCCAGTGCAGGATTTACGTATAAGCTACACATATAAGCTACTATTATATATAGCTTAGGGCCCCCACTTTCTTCGCCCCCCTAAAATTAAAATATAGTATAACAGACTTATAAAGGGCCCTATATTTCAAACAGCCTAGAGCCTTATCAAGTCTAAATCTAGCTTTGTGTCTTCCTCAGAAAGGAATTCGTGCTAAATAATTCATGTGAATATGGGAGCTTCGACAGAGGTTCATCATGCCCCAACCCATTGCTTTACAAAATTTCACTTAATACTCACATGCATGAATGACGTAATGGGCTGGAGCCACTCGGGTTGGAATCATAAACAGTGGCTCAGAGTCATGGGATTATCTTCAGAAATCATGTGAAATCTCGCCTACAAAAATCTTACTCTCCCATCTTGGGTAGTAGTAGGTATAGGCTCAGTAAACAGTCATCCACTTACATATTAAAAATGGCGAAGCGGTGTCACGCAACATGGGACTGAGTAGCAGTGAGTTCATCTGAATCCACAGTCTGCGCTGAGATCTAGAAGACCTCTTTATAAGAAAGGAGGAAAACTGAACTTACATAAGTGCATCCTTATGTAAGTTCAATTTTTGTTTTCATTACTGACTAATTAATTAAGCAAAGGATCAAATAAATCTTCGGCACCTTTATGCAAATTCACTTTACTGGACTTTATCATCTATAAATACAGCTTCTAAATTCTAGATCACAAGGGCTCTGTTAAAAGAATCAAGCAAGCCAACTAGATATCTAGTTTGCCTTGAATCAAGATGGTTTGATAAGGAGTACATCATAACTGGGCCGTTCCTAGGCCATTAGATGCCCGAGTACATTCGAGATTGCCGCCCCCAAATTTAAAACAAAATGCTCAATGATTAATTAAATTTATATTTCATACTCACTAAGTACTTACATATGACACATTGTATAACAAGTACTGACATAATATGACAAGTATTTACAATGAATTTGAAATATTTAGGTATCGCGGAAGTCCGGCCGCCCCTGATTTTAGAAGCCCGCTTACTTTTACGCTCTTCACCTTCACTAGGAACGGCCCTGCATCATAAAGATACTTGCACACCTGTGCAAATCGTTGTTGTTTGATAATCCTTGTTACCTAAAGAAATTGTTAGAAATGCGCCTGTCTTGAAGACGAGCGTCCCTGATGAGTATCATTTTCTAACTTCAGAAAAGCACTCTTCATAAAAGTGCATACTTATGTAAGTTCAATTTTTGTTTTCATTACTGACTAGCAGTGGAGTAGCTAGGGTGGGGCAAGGGAGGACATCTATCCCCGGGCGCAGAATTCAGGGGGCGCGAAATTGATGTTAGGAAATTTTAGAATGAAATGTTTTCCGTTCTTGACACAGAGAAAAGGGCGCAAAATCTTCGGTTGTCCCCGGGCGCCGAAAACCCTAGCTACGCCTCTTCTGACTAATTAATTAAGCGAAGGATCAAATAAATCTTCGGCACCTTTATGCAAATTCACTTCACTGGACTTTGTATAAATGTACCCTTTGAGAAATGTGTGACGAGCGTTTCCGTAGAAAGATCTTGTTTTTCACAAAAGTGCCGAAAATTAATTCCATCCACTGCATCATTAATTAACTAATCTGCAATGCAAATGAAAACCCCATTCGCATAAAGAGACCTGCCTTAAATTGTCCGTATCCTTACAGAGGTTGCATTTTTCAAAATTATAGATTGATTTTTTGTAAGGTTCACATGCCTTTATGCCAAGGCACCCTTACAAAGAATTTTATTTTTTCGAACAGCGATCGATCTTTATAAAGGTGTATTCACCATTATATCTGGGTGCTATTATGAAGGTGTCTCTAAGAACCACCGCAAAAAAATACCATACATCGCAGATTATCATCGCAATAACTGGGCACATTGCAGATAAAATTAAAGAAAGGCAAGGTGAGCTGCATAATATCCATTGATTCTAGATACTCCTGTTGGAGCCACAATTGCATATATGTTTGTGCATTTTAATTTTGGTATAAGCATATACACAGCTTCCATAACATGCGACCCATCCTCCTATATACCAGGTGTTTCGGTTGATCTTTGCCATTTGACATTCTATATTCTTACCCTGAAGAGACCATGTTCATTGAAACAGGTTCTGATGCAAATGTGCAAACATTAATATTATGATACACATGTGGTTGGGCACCTTTTCCCATACATTCTTACAGTGGCTCCTCCATTGCCGTCAGCTGTTTGATACACGAAGTGAATGCCTGCAAACTCTGAATTCGTAAAACGGTATATACTCTGTGGTTGGAATCAGAAAGCTCTCCAAGTGCCTACCAGGAGCACTGGTACTAAATACAGATTTATCTGTTTTTCCATTTCTGGCCTTGTTGCTCCATATAAATACGGTTTATTTCGTTTGATTTTTATTAAAGATGAGTCAGCCTGTATATATAACAGAAAGATGAATTGTATTTTGCGATGCATATGAGAGGTTATCTTTAAAGTGGGGGAACTTAACAAAGCAAGGTTATTCGTAATTATGTCATAACGAAAAAAAAATTGTTTTTAATATTATATAATCCTAACTAATATTATAAATGCGAATGCGAGTTTGTTTGTGCGTTTGTTTATTACCCTTTCACTTTTTAATTACTTAACCGATCACCATGAAATTTTCAAGAAAGATGAGAAAAGGTTATAGGCTATATAATGTAACTTATCAGTTGAAACTTAAACTATACAATAAGTTTTATAGTTAAAATGATTGCCGTTGTATAAACATTAAATGTTAAACGATATAAAAGTTTGTCTGCGCGCACAGGTGCTTGGCTTGTCTATAAAATGTTTGCGTGGCTTAAACCACGCAAACATTTTATAGACAATAAATATTTAATAAACATTTTATTTATAACCTTTTCTAATATACAGGGGCATAGCTAGAGTTTCCAGCGCCTGGGGACAACTGAAGCATTTGCGCCCCATTCTATGTGCCAAAAATGGAAAACATTTCATTCAAAAATTTCGTAGCATCAATAAGGCGCCCCTTGGATGCTGGGCCCAGAGACAGATAGCCTCACCCTAGCTACGCCACTGCTAATATATCAAAAATATTTCTTGAAAATTTCATGATGATCCGTTAAGTAATTAAGGCGTGAAAGCGTAACATTTATAAATTTTTCCTTGTTTAATTTTATTATTTGAAATCCTTCAGGATTTACGGGTTTCGGGTCATCTTTCACAAAAATTTTTCAGTCATTAAGAAAATATACGTAGCAGTTTTACTAGATTTCATGGCGATACTCTCCACGTAAATACAAAATATCCGCGTTCTATAGGTATAGAAGAAGGGCAGTATTTACTGAAATTTTACGCAGAGTGTATTTTTAAAATTCACGCGAAGTTGAAACTTATTTAAGGACATTCACGCTAGCGAAGCCGTGGGTAAAAGCTAGTAAAACTATAAAACATGAAGCCACATTAAATTAATTAACTGGAAAACAAGGGGCCCACCAGCGGCCGAGCGGTAACGTCGCTGAACACTGGTAGTTCGGTCCGAGGTTCGAATCCCGTGAACGGGCTGGCTGCATGGGTGTTTTCGTGGTTTTCCCCATGTGTGACGTGTATACGAGCCAGTTTCCCTTAAAAAGTCCTCCACGAAGGCATCCCTCCCTTAATGCAGATAGCCCTCGAGTGCTTTGCCGTAATTTAATAAGCCAAACGAAGTCTGAGAAAAACTAATCATTATTAATAGGAAGAGTTATAGGTATTTTTTCCTCTTTAAAGCGGTCTTTAATGGTATAATCGGAAGCCCGCCCGCCTAGAAATCATGAGGTTAGGAGTTCGAAACTCGGCGAGGGCAACGTATATTTTCCCTGCCTATTGGCGCCTGAAGTAAAATGTGGTAGCCTATAATATGTCACTATCAGGATTTAGCAACTGATCCTTACCTTCCTTGTCGCCCTAGAAGTGGGGGAGAATGCAAGGAATTTTCTCCTTTATTACCGCAATGGAAAATTTGGCTAGGGTATTGCACCTTTTTCATATTCTGGCTAGGCAGAAGAGTACCAGGGGGAGCAGAACAGCCAAGCCACTGATTAAGAGGAGAGGCCTCCGAAGAACCTTAAGTTTTTAAGTATATATTAAAAAAAAATGAAGCTAAAATGTGGTCTGTATTGGGAGAATCAATCCCTAACTCATAATTGGCACTAAAGATATCTTTGGGACGGTGTATGTTTCAGTTGCTCCATGCTAGAGAAGCTTTTTGAAGTTGAAGTGGATTAAAAGCTATCTTCGATCAACAAGGTGCCAAGATTTAATGGCTTGTCAGTCTTTTTGCATTGAACATCCGGTAGCTAAACATGTTAATGAATTTTTGACAAAACTATAAACAAACTTTCGTAAGTCAAAATTCACTAAAAACAGTTATAGCTTTTTTATTTTTAGAAAAGTTAACAATATTTTTTAAATCATCAAAAATAGCTGATTAATAAGCATTTTTAAATATAAATTTGTTTTCTAAATGTAATTTTTCCCCTTAATCTTAAGACTTGCTTTTCAAATCAATTCAAATATTTAATTTTAATTAAATAAATGTTAATTTTATATTTGTGTTGACATTTTGTATGGTGATCATTCCGATATAGGGTGACCAAGTGAGATTTCCATCCTGAGCATCGATAATTAAGTCTTGCACTGCAGATAGAATTTTGCATATTTGCCCTATTTCTTACTTTGACAAATGTAATGATTTTACAAAATTACATGTTCTATTTGTACAACTTTTCCATCCTTAGATCAGTCAATATACTAAGCATAAAACCTATTTCAAACATTCTGCGTGTGTGTATTTATGTTTTATTTAAGCTAATAGAAAATATTTAATAATGGAAATTTCCTTCATCCAGAGTCAGTTTACAATTCATAAAAGATAATAAGATTAATACCAGTAATAATGTATAAATAATGTAAATAATGAGTAAAATGCATAATATATTTTAATAAATGAAGCTGGAAATTGCAGATGTGTGAATCTTGAAATAAATACTGATAACCAAAAAAACAGAATAGAAATTTGTGCTTATTTGAAAAGTGAATAATACAGGCAAAGTTAAAATAAAAATAAACATTATCAATGAACAGTAACATTACTTATACTACATTAAGGGGAAGCAAATGTGTATATGTAAATGTGTGCATTAGTGGTATTTATGACTTTACACTGAAATTCTGATTCCCCCATGAGGGGGGGGATCAGAATTTTTTTTAATAGGTAAAGAAGCTAATGGGATAAATGAAACTAAGGGAATTATTGATATGTTGTCCTCTATTAAAGACATATGTGTTATTTTGTTCCATTGGCTAATTCATTTTCACATTGGACTTGTAATTGAATTTTAAATTAAGAATGAATCTGTGTGCTTTTTCAGGGAAGGGAAGTTATGCTTTATAAAATTATAAGTATGCAATATTTACAATTAAACAGAAAATGAGAGGTGTATGAAAAAATTACAAGAAAAAAAGGGAATTTTAAATTTTTTGACAGGATGAAATTTAAAATGCTTATCAGTCATGGTTAATAAAACTTAGCTGAATATTAAATATATGTATCAAATTTATTGAGAATAAAAATTGAAGCTAACAGAATGATAATAATAAATTAAAAAATTTATTTACATGCATACAATTTTATGTTAAATATACAGAAAATTTTCATACGAGAATACAAGAATAAAGAATTGTTTTATTAAAGAGTCTTGAAATAACTGTAGCTTTTTCTTTCACTTTTGAATTCAATAACTCTTAAAATTATAGTGATATTTATAAAAGCATAATAAAAATAATTTGATTAAACATTCCTTTTACATATTAGGCCAATTAATATTACATATTACAGCTCATGAAATGTTTCTGGTATGGAAAAAAGGATCCTTCTAAAAAATTTTCTTTACATATATATAACTAAAAATGTATCAGTTCATTTTTTCTATAATTATGTTTTATGAAAATATTCTTAAACTATTGAAAAGAATGAAATTTCCTTCATTTTCAAATGATTATGAGATGGATTTTAATGTAATGCTGATAAAGAAGATATTTTTAACATTAAAACAGAAAAATCTAAAATAGCTAAAACATATACACCTTGGATAAAAATTTGCGAGGAAAAAATTATAAATATTAATGAAAATAAAATTTTCATAGCACATAATTTTAGCATTTTAGTAAAAAATTATAAAAATTGCATCATTATACTTTACATACAGCCACTTTACTGAGATATTTATTTCAATATTAAATATATAAATTTCATGTTTCATTTCCTATTTATCTATTTCACTATCTTCTAATTTGACAAATTTTGTCTCAAATCTCAGATAATGCATTAATTCTAGATTCAGCAGCAATTACTTTCACAAAACATATATGAAATTAACAAGATGCTATTAATTTTGCACGAAGGCTTTCCATATAAAATTAACTTCTCAGATTTTCTACATTTATATAGTTCTATATAAAAAGAGCATTTATTTTGGAACATAATGACCAATATGAAGTAATAATACATAATTTATAATTTTAATAGTCACAGCATACTGAGATATTACATTTGGCTCATTGTAGAACCATAGCCTGCATACCCAGCAATGCAATCATTACCATCCAATGATACAATCATTTTGCTTATCATATGATAAGCTTGCTTTAAATTGATTTCATTAAAGGGTAAAATAGAACACCTGCCATAGCTTTTGAGTTTATTGCCATATAACTTTATCGCACTAAGCACAGCAACTGAAAAATTGGTCACAAGATTTGTGGCTTAATTGTCTGATTTTCCGAGATTTAGGTATTAAGTTTTTATTTTGACTGACATTCCTCTTTGGAATGTCACTGGGTTTGCTTGATGCAGCTACTTGCCCTGAAGATGGTTAGCTTGGCTGTTCACAGCTTTAATGAAGCTTGCCGCAGGGTGGTGAATTCTACTGCATAACTAAGCAAATAGCTCCTTCACATTTACAAGTCTGCTGCTTCTGCACACCTAATCAGCTGGAAGGGATAAAAATTATAAACATAAATAATTACAAAATCGATTCACAATAAATTTTATATTTTAGTTAATTTATTTATTGAATAAAATAAATGTGAAAGTAATTAGAAAGCAGCACTGAATTAAAATATTAGTAATACTCATAGTGTAACAACGCTGATACTGCAAATGCTAAATTAAACGAGTATTGGGACTTTAAAGCATTAGAAATGAGTGAGTGTTGCATACAAAGGTTAGCATTTTGGATGCATAAATTCATGTCACACATAGAGAAAATTATGAAAACTTCCATGCAGCCAGTCTATTTGGCAGGATACACAAGTAATAAACATGTTTAATAATGAAACATAATAAAAATATTAATAATTAATGAGGGAAAATTTATAGTTTTGTTCTTTTTATTTAAGTTAATATTTCTATTGTGAAAACTATTCACTTTCTCTTTGCCAGTACTAAACATTAATTCTGAATTATAATAAATTTTCTAACTGCTCTGTTATTCATTCACAATAGTAATGGCTTGAGTTAATTTCTTCTGCGTTTATTTCATTTATAACCTCCCAAAGTTTTTCAACTACATTTTATCCTATAGTTCTAATCTGAGGTAATGTGCTGCAAATATCAAATGTTAAACTGTCATAATAATAATACTATAGACAACTGAAGTTAACAAGCACATATTGTAAAGCTTCAATCATATGCAGAAGTGATTTATATGCAAGTACAGTCAAAAGTCGTTAATTCGGACTCGTCGGGACTTCGGCGATTCCGGATTATCGATTTTTCCGGATTATAGATCATCAGTTTAAATCTGGTAAGATGGCATGCAGAAATTACAAAATTAAAAATATGAAACCATAATTTATGAAATAAAGAACAATTATGATCTAAAGGGTATCAAAATTTACAAAAAGAAAAAGCTTAATATTTATTTGTTTACTTTATTAAACATTTATTTCAATGTAAGTTGCTTCGTTTCATGTGATAACACTTTCTCTTTAATTCTATTAAACAGACATAATTTCTCGTTTAGTTACAAAGTTCCGCTGTTCAAGTCCTATAATTGCTGTGTTGAGAATACCGACTAATTTGTCAATGGAAATGTTTTCGTTTTCAATAACCTCTGGGTCACTTTCTTCACTATCGAAAGCGAATTATAATGACGAGGAACTTGATTTAAATCATATCAAAGACGGAGTACATAGACATGAAATACTATACTTAGTAAAGCCAAATAAAATAAAAACATCTGCCCTGAAGATAAGGATAGTGCTGACAGATCAACTTCCAATACACGGCGTGAAACTGATAAACAGATTTCGAATTTCAGAACATACTTTCGCTTTGTAGATATAAATTACATATTAGTAAATATATATCGGAAATTCTATTTGACATAATCGAAAGTTCAAGCTTACTTTTATGAAATTGTTCTAAAAGTCTGCAAAAAATAATAAGCAGGATCCAATTCAAAGATTAAGGAGCAACGCAATGTGCAACATTAACTGAATCAGATAATTTTAGCTTAGCTTATACCTCCGTTACGCATTAAACGCGCATGTGCACAAACATATTCGCAGCCGTAAAGGTCTTACGCGCACTCTTAAACACCTGTGCGCATGCGTGAACGCAACGCATGCGCAGAAAGTTTGTAGCTTTGAGGTCCGGATTATAGATCATTCCGGATTATGGGTGTCCGAATTAACGACTTTTGACTGTATATCTTTATCATTTGGCCAATTTGAATTCAACAAAATAATCTAATTTTCATAACTTTCTCAATTTTTATTGTCTGCAGATAATCAAAACCATTTTTAAAGAGGGACTACTGCACATTATTGTTAAGAAATATATCACATTGACATTCTTCAGCTTTATTACTTTTTAACTTTAACAAATTAATATTTAAGTACTAAAAATTAAATATAACACAGTTATAGCTCTGAAGCTATGTGACAGATGCGACGAGCGAAAGCTCTGAAGTCAGATTCCAATCAGTCTGGGTCGTTTGCATATAAAACAATACATGTGAATTCTAGTTAAATAGAACCAATGACTAAAAAGCACTTGTTTTAAAAAATACATAATAAAAATGTATTTTTCATATTACATATCAATACAAAATAGCATATTAAAATAAAGTCGTAGCTGCCCGGATGGTATAGTGATTAGGGAAGCCTGAGTACAATACTGAGGGACCCGGGTTCGAATAACGAACAAGGCATGGATGTAAATTATCTGTCCCTTCATAGGAGGCAAAGGTGGCCTGCCTATTAGGTGCCTCCATAATAGATCACCATATCTGATTTTAGGAGTGGCCAATGCCGGCATAGGCAAGCACCCACCATTGGAAACAAAAAGTACATGTGCAAGAAATGGAGTTATTCTGATGCTAATGGTTTCATAAAATTAATTATTCTTTTCTGATAACTCGATTCATAATTATAATGTGGGGAAAAAAGAAGAAATATAGAATATCAAATCCCATTTACTTTCCTGAACCAAAGTATGAAAGTAACAGCACAGTGTATAAAAATGTTGAACAACTGCATCGTCTGTTAACACAGTTATAACTGAAGTACTGTTTTGAAGAAGGGTATGGAGTTTTATGGCAATTAGCATATACTTTGATGCTTCTTATTTCATTAAAGCTAATTCTTATATATAGGCATAGTAATGTTTTGTTCATCAGCATTTTATGAATTATTGACAATTTCAAAACAACAAGTATAAATATGCAAAATAAAATAAGGAGCTGTACGACTTAAAGCTCATATAAATTGGAATACCTTATGTTGGAGCATTGCTGAACTCATACTTAAAACAGAATAAAATGATAAATGAAAATCAAAACACTACTATATATGCACTGTATGTTACTTCCTTATTAAAGCAGACAGTCTGGATATATTTAAAAGTTACAAGTTACAAATTTGGTGATTCAATCAGCTTATTTTGTTATGGTGTCTTTATTAAACAATAATCAAATGTCACCTATGGATATTCTAATATATTTTAAGAACATTAGGCTTAAATAAAAAGTTAAACTTTACCTTTCTGGATTTTGGAAAGCCTAACAGATTTCAGTTCACAAAAGTCCCATTTATTGCTATTACAGGCCACACATCGAGCAAAAGCTTTCATTGAAGGGCAGTTCAACCTGAAAAAAGAAATTAAATCACCATTTAAAATTTCATGATCAGGGTAACAATACAAAGGTTTAGCACTTGGCTTATAAATAATCCTGCTCTTTCAGAAAAATTCAATTGCCATGACAATAGATTTAGGTTGGTAACAATTAGGACAATAGATTTAGGTAATTGTAAAAAAATGTTATGCCCTTTCCAGGAAAAACATGAGCACACATATTTACCATATAACATATTCCTCGAAGTATAACACAATGGCTTCAAATCACATTAATTAGAAAGTTTGATTTTATTTCTACTTTAACCAGGTTGCCTTCATGGCCATATGACATACAATATATTCTTTAAAATAAAGACTAATGTAACAGATTCAAATAACAAATTTAAAAGTTTTGCCCCATAAGTGAAAACATAACTTTGTGAAATAAATCTTGCATCCAATTTAAGGCCATGAGAACTGATGTTTGACAAATACTAAAGAAAGTTTATTTATATTTTTGATGCATTAGACATGAACCTGATTTAATCAAAAAAACTTTAATATGGGGGATAGGTTGGAATAGCTTTAACTTCTTTGATAAGCTGAAGCATGTTTAGAACAAAATGTTTTTATGACAAGTAAATTTCCATCATTTGCAAATCATTATATTATTAGAAAATACATTTTAATGAGATACTAACAACTATGACATTTTATGCATAAAAAGAGTAAAAATTAAGCCAGTTATCATTTGGCTTTGTGGTGTCATCGAAGCTTTGCTTCTTCTCCCAGCATAAATTCTTTGGTGGTACACTACTATACTGTCAACAATATTGTTTTCATATTAGTTCCACAACAGTAAATTAACATGTTCCAGTTCAGAGTTTGAATGCATCTGAAATGTTTTGTGCACAGTTTGAATTTAAGAAAAATCTCTTTCTTTCAGACTTATATTTTCAGCTTAATATTCTAATGATTTACTTTTTTTGAAATCGTATACTACAGCTATATCCATTTGACTTTGAAGGGAAGATTAATAATTTTTATCTTCTTATATCCTACCCATATATCTTTCTTTCTAAGTAGCTATGTGCAGAGTTAAAAAATGTATAGACATATAAAAATAATAAGGATAGCTTAATTATTTTTATTGAGAAAAATTAAATGTGCATAGCTATATATGTAAGAATACATAATTAAATTAGTCCAAATCATATTTAATGCATCTCCATATCTATTTTAATATTTTCATTTAATATGTATTTAAATGCACTAATCATTTTATCATTAGAATTCTAGTAAAAGTAAGAAAAAAGCTATAATAAATTAAATCTGTTGTTGTTGGTATCATTTTAACTTTGCCCAGTTTGTCTTCATGGCAATAGCAATATTTATAACATATATAATACCTAAAAAAGGAACATTTTGTTATGTTAATAATAATAATTTGCTGCATTTTTTAACTCCCCAAACCCCATAAACGTTTTGCGAAAATATAAAAAACTTTATTTTCTTTTACCGTAATAATCCGTAATGTTCGTTGCGAAAATATAAAAAACTTTATTTTCTTTTACCGTAATGTTCGAAAAATAAACCCCATAAACGTTTTGAGAAAATATGAAATAATAATGATTTGCGACTTTCAAACTTTATTTTCTCTTACCGTAATGTTCGAAAAGTAAACAGAAAATTTCCCTTTTCCTCCTTCAGGAAAATTCCCTATGTGGGTTGCAACAATTATCAGGGTTACCATATTCTGGCGCACGTACGCTCACTTCCGATGTAAACAAATCCGCAATTTCGCCAAGTGCCGGTTATGGAAACATCCCCCGTAATCAATTATCAGGATTACTAAATGTATTAAGAATTTCTATACATGCTTGTGCAGTGTGAATGCATGTTCGTGTAATGAAGTTTGATTTTCATGAACGAAAAAGAAATACAATCTCCGAATAAGTACTTTTTTGTTTTCCAGTTCCTGTGTTTAGCTGTAAAAGTAAATTCACTTCAAGTATGTGTCTGTGCAATTTTGACGATGTAAATGCTGAAATGTATGTATAGTAAAATTTCAACAAAAAAAATATCCGGAAAGCTCTTGAAATTTTGGATAGCCGAGCATATAAAAAATGAAATATTGTAATAAGTGAATGGAAGAATAAACTACTAGTCTAAAATCAGAAAAACAGTTCATCTTATTTGTATCAACTTGACTATCAAAAGCCAATATTTAATATTATGCACGATTTTGAAAAAAATGTATGCTGCTGATCTTTGGAATATGATAACGGGTGATTTTTACAATTGTTGTTATGTGGATTAAGACTGCAAGTTGAGACTTTAAATATGAACAATAGTAATCTGAAAATTTGAAGTAGTAATTTTATATCCAACAATCTCTGCCAAATAACTTCTGTTTTAAGTAATTAAAAAATATATTTTTAACCACTTATTTTTAATTTTATAAAGTACATTCTATAATTTAAATTTTATTTACTTTCATCTATTTTTAATGTTTGCCATTATAAATTTCATACTAGTATGTACTTTTTTAAGATTTCATAGTTGCTAATTAAACTTCCTTTACAATTTATTTAGTTATTGTATACATGCATTTATATTTTATGTAAGAAAGGGATTTATGTGCAACAGATATACAGTGAAAATCATTTAACACAAAACTGAAGGGACTGAAATATTTTTTCGTGTTAAAGAATATTGAAAAGAAAAAAGCATATATTCAACAAAATTAAGCTTATTAGAGTACATTTTATTTACATAGATATGTATATATGCATGTATTTAATAAAAACCAATGAAACAAAAATATCCACAAGAACTTAATGGAATTTAATACAAAATTTTCAAGTTTTTGAAAAACAAAACATTTATTGAGTTTTGGGAAAATAATCTGATACTTTTCTTTGCATTGTCTTTTTTAGCATCAAATTGTTCAATGTCAAACATTTTGTTATTCATTTCACCATTGGAATGTGGGTCTAAATCTTATTTGTATCAACTTGACTATCAAAAGCCAATATTTAATATTATGCACGATTTTGAAAAAAATGTATGCTGCTGATCTTTGGAATATGATAACGGGTGATTTTTACAATTGTTGTTATGTGGATTAAGACTGCAAGTTGAGACTTTAAATATGAACAATAGTAATCTGAAAATTTGAAGTAGTAATTTTATATCCAACAATCTCTGCCAAACAATCTCTGTAATTTTATATCCAACAATCTCTGCCTGTCCATACTTTTTATAATATTCCTCATTTCGGATGACGTGAGAACAAGAACTGCATTCATTTTATTTTCGTCATCAGAATCTGTATCAATGATATCTTTTTAGCTTTGAACAAATTCCAAAATAACTTTGTCTGCCATAATTGTGGCTGTACACACATTATCATAAACTACTGCAACGAATTCTTCCGATAGTACAGTAGGACAGTTCATTAATACAGAAACTTTCTCAAACACTTCATTAAGTGTCAGCTCAGTTTCAATATCCTACTTCTCCATTTCTTTTGGCGCCGAAGAATCTGATACTTTTGAGAATCGTGTGTAATGAAAATAATTTTCATTCATCCTTGGAGTCGCTGAATTCTATGCAGTGCAACATATGAGCCAAACTCACTAATTTTTACTCACACTGCCATGTACTCATCACTGAATTCCAAAGCTAACTGATGAGAGATGAGATGTTTGTGTGGCGTTTGTAGACGTGGAAGGCGAAAGTACCGTAGATAAACAAAACTGGCTCGTGTCACAGGCTATTCCGAGGGTATTTCAAAGCCAAATTAGCCTCTTTACTACGAAACATGTGAAACCGCCTCTCTTTCATTTCACACCCCGCTTAAATCTCGCCAGCGATGCCAGTGTTTTCTGTATTTTGTTCATTTCCAGAAAGGATATCTTTTCGTGTTAAGAAAAACAACATGCATGAAAATACATAGTAGTTTGTCGGGAGCGTTGCATTATTTTGTGTTAACCGATATTCCACGTTAAAGGTATTCCACTGTATACAGATGTGTTTGGACTATGTATATACAAATAATTTTTTAAAAGGAAAATTTATAATCCTTCCAAAATTTTTGTGCATTATGCTGCTAAAAATTGATCAGTAAATATATAAAGAAGAACCAATTTTTCAGAAAGAATAAAAATTGAAATTCAAATTAACTTGATAAAATCCTGTTTAGACTAGTTAAATTGGAAGATATTTTTAATGATTTTACTTTCCCCTCCCATTTTCCTTTGCTACTGCTGTTTGAATAAGAGGTTCTAGTAAAGTTTTGTGTTAAAATTATTTTGAACTTTCAAAGATTTTCCACTGCAGGATTTTAATTTTTTCTACATTTTTAAGGGCATGTTTTCTTTCTTTCTTTTTCGATTCTTTTTAAACTAGAAAAATATTTTTAAATCGAAAGATATTTTCAATGATTTTCCTTCGCTTTGAGGAGGACTAGAATTTTTTGGTGAACTATTAAGATAAAAAATATATTGAAATGGTTCATCAGCTGATTCTGGATACAGAAAAGCAAGGATTTTGTTTTAGAAGGGGAAATGTAATTAAATTCAACATACCTCCTCTTGACGATATTATGTTAAAGTTGGTTGGAAATCCTCACCTTTTTCTTTTATACTACTTTTTTGGTTTTTCTTGTGATGATTTATTTTAATATGTTGACTGCCGTGGGGGTCACCGGTGACCTGCACTCGACTTGGCAACAGCGCCGTGGGTGCCACTCGCAACGCGACCAATAGTAAAATACATAATCAGAATAAATATTGATACTGATAAATTTTTAAATAGTACCATTGTTACTATTACGGTTTGAAGAGTAATAAATCATAAAAATTTAAATTATAAATCACAAAAATGGTCTACAGATGTTTGGAGGAACATAATGTTATTATATAACATTATGTTCTGTAGATAATATTTCAACATAATATATATTGCATAATAAAAATTTCAAGTTGGCGTCATGCACAAATCACGTAAAATGCACGCGCCAGTCAACGTGTTAATTTTTACATTTTAAATTATTCTTGTTAATTTTTACATTTTAAATTATTTTACATTTTAAATTAATTTTTACATTTTAAATTATTTATAGGATTTTATGAAGATCATTTGAACTTCAATTTTTTAGTCTTTGTGAAAAGTTGTTTTCTAAATTTCTGTACATACTATATATAAGAACTCCTACACTTCTAGAAAAAACTAATTTATATATTTATTTATCCCAAATTTTCATTTTGAAACATTTTAGTACATGCTTTTCCTCAATATTTTAAAAGTTGATTTTTTGTTGAACTGAAATATGTAATATGGAAAAATTCTATCAAAAAACATAACTCAGAATCAAAACAGGAGATAAATAGAGATCATAATAATGTGGGGTATTTGATTCTCTTCCCCTAATTGTCATTTGAAACATTTTAGCGTGTTTTTCCATTCAGCTGAAACAGTAAAAATATAGAAAAATTCCCACAGAAACATAATTCGACTGAGAAACAAAACAGGCAAAAAAAATGGGTTGGCATCAGGAAACTGATTGGTTTAAAACAGAGCTTCTTAAACTTTTTTACAGTCGTGACCCTTTTTTATCATAGATTTTTTCCACGACCCCAAAATATTTATGAAAATTTTGTGCGACCCCATAAGCATTGCGAAAATCTGACACACGCGCGAGTGAAACTCAATTTTTTCACTTGTATTGTAAGATAGTATTGCAGTTTTAGGTCATTATCTTTAATTTCTTATTTTAAGAATGTGAAAATTTTAATTAACAGACGAAATAACAGTGTCACGTGCAATGTAAAATGAACATCTATATTATAAACAGAATACGTTGAAACATTTTTGTTTTTCTCTTTGTCTGTATTGTCTTATCTTTATCTATTTTCAGATACATTGTGTAAAAATATTGGATAATTGTAAAATTATTATATTAAGTTTAAGAAATACCAAAACTACTAAAATTTTTTGCGACCCCCTGCTGTAGATGGGGGTTGCGATCTACAGTTTAAGAAAGTCTGGTCTAAAATAACGTTGCAATATTTGATTTTGTTGGAACATTGGATAACTGAAGCCACAACCAGTGCAGTTATGGCAGGTGTGCAAATTTTGGAATTTACAGAAATATAAAGTAACAAAATTTTTGGAATTAAAGAGTGAAAAGTTTTTAGAATTTAAGACCCACAGAGATTGAATAGCATAACAAAATGTACCTGCTGAAGCTAGGACTCCAGTGCATGGTTATATTCTTATAAGGAGTTATGCCTGAATGCAAAGATGCATTTTGAGTCATCATCACTAGGTCATCAGCCTACACAGCATTGTGTGATACATCATTCATGTAAATAAGAAATAAAATTGACTGCACTTTAGTTAAATAACCTAACTCATTCCTTGTAAGTATTATGCAAGAGTATTGTAATTGTTGAATAAGAATACAACACTTGCTTTCTGTTCATCTGAAATGGGATAGATATTCTAGCAGTTATTCCAGCAGAAGTTTGAAGGAATGGATTATTCTATATTTAGTTAGATAATCAAAATACACAAGCTATGAACATAACATATTAAACCGCAATTCACATTGGACAGCCAATGTTTATCAATTTTCACATAAGTCGTACTTTCCCATAAATTTGAAAATACTCTATTGCATGATGTTCTATTGAAGACAAGCCTGATTTTTTTTTTTTTTTTTTTCAAAATGCAATTGATAACTTGTTTTTTTTACAAAATTTTAAACTGGGATTCATAAACAAATTTGTGGGGGGTCACCAAATTCAAAGAAATTTATTTGACAATAAAAGATATACGGAATTTGAAGAGAATTTTGGATTTTTTTAACATTTGCCAGGAATTTTAAATTAAACATTTCCATATTTGAATTCTGATTTTATTGCTTTCCACTTGATTTATGTGTTATGTTTGATGATTTCCAAACAGCTCGAATCAAATTTCAAAGCAACTGCATACGCGCAGCTAAGATTTAGTTTTTTCGGCTATCTTAGTAGTATCTTGCATGCAATTTGTAATTGCAATACGCATCATTTATAAACTATGTTTCTTATTTCTAATCAAATTTGTTGTCACGTAAGCACATAACATTTCCAAAGCATTAGAAAATTCAGTAGTGTCTCAAAGGATAATAAAAACAATTTTGTTTTCGTTGCAGTTTTGTTCATGATGGTTAAATGGCCCAAAATCTCTTGTAAGAGAAATGGGATGGATGCACCAACATCAAATAAACTTAGAGAAAAACTATTAATGAAAATGCAAACAAAAATGTAACCATTGGCTCTCTTTCTACTTCTAAAAAAAAAAATTGAGTAAATATCAAGAAGAGTTTATTTTATACTGTTTTACATGTTGCATTATCGATGGAAAGAGAATAACCATTGTGTGTTAAATGCAGTGAAAACTTGGCACATGGAAAGCATGAAACCGGCGAAATTAAAAATACATTTAGAAACGGTACTTTTCCAGTTTTGCCACCGCAAACAAAAAAGTTGCCAACAATGATACTACTGATGCCAAATGGAATATCTTCGCTGCCAACGTTTTACGCCTCATTTTCGAAACAAGTCGCAGCCATTTCTTATCAGATTGTTTCTTTCAATACTGGCATACAACTACATAGAATTTTTACAAGATAATTAAAATTTATGCCCCGAGACCATTCGCTGTAATTAAGACAATTAGACTGCAATAACACCACTCACCCAAAGGCAAAATCAAGGGTTAAATTCATCAATTCTAATGAGAATGCAGTAGCGAAGTAAAGCACTGCGGTTTTACATAATTTCTGAGTAAGCTATTTGTACGAATTGAAATAATTCTTGCATTTAAACTTGTATTCCAAATTAAGATTTAACTTGAAATTAATGTAGATAATTACTGAGAGAATTAGATTTTTTTAGCGTAGTTCACGTGGTGTTACACGATATGAACCGGCGAATCAGGATGTTGAACCATGAAAACATAGTAAATTCTTAATGTCTTTTTACAAATTTATTATCTTTATTTATTGACTTTTTACAAAATTTTAAAAGATATTAAAATGTTTGTGCCTTCAAAATAAAAAATTCTTAGAACTAACATTTGTTAACATTTTTTACGTGTATATTGTATGTTGTCGTCAACAAAGTCTGCTTAGCAAGATTTGCGCCAGTGAAACTGAAAAGTACCTCAGAAATTAAACATAAAGAATAAGTAAATAAATCTGAAGAATTTTTTTAAGGAATGAGCTGAGAGCATGAAAAATTAAAATGTATTTTTGAAAAAATATACAACAGTTCCTGAGAAGGATTTACAGGCATCCTTAAAAATTTCATATTTAATTACAAAAAATTTAAAACCTCATATAATTGGAGAATCGCTCATTCTTCCTTCAGCAATTAAAATGACATCATTTATGCATGCAGAAAAATATAGTAACGATTTAAAAACAATAGCATTAAAAAAAGGTACTGTTTCTCACAAAATTTTTGTCATATCAGACACTATAGAATACAAAATCCAGTCTTTACTATAAAACTTGATGAAACTACCGACATTACTAAAATGTTTTAATTCATCGTTTATATGAGATATGTTTTTGAAAACGATGCAGTAGAATATTTTTTATGTTGTAATATTTGGGAAGGAAAAGCAACTGGTGAGAAAATATTTGAAATTATTAACAGACATTTTAAAACAAATAATCTTACCTAGACACATTGCATCGCAGTTTGTACTAATGTAAGCTTTTAAAACTAAGCCAATAATTTGGCAAGGAGAATTTAAAAAAAAAAAAAAAAAAAAAAAAAAAAAAAAAACAGAAACATGCTTTTTTCACAATTTACTAAAGAAAATAATACAGATTTCTTGTTTAAAACAACATATGATAAAATTGACAGAAATGTTTTTGAAAAATTTCCAAATAAGGAATTAGGTTGGATCTGTGACCCATTTTGCCTTTGGTATTTTCAATTCCAATGTATCTCTAAATGAAAAAGAACTATTAATTCATATTTTAAGTGACGGAATACTGCGTGTTAAGTCTCTAACTTGCCAAAAATTTTAGTTGATTGGAAACTAATATGCCGATTTAAAAGGAATGAAAGTAAATTATTACGTTTCTTACATAAAATTGTACAGTAAACCTTTAGCTTATATTTAAAACTTCTAAATTGCTTATGTTATATAAGCATTGAAAGTGGATTTCTCACTGAAATAGAAATAATTTTGCTATTGAATTAACATGGAGAACTTTTTTATTGAAATATTTTTTCTCTGTGACATTAGTTGCATCTACTACAAAATAAAGATTAAAGAACTGTTTTTAAAACATTTTGAATTCGTTGTCATATTGATCTATGAAGCACTAGATTAGTGAGTTTTTATTACATTATTGACAAATATGGTTTTTAAACAATCAAAAAATTTTCAGTGGAGATAATTATTTGTCAAATATGAATGTGTTTTCAAAGAGGAAATAAATAATGAGTGATAAAAAGAAAATTCAGTTAGAACATTCACATCTCTAACAAAGTAATTTGCTTTCATTTAATCTTTATAATACAATATATTTTAAAATGATAAGGCAAAATCCAATGCGAAGGGTTATGCGAAGATTACGATAGTACCTAGAATATTCAGCATTTCGTATAATCCTATAACCAGATAATAATAATATTGAAATAAATTTTATCTGAATGAAGTTTTCTTATTACAGAAACAGTAAAATTATGCAATTACATAAACGAATACACTTTCAGACAATATACTTAAGACTGTTTACAAGCGCAAGCCAGAGTTCTGTTTATGTTACTTCTCGCCCTTCAACGCATGCTCAAGAATTACCATCCAGGCGAAACTAGTCGATTTATCCAAAGAATGCCTATGTATTCCAAAAAATTACGCGACGTTAAATACAGACTCATTCCGTGCTTTTCCCCATAATAACAGTTCAGTTGCGCCTGCGCAGAAATATGGGGTTACTTTAAATGTGTCATATTTGGCGCTTTATCTCGAAGAAAATACGTTTCAGTTATTTAAGAAAATGAGCAAAGCATTGCCGAGAGAATGAATGATCCGTATTAAGTTTATATAGCTTTTTTTTTAATTTACGTTATTTATTCTCATTTTTAGAGCCTTTAATCCAAAAAATTGTTTGAAAATTTCAGGCTGTTTATGTCATAGGACATAAAATTTCGTTTCGGAAAGAAAAATAGTTTAGAAAATTAACAAACTTTTGAAGATACTTATTATTAATTTATAGTAACCATTAATTAATAATAAGCATCTTCAAAAGTTTGTTAATTTTCTAATTTTAATTAATAAACTCATATGACAATAAAGTGAATTTTTTTAGAAAAGAATCGTTTGCCTAAAGAAAAAAAATTACTCATGTATTTATAGTAGTAAACTTGAGAAACTTTATTTTCAATCAAAATTTTATGTCAGTATGTATGTAACAGTAAACCAAACAGAAAACGTAAACTACATTCAGGAAGTCAATATGCATGATTTGTATGTATAAATCAAAATATATTATCTATATTTTGTATATATACATTTCTGAATGTGGTCCCGATAACAGAACAACTCTGATTTCTATAAACACTGGAAATGTAGAACTCAAATTTAATATTAATTTTCCTCAGTTGAGCTTTACATTACTCTAATTTTTTAAACACTCTGTTTAGTTTCAGTTCATGAAAAACTGTATTTTTCTGTACAATTAAGCTTTTGATTGTAGATAATTTTGTCATTTACTCTGATTCCCCCCCCCCTACAGACAAATAAATATAAGTAGCCACACATATTTCCATAAGATTTCATTCTTTATATTTATATATTGCATAACATCTGAAAGTACCAAGAATAAGCTATGTAAAGCAGAGTACTTTTTAAAAAATTTATAGTTTAAATTAAGGATTCCCAGGCTTTTTCTCCATTAAGCCTTTTATATTTTTCTCTATAATATATAGCATACAACATATCAATACAAATAATTGTGCATACATAGCTTAAGTATTATTGAAGTAGATTAAGAATATGCATAACAGATTTGGAAAAAAAATGATTTTTTAGATCTATGCTTTATTATTATTTTGAACTTTAGAGATATAAACAAGATGCAAAATAAACTTGCAAAAGATCCAAAATCATAGATTATAATTGCCCCAGAATTTGATTTTAACGAATGTAATGGCTGCACTTGATGTATTGAAATAATTTTTTTAATATTTGGCATAAAATTGCTTAATTCTTAAATCAGCTCGTTTAGAAATATTAAGCTTGTTTCTTGCTTTCCGTAGTAAGTTGTTGACTTAACTAAAGCTTCTTTCCAGTAAGTAAGAGGAAGAAATATTCTATAATATTGGTTTGGTAATGTCTATAATTTTGGGATATTTCTCTCTGATGATTTACCAAACTTAATGCACTCCTGTGTTTTGAATATAACTTGATTTATTTGTATAATAAGGTTTTATATCAGTGTACAATTACTTATCTTTTTTTATGAATCCTTTTTTTGACAGTCAGTGGAATCTTAATTGTGCTGATCAATTGTCACTGCGTATTTGGGTATCGAGTTGTTGGTTATCATAGAAACCCTTTAAAAATTTATCAAGCCAAATGACTTGGTGTAAAGTCTAACTAATAAAAATTATTTTAAAACATTTTTAATATTAGAATTAATTTTAAATTGCTAAAGGTTTGCATAATATCTCTTCATAAATCATTTTTATAAAAACCTTTTAGTAATTATTTTATGTAAGATCATATTGGATTGGATTATGGTAAAGCACTTAAAATTCCTATTGAGAATAAAAGTATTTGTGGAAGACTTTCTAAGTACAATGTAAAAAGGACAAAATTGAGTCAGCCTATTTATTTGCCAGAAATATAATTAATGCTGAACTACCAATATTTCAAAACTTTAACCATTCCACCATTTAAATTTACATCAGCAAATATTGCTAAAGATAAAATTTTAAATAATTGCCCAAGCTACTATACTTATCTCAGTATAAAATATGAAGAATGTATAATGAATTAAATTATTTACAAATCTGGATATTGTATTCCTCAAAGAATGAAACCAGTCTATACTGTTTATATGACAATTAATACTTATATATTTTTTAATTATATCCAAAGAATTCATTTTTTTCTGTGGGATATCCGTCAATGTTCTGAGGCAATATCAATATTGCATGGCACACTTAGATAAGAACTGAATTCAGTTTGGGCAATCCCTAGAATTAGAATTTGTGCCTTCTGGATTGATTTTTCATTCCTGAAATTATGTCCGATTCTTAATCCTATAATTACTGAATGACCTCTGGCATTAAATTCACAAGCCTGCAGTTTTTCTGTTATTGAATTTTCTTTGAATCTTCAATCTTACCTTCAGTTCTAGTATGGGCAGAGACTGTTGCAGTTACAGGATTTCTTCAATTAACAAATGATGTCAGATATTACTTTATTTCATATATTTTTACTTCTTTGTATGAAGTAAAGAAAGTACTGTAATCACAAAAAATGTCAGGTATTATATTTCAATAGAAATATCACTTTAGATAATTTTTTTTACATATGGACAGAATAAAGGATTTTTCTCCCCCAAAACAGAAGGGAATGTTTCATGACATCTGTATGCACATACATGTCTGGCATAACCAGAGTCATAGCTAGGGTTTTCAGCGCCTAGGGACAACCGAAGATTTCGCGCACCCTACTGCTTGCCAGGGATGGAAAACATTTAATTCTAAAATGTCGTAACATCAGTTTGGCGCCCCTTGGATTCTGCGCCCGGGGACAGGTGCCCCCCTCTAGCTATGCCCCTGGGTATAACTAAAAAATTATTGGCCGTAGGACATTAAAATTCTGTATACAGGACTGCTATAACATCTACTTGTGCACATCTTTTTTACTGCAGTCGGTGAAACTGAAATTGCATCTCAGCTTGGGTATATATACTGAATACACCATAACCGGTGGGTGTGTATATATATATATATGTATATATATTGAAAGATTTTGCAGAGCAATAATGAAAATTATAAATACGAACAAAGATAGAATTGTAATTCGGCACTGAGACTCATATTTTGGACTTAATTTTTTTTTCTGGCCAGTCCCATTTTTTTATCATACGGCTGGTTTGTGCTGGCTAGGAGGATCCGGGCTGTGCCCTTATAATAATAATAATATATATTCTGAAAGCATATACTATACTGAAAGTATATATATCTACCTCTTACCTGGCTTAAAAGTACCTCCCCAGTCTATATTTTCAGTCGTTGGTCATAGTCATAAACTTCCAATGACAGAAGTGTATATGACAAAAATATTGATGTGTTAGCAATGTTAAACTAAAAAATTAATTTTCAACAAATAACAAAATCTAACTAAATTCATAACAGTTTATGCATGTTGTTAGTTTAACAACAATTAGCAACAGTTTATTTTTCTAAATATCTAACAATATTTAATAGCAATTTATTGTTGCAACAAAAAGTGTATATAATTAAATAGGACAAATTAAATAGTGTGTACAAGGGAGTGATGTGCTGTCCAAATCAGATTTTTTAAATTAAGTCACATGAAATGCATCTCATTTCATTAGTGTATGCCATTCTAATAATTATTCACTAAGACATCATTGCATTTACTAATGAGATTCCTATATCAACGAGTTTCATAATTTTGGTGTTTCAGGAAGAATGAAAATAAAATGTGCAGAAGATACATACTTACTGTACACATACACAAATAAAAATGAGAAAATACCCTCTAGTCTGGATAGCATATGTTTCACAACAACTGAAGTCATGCTTCGTGTTCTTCTTTAAAATATTATTTAATTTCTAGACGATTTTAGCCAAATAAAATGTAAAAAATATATTGAATTTTTTTATACTGTAAAGCAAAGCTTCCTTGGTGATTCCAATTACTCGAGAAAATGTTTGCATACCTGAGTACAGAGCTATATATAAATTAGGAAAATTAATTAAAACATCTGGGGATATTAAATCATTAAAAAAGTTATTCCATAACACATGCAAATCTAATTTTAAAGGCAAAGTCAAATATTCATATTAAAGAGTTAAAATTGATTGAAAATCAATTAAAGAGAAATAGAAACCAATAATATTGATGATTTTGTATAAATTCTTTCTGTTATGGAGAGCACAATGCATACTTATAGTCCAAAGAAAGGCGTTCAGGTTGAACATTTCGATAATATATATTTAGATTTAAAATATTATTGAAATAGTCTCAAAATCATCCTAAGATTATGTTAGTACCCTCTGTACTTGTATCTGACACTGAATTCAAGAACAATTTTTATGAGATTGTTAATAAATTATACCTGTAAAAAATAAAATAGAAATTATTTTGCATAAAACAGCCTTATTTTAAATTATTTATTTGGTTTCTAAATGGTATATTTCATAAAATGTTTTCTGTGAAATACACGTCTTTCAAATTTCAGTGATAATATTCTGAATGTTCTACATATATTCCTCTTATTGCACGATACATATCCAAGCAGTACTCCAACTCAGCTCAGATGTATTGTTATATTTCCTAGCTGAAACTGTAACTACAGCAGTTGTAAGTAACAATAAGGCATACAGACTATCTCCCTATGTCAATAAAATGCCACCCCGATGGGAAAATGGTTAATGATGCTAACTGCTGTAACAAAGGTTCCAGTTTCAAATCCTAGGAAAGACATGAATGTTTATAATCATTTTGAATGTACCTGCACACAAAGGCACACTCAAAGTACACGGTAAGCTGAAGTCTTACTGAGAGATTGGTGTTGCAGACCCTCGGACCGCTACCTAGGATACTGTCCCTCCAAACTCTATCCGGGACAGAAACTTAGCAGTTAGCAACTGCCTAACTGTATGCACAGGTGCTAGCTTTGTTTCAGCCTGTACTTGTGTCAATAAGATATTGCAGTAAGTAATTCTGAAGAAGGCATGGATTATTGTAAGCATATAGTGATTGTGTAGTAAGGGTACACTCAACACACACAGCAAGGATAAATCTCCTTAAGAAGTTAGTGAACGAAAGACCCTCAAAATTCCATTCACAGTGAAGCTCAGCAATTAGCAAGACCCAGCAATACTTAATATGCTTACTTGGATGCAAAGTGCCAGTCTTGCTTCAACCTGTGTTAAGGTACTGCATTTTCTTATTGGAATAGGAATTTTCGGTACTTACGTATTATCGCAACCAGGTTGGCGCGATTTGTAAGTTTAAGTAAAAGAGCATGAATAGAAAGAAAATGTACATTTTTTAATTACAGATAATTTTTAATATAGTTTTTATATTATTTTGTTTACTCTACTTACGGCAACCTTATGTTAATTTATTGAAGCGAGGAGTGCGTAGTTAGTAGATTCGTTCGTTGCCTACATTGTGCCATTCGTAGATGTTTTTTTTAAGTTAAAACATGTCGCTGTGTACATGGATTCTTGTCAAATATTTTTGGTTAGAAACTTTACGTTTTTGCTATCTAAATTTTTTGTTTTTGTTTCGGATTTTTAGCTTAAATCGTGTGTTCAAAACGTAGTTTTTGCATGTGCGAAAACCGCGTTTTTGGGAGACATTTTATGCTTAAAGTTCGAAATATAGACAAGAATCCATGTACACAGCGACATGTTTTAACTTAAAAAAAACATCTACGAATGGCACAACATAGGCAATGAACGAATCTACGAACTACGCACACCTCGCTTTAATAAATTAACATAAGGTTGCCGTAAGTACGGTCGCCAAATTTGGCGATTTATGCAAATTTTGGCCTGGTTGCGTTAATACGTAAGTACCGAATTTTCAATCATCTTTTATTTGAGGAAACAGCCACAGTTATGATAAATAATAAAATAAACTTTTTCACCTCAAACTGCTGTGAGAAGCCATCAAAATAAATTACTAGTCTGGGCAGTTGATTTAATACGATTAAAAAGTATAGTCTTATGTGATAAAGATACTGTATATATATTTTTATTATGATAAGAGTATATGTACTTATGCACATTTAAGTATTTATTTATAATAAGAGTTAGTATTTTATGTATATATTTAGTTATGTATGTATTTATATGATAAGAGTTATGCATTTTGTGTACAAAATAAAATTTTTCAACTGAAGTTGCTGCGAGAAGCCATCAAAATACATTATTAGTCGCGGCAGTTGATTTATTAAGATTAAGAACTATAGTTTATGTGATAAAAGTACAGTACATATATATATATATATATATATATATATATTCATTAATACTACACATTCAGCTTTTGTGATAACAGTTATGTATACATTATTGCAGTAAATAGAGAAATCAATAAAAGTATCTCATTTACATTTCATACATTCAGTTTTTTTTTCTGAAAGTACTATGAACTCAGAAAAAATTTACATTTATATTTTATTAGTATATTTATTGAAGTGCATATATGAAACTAAGCAGTTCAAAGGTTCACTTTTGGAATAATTTATTAATATTTCTTAAATGATTAAAATGTCTTACAGATGATAATATATACAAAGCGTTCTGAAGAAAAACGGTGTAGACTTATTCTTTATCAACCACGGGGCGAACCAACATCAATAAAAAGAAATTGAAAGGAAATCCATAAATTTATCAAAAAGCAGCAGTTAACACTTTTAAAATCTTAAATACAATGAGGAAGTTCATTTATGAAGACTTTATTTATAAATAATGAGGAAGTTTATTTATGGTTCACACGTGAACGCACTGTCATTTTGAATGAAACGTTTTCAGATAATCTTGAAATACTACTGGAAGATTTCCCAGACAGTCTGCTTCCAAATTCCATATTCATTTCATTTAGATGAATCATAGCCGATTTATAATTTCTAGCTTTTCAAACGCAAAAATAGAGTTTACTTGCACGTAATTTCTCATATCAATCACGCTTCATCACACCGTAATACGAAACTGACGGGAAAATGAGACTCTTTTGGCGCAATCTATGGCGAAATTTCGTACAAGGGGGAAGCAAGGATCAAGTCTGTATTTAACCGCAAAAACGCGGACATTCATCTGATAGCTGCAAACTCCCCCCCCCCAAGTGTGTGAAATGTGCTAAAAACCACATCTCTGCGGAGTGTGATCGTAAAAAGACTGACGAACCAACCTGCAGCAACTGCTCAAAAAACCACGTTAGTTCTTATCGTGGCTGTGAGTATTTTCGGAAATTTACGAAAAATCCTCATCCTTCGCATGCAAGACCAGGCGTGAGTTATGCTGACGCGGCTAAATCACAAATTCCCCCTGTGCCTCGAACTCCTAAGGAAACTGATGATACCCAGCCTCAACAGATACAAGACATCGGTTACCCCGCGAAAGAAAGTGATTTTAAACCTATACTGGACCTTATGAACATTTTCAAACAGATACAAGAAATTTTTAATGACGACTGCATTAGAAAGTTTGTTACAGCTTTCAAAGAAAACCATCATAATCTTCAAGCAGCCCCTAGCAACCCTGAGAAACTTCTAATCCTGATGAACATTTTTCAATTAGCAAGTGACTAAACTTTCACCTACAAACTCTTTTTCTCCAGGATCATGAAGCCTTATTGCGGCGTTAGCACCGAAAAGTTATGCAGCAGGGACAGGACTTAGGTGGGTGACCACCCGAGAACTCTCCCGTGCGCGTAATGGCAGACCGCACATTGAGTTGAACAGTGTTAAACGAATGTCGCATACTGCGCATGCCCAGAAAACAATTTGGCGTAATTACTATGTTGGCGCGATTTGAAAAGAAGTATTTTATGTATATATGGTAGATGTTACCGCCATCTGATTGTAAACAAATCTGGCGTTTAAATCTTCGTAGAGTATAATGTAAATGTAAATTAATTACTGTGTTAAAATACTATTTTTTGCTGTACTGCTCAAACAACTAGAAAGCTGAAATTATTGCGAAGTAATTTGAAGCAGTGTTTGCATTCAAAATGTAAAATATAATACCTATGAAATTCTGCACATTCCTTTGGAACTGTACAAATTTTCGTTCAGAAAAAGAGTGAAATTTAGGATATATTAGTTTAAAATTTATTCATTATACTTTTAAGCAATAAAAACGATTCAGGATTTACCATACGTTCCATTCGTACATACATAAAGAAACACTGAGGAATATAACAAGTGCTTGCAAATAACAATGAAGAAATTTTACAATTCCTTAATGCTAGTTATTAAATTCTTTGAAATGAGAAAATAAAAGCGCGAATATACGCTAACAAACTAAGTGAGATACAAATCCAGTTTACAATTACTGAATTATAACATGTAAACAAATTACATTTAAATAACGAATTATTACGAACATATGTTAACAAATATTAAATGCACTGTTATTGACAAATTACAATGAAATATATATTAGAAAAATAAGCAAGTGCAATCGGTATGGACGTTAAAATAACTAATAAGCAAAGTTCCACAACATTGCAGTTGTAAACATCATTCGAACACACTCGACAGCCATGGTGATCACGAATAAGCTAGCGTAGGGTTGCATAGTCGCCAATATTTCTCCCCGCGCCAAAAGTACACCATCAAGCATGCGCAGTAAGCGAAATTTGCTTAACATTGTTCAACTCAATGTGCGGTCTGCCATTACGCCTCCCGTGCTCCGCCAAGGCCAACTAGATATCTACAGGCCTGCTCCAATCTGATGATCACATGATCTGACGTCATAATCTTAGTCCTTCAATTTTGTAAGTTGGCATTGCTTCGCCGTAGGACTAGGGACACGTTATTAACCGGACCTCTTCTCGCTCCTCCTACTAAATGGCACCCTCTCATTGGTTATAATGAATGTCAATCACGCATGACGTTCAGATGAAGTGGTTTGTCTCCGGGTTACTAGAAGAAGAACTTTATGTTTGTCATAGTAATGAAGAGCAACTGAAATGTCGCCAATTTGTCGTGATTTTGGGATCTTCGCGCATTTTCTTTGTTCTTTACTGAAAATTTTTGTTCTTTGTTGTTCATATGCAGACAGAAATTTTCCATAAGCTAATCACTAATTTTAATGCTTTAACGTATTAAACGCTATTTTATAAGGAGAAGCATTTACAGTATACTCTGAAATATTTTTTAATCACTTAATACTATAACAATAATTCGTATCACTGAAATAATTTTTCAGTATTTCCTGAATTAAGTTTTTATCAGGATCATCAAATGTCTTTCGATATGAAGCATGGTTTATTAATCTTTGAACAAATGTAGTTTCAAAATATTAGTCCTAATTTTATTTTCTATCATCTCGTAGTTAGATTGTTCTTTTATAATTTTGAACTTACGTTATCTTTTCTCAAATAAAATTCGTAAATTGTGAATAATCAAAATAGCTATTACTCTACACCGATTTCAGCAGGTTTTTATAACACAAAACAAGTATAATAATAAATGTTTAATAATTTTAATTTATCTTAATTTAATTTGATCCTGTTTTTATATTGTAACAGATATGCAACAACAAAATATCCTTGATTCAACTACTTATGTAAACTTGTCATTGTGATATGTAAATTATACTTTATAATTGAGATTTTCATCAAATTTCTATGCACCTCATACAATTAGTTAATAATAAGTAAATGGTGTATCATGTTGTATATGGTTAAACCTTGTAAAAAATTAAGAAATCATATTGCATGGTTTCAAATTATAAATAAACTGTTTAAATATCCTTTAATTAGCAAATTAAAATGGTTTGGATAAATTTATGTTACTTTTTTTTTGGATAAGTAATTATCGTTTCTCTTAGAATTTTCTGTTCAATAGCTCATTTTAATAACTAAACATATGTTTGATTTGGATCCCATCAGTGGCCAAGCAGTAAAGTTACTGAATACTAATAGTTTGACCTGAGTTGGATTCCAATCGAAAGGGTTGGCTACATGAGCATTTTTGCAAATTTCCATTGTGTAACTTGGATACAAACCAGTTTCCTCTATAAAGTCCTCCACAAAAGTACTCCTCCCTTTTGACAAATAGCACTCACATGCTTTGCTGAAGAATTTTCTGTTGAATAGCTAGCTTCATTTATAAAGCAAACTGAGCTATGTTTGATTTGAGATCTATTAAAAAAGAAAGGCAACTAAAAGTTAATTATCATCGATTTTAATTTTTCGCTTCAAGTTAAACAGCAAAATACAACTGATAAGTTAATATAGTATAGAAACTAATACATAATGATCATACTGGATATTTTCTGGGCACTTGATATAAGAAATACAAAAATAAACTGTTGATTGACTTCATAAAAATAAACAGATTTAAAGATTTTATTCCAGTTATTGAAAAATTAGTATATATATTGATTAAATCTGTGCAAATTAAAGATTAAAACTTTAACATGCAACTGATTTAATAGCAGAGTAGGTAACACTGATTTCTTGAATTTATGGGTTCCTCTGCTAGGCGAGAAAATGCTGACATCCTTAGCTATTTATAATTCATTCTAAGGAAGCATTAGATCTCTGTATAGTTAATTTTCTTTTTAAAAAATGTACATTAAGATGATTTAATGTTTGTACTGGGTTACTAGAACTTGTATTTTAAGGTTATTTTAGTAATGAAGATCAACTCAAATATTACCAGTTTGTCCTAATAGTTTGTCTTTGTAGATGTATTCTGTTCCTTTCAAAATGTTTGTTGATCATTAACTTGTAAGATAGTTATAAAGTATTTTCTCCTGTCCTTCCACATGTCTTCATGGTGTAATTGAAAACAGACTCGATGCATAGTCGAGAGTTCCAGGGTTCCTGTGAGAACATAGCATATTTTTCACACCTCCTGCTTCAAAATAATCTAATGACGTCACATAGTACTTAATTGTTCAAAAGCTAGTCAATAATTTTAATGCTTTTACCATTTTGTAGGGAGAAACATTTATATTATAATGTGAAATATTTTTATAATCACTTTAAATTATTGAAAAATTAGTAATTATATTTGTTATTTAATAGCTGATTTAATAACAGAATTGTTAGTGCTGTGGTTTCGTTAATTTTGGTTCCATTTCCAGCTGAGGAGATGCTGATGTCCTTAATTATTTATAATTCATTCTAAAAAAGCATTAGATCTGTGTATAATCAAGTTTCTTATTCAAAAATGTACATTAAAATGCTAAATAATGATTTAATGTTTCTGAGTTAAATTATAAAAATAATCCAATTTCTTTGTGATGATCTTGCATTTCATTATTAGCTTAAAATGTATTATGACATGGATATGTATTAGTTTACTACTCACACATTTAAAAATTAAATACCTTAAAACTTCCAAAGACTGATATAATTAAAAGTTCAAGATAGTGTGGTATTTTGATATTGTGCTTACATCAAAATTTTAACTAAGCTTTACACATTTCAGCAATATAATCACAAATTAGATAACTGACCTAAATTTCTGTAACATAGCATTTAATGATTATGAAAAAGTACACAATGACTTATCTATCTAAAGATAAAAATTACCTTTATGGCTGGTACTCTATTTAAGATCCAGAAAAACCACCTTTACGGCTAGCCCATTTCTAATGATTTCAATGTGCTTTGAACTATTAATGTGTGGATGGAGAACCCCAACATACTGATTTTTTTTACTCAAAAGACTTCTCCTTATCTAAGCAATTAAAATTTTTCTAGAAGACATATATTTCATACATAAAATATCAGTAAATGAAACATTTAAGTTTTTTTTTTTTTTTTTTTTTTTTTAAAGATTAGATTTACCTAAAACATTTTAATGAACACTATATATTATACTTAGGTTCAAGTCATAGAATATCTAAATAATAATTCTGATTATTGACTTAGTCCCACACGTAGCTGAGTAGTTAAGACTGCTGAATGCTGGAAGTTTGATCATAGGTGAAAGTACTGGCTGTATAGTTTTTCCTGTGTGTAACGTAAATGTGAGCCATTTTTCCTTAGGGGAGGCAGATAGCCCTCATGTTCTTTGCTGTATTCAAATATCCTAATCTAAACTTTTATTCATTTTTTCCATTTAGTGAATATGGCAGAGATAGTTATAATTCTTATGTATTACAGTGCAAGGATAAATTGTTGTTAATAAAAATAAACAAATAAGTTTCATCTTTACCCTCCCTCCTGTGTGTGTGTGTGCATGCATAAAATTTTGATTTTTCCATCTAAATTTGTTTTTGCGTTTAATTATAAAACTTGAAATGTCAGTTTAATGCCACATATGTAACTCAAATGCATTTTTATCCAACCACAACTTTCTTTTTAACTGCAGTGTGTGTACAAAATTATATTATTTATTTATTATATTTAAATATTTTAATTTTATTATATTTATTTATTATATTATAAAATTATATTATGTTATTTAATTTTACTTTAGATTCACTAGAATTTTTATTCGATACTGCCATTTTACCTCTGCAAGATGATTATTTTCAGAGATAATCAAATCTTGAGCTTATGAGAAAACAAATCACTCGCGGTAGTTCTAATTTTTTTTTAGCTTAAGGAGCAATGTAATAAAAAACATGAGCATTTCTTAATCTTTTTCTTGAATCTTCATTGGGCTACATTTTGTTATTCTATTGAAGTATTTATCATCCTTGCTGCATAATACAGTCAAAAATCATTAATCCGGACTCGTCGGGACTTCAGCAATTCCGGATTATCGATTTTTCTGGATTATAGATCATCAGTTTAAATCTGGTAAGATGGCATGCAGAAATTATAAAATTAAAAATATGAAACCGTAATTTATGAAATAAAGAGGAATTATGATCTAAAGGGTATCAAAATTTACAAAAAGAAAAAGCTAAATATTTATTTGTTTATTTTATTAAACATTTCTTTCAATGTAAGTTGTTTAATTTGCTTCGTTTCATGTGATAATACTTTCTCTTTAATTCTATTAAACAGACATAATTTCTTGTTTAGTTACAAAGTTCCGCTGTTCAAGTCCTACAATTGCTGTGTCGAGAATACCGACTAATTTGTCAATCGAAATTTTTTCGTTTCAAATATCAAATCAATAACCTCTGAGTCACTTTCTTCACTATCGGAAGCGAATTATAATGACTAGGAACTTGATTTAAATCATATCAAAGACTGAAATAATATATCCATATAAAGCATGTCTGGGACGCTCTTAAGAGGGCAATTTCCCCCCCTCCAAGAACCATCCTGGAGTTGAAAACTGTCTTGTTTTAGGAATGAGACCAACTGCCATAGGGGCTCTTCATCTGCGTCCTGTTTAGTATGCCGTCACGATACACGACCTGCCTGGCTGTAGAAAAAACCATACCTCATATTAGATCTTAGAGAGATGTTAATTTATTTTACCGATGTTTATTTAGAGCTTTATTGATAATCATGAGACATAAAATGACTTGGAATGTCACATTCCTTTCTCTGTTATAAATGTATATTCATAGCGTAATTTTAAAATAATTCATATTCAGCAATTTTAAGTGATTTACAATAAATTTGACAGATGAACTCCTGTGTAAATAGAAAGTTTAAGAAATATTAATGAAGTTCTCCTATATTTATGTCTTTATTCTAAACAACGCAACACCTAACTGAAATAATATATCGTTAGTTTCGCTTTCAGTTTCAGGATAGTTCTAAAAAATTAAGTTATTTCAACTTTTTTAAAAATTAACATTATTCAGGATCTTACCTGTTTTTGAGGTGATCCTCTCTACTTCTCAAGGTTCCATATGATTTCGATCTTGTGCGAAAGTGATTTTCAGTACCGATATTAGTCTTAGACATATTTTGTTCTTTTCAGAGATGGACGCAACTAGAGAGTTTACTGCATTTTGTTTTATTCCGTCACAAATAAGGTGATGAACGATTTCATCACGTTTGAATATTTGTGAATGATTTCATGTTATGCCCTGTTAATTAAATAAAGGGAAACTTTTTAAAAATTATTTCGTGGGATATTTGAATATGATGCAAATGCCATTTTTTAAATCATATTTAAAGACAATATCCACCTTTTATACCATTTTTAAAGCTAACTTTTAACAGTTACCGTTATTGAATCTAAGAATCTCTAGAAACTATGCATTTTCGTCTCACAAATATAATAAATAATGTAACTGTTCAATAACAGACTGACAATACTTTTTATAAATTTTAAATAATTCGTACATATCAGTTAACTAGATTTTTAAATAATTTAAACACATTTTTTTAATATGCTTGCCACTTTTTTCATTTTTGGCATTGCGAACTTGGTATATAATATTATTGAATTATTGAAAACAGTTTTAAAAAATTATATTTGAGAATGCAGGTCATGATATAAAGAATTATCGCATTTGGCCTTTGCCTTTCTCATGACTGGCACGTCCAGCTGTCATGAAGACCAAACATTAGCTTATTCTAGCTGATTTTTTATGGCAGTTTATGTAGCACCGATGTGCGTAATAAAAAAAAACTGCCCACTAAATTATTCATAAGTCAAATGAAACAGTTTACACAGTTCTTTTTAAGCTGTACAGATATTAAACTATGCACGATTAGCTAAAAAATTATTTTATTTTAGTAATTGAGTTTTTACATGCACTTTAACACATTGACTGCCATGTACATCATCGATGATTCAAAGCGGCCTTACTTTTCGGAGCCATGCTCATCGAGTGTGACTCAAATTTTGTATTGTTTAAAGCTGTGCGAGTCATCGGTGCTTCACAAATGGATCATTTTATATGGTTAAAATTATTTCTACATTCAGAAAGTTGTTCGTATTCTTGGTTTCGGCTTCTGGAAGCTTTTTTTCACAGATTATTATCTGATTTTAATATAGCTTTTGCTGCAATAAGTAATCATTATTTATGAAGTAAAACAACGAAGTTATAATTAAATGGGATTGTGTTGTTTATTGAAAGAATACAAGACTAGCGATATTTTTTAAGATGTTTACACATTCACTAAGTTATTTATTTTTGGTTATGTATTATGTTTTATTATTTGTATTGTAATACAGTATTTGTCTAATTTTACCAATTTTTCCTATTGAGACATAGAACTCTTGTGTTAATTTACAATGAACTGAAATGTAATAAATTTATTGTTTAAAACCTGTTATCTGTTTATCTATTTATTAAATATTCATAAAAATATATTCAGATTAGGTACTGAACTGATTTTTAGGATAAAGGAGACACAAAACCACTAGAATTTAAAAAATGATCCGACAGACTATTTTACCAGATTTTGCTGTGGCACTGTGGTAAATAAAGATTACACACCCACGTGTTAAATAAAGATTCTTTTTAAGTACCCTAAAAAACTTTGATTTTAGAAAACATCAATTATGTCCGTGAAGTATTAGCAAGTTTGTTATATTTATAATACCGCTGCCATGGCTGCGAGTCCCCAATGAAATATATCATTATTTCGCTCTTTATTATCCATTAAAATGGGGGTATCGCCTCAACCAGATGTTCATTGTAACCCAAATAAGTCTGTAGAGTTCCAAAAAAAAAGGTGAATTTGAAGATTTAATAATGTCATTCTTCAGAAACACAATTTGGGTACAGTAAAATTAAATAATCATGTTAGAAAATTAATTTCTTTAAAGTTGCACAGTAAACACCACGTGATGCGAGGTGGCCAATAGCAAGTGAAGGAGTCATAAGACCGCAAACTAAAATTTTCTCTGAAAGCAAAGTCTTTGCTTTAAAACACTACACAGTACTAAATAAATTCTTGATTAAATGAAAATAATAAGTAAGAAATATAAGTTGCAATCAAAGTCCATAAGCTTTGTGCATAACGTAAACTGATCTTGAGTAATAAAGAGTAATAAGATACGTAAAATAAGTAGAAATAAAAAATATACACTGTACACTACCACCATAATGCATTATGATGTATAGTTCGCGGTCTTTTATCTGTGGGTTCTTTAATGGCTAGGTATTGTGAGTTTTTCAGTTTTTCAAAGAAGTTGTGTACTGTAGTTAGTATTTGATCATAATCGGGAGAATATTTAAATTCTTATGGATTTGCGCGTTCCGCACAAACCAAGGGGCATTTGTTATGCTACGGAGAATCTTATTAGGTAAGACTTTTTTTTTTCTAGCGTTCAGTTTATCCGGCAGTTGCCCATGCAGGAACTGCATAGAGTAGAATTGGTCTGATGAGAGTGATATAAAGTATTCTCTTAATATTCAGATTTAATTTAGATTTCCTTCCAAGCAGGGAGTAAAGAGACATAAATGCTGCATTAGCTTTATTGATGGTATACTGAATATGGTCCTTGAAATTTAAAGCTTTGTCGACGTACACTCCTAGGTATTTATATGAGCTTGCTACTGGAAAAGGTGAATTATCTATTTTAATATTGGAATTAACTGGAAAATTTTTTCTGTATCTGCGATATAAAACAACCCAACATTTATCTGTGTTAAGTTTAATTTTCCAAATTTCACAGTATTTGTTGATTAGATTAGCTTGCATTTGGAGTTTGTCAAGACCATTTTGTGGATTTCTAGAGCTGGTTAAGAAAACTGTACTGTCCGCATATTTATAA
This sequence comes from Stegodyphus dumicola, assembly GCF_044657685.1. NCBI lineage: Eukaryota > Metazoa > Arthropoda > Arachnida > Araneae > Eresidae > Stegodyphus > Stegodyphus dumicola. Next base: position 74,809,461 of record NC_140771.1, read on the forward strand.
ATACTTGAGTGTAGTGGGACAGGCATGTCATTTATAAAAATATTAAAATATTTCGGTCCTAAAACAGACCCTTGAGGGACGCCTCGGAAAATCTCTTTCTTGATGAGAGAATTTCTCCACATCTTTACTTAAAACGTGCGACAGTAGAGATAAGAGTAGGTAAGTTTAATGAAGCTATTAGGCAGAAGGAAATTTGACAATTTGTGGAGTAAGCCAAGCATGCCAGACTCGGTCAAATGCCTTCTCAAAATCGAGAAAGCATGCTGCTACACCATTCTTTTTTCTAAATTCATGGGCGATAAATTCTACCGGGTGGAGTATCTGATGAGTAGTACAGTGTCCCTTTCGGAAACCAAATTGGTTCCTATGAATGTCAATTTGGTAAGTCTTGTACTGATGACACGTTCAAAAACTTTGCAGAGAGCCGGTACCAGGCTGATGGGTCTATAATTTTTGGCATATTTAAGGTCTTTTCCAGGTTTCAAGATGTTAATAATTATTGAATGCTTCCACTGAGAGGGAAAATAGCAGTGACGAATGCATGCGTTGAAAATATTGGTGATAAGTACTATACATCTGTTAGGCAGTGCCTGTAGCCCTTCATTTGAGATATTATCAAAGCCTTGGCTTTACGTTTTTTGATAATTTAGAGGCTTTATTATGGCTTTTAATTATGATAGCATTTTCGCCTCCTCTGTTGTGGGGTCTATCCTCTCTGATAGCCATGAATTCTGAATCTGTCACAAACTCGAAGATGTGTTTCATTGACTAACATGACATCAGTGTCATGTTTTTGGAGGTCGGAGATCATCATTCGTTAAGTGGTGTTCAACCCAAAGGCCTTTACCACTACATGTTTATCCATCCCCTAAGGACCTGTAAAAGTTATTTTTGGAGGTAAGAGATGAGCTGAGGTTGTTGCTTACGGATACCGTTAGCATTGAAGAAATTAATTTTTATAAAGCTTTTGGTAGCTAAAATAAGATTAGGAATATTATGAATCGGCTTAAAATTCATAATCAATATTTGACAGATAATCAAAAACGGCCATGTCGATCTCTAATTTTTCAAATATTCCTTTAGCATTTTTAAATTTTTAGAAGAAATCTTTAATTTGTAACTTAAACCTCTCATAAAATCCTAATTGGCTAGTTTTTGATCCTTTCGGTTGGTTTTCATCTCTGGATGATTGTTGCCAGGCAGGACTACGTTTAGGGATCTCCTTCGGATTGAGCGCCTGGAATTCGTTTTTGTCGTAATGGAATTGATTCTTTGTCGCTTCTATTTTGGCTTTAATTTCTTCAATCTGTTTCTGTATATTAAATGGGTGCTCAGGGCAACCTTTAAAAGAAGAAATGTGATCTGCTCCGCAGAGGGCACAGACTGGAGGTCTATCTTTATCATTTTTTGTTTGGGAGCAAGTATAGGTCTCGTGAGGTTTTGCACATTTTAAACAGCATGCTTTATATTTGCGGCGATCCCGTGTATGCCCGTACCGCTGGCACTTATGGCATTGCATGGGGCCAGGGCGAGATTTGTAAGGTTTCCACGAACACGTCGAGTCCTCTTAATTTCTTTATGTCATATATAGCTTTACCTTCTTTATTGCGGGTGCATTCAGCTAAGTATACAGGTAAATGGATAATTTTCCCCTCAATAACATGAGTGATTTAACGGTTTTTTTTTTGGATGGGTATTTCCATTTCTTTTATTTCAGATTTGATACGTTCAATATCAGCAGTCTTTGGCAGTTTCTCGATGTTCATTTTGAAAGTATGGTAGGGAAGTTCAAGTTTATCTAAAAAATCAGTGAGCATTCTGTAATGTTCAGAGTCGTAAACTCTGATGGTAAGAGTTCCACCGGATGAATTTCCGCGGAATTTTTTGATTTGTAACTTTTCTTCAATAGCATCTTTTAATTTGTCCCAGTCGCCTGCAAAGTCGGCTAGGACAGTGGGAGGGGGATAAAATCACCCTGCTCGTTAGTAGAATCGATATTGTCTTCGAGATTTAATTCCTAGAATTTGTTTTTCTGTGCTGGCTCATTAACCTCTGCGTTTGAAAGAGTGCGTTTATGTGTTATGTGAGGTGTAGTAAAACCATCTTTATCCGTTATGTTTTTCTTACGCTAAATTTTAGCATTAGTAGATTCATTAGTTTCCATAGTAGCTGGGAGTAATTAGTGGGTTCATCCTCAGTTTGAGTTCAATAACGTACTGGCTTAGTGCTGCGATTTGATTTCTGAGATCATTAAGATAAGCTAATTATTCCTCGGACTGATTGGGAACATCTCTAAGCGAGTAATATTCTTCCTCTAGTTTTTGCATAATAAGCACAAGATTAGATGGACGTAATTCTATAGCATGATTTAAACAACATTCCTCGGTCCTTCTGAAAGGCCTCCTCTCTCTCCATGATAATCTGTTGATCTGTTCACCTAACCAAATGGCTAAGATTGAATGAAAAACATACTTCTGGGATTTAATAGCCCTTCTGTGCTGTTATATTTATTTTGTGCTCCAGAAAAATCTTGTTTACAAGCAGGTTACATTATAACATAAAAATCAACTTGTGTTAAGAATCACTGAACTGTTGTCTCATCGTACGTACCAGGACCACCAGTATGCCTGATTGCGATCAATTTTCCCCCTTCAATCTTCTACGAGATTTTCCTTCTCCTGAATGAACTACTACAAGTGCCACTTCAGCATTACTAGATAGAGCCGAAGGTATCATATGGCCAAAAATAAAATTACGTTCTGCTCAATTTATTTGCAAAATAAGGTGGAAGTGCACATGTGGTGTAATTTTCTTTAATTACCATAAAGAAATCACATATAGTGCAGTCAAATTGTCTTTCTGCTATGACATTAATGTAAATTATTTTAAGATATGAAGTCTAACATATCGTATGTCTTTAAAAGTTCTTATGCCTTATGTAACTGCCAGCCATTTAAACATATATACTTGCACTTACAAACATGTTTTGAATAAGATAAATATTCATGTTTTTGTATTTTTAAATTTAAAATATCAGTTTTAACTCATGAAATTATAAAACCTATGAAATTAATTTTGTAACACTTGCATTCTTTGATTTTATTTCCAAATATCAGTTAATAATAATCAGTAGAATGACTTTTCTTTCACATGTACTATTGTTCATTATTTTGAAAAAAAAAATAGTCTAATCGTTTTTGGTTAAAAAAAGATATTCAAAATGTTTTCAAAATGAACTCATATAAGTATTCGAATACTTTGAAGAAAGAGTCAATAAAAAAAATAAATTAATATAATAACGAGACATTCAATACTCATAATGGTTAGATATCTTTTAGCTAAAGTTACACTTTTCACATGCATTTATCTATATTTTGTGAGTAACTGTTGTTCCATTCATACATGTTCAATTTCATTTAAGTCTGAAGACTAAATGAAGGAAGAAGTTGTGATAACTTCCGGACAGTTGTATGAAAACCACATGTGAACATTTAGGGCTGCATGTTTAAAATCATTATCCTGATAAAACATGAATGTATTTTGCATTCCAATTTTCTTGCAGATGCTTTCAAATTTTCATAATAGTTATACACTGATCTATATAATTTTCCACTATAAATGATACAAGATTCTAGTAAAATTGGCTGCCTTTGGTATCTAGAATACTTGAGAATTGTGTAGCGACTATTCATTGACTTCTAAAAGTCTAAAGCGACAAGTCAAAAGTAGGGTTTAAATATCCTTTTATTTAACTTGAGAGTTATAATATAGTTGGCCAATCCTGGGCTTACATGAAGTCTCCACTTGGGCTTTAACTTAAGATAGAAAATACGAAACTAATGCTAACTAACTAAAAACTAGAAAAAGCTGTACAGAAATAGCTAACAGAGTTGGCCCTTAATTAAACCTCACTGGCAAATACTAACAGCCACATAACAATACGGCTGAACGTAGTAAGATTTAGCTTAAAGCAATGACATGGCCAGAAAGGAAGACATGCATTACTAAGCTCTTTCACGGAAGTAACTTCCGTAGAAGAAAAAAAATTGACGTGGTCATTATTTTTCCCTGAGAATTCTTATTAAATACTGGTTCCACCTCGCTTATATAAAACGGGATTTTGAAAATTCATTTTGGTAGGGAGTTGTAGGTGGGAAACAAAAAAAAAAAAAAAAAAATACAGGAAAGCTGTTTAAAATTAAAAAAAAAACCCTACAAAGGTAAATTTCCTATTCCAGGAGCAGCGAGAAATATACAAACCATTTTGCTTCCAACTTCGTGCTTAACAGTATGCAGAACCATATTTATACTTAATAAGGTCCTAAGCTATTTGAGATATGGGGCCCTTTATAAGTCTGTTATACAGTACAAAGTCCGTAATCCGGACTCGTCGGGACTTTGGCGATTCCGGATTATAGATCATCAGTTTAAATCTGGTATGATGGCATGCAGAAAATATACAATTAAAAATATGAAACCATAATTTATGGAATAAAGAGCAATTATGATCTAATCCATATCAAAATTTATGAAAAAAAAAAGCTTAATATTTAAAAGCTTACATTTCTTTCAATGAATAGCCACAAAATATAATAACTACTACTGAAATATAAATGAATTTTTCTATCAAAAATAAACCTTTATTTATTCCCTCCTTTTTTTAAACCTCAGGTTCTTAAAATACGATTTGAACTTTACCTATAACCAAGAACTAGCAAGTCTGCTGTAGGAACGGGATTTAAAAATTTAAAAACCTTGCTCCACAGAACATCCCAGCTGGTTTTTTTTTTTTTTTTTTCTTGAAATAAAATACCAAGTATTTTCCTGTGATAAGAGATAACATATCATCATTACAGTCATTAAAACAACTCTGATTTTTTTCTCTATTATGTCATTCACATTTAATGATTTGAGTTCAACTTAATTGTAAAACAAATATTAGATACTTATGCTTCATAAAACAGAACTCTTAGTATCTAAGCCTGAATTTAAACCAAAGTTTTCCTAAAACACATACACTAATGATTTTAAAAATACTGATAATTCTTATATTGATTTAAGAATGTATAAAATGGAAAATTTATTGGAATACTGAATGCATAATTCGCTTCAATACATAATTTATCTTCTTTTAATATGTTACATTATTTCAAAAATTCATATATACAGTTTCATTTTTTAAAAGTATGTACTAAAGAAAGATCTCTCAAATGATGTTGAATTTTAATGATGGCTGTTACTTTTTCAGTCAGTTGTACACTTCTATCAGAAGCAAAAATGTTTTATTTACTACATTCCACCCTTTTGTAGTTCTTTGAATACTGTATATATATATTAATAAAACAACTTGAAGGACCACAGTCCATAGCTATCCTATAACAGTTAATATGCATGTATGATACAAGCTCTTGATCATCCAAGGTGACCTTGGTGTATATTACTTTGAATAATCAGTCTATCATATAAAAAAACTGAAATTTATGAATTCTTGAAATTATTCTTAGCATAAAGAATATAAAAATTTTCTCAGTATCTTGCACAGAAGATCACCCACCCTGTGAAATTCCTAAATAAATATGAAGTTAACTGAATAATATTACTACAAATTGAACATAAAATTCAGAAGTTTTTTTCCACCAAAATATACTGAGGAATGGGTACTTGCCATTTTATTTACCATGTTCACATTCTAGGCACCTAAATAAATGTAATGAATTAATAGAAAAATCAAATTAAAATTCAGTTCAAATTTACATGGACTAGATTTTTGAAGTATTTGAAATTCAATTCTGTTGTAAAATATATTAACATTTAATTCTTATATTATTTGGCTAATTCCATTTTTTAAATCTTCATATAAAAATTTAAAAATGACTACAGATTAAGACAACTCTGACCAAAAGAAAAAGAATTTAAAAATTCTGAAAATCATTAGAGATTGAGGGAATGGAATTTGCCTAATTTAAGTTTAATTAATTAAATACATTCCATTTATTTCTGAGAAACATTTTTCTTTGTTAAGACTAAAAATTAAAAAAAGGAGAGTAGGCAGCAATGAATTATTCTTCAATATCAAAATGTCCTAATTTCCATACTGGCTTTAGTTATCTATTAAATGAAAGTCCACAGGAGACATTCAGATAAATTTCTAAAATTACTACACTCAAAATTCTTTAATCCGGACTCTTCGGGACTTCGGCGATTCCGGATTACAGATCATCAATTTAAATCTGGTAAGATGGCATGAAGAAAACATAAAATTAAAAATATGAAAACTTAATTTATGAAATAAAGAGCAATTATGATCTAAAGGGTATTAAAATATACAATAAAAAATTATTTATTTGTTTACTTTATTAAACATTTCTTTCAAAGCGCATGCGTAAAGAATACATTACGCATAGTCAAAATTAGAAAATTGCAATCAGAAAACTATTTGATGTGTATCCGTAATATAATGACGAGAAATTTGATTAAATCATAATCAAAAACGGAGTACATTGAGATGAAATACTACATTTAGTAAGGAATTATAAGCCAAATAAAATAAAAACATCTGCCCTGAATATAAAGATAGTGCTGACAGATCAACTTCCAGTTCATTGTGCACTGTGATGTCCCCCCCCCCTGCAGAGAGATGTAAAATTGATAAACAGATTTTGGAATGGTTAGAGAAACAAAGGATATGCCTTATTAATTACATTTTTTTGCAGCAATTCCACTTTTTGTTTGATGGACATCAAAACATGCTTTCACTTTGTAGATTCTTCGGCAGCTCCAGAATCAGAAATTCTTTTTGACATAATCTAAAGTTCAAGCTTACTTTTATAAAATTGCTCTAACAGTCCACAAAAAATAATAAGCCGGATCCATATAGAAGATTAAGGAACAACACAATCTGCAACATTAACTGAAATAGATAATTAGATAATTTTAGCTTAGCTTATACCGTCCGTTATACATTAAACGCGCATGCGTAAACGCATATGCGAATGCGCAGAAAGTTTGTAGCTTTGAGGTCCAGATCATTTCGGATTATGGACGTCCAGATTAAAGACTTTTGACTGTATTCTTATAATAGAAAAGGGATGGTCACTGTATGCTGCAGAAAAGCTTCTCGAACAGAAAGGTGATGATAAAGAAAAACTAAGTTATTTTATGAACTTGAGTATACTCTCTATAGCCACACTTGGAAATTTTTATTTATTTTTTTTTTGGGGGGGGTGTTAAAAATCTATTATCACTTCTGCCACTAAAACGAAAATTAGAATATGGAACAATTCACTTTCGAATGTTTGTTAATTATAGAAGCTAATTTTACTTTTTGCTTGCAGTTTTTAACTCTGTACCTTTTATCCAGACATAAATAACATCTGCCTTTTCATTTCTAAACTTAAAATATCGCAGTCGGGAAAAGGTTTCAATTTGAAAGGTAGTGGCTTTTCTAATTGCAAGAATTTCTCTTCAGAATTATAATTAACATAGGCTGTGCATTCTCTGCTAAGTATTTCATTTCTCGAAAAGTCTGGTAGACCTTTTAAATCGCAATTTTAATCTTTAATTTTTTGGATATAATTAAGAACGAATTCATTTGGAAGCAATTTAAAAAATAGTAAAAAGACAATAATTTTTTTTAAAAACATTAAGAATTTACTATGCTTTCATGGTACAACATCTTGATTCGCAGGTTCGTATCACGTGAACCCAAGTGATCTCATTTCACGTAATTCTTTGCTCAAACTACGCTACAAAAATCTAATTCTCTCAATGATTCAGTAATTAACTACAATAATTTCAAGTTACATTTTAATATGGAATACAAGTTTAAATGCAAGTATTATTTCAGTTCGTACGAAGCTTACTTAAGAATTATGTAAAACCCAGTACTTTACTTCGCTAGTGCATTCTCATTAGAATTGATGAATTTAACCCTTGATTTCATCTTTTCTATATTTTCGCCTTCGCTGAGCTGTGTGATTGCATCCTAATTGACTTAAATACCGCGAATGGCATTAGGGCATAAAATTGAACTTTCTGGTAAAAATTCTATGTAATTGTATGCCAGTATTGAAAGAAACAGTGGCGTAGCTAGGGTGGGGCAAGAGGGGACATCTGTCCCAGGGGGCGCCAAATTAATGCTACGAAATTTTTTAATGAATGTTTTGCATTCTTGACACATAGAAAAGGGCGTAAATTCTTCAGTTGTCCCCGGCCGCTGGAATCCTAGCTACGCCACTGGAAAGAAACAATCAATCTGATAAAAAAAATGGCTGCGATATGTTTTGAAGATGAGCGTAAAAGGTTACCAGTGGAGATATTCCATTTGGCATTTGTTGTACCATTTTTGGCGAAGCATCTCTACTTTCTCCCAAAAGTCTTGCTATTTTTCAGATTTCAAGTTTGACTTCTGTGCCTTGTTTTGCAGATTAACATGCTTTATTTGATTGCATAGAAGTTAACTTTTCGTAAAAAGGCCTTAATTATAGTATCATTATTGGTAAATTCAAGGCTTAAACAGATTGGTGAAATGTTTGACCTTAACTACTGATTCCTGCTAATTATATGGGATATGTCCATAATTTAAATTTTTTCCTAGTAAATCGATCAATTGGAACAAAATGTGAAATGAATTTATTAAAGAGTACGTCATTTGCTGTATTCATAAATTTCCAGCCATGTGTATCATTTAATAATTATTTGTTTTTAGTATAAAAAAAAAGTAGTAGCAGATGGTCCTACCAATTTGAATAAATATGGAATTTAGTTTTTAATAGTTTTATTTATTTCATGTAATTTATGATATTAAAGTATAAAGGCTTATGCTCTTGGATTTTCTAGTAAAGGCAAGTTTCCAATAAATAGCAGTTTTTATTTGAGTATGGTGGTTGAGCTATTTATCCAGCATTTTTTTAGTATGAAGACTAATCATACTAAAAAAATTGGAGCATTTCTTTCAAGTAAAAATCAGTGTGTTGTAGCTGTGTTGTAGTATCATTCTGCATAATGACAAAAGTTCATTAAATATGTTAGTGACATTTAAGTGTTGGTTTTGATTATCATGCAATACTGAAACTAAATTCAGAATTTCAGTATTGACAAAAAAAAAAAAATTTTTAATTCTGGGTATGAATGTCTGAGCATGTGTGTAAATTTTAAGTCATTTTGGATTTTCTTTCATTTGATTAATTCGTTAAACTTGCTGTTATTTGTAAAAAATTTTCCTATTGAACTTTACCTTTCTTTATTTATTGTCTTTTTACAAAACTTTAAACGATATTAAAATGTTTATGCCTTTAAAATAAAAAAAATCTTAGAACCAACATTTTTTGACAATTTTTATATGTATTATGTGTGTATTAAGTGCGCTTGGCGAGATTTGCGCCGGCGAAACAGAAAAGTACCATACTGATTTATACAGAAATATTTTAATGCCTTTATTTTTTAAATTGCTTCCAAATGAATTCGTTCTTAATTATATCCAAAAAATTAAAGATTAAAATTGCGATTTAAAAGGTCTACCAGACTTTTCGAGAAATGAAATACTTAGCAGAGAATGCACAGCCTATGTTAATTATAATTCTGAAGAGAAATTCTTGCAATTAGAAAAGCCACTACCTTTCAAATTGAAACCTTTTCCCGACTGCGATATTTTAAGTTTAGAAATGAAAAGGCAGATGTTATTTATGTCTGGATAAAAGGTACAGAGTTAAAAACTGCAAGCAAAAAGTAAAATTAGCTTCTATAATTAACAAACATTCGAAAGTGAATTGTTGGGCATTAAAATAACACAAACAAGAACTAATTATCATACTTATTCAAAAAAGGTAGAAAGAGCGCATTCTATATAGACTAAATAAAAATAATATTCACAGGAAAAGTGCACAGCAAAAATGGATGAGAAAAATACACATGTAAGAATAAATTTTCAAACTGATACATATTCAAAAGAACTGCATGACGAACAGCAACAACGAACTAGCTACACACAGAAATGGCATTTTTCTTGAATCATTAAATTTGGCACATAATCAGATAAAATAAAAATTTTCACACATAAAAGACAGAATTTTATCCTAGAATATAATAAAAAATTCAGTAATTAAGATCAGAAAATCTTTTACCAAAAAATTCAGTAATTAAGATCAGAAAATCTTTTACCAATCTGTTAGGCCAAGAACTTACCCGCATTAGTTTTAATGAATATTCTCAACAAATCGCATCTCAATCTGTCAAATAAACTGTGTTAATATGCAAAACAAGATATTAAATAATACAAACAAGAATTGACATATTTATTCAAAAGAGGCATAAAGAAGAACAATTTTTACGCAAACTAAGTAAAAACGGCACATTTACTTGAAATTTTCTCAAAAATTTACCAGCACAATAAAAAGAGACATTGAGGGAAAAAAATAAAAAACAAGAATTATTTTTTATATCTACTCAAAAAAAAAAAAAAAAAAAATGCAGAATGAGCAGCAGCAACACAAAACAAAGTAGACAATTAAAAATAGTAATTTTAATGAATCGATCATTAATAATGAAATTCTGGGCATATACCACATAATCAGAGATAAAGTACAAATTTTCATACATAAACAGCAGATTTTATCCTACAATATGACTCAGTAATTAAGAGCAGGTTATATTTTACCAATTTGCTAGGCCAAAATCATTGGTTCTAATGCATTTTTCAACAAACAGCATTACACATTTGTCAAATAAACTGCATTAATCTGCAAAACAACACATTAAAAGAATACAACTAATTAACATATTGGCTCAAAAAAGGCATAACGAAGAGCAACTTCTACACAAATTCAGTAAAAATGGCACATTTACTTGAAATATCCTCAATCAGAAGTTTACTAGTAAAGCTTTTACGTGTGTTAGAATTTTCGTGGTTACTTAAAAAAAATGGAAACAGTAATCTCTACACGACCTAAATGAAAATGGCGCATTTATCTAAAAACACGGTAATCGGCCAGAAATCTACCAGCACATAAAAAAACAGAAAATGAGCATGAAAAAATATACGCATGCAAAAATTACTTTTAATATTTAATAATAAATATAAGATATAAAGCAAACACTTACCAGAGAAATAGAAACCTTGGTTATTTGACGAATAACCTGAAATTTGCCACTGCGCACATCTAAAAACAAACAACTTCAAATTAATCAAGCAAAATGTGTAAATTTGGAAAACAAGGTATTAAAAATTTATCGTAGAATTTTAGCATACTTACGGATCAAAAACAGACAACTCTTCAACCACAGTTCCAGAAATAAGAATGAGCCGATGACGCCAAATTACTTGGCGAGAACGTTATTAGTAGATCTTCATGCAACCCAGAGAATCTCCTATGCCCGCTATCCTATGCCATTATTCTTAGTCCAGCTAAATCCATCTCTGAACGTTTATGACATTTTTGAAGAGACCTCAATGTTTGGCATCGAAATCAAATTCGAGAAACATATCGGGAAGAAGGGGCCGAGCCAGTGTTGGCGCTGCCAAGGCTTCTTCCACAGTTCCGCAGTGTGCACACTGCCAATCCGGTGTCTGAGGTGCGCCGGCCCGCACTACGCGTACCAATGCACCAAAGACCAGGAGGAAGCCAACACCTGCGCGAACTGCCTTGGACGGCACGCTGCAACTGGTTTCACTGCCCCCGAAACCCAGCAAATAAAAACAAAACCCCCCCTATTAGATCGGATAGCGGGATTTCAAAATTTGTACCGGCTCCGGTTAAAGCTCCAATTAGCAGCACGGATCCCTCTTTTAGTGATGTCGTTTCCGGACGGAAAAATCCTGGACTACCATCATCTACTAAGGAACCGAAGCAAGCTCCCGCGACGAAGCAAGCCACGAAGCAAGCGCCGAAGCAGAGTCCTCTCCTCCAGCCAACTCCACCGGCCCAGGCTCCAGCCCCGACCGTAGATGATGGAAGCTGCACAGATACCCTCCGGAGCGTCTTCCAAATCGCTTCGGAATTCGGTATTGAACACAAGATCCTCCTCGAGGCTTTTAGAAATGCTCTCCCTAGGCTCCGAAATGTCTCCACGGGGCCTGAGAGAGCATTTTATATTTATGAGGCATACTGTGGCCTCTTAAACTAAAGGCGTCAAGTTCAACTGTGCAACTAGTGAAGATTCTCTCCTGATCTCCTACTGGAACGCTAACGGAATCAAGAAGAAGATTCACGAAGTCCGGGATTTTATTAATGAGCATCACATGGACCTCTTCCTCGTTCAGGAGACACATCTGGTTGAGGGACTTAGCGCGAACATCGCGAATTATTTCTGCTACCGAAATGACAGAGAGGTATGCATCAGTGACACTGTTCGTGCTAGTGGCGGTACTAGCATCTATGTAAAACGCTCCCTAAAGCATTCTAAGATTCCCACGCCACCACTGGAGGCCTTAGAAGCGACTATAGTACAAATTCATATTCCAAATTGTCCCCCAATAGCAGTAGCGTCCTGCTATATGCCTCCGAGACAGGGACCCGCATTTATCTCTGATCTCAGAAAATTAAGTGGTGTTGCAAATAACCTGATTATCGCAGGAGATTTAAATGCCCGTCATAGAAGTTGGGATTGTGTCACTGCCAACAACTATGGCGATAAACTCAAAATTTGGGCTCAGGACGCCCGTATCCAAATTATTGCGCCAAACACACCTACCCATTACCAGTTTCCTGGGGGGTTAGGTGCTCCTTCCATTATTGATCTGGCCTTATTTAAAAATATCCCAGTAGACTATTCGATCGAAGTGATTCCGGAATTGTCCTCTGACCATTATCCGGTTCACCTCACCCTTAAAACATTCAAAATTAACCAAAATTTAGCGGCGCAAGTCTCCACAAATTGGGACAACTTTCGGTATGTCTTGGAAAATGGTATTCTCCCCCTATCAAAATTCATGATAATCAGGAGGTTGATTTTGCCATTGACAGGCTCAACCAAACCCTAGGAAGCGCATTTACGGCTGCTTCCAAACCCAAATTCAGGCAAAATTATTATAAATTACCTGATCACATTAAAGATAAAATCAAAATTAAAAACCGCCTTCGCAGAGAATGGCAAAATACACGTTTGGAAAACTTTCGAGTGCAACTGCGAAGGATCCAGAATGAGATCAAGTCTGACATTAAGAAATACACAGACGAAAAATACGCAAACTATCTTAAGTCCTTAAAGACTTCCGATAATAGCCTCTGGGTTGCTAGTGCACGGCTTCGCAAACCAAAACATGACATTCCCCCCCTAATGGGCACGGTCAATGACCGGATGGCATTAACAGACACCGAAAAGGCTGAACGCATAGCAGACAGCCTTCAAACACAATTTTCACCTAACACTGGACTCATGTTCGATTCCTGTGCAGAGCACACGCATGAAGTCCAACACCAAGTTGAAGAATTTCTCTCCTCAGATACAAATTCTGAGGATCCCATCACCACAACAATGACTGAGATTTCTGCTTTTATCAAAAATCTCACCCCTGCAAAAGCACCTGGCCTGGATAGGATTTCTAATCGCATGATTAAAAATCTGCCAGTTAAATTCATATTTTACCTAGCAGTTTTGATAAATTCAATGCTAAGGCTAAAATATTATCCCCATAGCTGGAAGAATGCATTAGTCATTCCTATTCTAAAACCTGGAATGGACCCAAAGGTCCCTCAAAATTATAGGCCGATCAGCCTTCTGTCTTCACTTAGTAAAATTTACGAAGCTATACTGCTTAGATACCTGAATGATTTCTGCCGAAACCGAAATATTATTATTCCTCAGCAATTCGGCTTTCAACTCACTCACTCAACAACACTCAACTCAGGCCCAGCTACTGAGGGTAGTTGAAATCATTCACACAGGATCTCGCAGTGGAAAGCCTACAGCTATTGTTTATTTAGACGTAGCAAAAGCTTTCGACAGATGTTGGCATATCGGAATTTTATTCAAGCTCATGCGACTTGAAATTTCGGCTAATTTTGTGCACATAATGCACTCTTACCTCACTAATCGTACCTTTTCTGTCAAAGTAAAATATTCTGTCTCTTCTCCTCGCCCTATCCTGGCGGGGGTGCCTCAGGGAGGAATTCTTAGCGCCACGCTCTTCAACTTGTATGTAAATGACATACCACAAACACCAAGTGTCGATCTAGCACTCTATGCAGACGACACAGCCATCATTTCACAGCACTCAACATTACATGCCACTCTCAATCACCTACAGCTGTATTTAACAGACTTGGAGTCCTGGCTCATTACCTGGAAAATCAAAATTAATGTCGCAAAAAGTGCCGCCACAGTTTTCTTTTCCAGAAAGAGGAATGTCCATAGTCAACTCCCTCCACTCAGATTATTTGAAGAAAATGTACCCTGGGTGGAATCCTATAAATATCTGGGAGTTTATCTAGATGCGAAGCTGCTCTGGAATACCCACATCAATTACGCCATCTCAAAAGCAAGAACTTCAAGAACCCAACTGATGTCTCTCCTCAAAAGAACCAGCAACCTCTCCCTCAACAATAAGATCCTTTTATACAAGAGTACCATCCTACCGATCCTGACGTACGCCGCTGTCGTCTGGTCAACTGCTGCCAATAGCCATCTAAAGAAAATCCAAGTATTCCAGAGCGTCACGCTTCGTATCCTGACAAATGCTCATTATTTCGTCCGTAATGAAGTGCTTCATAACGATCTCAAAATTCTACCCCTAGATGCCTTTTTCCGGCAAAATTCGGCCAAATTCTTTAATAGATTAACGCAGATTGAAAACCCAGTCTTGCATTCACTTCCTGCTTACGATCCAGCTGAGCCCAGCTCAGCTAAGCGACCTAGGAGCGTTCTTGATAGAACTTATAACATCTTTCCTAGGAAGCCGAAGCGGAGGTGTCTGCTTGACTAGGAATTCTTTCTAAAAATTTTTAAATTAACAAGCACTTCACGGGCCTAACCCGACGACCCTTAATTAAATCCATACTTCCACATGCCCGCCGGACCTAATTCGGCCTCGTTTCTCGGTTTATATCCGTGCTGCTATAGGTAACATGCCCCTCCACTTGCCAAGACCTCATCTTTTCATAAAACACGGCCCAGACAATTTTAAATCAGACTTGCAATAGTTTTAACGTTTCTCTATTATTTTATCACCTAACTTAATTATTCAACTTAAACTGCCTAATTTTTGAAATTTAAATTAATATTCTAATCTTCTAAATCTAACTCCCCCATATGCTACTCAAAACACTTTTTTCATGAATTTTTGTTCCAGCAATCTGCATATATACAAGCTTGCATATCTTCAAACACCAACTGCAATCAGGTAATTTTGGTTAATTCTGTCCCCATTTTTATTTCTTTCCACTTTTTAATCCACCTCTCCTCTCCAACTTTTAACGTTTTTCTTTACTTCCCTTCCCTTTAACTATCCTAAAACTTCTCCGTCTTTTCTACAGTTAACTTTTTCACGGTTCTTTCCGCTCCAAAAGTTGCTCCTATTGTACTCTCGCCACGGGCGGTAGGAGAACTTTTTCTACTCTTGAATCCTTTCCCCCCTTCTTTTCGTTCCACCATCCATTGCTCTGCTTTAGTCGTAAGACTCTCTCCCCCCCAGCCCATCCCCAAGGCATTAGCGATTACTGCGGTTTTCCGTATTACCTAATATACCTTTCCCGAGCCCTGGAAAATTATGATTCCCGGCTAATTGTCTTTCAATCTTTGCGATTCCATTAATGCAATGCATTCAGGAATCCGCCTTTATCCGTCACCTCTCTCTCTTTCAACCTAGTAAAACAGGTTGAAAGCAGAAAGAATTTATCGTCCATAGAATGGACTCCTTATTCACTTCCTTCCCCGTAAGCCCATAATGGTCTCCTTCATTACCCTTCAGCCAATGCTTTGTCTTAATCACCTCAGTTTTCCTTAACGAAGTTGTGGAGGTAATTGCATTAAGTTGCAAAGGTACTCCGGAAAATATCGCCTTGGGCCTTGGGCCAGAGAATCTCGTAACTCCTCCCATTTCCCTCCCCCCCTTTTTTCTCGTGAAGATAACCTGTCAACAACGAATTCCGTAGGACTAGTGCTAGTGAGATAATTGTTTACACGTGTTTTTTCTTCTGAAAAATTTTGTATTTTACCGGAAAGTAAAATATTATATTGTGAATTCGAATTTATAAGAAAAAGTGTGTTTTAGAATGCCAAGAAAGTGTAGTGTACGTAAATGCCGATCAAATTACGATAGCAGTAATGAACATGTGTCGACTTTCAAATTTCCTTCGTATCCTGTACTCTCTCAGAAATGGATAAAAAATATTAATCGCAAAGATTTTGTAGCTGGCAAACACAGTAGTGTATGCATTAAGCATTTTGAAGAAAAAATTTGTCGTTCGAGAAGATAAAGCTGTTCGTGATGATGGAACGGCATTAGTAATGGTTTTGCAAGAAAAATAGATCTTCCCTCTTCATGGATATTCATAACCAAAGGTAAGATCTTTTGGCTATCGAAATTAGAATTTTTAAACTGTTCAAAAGTGCTTGTGCTTGTATCTTTAAAAATATTGGACGATTTAAATGTAAGAGTTTTTTTCAATGAAAATGAAATTCCCATTGAAAAGTTCAAATGGATATTTGGAGAAGAAAAACTATGTGATAAATGGTTTAAACTTGAGACAGTGATTAGCCATTTGGATGGTTTTTCTGCTTCTGATATTCATGATGACTGCAATTTAAATTTAGATAAAATATCAGAACTACTGTTGAAATGTGCAGAAACAGAAAATAATCCACATTCTGAGAAATTTAAGTTTTTGTATGAACAGATTCAATTAATGCAAATGAAACAGCATTCGTATAGTGCAGAATTCTTTGCCTGGTCTTGTTATATATTTTATTGTAACCCAAACAGCTACAATATTATACGTAACAGTAAGTATTTTATATTGCCTCATCCGTCATACTTAAGGAAGTTATCTCTGAAAATTGGCCGAGCAGATTCTGGATTACAAACAAGTCACTGGATGTATTTGAAAAAAAAAATGTGAAATTTTAAATGATTCTGAAAAAATTGTCGATTTATTATTAGATGTGATATATATAAAACCACAAGTTTCGTATAAAAGTGGTCGTGTTTTAGGTGAATTATCCGAAAAACAGAATTATCCGAATTATCTGCAAACATTTATGATAAGCTATATTAGCAAAAAACAGAGATATTGTAGCAATGTTTCCCGTAAAAAACTTATCATCACATCAATTATTAATATTTACAAAACAAGTAATTAACCATGTACAGTCTTGTGGCTATTGAATCATAACTCTAATATAAGACAATAATAGAATTAACAGAAATATGTTCAAAATGCTTTGTGGTGGTGCATTAAAATCCTCATTTATAAACCCTACCATGCATAATCTTCCTATATTTACATTATTTGATACAGTTCATTGGTAAAAGTTTACAATTGGGTGCCCCTCGTTTATTGGCGATTCTTTCTTGACGCCAAGATCGGCGCCAGGAAGTCACAATTTCAAGATGGCCGCTACACAAAACCAAAATAAGAAGTCGAAGAATTGCATAAGATCTGTGTCCATGTACACATCGATCTGTTTTTACTTAAAAAAACATCCTAGAATTGCACAAACTAGGCATTGCGCCTTAAATATGTCCATGTACACATCACTCTATTTTCATTTAAATAAAATCGGGAAGCTAAAACAAATTTAAAACTATTGTGGTAACCAGAAGTGAGGTTTCATTGCCAAAATTTTTTAAAAAATGTCGCCAATCGAAGGGGCACCCAATTCTACACTAAAGCCAGTTCATTTATTGAAATCTATACGAAACAACTGGTTCAATCAGAACGATTCAAACCAAACATACGTCAAATATTGTTTACAATTCCAGTGTTTTACATTTAAAAAAATTGTATAAAATAGAAAAAAACGATAATATTAAAATGGCTCCAACTTTATCAAGGAAAGTTTTATTTCCATCTTCTATAGAGGAACAGAATGTAAGTACTGCTATTAAACTTTTTGATGAAAAGACTTTAGCTGCTCTGCAAATTGAATCGCAGAATAATAGAACTCGGTATGGAAAAGATGTCTTAAGAACTAAACATTTTATTAATGTAATTTTAAAGTGGTAGAAAATTGTAAAAGTTAAACACTCTAAAAAGGCCTTACAGTTTCGATATGTATTTATGCAGCCTATAAGGACAACAGAAGATAAAAGCTTAGAATGTTTATCACAGTTTTGTACGTGGCTTATATCATGGAACGATTTTTGCCCAACAACAAAAAATTGTAAGTCACAAATTGGGAAAACTGTCAAAAGAAGCCCAAGTTGCTCTTCTCCATACAACAGCAACATTGAATGAACTTTCAAAGTATTTGTTAAAAGAATTTAAATTACCTTTTATTCCTTCAGGAAAATTTCAGACAGATAACCTTGAGGGACGTTTTGGTCAATTTCAACAAATGAGTGGCTGTAATTATAATGTATCCTTACAGCAGATTATAGAGTCGGAAAGAAAACTAAAATTGATTAGTTTGCTTAAAATGCAATTTCTGAGGAAGGTTGATTTATTTTACAACATTTTTCTTGTAATGATATTGAAGATTTTAATGATGATCAACTTATTGATAAGGAATTTGGTGATGTTTTGCATCAATCCAACGATGTTAATGTTACAGAAAAAGATACAATGTGTCTAATTTACATTTCTGGATATGTTTGTAGATCTGTATTGAAGCATATAAATTGTAATCTCTCCAGGAAAAAATTAATTCTTGACAAAGAAATGATAGTTGAATATTGGGAAGATTTTGCGTACTTAGCTGCTATTGATCGAGGTGGTTTATTTTGGCCAACAGAATTCGTGCTTTTCATTAATACCTCTGCATTTAAAATATTTTCAATCCTAATATCTGAAATGTATGAGAAGTTATATATTTCATCAAAAAATCAACATTCTATATTAATAAGTCTAATCACAGAGAAAGTTGAAAACAGGATTATTTGGAATGATAGTATTTGTGAATGTGGCAAATCATTGCATGATTTGTTGAAAAGTTGTGTCACATGCATTTCCAATATATTGCAGAATATTTACTGTAAGGTTAAAAATAACAATTTAAAGGAAACCAATGACCAAAAAAGAAAAATGGGTAAATTAAATAATTCTGGAATTTAGGTGAATTTTTTATGTAATTTTAAAGTTAAATAATTAGTATTTGCAAACTGTGCATAACTGAGCCATAGAAACTTGCTGCTGCCTACTAGTGGCTGAGTGGTAAAATAGCTGAAAACTGATAGTTTGGTCTGGAGTTCCAATCTCGGCGAACGGGCTGGCTGATAATTACCTTATACTGGCAAATAGAATTGATAATTACCTTATATGATCAAATAGAATCAAAAGTTAATTAAGTTTGAAAATATTGACAAGTGTGATAGAAGCTGATGAACCAACAAAAAGGAAGATGTTAATTTTAAAAGTGAAATAAAAACTTGGGAAGTATGGGATGATAATGCGATAGCAAGAAATCTAATGAATTAGACTGTGACAGCTCCATAAGCGTTTAAATATGTGAATGAACAGAATACAAAGAAATGATGGGAGAAAATAAAAAATGAAATGGCGGCAAGAACAGAAGATATTCATATCAAATGTAGAAAGAATTAGCTCAACTGAAAATGAGTCAAAACGAATCTGTAGATGCTTACATGAATACAGCTGTAATTCTGAAAAGTAAAAGCATTCAAGTTGGGATGAAATAAGAGATAAAAAATTAATTTACCTCATACTAGAAGGACATTAAAGTTGATTGTTGTTAAAATTATCAAAAGTAATAAAGAGAAAGATATAGCTTCAATTATACAAGTTTTAAGATAAACAAATTGTAGATCATGATTTAAAAGCAATTTTTACCAAAACTAAAACAGAAGAAAAGACGAGCGAGAACAATAAAAAAAGATTATGTAGTATGATGTATGAAATGATAGAAGAACTAAGTTCCATGGAGGCTCATGAAGTCTGGAAATTAGTTGAAAGATCTATCAATAAGAAAATTACGATGTTTACGAAAACTACAAAATAAGATTTTTGATGTAAAAACTGCATATTTAAATGGATACTTGAATAAACCAATTTATATGGAACAACCACCTGGATTTAAATCAGATTCAGACTGTCAAGCATTAATAGATTGGATAAAAAAAAACAAAACAAAGTAGTAGTTCAAGGCACATTAATCGAAATCCTTTGCCGTAAGCCAAATCAACTAGCTAAATCATGTTTATTTTTGTAGACCTTAAATCAGGGGCTACAATGATAAGCCTGTTTTGGCATTCATATTTCAAAAATTTGAATGGCAAACTTTTTGTTGATGTGAATTAATGATGTTTAACTTAATAATTAATATCTTATAACATTGTAATGATATGCTGGATTTTTCATTGCTTAATACTGCATGCATCTTTTACTATTTGTCTATTATTAAATAAATTTACAGTGTATATTTAATCAGATGTTCTTTCATAAGAATTTTTTATAGCATGATATGGTGCTCATTGGGGTAGATTGCATAGTTATGATCTCACTTTGTTTTCAGGGAATTTTATAATATATTTTTGGATATGCTACAAGATTTCTCGTATAATGTTCATGCTTTAGAACATCTTTAAAATAAAACTTTTTTTGTCATATATTTCCCAAAATGTTCACTTGTATGTTTATAATTAAAAAGTACCTTAAGATATTGGATTAAATGTTGAAATGTTTTTATGAGAAAGAAAAAAAAAATGGCTTTTGCTTCAATACAATTGCATGTAAAATCATAAATGTAAATCAAAATTTTATTTAAATTAATATGTTTATGAATTTTGTTATGAAATATCACATATCTTTTTAATATTTAAGCAGTATAAATCAATCTAATTAATTTAAGCAATACAAATTAATGTAGTAGTATGTGGTGTATAAAGAGTTTAAATATTTTTAAAAGAAAAAAAAAAAAAAAAGAATGTCTAAATTAATTGAATACTAAGCATCTGTAAACTATATCCATTTTGGTATATAGAATGATATAGATGATATATTGTAATATCAGTGAGTCGTAGAAACTTATTCAAGTTTATGAAGTTTATTTTTGTGGACCTCGCATCAGAGTCTGCAATAATAATGTTCCATTATTAATATTTAAAAAATTCAAATGACAACTTATTGCAGACGTGAAATGATAATTTCAACTGGCTAATGAGTATCTTATACTATCGTAATGACTCGCAGGATTTTTCATTGCTTAATATTGTGTATTTTTAATGAGATGTATTAAGAGTGTATTTTTAATAAGATTTTCTTTCATAAGAATTTTTTGGAGCATAATATGATGCTCATTGGGATTGATTGCATAGTTATGATCTTGCTTTTTTTAAGAGAACTTGAAATATATTTTTGAATATTCTGTGTAATGTTTTTGCTATAAAACATCTTTAGAATGAATCTTTTTTCAATATGTAGACTAAACTTCAGATATACTTTTAATATATTAATGTATTAATAAGATTTATGTATTTCACTTAATGTCCACATGTGTATTTATTATTAAAAAGCTTCTTAGGATCTCTGATTGAATCTTGAAAAGTCTTTATGGGAATAAAGAAAAGAAAGAGTTCATTTTGCTTCAATATCATTGCACCAAAAACAATTATAAAGCAATATTATATTAGAATTAATGAATTGATATTAATTTTATTATGAAATACTATATGTGTTTGTTTAGTATTCAAGCAGTATAAATCAGTCTTCATAATTTAAGCAATATAAAATCATCTGAGAGCTTTAACATATTTTTTCTTTTTATTACAAAATGAAAACATCTCATGTTTAGTTCATTACATATGTTATATTTTCATTGCTATTATCATACCGTATAATTTTTATAAATAATTTTTGTGTCCATTTTATTTCCGTATAAAAGTTCAGATATGTTTCAGTTTAATTTAAATCAGCTCTGCTAAATTTACAATATCACTCAAATCTTATTTTTATTTTCTGTTTAATAAATCGGTATTTAGTATTTAAATATCATTACGATGTAACATAGTACGTTATTATTCCTAAAATTCGAAATATTAGTTGTAAAAATTAATTTGACTTGACTTTTGTGTTGGAAATAAAACGCTGCGTACTACATAAATGAAACAGTCGGCTGCGTCTACCGTGGGAACGATCGCCTTCGATTGTGACGTCACAAATCGGTGGAGCAGGCCTGTAGATATCTAGTTGGCCTTGGCTCCGCCCACCTCGTTCTCTATTCGTCTTTTCCGGAGTACCGCGGCTATTGGTCGGATTTTGACAGGTGTTTACTAAATTTGGAGTCCATTCTCAAAGAAGCGAGAGCTGCGGCTTCAAAACCAATTTTCTATCCGGGTGTCAGACTCCCACCTGAGACTAAATCCAAAATTAAGCAGCGGAACTTTTTGCGAAAACTTTGGCAAAGGTCGCGTGATCCCAGTATCCGCGCCCAATTTCGCAAAATACAGAACGAGATAAGGACTGAAACCCGTCTCTTCAAATAGACGGAGTTGAAACACTACATTGAGTCCCTAACGACTGAAGACAATTCGATTTGGCGGGCTGCCGCTCGAATACGCAAACAATCCAGACACATTCCGCCGCTCCAAACGGCTGATGATGCACGGATGGCTTACACAGACACTGAAAAGGCAAAAGTCTTAGCCGACAGCCTTGCTACTCAATTCACTCCTAATAACGACGCCTACTGCAACCGCCCGGTTACTCAAGGGCGCATACACTCACGTGTTGAAGAGTTTTTAACACAACCTTTCACGCCTGAACTTAGGCCCACTGATCCTAAAGAGGTGATGGAATACATCAATAGATTGAAACCCAACAAGGCTCCAGGCATGGATTCTATCTCTAATCGCATGATTAAAAATTTCCCTGTAATGTTTATTGTTTGGATTACGGTCCTTATTAATTTTATGCTAAGGAGAAGCTACTTCCCCGACCGCTGGAAAATTGCAACGGTCGTCCCCATTCCAAAACGGGGGATAAATCTAAACTTACCCCTCAACTACAGACCAATTAGTCTGCTTTCCTCACTCTCAAAAGTATATGAATATGTCTTACTTAATCGCCTGAATGAATTCTGTCGAGATCAAAACTTAATCATCCCGGAACAATTCGGCTTCCGACCTAAACACTCCACGGTACACCAGTTACTACGTGTAGTGGAATTCATTCATGAAGGCTTTCGTAAGCGAGAGAATACTGGAATTGTCTATCTTGACATAGCTAAAGCCTTTGACAGGGTTTGGCATGACGGACTTATTTACAAGCTCATGCGACTTGGGTTTCCGGCTCACATCATTAAAATTATTAGTTCGTACTTAGCCGGACGAAGCTTCCACGTACGAGTTAACCACGAACTCTCCTCTCCCCGCCCGATCCATGCTGGATGTCCTCAGGGCATTCTTGTCGCACTCTGCTCTTCAATATCTATATCAACGACGTGCCTAAGGCACCTAGTATCGATTTAGCTTTATATGCAGACGATACGGCCATCCTAACTCAACATACCAACATCACCACGGTAATTTCTACATTACAGAGTTACCTTTCAGCCTTAGAACTCTGGCTCGGACTGTATAAATTCAAAATTAATGTCGCTAAATGTGCTGCCACTTTATTCATCCGAAGAAACATCCCTCGTTTAGATAATCTAATTTTCTTCGGTGAACCTATTCCCTGGGTTACTACTTACAAATACCTTGGTGTTTTACTAGACTCAAAATTAACTTGGCAACTTCATATTCAAAAAATTATTGCGAATGCGGAAGCTGTCAAAGCCAACCTGCGCCCCTTTTTCGCTAAAAATAGCGACCTGTCACTTGATAACAAGATTTTGCTTTATAAATCTATCATAAGGCCTATTCTCACTTACGCGAGTCCCATCTGGGGCTCAGCTGCTCTGACTAACCGTAAACACGTCCAAATTTTTCAATCAAAATTTTTACGGCAGATATTAAACGCTCCATGGTTCATAAGGAACGATGACATTCATAACGACCTCAAAATTATGCCCATTAATCGCTTTATACAGCGACTTTCGGAAAGATTTTTCAAAAACATCCATCTTGTTGGAAATCCAGTATTACATACCCTGCCGATATATCATCCTGCGGTTGCCTCTTCTAAAAAGCGACCCAGAGCAATCTTACAACCTGATTATGCTCAACTACCTTTTAAACGGCGTCGGTATTGGAATACAGACGCCCAAGTGGATGCTTACCTCTCGTTCCTAAACCCCAACCGCCCCCGCGTTAACAATGCGTAAGGGCATTGACCGGAGGAATCCTGTTCTTTAACTCTTTAAGAAGAGTCTTCTAACGTTTCTTTAACAAGGGACAACTTATCTCCGCAGCCGCACGCGACTGCACTTAATTTCTCAATAGCTTCTTAAAAGCTTCTTTTCCACCCGCTAAACGGGTTGCTTTCGACCCCCAAAGGGGACCTTTTAACGTCGCACTAAATAGCGACCAATAATTTTCTTCTCCTTCTTCAGTGTATAACACTGAACTGCTACTAGAACCCGCCCAACGGGTTTCACCCCCAGCCCTTTTTGCCCAACTCTCCGGATTGCTTGTCCTAAGGATTTTATTTTGCTGTTGATATCAAGAATCAAGGAAATGTATTGCACCTTTTTATTCTTTTCAAAACTTTTTGAAGGTTGACTCCTCTCTCAAAATTTATTCTTGGCCCTTTTTAAACACAAAATTTAATTTAAAGACTTTCTAAGAGTTTTCCTTTTTTCTCATGCGGAAGGCATTATCTGAAAAGCTTTTATTTTTATAATTAGGCTTCAAAATTTTCCCTTATTAGATGAACCCCTCTTTTGATGTAATTATTCTATCTCTGATGATGTGGAGTTAAAGGCCTAGCCTAGCGCACTCCGTAAATTAACTTCCTTGATCCTTGATCCTTGCTACTGGTTGGGGGATTCCGACGATGGACGGCGAGGGTGACGGTCGCTCGTGTAACGAGCTCCCGCCAACGCAGGGCAATTCTGGGAATTTTATCATGAATAATGATATTAATGATGAAGTTATGAATGAGATTAGGGATCAGGCTCCATCTGTGCAATCAGCGTCGCGAGATGACGAACGCATGAATCTGGTAATCCAGTTCTACGACCTGAAGCAGCAATTCGAGGCGATACAGCTTCAGAAAAACTTCATGAAGACGCCAACACCACTGGACTTAAATGGATACGACCAGCTCGACCTGGCGGGTAAGTCACTCTTTCATAAGATAAATGATATTGCAAATGCTCTGGATGTACCTATTTTCCACCTTCCCTCGACCAGAGAGGAATTTTTAAATATATTGGAGAGCGAGCGCTCAGCCAAGATGGCTGCCGCTCAATCCACAGAAGATCCTCGTAAGCAAGAGGCATCTATTCCCACGCACGAGGTGCGGGGGAAACCGGTCCAGTCGACGTCATCGCGGAAGCGAAAGAAACAGACATTCGACTCTGACGGGTTTATCACCCCTGCGGCTCGAAAGCAAGGGAAGGCGCCTATTGTGGATCTAACAATAGATGATTCGGCTCAAAACGTTAAAGAACCCATTTCTGTTATTCCAAATTCAAAATTAGTCAATAGCACAAAAAATGCTACTCCTAAAAAGGAGAGGACTGCTAATAAGTATGAACGTATCAAAAATTCAATTATTAATGATGACAAAAATGACGCTGAAAAGAATAGTGAGAGCACCACTGAGGGAGTAAATTCCGAGCAGGCACGGAACGTATCCCCCCCCACCGCAGCCTGAGATTCCGGCAATTCACCAAAGCAGCAAGAACTGGAAGACACAAGTGTCTTTCATGAGAGAAATTGCCCCTAATTTACGGAGCATCCTGACTGGACCTTATCTCAAAATTTTTGTACAAACAGAGCTGGAGTTCAGGGAGGTCACCCGCTGAATGAAGCAAGCCGGCATCCAGTTGAAAACTTTCGATCTCAAGCAGGACCGGCCAGTCAAAATTGTCATCAGAGGCCTCCCTGTTGAAACAGACATCGGGGATATCAAAGAGGAAGTTGAGGCGATGGTATTTAAAGTGCATCACATCGTTCGGCTTACTCAGCCTGGCTCCAGACACCCAGTGCCACTTGTTTATTTACAAGTCATCCCTCATCCCTTCCTCGATCAACTGTTTGCCGTCACTGACATGTGGGGCACAGAGATCAGCATTGAGAGTTACCGCGGCCGCAAGGGCCCTACTCAGTGCTTTCGGTGCCAGGGCTTTTTCCATTCTTCGGAACTCTGCACCCTTCCGATCCGTTGTGTCAGATGCTCTGGACCTCATTGGGCACGTGAGTGTACTAAAGGATTAGATGTACCTGCCACTTGCTGCAACTGCGGTGGAGACCATCCTGCTTCGTATAAATCTTGTCCCCGCTACCCAGGTAACAAACGGGCTCGCGGTAAAAATTCCGCGCCTAGGACTAGGGCAGCTGCTCCGACAGCCCCCCCCGCAGGGTTCTTCTAAGCCCCCAGCAACTGCTGAGACAAGACATCCCATGCCTGCTCCCCCAAGCAACGTCAGTTCACCATCTTATGGACAGATGGTGAAGAACACCACCGAGCACGGATTCAAATCCACGAATCCAAGACTGCCGGTTGCAGAAGCCCCTGCAGCCCCAGCAGTGTCAGCCACAGCAGAGTGTAGCAATGATTCAGACGATGTCTTCTCATCTACACTAAAATGCTTAATTGAAATCTCCCGTGACCCAGCGGTAGACAAGCATATTCTGCTCCTTGCCTTCAATAAAGCAATGCCTAAACTCAGGCAAGCAGATGCTTTAATGAGGGCATTTTATATTTATGAGAGCTATGTTGAGCTTTCAACCTAATTTGGCTTTTTTAGACCCATGTCTTCTGTTTTTCAGTGATGAACCTCTAATAACGGCCTAAAATTCAATTTTATTAACAGTTCAAACACCACCAGAGAACTGACCATTTGCTCGTGGAATGCCAATGGATTGATATCTAAAATTCACGAAGTTCGTGATTTTGTAGTAGAGCACGGTATTGATGTGTTTTTAGTTCAAGAGACTCACCTTACCCCAGGGAATACTCCCAAAATTGGGAATTATGACATTTATTGTACTGACAGGGTGTCACAGGGCAGAAATCCCTGTGGTGGCACTTGTATCTATGTGAAGCGTTCGTTAAAGCACCACATGATACCGTCCCCTGATTTAAATTTTTTGGAAGCGACAATCATCAAAATTTTCCTTCAAAATTCCTCCCCGCTGACAATAGTCTCAGCTTATGTACCTCCACTGTCTACAGCACGTGGAAGGCCAGCCTTTCCTGTCAGTGATTTTGATAAACTTTTGAATATTTCAAATCACCTAATTATTGCTGGTGATCTAAATTCACGCCATACCGCATGGTTTTGTTCTAATAGGAACAGGTATGGTATTAGTCTAAATTCATGGTGCCAGAGTAACCATGTACAGATCATAGCTCCTACCCTCCCGACTTTTTACCCTGTTAGAGGGTCCCCTGCAGTTCTTGATCTGGCTGCCTTTTATAATGTATTTTTTCGGCATGAGATAAAAGTGATTCAGGAATTGGACTCTGATCACTACCCCGTTTTGATAACCCTAGATATTCAAAATCGATACTCAAAATTAGAGGAGCAAGTCTCAACAAATTGGGACGACTTTAGATTTATTTTGGAAAAAACTTCACTCCCTCCCATCAAAATTTCCAGCAATTCGGACTTCGACAGGCATATTAAAAGTCTGGAGTCTTTACTGAAAGAAGCGAGAGCTGCGGCTTCAAAACCACGCAAACACCCAGGTGCTAGGCTCCCACCTGAGACTAAATTCAAAATTAAGCAGCGGAATTACTTGCGAAGAATTTGGCAAAGGTCACGAGATCCCAATATCCGTGCCCAGTTTCGCAAGATACAGAACGAGATAAGGATCGAAACCCGCTTATTAAAACAAGCGGAGTGGAAAACATACATTGAGTCCCTAACGACTGAAGACAAGTCGATTTGGCTCGCAGCCGCCCGATTACGCAAACATAAAACACATTCCGCCCCTTCAAACGGCCGATGGCGCACAGATGGCCTACACTGACTCAGAAAAGGCGAATGTCATAGCTGACAGCCTTGCAACTCAATTCACACCAAACCACGACTCCTATTGTAACCGCCCGGTTACACAGGGGCGCATACAAGCACGGGGTAAAGATTTTTTAACACAACCTATCACAACTGAACTCAAGCCAGCAGTCGTCCCCATTCCAAAACGGGGACAAAATTTAAACCTGCCCGTCAATTACAGACCCATAAGTCTGTTATCTTCTCTCTCTAAGATCTATGAATTTGTCTTACTTAATCGCCTGAATGAATTCTGTCGGGAACAAAATTTACTAATCCCGGAACAATTCGGCTTCCGACCTAAACACTCCACGGTACACCAGTTACTCCGTGTAGTGGAATTCATTCGTGAAGGCTTTCGTAAGCGAGAGAAAACTGGAATTGTCTATCTGGACGTTGCCAAAGCCTTTGACAGGACTTGGCATGACGGGATTATTTGCAAGCTCATGCGGCTTGGTTTTTCGGCTCATCTCATTAAAATTATTAACTCGTACTTGACCGGACGCAGTTTCCGCGTGCGAGTTAACCACGAATTCTCCTCTCCCCGCCCAATCTATGCTGGGGTAGCTCAAGGTAGCCTCCTTGCCGCTTCAACCTTTAACCTTTATGTAAATGATATTCCTAAGGCCCCCAAATATCGATCTTGCGTTATACGCAGACGATACAGCCATCATTTCACAACACTCCAACACCCTCCAGGTAATCTCACAATTGCAGAGTTACCTTTCGACCTTAGAACTCTGGCTCGGTCTGTATAAAATCAAAATTAATGTCGCAAAATGTGCTGCCACTATGTTCATCCGAAGAAACATCCCAAGTTTACCTAATTTAATGCTCTTCGGTGAACCCATTCCCTGGGTCTCTTCTTACAAATATCTAGGTGTTTTACCAGACTCAAAATTAACTTGGCAGCCTCACATCCGCAAAATCATAGCGGGTGCGACAGCTGTCAAAACCGCCCTACGCCCCCTTTTAGCTAGTAATAGCGACCTGTCAACTGATAACAAAATCTTGCTCTACAAATCAATGATCAGGCCGGTTCTTACGTATGCGTGTCCCGTATGGGGCCCATCTGCACTGACTAACAGAAAACATGTCCAAATTTTTCAATCTAAAATGCTTCGGCAAATTTTAAAAGCTCCGTGGTTCGTACGGAACGAAGAGATTCATAATGACCTCAAAATTATGCCCATTAATCGCTATATACAGCGACTTTCGGAAAAATTTTTCAAAAATATTCAACGTGTTGCAAATCCTGTGCTTCATATGCTACCCGTATACGATCCTGCTGTTGCTTCTTCCCGGAAAAGACCCAGAGCGGTTCTTAACAGGGAATACCCAGCTCAACATATGCCATTTAAACGGGCTAGATATGAGCACACTGATAGCCACGTGAATAACTACCTCTCGTTCCTTAACCCCCCTCCCGCCTCAAAATTCTTTAATGCGCACGGCATTAACTCGAGGAACCTCCTTTAACGTTTCTTTAATAAGAAACATCACAGTCAAACAGGACTGATTTAAAATACTTTTACTAATCAAATGAAATAGAACTGTAAAAGATTTTTAAATTATAGCTTCTTTCTTCCTTTAAAAAGGAACTTTCTTAGGCGCTTAACAGCGTCCTTTTTGGCCTTTAAATACCGCATTGAATAGCGGTCAAAAATGAAACTTCTCCCTCCCAGCTGATCACTGGCAGAACTACTTTTTCGACCTGTAAACAGGTTCCCCCCTCCCTCCCACCTCGAAGAACGCGCATCGGAATTCCCCTGCGTATTCTTCATCTGACGTATGCTAAACATGATTATCAAGGTTCAAGGAAACTTCACCTTTTATTTTTCTAGTCAAAATTTTTATGGCTGCCCCTATCTAAATTATTCTGGCCCTTTTTTCGGCGCAAAATTAAGACCTTCTGAGTTTTTTGCCTTTTTTTGACTCAGTGTGAAGGCACTTATTCCAAGTCATTCGGCTTTTCAAAATTTTACCCTATTTGACAATCCCCTCTTTTTGATGATGTAATTTCCTTTGAAGATGGGGAGGTAAAGGCGCAATTGTCTATGAACTCCGTAACTTGCACTTCCTTGATCCTTGATGCTACTGGTTGGCGGATAACTTGTCCTTGGCGACTTACTTCCAGAAAACTTTTTCAGTTATGTATTACTGCTTGGGCATGTTATTTTTCCTAGCCCATCCTACATCTTTAGCTTCTTTTATCATGCTCTGTTTTTTCCATCTAGAAACTACTCATTCTATGGTAAATCAAAAGCTCGAAAATCGCCCTCACATGTTATCCAGGGATAGCGCATCCGCGCGGGGGCCCGTTTATTGCGAACTGCGTTCGCCTGAGTCGTCTATGTAATCTCCTACATATTCTTTGATTTATCCATGGAGGTAGGAAAGGGAGGAGGGGCCATTCCGCGCTAGAAGTGAAGCACTCCTTTGAAGCTTGGGTCACCAGACGGGGTGTTCTTTGTTTACATTCAGAAATCGCTTGACAAGATTCTGATAGTATTTCGACACACGACAGTTCCATAGAAATCGAAAAAGGGATACTCTCGCATGAAAGAAACATTAGTGTGATGGATAATAGCAATTTGTATAGTTTACTGACATTTACGCAAAAATCACATGTTGGTTATTTTTCGATAACTAACAACAGCGATTTTGATTATGAATTTGTTTTATAAAATTCTAAGCTGTTGCACTACAAAAATATAGATTTTAAGAAAATTGCTAAAAGACATCTGCCAAAATTTATTTTCTAGAAGATTTGAAAAGTTTGAAACTTGATGGCTAAATGTAAATATAAAATTATGAATGTTAAAATATTTGTAATTAGGCACATAGGTCAGATTAAGTTTTTATTAAATAGAGTAACGCATGCAAGGGCTATCTGCCTAAAGAGAGAGATGCCATCGTGAAGGAATTTTGAAGAAAAACTGACCTTTGAGTTGGTATTAAAAATAATACTTATAATTTTCATTCAAATTATATTCATATATATTTTTTATGTAAAACTTTCGGGTGTATGCTAAATTAGTGTAAATTACTTTGCACGAAAAATATAGTGAATGCACAGAAATTAAAGATTTGCACATGCCGGAAATGATAAACAGGAAATATGTATGGGTATTTATGCATGTGCTTGCAAAAAGCATGTATCTGCCTTTGACAAAATACTTAAATATTCATTAAATTATTTATAAATGTATTTGAAATGAAGAATTTATTCACTTATAAACAACTGTGAAAGTACTGTGAAGAAATCTAATGATTAAATGTATCTAATTTATAATGATTATAAATGTTATCTAAATATATAATAACCTTAATATTGAATTGTAAACATAAATTTAAATCCTGTTGACAAATACGTTATAAAACTATTTAAGCAAGAATTGTTCGTATTGGAAAGCAATCTGTTAAAAGGTATTGTAAAGCAAATGCTATGAGATGCTCACTAAAGAACGTAATAAAGAGTTTTGGAGTATGTATTGTTGAAATGAAGGGTAAAAAAAAAAAATCTGATAAGTATAATTAAAAGAATTATTCCCTTTACATTTTATAATAACTCAGTTACAAGTTTTAAATAATACTTAAAAAAAAAAAAAAAAAACCTATTTTATTCCCTTTCAGAAATGTTCAGAGAAAGTCAAATACTATTTAATACCTATTTAATTATTAGGAATTAGCGAAATACTTATTTAAAGTATTTCGCTAATTCCTAATAACTCTCTAATTTAAAATGAACCGAATAGAGCATTAATTATAAATTGACTTACATTTTTCGATTTAAAAGAAGCCAAAAAATCATGTCATATTTAAGAAAGTATTTTAGGAAGAAGCTCTATAAATAGAAAAGAAATAATGCATAATTTTAATATTAATAATACAATAAACTTTGATCTTAATTTTTGTACCTTAACCGAATAAAATCGAATTACCTTAATTTTTTTTTCTAATGTAATTATCGAAAATTTGTGAAAATATTTCATTCAAATTAAACCATTCTGAGAAAACTGTCCTGTGAAAAGTATAGCATTTAATTCCGTTCAGAATGAAATGTTGTTTAAAAATATGTTGTTTTCACATACTTAGGACTCTGAAGTGTTGTAGAAAAAGAAAATATATACATTTATATGTATATTTGCGACGTAATTACAAAATATTTACACCCGAACGCTTCAAATCCCATAGAACTCAATGGTAAATGACCCAATGTTTTGGTCACCACGTAGGGATCGCCGGTGCTTCAGAGCAGGGTACGGAGAAATTTGTTTAGGGCGACTCCATCTTACTTCCTACCTCCATGGATTTATCCATGACGTCAAAAATTCGAAAAGTGGGGTAGGGTTTGGAAATACGCGGCTGGTACACATCCGGTAAACCTTCTTCGTCGGGGTCTCAGATATCAGACAGATTCCAGCAGTGACCTAGGGGCCCTATTCTGGACACCGTCGAGATAGAAGAACGGGTCGTTTTTTGCGATCTACTAGACAGAGAGCGAGTCTGGTGTCATCGTCTCGATCATTACATACTCGATTTTCGACGCGTCGGAAATTTTTCCGTCAGCTGGACAGCTGCCGTTTATGTTTCTGACTGTCGTTTTAGATCTAAACTGAGGACGGCAGAGGTCACGAATTGTTTTTGGAAGTGTACGTAATAGATATTTTAATTTCTTAAGAATTGTGAAAAACTCCAGTATTTCGCAATAGAAATAACGCATTTGATGCTGACGATTCTACATTATTTATTTATTCTACTTTACCAATGCCTTAATTAAATTTTAGTGAAAATAATATATTTGGTAATTTCCTATTTCACATATGAAGAAGGGGTGCATACTTTTAATTTAAAATTGTAATTTTTAAACTAATGTATATATCAATGTACTTAATTTCATGTTTTGATGAGTAATTTGTAAATTTTGAAATTTTATGTTTTAAATTATAATGTATTTCCTCTACTTTTATTTTAATTTGTAGTGTATAAAAATCTAATACATTAGACATGCATTAAAGAATCTGCAGTATATAATTCAAACTATGCACATCCTAAATTCAACATTTACATTAAAGTGCTTTTGAGTTAAAAAATTTATTTAAGTAGTTTTAACTGTACCGATATCAATGTCAATTTCCAATAGTTTTTAGAATCTCCTGTATAAAACAAGTTAAATTCCTATATAATTTTCGGTTAAACTAAATTCTTGTAAATAATATAATGCATGATTTATAATTAGTTATCAGATTTTTTAATGTCGTCTACTTTTAGATATTACATCAGCTTTCTGTATTTTTATTCAGATCTAAAAAGTGCTTGGTTTGGGTTTTATGTAATTACGGCAAAGCCTCGAGGGCTATATGCCTTAAGTGAGGGTTGCCTTCGTGGAGGACATTCTAAGGGAAACTAGCTCGTATACACGTAACACATGGAGAAAACCACGAAAAAGTCCATGCAGCGACCCCGTTAGCGGGATACCAACCTTGGACCGAACTTCCAGTGTTCAGCGATTTTACCGCTCGACCGTTGGCGGGATCGATTTAAAAAGGGTATAAATAGGAATATGTGCTGCAATTTCTTTCACGGCATCTGTTGATATATTTATAATACAGTTATATATATATAACTGTATTATAGTTATATATATATATATATATATATATTATTATATAACTATAATATATAACAAATTTTGTGTGCCATAAACTTCAATGCTTCTGGAAGTTACCAATGATATATTGGTAATGACAGATACATTGGTAATGACGTCCATGCGTCCAGCCCGTTCGCGGGATTCAAACCTCGGACCGCACTACCAGTATTCGGAGATTTTACCGATCGGCCACCAGTGGGATCGACTTAAAAAGGGCATAAATAGGAATATGTACTGGAATTTCCTTTCACTGCATATGTTAATACGAGGGTAAGTTGAAAAATAAGTTTCCCCTGTCGACTGTGGTCAGAGTTGTGTATGAAAGTCAAAAAATAGAATGAGACATTAAAGATATGACATACCTTTATTTTATTATTCTCGTACGAGTACGTTGAGACATTTGTCATATCGCTTGATAAGCTTCAAAAGTCCTCCAAGGAAAATTCACGCTTTGCATATGGAAGAAGCGTTGAACGGCTGTGGGCGAAAGGCGACACAGCAGGAAAAGGCGCAAGTCACCGATACACCATTGGGTAGAGGTGGCTACATAACAAGCAGATGGCGCTGTTGCAGTGCCTGCGCAAAGCGGAGACCAGCCTCTCATTTGAGCCCCGGTAGGTATGGAGAGAAGGTGCGTTTTGAATTTGTGGTCAAAGGAGGAAGTGAGAGCGGTTATCCGCTATGAATGGGCACGTGGAGTATCAGGAACAGAAATTCATAACCGCCTCGTTGAAGTCTATGGGCCAGGTGTGATGTCGAAGCAAATGGTGCGGAGATGGTGTCGCACATTCAGTGATGGACGTCAGCAAGTGGAGGACATACCGAGAGCTGGACGGACGCGCACGGCCACTACAGATGCAAATGTCAGGAAGGTGGATGACATGATTAGAGAGAACCGGCGTATCACCATCGATGAAGTAGCGGAAGAACTTGGAATCTCACATGAGCGAACTCAAAACATCATCCACGACATTCTTTGATACAGAAAAGTGTCAGCACGATGGGTGCCCCGACAATTGACCTCGACACACAAGGAACAACGCATGGGGGTCAGCCTGGAACATCTCGTGCGTTACCATGAAGATGGCAATGACTTTCTGTTTCGGATTGTGACGGGGGATGAAACGTGGGTCCACCATTTCACGCCAGAATCGAAGGCCGCATCTATGGAGTGGAAACATCCGTCATCACCTGTCCGAAAGAAGTTCAAGACAACTCCTTCTGCAGGTAAAGTGCTCCTCACAGTTTTCTGGGACACCCAAGGAGTTTTGTTGCTGGACTTTTTGGAGGTTGGAACCATCAATGCTACGCGCTACTGTGACACCCTGTCGAAATTGAAAGAGGCGATTCGGAAAAAGCGGCCTGGCCTTCTCACATCTGGCGTTCTGCTGTTGAATGACAATGCCAGACCACATTCGGCGACGGCAAAGCAAAACCATATTGCAACTCTTGGTTGGGAGCACCTACACCATCCGCCATAGAGTCCTGATCTCGCACCAAGCGACATCCATCTGTTTCCGGCTTTGAAGAAAAATCTCGGGGGAAGGCGCTTTGGAAGCAATACTGAAGTGAAACAAGCCGTTCAACGCTTCGTCCATATGCAAAACCGTGATTTTTTCCTGGAGGGCTTTTTTAAGCTTATCAAGCGATATGACAAATGTCTCAATGTACTTGGTACCTATGTGGAAAAATAAAGGTATGTCATATCTTTAATGTCTCATTCTATTTTTTGACTTTCATACACAACTCTGACCACAGTCGACAGGGGAAACTTATTTTTCAACTTACCCTCGTGTATATATATATATATATATATGTTTGTGTGTGTGCAAGATGATATGTTTTATGATTTAACCTCTAGTTATTTAATTCTTTTTATTTTCCTTCCTATTACTTTTATTAAAAATTTGTTATATTTTTACTCACTAGTAAATCGTCTTTTAATGCATCAAAGTTTTCTGCTTATTAGTATCTACGATACATAGTATATCTGTAGCTACATGATAAGTATGATTACTGAATATATAAAATTATTGATATAATCATGGGTTGCTAAAAATTAAAATTTTTTTGAATTATTATTGAACAATTTAAAAATTATTATTTTCATTAGGAATATTAAACACGCGTACGCGATGCTATATTTCAATGATTTGACGTATGACGTTGTTGCATAACCTTTTCAGACAAAATAATGTATTTTAATCATAAAATTTTTGTTAACAAATAGTTTACAAACATGTAACCGTTTAGAAAATTTCCATTTTGCAAAAGATCATACGTAAAATTATGTTTACGTTTCTTCACATACCTGAAGTTTTGAAAAGGCTATTTCTTACTGCGTTTAAAATATCCTTTAACGTTCACCATTTCTTTTTCCCATACTCTCTACTAAATGTGCTATCCAGCAGCGCATTTTTTCCGAAAATTTCGCCATTTACTGGAACTCGTTGCTTTTTTTTTTTTTTTTTTTTTTTTTTGGCTACCGCCATCCTAGGTGAGACAGACTGGTTGCTATGCAATAAACGTCCCTTCCGCACGGAATTTCCACTTCATTTTCCGCCGACGGAATTTGAAGGGGCCAGACTCGCTCTCCCTTCTGCTGTCGAGTGGAAAGAGAATCCCGACTGGTTTTCCGATATCGATCTCGACCGGTGTCCAGACTAGACCCCTCTGAGGTAATAGAAGATACTTCTAGTCCTCATTAAATTGCTTTTATTAGAGACAGCTAAATAAAAGTATACAATTCACTTTGAATTATTAATATGTTTTACTTATGCAGAGCTCCAGTACATATGCAGATCTCATAGAGAATGCTTAATAAATGCTTGAACATGAAGTCTTTAACCAACTACTATAAATGCCCTGTATGTACACAACATTGTAAAGTAATGCGAGAAATATGCACCTGCTATTTTTAGATTAGCTCTTTCATTGTGTTTTATTCACAATCGGGAAAAATTTTGCAAGCAATTCGCATAAATTTATTCCTTTATTTCTCACTTATATGTTAAGATGCTCTGAAAAATCAATATTAATTCATTAATAAAACGTACACATCTGATACAGATATGTACAACAATAAAACTGTCACAAAAAATTAGAAGTGGACTTCGTATTCTAAGTGATCAAAATTGTTCGCTATGTTAATCTGAAGCTTTCTTATCCGAACAGGAAAACTGACGTACATAAATACTTCATTGTCTGAAAAAAAAGTATCTCATCAAGTGGATGCCTTTTCTTGGAGGAAGTGATGTATTTATTTAATAGTTACTGTTTAAATATACATGTATGACTTTAACAAAACTTTTTACTCATATTAAGATTTAATTTCATGACATAGAATCATTTTTTCTCTCAGAAACTGAGAATTGTTGAAACCAGTCTTTGACTGAATTCACGTTCCGTGTAGGTCCATTGTGGACAGAAAAGAAATCAAATCATTATAACTCCAGCTCATTTATACACACACAGATCGTATTTTATTCTTGAGTGTCAAAAAATGTAGAAAAATCTTTTTACTCGATTTCTGATAAGGATCTGGAAGCAGGAGTAAGAGGAGTAGTGTGGTGGAGGTGTGGGAGGCGGAAAAAGAGAGTCAGGTCCGCGCTAGCGGCGGCGAAAAGGGGGGGTAAGTTCGGTGTTGTTACAAGATGTAGCATCGGGTAACAGATCGCAGAGTCAGTTAAGCGTGAATGAGTCAATTAAGGTTGTAATTAATATATGTGTAGGATGTCACCTGGGTACCGATGTTTTCACCTGGATGCGGGGAGTGTCTGAGAGTGCTTATAAGGCTATTACTGTGGGTTTGTACTGAATAAAAGAAGTTGACCGCTAATCGTTTAATATACTCTTGAACAAGTTCGATTTGAAGTTCTCTGTGAATGTAGATGTTTGGAATATACCAAGGAGCATTGATAATTTCTCGTAGAATTTTATTTTGAAGAATTTGTAATTGTTTAATATTGGTTTTAGCTGCATGTACCCAGATCGGAGCTACATAAAGGAGGGCTGGACGAAGTATGGAGCGATATAAAATTAATTTGTTTGTAGTAGATAATTTGCTTCTTCTACCAAGAAGAGGTCGCATAGTAGCTGTGGTGATTTTAAATTTTTGTACTACGAAGCGGAAATGGGTTCTGAAGGTGTTTTTGATCAAGGGTTACTCCAAGGTATTTGGTTTCATTAATCCAGTCTATTTCTTCGTAAAATATTTCAAGGGGTGTAGGATAGTATTTCATGTTTCCCTTACGGAAAATAATTGCCTTTTTTTATCAGTGTTAATTTTAATCATCCAAAGGGTGAGCCATTTTTCCCGTTTTATGAGATGGTTTTGGAGGTGGTTTCTTACGGCGATTGCTGTCCAGGCTTTAGTAAGTATGGCGGTGTTATCGGCAAAGAGTGCAAGATGAACAAAAGGGTCTTCAGGGATGTCTTTGTGTATAAATATTAAAAAGGTACGGCGAAAGTGCCGACCCCTGTGGGACACCAGCTTTAATTACTCTGGTGGTTAAGTAAGCAGTATCGATTTTGATTCTGAATGTTCTGTTGCCGAGAAAAGAGGCTATTAAGCGAATAAAATGATCTGGAAAATTGAGACTGATTATTTTGTAAAGAAGGCCGCGATACCATACTCTTTCAAAGCTCATTTATTCGACTAATGCAAGGTTAGGTTACTCAAATATGGAAAGCACTGTAGGTATTTTTGTCTGGATGTATTCGTGGGGGACTTCTAAGAGAACTGGCTCGTATCACGTTACGCATGCAGTGGCGTAGAGAGGGGGCAAGGGGGTGTATGATGGCCCGGGCGCCGCTCGCAGAGAGGGGGCGCCAAATGATCTCCAAACAATATTTTCATATCACTGTGTTTTTTCCGGGGGAAGGGGGCGCCAAGAAGATGTTTTGCCACGGGCGCCAGCTAAGCTCGCTACTCCACTGTACACATGGGAAAACCAAGCAGGCAGCCAACCCATTCGCATGGGATCGAACTCCCAGTATGCAGCTGGCCTAATCATTCGGTCAGTAGTAAAGACTTTTTTGGATAAAGCACCAGCAAAGTAGCTATTCAAACTGTGGGATACTTGCATGTGTTTCACTTATAGTATCCTTAGGCATAATATGCCAGATATACCAATTGTTTGGGAAGTGTACTGATATTCTTTGATAGGCATATGGATAACCAGTCATGTATCTAAAATCTTTGTTCAGGAAGAGATCGGACGCACACTTTAAATTAAATGATTCAACCCTTAAAAAGAATATATATAAGAGAACACACTGCCAACTCCCCCACTAGAAAGAATGTAAGTTACTTAATACCTTTCTGGCCTTTATATCTTCATGTACATTCACTGATCTTATTTATATTATTTTCTATTTTATTTTTATATTATTTTTATATTATTTTTATGTTCTCTTTGATTTGTTTTTGCAAAGTTTGCATTATTTATCTTTTTTATAATCTTCTATGTTTATTTCAACTTTACTTTGATTTCGATTTCATAATGACAATTTCCAATGTTTAATTTCTACAAATAATATAGTACTCAAATACATAAAGATGATAGTGTCGGGGACGATTACTCGAGTTTTACAAGATTTCTCTACAGTAATTGATTTTTACTCCAAATTGAATTGACTAAAATGCTTCATGAGAATCAGTTCTTTGAGTAACAACTATTTGCGGAAATATTTGGCCTGACTAGAATTGCCGGTTTGGCTTTAATTTATAACTCGAGTAAAGACGAAACACTTTCATATTTACGTATTTCTATCAATTATTGATCATTGAACGGGAGTTGGTTTGTTCCCCTTGAAAAGTCAACTAATTTCCGATCAATGACAATAATTACATGTTTTAATTTTTACTTTTACAATTGTAATATTATTCTTCGTGATGATTTAACTCCAGTCCCCGTTAAAACATTATTAACATTTTGCTTTCAAATTACTTCAAAACATCTTTCAAAATATAACTTACCAGTATGGATGCACACTTTTAAAATAATTCTACTTTAATTAAACTTAGGAGATAATATAATCAATTAATCAATACGGTTTAGGAAATAAATTATTATTAACTAACTTTGCAGCAATTGCGCAAGTAATAATAACTTGTATTCGCACTAAATGGATTTAAGTTCATACAACATTTTATATATATATATATATATATACGTACTTGGATAGTCTCATCTCAACCTTTTTTGAAGATACAATATGAACACCAGCTTGAAACAGTCAAAACTCAATAACTACATGAGTAGTTTTATCTTAAGTAATAAACGGTTGGATTTATCACTCACATTTTTAGAAAGTATGAAATATAAATGGCATTGATTATTTTGACCTTTATTCTATAATTAAAGAAGACTAGGGTTGCAAACAAAAAAGTTAATTTTTAGTTTTAAAAGTACAAAGGAATATTCCGGATATTGTTTTAAAAATCAATACTAGCATTATGTTTAAGCAGAGATGACACTCAATTTCACCTTTTCTTTGTAATTTAATACTTCATTAACTGATTTTAGTAATATAAGTAAAGCAACAAAGTTTTAATTTGACCAAGACTCTTTCGATTTCGAGGGCAACAGGTGCAGGTCCCTCATCATCAGGAGAAAAGAAATTCTTCAAAGAAGGAAGGATTCATACCAAAAAATGAACAGTAAAAAGAACAGGAAGATACCATTTTAGAAACGTTATGAAGGACTGGATTGAAATTAAAAGTCATTAAATAAACAAGATACTTCTTTGTGATTGTGAAACGCTTCTAGAAATCCATCTCACCGATTGAAGTAGCTTTTTGGATATTTTTGCAGTCCCAAAATCAAAACTCTAATTAAATTTCCAAAAATGATTAGCCATTGGAGATTTGTTTATTTCCTTTCAGACATAAGATTTGTGTTCTCTGATGGGGAGCATTAACGCTCTTTTAGTTTGGCCGATATATACCAAAACACATTGCCAAGATATGCTATAAATTCCCCACAAACTA
Organism: Stegodyphus dumicola; assembly: GCF_044657685.1. NCBI lineage: Eukaryota > Metazoa > Arthropoda > Arachnida > Araneae > Eresidae > Stegodyphus > Stegodyphus dumicola. Next base: position 74,850,326 of record NC_140771.1, read on the forward strand.
GAGTCAGAAATAGAATCGAACAGTGGACTTTATTGATAGGTGAGATAAATACTCGAAAAAGGAATTACTGGAGAATCTGCGCAATTTTGTAACTGATAAAAAGACGAAAGAACAGCAATTTTTTAAATGTTATTTCTAACAGCGAGACAAGATATTTGTTTGCTTTCCCGTGCTAAATCATATTACCTTGTTAAGCAAAAATTGGCTTTTCCCCCATATTAATTTTCTCTATTTAATATATGGCGATTTGTATACAGCAAATCATGATATCCGTTTTAAATTGTTCAAGTAAAATAACTGCTAAAAACAAATCAATAGTTAATACTAAACTAATAATTAAAAGTTAATGCTAAAAATTAAACAATATGCAAAATTCTGAAATTCAGATAAATTTGATTATAAAATATTTTTATAATTGAGTTTTTTATTAAGTTTCATCTCTTGCAAACAACTATTCTACCTCAGGTTTTCAACTGTGTTCTCAATTTCACAAAACTGTCGGTAGCTTTCCTGATTATTACTTTTCTCTTCAAGAGATTTTCTTAGAAATTATTGTGCTTTTCTAGATTCGATTGATAACGGCATATTACCTTTTTTTTTTGTACGACTTTCACTGTCAGTTTCTGCAGTTCTTTCAACACTTTCTTAAGTCAGTTTTTACACTCCTAATATCAATACTGTTGTGAATTGAAATATATTCCATTAATGAATTTTCATAACTTACCTCAACTGATGTCTGAAACATTACCCATAATTTACCATAACCCATGTTATACAGTTCAGCAACTATTTAATATTCTAAAAAAAATACACTGCATAATCATTTGAAGACTGGTTATGTAATCCACTATGGTAGATGGGTACTTCATATTTTAAAATTTCACAATATGCTTGCGTTGCAAGTGCCACAAATAGGCTCATTATCTCATTTCAAGAGGTACTGATGTGTCAGTCTGCAATGACCAATTCGTAAGCGAGTCAGTAGTACATCCTCCTTCCGATTTCCTCTCGACTCCCAGTACTCCAAATTGGGTTTTACCTGCCTTAATTTGTTCAGAGTTTGGCATTCCCAGAATTCTTGCCATCTGAACAAGACCTTTGTTCTAATGTAATTCCGTATGTCTGTAAAAGGGACATCATTTTCTGAGGTAATATCAGCAGATTTTGCTGCAATATCGGCGAGTTCATTGTCTTTTATGCCAGCGTGTCCAGACACCCAGCAGTACGCAATATAATAACTTGTGATTCTCAAACTGAGGTGTGCTTTAACATTTCTAAGACCAAAGGTTGGCTGGTATTTGTATTTATTGATTCAAGAGCACTCAGAGAGTCAGAGTAGATGATTAACTTTCTGCTATTCTGCCTAGATATAAAGATTAGGGAATTCAAAATGGCAAAAGTTTCCGCAGTGAAGACAGATGCAGCCTTATGAAGTTTACTACTCTTTATTTCTTTATCACAAACAAAAGCTGCCCCGACGTGATCATGATTCTTCGAGCCATCAGTAAAAATTGCTTTGTAGTTAGAATAACTGCTTCTATGCTCTAGGAAAATTTGTTGATAATGGATATCATTGGTACTGCTCTTCTTTAGTTCTCCAAAAATGTTAAGTAGATGAATGTTCACTTCTTGCCAGGGAGCAATACCGAAAAGGTCAAAGCTTTTGGGATGCAGATCATTTAGGTTAAATTCTTCAATCAGTGAGTGAATGCGAAGATCAAAAGGTGGGATACATTAAAGACGGGCATGGTAAAGACGCCAGTACTGACCAGATGTCATGAGTCGGACAGGATGTTCGGCCTGTGACATTACTTTTTAATGAAGATCAATGGACAACTGCTTGCGTCTGAATTCCAAAGATGGTTCAAAACAGATGACATATAAACTTTGGACTGGAGATGTTTTGAAGGCTCCACAGCAAATCCGTAGCGCTTGATGGTGGACTGGATCCAATTTCAGGAGCACAGAAGGTCTTGCTGATCCGTAGATAACACAGCCATAGTCAAGTTTGGAACGAATTAAAGCTCTACAAATGCTGAGCATAGAACAACGTTCTGCTGCCCATGAGGTATTGGCCAGGACTTTCAGTACGTTGAGAGCTTAAGCACATTTTTTCTTTAGATTTAGGATATGCGGAAGGAAAGTGAGCTTTCTGTCAAAGATAACTCCTAAGAATTTCGCTTCTGGCTCAACGCGGATCAAAGAGCCGTCAAGATGCAGCTCTGGATCAGGATGTAGATTTCTTTTGCGACAGAAGTGCACGCAGACTGTCTTCTGGCTAGAAAATTTAAAACCATTGTTATTTGACCACTTTATGATTCTATTTAGAGCAATTTGTAGTTGTCTCTCAATGTATCTCATATCTTGACCTTGACAATAGACCATCAGATCATCAACATACAGGGAACCATGCACTGTGGGAGGAAGTTCTCTTAAAATGGAATTAATTTTCAGGCAGAAAAGAGTGACACTGAGCACTTAACCTTGTGGTACACCTTTTTGTTGTACAAATACTTGAGAAAGCAACGAACCAATCTTGACTTGGAAAGTGCGGTCCTTCAAAAAGTTTTGAATAAAGATGAGTAGATTACCTCGCAATCTAGTGCTGTAAAGGTCATGAAGATATATGGCGATCCATGCCGCCAAGTTCTATCGTACGCCTTTTCCATGCCAAAGAAGATTGAAAGCACATGATTTCTTTTCACAAATGCATTGCGTACTGCGGTTTCTAAAAACAGGGCATTATCAAATGAAGATCTTCCCTTACAGAAACCACTTTGGTAAGGTGATAGGCAATGATTAGTCTTCAGATAGTAGGTGAGACGGTGATTAACCATTTTTTCCATAATCTTGCAAAGGCAGCTAGTGAGCGCGATGGGGCCATAATTTAAAGGATTACATTTCTTAATTCAAACATGGTGAGATCTTTATTATAAGATTCTGCATTAGGATGGGAAAAGTCGATTTGAATCCTTTCCAAGCGCATCTTTGTGGGAAGAAACTCTTTTGAGCAATTGCTACTGCCAGATACAGCAGCAAATGTATCACCTAATGCATCGGCTATTTCTTCTGTAGTGCTAATCAACTTTCCATCTTTTCTAGAACGGAAAAGGAATAATCATTATATAGTCCAGAGGCTTTACGGACTCTTTCCCAAACCTGTTTGCTAGACATTGAGGAGGTAATAGTGGACACGTAGGCTGCTTATGATTTTCTCTGACTTTGCAGCCTCACTTTTCTTGCATTCGCCTTAGCTTTTTTAAAGGCAAGAAGATTTTCCAGTGTAAGATATCGGCGAAAGATACGCCAAGCTTTCTTTTGCTCTCTCGAAGTTTTATGACATCATTGTTCCACCAGGGTTTAGGGAACTTTGGGAACTTTGTCGAGGACTTCGGAATACAGAGTTCAGCTGCTTGTACAATAGTATCAGAGATCATTTTTACTGATGTATTAATGTCCACATCGTTGACCATTTCTTCAGTCAGCACAGCACAAGATTCAAAAAGATCCCAATCAGCTTTATCGTAAAGTAAGCGTGGTTGTCTTGAGATCTTCGATTTCCCTGTAATATTTGCAATGACTGGGAAATGGTCACTATCGTAGAGATTCTCCCCTACACTGAGAGAGCAGAAAGGTAGTAGAGATGGAAAACAAAAAACCAAATCAATTGCATGAAATGTTCTCGTCGACTGGTGAAAGTAAGTGTAAAGTAAGTCTCCATTATTAAGGAGACAAATAGAGTGATCTTCCATTAATTGTTCGATCTGCCGGCCCTGTCCCTACTTCTCCACAATGTACTATGGGCATTGAAGTCACCTAAAAGCAATAAAGGTTCTGGGAGCTGCTCTATTATTCTGTCCAACTCTTGCTGATCAATATGCTCATGTGGGGGTAAATAAATGGTGCATACAGAGATTGAAAAGCGTTAAATTAATCTGAACCGCCACAGCTTGAAGGGAAGTCGTCAAAGGGAGAGCAATGTATGGGTGATTGTGGAAGGTGATAAGGCCCACACCACCACAGGCACGATCCCCAGATGCGTTGTCCTTTCTTAGTGTTGTACATCTCCGTATCTTAGCATGTCTGCTTGGTTTTAACAAGGTCTCCTGAAGGGCAAGGCGGGCAGGTTGATGCATGTGTATTAAATCCTTTATGTTATCCAGGTTTCGACAAAACCCCCGACAATTCCACGAAATAAATGTACCCATTATTGATGCTTGTTTTGGCGGTGTTGGTGTTTTGACTTCCGAGGCAAAAGGTGTTTCGGAAGGGATAACCCTTCTTCAACGTCCGTTTCGTTTAAGCGTCCTGAACTCATGCTTGCGATGGAACTTTGACTGGGGGTCCTGTGTTTTTTCTTATTTTCCTCTTTGATACCATCTCTATGTTTGTTCTATTGGACATCCCGTTTTCCTTTGGGCGCAGTCACCGGCGTACTACTTTCTACATCAGGTTTTTTTCCCGATTTTTGGTTTCTAGGATCTTCCGTCGTTGCTAGTTCTTTTTTCTGTGCGGGTATTGTGGTTTGCGTTGATATCGATCTGAATGATTTTGTTGCGGATGCATAAGATTTATTAGATCTTGGCTGATTACAGAGAACAAGTCTTTTGGCTTCTGCAAATGATATCTTTTGTGTAACTTTAATGCTTTGAATTTGTTTTTCTGTCTGCCATTTCGAGCATGATCTCGAAAAAGCTGGATGCTCGCCTTTACAGTTTATACACAAGGGTAGCAGAGCAGCCTTCACTAGCGTGGCCTACGATGGAACATCGAGCGTACATGAGGCTACCGCGACAAGAGGTCTTTCCATGTCCAAAGCGCTGACATTGAAACAACGCATTGGATTCGGTATATATGGCCTGACTGAACACTTTAGCTATCCAGCTTTGATGTTTTTAGGCAGGTTAGGAGACTTGAAAGCAAGTATGATATGCTTAGTGGGAATGAGTTTACCTTCTTTTCGTATTTTTATCCTACGAGCACCACACACGTTTTGATCTCCCAACTCAGTTACTGACAGCGTCTATTTCAGAGATTACTCCTCTGGACAAATTTAGAATGTTATGTGGCTTAACTACAATGTTTGCTTGTCCTAATTTAGTTAGTTTCAAAAGACTATTAGACTGCTTTTTAGACACAGTTTCTATCAAAAGGTCTCCAGATCGAAGTCTCTTAATATTTTTCAATTCCCCTACAGAAGACAAAAGATGATTGTTAATTAGAAAGAGTGACATTTTTTTTTTCAATTCTTCAGAGCTGCTTATAATTAAGAAACGTGGACAAAGTACATCTGATGCAGTGCTTTCTATGTCGCTTTTTAGTCTTTTAGTCACAGTCGGAGTATCGGGTACATTGTTGGAGCAGGAAGGTATCAGAGTATTCATATTTAAATGGAGAAAGATTCGGGTCCGACCGCCCCACCCACCATGGAGCCCAACAAGGGGACGCAGATTCCTAGGCCAGGGCTAGCCGGACCTATACGCAATCTGAAGTCCCACAGTCGGCTTTCCCAAAAGCAGGTACTAATTGCAGAAAATATTATCAATGAAAGCCTCTAGAGGGAAATTATATGCGTGTAAGTTCCAGCTTAAATTTCATAGACAGAGAAATATATATGTAACTTTACGCTTCGAGAAATGGAGGTGTAACATCAATAAGTATTTAAAACATTAAGAAAAACCTTAAGAGGAAAATAAAAGAAAGAAAAAAGAAATGAGAGAAGAAAATTCTTCAAAGAATTAAAAAAATACTTTTATATAAAAGAAAAATTTTAAATTACTTCTTGAAGTAAAATACAGGAAAAAAGACCGAGTTTGTAAAAAAGAAAGAAAAAATCGTATGAAAATAAGTACAGCTTTTGTAAAACAAATAAAGTTAAAAATGTAAAACACGGAAAGATTAAACTGAAGGCAAAAAACCTTTTGTAAAATAAAAAGAGGAAAAAAAAAAAAAAAAATAAATAAAAATTGTGAAAACGTATTACTTTTATAAAATCTATTACTTTTGCAAGTTAAGCGTAGGGAAAAGAATGTAAAACTTTAAAATGTGGAAAAAAAGAAAATCTTATGTTTGTATATAGAAAATATGGTGGGAAAATTAGTACATTTAATTTAACGCCGAAAAGAAAATTTCGTAAATTATGTTTGCAAGATAAAGAAATGAGAAATTTAAAATATCTTAATCTAACATAGAAACAAAATAAATTTAAAGTCATGAATTCATTCATTATCGAGGATGTACAAAGGTCTGAGCAAGTTGGAATAGAATTGTCTATGTGGAATCCATCAGCCTCATGCTGGTTTCCACTGCACAAAGATGAACAAAGAGGATAGATACGATCAAATAATAATCAAATAATAGGATTCAAAAAAGCACGGCCCTTTGTGTTATCGCCCACGTTTCCCATGCTATAGATGGCCAAATACATGAAATTTACATGTAAATACATGAACTTCCTTCATTAAATATATTAATTTTTAAATAGTATAATCAATTAAAAATTATGGTTAATAACTTTGTCAGGATCCACAAGTACCAACCAGAATGCACTATGGGTAAGACTGCCCTCTAGCGGCCATTGCTGAACTAAAAAGAATGCACTAGAAACTTCTATCATGCTGCAATCAGGTTTCGGATTTAGTATGACATCAGAGCAGCGGGGAGTTCTACGTCAATCGATAAGCGCGGACATGAAACCGGATTACAACACAAACAGGATGAAACATGTGGCTAACATAGCAATAGCAAGATGGTTACAATGTGTGATGATGTCATGAACAGGATGCAACGCGTCCGTAGTTTGGTGACGCAGCAACCCTCGCCAGATCCCCCTCTCCGAGCACCCCAGCGCCCTGTGGTACAGAACCCCCATATTATACCTACTAACGGCCTTCATTCCTAGGGTGACCCTACCAGGAGCTATGTTCCTGACACCCCCCACCACGTTGAGGCAGCATAGCAGGACTTGGGGAGGCTGATTACTGGAGATGTGAATTGGATATTATACAATAATATTACAAGAAAAAAAATCATGGGGGTAAGCCAAATATACCACCTTTAAATAACATCGAGAAGGAAGCTGCATTCCAAACAAGCAACATTTTGCTTATGCTGAGACTACAAATGAATTGTAGCCATTAAATCAGACAATAAATTTGGAAAAATTCCCAAAATGGCATTTTAAGACCCAAAATCGAAACAAAGTACCCAGAACTGACCAGTCATTAAGGTTACCGCAAATTTATTAATACTATGCTGATACTTGTCACTTTAACTCCTCCAATAATCGTTACTTTAAATCAATCGTCAAGGTACTGTTTTCCATTACAACAATGTTCGCCTCCAGATTTCGATGACTATCAAACACATACTGAGAATGGATGAGATGTTTTGTATCAACTCCCCCTGCATTCACCTGGCCTTACCTCCTCAGATTTTCATCCCTACAGGTCACTTCAGAATTCTCTGGAGTTCACTTATTTGGAGACTGTCAAACAGCAGCTCAGTAACATCTTTATGAATAATCTAACAACTTTTTTAAAAAAGATATTTTTGTTATTATAGGAGAGATGGCAAAAATTGTGCTTATAGGATTCAATGAAATTTTCTTATGTATTGCACTACTTCATTAGTATTTAGCATAAAAACCTGCAAAACTTTTCAGATGACCCAATACTTTCAGCATTATTCTGAGATTAAAAAAACTGAATTGGGATCTATTGTTAACTAAGTACAACATTAAAATGTGATCCAGTACTTCAATACAGTTAGCATGATATCACATCAGCATTAAATTAGGCAAAAGTCAACCTCAGATGGATCTTGATAAAACTATTGATTTTGAGAGATGTAATGTTATTAAAATATGATGCAGTACTTCAAAATAAATAAGAGAGGAACACACTAATATCAAACTAAGCAAAAAAGCAAAAATTAACTTTAAATGGATTTTGGTAAAAAAAAAGGGGGGAAATAAAGATTACTGCTTTTAAGAGAAAAAGGAATATAATTTCCCCTTCCCTTTTTTTTTCAAGGAGCAAAATATTACTGTTTCTTTAAGAAAAGAGACTAAGTACCTATTTCTCTTAAAATTAATTATATTCTGATAAAACTGAAATCTATTTCATTTTCCTTGATTTTATTTCAGAATAAATTTCTAAAAAATTATACACCTTTGGTTCCATATATAAATAACACACAATTTATGATTCAAATACATATAATGCTTGAATATTAAAGTGAGATACTACTGACCCCCCCCAAAAAAACAGTGAAAAGAAGAAAACAATTATGCAAACACATCTAAGCTTAAATAAAAAGTGAGTAAAAAATTATTTTATTTCAAAAATTTTACAGGCACTGAGTATCACAAATTAAACTTGCAAGGACATGAGCACACATTTTATAAAATAAACAAAGTACTTTTTTAAATAAAAGAGCAAAATAAAAAAAGAATTCACATCCATAAACATTTCCCAAACTGATGATGTATTTTTTGGCATCACTTCATTTAAACTAGAGAAACATGACTACAGAAACACATTTTTACAAAAAGATACTATACACAGTAGTTAAGCACCTTGCAATAATTTTTTTCTCTTTCAAATTTTAGCATGTAAATCATGAATTTATTAACAGTTAAGAATTTATATTTAAATATATTCACATTATATAAAATTATAATCTGTAGTATTTCATTAACTAAGTATTAAATATTGCAGATTGTTATTTGGAAGAATGAACAATGATAGAATATTCTATGCAATTTTCAGCAAGATATAATTTTTAGTACATATACATTATGAGTTTCAATATAGTTTATGTCACAGATAATAACTAATAACACTGAATGAAAATGGATTTTTATTTCCTAAAATATTCATATTTTGCACTTTTTCTATTTCCTTTAAATGAATTACATAAGCATTCACTAAATTTTGAAATGAATTTAAAGAAGCATATACTTTATTTTCCTAACAATTTTCTTAATGTTTATGATTAATTTACTACAGTAATGAATTTTTAATACAATCCACACTGACAGGATAGACTGTGATTTATAGTGAGGTCAAATGTTTTTGCATATTGAGAAAAGTTTTCAAAATGCTTTTAATTCCACAAAACTGGTTTAAGAAAGAGATAAATCATTACAGTCCATGAATAGTAGGAACTTGAATGTAATTTTAAATACATAAACAATAATGAAGATATTCATATTCTATGAGTAACATCACAAAAATATATGTCAGACTAGCATTTACATGAATCTGTATACTTGAGTACAATATTAGAGAAAAAACTCCACACCATAACATAAAAAAAAAAACAGCCCCCCAAGTAAAATATAGAGTAAGAATTCAAAGGAATACTATACAAGTATAAAAATGTACATATATACAAATAAAAAATAAATAAAATAACATTTTGAGAACTGTCATTAAGAAAACAATAATCTTGCATTATATGATACATCAATTAGGATTATAGACAAATTATTTCCATACTACTAACAAGAAAAAAGACACTTTATTTTGCACTTCTTAGTCCCTTTCCCATTTAAAATGGCAAAAATATATTTTTGCTTTGAATAAATATGTTTCATTGAAGCACTGTTTTACCCCACTTTTTAAAAAATTTATATTTTATTTCACTATTATATTCCTTTTATTTAAACTGCTTTACATCTTTTATTATACAGTTCATGTTGAAATTGTTGTTTCTGACAAATTTCCTATTTATTTAATGTATTGAAAAAATCAATAAACAAAACAGAAGAATAAAAATCAGATATTTTCCCCAAATCATTTTAATTAATCACAGACTATTTATGCAATAGAATGACGAATATGGTATTTGCCACACTGTAAATCACTAATGCATATCCTATTCCAACTTCCATCTTGTTTCTGTAGCAAAACTTCACTTGTATTTACAGATATCACCTGGGCCCTGGAATACAAAACACATCTTGTAGGAGATTTCACATTAAATGATTAATTATACTTAAAATTGATAATCAATGTATTTAAATAGAAATTTTTGGTACTTTAGCTTTAACAATGTGGGATGGGGTCAGGAAACTAGATTAAAACTGCTTTTCAATTTCAAAGCAATATTCAAAATGCAATACTGATTTACATAATAGCTCACTTGAAAGTATAGATATCATGAATCCCAAATATTAATAATTTAACAATATATATATAATGAATATTTTAGTTGGTGACATAAATGATTCTGACTCTTCTTCCAGTAAGCAATCATACTCAGTTGATTAATTTCTTTATCTCAGATGTATCATTATAAAAATTAATACATATATCTCTAAACAAATGCAAAATGCAAGCCTTCATTTCAGTAATTATAAATATATTTTCACGTATACACACACACACATATATATGTATACAGCATCACAAATTCAGATGAGGCATACTATAGAGATGGCAAGGCAAAAACAGACATGTGAAGAGCAAGAATACATTAAGTAATAATGAATGTAACTGAATAATCAGAATTTTCTCACATAACAAACTTATTTGCAACTAACTGAAAATCAATCCTTCATTCTTTTACAAGCATCTTTGCAATTCATTACCTTTACGACAGAATTTATCTCAATGCATAAAACAGATGCAAAAGTCATCAAAAGTTAAATACAGTAAAAAGTTCGTAATCCGGACTCGATGGGACTTCGGCAATTCCGGATTATAGATCATCAATTTAAATCTGGTAAGATGGCATGCAGAAATTATACAATTAAAAACATGAAACCATAATTTATGAAATAAAGAGCAATTATGATCTAAAGGGTATCACAATTTATAAAAAAAACCTTAATATTTATTTGTTTACTTTAGTAAACATTTCTATCAATGTTTACTATTTTAGTTTACTATAATGTTTACTAGTAAATAAACAAGTTATCAATGTTTCCTAAAGTAAACAAGTTGTTTAAGTTGCTTCGTTTTTTGGGCTAATACTTTCTCTTTAATTCTATAAACAGATATAGTTTCTTGTTCAGTTACAAAGTTCCACTGTTCAAGTCCTGTAATTGTTGTGTCGAGAATATTGACTAACTTGTCAATCGAAATTTTTTTGTTTTCCAATAACGTTCTCTGTTACCTTCTTCTCTATCGGAAGCATGCATGGGTAAATGCTTTACTGGCTTTACGTGCATGTGTAGCGGACGCGCGCATCAAATACGCATGGATTATAGGTCCGGGTTATAGATCATTCCGGATAATGAACATCCGGATTATGGACTTTGTACTGTAGTTCAAAACTGTGATTATATCCCTTTAAATGTCTTCAAGATAATTAAATCAATGTTCTTTTATTGCAAAATTAAAACTTTATGAAAAGAAAAGAGTAACATGATGTGAAATCTGGCCTAACCATTGGTTGCATTTGAATGCTAGCAAAGGCACACCACCATTTGTAAGTAAGTGTACCTGCAATGAAAGGACATTTAAAATACTCTACAGCCAAAAGTCCTTTTGCAAGGTTGGTGGCATGGGAAGAAGGATAGGAGACTCAGATGATCCCCCTCCATGGATTATCCTTCAAAATTGGGATGAAGTCAGGCAAACTCATTGGCCTAGACCAATGACATGGCTGTAGAAGTGTGGGAAGTTTGTTTTCCAAGTATTCAATTACCAAAAGTGATGAATAAACTGGTACATTATTGTGTTTTATGATCCAATCTCTTGCCTTACTCACACAACTTGGCGACTTAAACACACCCAAACTCCATGATCAAAGACTGTATAAACAGTCTGGTTCAATGGTAATGTTGAGCCATGAATATCAACAAATTCTTGATCATCTTTGAAATAAAAAACCCATTCATACACATGTGCTTGCAAGTAATGTTCATCCCACACATCATGCAATTTGTTAAAAATTTCAGACAGCTTTTTTTTGCCCAACTTAACAAATAATTTAATCAGAAACTTTTTTCTAAACTGATATTTCATTTTTAGTTACTTACATATTTTAATATTTCACTTTTAAATCTGTGCATGATCCATGATCTGAAACTTTAAATATCTCGGACAATTTTTGTCACATGGGAGGCAAACATTTGTGATTTATCTTTGATAATAAGCATAAACATTTTTTACATACATAGAATGGAAGACCATACAAAATGTAAGATTTTGTAACTTTTACAAAACTGATTTTTTAAGTTACAAAACGATTTAATATAAATAGCTTTTTTGTAACTGGAGGTATATGTCTACAACCAACAGCTGAAAAAATTAAGGCTGCATGCAGAGTTTTTGTAGACATGATGCATTTATGTTGCTTTATCCTTAATTTGTGCTTTAATAATTTTAATTTATCTTAAAATATTTTGAGCAAATGTTGCCATATTAACAGACAACTTACTTTTTCTAATACTCATTTTTTTAACACCCTAGTGGGTGTCTACAACTTCACTTGCTCAACTCCCACTAAGTCCTGTGGGAAAACATAAACACTTGGCATAAGAAAATTACTTACAATTTTCAAACCATCCAATTCATTTGAAGTTTAATATCTACTAAAGAAATATCGCAGGTATTTTACACATGACACTTTTATAATTTGGTAACAATGTTTAAATTAAAATGCTAAATACCAATGCACAAAGAAGAAAATAGAGCAGAAAATTAGTAGCACATACAAAAAATAGGAAAAGCATATTTTAGCATTCTTAATCTCAATGAAATATAAAAAATGCTTGCTCATTTACAGAAGTTAAAAGTTTAAAATACAACTGCATTTTATGATTCTCATAAATGTCTAACGGCAAAACTATGAAATACATTATGCACAAAAACAATTTTACAATTTAAAGTCATATAACTGTGTATAAAATGCATATATTTTAGAAAGAATGGGCATTTATGAAATCAGCTGAAACAAGCACATATCTCATATTTTCAACCATACACGGCAATAAATAGTCTTTACATAACTTTTATTTTTGCAATCATTGATCACAGACATACGTTCAAGTATATAATGTTTTAAATAAGGGAAACAGTCATGATTTGGCATTTCTTAAAACAAAAAATACAATTTTATAAAAATTATGAAATTAAACTTCTATATGCCTTATAATCCATACAGTTATATTTAGTAAACACTTACATTCTTTCTAAAAAATAAAGCACAAAAACCTCCTGTACAGTAAAAGACCAAGATATTTAATTTTAAGGTTGAAGATCATATTCAGGGACTGTATACAGATGAAGAGAGAAATGTTTGCATTTATACACAACTAGAAATGAAGTAGCAATTTAGAAAAACATTTTTGATCTAACAGATTAAATGATGAGTGCATCTATGCAGATTATCATGAAAACTAATATTGCATGAAAAGTATTGATCATTATATACTCTTTTGCAAAAAAATTGAAGCACCAAGGACTTTTGCGATCGTGACGAAATTTGGTATGCCGAAAACATCTTGATCGAACATGCAAATGATCAAAGTTTCAAGGCAAATGAACAGGAATTGCAATCATAGCGCTCATTTTTAGTACGCAATTAGCAAAGTATAAAACCAGTAACAGAGGCGAAAAATCTTTTTTTGTTGTTGTTGCCATTGTAATTCCGTAAAGAAGCAAATAAAGATGCCATTATGATGATATCATAGCCCCTTACAGACAACTAAACGACTTCGAATGTGGTCACATTGTAGGGTTGCGTGAAGCTGAGTGGTCATACCGAGCAATAGACACTGCTGTGCAAAGATGTTGGCAGCAATAGTTGCTACAAGGAAATTGCCAATGAAATGAAGGCTCTGGAAGGCCAAGGATCACAAATGCGAGGCAAGATAGGATGATTGTTCGCCAGGCTCGAATCCCCCTAACGGTATCATTGTCAACTATTCAACACACTACAGCCACGGTACCATCCACCATCTCGCAGCGCTTGTCTGAGGCAGTGCTATGCTCACAGAGGCTTTTAAAGACATTTGCCTTTTACCCCACATGCCATCAAACTGGCATCATACAGTGTTCAGCAATGAATCCCGTTTCACCCTTGAAGCAGATGATCACCATGTTTGTGTCTGGAAAGGACAGGGCCTGCGAACACCATCAGCCTTTGTTTTACAAAGGTATACAGCCATAACACCTGGTGTGATGGTGTGAGGAGCTATTTCTTATGATAGCAGGTCATCTTTAATCATCCTCCGTACATCTTTAACAGCTCAATGATATCGATATGTTGATACCATTCTGCGGCCAGTTGCATTACCCTTCATGGCATGTCATCCTGGGGCCATTTTCCAACAAGATAATGCTTGCATATCTCTGGGCACATACCACTTGCATATCTCTGGACTGTCTCCGTGTGGTTGATACTCTTCCATGGCCAAGAAAGTCACCAGACCTTTCACCAATCAAGCATGTCTGGGATACGGTAGGCCGCCAAATTAAGGCACCACAAAATATCACAGATCTGGAATGACAACTGATGAATGCCTGGCAGAATGTGTCGCATGATGACATTAGGAACCTCTACCAGTCCTTGCCTCGACGAATTCAAGCATGCATTGCTGCCAGGGGCGGTTCGATCAACTACTAATTTGATCACTCAACGGGTGATTGTGATCCATGAACAGGTACTATGACCTTGATTTTTTCATCATTTTATTATCTGTGTATGATCTATATACACATATTCAATTTTCACAAAAACAACCACTTCCTTCATGGTGCTTCGATTTTTTTTGCAAATGAGTGCATTTTTTAAAATGGAATTTTTATTCACTGAATCTTACAAAATTCGTATTCTAGAAACTACTGGCAAGCTTTAGTATTATTATTAACATATAGCTAACTTGTAAATATTATTTGCATAAATAAAAACATTTCTAATTTAATTAATTTTTTATGTGATTATTAATTTATGTTTAAAAAATGCATGATAATACTAATAAAATATTTCTGAGATTTGAAAATCTATGAATTACCTGTACGAAAAGTCTTTCAGCAAAGTATGATTTATTTACAATTTATGTCGATTTATCAGTTAAATTTTTACAATTTATATCAGTTGTAATAAAATTATAAATTAAAGAACATTACACACTAATAAATCACAAGAGACTATTACTAAATGTCCTTTAAGGGAGAATTGACATCCGATTGTTTCAAATTATTTAATAACCTTAAAGTAAGTTGAAAATGACATCAAAAATAAAAAATTCTGATATTAAATAGCTCAGTCAGTTTTAGCCAAAACTTTTTGTTTTACTTTTAATCATAAGTATCAAATTTAACTTCATACTACTACAGGGACTGGGAAAATGTACTAAAAATTAAATTTCGCAATTTTTACAAATCTGATTTTTAAAAATGCAAAAATATTGTATTGGCATTATTTAAAACATTTTTGGGTACTCGTCTGTGACTGTGACTGGATTCAGAAATGTATGTATACATGGATGTATGTGTTCAAGTCTATGCATATACACAAACATATACTCGCCATACATACCTACATTTTTTAATCCTGTCTCCATAACAAAAGAGTACCTATTTTTGTAAGTTGAAGTATATGCCTACAACCAATGGTTGTGAAAATAAAGACCAGTAAGAATTTTTGTAGACATGGTATATAATCTTGAAAGCAAAAAAATTACATACAGTACAGCATAATAAATTATCATATGTTTACTTCTTTCTTACTTTAACTCAAAAACAAAATATAAAATGAGATATATCAAATTATATGATAAAAAAAAGTTTTTATTTAATAACATACAATTTCTCATTTAAAATTAAGTTCGAGAAGTTTGATAATTTTCAGTTTTGTTCAAGCTTTCTTTTAACAGTTAAAATATATTTATAAGTAGTCAATTTCTTCCTATGCTATATAATGAAAAAAAAAAAAAAAAAATTAAAGATAGTCCTTCTATCAGAATAATGTGAAAGTCTAAAAAAGAACAACTATATTTCTTAAACTAAACAAGTACTTCTTAGAACTGATTCAAATAAAAATTATAAGTATATATAATCATGCTGTTAATGACTAATTTGATTTTTACTACAGTCCTGGAGTTATTTAATGAAGTCATTTCAAATTTTGGTTTGTTAGTCATCAAATATTTATCAATCAACTTGACCTAAAAAGTACTGCCATTAAATGTGGCAGCATCTTTAATTACTTTTTCAAGTGGCTTCACAGATAGGCAACTTTTCAGAGGTTTGCCATCTGATATGCCACAATAGCTTTATCTTTCAAATAATAACTTATAACTACATAACAAACTAAGTCATTTAATATACAGTCATACCTCATGTAAAGAACAATTCTGTTGTTCCTGGTCCCTTTGAATAGGGACCTTAATGTACTCACCTCTTATTAAAGGACACAAATAAGATATAATAAAATAAATAAAAATAGAAATACTATTTATTAGTAACCTTTTGTGGCTTCAAAGGCAAGTTTGTGATTAGTGAAAAATAGTTTGATTAATAAAAAAATAAAATGAAAAACGAATCTATTTCTTTCAAAAATTGCTTTTCATTAGAAAAAAGCGGAACAATACATAAGGGGGAAAAGCAAGCTGTGGTGCCTACAAAAAGATAGTTCATATTTATAGAATTCAAAATCCAGTTTTCTTGCTACAGTTCTCAGTAGGGGGGGGAGAAAATAGTGTTAGCAAGCTGTAAAGAAATCCAAGACAGGGAAGAACAAGAAAGAAAAGATGGTGATATGACTAGACTACCTGCCAAGTTATACGAATCTCACAATACAGATAGAGGGAAAATTTCTATCATTCTAAGTTTTTGTTATGACTAGAGAGGAAAAGAAGTGTAGTTTTGTACTCGTGTGTTATTTTTACACATGTTATCTAGCTTGGCTTCAAAGAGAAAAATATTAAACATTTTTCTTTTTAAATTTATTTTGAACACAAATAATTGCCTGTGCACCACAAATATATAACATATGGTTTACAAAAGTAAGTTAATTAAAACATTAAATATTACATGCATAAAAATGAACAAAAACAGGGAACAGCAGCTAGACTTCACAAAAACAGATGAATTTACTGGCCAAGTCATAGCAAGCTTTTTCAAATCCTGAAAATATCATGGCAAGCATAATCTATGGCCATCAAAGGTATAACAGGAAAAAAATTATATGCTCCACATCCTGAGGTACACTTTTTCAGCAATTCACATAAATTATTTGTTCTTAGATTGAAATAAAACAAGTTAATTTGAAAATTTACCATGGCCAGATTAAAATTAAAATACTTTAAAATTAATAAAGTGGAAAGACTTAGAATGCAGTCTCTGATAAAGAGAAGGAAAGAACTTGGTGCAACCAATATTACAAGATGAAATATATTCCTCATTCCATTTAAATAAAAGCTTCTTATAAAAAAGGAACTTCTCCAATAGCTCTTTGGAATGCTAATATTGATATCAATGGGTAAATTTAAAGCATATTTACCTAAGACATCAGCTCTTTCATTTCCACAGAATCCATGATAACCACACACATATGCAAAACAAACAGCAATTCCCTTATTTCTAAGCAAACTGATAGCTAATACAGTTTTGATTATTAGTTTGTGGCTGCTGTTCAAAAGGTTAAGAGATGAAAGAAAATCAGAACATATCAGGTACCTCAAGGATGCTGTCCAATGATCCTTAACCATCTCACTGTGTACTTTTTTTTTTTAATCAAAAAAGGTTTAAAAATTGCATATTTTATTCCCTATTTCAAATCTACATATATTTTAGAGTTAAAATATATTAAAATATATTTTAGATTTTTGAAATACATTTTAGAGTTAAAATATACAAAAATTTTTTGTAAAAGAGTTTTTCTTCAATACAGGATTAGATCATAGAAAAAGGTTGTCAGAATACTGAAACTGAAGAATAATGATATAAAAGGAAAATTTTGAAAATTAATATTGGTTAAATTATGATTTATTTTATAAAATACAAAGGTAAAGCATATATACTCATGAAAATATTTCCATAATGTAATATTTTGCATATCAATTTTGCACCACTGTCTAATGTTTCCAATAGAAACTGAATTTTCAGATTCATCACTATCTGGAGAGGAATCCGAGAAATTTTCATCAGTTTCGCTATAACTATCTTCAATATACTTGAAATCAGAGTCAGAACTACTATCAATGTTGGAAATATCGTTAGGAATATAGGTTACATCATTCGCAAAACGCTTCCCACCAGACATCTTTGACCTCTGAAAAGCGTGCGCAAAATGCTACATTACATATTCTTGTATATTTGACAGAAATGTGGACAACTCACACTATCTGTTAGCTCACATCTAAATAAACAATAAAACATCACAGAAAAGGCAAAAGGAAACATTGAATGGAGAAAGAGCGGGTTGCACAGTTAAATAGACTGCAAAAATTCATCCCTGTGGAAATCGCAGGTTGTGCAAATTTTTCTACTTTTACGTTGCCCGTGGAAATTATGGGATGCGCAGCGAGAGGGTTAATCCACTTGAAGACAAGAAAAGTACAGTTCTTGAAAAACTGTGCATTTATTTCGAATACAGAGCTTAAAACAGCAAACCTCAGATTGGTCTTCAAAAAGGACAAATGTTAGACCAACCTTACTGTTCATTTTACTGCCATTTGTAAAGCAAACCATATGAAAACACTTTTCAATAGACCTCTTATAATCGTAGAAATGTATGGGCTATGAAGTAGTTGGATAAGGAATACTGGGGAAAGGAACAGACACTTCCATTTATGCAGTCATCCAAAGTATCAGTTGTCAATGCTTCAAAATAATTATTCTTATATTCAGTTTTGAAATCAGCAGGCATAACTCCTGCAAGAACAAAAACAGCCTCATAACTTAGTGTTCTATAACCACTAATAATATGAAGAAGAATTCTTCATCGAGGCTTTCTCAGATTTCTTTTATCAACCTTTTTTGCAAGAACGTATCCCCAAGCACGAGAGCCTTAAGAAATGAAAGGCCCAATACACTATTTATACATAGCTTACTAAAGTATTTTTAGCAATTTTGAAAACCATTAACAATTTTTACACTTAGTAGTTAACCATTAATAATTTTTGACACTTAGTAGTTCAATGTGCTTTTTCCATGTTAACTTTTGATCAAGTATGATACCAAGATACTTAACACTTTCTACAAGTTCCAATGCAGAATCATCAACTAACAAAGAAGCAATATTTTGTTCATAAAAATTTTTAGAAACAATCATAGTTTTACTTCTTGAAGGACTGAAAGTGAGCTTATGAGAGATTGCCATACTGGAGACAAAATCCAGCACTGCTTGTACTCTCAGAAGAATATTAGTCAAAATCTTTCCTTGGAACATTAAAAGTAAGTCTGTAAATGCATTTTTTAACAACCATCGAGATGACTTATAAGATAATTTATTATTATATTCCAAAGAGTATGAATGGATGAAAAGCCTTGAAGATAGCCTTTTTTCGACAGAATAAACCTAACTAGGTTGAAGTTCAGCAATCCTCTCATTTTAGAAGCTTTTAAGCAAGTTAGAGATATTATGTGGTATACACCATCTTTTAGAATTTTTAAGATAAATGGCCACCAAACATTATCAAAGCACATTTTATCTCCATAAAAATAAGGACTGTTGTAAACTTCATTTGCTTTCCACACTCCAAGATATTGCTAAGGCAAATAAGGGTATCTTCAGTAGACTTCCGAAGAGTAAACTGAAACTGAGAATCACTATAGTTTCAAGACATTTTCCCAAAGTAAGTAATAGGCTAATGCATCTAATATTGTCATTAAGATTAAAGAAAACAAAAAGAGTTGATGTAATTCATGCAGCAGAAATTGAAATGCTTAGTTCGAGAGATGTAGGGTAGAATTAGGATTAAGTAAAAACCAAGTAAGTTACCTGCTAAAGGAGAGAAGAAATAAAAATATTATGAACTACTAATTCAAATGACATTCCAAGAAAATAAAAAATAATAATAAAAAAAAAAAACACTGAAGCTTGTGAAATTGACACAGTAGTGTTCGATTGGTTTTGTTTTGTAAGAGCAAATAGTATTCCTGTATGGGGAGAATTACTTCAAGAAAAGGCAAAAGTTTCAGAAAATCTTGGACTACAAAACTTTAAAACACCAAATGGCTAGCTAGACAAATTTAAGCAAAGAAATTCTAATTACATTTATTATTTGTGATGAAGAAAAATCAGGAGATATGCAACATATAACAGGCTGCATAAAAAAGCTAAATAACATTTATGAAGGATATGTGGCTAAAAACACCTACATCGCAGATGAAACTGGATTATTTTATTAAATTTTGCATAATAAAACTATGCTTCAAAGGAGAAAAATGCTTGGGTGGTAAAAACTGCAAAGAACATCTCACTGTGCTACTTTGTTGTAACATGAAAAGGGGATTTGAGTAACTACTTGTAATTAGAAAGGCCAAACGCTAAGCTACTTCATACACATCAATCTAAAAGCTTTACTGGTCTCATGGCATCACATTAAAACATCATGATAAAGCAAAGCATAATGTCAAAATGGTTGATTGCTCTTGATAAAACAATGTCTTAAAAAAAAAGGAAGATTCTATTTCTTGACAATTTGCCAGCCCACCCACCAAATGTAAAACTGAAATCACTGAAATTAGTATTTTTCTCACCTAACACAACATCAGATAATGAAGATGCTTAATTAGGAGGTTAAATGTTCATTACAGGAAACTGTTTTTACAGCGTGTTTTTTATCAAGCTGCTTGGGGAAACAGCAAGCAGCTCGCAAAATGTGTCAATATATTGAACACCATTCAGTGAATAACAAAAGGCTGCTAAGGCCTATCACAAAGTCGTGTTCAGCAATGTTTTAACAAAGCAGAATACTATTGATGAAAATGCATTGTTTAAAGGCCCGTTTCCACTGCTGCGTATGCGTTGCGGTGCGTATGCGTTTCTCCAATCAGCGAGCGAATTCACTTTGATCGACATCTGCAATCCGGTCGGTGTGCGGTGACGAATGACATACGGATGGAGTTCAACAATGTTCAACTTCTATCCGTATGTCTGCGGATGCGTTGGGGTCACGTGGTAAAAAAGGAGCAATCAGGTGCAGTCACTAAAAATTAATGGCGGCACAAGTAGCGATGAACGCTCGCTAATAGGGAAAGAATGTTTTGCTAAAAAATACTTATTTCTGAATTAACATCATAGCGAGAAATCTGCGTGCTGAAAAAGACAGCAATCAGCTGAATTTAGTTAAAAAAAGATAAGAAAAATAAGATAGCTGCAACTACAGTACTTGTTCGCAGATAAAATCAGGTGTTCAAGAAATTCAGTTCAAGAAAATCAGCGGCAAAAATTATAATTCCAAGTCCATGAAATAGCAAAATTTGTCCTGACAATTATTTCCTAGTTCTGCATATTCATTTACCTTTAATGAAAATGAATGTCTGACTATATCAAACTGCAAATTAGATATGATTAAAAGATTTGTTATTTTTTTCTTTTGAAATAGGTAAAAACTAAAAAGTTAATTATAAATTAAATTTGATAGCCTTTTAAATATTCCACTGCATTAAAGAGTATGTTAAATTTGTATTTCCCTTTATAAATATATCTTTTTGGCTAACATATATTTGTAAGCACATGAAATATATTTTTAACAGCCCGTTTAACTTCAATCGGAACGCCACTTTAAAAGATAATGTTTTTTGTAAAAAATGTACTAGAAGCTGAAGAACAAACTCTGGTGAATTTTTCAGACGATATCACACTAAAATAGGACCAAAAAATTTAGTTTTAAGAATTGATTTACTTGATGATGTATATAAGCCAAAATATGCCTGCAACTCCTGTGTGCTGCTAGCTTAGTGGTAAAGCTAACAGTAATAATGTTTACTTTTGAGGGGTCATGAGTTCGAATCCCATATGCTTTTTGCACCCTGTCTGCAACTTTCTCAGCTTTTTGTTCCAATTTGATCTATATTCGTGTTTTATAATTTATTTCTATTATTATATGCGTTAAATATATTGTTTTATTTATGCTCTTATTTATTTAAATTTTCCCCCAGCAAAAAAGTTTGAAAATTATATAATACTAATTTAAAGCATACCCTGTATATATATATATTTGAATTTAACAAACATTCTCTATTTGCAAAAAGGAAATTTAAAGTTAATTAAATATAGATGAAATAAATGATTAATTATTGCTGCGAACTAATCTACAATATCATTTAAATTCTGAGAGCATATGTAAATTAGGTGCAAGTATCAAAATCCATGAATAAATTTTTAATTCCAAAAATTTATTAATCCTAAAAAATTTATAAAAATGCATAAGTAAATAATGGGATAGATTATTAATCCTAAAAATTTATAAAAATGCATAAATGAATAATAGGATAGATTTAATCCTAAATAAAAATGCATAAGTGAATAATAGCATAAATAAATTTTTGGAATTATATATTTATTTATGGATTTTGATACTTGCACTTGATTTACATATGCTCTCAGAATTTAAATGATATTGTATATTAGTTCGCAGCAATAATTAATCCTTTATTTGTTTGCATTAAATTTCATTTAAATTTAATTAACTTTTAATTTGCTTTTTATGAATAGAAAATGTTTGTTAAATTCAAATTTCATTTTTGCAGCAATGGCGCAAGAGAATTATTTAAATTTAATTTATTTTGAAACCCTGCAGTTATATATATATATATTTTCGTTTCACTTTTATGTGAATGTATATACATGTGCTCAGACTTTAGGATGTTTACGACTCTAAACTTTCATTCCAATTAACATGAGACAGTATTAATGCCCTAAACATTTTTTTAACAAAAAATTACTATAATAACTGCTTTTAAATTCAGTCCTCTCCAGCAGAAGCGCAGGAATTAATTAAATATTTCCATTTTCTTTACCTAATGTGTGTATATATAAAGAGAAAAATCTTATTTTTATAACTTCTATAAAAAGAGATATGAATTAAAAATGTTTAAATTAAAAATAATATTTTATGGATTATGCATAAAATATAACTGCCCATAGTGCATTTTAAAACAAACGAGATTTCTAATAAATTATTCAGCTATGACCCTCAGCGGTATACAAGCATAGCAAATTTTGCATAAATATTGTGAACCTTTCTTTACAGTTGCTCTGTACTTTTAAAGTACCAACTATTTTTTAATCCCTTTAACTTTTTTATTTTATTTATTTATTTGTTTACTTTTTCACTAACAGTACATTTTAGTTTTAATAATATATATATTATTTCATAATATTTAAGGCTTCTACAAACACAAGATTTTTTTTTAAAATTTACTTAAGCTTCTATGGAATTAGTGATGTTCATAATATGCATTATAACCTTACTTATGTAAAAATTGCTAGAGTACTTTACTTTTGCAGTTCATAAGCAGAAATAAAAATTTCCAATAACATGGAATTTAGTAAACAAAACCTTTCTGCGTTTTACGTCAGGATCCATATCAAATCCAAAACAAATAATACTCGCTTAAGCGGGAAAAATTCAGATATTCAGCGTCGTAACTTGCGAACTGCTTGTTTGGCGCCAAAATATTACAGTGACACCTAGCGGCAGAAAATGAAAATATTTTACGGATACGCAGCAGTGGAAACGCTTGTACGAATGCCGTAGGCGTCTTCAATTGACACAATGCGTTCGTATGCAGTAGTGGAAACGAGCCTTAAGTCTGTCAAAATCAGTGGCAGTGCTGAAATACAAGAATTTTTAGATGCTGATGAAAATTTTTGTAACTGAAAACACCAATGATGACACAAAATCCTTTATTTCAACTGCAATTGATGATGAGAGCTTTAACAATAAATAAATAAATAAATAAATAAATAAAAACTGGAAAAGCAGTGAGGAAAATGAAGAACCAGACAACAGTAGGACATTAAAATACACCTCTCAATTAAAAAAATTGGTACTCTTCTGTTATCAGAATTCAGAAATGTATGGATGTGTGTGTTCATATATGCATGTATATATGTTTGTGCGTATACATAAATATACACTGAAGTGACAAGTCCATGAATGGCTGTAAGTGACCTTCAAGTAGCTGAAGGTATCCATTTCCAGTCAATGATCGGTTCAGTTGCACCAGAGGACCGAGTCCATGCCATGTAAAAACAGGTCAGACCATTATGGAACCACTACCAGCTTGAACAGTGCCTTGTTGAGAACTTGGGTCCATGCCTTCGTGGGGTCTGCGCCACACTTGAACCTTACCATCAGCTCTTACCAACCGAAATCGTGACTCATCTGACCAAGCCACGGTTTTCCATTCGTTTAGAGACCAACCAATATGCTCACGAGCCCACGACAGTCGCTGCAGGCTATGTCGTGCTGTCAGTAAAGGCACCGGTCTTCTGCTGGCATAGCCCAAGGAAGACAAATTTCGCTGCGTCCCTCGTACGTCCCACATTGATTTCTGCGGTTATTTGAAGCAGTGTTGCTTGTCTGTGAAAATTGACAACTCTACGCAGACGTCGCTGGTCCAGTCGTAAAGTGCAGGTGGTCGGCCACTGAGTTGTCCATGGTGGGATGTTATGCCTGAAATTAGATACTCTTGGCACACTCTTGACACTGTGGACCTCGGAACATTGAATTCCCTAACGATATCCGAAATGGAATGACTCATGCGTCTAGCTCCAACTACCATTCCGTGTTCAAAGTCTGTTAATTCTCGTCGTGCGGCCATAATCACGTCAAAGCCTCTTCACATGAATAATTTGAACACAAATGAAAGCCCTGCCAAAGCACTTCGCATTTATACATTTTGTACGCGATACTACTGCCATCTGTATATTTGCATATTGCTATCCCATGACTTTTGTCACTTCAGTGTATGCACATATACACAAATGTACACAAATGCATACATTCCTAAATCCAGTCCTGATAACAGAAGAGCAACAAAAAATTCATGATAATTGTTGGTGACAGTAAAGGACTTGAGATCATCAAAGACTTCACGTGGAAAAAAATGCTTGCATTGCACACTTTTAAATAAACCTATGTAAGCATTATTTTCCTTAAATTTCTGCTACACTCTATTGTTAATTTCATACATTTTTGCAACAATTAAATGTTTTTAAGGAATTTCATTTTTCATTAGGTTCATTTTTGACTGTTAAATTCAAATAAATACATGTGACTATACTACTTATTCACATATCATTTACGTAAAGCTTGATACAACCTGACTTTCTTATTAAATTACGTTATTTTTAGTATGCACTCTCTGAAGATGGGACACCTCCATTTAAGGGACAAATGTGGGTTCAGTGGATGTCCCTCATTTGGAGGTACTACTGTATTTCTTTTATTTAAAATGCATGTAATTATTGCAAAAAAACATAAATGACTGTAAAGACTTAAAGACTAATGATTTGACATTATTTTTTCACATAGCTTTAATTACTTAACATCATTTCAGGAATTGATTGCTATATTTATGATTATATTACTCCAGTTTAAGTACCAGGAATGCATGCCATTTACCTTAAGTTTTAAAATCATTTCCATTGGTTTTCCTAGAAGTGCAATCCCTGGCATAAACTAAGTAAGGCCTTCAATGCACAAAAATCACAAAATGTAAAGAATAAAGCTAATTTTTTAAATAATTAATTGCATTACCAAAATGCAGACAGTAAAAGTAACCAGACAGCTTTCAAAAATATAAACATCATTTTTTTGTTTGTTTTGGTATAACTTTTTAAAAATAACTTTGCAACTCAGAAATAATAAAAATTATTAACAAAAAATCTTAAAATAAGAAGCCACCATCACCAAGCTTTTCAGGGCAAAAACTTACGGCCATGGACTGTCAATTTTATCATCTACAATAACCGATTCCCCTTTCCTAAAGGAATCGCCTTTAAACAGCAATTTTCCATCAGCAAATCGAGCACAAACCCTCTGCTCGGGTGCATTGAATTCATCTGCAAAAAATATTAACTTTTAAAATATTGTTAAAAGGAATATTATTCTAAAATATTCAGCTCAAAGTTTACTAAAACTCAAACAGGATAGAAGTAAACATCTGATTTTATATTAGACAGACATAAATAACACTGCCAGCAAAATATGGCTAAAAAGAAAAAAATTTCTAGTTTACATTAACCTCTCGAAGCCGGCTGGTACAGCAGTTGTACCAGAAGAATGACTTTCTCAGACGCCGGCATTGGTACAACTGTCGTACCATCCATGCCCTCCCCATTTTAGAGAATCCCCTATCTGTAGATCTTTGGGTGGTCCATTGTCGCTGCTCCAGACTAGCCGCTGGCTACGCATTATTTCCCTCTTCTTATCAGTTTGGCTACATTTTGGCAAAAACCGCAGGTTTCGTCTCGCGCCAATATACTTGAAAATTAAATAGAGGCCATCTCTTTCTCAATCTGTCTCATAATTTTAATGCTAATTTTTTTAGTACTGACTTTTGCTATGATTAAAACGTCAGCGATTTTGCACGCTCTTTAAGTTTACCATATTTAATGTTTTTTAATCATAAGAAATAAGAATAGATTAATATTTTAAATTTAATGCCCTTCTAGAAAATAGGTAAAACCGCTTTTATCGTTTACTTCCTTTTCATACTTATGAATAATATGATTTTATTTTGATATTTTTTTGTGGAGTGCATAAAACCCTTAAGAACTGTTAACTCTTTCAAAGTGCTTCTATTATGCAGGCAATTTTGTCTGATTTATCAAGAGATAAATAAGAGACAATTGTATGCATAATAGTTTTTGTGATTTTCATTCTTTCAGTGATTGCTTTTAATGATTTTCATTGATTGTAAATTAAACAAAATCAATTCATCTTTAGACCCTCTTTTAGGATGAGATCTGCCAAAAAGTATTTAAATATCAGTAAAGCTCATGTTACTTCTAAATCGAATCAAAACATCAGTTACATTTTATAAAATTTCGGCCAGTTTTATTTGCTGAAATTCTTATACTACTCAAGAGATAAAGGGAATTCAGACAAGTTGATAAAAAATTATCTTTAAAAAAGGTTGTTATTTTGTCTGTAATAAGGTGTATGTCAACTTACTATTAAATGTATGAAAATTAGGTTTGGATTACGGAAAAGCACGCGAAAGCTATCTGCTTAAGGGGATGGATGCTTTCGTGTAAACCTTTTTAAGAGAAAATTGCTCGCATTTACATTCCTGGTGGAAAACTCCGCATGTAATCAACCCGTTCTTCGGTATTGATTGGATTAATTTCGTTCGCTTACTGAATTAAATCAAAGCACACAACAATTACCTGTATAAGGGGAGTTATGCCTTTGCGGAGGACTTTCTAAAAGAAGCTGGCTTGCATTTACGTTACACAAAAACCGTGAATCCAACTATATTTCCGGGATTCAAACCCAAGCGAGCTACAAGTGTTCAGCCACCTTTACCGCTCTACTGAAGAGCCCGTAAAAATATTGATAAAGGAAAAGTATTACAATAACCGGTTTAATTTACTAACCTATATTTCTCAATCGACAATACATAAATTACGCATATGAGGGGGATTATTTGTGAATAAATAAATTGTATTGCACTTTTCTCCACTATTTCATATTACGATGGAATTACTGCATTTCAAAGTTATTTCTAATAAATTATTTTTGCTCTTCATGATTTTTGATATTTTCAAAGAGAAAATTCCACACTTTAAATAAAAAAAATACATGAGAAGATACTTTATGCAAAATTGGCGTAAACGGTTTTCTTAATTTTGCTTTGAAAATATTCCAGGGTAATCGTTTTCATTACTGGAAGAAATATGAAAAACAGATTTACTACATTGTGTCAACATCCAATATTTCCTTATTCTTTTGAAAACGTGAAAGATTACTCTTTCTAAAATAAATTAGAAAATATATTCTGTGCAAATAGAATATTCGTTGAAAATGAAATAGATTTCAACTTTTGGATATAACGATGGTTTTAGACGAAATTTCTACCTATGAAAAGAAATTGACGTACAATTAATTCTTCATGAACATTTAACACTGTTCTCAAAATTGTTTTGATGATTGCATGTATAAGTCACGGAATTTTTTCTCTGCTAACATAAACAAAAGCCAAATTTACAAAGAAAAATTCTCGTTAAAGATATACCTTCTTTGCCTGATAGTCCAATGTAATATTTGTTAAAGTTTAAAGTTAAATGATTAAACGCAACCAATGTATCTCGGATTTTGATTTTTATATTATAATAACAAAATTATCGAAAAAAGCAGATTTAAATTGCTGTTATTGTTATGTAAAGCTTTATTATTGCTGTAAGTTCATCTCAAAATCTAATTGTATTGAATCTCATTCTAATCATCTAATGGTAATAAATATTATTATTATTATTTCATTAAATTAGTCATTACCATTATTTTATTAAAGAAAATATGTTATTAAAAATCGCATTCCAGCCTGCAGACTTGTAAATCTAGTCTGTATTTACTATATTTTGTTAAATTTTGTTCTCGCTTTCTAATTTCTAATACGAAAATACGCGAATATAAATGAAGAGTGAAAACAAAGTTAAAAAATTCACAAATTATTTACGAGATTGATTAGAAATAGTGAGTGAAATACATTTTGTTCTAAATAAAGTGTGCACTGGATATGCATCCAGTACTGCATATTTATTTATGCACTATTTATTCAGAACTTCATTTAAATGAAAGCAAAATAATCATCGAAAAAATTGCAAATCTAGCATCCCCTCTACTATGGGACGTAAGCGTCCGACAAACATGTAAATTTTACTTCATCCATGGAGGGGAACTAACGACTTTTCTCATTAGGAAAATGTCAAAGAGGAGGCAAAACTGTTTCGGATCGCGCCGGTCTGAAGGCTATATTATGAGAATTCACTGGAAATTTTAGATCACCAACTTTAGAAATTTTATATACTACTAAAAGGTTATTTATATTTTACATATAACAGAAAAGTTTAACAAAAATTTTCCTTGGTAAAGCTAACACAATTTTTTAACACACATGCATGGTATGATGATTTTTAAACATCACAGAAATCAAGTGATTTTGATAATGTTGAAAAAGTGAAGTACAGTCAAAAGTCGTTAATCCGGACTCATTGGGACTTCGGCGATTCCGGATTATAGATCATCAGTTTAAATCTCGTAAGATGGCATGCAGAAATTTTAAAATTAAAAATACGAAACCGTAATTTATGAAATAAAGAACAATTATGATCTAACAGGTATCAAAATTTACAAAAAAAAAAAAAAAAAAAAAACACTTAATATTTATTTGTTTACTTTATTAAACATTTCTTTCAATGTAAGTTGTTTAAGTTGCTTCGTTTTATGTGATAATACTTTCTCTTTAATTCTATAAACAGACATAATTTCTTGTTCAGTTACAAAGTTCCGCTGTTTAAGTCCCGTTAATTGCTGTGCCGAGAATACCGACTAACTTGCCAATCGAAATTTTTTCGTTTTCACTAACCTCTCTGTCACATTCTTTATGTCTTTATGTTGGAAAATATGACTTACTGTAACCTTTTTACTGCATCATCTCTCCTCCTTGAAATGTTTATTAGGCTTAGCTCTTATTTTAAAGTAATATAGTAGTTACTTCTACTTCTTTTTTCTTACTGCCACTGTTTGTGTTGAGAACGGACTGTTTCAACCTAATTAAGATGCAAAAACGAAACGCGATGTTACGTCATCTGGAAAGTCGAATCATGGCGATAGCTGATTGGTTGCCGTGAGATGACGTCATGCCTACTTCTGGTATAAGTATCTCGCGTCACTCTGGCTCAGCCCTTCTAGTTCCTGCTTTACTGGTTCTTGGGTGTGCAGTTTCCAGCCCCTTTTGAAGGATGCGTGCAGTCCGGTGAATAAGTTCCTTGGTCCACAAAATGACTATTCCTTAATAAGTTCCTTGGTTCCTGTCCACAAGATGACCTTTCCAGAATAAGTTCCTTGGTTCCAGAGGCTGCATTGTGAGTTACTGCTGTGGGCGGCATCCATGTTCTTCATGAAGGCGGCATTTAAATAAGTTAGTGGCGATTCCTCGTGTTCAACTACTGTGAACGGAGTTAGGCCGGATTTAAGTGCTTTCAAGGACTTAATTTAGATTTCAGGTGCTTTCTTGACCATTGAGCATGGACTTATTGAATGTGTAGCCAATTTCATTTGAGA
This sequence comes from Stegodyphus dumicola, assembly GCF_044657685.1. NCBI lineage: Eukaryota > Metazoa > Arthropoda > Arachnida > Araneae > Eresidae > Stegodyphus > Stegodyphus dumicola. The sequence continues at coordinate 74,880,534 of NC_140771.1, forward strand.
CTGCATAATTTCTGTTTAGGTTTCTTTTCTTTCCTGTATTGAATGCCAGTATTTTTGGAGACCAGGTAAAATATTATTTGATGAATGAAAGTTTGAAAATGATGGTTATATTATATTTTTTCTAAGACTCTGATATTGTTTAAATTTATTCTTTGTGTTTTTATCTTTTTTATATTGTTATTAAATTGGTTAAGTTTGAAACCTCTTTATTGCCTTCAATGTCTGCACAACATATAATCTCAGGGAGCTTTTATTGCTACTACTGCTAAATGTTTAATTTTATAAACTTTAAACTTTGCTTTAGCATCACTTTATCCATTTTTTGCAACAAATCCACTTTTTGTTTGATGGACATCAAAACATACTTTCGTTTTGTACGATCCTTTGGGAGCTCCAGAATCGGAAATTCTATTTGACATAATCGAAAGTTCAAGTTTACTTTTATAAAATTGCTCTTACAGTCTGCCAAAAATAATAAGCCGGATCCAATTTGAAGATTAAGGAACAACGCAATCATCAACATTAACTGAAATAGATAATTAGATAATTTTAGCTTATACCGTACGTTATACATAAAACATGCACACGAAAACGTATTCTGCGCTTGCACACAGGCATATGCGCAGTCGTAAAAGGTCTTATGCGCATGCGTAAACGCCTATGCGCATGTGTCAACGCGGCGCATGCGCAGAAAGTTTTAGCTTTGAGGTCCGGATTATAGATCACTCCAGATTATGGGTGTCCGAATTAACTACTTTTGACTGTGTTTGATTTTCAGGATATATTTAGAAATTTTGAAATAATTAAAGTCACTTAAACAGATTTAATGGGAATCAGTAAATTGGTTAGTTTTTTTTAGCCCAAAGGGCATTAGCACAGAAGGGCTATTAATTTGGTTTTGGCATTTTGTAGCATTTCACTTTTCAAATTGTTGCCACCAAATATTAGAGCCCTTCATTATATTTAAAGAAATTAAATGACGAAGAATCTACATGAATGTATGTATGCTTCTCACACTGTGAAAAAAACAATAGTACCTACAGACACAAGATTTTGAATAACGTAGTCCTCCATTCGAATATGGACATCTGGAAGCCCAAATTTGAAATCTGGAATTTATTTTATTATCTATTTCATATTTTATAAAACTTTAACACATTTTTTATTAACAAACTCAGCCATTTCAAAACGAGCAATGGCAACACTATAAGGAAAAAAAAAAAATATCTCTAGTGCGGGAGACTGTGTATTGGAAATTTTAAAGATATGCTCTTTTTAAATTACTTTTGATATTACGAACAGCGAAATCTGTGCATGTGATGCTTTATTCTGTTGTTATTTACTGAAATACACTTGATCTATGGAAGTTTCATCATGCACTCACTTCTCCATGCAACATCTGCATCACAAGTTAAAAGTATTTTTTACGACATGTAATTAAAGGCATATATAAAGTCTTTACCTGGCATGATTTACTGCATTCTTTTCAACTCAGATAGCAACGGCGACCTAGTTCTGAATTTTTTCATACAGTTGTATAGCAAAAAAGATACTTAACCTTTGTTTCCCCTTTTATTATTACAGTCTGACTTTAAATGTTTCATTCTCACAAATTTGTTTTATAATATGTCTTTATACACCTTATCTTAATTAATTTCTTTTTTCATTTGAATATTTCATCAGTGCATAGTTTTATAATATCCACAGCACTGTATTATACATTTCAAACAAATGTACTTGCACAGAATTTTTTTCGTACGTGAATAATATCACCCGGCCATTATCTACCACTGTGGGATGAGCATTTTCTCCAATTCCATCGTAATCAATACCAAACTAAATTTTATTACATGTTAAATTTAAAATTAGGTAATGATGCTTGCACTTATATTATATGGCACATTATGGCATAAACATGTTTTAAGTTAATGAAATTCACATTAATTTGTAAAAAGTACCTAATTAATTAAGTTTTACAGAAGCCACTTACATTAACACTACAACGGCAACTAGGAAGGAAGAATCAAATATGTCACAATCATTAAATATTATAAAATAAGAAAAAAATTAATTTTCTATTTAAAGTAATGTACATCATTTGCCATTAATAATAATTTTAAAAAATTAAATAGCAACGAAAATGATAACAACAAAAAATGGATAGTTGTAAAAAAATTAAATGTAATTTTTAGTGATATTAATTCTTTTTTTTTTAATAAAAAAATTTCTACTTACATTCACTACTTTGTTTGGAAGCTTTTAATGCCTAAACAAATGAAAGATGAAATGTTGCCAAATTAGAAAATGATACATTTCTGCATTTAATAGATACATAGACTAATAAAATAAAAGACACAACAATAATATATTTTGAAATTAACCTTTCTAATAGTTGTCCAATCTTCTAAAATATCATTCTCATGAAGCATGTACACAATATAGGGTCTTATGAAAATTAAGGAAGATGAAGTATAAACCATATGCGGCAAATATTTGACATCACGTAAAACAGACTGTAACACACTGTCCAATTTAAAGCATTATATGCATAGAAAAAGAATCTTTTGTATTTACATTAAAATAATCTAAAACTTTTACAATTAACAAACTATTTTATAATGTATCAACTGTGATTTGAAATTCACAACAGCAATTTTTTATACAAATGATTTCTAAAATTCTGCCACTAAAGAATTAATAGTACATAATGCTTTTTTTTTTTTTTTTTTCCATAACCAAATATGGCATAACCCACTAAATGTTTATTTTTGACATTATTTATTTAAATGTCTGACTATTAAAAATATTATATGATATGTATTCAGAAAGCAAATTCCATATCCTCCCCCTCTCCCCTCAAAAAGAAAGGGGAGATTTTTTTAAAAATATTTTTTACTATTATTGTAGCACCTGGTCCTTCAAAATTTTCATCCTAAAAGTAAGTAGCACCCTCTAGGTGTAGAAGAGAGTTAGATGGAGACGGGCTTTCAGCAGGAGAAGATGAAAATTTAGTGTAGTGATTTTATATTCAGCAGTTCTGCCCTAATAAATATACACTAGTCATCAAAATTAAATGATAATGAGAAAAAATATGCTCAGTTAATGGTCCAACCATTGCAAAATGCTGTAATTATTTATGTTAATTACACACAATTGAACACAAAATTCCACTTCCAAGAATACATTAGTGAAGAAATTATGCAAGCTCCCAAGTGGCTGTGGTTCACTGTAGTGTCCTCCAAGGTCATCTTCTTTATGTTTCCGAAGATCTTGCTGGAAATTTAATTCAAAGTTTTGTTTTGATCAGATCAGGTCTTTCAGATACAGCATGACTATTTGCATTGATGTTACATAGTTTATTTGTGGCAGTACAGAAAGCTACAAACATGTTGCATAATTTATCCATGATACTGATTCAGAAGTCGAGATGGATTCTGAAAATGAAAATGAGAATGACATTTATTGCTTTATTGGAAAAGACAAAAAACACAATTGGCAAAAGAAAAGCCAAAATTGATGTTAGAACTTCTGCTCATAACATTATTACTAAATTGCCTGGAAACATGGGTAAGACAAAATATGTGCAGACTCCAAATGAATTATCGGAACTTTTACTAAATGAACAAATGTTACTGAAATTCTTCATTTATACAAATATTTATATTGCATCTATTTCTGACAACTTTCAAAGAGAAAGAGATGCTCGTCACACAATTCTAATTAAAATTTGTGCTTTTATAGGACTTTTATATTTCTGTGGTGTTCATAAGTCATTTCATCTAAATGTGCGGGACCTGTGGGCAACAGACGGAACTGGCTTGGAAATTTTCCACAAAACTATAACCTACAAATGAACTACTAACTTCTTTTTTTATCAAGATGTTTGTGTTTTGATGTCATAGGAACTCACATAATCAGGAAAGAATCAGATAAACCTGCACCCGTAAGAGAGTTTCCTGAAGATTTTGTGAATAACTGCCAGAAATATTACACTTTTGGTGAGTTAATAACAACTGACGAAAAACTTGAAGCTTTCTGAGGAAAATGTTCTTTCAGGTAGTATAATCCTAACAAACCTCTGAAATATGGGATAAAAGTTTTTGTATTAGTTGATGAACTTTTTATACTTGGAAATCTATTCAGGTTTGCTACCATAAGGTCTGAATTGCATGAGAAGCTCACCCTATGAAATCGTAGAAAGACTATGCAAAACTTCTATGGGTCGGGTTGAAATATCACTACAGATAACTGGTACAAGAGCTACAATCTTGCAAAAGGTCTGCTAAAAAAAGCAAACTATCATCGGAACAATTCGAAAGAACAAACAGAGTTTCTTTCCGGTAAATATCAAGAAGTGTTTTGATAAATTTTAAGTTTTCAAAAAGATACAACTTTGGTTTCTTATGTTCCTAAAAAAATTAATGTGTGAATTTGTTATCAATAATGCATCATGACAATGCAATCGATAATGATAAACAAGCAAATGCAAGAAGCCTGAAATTGCTATATTTTACAACCTTACAAACTGCAGTAGTAGTTGATGAAATGTCAGCTTCGTATTCTACATCCAGAATACCTAAAAGGTATTATAGGTGTTTTTTTTCTGTTTTAAACGCTGATGTAATAAATGTGAGGATACTCACTTTGTTGTCCAAAAGTCCCCCAAAGTCATATAAAGTATATATAAAAGTTGTGTTTATTAGTATATATAAAAGTATGTGTTTATATATACTTTATATGACATCTTGCATTGAACCTCATTGAGAAACAAACAACAGTTCGTGCTTCGATACCATCTCTTACAAAAGAACTTCGAGCAAAATTACATGCCGATTCCAAAAGTAATGATGGACAACCACCACAAAAAGAAAAAAAAAAAAAAAATTCACAAACAAAAAGAAGATGCCACGTTTCCCCAGCGAAAAAGGACACAAAAACCAAAACGCAATATGTGAAAAATATTTGTGTCTGGAACATACGAAAATACTTTGTTCAAAGTGTTGCTAACATTTGTTTCCTTTTTTCTCTCTGTCTGTGGTGATAATAAAGAAACTATGTTGTAAATAAATGAGAAAGTTAATCTGAGTGTCATTAACTATGTACAAGACTTGGCACCGGGCACAATTGGATCTTACCTTAGTGCAGTAGAATCAGATCAGGTAAAGGTAAGTGATTTATGCTTACCTATTAATTTTAAATTAACTTTAAATTATATTAACAAAAACTGTAAATTGAGATACATTAAAAGTTATTATAATGGTTTGAAGTAATTAGCACTATATTACATAAACATAATAAAGTCACAAAATGTTTGCAGTTAAAGGCCTCAAGAAACAAGATTTGTTGCTATTGGCTAAAGAAGTAGGTCAGGATACTGATGACAGTTTTAAACTCATAGAAAGATAAAATTATTAGTAGTAATGACTACAAATCTGATCTTGAATTCGTTAAATCAACGCTTATCTCCACAATAGATGACAGAAAATCCTCTGAAGAATTGAAAGCTGACATTGAAGCTAGAAAAGCTTAAATTAGAGAAAGAACACAAACTAGAAATCGCAAGACTTACAGCTTCACCTAATTCTAACATTTCAAATAACACATCACTAGAAAATTTAATTAAAAGCATAAAAACTTTAATGATATCCATTTTGCATCATTCGGAATCGTGGATACTTTATTTTTCTTTGCTTGAACAACCGTTTAAGATTTAAAATGTGCCAGAAGAGTGTGAAGCCGAAATTTTGATAAACTTTTTAGGAGAAAATGCAACACACTTTGATTTATGTTAGTTAAGATGATGTCAAAAATTATAAAGTAGCTAAAAATAAAATCTTAAAAGAACATCAGCCAACTCCTCAAGCATGTTTAGCTATGTTTTGAAAGACTAAATGTCAGTCAGGAGAATTTGCAATTTGGTTAATAACACAGTGGAAATAGTATTACATGTTAAGGAACGCAAATGATTTAAATACAGTTCATGAATTAATTGTAGCTGATAAATTAATGCAAACTCTTAATTATGAGACAGCAATGCATATAAATGTAAAACAAACAACATGACAGTTGGTTACAACCCGCAAAAATCAGAAAGGAATGTGGCACATTCTTTGCTTGCAAAAGAAAATCGTTAAATGAGATTTGTAACTATTTTCAGAAAACTCCAAATATTAAAACCAAAAGTACTCACTATCCTCCAATATGAAAACCAGATGGTTTGTCTAAAACCAACAAAGTTAAAAGAGTGTAATATTTGTGGATTTTTCCAACATTTAATCTAAAGATTGTCATAAAACATTTAAATGTGAACATCAAAATAAAACTAATTTCAAAAGTAGCAAATTACAGAAAAATGATGCTGTTGTGGCACAGATTAATACAGAGTACATTGATATAAAACAAGTCAAAATTCAGCCTCTGCAATATGTGAAAATACTAGTTGAAATTAAAGAAACTGAAACTATTTTTGATTCAGGTACACAGATTCTAATATTAAAAAGTAATATTTCACCGCAAAGTAATCAAGATAACGGAAAAATAAAGTTGATATTGCATTTGGTGATGAAATAGAAGTGAAATTAAAAAGATCATTGAAAGATGATGATTCCGATTTATAAAGCTAGCCAGTAGACAATTTGGCAGCATGGATCTGTTGAATGTAGATTATTTATTATACGTACAGACCTTTGAACTCTTGAGCGAGGGTTGTAGTTTGACAGGGGGAATGAATTTGATGGAAGAAACAAAACCGGAAGGTGAAATGGAAAAATGTTTAGACTAGATGGGAGTCAAATATGCCTGAAATAAATATTCCTCTTTCATATGAAGAAACCACGATGAAAAATAGAGATGATGCATATGTCAATATACACAGAGTAACAACTCCAATGTTAGATATTCAAAAATGATCATCGTAATGATGTATTAAAATTCCGAGAGGAGTATATGTCTTGCCCGACTTAAAAAAAAAATAAGAATTATTTTAAAACAGAAAAAGAAATTTTAAGGAACTTGAAAATATAACTTTTCATAAGGGTAAAATAATGGGAGATTTAGCTCAGTAGTTAGTTCTTACATAGAGTCGAATAAAAGGTTTTTTAAAACGAGTACATGGTTCTGTTTTTCAAGGCTCCCATGGGAATAAAGAAGGCAAAACACAGAAACAGATATAATTTTTACTAGCTCAATATGGCTAAAGATATTACGCTGCCCAACCAGTATAGTGGTCAGCGTCACTGATTGTTGTGCCAAAGGATCCGGGTTTGAACCTCGAAGAAGGCATGGATGGATGTTTGTAACCAGTACTCTAAATATGCAGCGAGCCGAATGTCCTCTCATATGGTTTGGTGGAAGGAGAGAGGGATGGGAGACCTTCACACCCAGGGCGGAGTGATGGAGAGCACTCCATCAAAATTAGAAGCAGAACAGAGCTAAATCACATTGTCATGTGAATGGTGCTCAAGGCTGTTGCCAACAACAGTCGTAATCTTGCGCTCCTTGTCATGAGGAATTTCGGGGGCTTGGGCTGACTTCGTCAGACAAGTGAGCATAAGTAACAACAACAACAAAGATATTACAGAATACTGAAGACCATGCAAATCATGTCAGTTCAGAAGTACCAAAAAAATAACCGATAGAAGTCCTATTACTCCAGTTCTAAGACCTTATTTACCATTCGAAGTTGTTAATCAATATTGTAGGTCCTGTAGAACCTCCTTCGTCTAAAAAACATAAGCATGTTTTATATCTAGTGGATCAACATTCATATTGGCCAGATGCCATTCCACTGTGCTCATTAACAACAAAAGCTACATGTGACACTCCATAGTCATCTAATTAGGATGTCTGCCACATTTGCTTTTTGCTTATAGAGAGGTTCCCAATTCTACTACAGGGTTGTCTCCTTTCAAAATAATGTATGATCGAGAGATACATGAATCCACTGAGTGTTTGTTCTAAAGTCCAACTGGAGTCTTGAGATATTGGTACTTTTAAATATGAAACAACCAGTTGTTCATTATTTACAGGAAAAGAAACTTCAAATGAGCAGCTGATCAAGCATCCTTGATAACATCTGAGAAACAAGCAGCTTATTTGAATTACTTTAATCATTAAGCTATTCCTAAAGAATTTAGAGTAGAAGATAAAGTTTATTTGCTAAAACTCTATGCAAGATGGACTGGTCCAGGGGGGGGATCATAAAATGCTATCCACCTCATTGATATAAAGACAAACTCTATGATGGGAAAATAAGACATGCTCACATAAATAAAATCAGAAAATATATTGCTAGAGTAAATGCAATGGGAGTTATCTTTAAAATTGTAGAATTTGGAGAGATTCTTCCAACTCTGCAAATTTCATCTCAAAATATAAAAGTTGTTTACTCCAGAAATTGCAATTTAAAGATTTAACAAGTGACCAACTGAAGCAAATTTGACAACTCATAAGAAAACACAAATCGTTATTTAAAGTGGAAATTGCAAAAGTGGGTTTTTGCAAAAAATTAGAACCCAACGAAGAAAGGAAAAAACAGCATATTTACCGAATCCTAGAAACTTTAAAAGACTTAATTTTATAAGTTGATGAATGAAAGAGCTGTTAGAACTTGACTTAACAGTAGAAAACAATGCTGAAATTGCATATCATATACGAGGGTTGAAACTTTAATAGTGGCAACTATTTATTTACAAGGAATACAAAAGTGATTCATGTCACCATATTTTACAGTCCTTCAATATAGTCACCAGCATTGTGTTCAACCCGTTTCCAACGATGTGGAAGTCGCAGAATACCTGTAGCAGCGCCTGTTTTGTTGATAGTTTGAATGGACTGATCTACTGCCGCAAGAATCTCAGGAACAGTTTGGAAGCGAGTGCCGTGAAGTGGTTCCTTCATCTTAGGAATTAAGTCATAGTCACAAGTGCTTAGATCTGGGGAGTATGGTGGATGGTAAAGCACTTCCAGCCCCATCGCTTGAACAAATCAGTCACAGCTTGCGCTGCATGCGGCCGAACATCGTCATGCAAAATGAAAAGAGCGTTCTGCAGAAAGTGTCGCTGTTTTTTTCTCAAAGCTGGTCGGAGATTGTGCTCCAAAAATAAGCAGTAATACTGCGCAGTGACGGTCTGCTGTGGGGGAACGGTATGCGTTAGGATGACACCATCACAATCGTACACGAGAAACACCATAACTTTCACATTGCTGGGGTTCTGACAAAATTTCAAACGTCGTGGTGACCCGTGATGACGTTTGATTGGCGTTTCAGTTCTGGCTGGTATGATCAGGCCCAAGTCTCATCCAGCATAATGATACAGCGTAAAAAAGCATCTCCTTCGCGCTCATAGCGCTCCAGGTGGGTTCGGGCAGCATCAAATCGTAGCCATTTCTGCATTTCCATCAATTGATGTGGAACCCATAGTGAAGCAATTTTTCTCATGGACAGGCGTTCCTTCAGAATGTGCAGCACAGTCGTATGCGCTAATCCTGTTTGTCCGGCCAGCTGACGAATCGTTTGGTGGCGATCACTGTCCATTAGTGCGGCAACAGCTTGCATGTCTGCATCGCTGACACTCGGACGACCTGGCCGCAGCATGTCTGCCATGTTTTGGCATCCTTCATTGAAGGCTTTCACCCATCTTGCTATGGTTCCGTAAGGCAATGCAGATTCCCCGCAAGCCTCTTGAAGCCCTTGATGACACTGTCGTGCTGTACGACCTCTGGCACATTCAATTTTTATCCAACATCGTTGTTCTTGTTTTAAAAACATCCTGACAACACTTACTTAAGACCACGAGCTAATACAAGGACCTGTTCTTTGCGTCACTCCGCATGCACGTGACGTAGGCAGGACGAGTCTTTTTGCTGAGAGGTAAGGTAGGTATGTAGTTCACGTGTGGTATACGCGATATTCTTTGGTTTTGTTGCGTAGCATTTTTTCAGCTGTGTTGCCACTATTAAAGTTCCAACCCTCGTAGTTTTTGCAAAAAAGAAAAGATGGAGGAATTCAACTGTGTGTTGATTATTGTGCATTAAATGCTTTAACGAATACTGATGGTTTTCCTATGAAAAGTGCAGCAGAACTTACACATTCAGTACGACAAGCTAATATAATATCTCCAATGAATTTATTATGAGGGTGATGGGCTCTTCCCATGGCTCTTGAAAGCCGTGATTACACTTCGTTTAAAACACACCGACAACAGTACAGATGTAAAGTTATGAGTTTTGGTCTGAAAAATGCTGCAGCAATATTTCAAAGAGAAATCAATAAAGCACTCTATGGCTAAGGAGACTTGGCCAGAGCATGTATTAATGACTTCGCAGTTATTTCAAAGGACCCGAAATGTTATATTATTCATTTGGATATGATACTTGCCAAACTATAACAGCTTTGTTTTACAGTCATTATCAGCAAATGTGATTTGGCCAAACATACAAATCAACTATTTGGGTCATCTAATTGGTTCTGGGAAACATCAAGCAGATCCTGAGAAAATAAAAACAATTTTCAGATTATCAAAACCGAACAGAAAGAGGCAGCTTATATAGGTCTATGTAACTATTACAGAGACTATATTTAAAAACAATTTAAGTTAGTATATCCACTTCTGAACTTACAATGGAACTAAAGAATGCTCCGATTAAAGCTCCATCGTTGTATACACTAGTTTTGGAGCAATCCTTTATTATACATTATGATGCCTCTCAAATAGGAGTTGTAACAAATTTATCTCAAAATTTCAATGAATACATTCATCCCAAAGCCTATGTGTTAGAAGTTAACTCGAGCTCAACAATTGCGGTCTACGATTGAAAGAGAAGCATTCGCTATTGTATAGTTTGAAGAAACTTGAAACCTGGATTTTCGGATGTACAGTTGAACCATACACCAACCATAATGTATTGCCTTGCTTAACGAAATGTGAACTGCAATCACCTAGACTACAGCATTGGACTTTTCTCTTCAAAAATACAGCATTGAGAAGAAACACTACCCAGAAGGAAAAATATATAATGCAGATGCTTTATCCAGACTGGTAGAAGTTTTCTTTCATGGACAGAAAAGATTTTTAGATACTTGATGATATGGACAATTCATAAAGACTTTGGTGATTTAGGCTGATTTGTTAATTTGCTTATTTTCTTAATATTGATATTGTAATTGTATTGCAAGATATTTCTAAGCAATATTTGTGATGCTACAGAAATTAGACACTTATAGCAATTAGATTATTTAAGCATAACGTTCTAAACTTTTTTTTTTTTTTTTTAAAGTTTTACTTTAAAAATATTTACTTATAAGAGTTAACTACTTTGTTAAGCAAATGTTATAATATTTTTATATTTTAGTTTAAATAATCAAGTATCATGTTAGTAGATATAATGCTGGATTGTGAGCATCAAGCCTTTTGCTATTAAAATGTGTTTGAACATACTGTCCCACCAAAATCTTAGGGAGAAGGTGTAGTGCTTAGTCCTCCAAAACTTAAATCATAAAAATAAGTAGCACTCTCTAGGTGGAGGAAAAGAGTTAGAGACTGGCTTTCGGCAGGAGAGGTCAAAAGTTCAGTATAGTGATTTTATAATCAGCCATTCTGCCCTAATTAATATATTTCCTATTTCTATAAAGCATATATAATCTACATTGTGCGCTGTAAATAAATGAGAAAGTTAATCTGAGTGTCATTAACTGTTTACAAGACTCGACATTCTCTAATACCAGTGTTTCTCAAATTTTTTTCAATACTTTTCGATTATCAGGACTTGCATTCAGAAATGTAGGTACGTATGTATGTATGTATGTATGGGATGAGTGTATATATGCATGTAGGTATGTGTGTGTATACATATACATATTTCTGAATCCAATTCCAGTAACAGAATAGTACTTTTTTAAAAAAAAAAAAAAAAAAAAGTGGACACCATTTTTATAAATTACAATGTTCTGTATACCAACCCTTGCTTCCTTAGAATTTTTCAGCATATTTAAACTATTAGTATTCTTACATTTTTTATATACAATTAATTAAAATTCATTCAGTTTTGTTTATATATTAAGTAATTAAGTTAATAAAAAAATTATATTTTTTAAGTAATTCAAGCATTTGGATTATCTTTATCTTATTAACCATTTGTTGCATCATGTCCACTGTAGTAGACAAAAATTTAAATTTGTTTATTCTTCTGTAAATGCCTTAACAGATTCCATTCCTGTGTTTATTCATTCTATATTATTAGAACTTTAAACTGTCAATCATAGATGGCTGTATAGCATCACTAAGTAAGGCATTGCTATTTGGAAAATGGCTGCTACTTCTGTTTCCAAGTTAGTACAATTTCTCATAGTAAACATTATATAATATTGCTTACATTTTCTTATACTGCCATTTTTTATTCATAATTAGTAATTTTAGACATTTTATTTTAAATGTCAGATTGAGAAAATTGTGGGGTGGGTAGATAAATATCTACCGAAAAGAGTGAATTGAAACCCAAATGTACTGCTTATCAAGCCAAAACACCACTGAAAATGTTTATGTTTGGCAAGGAATTTCTAGAACATTTGACATTTGAATCCAATAGGTACAGGTTACAAAATCATAGCAAAATTAATTCAATCACAATCGACAAAATGAAGGTATTTTGGGGGATATGTATGTACATGTCGGTTGTAGATTTAGCATTTAGAAGATGGTAATGATCACTGCAAACAAGGCAGGAAAGGATTTCAAATGCAATGACCGTAAATCATTGGGAAGAGATTTGTACGCATGTACGTATATGCATGCTGTCCACTGAAGTGAAAAAACTGTAGCAATTATTTAAAATGAAATTTGAATAAAATTAATTTTTATTATTATTATTACTAAGGTTATTTTAAGTAGAAAAAATACAAACATTTTCATTTAATTTCTCTAGATTATTTGTATGCAACAAAGGGTTAACTGAAAATTAAATAAATGTTAACAGTCACATTAATGAATGAAATAGCCTGCAGATTCTTGCATAACTGTTCTATATTTGTATATATGCTAGTAAGAAGCACCACAGCCATTATGCTTTAAATTCCTCTTGTGTAGCCAAGACTAGAATGGGAAATTCACAGACACAGTGTCTGGTAATAAATTTCATAAAATGTCAGTCTTGGGAGAATGCATGATAGATGATTGCCAAACTCCGAGATTTTCAGCTATACTGTAGTATACAAGGTTAACTGAATTTTATTTTTTGTCTTATTTTGGAAATTTAAGAGGACCAGAAGGGCAGGGTTCAAGGACCACAGATTGAGAAAAGTTGCTAAAAACATTTTAGTCTTAGAACCAAATGAAAATATTTTTGAACTGGGAATGGAAAATTGGGAGACACCACTTGATTTTAGAGACTAGAGAAAACCTTCTGAGTGCACAGTTTACAGCTCAACATTTGAAACAGAAAATCTATTTTTAAATATAACTTAATGCCTTATGTGACACCAATATATGTTATGAGATAAGTAAATATGTTGATATAACTTAAGTTGGTATATTTTGGTTAGCCAGACGCAAGTGGAAAGTGTCTAAATAATTTTGATCTACACCAACTTGCATAAAAACCTGACAGGATTTATTCCCTATCATTCCAGTATTCATTTAAATGCAGCATCTATTTTTACTATCATGCAAATTTGATATTCAAAAATGCTAAAAATTTAGCTATTACCACAAAGAGAAGGTCCATCTCCCCTCTTTTTTTAAAGGGATATTAGCAACAAATTCAACACATAATCGAAATCATACAATGAAACTTCATTTTTCTGGCGAAATTAGATTGTGTTGCAATGTTTTTACCTACTACAGGAGGAAGAGCATCGATTAACCAAATAAATAAAAATTTCTTCTTTGGATATTCATGAAAATAAATACTTTTTTATGTACAAGGTGTTTCTAAATGAATATTGGGGTTTTTAATGCTTTGTAGTATTTATAATAGAAAACTTAAAATTATAATTATACATAAAATGAAATATAATTATATCTACAAGCCTGCAAGTGTTAATATGAGCACCTTTCGTCACAAGGCACACATCAAGTCTAAAACCCTTGGTCGTCCCATACTCTTCCCTTTGCAAAGGCAGCCGGTATTTTCAAACTAATGATACCATCTTACGGATGTTATTATCACTTGGGGGATCACATCAGAACTTAATCTGGAACGCATGTTGCACAGTAAATGCCCGTTGCACAGTAATTACAGATTCTGTCTTTGCAAACTGTAGAACACAAAAAGCTTTCTGTTCACTAGTTGCCATTTTTGCTACTAGCGCTTTCTGGCGCATGCGCGTAACAACAAACAGAACTTTTTGAGTTGCTCTTTCATTTCATGAATTAATTACGATTTTAAGTTTTATGTAATGAATACTACAAAGCATTAAAACCCCAATATTCATTTAGAAACACTCCGTATATTGAAAAATGTTTTCAGCTTTGTTATGGGTAATGGCCATTTTGTTCTGATTACTTGTGCAAGTATTCTAAACTATCGCCCAAAAAAAGTTAGTATGTTTTGCTCCTGGTTAACCAAAAAGTACCCCCAAGTTTTCAATTTATGTTAATTATGCATAATAGCTTGCATATGCATAAAAAATAAAAATTAAGAACTAAAAATTTCCAGATAAATAACATGGTAAAATCACCATTATTAGTATACAGCTTTCTATAACACAGCAAATGAATTAAACTCTAATTAAAGAAACTCTCACATTGAATCAGCTTTTCCACAGAACATCAGATTTTAGCCCTCAATATGCAATCAAATAATTCTATCTTAAAAGTAGTTACTAAATTAATATAGTGAAAGTAACTGTTTCATTATAATGAAAGGAAAACAATATTAATTGCATGCAATAAAAATGCACTTATCAGCATTTTCAAAATTAACCCTAAACAAATGGATTTGAATGCACTGCAAAATTAGAAAATGACTGAAAAGTCTGGGACTTTATAAGATAAAGTTCCACACTTTTAACTTTGCAATCCAGTTGCAATTATACATATAAATAAAATGTTAAGTTTGTTTTTTTTTTTTTTTTTTTTGTTACTTGATTATTTGAAACATAATTTCAGAAACATAAAATTAAAAAGATTACCACAACAAATGTATATAACATGAAAAAATTTAATATTTTATATAATAAAGAAATACACAAGAAAAGGATATCTGTAACAGTAACTGGCTTTTTACGTTTTCCTAAACAATGTGGATCTGCTTTACGTTTGTTTTTCCTATGATTCACTTGCTCATTCCACAAATCTATAAAAGATATAGAATAGGTGTGTAGCTTATTTAAATTTCAAGATATATGGCATATTTTTCAATAAAAAAGGCAAAGTTAATGAACATTTTATAAAACTAATAAAAGAATTTTTTTTTTTTTTTTATTCTGGAAGATTTCACCTAAAAGTTAAAAAATATTTTGATGAAGTTACTTTTTAATGCATGTTTCAATGATATCTTGGATAAACAATGTCTTATACAAGAGCACAGTAAACTATCCCAATGAAAGTTTTGCATTCCACTTAAATCAGGTGGATATTCACAAAAATTTTAATTGATTAGTTTTAAATAAGCAAAGTATAATCAACTAACTTAGTAAAGTCTATATGGTGAAATAATAACTCAGTAAAACTAATATGGTTAAATAATGTTCTACATGATGAAATAACTCTTTAATAAATAAAATGGATAATCCAATATTCATCTCAATATCTAGTTAACTAATAGTTTTTTAAAAGTTACTATGCTTTCAAATGGCAATATGATAAAAAATATCAGAAATATTTATAAGTAAGATTGGATTATACACTATGCCCATAAAAACTTTTAAACAGCCCTCACATTTGCAAGTGTTGGTCATAGATATTTATGTTGAATTACAAAAATGTTTTAAAGACACTAATATTTTAATTACCTGCCAATTTTAAATTTAAAAAAAACCAATTCTATAAAAATTAAGAAATCTAACTTGTTAAACCTATGGTTGTTACTTAGTAAAATTTTATCCTCATCCTCCCCCCCCCAAAAAAAAAGAAAAAAGAAAGACTGGAATTCAGAGGTTGTACACAAATTGAAGAGAGAGATATAACTTTGTGTGTAACACAGGAAATGAAATAAAAGTTTAATAAAAAGTTTCTGGTGCTAATAAATTAGGTGACAAGCACTAATCTGAAGATTGCTATCATGAGTCTGATCAATATATATATATATATATATATATATTTTTAAAGTTACCTTTTTCATCAAACTCTTAAAATATATATATTTTAGAAAATAGTGGCAGGTTTCAAAATTGGCAAATAACAAACTTGTAACATTATTTACATAAATAAAAAATATTCTAATCCAATGAATTTTTTGACATGACAATTAGATAAAGATCTTAAAGTAAAAACAGCATTTCCCTCCCACACACACTTTTAGCATTTGAAAACTTATGAATTAATTGTGTTAAAATGTTTTAGAATATTAAGCATACCAAAATTATAAATTAAAGAATGTTACATAGTAGTAAATCATAATGGAATATCAATTAATTACATTAAATGTGTGTGGGTAGGAAAATAAACTTTGCATGGTCCTAATTTATATTTTAACCAATCTTCCAAGAAGAGGTTTCCAAGAAGAAAAGTTTGATTTTCTGGTGGAGCCAGATTTCTAAAAAAAAAAGAAAAAGAAAAAAAGAAAGAAACATATATTTTAATTTTATAGAAATCAAATACTAATTGTTTTACTGCAAAGAATGAATACAAAATTTCACTAAATATAACTACTATATGGACTATGCGAGTTAGCAATTTTTTCAAAACTGTGGGGGGGGGGGGAAGGTGAGGGGACAAATTCTTTAATATATATTTTTTTTTTAAGTTTTAACAATGCTAAAACATTTTTGCATCATTTAAAACATTTTTGGAAGTATATGTCTGTAATCAAAAGCTGTGAAAATAACAGCTATATAAAAATTTTTATGGACACAGTGTATTATTTTGGCAAGCACGTAGAGCTCTTTGTCTACTATAATAAAAAATACAAGAAAATAAAAACTAAATACCTGAAGTAATGTCAATGCTATTACGATCCTCTTCTAATCTTCGTATTTTTTCTTCTAGATCAGATTTTATAGAATCCCATAATAAGGACTTTTCACTCTGTAAAAAACAAATAATATCAAAACCTCATTAGATAGTAAAATGCATAAAAATTTGAATCATGACAATAATTATTCAAAAGATCATCTGATATGAAATCATTTCATTTTTATAGTTTACCTTACCAAGTGTGCCAAGATTATCACCAAATGTTAATTAAGTAAAAGTTAAAAGCTTACATAGCAAACATGTTTACTTCTTGCAAGGAAGCTGTCCAAAAGAATTTGTGAGAATAAAAGATTAGCATTGACATAATCGACAAGCATGGAAAAAAATAACTGCAGAAAACATTAATTTGCAAGAATCAAGACATGTAATGGGTATAATGTGTGTGTGATTATGGCAAAGCCTCGAGGGGTATCTGCCTAAGAGGAGGGATGCCTTCGTGGAGGAATTTTCCAAGGGAAACTGGCTCGTATATACGTTACACATGGGGAAAACCACGAAAACGCCCATGACGGCAGCCCGTTCGCGGGATTCGAACCTCGGACCGAACTACCAGTGTTCAGCAACTTTACCGCTCGGCCGCTCGTGGGCCCAATGGGTATAATGTATTAAAAAGTTTATTTGCATACAGACATACAACAAAAAGAACCTGCCATTTAATTTACTACGATGAATTTTCTGAAACGTTGAATTTTGTTTGTTTTCATCTAACACTGAGTGCATACTATAAGCATTTGAAGCAAAAACCAAATTTCAATACTGAAGCTGAAAAGATACAAAAAGTTGTGTTACCAAGAATGAATCTAGGGGAACTAACTGGGGTAATCTTCTGTTATTGGGACTGGATTCAAAAATGTTTGTATGAACATGTGTAAGTATGCATCCACGTATGTGTGTGTATACGCACACCCAATTACGAAGGTAAGTTGAAAAATAAGTTTCCCCTGTCGACTGTGGTCAGAGTTGTGTATGAAAGTCAAAAAATAGAATGAGACATTAAAGATATGACATACTTTTATTTTTCCACATAGGTACTAAGTACATTGAGACATTTGTCATATCGCTTGATAAGCTTAAAAAAGCCCTCCAGGAAAAAATCAGGGCTTTGCATATGGAAGAAGCGTTGAACGGCTTGTTTCACTTCAGTATTGCTTCCAAAGCGCCTTCCCCCGAGATTTTTCTTCAAAGCCGAAAACAGATGGAAGTCGCTTGGTGCGAGATCAGGACTGTATGGCGGATGGTGTAGGCGCTCCCAACCAAGAGTTGCAATATGGTTTTGTGTTGCTGTCGCCGAATATGGTCTGGCATTGTCATCCAACAGCAGAACGCCAGATGTGAGAAGGCCAGGCCGCTTTTTCCGAATCGCCTCTTTCAATTTCGACAGGGTGTCACAGTAGCGCGTAGCATTGATGGTTCGAACCTCCAAGAAGTCCAAAAACAAAACTCCCTGGATGTCCCAGAAAACTGTGAGGAGCACTTTACCTGCAGAGGGAGTTGTCTTGAACTTCTTTCGGACAGGTGATGACGGATGTTTCCACTCCATAGGTGCGGCCTTCGATTCTGGCGTGAAATGGTGGACCCACGTTTCATCCCCCATCACAATCCGAAACAGAAAGTCATTGCCATCTTCATGGTAATGCACAAAATGTTCCAGGCTGACCCCCATGCATTGTTCCTTGTGTGTCGAGGTCAATTGTCACGGCACCCATCATGCTGACACTTTTCTGTATCAAAGAATGTCGTGGATGATGTTTTGAGTTCGCTCATGTGAGATTCCAAGTTCTTCCGCTACTTCATCGATGGTGATACGCCGGTTCGCTCTAATCATGTCATCTACCTTCCTGACATTTGCATCTGTAGTGGTCGTGCGCGTCCGTACAGCTCTCGGTATGTCCTCCACTTGCTGACGTCCATCACTGAATGTGCGACACCATCTCCGCACCATTTGCTTCGACATCACACCTGGCCCATAGACTTCCACGAGGCGGTTATGAATTTCTGTTCCTGATACTCTACGTGACCTTTCATAGCGGATAACCGCTCTCACTTCCTCCTTTGACCACGAATTCAAAACGCACCTTCTCTCCATACCTACCGGGGCTCAAATGAGAGGCTGGTCTCCGCTTTGTGCAGGCACTGCAACAGCGCCATCTGCTTGTTATGTAGCGACCTCTACCCAATGGTGTATCAGTGACATACGCGTTTTCCTGCTGTGTCGCCTTTCGCCCATAGCCGTTCAACGCTTCTTCCATATGCAAAGATATCTTTAATGTCTCATTCTATTTTTGACTTTTCATACACAACTCTGACCACAGTCGACAGGGGAAACTTTTTTCAACTTAGCCTCGTATATACACGTATACATGGGCACTTACATTCATAATACATTTCTGAATCTGGTCCTGATAACAAAAGAGTACCCAAACTGGTAAACTGCAAGCTCAGCAAGAGCATAAAACACCTTAACAAACCCTCTGTTGTGCCATTAAAATTGAATCACTTGAGATTTAATAAAATAATTTCATGATTTCATGAAATAAATAATTTAATAATAAATAATTTCATGATTTAGAACCCTGAATATTTCACTGAAAAATATTCTTATTTTGTTTATCTCTAGAAACTAAATGTCATATCCAGTTCATTAAAAGCTTGTTGAAAGGGAAAAAAAAAAAAAAAATATTATGAGCTCCATGAAATATGACATCACTCTTGAACGAGAAGTAACTTCAGAGACTTTAAATGATTACTTTTAGTTTTCTTTTGTGTGGCAATGTTATCTGTATTCCATGAATTTGTTTTAAGTTGTAGCCTTCGTTTATTTTCAGATGTAAAGATTAATAAATCAATATTTAAGTGAAAGTTTGGTATCTTCTTTCAGAGTTTGACACATTCTTCAGTTACATGCAGGGAAATATTTATGATTAGAGTCTGTTATATATTTATTACCTTTTTTTGGAGGGAAACACTTGTGGAGTAATGCAAAATGGTACAATAAATGTCAAACAGGCAATATCTGCTAACATTTAGACTCTTATTTAATCAAATTGATGTGGCATTGTATCCACTGCAAAAGAGAAACTTTTTTTTTTTTTTTTTTTTTTTTTTGACAACTTGAATTTTATGACTATTATTTAGTCTTCTTTAATTCTCCTTTTACAGCAATGTTTGTTAGTTACTGCTATTTTTTATTTTGACAATTTTATTTAGCCATTCAAGAAGCAGCATATAAAACTACCATTTTTCTGAATTTTTTATGATTTTTTATATATATTATAAAAAAAAAAAGTATTTTAGAGATGAAATGAAGTCACAACAGAAATTTAGTAAAAAAAGGGAGAAATCCTGAAAAAAGTAACCAAAAAAATTTGGATGGGGGGGGACACCTAGTACTAAGCTAGAGGTGTGCTGAAATAACATCACGAAAATGTGCAAATAAGGGTTTAAAAACGCATGATACAGCTTTAAAAAATATTTATTTTAGAAGTATCACGTAATTTCAGAAAAGTACTTAAAATTAATTTTATGATACAGAAGAAAACCAAAATTTGTACAGCCTTTCAGATGTCAACAGTGAAATGCAGATAAGATGGCTTTGGCAATTTTTGGTGACATTTACAAATTGCTACTGGTTTCTTGAGTTGAAACAAGCTACTATACAAATGCTACCAATTTTTGTCACCAAATATTTTTTTAAAAAAATTATAACACTTGCAATTCATAAATGAAGATTAACTCTGTGCTGTTTGAATTCAGCCGTTAGCCTTTCTGATGGGACAGCAAATAAAAGATAGTTAATATTACAGCGTGCAACCTTAGTACCATCACCAAATTTTCAGAGTGTACCAAATACACATAAGTCTTCATTTTCAGGAAGCAGTATGTCCATTTTCATATACATTTCAAATTCTAATGGTTTTTATAAGAAAATTATAATACTTTTTCCTTAACCTCTATTTTAAAACACGTACTTGTGAGATTTGCTTGCAAATGGTTGCCACCTTTTCAGAAAGGCGGCAACCATATCATAATAATCAGAAAAGTATCAAAAGGAATTATCCACAGTGAAAAACTCATCTCAAATAACCACAAAATGAAATAATTTTTAAAGCTAATAAAAAATCAAAACAGTGATCATACCAAAACAATACAGGATTGTGAACTCAAAATTTATTTGGTCAAATTGTTCACTACATGAAACTCTCCAATATTTTTTCAAGTACTCATATACAATTATATTTTTAACCTACAATGCATTTATGATTGCTAAAACTACTACTGTCTATATTCTTGCAAAATTTTTTATATTTAGCAATGATTGCCACCCTGTCAACAGAAAAATGCTGCAGCAATTTGCTATCTTTCCAGTGATTAGAACTAAAAATAGTATTTTTCCCTTGTATCAGAATGACCAGCTTTATATAATTTCCTCTATTCTGTAATATACTATATAGCCAACATTAACCATATATATATTTTGGCAAAAAAATATTTAGAAGATTAATTTGTAACTATGGTCATATAATAACATGCTTGAATTCGCATTTTCCAGTGAAAATTCAGTCATACATGCATTTCATAAGCCAATAACAAAATAATTATAGGGAAAAATTTCCACAAATTAGTATTTTCTTAATTTATTTGATATTATTTTATTATGAATGAATTAATCCTGGAATAGACAAATAACCAAAAATATGTGTCTGATGCTACATAAGAAACAGAAGAAAAGTGCTTGAGCATAAAACAAATGTTTGATGTCAGAATGAATAAATGTAAAGATCTGGAAGCCCCTGACAGAAATAGACAATTTGTGAAAAATCTCTCATCATCCAGTTAATCCCAGAAAGTAACTGCTAATAATTATATCATCAATATATTTTTGGAATTTGAATGATATTATCCTGCATTTTTATATACATTGTCTCTATAATACCAAGTTTTGAAAGAAAAAAGTTAATATATTTTGCACATGCACAGCTTAAAATTATTAGCCCAAAGCGCATTAGCTCAAAAGGGCTATTAATTTCGTTTTGGCATTTTGTGTCAATTCACTTTTCAAACTGTTGACAAAAACTATTACAGCCCTTTATTATATTAAAAAAACTAAATAATGAAGAATCTACATAAATGAATGTATGTTTCTCGCACTGTAATAAAACAACGGTACCTACAGCCATCAAATTTTGAATAACATAATCCTCCAGCAAATATGGTCATCTGGAAGCACTAATTTAGAATTTGTTTTATTATCTATTTCAGATTTTGTCGGACATTAAAGAATTTTTGATTAAGAAAATCATTTCAAAGCGAGGAATGGCAACATTGTAAAAAGGGGGAAAAAAACATTTTTATCTCCAGTGTGCGAGACTGTGTATCAGAAATTCTAAAGATATGCTAGAATTATTTTGTGATATTGCTGTTGAACTGAATTTTACGGTTTAAGTGCGAAGAACATGATATTTAATAAATAAATGTAACACACAAATTGTTAAAAAAACACCTCTTTGGGCATAATGTAAAATCTGAAAGCTTTCAGTTTTTTTTTAATATTTTATTATTATTATTTTTAAATACTCATTTGTATCTTAAGCTTTCATTTTAAATTTTAGCATAAAGTTTTTCTTGAACTTTGTCAGCTTTTCAGTATCATTTCAGTATTTTCAGTTTCATTACATCCTGCATATTATAAGCAAGAAAGCTGCTTATATTTGAACATCCTGCATATTATAAGCAAGAAACAATAATTTGTAAGCTTTATTATTAAGAATCAAAAATAGTATTTTTTTGACAGACCCAACTTTTTGTGGCACATTTCGGGCTACGTTTCTATAACAGCAAAGTGGTGGACTCTTTTCATACCTCGTTCTCATAAATCTTTGTTCTGAAACACCCAAATTCAAGTTTCACTATTGAATTTTATTAATATATTTTTAATTTATATGATTATTTGTACTAACATATTATACCATAGATAGTGAAACTGTCATCAAGCAGCATAATTTAGCACCAATTTAGAAATTTTTTAAAGGAATCCTTCATATTTTTCATAATTTTTGAGGTTTTATTTTTATGAAAATATATATGATTACTACACATAAAATGTGAATTATCTTATACAACAGATCACTCTTTTGATTTTTGTAACACAGATTGATCAGAAACATTTAAAAAAATTTCTTCGGTTGGTCCACTAAAGTCATGATTTGATTTGATTCATTCTGTTTTTGATAATGATTACATTTTTATGGGGTACTTTTCCGTTTCACCGGCGCAAATCTCGCCAAGCAGAGTTTGGCAACAGCATACAGTACACACATAAAAAATTTTAGTTCTATGAATTTTTTATTTGGAAGGCATAACCATATTAATATGATTTAAAATTTTGTAAAAAGCCAATAAATAAAGACAATAAATTTGTAAAAAAGATGTTAATTTAAGAATTTACTATGCTTTCATGGTTCAACATCCTGATTCGCCGATTCGTATCAGGTGACCCAAAGTGATCTCATTTCACGTAAACTACACTACAAAAATCTCTCAGTGATTATCTACATTAATTTCAAGTTAAATCTTAATTTGGAATACAAGTTTAAATGCAAGAATTATTTCAATTCATATGAATAGCTTACTCACAAATTATGTAAAACCGTAGTGCTTTACTTCGCTAGTGCATTCTCATTAGAATTGATGAATTCAACCCTTAATCTTGTCTTTCCTACATTTTCGCCTTCGGGTGAGCGGTGTGATTGCATCCTAATTGACTTAATTACCACAAATGGTCTTAGGGTATAAAATTTAACTATATTTTGTAAAAATTCTATGTAATTAATTGTATGCCAGTATTGAAAGAAACAATCAATCTGATAAGAAATGGCTGCGACTTGTTTTGAAAATGAAGCGTAAAAGGTTACCAGCAAAGATATTCCATTTAGCATTAGTTGTACCATTATTGTAAAAAGGTGTAAATTTGATTAATTCTGTTGATGATCACGATTACTTTTACTGAAAAGTATGAATTCGGGCAAATTATTTAATGTGGCTACAATTGCAGAACAATTCATCATGCATTTTTCTAACAATTTTAATGTCTAAAATCCAATGTTTATAGTTTTGGCTGTATTGTACTGAATATTGTAGCTTATATATTCTTTTTATTGTTATTTTCTTTATACATAAAACACATAATATACTGAATATGGATTTCACAATAAAAAATGTTAAAAGGAAATGAAAAGCTTTTATGAATTTGTTTCTATTTATAACCTAAAATTTGCACAACTTAAAATCCCAACCTGTATGGTTGTTGGTTCTACTGGATATGAGTAAATACGTTTTGTTAATACTAATTTAGAATACCACATTATATAAACAAACATTTATGAAATATTAATGCTTACTTCAAGATTCTGCTTGGCTGCCTGTATTTCTGACTGGCTAATATTATTAATATTATCAAGCTTAAATCTCTTCAAAATTTCTAAAAATAAATAAATAAATAAATAAATAAATCTGTACTTGCAGTGTTACATACAAGTTAAATGTATACAAGAAACAAACCTGCAACTTCAAGGCGATTTTTTAAATTCTGTTGTAGTTCTTGAAGAGGTTGTGTGTAATCATCAGCAGTTCCCGCTTTTACAAGCTCTAAATGGATTTCCACTTGTGAATTCCTCTCTACATATAATCTACGTAGAAAGAAACCAGCGTTATAAATCAGACCAGTTCATCATCAAGAGATCAGAAAGTAACATTTATTTGTCATTTACAAAAACAAAATATTAGAAAATAAATTTAACAAAATGAGAACTTTCTTTTGTAATATTCAGCTAAGCCATAATCCTAATGAAGATTTCAATTTATTTAATAATAAATAATAAATTTTTTACTTACAAAGCATTGAAAAAATAATTAAATTTGTATAAAGTAAGAATTAATCTATCATAAAATCTAAAACATCTAGCACACAAAACCACAATTTGCAGGTCCTCATTCTACTTTAAGAAAAAATTGGATGTGTACACCACGACTTCCTTGCATGGAATATTAAATTACATGCATTTTTTCCTGCATTTCATTTAAACTTATTTTCTCAAGTTTCTTTTCAAGATATATTTCTCATTCAATTAATTCAGTTCTCATTTCGTGACAAAGCAAAAATATTTAGGTCGTATAGAAATGAATAACACATATGCTGCCAAGAGCGGAATACAATTTATTAACAAAAATGGATAGTACATCAGTTAGAAATAATCCCCGCCCAAGTCAATACATTTCTGCCATCTGGCGGAAGGTCCTGGAGGGCTTTGGTAAACCAGTCTGTGGGGCTGTTGGTGCACCACCTACGGACAATTGCATGTAATTCGACAGAAGATTCAACATGTTGGCCCCTGATTGCGCCCTTCATTTTGTCAAACAAGGCAAGGTCTGAGGAAGCCAGATCAGGAGAGTACGGAGGGTGTGGCATCACAGTGAAGCCCAATGCCTCGAAAGTGTCATAGGTGTTTGGACTGGTGTGGGGGCATGCGTTGTTGAGCTGCAACAGCATGTGCAGTACCCATTTGCCCAGACAACGTTGCTTAATTCACCGTCGCAGCATCCTGGCAACCTCAGAGTACCAGTTGCTGTTGATGGTGCACCCAGGCACCAGCCAGTCCATGAGAAGAATGCCCTGGACATCCTAGACGACTGTTGCCATTTGTTTTCATGTGTTCAATTACGGCCTAGGCTTCTTGAGACGTGGGCTTAATGCATGTTTCCACTCGATGGAGCTGTGCTTTTTCCCCTCAAGAGTGTAGTACAAAAACTATGACTCGTCCTCTGTGACCAGGCAGGCGAAGAAATCATCTGGATCGACATCATGTAGTGCAAGAAGTTCTTTGCAGATGTTGACACACTTCGCTTTTAATGTGGCGTGAGTGCATAAGGCACCCACTTTGCAGACACCTTTGTCATCTCCAAATCATCACACACAATCGCCTGCAATGTTCCTTGTGCAAGCCCTGTCTCTTCCTGCATCTCGTTAAACGTTATGCGGCTGTTCGCTATGATCAAATCCAACAAGTCTGCACATTTGCTGCTGTACACAATGTTGCTGGTCGTCCCGCGCTGACACCTTTGGCTGCGGTGTCCAATCTACTGCTGAACTTGGCCAATTAACGATATATGGCACGTTTTAAGGGTGCTTTGTTCCTGCACACTGACACCATGTGATGATGGATCTCGCCAACCTGTATCCCTTCTTTCCACAGGAACCATGCTGCCCAACACTGACTGCGATAGTCACCTTCCATCATAGCTACCCAGGCTCTCAATGACGACGGCAAAAGGGACAGGCACTGACTTACACTGTTCGCCTGCAGCGAGTGCCATCTATGCATTCTATATAGCTCACGCCCCCCGTCCTTTGTGTCTGTTTCGCTTGTTTTCCCTGTTGCATTGTGTAATAATTTTGTTGTGAGAGCCATTGCGTCAATCATTTCTGTATGATCCAAGCACATAAAAACTCAAAATATCTTCATTAAAAATTTAAAGATACAGAGAAACATAAAACACTAAATACAGTTAAAACAATTTTTACAATTAAAGTTTAAGAGTTTCTACACAGAAACAAGCAATTTGGCCAGTAGGCAAGAAGGCACAGTGCACAAAACTAAGAGTTTCCTTTTGGTCCCGCTCACTAAAAAGACACTGAAGGTGCAGAAAGACTTAATTCACTATACTGCTAAGTTTCAAATGTAAACTGCTATGGTAAGACAAATTAGGCTTAGGTGCACTTAAACTACTTTTAAATTGTTGATAATTCTACTATTATTACATAGAGATTAACTAAAGGCATAAAAACCTTAACTGGAAGATAAGAGCAGAATTCAATCATTTTTAAAGCAAAAAATGTGCAATTTACCAACATATAAAAATTAAAAAAAAAAAAAAAAAACTGAGCTGAGTATCAGAGTGGGTACATATTAAATATTTATTTATATACTTTTGGTGCGGCTAATTGCAATCAAAAAGGGAGGTGCACAACTACATGTTATAGCAGTCCTATATACAAAATTTCAACGTTCTGAGGCTGCTCATTTTTGGATTATGCAAAATACATACGTATGTAAGTACAGACGTCACAAAAAAAATCGCTTCTGAATCCATTTTAAATCAGTTTTATAATTTGTTTGGGGCAAAAGAGTCCTTTATTCTGACCTTACATACAGATGTCATGCAAAAACATCGTTAAATTGCATTCAATAGCAATCAAAATCAATATTTTCATTGAAATATGATACCCGGAATTTTTCGTTATTACAATACTTCCTTTACTTCGCACAAGGAAGTAAAAAGTACTTCAATGCAAATGATTAATGTTCTAGTGATACCAGCCAGAGTTCAAAGACAACACCTTAGTAGCTCCAACATAAAGAAGAACAATGTAAAAACAGCTTGAAATCTCATATTACATTGCAGTAGACTGGCATAACCATATGCAATAAATCTGTGCTGCATTATTAACCAAAAAAAAGTCAAAAAAAAAAAAATCTGTGCAAGGAAGTCCGTACACACCATGACTTTCTTACACAGAATTTTAAATTATACACATTTTGTTCTTGCAATTTCATTTAAACTTCTTCGAATTTCATTAGAGATATATTTCTCATTTAAATAATTCAGCTTTGACTTCGTGACAAGGCAAAAATACATAAAAACTCATAATATCTATATTAAAAATTAAAAGATATAGAAAAACATAAAAGACCAAATACTGTTAAAACAATTAAAAAACAATTTTTACAATTAAAATTATAGTTTCTACGCAAAAACAAGCAATTTGGGCAGCAGGCAAGAAGGCAGATTTTTTAGTGCACAAAACTGAAAGTTTACTTTTGGTCTCACTCAGGAAAAAGACACCGAAGGGGCAGAAACTGACTTAAATTGTTGTGGATGCTATGCTGAGTCAATATATGGGATAATTTTGTAAGAGATATAATAATTTTACAACAGTTATTTTTAATTTAAAGCTCTTTTCCTTTCTCCTCTAGCTTCAGTTAACAATTCTTTACCACAGTGATTTTTAGCATCGCGTTACATGCAAATGAGTAGTAGAGAGTATTTAAGTCAAAGTTCACTGACTTTGACGGAGAGAATTAGATTTCCCCAACAGCGTGTGTTTGCCTTTTGGCGTTACTACCTCAGCCGTATTACGTGCACTTGATAGCTAATTTAATACTAGGGGTCAATTAGTTTAGAAACTGTGTTAGCTTTGGCTAAATCTCTTTAGTCAGTCATTATTTAAGTTCTTATTTCTTACATTTTTTAGTTTAAGCTCAAGTGGACGCTTTGTTGTATGTCCTGAGAAAGGGACCATCTGTCAATTTTATTTTGAGCAATAAACGGTAATTAACCCTTCCTGAGTTTATGTTTCTATTTTTGGACTAAAGCAATTATTCACTTAGTAGTTCACTTGGTTTCTAAACACTTAGTTAATAAAGATAAACGTGAGGAGCCCAATAATTTAATAACTTAAATGATAATTCCAGAAATGATAAGGCATGATTTAATTCGCAATAATAAAAGAAGACATTACTTTGCTGCTGTGAAACTTAGTATCTCTAGCTTGGCAACAAATGCACTATTCTGCTAAGATTAAAATGTAAACAAATATGGCTGCTATAGTAAGAAAAATTAAGCTTAGCTGCGCTTAAACAACTTTTAAATTGTTGATAATCCTACAACTATTACATGCAGGTTAACTAAAGGCATAAAAACATTAACTGAAAGATAAGAACAACAGACTTTAATTATTTTTAAAGCAAAAAATGCACAGTCTACCAACATATAAGACTAAAAATACTGAGATTACGGAGTCGAGTAACAGAGTGGGGTGTATATTGTATTGAATTAATGAACTGAAATTCATTGAAATCAAAATAAATTTCCTAATACTTGTCCAATAGCTGCAAAGTAAGATAATAATATAGTGGTTGCAGCCCATCAAGACTAGAAAGGGAGATGCACAACTACATATTATAACAGTCCCATATACAAAATTTCAAAGTTCTGAGGCTACTCGTTTTTGAGTTACACGAGATATATACATATGTACAGATGCCACGAAAAAAAATAATCTGTTCTGAATCTATTTTAAATCAATTTTATAATTCGTTTGGGAAATGGAATCCTTAATTTTGTCCTTACATACAGCTGTTGCACAAAAACATTGTTAAATTGCATTCGATAGCAATCAAAATCAATATTTTTGTTGAAATACGATACCCAGAATTTTTCATGATTACAATACTTCATTTACCTCCTACAAGGAAGTAAAAATTTAAATAAAAAATGTAAAGTCCAAAAGTGATTGCCAAAATAGACAAACGTTTGTTTAATAAATGTGAAAAATAGGCAAACTGGAACAAAGACAATCAGATATTCTTCAACAGTAATGTGTTTTCATGATATCTGATCAGAGACTAATAAAGGTCTTGTTTCTCAAGTACCAGTATCATTCAGTTAAAGAGCACTACTTTCATACTTGGTTGCAAATGACAGAATTTTGACAAGTGTGAGCTCTTGACACTAGAAGTAAATAGTCATCAAAAAAGTTTTGTGTAAAAATTCGAATCAGCTTCTGTTATGTAAACCTTTTCTTTTGAGACACAGTCTTTCACTATAGCACCTTTTTGGTAGCTTTTCTATAGCAACAGAATAAAATTTGATTTTGTGGCTTTTTTGAGCAGTAAACATACCTCTCCCTTGGAAAAACTTAATCACAGCTCTTGATCATTTGGGAATTTCCAAATCACATAATTCATGCTGATTATTATTATTTAAATTAAATTAATTATTATTTATTATTATTATTTAATTAAATTAACTGATTATTATTATTTAAATTCATTTGTCTTATGTTAAAAGTATTAGTATTAAATAAATTAAATAATAAATAAATCAGTATTAAATAAATTAAATAAATTAAACTGCTACTAATTTAAATAATAATAATCAGCATGAAAATTACTGGATCAATGTTCAGTCTTCCCATTTGTTTATAATGACATCAAAGAGAAACAAATAGGTTACTATATTTGATGCCTTGGTGTATTACTATGACTAGTGCTCTGTTTACTTGAAGATACCCGAGTAACTAATTATTCAAATGAGAGATACTGAAATTCTTGTAAATATACACAATGAACGCAGCTGAATTTGAGCACTGGAGTTATAAAGGCAGATTCATAAATCCAGAGAATGGCAGAGCATCATAAAACACCCTTTTTACTTAGGTACTATATTTGGTGCTTTACTGCTGCATTTCGAATTACTAGTTACTTAGCTTTAATTTAGAACTCAAACAACAATAATTAGAGTTATATTTTTAAATTTTCATAGGACTAGTTTCAATGGTCAATCATCCAATAGGCAAATGAATGAGATAAGATATATTGATAAGATAAAATAAGATAAGTATGGCTGTACAGGAGTTAAGCTAGTGGCACCATCTATCGATGAAACATGAAAACTACAATACAATTTCCTTAAAGGTTGAAGGTAAAGATGGATTGGAATTATGGTCATTAACTACAGCAGAGATTTTATTTAATGTGAAATGCCTTTAAAAATCTAATTCATCAACGGAAGATGTTTTTTGAATAACTTTGGACGCAGAAAAATCGAAAGCATGATTTTCTGATCAACAATGCTGGGCAACTGAGGACTTCTGTGTTTCCTTTTCCCTAACATATACCTCATGTTCTTTAATGTGAAATTTTAAGGCTATCTTTGTTTGACCAATGTAAATTAAACCACATTGGCAAGGAATATTGTAAATACCCCAGAAAATCACATCTGAAATGGGGTCCTTAAGTATGGAACCAGGAATTTTATTGATAGGAGAATAAATGACACGAAAGTTAAATTTCTGTAAAATACGTGCAATTTTATAGCTAATTGTTGGAAAGAAAAGAACAGCAGAATTCTTATAATCTTTTAAAACAAGAGTGTGCTTTTTGGTGTGTTGAGATAAGAATTTTTTAACTGTTTGGTTAATAATGTTGGGCGAAAAGTGCCTATCAATAGCTACTGCTTTTAAATAATTTAGTTCTTGACCAACAGCCAATTCGGAGAAGCATATTTGAAATGCACCGAAAACAAAGGAGTAAAATGAAGCTAACTTTTGTTTAGTCGGACGACATTATTTGAAATATGGAAGGCAAACTGATGAAGGTTAAGGGTAAACAGTAGTACTAAAATTGGATGTGTTATGTGTGACCAAAATGTCGAGGAACAGAAAAAAATTGCATGTCTCAAGTTCAAAGTGAATTGAATAGCAGGATCAATGGAATTCACGGTTGAAAGAACATTATTTAAATCATCTTTATTACCATCAAACAGGGTAAAAGTATCGTCTACGTAAAACCATGCCGGGAAGTTTACAGTTTCAAATAAGTTTGATTCATAATAATGCAAGTAGATACCAGCCAGGTTGGGAATGAGGGGGGCTTCGATTGGCTAATCCCTCAGTTTGCTTGTACAGTCAAAAGTCGTTAATTCGGACACCCATAATCCGGAATGATCTATAATTCGGACCTCAAAGCTAAAAACTTTCTGCGCATGCGCCGCGTTGACACATGCGCATAGGCGTTTACGCGTGCGCTTAAGACCTTTACGCGCACGCGCATATGCGCGTGTGCAAGTGCAGAATACATTTTCGCGTGCGCATTTAACGTATAACGGACGGTATAAGCTAAAATTATACAATTATCTATTTCAGTTAATGTTGATGCTTGCATTATTCCTTAATCTTCGAATTGGATGCAGCTTATTATTTTTTGCAGACTGTAAGAGCAATTTTATAAAAGTAAACTTGAACTTTCGATTATGTCAATTTCCGATTCTGGAGCTCCCAAAGGATCTACAAAACGAAAGTATGTCTCGATGTCCGTCAAACAAAAAGTGGAATTGCTGCAAAAAATGGATAAAGACATGAAGAAGGTGACAGAGAGGTTAGTGAAGACGAAAAAATTTCGATTGACAAGTTAGTCGGTATTCTCGGCACAGCAATTACGGGACTTGAACAGCAGAGCTTTTTAACTGAACAAGAAATTATATCTTTATAGAATTAAAGAGAAAGTATTATCACATAAAACGAAACAATTTACATTGAAAGAAATGTTTAATAAAGTAAACAAATAAATATTAAGCTTCTTTTTTTTGTAAATTTTGATACCCTTTAGATAATAATTGTTCTTTATTTCCTAAAATACGGTTTCATATTTTTAATTTTAGAATTTGTGCATGCCATCTTATGAGATTTAAACTGATGATCTATAATCCGGAAAAATCGATAATCCGGAATCGCCGAAGTCCCGACGAGTCCGGATTAACGACGTTTGACTGTAATACTTATTTTGGAAAACAAAATGCATTTGTTTCAAACAGAGTTGAGTGAGGGAAATTAGCTCACCAATTTTGATGTAAGAGACAATTCACAAAGTCTGGATTTGGTATTATTACCTCATAGAGTTGAAAATCTAGAAGCTAAATATTTAGCTAACAGGTACAAGACAGTACATAAATTTGGCACAATAGTTTGGAAAGGAATACCCCTTTTATGAATTTGGGGAAGAGCATATAATCTGGCACAATTCACAACAGATGGGATAAGCGACTCCATAAAAGAAGATTTTGGAATTTAAAATGTGTTTTTATGATGGTTAACCACATTCTTATTTCAATGGCAGTGAATTTGGATATGAATTAGTGAGTTCCAGATGAAGTTTATATAGCTCAAGCTCAATTTTGGATAAGTGTTGATGTGTATCCCTTATGATGGACTGAAGAAAGGCAAGTTTGCAGTTTAAGAGAATTCTTGAACATGACTTTGTTGTTTGACTTCTAAATTAATATTTGTTCGGAGTGTTATTTTTACCTAGCTACCTGCATGGCCAGCTAGCTAAAATAGTTATCATAAAAAGAAAAAATATATAATAATTTTAATGAACTCAACTAATTATTAATAATAATTGAAATGAATCATCTGTGTTTATTGCTTCTGAATCACTTAGTTTGTTCATCCCAGTATGCTTCACTAAATTGCAGCAAAGAGGCACATGGAAAATAAAATTATACTGGGACACTGGCAACATATTTCTTTTGAGTTGCTGCATTCTTTTATTAAATTTGAAAGACAAATATTTTATGTTCTGCGAAGTGGCAACGCGTCTTTCACACCGAGTTCTTGGATTAAATTTGAATTATAAATATCTCATGCTTGCTACAAAGCTTCTATCATAGTAAATTTTTAATCAAAAGCTTCTAAAATTTGCATAAAATATGAAATAAATAAAAAACCAAATTTGAAATTAAAAATTCTGGCTTTGAGTTGGCCATGTTGCGATGTAGGACTATGTTCAAAATTGATAGCTTTATGTGCCACCGTTTTTCCTCAATGCGAGGAATATATAAACATACAGATTCTATATTATTTAATAGTAGTGACTCTAGACTAAACTATGAATTAAGGTATTTGTACATTAGCTGCCATCTGCTGATATAACGCTAGCAATTTATTAATCCCTTTAAGGCAATGAAATATATTTCCAACATCAGCAAGTCAATAAAACAGGTTTCTTGATTTTCAGTAAATATTGAATTAATCATATTCCAAATCTAGTAAATACATGATGCAAAATGCAGCAAAAATTAACACATTACAACAAAATGTTATCTCGAAAATCTTCCAGGAGTAGCAAAAAACGAAGCAATGAAGATATAACTTTATTCTTATCAGCCTGAAGAAAACATCAAAATAATAAAAGGAGCTACCCCCTCAGAAAAAGTGAGAAGGACCATTAACAAGGAAAAAATAAACATTTTGTGTTTTTAAAAGAATTCGAAATAACTTCTGGGAGGTATCACATGCTTCCTGAAATCAGAGTAAGGTGGCATTATTGGCAATATATTGGTAAGAACTGGCTAATTTATAAGTGCCCAAATTATTCTATAGCAGCAAAAGATTTAAAAAAAAAAAAAAACACCAACTGTTCTTTCATGTGGACAAACTGTTTTTCTAACTCTGCCATCTGAGCTAAACATTCATTGCGCTTTCTTTCACAATCCTCTTCATCCATTTCTGTATAAGGGGGGGAAAAAGAAACCATTAATACCTAAGGATCAAATTTAACATAAAATCTATACATTTGTTTATCACACTGAAACACTAACACATATTAGAATTCATAAAAGATTTTAATACATCAAAACTAATATACAGCATTTTCACAACTCGTATATGATCAAAATGTTTTCAAATATTATTTATCTTTTATTATTACTCAAGCTGAAGTTTAATAAACAGTGCATGATACATAAGGCATATAATCAAACCATGAAAGTTTGACACTGTTAGAAAAAATTGGATTTCGCATAACAAAACTTGACGCAAAAGTTGAAAAAAGGGTATAAAACTGGTGCTCTCAGCCAGACTTGTAGCTTACTTATTACTTTGATTACCCGCACTTTCACAATTGGGATAAAGTGTTCATGAAGCAAAGCAGTATCTCGTCAAAATAGTTATGTAGTAACCAACAATGCTGGTGAAAAATATTTATATATGACTACCTATTTGGTCGTACATATCCTGCTTGGGCCACTGCACAAAATCGATGCTGTGCTGTGATGAATTTGTGCAATTCTCTGCAATTAAGCAAAAACAGATTGCTGTGTACATGGGGAAAACAAGAGGGGGACGGAGGCTTTCTCAAAAAGTTAAGTGTTTTATTATTAACTTTTTTTTGTTTTTTCAGTTTTACTGATCAATTGCTCCTGTATCGAATTCTTAGTGCACCAACATTTTCAAAATGGCAGTTGCCTTTTGTCATTGAAAAATTAATTACCAATGAATAAGTGACTGACAGCGAATGCAGATAATTAGAAAGTTATACTGTTTTTTACTCCGTCTAAAAAAAATTGATTAAAGCAGTTATCTATAAGTATTTTTAATAATTAAATTTATAATATCTGAATTAAGTTCTATCCAGCTGTTTCACATTACTAGTCAAAATTACCAAATCAAAGCTGTTTATTTTTTATTATTTATATACATTAATTTATTAAAACAAACAAGTCTCCCTTCCTCCTACCCAGAAAAAAAGATTTCAGTGCATTGAAATTGATTATTGAAATGTAAGCATGTATTCTACGTAGCATATTCGGAAACTAAGTACCGTTTCATTCTAGCACCGTCGCAGCGCTGTGGTAGGCGTCCCGCGCATGCGCACTAGTCTTTCTTATTCACTGACTTTCAATTGTCGCCATTTTGGTTGCTCTATGTTGTGTTTTCAGTTTGCTGTGCACATTCAAAATGTTTAACACAATTAGTTCTCCCGCTGACTGTGAGATTCGTGCCGTGATTAAATTTTTGAACGCAAGGAATGTTAAACCAGCCTAAATTTATCGTCAAGTGACAGAAGTTTACGGTGAATATGCGATAAGTGATGGAATGGTGAGAAAGCGGGTAAGAATGTTTAATGCAGGTCGAACAAATGTCCACGCCGAGGCTCGGAGTGGTCGGCCTTCTGTTGTCACCGATGATTTAGTAAGGAAAGTTGATGAAGCAATTCATGAGAACAGAGGCTTCACAATGACACTCTTTCAGAGGCATTTCCACAAATTTCACATACTGTTTTGTTCGAAATTGTGTCTGACCGCTTCAATTAACGCAAACTGTGTTCCCGATGGGTTCCAAAAATGCTCACTGATGTTCACAAAACAAAGCGACTCGGTAGTGCCCTGACATTTCTCACGCGGTACAGTGATGAGGGAAAAAATGTTTTAAACCAAATTTGTGACAGGTGATGAAACTTGGGTGTGTCATTTCACACCAGAATCGAAACAACAATCGATGGAGTGGAGACACACTCATTCTCCGAAAAAACAAAAGCTCAAAGTGACAATGTCGCTCACAAAAAATCATGTGCACTGTCTTCTGGGATAGGAAAGGCGTTTTGCTTACTGAATTTCTTTCCAAAGGTGAAACCATTTATGCGGCACGATATTGTGAGACTATCAAAACTAAGGCGTGCCATTCAAAACAAACAAAGAGGAATGCTCAATAATGGAATTGTGTTGCTCCATGACAATGCTCGGCCCCATACTGCTGGTGTCACTCAATCGTTAATTCGACAGTTTCATTGGGAGCAGTTCGATCACCCACCGTACAGCCCGGACTTGGCGCTGTCCAACTATCACTTGTTCCTGCACATGAAGCGTGAGCTTGGTGGCAAGCACTTTGGATCTGACGATGACACGAAAAATGCTGTGGAGTCATGGTTATCGAAACTGGCGGGAAGTTTCTTTGACGATGGTATACAAAAACTGGTCACCCGCTATGACAAGTGTTTGATCATTGGCAGAAACTATGTTGAAAAATAGTTTAAGACGTGTATTTTCATGTAAAAATAAAATGGGATTCGAAAAAATTGTTTTACTATTTTTTTTTTCACAACGGTACTTAGTTTCCAAATATGCCTTGTATAGCATTAGAAAAGTTACAGCAAAATTTTTTAAATACTTCATTTTCATAGCTTGCAAGTATAACACAGCTATAAAGATTATATTCTTATATTTGACTACCAACATGAAGTTAGAATATTAAACAGGACTCAAATAACAGAATTATTACATACACACAAAAATATATGCTTTTTAATATACAAAATATTTGTTCGTATATTAAAAACATTTGATGATTGATATTACTTTATAAGAAACATTGGTAAAATCCTAGTACATGGTACGGCATTGGCATGATTTTGAAAGTTGTCGCCAAAACCAAAATAATTCGTTTACTGCTCATCTTAATGTCGCCAGAAATGGCCAAATCCCATGTGCACTGCATACTAGGAGTAAGCCGAAACATTAACATTTCAAACAATTTTCTCAATTCGGGGGAAGGAGGAGGAGAATGTTGCTTCTCTGGCATAATGCACAGACTACGAGGTAGGATTCAAAAGTTCCCGGACTGGGTCTATAACGTAAAAAATGTTATGAATTAAATTGCAGAAACACATCCTCCTTCAAAATAAGACCCTTGTGCAACAACACACTTTTCCCAGCACCTGTAAAATTCATCAAAGCATGTCTGGAATTCATTTTTGACCATGTTGTTTTGTAAACTTTTTACTGCATCATCTCTCCTCCTTGAAATGTTTATTTAGTTTAGTTCTTATTTTAATGTAATATAGTAGTTACTTCTACTTCTTTTTCTTACTGCCACTGTTTGCGTTGAGAACGGACTGTTTCAACCTAATTGAGATGCAAAAACGAAAGTGATGTTACATCATCTGGAAAGCCGATTCGTGCCGATAGCTGATTGGTTGCCGTGAGATGACGTCATGCCTACTTCTGCTATAAGTATCTCGCGTCGCTCTGGCTCAGCCCTTCTAGTTCCTGCTTTCCTGGCACTTGAGTGAGCGGTTTCCAGCCCCTTCAGAAGGATGCATGCAGTTCGGTGAATAAAGTGCCTTGGTTCCGGTTTGCGGGATGACTGTTCCTGAATAAAGTTCCTTGGTGCCTGTCCGCGGGATGATTGTTTCGGAATGAGTTCCTTGGTTGATATCCATAAGATGGTTGTTCCAGAATAAAGTTCCTTGGTTCCAGAGATTTCTACCATGTGAGTGACTGCCGTGGGCGGCATCCATGTTCTTCAATGAAGATGGCATTTAAAATACGTGAGCGGCGATTCCTTGTGCAAACGGAGTTAGGCCGATTTTAAGTGCTTTCAAGAACTTCATTTAAAATTTCAGGTGTTTTCTCAACCATTGATCAGGGACGTTTTGACTGTGTAGCCAACTTCATTTTTAGGCCGCATAATTAATGTTTAGGATATTTTTGTTTGTATTGAATGCCAGTGTTTTGGAGACCAGGTAAAAATATTATTTGATGAATGATGGTTATATTATATTTTTCCTAAGACTCTGATATTGTTGAAATTTATTTTCTGTGTTTTTATTCTTTATAATATTGTTAATAAATTGGTTAAGTTCAAAACCTTTTATTGTCTTCAATGTCTGCACAACATGATATCTCAGGGAGCTTTTATTGCTACTACTGCTAAATGTTTAGTTTTTTTTTTAAACTTTAAACTTTGCTTTAGCATCACATGTCCTTTAATTCAGCCTGCGATGCACATTTAACTTTATTTAAAGATTGAAATCTACGACCCTGCAAGCGTCTTGCCAGATCAGGAAATAGGAGGAAATCGCAGGGTGCGAGATCAGGTGAGTAACTAGGATGAGGCAAGACAGTTGTTTTCGTTTTTGCAAGAAAGTCATTGATGAGTAGGGATCAGTGAGCAGGAGCGTTGTCATGCAACAGCACTCATGACAGCTCAGGCCCCCCGTTTGGTCTCTTCTTCCGGATTGACTTACGCAAATGACGCAGGATTTCGACGTAGAGTTCTTTGTTCACAGTGTGTCCTTCAGGGATAAATTCCAGATGCACAATGCCCTGGATATCAAAAAATATCTCTAGCATGACCTTTCCTTTAGGGCAATCTTGCTGGAATGTCTGCTCCCGTGGAAATTGTGGCGATTTCCACGTTGCCGATGCTCTCTTGGTTTTCAGGTCGTACAAAAAACAACATTTCTCATCTACAGTAACAATTCTGCCAAGTAGGGAAGGATTTCTGTCGACAGCCGAGATTAAGTCTCCCGCCATTTCCCTTCAAATTCCCTTTTATTCTACATTTAACATGTGGGAACGATATGTTATAACACCCTATGCATGTTAAGATCCTTAGTCAGTATCCGCTGACATGTGGCCTCTGGTATCCCAACTGATTCTGCTATTTGGCAGATTGTTTGCTGCCTGCTCGCATGTACTGTGCAAACAACTTTTTGATGTTATCGGTGCACAAAGTCATGGGACAACCACAGTGTTCGTTGTCTTTGGCACTTTCCCTGCCTTCTGCGAAAAGGTATGCCACTCAAAAGCTTGCGCTCTCGATAATGTTTCACTTCCGTACACATGCTTCAACATTTTGAAAGTCTCTGTACCACTCTTTCCCAAGCGAACACAAAATTTTATACTGATTTTCTGCTCAACTGACGCCATTTCTTTCTATCACCAATTACTAAATGTACCTACAAAAAAACGCTATTGCTGCGAGCTTTCGACCATGTTATTTGGGATAAACCACTTTTAGAAAAGGGGGAGAACATTGTAACACAAAAAAGTTCTCATAGTCTCACTACTGCAAAAAATTTTTATGTTATAGACTCAGTCCAGGAATTTTTTAATCCTACAACATATTTTTAAAATTTACCAATATTGCAGTTATAATAATAATCTCTACTTTTAACCTGAGGTTTCAT
The DNA here is from genome assembly GCF_044657685.1 of Stegodyphus dumicola. Lineage (NCBI taxonomy): Eukaryota > Metazoa > Arthropoda > Arachnida > Araneae > Eresidae > Stegodyphus > Stegodyphus dumicola. The sequence goes on from NC_140771.1 coordinate 74,920,030, forward strand.
TTACAGGAAATATTTCTGGATGACAATGAAAATTTCGTTCCTACAAAATTTCCTTCCCCGTTATACCAATTTAATATGACTTCTTAAAAAATGTTATTTTAAAACTAATCTGAAAAGGTTACAGAAAAATTATAAAAACCAGTGACCCCACCTAAGCAGAGTTTGGCAATGTTTTACAGAAGAAAACAAATAATGACATGTAATTGCAAAAACTCTTTATTACATACATATTTTACACTCTAAGCATTCACCAGCAAAAAATCAATCAATAAATCCTATTTACAAGCACATATTTTTTCTTTCATTCTGGTAGAAATTTTGGGCCATCTTCTGTTACCAGGATAGAATTCAGATATGTATGTATGCATGCATGCATGCATGTGTACGTACATACACATACATATTTACATGAACATATGGACACATTCAGCCATCCATACATGTGTGCATACATACATTTCCGAATCTGATCCTGATAACAGACAACTACTAAATTTTGTGACAATCTTTGAGAACAGATTCAAAACCAACTGTTATTTTAAGCAATTTTATGGCAAAATATTTTATTTCTGTAGAAATGTTGCTGTATCTTCTTTCATTGCAGATAAATCTTACGAACATGTATTTTAAAATCTAGTTAGAAAATTACGCCAGTTTTAAAAACTGTTGAAACTTGGAATACAACAAAAAGAACACATATAGAAAATGGCAACAATGCTAGTTCAAACAGAAAAACTGGCATGGTTGCTATAATCTAAGCATTCTGAAAATTTGGCAACATTTACTAAAGAGATTACATTAATACATCTAATAAGTATCTGTAGCAAATATATTAAAAGGTTAATACAGTGAAAAGTCATTAATTCGGACACCCATAATCCGGAATGATCTATAATCTGGACCTCAAAGCTAAAATCTTTCTGCGCATGCGCGCAAGACCTTTACGACTGCGCAAGCTCAGAATCCGTTTTCGCGTGCGTGTTTAATGTATAATGGACGGTATAAGCTAAAATTATCTAATTATCTATTTCAGTTAATGTTGCAGATTGCGTTGTTCCTTAATCTTCGAATTGGATCCGGCTTATTATTTTTTGCAGACTGTAAGAGCAATTTTATAAAAGTAAGCTTGAACTTTCGATTATCTCAAATAGAATTTCCGATGCTGGAGCTCCCAAAGGATCTACAAAACGAAAGTTTGTTTCGATGTCCATCAAACAAAAAGTGGAATTGCTACAAAAAATGGATAAAGGCATATCCTTTGTTTATCTAACCGTTCCAAAATCTGTTTATCAATTTCAAGCTGCTCTGCGCGAGGGGGGGGGACGTCGCAGCGTGCAATGAACTGGAAGTTGATGTGTCAGCACTATCGTTATTTTCAGGGCAGATGTTTTTATTTTATTCGGCTTATAATTCCTTACTAAATGTAGTATTTCATCTCGAAGTAATCCGTCTTTGATATGATTTAAATCAAATTCCTCGTCATTATAAATATCACGAATACAAATCAAATAGTTTTCTGGTTGCAATTTTCTAATTTCGGCTATGCGCAATGTATGCTTTATGCATGCGCGCGTTGAAAGAAATGTTTAATAAAGTAAACAAATAAATATTAAGCTTCTTTTTTTGTAAATTTTGATACCCTTTAGTTCATAATTGCTCATTATTTTATAAATTACGGTTTCATATTTTTAATTTTATAATTTCTGCATGCCATCTAACCAGATTTAAACTGATGATCTATAATCCGGAATCGCCGAAGTCCCGATGAGTCTGGATTAAAGACTTTTGACTGTATCATGAGCAAATATCATAGGTTTATATCAAATAGAACATAAAGCTGAACTAATGTTAAAAAAAAAAAAAAAAAACCTGAACTGTCATCATCATCTAAACCAGATCCTGAAGTTGAATCACTTTCATCGTTGCTAGTTTTTTCACTTTCTGCGGTTTCTTGATCAAGATCTTCATTATCACTTTCATGGATACTCTTTACACCAGGCATTTTAATGATATAGCTAAAGCAAAAAATTTTATCTGTTATTAATGCATATATCAAATAAAGAGATTCAGACAGATATTGGGTCTACTTTTTATCATTCAATCATTCAAAGTTACTTCTGTACTCAGGCATATAGTAGGTACTTCTTTCTACTCAGGCATATAGATATGCTTGTACATATATAGTATGAAGAATTTCACAAAGCAAACAAATAAAAAATAAAATTAAGGTACAATTATACATTAAATGATTTGAAAAAGAAATCAGTCTGCTTCAAAAATCATTCTGCCCGAAAAACAGTTTTTCACACTTATATATTGTTACGAATTTGGTATTTAAAAAGCTAATGTTAGTTCAATTATAAATTAAATGGTTTTATTTCTCGCGCAGTGCAGCGCGTGATGAACATTAAAAGAAAGCTAAGCAGGAAAATTGAAAATACAAGAGCGCGTGCATCAAATAAATAAATATCTCTTTTTGATTTTGAGAAAGTACTGGAAAATTCTAGCGCGTGATTTTAAAATCTTATAAAAGGAGGAAAACATCTCAGTTTGTAGTAGTTGCTTAGTTTGTTGTTGTTTAGAAAACTGCTCTTGTTGATTGTAGTGAATTCGTGGATTAGCGTTCTTTAGCTGTTTTGAATTACATTCTATTGGACATTTGAGTAGTTAAAAGATAACTACTGTGAGATATTGTAATACTGCATGATAATTTGAGAAAATTTAAGCATTTTTGTTGTGATGATAATAAATTTGTGTTCATTTTTCATTGGACTCGTGCATTCATTTCATAACGAACCCGTACGCACGCAACAATTTTTGGTGTCAGGAGTGGGATTTGAATGGCAATAACAAGAGCGATGGAAGAGCAAATAAGGCAGTTAATATCAGCCTTTGCCTCATTTAAAGAAGAAATTAAGGAAGAAATGAAATTGGGCCAAGATTCCGTTGAAGGAGAGATGAGATCCGTTAAAAAGGAAATGGAAGCCATTCACAAAAAGTTGGAAACTGGTCAAGTAACTTTTAAAGAAGACATAAAAGCTGTACAAGAAAAGATTGAAGCAGGTCAAGACGAAATGAAAAGAGAAATAACCTGCATAATAGAAAGTAAATTTGAGGCTATGGAAGACAGAATAGGAGCTGTCAAAAATAAAGTCGGGCAAATTGAAGAAAAGGTTTCTTCTGTCAAAGATGAAATAGAAGATAGAGTGTCGGCTGTGGAGCGACGAGTCAAAGGAAGAGTTTCGGCCTTCCAACAACAAATTGAAGAAAGAGTTTCTGCCCTCCAAGGACATATTGAACAACAAATCGAAGACAGAATTTCTGCTGTCGTCGCCAAAGAAGTTGACACTTTAAAGAAATTCGTAGCGACCGCAGGGAGCACTTCAGATGGTTTAAAATTTCTACCCATCCCTCTCTAAAGCTATCGACATATGATGGGAAGACCTCCTGGCAGGTGTACAAGACACAATTTTCCATCGTGGCGGATGCGAATGGATGGGATTCCCAAGCTAAGGCCTGTCATCTTGCCGCTTCTTTAAGAGCCGACGCAGCGGATATCCTTCAGACTCTTCCCGAAAACAAAAGGTTAGATTTCAAAGCTCTGTCCGGCACCTTGGAGCTGCGCTTCGGGGAGAAATGTTTAAAAGACTACAGCAGACTCCAATTAAAATCCCGTCAACAGAAGCTCACCGAAACACTTCAGGAGCTCGCCACGGATGTTGAAAGGCTGTCACATCACGCCTTTTCGGAGTGCCCGACAGAAACAAGGGAAATTCTGTCCCTGCAATATTTCATCGATGGCATCCGGGACCCTGAAATACAGAAAGCACTGCGAATGGCGGATGTTAAAGATCTGAAAAACACTTTAGTGTACGCCATGAAATTCGAGGCAGCCCAGCAAGCCACCCGTCGAGACCGCCATCCAGTCAGAGCTGCTCAAGTCCAGGAGCCAGGGGATCAAGTCACTGCTTGTCTAGACGATCTAACTAGACAACTGAACGCCTTGAGACGGAATATTGGTGACAAGAAACCGACCGTAAAGTGCTGGAACTGCGGTGCTGAAGGACACATACGACGAAACTGCAGAACACCCCAGGGTACGAATGTTAAAACTGCTCCTAACAAACAGCAGGGAAACTAATTAGTGGCCATCTTGTGGGGCGGAGGTTGCCAGATGATGAAAAGCCCCAGTTTAAAGCACTTCAGATTTCTGCAGTGAGAGGCGGCAGTAATGGACTTTTCATAATAGGACATATTAATAGAGTTCCCTGCAATATGACGATAGATACAGGAGCCAACGTTACCATCATCCGAAAAGATTTGGCTGAATAACTGGGAAGCAAACTTATCTGGACGCTGCCCTGCATTACCCTACAGACTGTGTCCGGTGAGAAGATCGACATCGATGGAAAAGTAAAAGTTAACATCATGTTTGGAAGTGCCGCTTACCATCACACGCCATATGTAGCAGAGATCACTGATTCTTGCATACTCGGATTGGACTTTCTAAGGAAATACAATTTTTCCTTGGACTTTAAAAATAACGAATTGCATTCTACATCTGAGGACATGGCGTTATTTGGAGTTAATGATGAAGAAGTTAAATCTGTTCATAAAATCATAGCACAAGACAAAATCACAATACCGGCAAAAACAGAAATTTTACTTCCTGGATCCATTGCCGAAAACAAAAATTTCCGCTACGGCATCATAGAATATCCCAATAACTGTAATAGCCCAAAAGGAGTACTAGTAGCCTCAACACTCGTCGACCTATCCAGAACGGTTATCCCGGTGAGAGTCGCCAATGTAACTGAGAAGGGGAGAATTATTAAGAAAGGTGAAGTGGTTGCAGCATGTACTCCAGTAACCAGCATTGAAAGAAAGAGTAACATTTAAGAGTCCGTATCCTCAGAGAGCATTACATCGGAGTTATTGCAGAATGCGCAATTAAACAATAAAGAGAGGAATGCTGCCGATCGCGTCATTAAAGATCTTCAAGTTGTTTTCTTGCGCTCGTCTTCTGACGTGGGTCGAACTAGTTTGACACGCCATAGAATAGATACCGGCGATCATCCCCCGATCAAGCAACATCCAAGATGTCTACCGTTTGCTAAACAGGAAGAGGTGCGAACACTGTTAAAAGATATGGAAGAAGGCGATGTCATCGAGCCTTCAGTAAGTCCTTGGGCATCTCCCATCGTTTTAGTCAGAAAGAAAGACGGCTCAACAAGATTTTGCGTCGACTATCGCCGGTTGAATGAGGTTACGAAGAAAGACAGTTACCCTCTTCCTACAATTGACGACATTCTAGACACTCTCTCTGGAAGCAAGTGGTTCTCAACACTTGATTTAAAGAGTGGGTATTGGCAGGTAGAAATACAGCCTGAAGACCGAGAAAAGACGGCATTTACTACGAGACAAGGGCTTTGGCAATTCAAGGTGATGCCGTTTGGACTGTGTAATGCGCCGGCAACATTCGAACGTCTTATGGAGATCGTCGGAAAGAGTTTTGAAGAACATTTAGAAAATCTTAGAAAGGTGCTTCAGAAACTGAAAGAAGCCAATCTGAAGCTGAGTCCCGCTAAATGGAAATTGTTCCGAAAGGAAGTGACTTACCTGGGACATGTCATCTCTGCAGAAGGTGTGCGCACGGATCCTCAAAAGGTATCAGCGGTTAAATCCTGGAAACGTCCCGAAAATGTCCAACAGCTGAGAAGCTTCCTAGAGCTTCACCTACTATAAGAGATTCGTGAAGGACTTTTCTTCCATCGCAAGACCCCTTCACAAGCTGACAGAGAGCAAGCAAAGATTCTTGTGGACAAAAGAATGCGAGGATGCATTTAACAACTTAAAGGAAGCTTTAACATCTGCTCCAATCCTGATGTATCCTCAGCTCGACCGGCCATTTATTCTTGACACCGACGCGAGCCATGAAAGTGTCGGTGCTGTTTTGTCCCAAGAAATAGGCAGCCAAGAACGTGTAGTGGCGTACTGGAGCAAGTGCCTGTCTAAACCGGAGAGGAATTATTGTGTCACCAGGAAAGAGTTGCTCGCCATAGTCAAAGCTGTAGAAGAGTTCCATCACTATCTATACGGCAGAAAATTCCTGCTCCGCACCGATCATGCATCATTGACCTGGCTTTTAAATTTCAAGAATCCTGAGGGTCAAATAGCGAGGTGGATACAGAGACTCTAAGAATATGACATCACTATCCGTCATCATAAGGGATCATCACACGGAAATGCCGACGCCTTGTCTAGAAGACCTTGCCAAGAAAGCTGCCGATATTGTTCCAGGGTGGAAGCGAAATACGAGCTGCTGACTCCGGTTGCAAGACAAATTACAACATCAACATCGGTTGATCGAGAACCGTGGAGTGATGATGAAGTCAGGAAAGACCAGCTGGAAGACCGCGACATTAAACCCATAATTGATTTAATGGAGTCATCAAACAGAAAACCTACCTGGCAGGACATTTCTATCTGTAGTCCTACAACCAAACAGTATTGCGCACTCTGGGATTCACTTCACATTCAAAACGGAGTCTTATACCGCAAATTCGAATCGGATGATGGGAAGACGTTCCGATGGCAGCTGATACTTCCAAGATCCCGCATTCCTGATGTCCTTAAAGAACTACATAACAGCCCTACAGGAGGTCACTTTAGAATAATGAAGACCTTACAGAGAGTTCGTGAGCGCTTTTACTGGAATAATGCAAAGGATGGCGTGCAAAAGTGGTGCCGATCCTGCGATGCCTGTGCAGGTCAGAAAGGACCGAAGAGACGCAGCCGAGGCAAGCTGCAACGTTACAACGTAGGGGCGCCTTTTGAACGTATTGCCTTTGACATCTTGGGACCTCTGCCACGAACTGCTGATGGCAACAAATACATACTCGTTGTCATTGATTACTTCACCAAGTGGCCTGAAGCGTACCCTGTTCCTGATCAAGAGGCTGTCACAGTAGCTGAGGTAATGATACAGCACTGGATTTCCAGGTTCGGAGTGCCTCTTCAGTTACATTCCGATCAGGGAAGGAATTTTGCCTCGGCAGTAATTAAAGAACTATGCAAACTACTCGGCATTGACAAAACTCAAACGACACCATTGCATCCCCAGTCGGACGGCATGGTAGAGAGGTTCAATCGAACCATCCTTAATAACCTCTCATTAGTGGTTTCCAGAAACCAACAGGACTGGGACAAGAAATTACCACTCTTTTTACTGGCTTATCGCAGTGCTGTCCACGAGACTACCGGCTATTCTCCATCACAAATGCTCTTTGGTCGTGATCTTCGTCTGCCTTGTGATCTAATGTTTGGCCGCCCTCCGGATGCTCCTTCATCGTCTGAGGAATATATTCAAGATCTCCAGGCCCGGTTTGAAGTGATGCACAACTTTGCACGAGAGCGAGTCAACTTGGCAACGGAGAAGATGAAGACCCGATATGACACAAGAGCTACTGAACATAAATTCCACGAAGGAGACAAGTTGTGATTGTGGAATCCGACTCGACGGAAAGGACTTTGTCCGAAATTACAGTCACCTTGGGATGTCCCATACACAGTCCTAAACAGACTGAATTACGTCGTGGTTCGGATTCGTAAGTCTTCGAACTCTAAACCTAAAGTCGTTCATTACGACAGGTTAGCTCATTACTATGGCCATAGTACGTAATGTAAATAATTGTAAATAGTGTAAGACCATGGTCCTTTTTGTTTTTAAATGTGTATTTGATTTGATTTGTATTTAGTATTTGATTTGCATTTAGTATTTGATTTGTATTTGAGAGCATTTGTTTAAGTTATCTATTGCATTTATTTTTCATGTTGTTTATTATTGTAATGTAATGCTTATTAATGCATTTACGCCACAGTTGTAAGTTTGGCTTCCCGTCCAGGTATTGTACTGCCCGGGACGTGCAGTCCTTGAGAAGGGGGCAGTGTTACGAATTTGATGTTTAAAAAGATAATGCTAGTTCAATTATAAATTAAATGGTTTTATTTCTTGCGCAGTGCAGCGCGTGACGAATATTAAAAGAAAGCTAAGCCGGAAAATTGAAAATACAAGAGCGCGTGCATTAAATAAATAAATATCTCTTTTTGATTTCAAGAAAGTACTGGAAAATTCTAGCGTGTAATTTTAAAATCTTATAAAAGGAGGAAAACATCTCAGTTTGTAGTAGTTGCTTAGTTTGTTGTTGTTTAGAAAACTGCTCTTGTTGATTGTAGCGAATTCGCGGATTAGCATTCTTTAGCTATTTTGAATTACGTTCTATTGGACATTTGAGTAGTTAAAAGATAACTACTGTGAGATATTGTAATACTGCATGATAATTTGAGAAAAATTAAGCATTTTTGTTGTGATAATAATAAATTTGTGTTCATTTTTCATCGGACTTGTGCATTCATTTCATAACGAACCCGTACGCACGTAACAATATTTTCAAATTAAGATTTGCAGCATAATACTGTAAAATCAAGAAAAGGCCAGATGTAAAATTTTGCTGCAAATTATAATAGTTTTTCCTATTTTAAATTTTGAAAATGAGTATATATACTACAGTTTTGAATTAAGTAAACATATGTTAGCTAGTTTAGATTTATTTCAGTGAAATTATTATACAATTTAATTAATACAGCATTACAGTTTTTAATACATAATTAATTACAAAAAAAAATTAAATGTTCTTAAAAACTGTTAATATATAAAAAAGTAAAATGAATCAGAACTCTTGATTTTTGTTTTTAAAATTAAATGACTGCTCATGATACATTAGATTATATACATAGCACATACTAGAAGATAGAAATTTTAAAGAGAAACTTGTATAAAACCCTCGCTGGCAGGAAAGTTCCAAAATCTCTTGTACTGGCCTTAACATATATAATACTTTAAAAATGTAATATGAATTTAGTTTGCATTAGTTATATATGATGTTTTGAATTAACACATTTAAACTACTACTATATATAACTAATGAAATATAATGTACACATTCAACTTCTTGGTTTGAGAGACAGCAATAGATTGCTCTGGTTTATGAGAATTTATACTAAGCTTATCTGCCCAAGGGAAGAGATGCCTTCATGGATGACTTTCTAAAGTAAACTGACATTCACCTAATACATGAAGAAAATCACAAAAATTTCCATGTAACCAGTCAATTCCCCAGGATTTGAACCTAGGTCACATCTGAAAGAAACTAGTGTTTAAAGCAATGAACTGAATATTACTTCAGAAGGGCTTAACAATACAGTAACTCCTACATTTCTAATAAAACATCTGAAACTGAATTAAATATTGTATACTACTTCCATCCCTTAATTAAATAATGAACTTAATGAAGGAACACATGTAACTCAACTCCTTAATTAAATATATATGTAATTGAGAATACAACAAGGAGAAATAAAATCTACAATACCCTGGAAATAAAAAAAAAAAAAAAAAAAAACAAGCTTGAATTTTAATTTGTTTCAATTTGGCGAGATTTTCGCCGGAGAAACGGAAAAGTACTGAATATTATAATTCCTGTTTATTTTAAATAAACTCATTACAAATCTGTATTAAATAAAAATTTTTAATTAAATTGCTTCAATATGTATACATTAAACAAACTGTATACTTTAGATCACATTTATCAAACTTTTTTCAATTGGGGACCACTTTCACAAATTAGAATGCTCAGTACTCTTCTGTTATTAGGACCAGATTAAAAAATATATGTATGTACACATGTATAATTATTGTATTGTGTGCACATACGTGTGTACACACACATACATATGTACATACTTGTATGCATGCATACAACATATACATCCACTAAGAGATGTGGATCAACTTGCTCTTCTTCCTTTCAACAGCAATTTTTACAGCATATATTATAACACTTACATTTTGGTATTTATCTGCAAGGACCAAAAGGGCAGGTTTATAGGACCATTTATGGTCTATGGACCACAGATTGACAAATGGTGTTCAGTAAATGAATTCCTTATCTCTGTTTCTCAGCAAGATGAAATCAAAGCCATAGTTAGGGTTTTCAGCGCCTGAGGAGAACTGAAGATTTTGCGCCCCTTTTTGTGTATCAACAATGGAAAACATTTCATTCTAAAATTTGAGAACATCAATTTATTGCTCCTGGATGCTGCACCAGGGGACAGATGTCCCTCCTTGGCCCACCCTAGTTATGCAACTGGATGAAATGCACCACATTCACTGGAACTGCAGTTATGCTCAAACTTTCCTATCATTTCTAAATCAAGAATAACGAATTTTTCCTTTCCATATAAAAGTTTACTCAAAACCAGAACTTTTGAATTATGTTACTAGCAAGATTTTAAAACAAAGAGGTTTTCTTATGCAGATACTTTGATATTTTCACATTAAATGCCAGACTTATACTTTTATGCAGAAAACATGGCTAAATATTTTATATTACATGCATAAAATATCTAAATATGTACACGTAATATGTTAGCTTACAAAAAATATATGTATTTTCTTTATTAAAATTATTCATCAATCTGATACTATACTTGATCGTTTATCATTACTATGACATAAATACTCATAAAATTGACATAATTACCTTCAAGCATTTAAAAAATTGAATATATTTTATTTGATGGTACTGCTGTTACTCAGTTACACAAACGTCTTGATTCAAGTTATATAAATAATTTACAAATAAGAAGGAGAAAAATTTATTTTTAAAAAAATGCTTGGGTAATGTCTGCGGCTAATCTTTGGAATATGGTAATCGGTAGTTTGGTGACATTTTGGTAAGGCGATAGAGGTTACTAGCTAGGACTTTAGCAGTGTACATGGATAAAGTCAAGAGTGTGCCCAATGCCATTTTTACGCAATTCTGGGATGTTTTTTAAGTGAAAATAGGTTGACGTGTACATGGGTACCATGTATGTGCAATTCTTAAAAATGCGGCAAGCAGTTTGTGATTCTGCACTTTCTCCCAATTTCGCACCTAATCTTCGTCATGATTAAGCACTTTTGTTCCATAAAAGTTCTAGCATAAGCGTAATTCAGCTAGCAGATTGTTGGAAAAAAAATGTTGAGTAAAAAAAAATGCCTTTACTTTGTGAAAACAAAATGGCGTCCAAACAAAGACTAGCAGGTTGCTGTAGCAGGGTTGGTCGCCAAATTTTCACCAAGTTACCATAATCCAAAGATTAACCATGTCTGCTAATATAATCACCAAACTACTGATGCCTTTGGTAATAAAACATATTTTCAATATTGGCAGATCGATTATAGTGTTTTATTATTATAGAGGAATACTGGCACCTGGATCAAACTGATTACTGCTTTTTGCAGTTTATCGTCCATTAGTTGAGAAGCCATGTGACATCTCTGTATGAACATATCATAATGATATGATATATTGTTAAGAACATATGAACATATCATAACGATATGATATATTGTTAAGAACAAACTCCCAGTCCTTACTTTAACATTAAAATTCTATTATGCACAATTTTATTGTGCACGAATTGGAACACTCGCAACTTTTGCTAGAATACCACATTTCCTCAAAATAATCTGTTTCTTATCTGGGCATATTTAGTAAAGAAATGATGCAAAATGCATAAAAATTAACACTGGGCATAATAACATTGTTCTGAGAACTTTTTGTGAAAAAAGGGATAATAAAAAAAAAAAAAAATGTAATGCAGATGTGTGCTTGCTCTAAATAAAAAAAAAGCTGCCCGTTTACCTTAACAGTACTGATAATAAAGAAAAGAAAATGAAATAAAAAATACATTATTTCCAGAAAAATTTAAAAGAGGTTCTAAAGTTACCAGTGTTCACAGAAAGGCAAAGCAATAAGTGATATTATTGGCAAAGCATCAACAGGAACAAATATGAATCTTTAAATTAATGTTCAGTTTCCATTAACCAACAGATTGTTTATTTTTTCATATAACAGCTCGAACATTTTCAAGGGCCTCTCACTACTATTTTCACAAATCACTAAGCTGGACTGTGAGTATGTGCCATTGCACAAAAGCAGTGGAGAAAAATCTTTCTCTGCACTCCTTTTTCTATGAAGCAGCAGAAATTTTCGGTAAAAGTTTGCAATTGGGTGCCCCTTGTTTTTTGATGCCAAGAAGGCACAATTTCAAGGTGGACGCTATGAAAAACCAAAACAAGTCAAAGAATTGTACAAACTCTGTGTCCATGTATACATCAATCTGTTTTCACTTAAAAATATAACCTAGAACTGCAAAAACTAGGCATTGTGCACTGCCTTAAATTTGTCCATGTACACATTAATCTATTTTCATTTAAATAAAATCAGGAAGCTAAAACAAAGTTAAAACTATCATCGTAACCAGAAGTGAGGTTTAATCGCCAAAATTTTTTTTAAATTGTCGCTAATCGAAGGGGCACCCAATTCTACACTAGAACGAAATTTTCTTTTAACTAAATAAAATTATGATCATTTAATCAGCTCTTCATATTTTTTTTTCCTGTTACAAATTCTGAAATAAAAATTGTTTTTGAACTTCCAATAAGTTATATATCCCAAAGAACACGAGACAAAAGTAGAAATTGACAAAAATGACTCTAAAAAATAATCATAAAAATAACTTTATTTGAATTTTAAAGCATTTTATGGTAGGTTGTGCAAAAATACATGGATAACTACAGCTTATCTATTACAACAAACGCAGAATGAAGACAAGAAAAGAAACATTGATACATGTATGCAGATAGGAACAATAAGTATGTGTGATGGTACATGTAGAAAACATTCATTCACGAAATTATAATACCATTTCTAGCTTAGAACACACAATTATAAAAAAATTATTAAATATCGAGTAGTACATTAAGTTAAAAACTTAGCTACCTAAAAGTCAAGCTTACTTTTAAAAGTAAAGAAGTAGTTGTATAGTTGTTGTAGAGTGTGTATGTAGGGAAAAATTTTATCTACCTTAGAAATGTAATTAAAACTGCTTTTTAGTTCTTTACTACAGAAAAAATCAACAGAATTTTTCAATTACATCATCATTCAAATAACATTTTACAACAGAAAGTTGGTTTCATTTAAAATATATGAAGCATTTTATTAAGATCTAATAAGCATATTTTCTGCATTATTAATTTTTAGTACGCCTACTTCGCACACACTGCCTTAAATTACAGCAAATATTAGTTAAATTTATTAAAGTGAGGATAAACAATTTAGAAGACTGCTACTTCTCCACCAAAACTGAACTGCCAAATAACTGAATTGTTGACTTATACTAATATTTTTTCATATAGTTACAGATATCGGCACAGCTTTAGTATTAGTCCTTTTTGGCGAGAAATTTGTTTGGCGACATTGTGGAGCAATAAACGTAAAATTATGATAACCTTGGTAACCCTAAATACTGAGCTCAAAAACATGCCGCCATTTCTGTCCACGTAACTTTATTGAATTTGGTGGGTATCAGAGCTTTGATGGCAGGAGGGATAAATTGCATGTTTTTCTTAAAGTTACTTTTGTGTTAGGAAAGCACAACATTTAAAATATTTTTTAAAAAGCCAAAATTTGATAGTTAAAACTGGTGCTTTTAATATTACATCACATAAGTCTGTACATTTTTTCATATGTCAACTCTGCATATTATAAACTCCATTCCCCAAGGAAAAAAAAAACACATTTTGAGTAGCATAAGGTAAACTCTTTGTGTTTCCTTTGCTAAGGAGATCAAAATTACCATGGTCTAAAAATACTTTTTTGCCTCATATTAGAACTATAGGGATGAGTAATTGCATGAATTCATAGGTTCAAATCAGGACCAAAATTATTGCTTTTATAACATTTTTATAATTTGACTGACTATAAAAAATATAATGTTGCTTAGATTATGAAATATATTGCTTATAATTTACAGTTCTCAAATTTTGTAAATCTTACAACCTAATAATAGCTGTATATGAATAACCTTCACTGAGTATTATTACTTTTATTAATAGTATGTTGACATAACAGTCGACTTTTTATTTTAAATTTTATGCCAATTTTCTACATTACTTAAACATTTTATCTAACAGAAATCTGAATTTTTTGTAATAAAAACTCTATAATAAGAGTACAATTTATATATAAAAATTTGACTACATGGCAAGCACTTAGGTACTGATTTCAATGTCTTTAAATGTTATTATTATAAAGTTTAGATATATTCCTATTAAGTTAAGATATACTTTTATTCTCTTATAATGTTTAGATGTACAGTTAGTCTAGTGAGTTAGTATTTAGTCTAGATCGGATTTTGTTGACAATCCGCCATTTTTTTCCGATCTTGAAAGCCGGTATACATTGGCGACCGAAGTTTGTCGCCAAATCAAAAAATCGCCAGAAGGACCAATACTAAAGCTGTTCCCAGATATCAAATACATATTACTTACAAACTAAAGAATTCTAGCATAGCAGTAATTTTAAAAATTATTACAGTTTTTCACCGTACATACTGGTTATAACTAGACTACGCAAAATTAATTCTTCCAAAAATCACTCCAGAAAAAAGATAAGATTCAGTTCGAAAAACCTGAAATTATGAATAACCTAAATTCTAAAATATTTCAAATTTACATCAACTAAAATAAAGAAGAAAGAGATCATAACTGACGCACTCGTTAAGTTGTTGTCCTATACCAAGACGTGTAATGTTTCATAAAACTTAGGGAACATGCAGAATTTTTATATGTAATAAAAAAATATACTTCAAATTTATTTCAACGAATTAGCGGTTAAAGAGACATTTTACTACAAAATTTAAATGAAAAGTGATATATTTGCTACTAAGGAACAATACATCATACAATTTTGTTCTAATCAACGCACTTTCGCTAACAAACACACTCCAATTTAGGGAAAACTAATGTTGCCAAATATCGCAGAGAAAAGTCTAGCTACACAGACGCATGTTCCTAAAACGTACTCGCTGTACCTCCTGCTGTGAGAGCTGCTTCGCTGCTATTGGTTAGAAGAATTTAGACGTAACATAGAGCTTTCGACGTCATTTGTTTTGTCACGGGGTAAAGCTTCTCGTACTCCAGCCATACTTGTTCGGATTAGAGCGGTTATGTTTTAATCCTTTAAAAACATCAGTTAAGTCAGAGGTGATTTTATGTACAACTGAATTAATTCATATGTTAATATATATTTTCACTTTATGCAATACACACTGGAGAAATACCGGATCATTACAAAGGAAGGAAAATGGGTTATTTGCTTGAGAGGGTTATATCCATATAGCATTTTGCTAATGAAATGTTGGAAAAACAGTATTTAACATAGTTTATTAATCTTTTATCGTGATACAACCACATTTTTAAGAACAAGATTAGAAAGTTTACAATTATACACCTAAATTTATCTCGGTTTTCATTCTGAGATGGAATCCCAGGAAAAATATTGTTAATGATGGACTAGATCAAAGTAGTTATATAGAGAAAGCACACGTGGGATCTTTGCCTTTACTGAATAACATTTGCCAGTCAATTTACAGCAAAATATATATGTCTACATTGCCTACTGTCCATTAAATTAAATATAACCTTTGAATCGCTCTTAATATTCTTGTTTTAAAAGTAACTTGTCAGTTAATTTTATCAGTAACTTTTAGTATGCATTAGCTAGTAAGGAATATACTTTTTAGACACATAAACATTGCTTGGATTATCCTAAATTTTCATTTATATTTTAAAATACACAGTGTCATTTCCATTATCTATTTCTACTTCATTACCTTTTTTTTTTTTTTTTTTTTTTTTTTTTTTAAAGATGGGGATGATCTAGTGTGACAAATTGCATTTTGAATGTATTTTAAATTTACCATTAATATTTTAAACTACATTTTGCACCAATATTTATGTTTGCTCTCCCATTAAGGGAAACAAATATAATAATATAAGTTACTAAATTAAAATTCCTGTGTTTAATTCCATCTTTAACAACAGCCATAAAATATATGGAATTTACATTCTTACCACAGATGTGGTAAGTCATGAACTCATTGGCACCGAAAAGTCATGAACTCATTGGCAACTTTGAACCTTATATGTATCTATTTTATGCTGCTGACTTTCCTCAAGCATCTCAAAATAACGCTATTTTGGCCTGTTATGCAGACGACACTGCCCTGGCAGTAAAGTCTGTTAATATGAATCACGCCATCAAAAAACTACAAGATGTCATTCCTAGCATTGAACGATGGTGCGCGCAATGGAAAGTCCAAATAAACGCAGCCAAATCTCAACTTCTCCTCATACGCAGAAATAAAAGGAACACACCTGTCAAAAGAGGACTTTATCTATTTAACGAAATTGTTCCAATTGTTCCCCATGCCAAGTACCTCGGAGTGATTATAAATGATCGCTTAACGTGGACTAACCATATAAATTACGTCAGGGATAAGGCCTTACAAATTATCAAATGTCTCTTCCCAATTATTGGTAAATACTCCACTCTCGACCTGGGAAAAAAGCGGCTCATCTACACGTCTGCGATCAGACCGATCATGACTTACGCCTCCCCAGCGTGGGCCGCCCTGACCAAAACTGACCTCAATAAATTATGTGTTGTGCAGAACCGCTATCTCAGGATTATTACGAATGCTCATTATTTCGTGACAAATAAGTGTCTACAAGATGACCTCAAGATCGACCCCTTAGATAAGTTCATCGCAAAGCAAAATCGGAATTTCTTCAGAGAAGCCCAGGACTGCAATCATATGCGTCAATTTAACCTCTTTGAATATGAAATATTGCACGAAGACAGGCACCTTAGACCATTTACTGCATTTATCCTCAATGAAAATCAGAACTTTCCAACCTAAGTTTTTACCCTGTGTTTACTTGGAAAACTGAAATGCTTAAAGTTAAGCAGCCACTATCGGGGTCAAGGCACGGGAGGGTGACCTCCCACGGGACTACGAACTAAAGTCTTCTAGTGCTTACTGTAGATCTCTCACTGCTCCTATTGGTTTCAAATTTCTTTTATTTTATTTAATTTAACTTTTAGTTTACTGGAAAGTATGTTTTTATGTCTCTGCAATTGAATATTTTGTAAATAGCAAATTCTCATGATTTTCGCATACACGTCTCAACAGCCAATCAAAAGACCTCTACTAAGAGATATCTTTGACTGCTTCTGCTGGACTCCCTGCGGAATTTTACTTTTGTATATAGTCTTTCTAGTTGTGAGAAAAATGCACTTTGATGAGTTTATGCACTGAATATTTGTAAAAATGCACACTGTACCTGAAACTCGGACCAGCATCTCTCCAGCCTACCAGACACCGCTATAGCCTCACGTGACAAAGTAGTCATACCTTCTTTCATTTTGCATCCTGTCCTCCGGACACACTCAAGCATTTGCTATACCTGCAATGTACTTTTTAATTCATGACAGCCGGTATACAGCTTGCTATCAGCAAGCTACACACGGCAATAGTGGGAAAAGGAAAGGAAAGAAAGGGCAACTTTGAAGAGCATTTGCAAACTTGTTGGTGAGTTAGGAGAGGGATGTTTGTTTGCATATCTTTAAATTTATTTCAACGATGCATCCACCACCACCTATTGTTTTACATTTTTCTTCTTCAATACAAGACACGCACAATTCTAGGCTTTTTTTCACCGTTGTTTTCCCTATAAATCTTTTAATAAAAAAAAAAAAAAATTGCAAAATTTTGCCACCAGAATCCTAAAATGAGAAAGGAAAGAGAGGCATGTGATGCCTTTTATGTTGTATGCATGCAGAAAGCGACATCGCCAAAGATTTTACCAGAGACAACAGAAACTGCGGTATGTGGTCCACCCTAATGCTGAAGTACTGAAATTCCCATAGGAGGGATCATAATCTGCAACCACACTGGTGAAAATATCTGGAGAAGTGCTGTATGGGAGAATGCTGTGTCTACTTGGGTTGCGATATAAATGATTTTTAGTGACATGTGTAGCCACATAAATTTTTCTTCGCATCATGGTTTAGACCATCAATTCTTTTTCACAGCATTCTGGTGAGGTTCAGAAAATTAGAAAGTACCAAAATTCATCATTTTAGAATTATTTTGAGTAAGTTATACACTTTGTGAACTGTGATGAACAAAAATTAATAAGCTGTGCTTCCCTCAAACCAATTTTCTTTCTTCCACATAATGATTTATTTGCATATATCAGAACTTTACTATTGCAATATGCTTTTGGAATGATTATTATTTCAATCTATGAGATTTTTATTTTACCACCAAAGAAAACGCACAGACATCATTGCTGGGAAATAACTACCTCTAAAAATCTTACATGTATTAATAATAAATAGATACCTTTGTCACAATTTGAATTATCATTTTTAAAGCATATATGCTTTATACTTTATATTTAATTATGTTAAAAAAAAAAAAAAAAAAAAAGCACTATCCTACTTGATCTGGTTTTCCTACCTGAGTTGGTGAATGAACTCACTAGTTTGAGTCATTGATTAAGATAACATAATCTGTATGTATGGCTGTTACAGTTATATTATTCTTCAGTTCAGAACTAAGTAAGTGCTACATAGCAAAAAGTTAAAGTAGTTTTTTTTTTTTAAAGTGACCATTGTTTCAGCTAACTTTGGTAGAAAAAATTAGTAGCCCTTAGATGCTTTGCCATGTTCAAGTAACCTAACCAAAACCTCGTTAGAACATTATAAGTGACTACAGCTATAGTTGTGCATAGAACTTTGCAAATAGAAGGATAAATAATATAAATGAATTTTTTCCAGATGAATCTTAATACATCAACACCATCAAGGATCACATCCATGGTTTGCATCAAAAAAATGCCACGTTATGTCATGCATTATGCATCCCCATACAGGTCTGAAACCAAGTGTAATCGTATGGTCCATTACATTCCAGTTGCCTTCACGTTTAATGCTTGCAGTTGCTTCACGTTTAATGCTAATTTCACGTTAAATGCATTATGTCATGCATTATGCATCCCCATACAGGTCTGAAACCAAGTGTAATCGTACGGTCCATTACATTCCAGTTGCCTTCATGTTTAATGCTCATCGGTGGCCAGGGCAACCTGTATGAGTGCAATGGGCAGCAAGACATAGGAGCGTCAAAATTTTTAGAATTTTGGCAGGAACTGGAAGGCATAATTTGCAAGCAGCAGTTATTCTATTTAGGTGATAAAATATCTAGCTCTGGCTTCGCTAGCAGGCAAGCAGTAAAGTAGTTGAATACTGATAATTCGACCTGGGTTTACATTCTAGCGAACAGGTTGGCTGCACGTGTGTTTTCATAGTTTTCTGCATATATGAAATATGTATAAGCTAACTTCTCTTTGAAAGTACCTCTACCCTTAGCCAAGTTACTATACTGTAATCAAATAAATTAAACACCCCCCCTAAAAAAAAACAGCCTCCATGTTTAATGTGCAGTTGAACAGGCGCCATTGTTTAGGGCTACTGTAAATGATTTATCAGATTTAAAAATTCTAATATCAAAAATATTATGCATATTATAATGATTGAATCCAAGTAAAGAATGAGAAATTATCCAAATTTTCTTTACGTACAACAAATGTTTTGCTGTGTATGTTATGTGAGCACCAGCTACATTATGTACAAAAATACCATGTGAGCACCAGGTGCATTTTGTACATAACATATTAACAGTACATTATGTACAAAAATGCACTCCTTAATGTTTGCCCAATCGAAGACTTCAAATGTGATAGATGATGCAGTATGGAAACTCGTACAAAAAATGTGAAATCAGTAGCCATTTGGAAGTGTGCTATGTGATCAATGTTCATAAAATGTATGTAGCATGCGAGGTAATTTTTTAGTTCATTTCCAAAAATTGATTATTGTATGTATACCATTTATGAAAAGGCAGTGTTTTTAAAATCTGATGAATCATTTATTATTACTCTGAGGTTTTCGAAGCTCACTGCTGTCTATCTTTAGAGGTTGTCTAGAACTAGTGATCAACAAGGAATGTATGGCACATAACAGAGAACAAATCCTAAATTCCCACCATTTCTTTTTATTGATCTATTAATCCCTTGATCTATGATTTCATCAGATCTGTTATCCACTGAATATATCAGGCCTATGATTATAAAAAAACTAACGTACCACAGTCTACCCATGGCTACATCAGCTGAAAACTGGTAATAACTGAAATCTACTTTTCTCACATATTCTAGGTGCACATCCAGTATCTGTTTATCTTCATGCAATGGCTGTACGAGGTGGTATACTCCAAGTTTAACTGTTTTTTAAACCATGTACTTTAAGTCTAACTGATTTGCTTACACATGTACAGTCAAACCATGTATTAAAATTTATTTGTATAATAAATATGGCTTTATCTCCCGTCTTCAATAATGTTATGCTTTTAAGGGCCATCAGTGTTTTAAGATTACAACAGTTATTTATATTAATGTTAACCCCCCAAAATATTAAATCATTGTGGAAATCTACAAATCAGACAAACTGCAATTATCATTTTCTTCTAATATTTAATCTAAAGCAACGGTTCTCAACCTTTTGACTAACGCATACCATCTAAATTGAAAACCTTTAATATCACCACCACTCCTGAACAAAGCTCAAATCACATAAATTTACGAGTGTTAGAAAAAAAACTCAATCAGGATGTTGGGTTTTAATTTTTTAATTTAATAGTTAAAAATACTTTGCTTCTTTGTATACCATGGTTGAAAACCCCTGATCTAAAGAAATGTTCCTATGTTGTTTAGATTCATCCACAATCATTCTGCAAATAAATTGAGGAAATTTTTATATTTTTGTCTATTAACAGTCAAATGGTAACTGCGTTAAGTGATAATATCAGTAGAACATATTCGCTGTACTGATGATTTTCATACTCTTTCTCAAATGTACACATAACTACTAATAATTTATTCATAGTAAATCATTAATAGAAGATTTTACTCTTTGATGAAACACATTTTACTTAACTTACCTTTTATGCACTTTTGTAACATACATGTTAAATGTCAGTTTACATATTTTCTAATTAATATTTCTTTCACTTAAATCATCATTTCCTAGAAACCGGTATTGCTGTTTGTTATTAATTTTTCATTAAAATGCTTTCATAAGTTTTTTTTTCCTTCTCAGAATTTTACTTCATGTGATGAATAAGCATTATTTCCATTAAGTTGGAAAATTTGGATCTAGGAAAATATAAAGTTTGTCCAGTTTTGTCTGACATCATTCTAAATCTCAAAACAAATCTATAGCACATTACTTTAGAGACAATTTTGATTAAAAAATCTGTGCAAAATAACATTAACAAGAGAAATTATCCTAGCTGTATCTAAGCAAATGTTCTGTGATACATATTTATGTAGGTATAATATATTTATGATATATTTTATTATAAAGATTAAGAGTTTTACTAAACATACATCACTTAACCTAGCTTCATATTTAAAGACACAAAATATTTGTACACTGATCTCAGGCAGGTCATGGCTGGCTTGGTCTTTCATGTATTTTCTATTCAGAAAAGCAGGTATGAGACAAATATCATTTAGTAGCTTCCATGAGAGCATCTCTCAAGCAAAATACTTGTCAAAATTAATTAATTAGCTTTTAAAGGTACATTAAAAGCATGATGTTATGAAGAAGAGAAAAGTTTCACAAAGCAGAAGAAAAAAAAAAATCTAAATTACAAACTAGCAGGAAATCCAACCTTAGTCCTACGAAGCTTTATTATAGCACTATTATATTTATTGTTTTAAACTCTAATTCATTTACTCAGAAAAACCATTCTATTAAGAAATTTTATATAACCATCATTAAGAAAAATATATTGTTTTTATATGACTACTTCATTTTAGACAACATATTACTTTATGAAGCCAAATAATAGATATACAAGACTTAGTTGAATATCAATTGTGTAGATCTTTTGAAATTTTAATATATAATTAGATGCTTTATTAGTGTTGGAAACATGATTTTGTAAGTAATTATTTTCTTCTCAGAAGACATGTTGTATTTTTGTCTTAAATCTGGCTGGTATTTTCTAGGGAAGATAATCTTTTAGAAGACTTTTGCTTACATTTTTGTTTGATTTATCCCTTAGAAAATTTCATGAATATCATGATGTTGACTGAGCAATGCTACTAAAGCATTAGTTTTATATCATTATGCCACAATGGCAAATGGTATGAGAGCGACTAAATGGCTAGTCAATAAGACAGTGATTATTTCTGGTGTTTTTTATTAAACACGATCTGTAGCTTTCATAAGTATAATAAAATCTGAGATAGAGTTAGTAATTCATCATGAATCAACTTGACTGCTTTATGTAATCTTAAACAATGCCTAAGACCTATGGAAAAGCCACTTTAATAAGGGAGTGTACCAAGTGTCTTTCTAAATTTACAGCTGATATCACTCAAAACAGTTTTATGTATCTTATCATGCACATAAATTATGTCATGATGCAAAATATTTTCCCAACATGATGATAATATAAGTCGAGCCTCCAGCAATGCACACTTCACATTATCAGATATACCCCATTAAATAGAAAGTTCCTGATTTCGAAGCAGAGAACCACTGTACACATATATAGCAATCCTGTAACTGTCTAGTAGTGGGTGGTTTTACTATACTTTACCTTGTTGTAATGATGCTATTAATTATATCTTCAAAGATATCCCTAATTAATATTAATTTGATCCAAGACACTCTGATATTTATTAGTAACAAAGTGTCATGCACATATTATGCAAATATAATTATTTTGGCTTTGTATATATTGTTAATGTTTACTTCAGGACAGTTTGGCTATGTTGTAATTGTAAGTCACTTTGTTTTTTATTTGCAATCTACTGGTGGTTGGGAAAAGTATAAAAGAAAATCATCTAATATGAATGTGTTGTCAACTCCATTGATGGCTGCATGAAGTCTTTAGGCACTATCTATCCTGCATCAATAATTTTTTATACAGAAATATGCAGTAGTTTTATAAACTATGTAAAGTACTTACTCTTGAAGTCTCTTAGATAACTGTTAATCAATAATACACTAATAGCCATTAAAATTGCTATAGCATGAAGGAAAGCAAATAAAAAAAATATTTGTTGTGCACAAATAGTATGGCATGAAGATAAAATGATTAAATTTGTAAGCAGCTTGGGGGTTTACAAGGGTGCGAAATCAGTCGAAACAACTGCTCCACCTGGCAGCTAAAAACGGCCCTTATCCAGTTAGGCACTGAGTAGAATTTCACTTGAATGACAGAAATCGGCATCTCATTCCATTCTGATTCAAGTCCATGCCACACTTCATCAATCGTATTAGATGGAAAGGGTTGCTAGGCCAGTCCTCAGCAAACCACGAGCAGGTATTTTCAGTGGGTGACAGATCTGGAGACCGTACAGGCCAGGGCAGCAATCAAATGCACTGCATACCGAGGAAGGTCAGAACACAATGTGCAACATGTGGTCTTGAATTATTCTGTTGGAAGATTGCATTTGGCAGGCCTCAAAGATAGGGCACAACCCCTGGATGTAAGATGTCACAAATGTACCGATCTGGCATTCAAATTACCATCGATCCGAACTGAAGATGTGTGTGCCATGTGCTCAGTGGCTGCCTATACCATCACATTAGGGTTCTTATGCTGATACTGAATGCAACCAGGCGATGTGCGGTCTCCTTGGAGCCTCTAGACACTTATACGATCATCAGAATAATGCACACAGAAACGGGACTCGTCTGAAAAGACGACATTGTACGCCTCCTATATCCAGCTTTGTTGTTGGACACACCACAGTAGCCATCTTTCTCTGTGCTGCATTCTTAAGGAAAGCTAAAGTAATGGACACTGTGCTGATAGTCCATGCTGATGCAAACGTTGACATACCGTACGAGCAGATACTGGGCATGCTGCAAATATGCCCATTTTCTGACTAATGGTCTGTGATGTGGTTGTAAATTTGGAGGGCTGACCTCACAATATGCCTGTCCTTTCAGATATTAATCATGCGACGGCAATGAGATCCTGCATGCCGTTCAGTATAATCCTCAGCATTCCATACATGCCATATTCGCTTAACAGTGGTTACAGTGGTTGGATGTCGACTAGTGCAACGGGCGATATCACAGAACGATAATCCACACACTCTATAGGCAACAATCCTGGCTCTATTGAATTCTGACCCTTGCTGGTAAGCATTTCTTCTTATTATTCAAGGCATACCATGATATTCTGAGCACATTCCAACCTTGCAAAGTGCTTTCCGAATGACAAATCCACTACACAACTTTTTGAAATTATTAATTCACCATGCCAAACTTTGCCTAGAAATACCATAATGACCGTTTCCAAGTTTTTGAATGCTTATTTTTTTCCTGCGATTCACATAAATTAGTATGCAACTGAATACCCACATCCAAAACTGAAACAATGTTTTTTGATACATTACTTGTGACAATGACAAAGTAGTGTTCTAGTTTGCCTTTTTGTACCTTTTTAAAAGACAGACATCATCAGAAGTTGCTCTATATTTTTAAATAATCGAAAACAATATTCTTTTTCAGAATATCGGTTATTACTGCAAATATTAACAGTCCTCCATTTGTTAATTTTAGTTCCAGAAAATATTAACATACCAATGAAATATTAAAAGATTAAACTGTTCTTCTGTCAAAAATTTTCAAAAATGCAAAACCAATCTTGTTTTATTAAAAAATAAATAAAAAATCCCTTCATGCCAAGCTCCAACTCCCTCAAAATTGAATGTCTAATGTTAAATCAAAATTCTCTTACATTATATCACAACCTCCGATATTTGAAAATCTTTAGTACAATAATAAATACTTTTATGCTCCGGTAACGATTTTTTTTTTTTTTTTTTTGCATAATTATATATTTTGTTTGCCGTAATTTGTCTTCCTAGTAAACATATCTTATGCCGTCCAAATAAAATACTTCAAGCGTTATGTCTGAAAAGGTTTGAGTTCTATATTCTTTACCAACTGTACCTTTTAGCGGTTTATTATTAATTCAGAATTGTATATGCATACAAAATTTATTACGTCTTATACAGCAAACTACAAATTACACTTTCACAACAGTTAAGAATCCATGCAATCGGCTCGTCACGTGACCAAACAAGTGACGTTTTTTACGTAGCAAGTCGGTCAGCCAATAGTGATTCAGCATTGTCACAGCAGGGGGTACGGCGAGTACGTTTTAGGAACATGCTACACAGACAGACAAATGTATTGTCTTGCAACCACTAGGTCTTTCTGCGCTGTTGGGCAAAAAAACAAGCTAAGCGCCCTAGGGCGACACCACCGAGACTTAGCAGGACGTATCACTCCCCTCGCTACGTCATCTTATGTCACGATGAGGAGACCATGGACCTTATAAGAAATAGACTAACCCAAACGGGTTTTCTCCCTCGTCTGAGGCGTTGTCGGCTGTC
Organism: Stegodyphus dumicola; assembly: GCF_044657685.1. NCBI lineage: Eukaryota > Metazoa > Arthropoda > Arachnida > Araneae > Eresidae > Stegodyphus > Stegodyphus dumicola. The sequence goes on from NC_140771.1 coordinate 74,945,534, forward strand.
ACCTTGATCACATCCGGAGGAGTAGGGACGACTTGCAGAAATTTAACATTGGTTGTCTATTGCAGCGTGTATAATTATCAAGAAAAAGCTGTATGTAGCAGCTCATTTCACAAATTAGAATTTCTATATATTTTTATTTTTGAAATTGAGATTGATTTTTAAAACTTTAGCATATTTATCAAGCATAATTAACATTTCAAATAATTCTAAAGCTATTGCATGTTTACAGGGCTGGCTATTGTATGCTAAAAAGCTAAAAAGCTTTTCCTATGCCGTAAGGAAATTTGTAACTACTTCTTTTAGAAAATAATATTTTAAATCTGAACTAATAGAAAATTTCAAACAAGCAATTTTCTCTTGCAATTTTTATGCTTTTTATTGGTGTAAATAAGTAAAAAGTACTAAAATATTTAAAAACGAATTTTTGAAATTTTTGTTTAAAATTCTAAATTGTGCTGCTTTTTTAAAATTGTAGATGAGTATTATAGCACAATTTCTATAAAGGAATTTTATTTCAATTATCTTTCATAATACATCATAGTGATAAACACTTTTGATGCCTTAAAAATTTTTATACATTTAATTCTAATATTAAAATTGTATTTAACCGTAATAACTAATTTTGCTTGTATTTTATAGTGACTATCTTTTTTTAATTTATTTTTAGTTCTGCATAATTTTTTTTTATTTACTGTTAATTTAATTTATTAAACCAAAGCGGCGGTCGCCTATAGTTTCGAAGCTGCATTTTGCGCTGTTTTACTATAAGTGTCCGTGTCTCCTTGCAAATTGTTGTTACCAAATATTATCGCCTTGTATTATATGTAAAGAAATTAAATAATGAAGAAATCTTCATCGATACACGTATTTTTCTTGCACTGTGACAAAAACGACAGTATCTAGAGCCATCAAATTTTGAGTAATGTAATTCTCCAACCGAACATGGGCATCTGGACGGCCGAATTTCGAATTTATTTTAATCTATTTCATATTTTGTAAAACTTAAAGGAATTTTTGATTAACAAACTCAACTAGTTCAGAGAGAGCACTGTACTGAAAATAACAGTTTTATCTCCAGTGCGGAAATTCTAAAGATATGCTGCTTTCAAATGTATTTGGTTTACGGGGGAAGAACATGATATTCAATAAATATAGGTAACACAAACTTTAAAAAAAGGTTCCTTTTGGGCGTAATATAAAACTTGAGTGCTTCTAGATTTTATTTTATCATTTTTCACCCTTCATTACGCTTAGAAAAGTTTATGCTTCGAATTTTATGAATTATTAAAATAACTAATCCACTTTAATGTTAATAATTTAATGATCCTATAATCAAATAAATATGATCGGTTTGTAATGTTATTATTGTTTAGAAAATCACTGCCTGAAAATTTTCATTAAATTTTTTTAAAAAAATTATCAGATCTTGTTTAATTATTTACTTCAAAGCATCACGTACTATCAATCTTATTTAATTTTGCTTTATTTTTACGCAAAATAAGGTTCATAAATTTTGTGCTTAGAGTTTTTACCGTTTTACCAAAGTAAAGATGTTTGTACAAAAATTACGAATGAAAAAAATGCGCGAAATGTAGTAAAAAGTGCTTTAATGAGATATATTAAATTCTATTTGGAAAAAACTGTGGCTTTCATAATCTCATCACTATACAACGTATCACATTTAATAATTAAAAAGAGTTATGGTGTACAAACGCCATAGGTTTCAATTTTAAAGTAAACCAGAACGTCCCTACTCTTTCTTGCCGACATGTCGGTGACGCACGCCCCGCCCACTGGGTTGGTCTATTTCTTATAAGGTCCATGGAGGAGACCTCTTGCGACTTGTAGCCTTGACCTTTGACTGACATGTTTACGAGCTCTCAGTAGTCTTGGTGTGACCATTCGCCATTGCTGTATTTTTGTATCTCCTGTAGAAAACGGTTTTCTCTTCCTTTTGTTTTACGCTTACGTTTTGGATTAAACACACATCATGCCAGCTAGATGTTGCGTCCCTGGAGCGTATTTGCAAACCCTACCCCACTTTTCGAATATTTGACGTCGCGGAAATATCGAATAGTGTCACCTGGCAAGACGCCTACCCCACTTTTGACTACTACGGCCCGCTTTCGAAAGAATTGTGCTGCTGAATAGTGTGTTTAGGTGCTAATTGTGAGATTTTCGCAATTTAAATTATTATGAGTGGCAATTTACACAAAATCTTTAGTGAATGGTTATTGTTTATCGCCGTAGTGTATTTGAGGAAAGAGGATAATAATTCACTGCTGATGTATACATTAACAGTATGAAAAATCTGGAAGGTGATACTCGGCAATAAATGTGCTGCATTTCATCGCAAAATTCAGCGACGCCAGTAAAACAAACGAAAGTGTTCGAAAACTTATCCACATCTGAAGCCACTATACAAAAATTGTATGTGTGCCAATACAGCAATTTAAATTAAAAAAAAAAACCAATTGCAGAAAACTTCAGATCAAGGAATAAGAAAGAATTGCAGTGCCTCTATGTGCTTAAAAACTACGAAGCAATCTGCAGACTTTCGTGCCAAAATCAAAGTTGACAAATAGATTAATAAATTTTATTGTTTCTTTTAGAGTATATATTTCAAAATTATTAAAATAACTTGAACAGTTGTTGGTAAAATCCTAGTTTACGGTGCAGCCTTGGCGCGACTTTGAAAATTATCGCCAACACCAAAAATGATCCAAAGAAAACGTCTATATATACACTATATACTAAGTGTGTATATATACACTATATACTAAGTCTTTTTTGTTTTCCAGTTCCTGTGTTTAGCTGTAAAAGTAAATTCACTTCAAGTATGCGTCTGTGCAATTTTGATGATGTAAATGCTGAAATGTATGTATAGTAAAAACTCAACAAAAACATATCTGGAAAGCTTTTGAAATTTTGGATAGCCGAGCATATAAAAAATGAAATATTGTAATAAGTGAATGGAAGAATAAACCACTAGTCTAAAATCATAAAAACAGTTCATCTTATTTGTATCAACTTGACTATCAAAAGCCAATATTTAATATTATGCACGATTTTGAAAAAAATGTATGCTGCTGATCTTTGGAATATGAAAACGGGTGATTTTTGCAATGGTTGTTATGTGGATTAAGACTGCAAGTTGAGACTTTAAACATGAACAATAGTAATCTGAAAATTTGAAGTAGTAATTTTATATCCAACAATCTTTGCCAAATAACTTCCATGTTTTAAGTAATTAAAAAATATATTTTTAACCACTTATTATTAGTTTTATAAAGTACATTCTATAATTTAAATTTTATTGACTTTCATCTGTAGAGTTGCGCGCCTCCAACCTGCACGCAACCAAGAGGTGACTGTTGAAACTAGAAAATAGACAGAGTCTTGCTAAGGGTTTAAGTCCCTTTTTATTCATCTTAAGACATTACAATTGCGTGCTCTTGACGCTCACAAACTACGCCGACCCGGCGGTAAAATAAAAATAAGAACCTGAAAAGAAATAATAACAAGACTCTAACTACGAGGCTCTCTAAAAGTAACTAACCTCACCGCGTTTTACAATACCGCTGCTAATTCAGCAAACTTTGAATATCACGTTGAACGATTAACAATTCTCCGAGGCAAGCACACAGGCCGAAACGTGGGGTTCTTCAATTCCTGGCTAACTACCTCCGCGCTCGTGAAGTAAGAACAGCACACCTCGAACTCGTTTCCATTCTAATTAACTCAGAATACTTCCGCTGATAATTTGAATCCTTGCGCGTTCTACTAAAATTTACATAGTCTGGCATTGGCAGTTCCAGGGGAAAGTAAGGCTTGACAGGAAAGATAGTTTAAACTTAAAATAAATGTTAGTTAAAATAAATATAAACCCTACATTTGCCGCTGCCAGAATTTGGAAAACTTGGAAGCAGGTCCTACAAACGACCTGTTGTAAGTTTCTATAATTCTGAACTAACTCTCAAGAGCCTCGTTTACACAAAAGAAAATCTTATGTAACAAAAGTATACTAAATTTCTGTCGATACTTATATAAATCTCTCTTCTTACAGCAACTTTTCCTGGACTTCATCAATCAATCTTTTTCTTTTCCTTCCAGCATCTGGAAGGAATAAGTATCAGTGTCTTTCTAAATACATTATAATTTACACTTTCTTGACACTGAATAAATTTTTGTTTTTAAACGATTCGTTTTCCTTTGTTACTGCTTAATTCACATTCATTCAATTTTTCAAACATTAATTTAACTTTACCCTGGCTCTCCACCATGTGTGGTGTCAAACGGGAATATTCGTGATTTAGTCTTACAACACATCCCCTAACCACCATGATTTGTTAGAATTCAACGACCAAATAGACACACCTTACTCGACATTCTACAACTCGATGAGCTACTTTAACATTCTTAAAAATTCAAGTGTAGGTGGAGAACCGTACAAAACACATTCATTCTAACTTCCCCCTCATTCATCTTTAGACATGCAGGCTTTCGCTCTAAAGCATGATTTTATCTACAGTTTAATACTTAAATTTGAATTCATTGCTTTTAAGCATTTACTTTTAGAATCTAAAATTTTATGCTTCTAGACTAAATTCTACTTTTACATAACTTTCAAGTATTTACGTATATTTACAAAATTTTAATACATATGATTTTTACAATTTACCATAAAATGAATAAAAGAAAATGAATTTTTACTTTACTCATTCTTTGCCAAGCTGGCGGCACTGCAACTAAAATTCTTATTAATACAAGAATACGAAGTTATTTTTATCTTCGGCCAAATTTTGGCTTTAACATAACAGAATTAGTCTTTCGACCAACAGAAAATGCTTGTTCTTAGATTTGTACTTAAAGAAAATAATACTTTTGCCTTAGCTAAATAAAGTAAAACAAAACTAAGTCTCAACCGAGACATATTGACTTTCGTCAAAACATAGAACTTCGTACTTATGCATAACATTTCGGCACAAAAGAAAAAAAAAATTATAGAAGATTTTAACTTATCTTTGAGTTTTCGATGATTGAAACTCCGTCATTCTTTTCTGGCAAAATTGTTCCCACGTTATAGGTTTCATGGACGTCAATCTTCTCCTTACTGACCTCCGAGTGTCATCGACATTAGTTTTCCTTTTGCGTCCTCTTCATGCTGGCCTCTTGGCGGAGTAATCGTCGGGTTGTTGTCGTTTTCGTTTTTCCATTGGACGGCTGGTCTTGACGTCCTCCGGTCTGGAGTCCTTCTTGAATTTCTTCTGTTGTTCCTGGTATTTTCGTTCCTCCTGCTATCTTTTCAGTTTCCAGAACGGCGGCCTTGCTTGCACCTGACTCTCTGGCCCTGGGAGCGTTCTCCTTGATGTATAATTTCTACTGCGATACGTTGTAGGTGGTGTTTTCCTCATTACCAAGGTTTCTTTACGCGGTGGATTTGCATTCTTGTTTTTCTTAAATGCTGGAGTTTGAAAGTTTTCATTTTTTTCATTTTGGTACCGTCTTCTGAGTTGTAGAAGGGCTAGGTCTCTCTTCAGTTCTCTGCTTCTTGGGTGGTGGAATTGTCGTTATTTCTGGACCTTCTACTTCTTTTAGACTTGAGTTCTGCAAGAAACTTTTAAGGATTTCAAAATCATTTTGATTATAATATTTTTTCACCTGGTCGGGACTTGCTTTACAGATTTCCCCTCACTCGTTCTTAAGGTACAATACGACTCCTTTGATTTCCTGAATTACATAGGGGCCTTCAAATTTTGGAGCTAATTTTGTCTGGGGCACTTGATAAAGAAAATTTCCGCTTCAATACTTTATCCCCAACTTTAAAATCTGCTTCACGGCGGCGTATTTCCAAACCCTACCCCACTTTTCGAATTTTTGACGTCATGGACAAATCGACTAGTTTCGCCTGGATGGTAATTCTTGAGCATGCGCTGAAGGGCGAGAAGTAACATAAACAGAACTTTGGCTTGCGCTTCTAAACAGTATTAAGTATATTGTCTGAAAGTGTATTCGTTTATGTTATTGCATAATTTTACTGTTTCTGTAATAAGAAAACTTCGGAACAGCTTTAGTATTGGTCCTTGTGGTGATTTTTTGATTTGGCAACAAACTTCGGTCGCCAAGGTAGACCCATCTTTGAAGATCGGAAAAAAATGGCGGATTGTCAACAAAACCCGATCTAGACTAAATAACAAAGCAATAATGAAACCTAATTTTGGTCCTGTTTTGAACCTATGAATTCATGCAATTACACATCCCTATAGTTCTAACATGAGGAAAATAAGTATTTTTAGACCATGGTAATTTTGATCTCCTTAGCAAAGGAAACACCAAGAGTTTACCTCATGCTACTCAAAATGTGTTTTTTTTTTCCTTGGGGAATGGAGTTTATAATATGCAGAGTTGACATATGAAAAAATGTACAGACTTATGTGATGTAATATTAAAAGCACCAGTTTTAACTATCAAATTTTGGCTTTTTAAAAAATATTTTAAATGTTGTGCTTTCCTAACACAAAAGTAACTTTAAGAAAAACATGCAATTTATCCCTCCTGCCATGAAAGCTCTGATATCTACCAAATTCGTTAAAGTTACGTGGACAGAAATGGGGGCATGTTTTTATAGCTCAGTATTTAGGGTTACCAAGGTTATCATAATTTTTCATATATCGCTCCAAAATATATCGCCAAACAAATTTCTCGCCAAAAAGGACTAATACTAAAGCTGTGCTAAGCTAAAATAAATAAAATTTATTTTAACGCTGAATACTCTAGGTACTATCGTAATCTTTGCATAACCTTTCACATTGGATTTTGCCATATCATTTTAAAATATATTGTATAATAAAGATAAAATCAAAGCAAATTACTTTGTTAGAGATGTGAATGTTCTAACTGAATATTCTTTTTAACACTTATTATTTATTTCTTCTTTGGAAACATATTCATATCTGGCAAATAATTATCTCTGCTGAAAATTTTTTGATCGTTTAAAAACTATATTTGTCAATAATGTTATAAAAACTCACTAATCTAGTGCTTCATAGATCAATATGACAACGAATTCCAAATGTTTTAAAAACCATTCTTTAATCTTTATTTTGTAGTAGATGCAACTAATGTCATGGAGAAAAATTATTTCAATAAAAAAGTTCTCCATGTTAATTCAATAGCAAAATTATTTCTATTTCAGTGAGAAATCCACTTTTAATGCTTAAATAACAGACAAATGTAAGCTAAGCATTTTAGAAGTTTTAAATATAAGCTAAAGGTTTATTGTACAATTTTATATAAGAAACGTAATAATTTACTTTCATTCCTTTTAAATCGGCATATTAGTTTCCAATCAACTAAAATTTTTGGCAATTTAGAGACTTAACACACAGTATTCCGTCACTTAAAATATCAATTAATTGTTCTTTTTCATTTAGAGATATATTGGAATTGAAAATACCAAAGGCAAAATGGGTTACAGATCCAACCTAATTCCTTATTTGGAAATTTTTCAAAAAAATTTCTGTCAATTTTATCATATGTTGTTTTAAACAAGAAATCTGTATTATTTTCTTTAGTAAATTGTGAAAAAAGCATGTTTCTGTTTTTTTTTTTTTTTTTTAAATTCTCCTTGCCAAATTATTGGCTTAGTTTTAAAAGCTTACATTAATACAAACTGCGACACAGTGTGTCTAGGTAAGATTATTTGTTTCAAAATGTCTGTTAATAATTTCAAATATTTTCTCTCCAGTTGCTTTTCCTTCCCAAATATTACAACATAAAAAATATTCTACTGCGTCGTTTTCAAAAACACATCTCACATAAACGATGAAATGAAACATTTTAGTAATGTCGGTAGTTTCATCAAGTTTTATAGTAAAGACTGGATTTTGTATTATCTACTGTCTGATATGACAAAAATTTTGTAAGAAACAGTATCTTTTTTTTGTGCTATTGTTTTTAAATTGTTACTATATTTTTCTGCGTGCATAAATGATGTCATTTTAATTGGTGAAGGAAGAATGAGCGATTCTCCAATTGTATGAGGTTTTTAAATTTTTTGCAATTAAATATGAAACTTTTAAGATGCCTGTAAATCCTTTTCAGGAACTGCTGTATATTTTTTCAAAAATACATTTTAATTTTTCATGCTCTCAGCTCATTCCTTAAAAAAATTCTTCAGATTTATTTACTTAATCGTTATGTTTAGTTTCTGAGGTACTTTTCAGTTTCACTGACGCAAATCTCGCCAAGCAAACTTTGTTGATGACATACAGTATACACATAAAAAATGTTAACAAACGTTAGTTCTAAGAATTTTTTATTTTGAAAGCACAAATATTTTAATATCTTTTAAAATTTTGTAAAAAGCCAATAAATAAAGATAATAAATTTGTAAAAAAACATTAAGAATTTACTATGTTTTCATGGTTCAACATCCTGATTCGCCGGTTCATATCACATAACACCACGTGATCTCATCTCACGTAAAATACGCTACAAAAATCTAATTCTCTCAGTAATTATCTACATTAATTTCAAGTTAAATCTTAATTTGGAATACAAGTTTAAATACAAGAAATATTTCAATTCGTACAAATAGCTTACTCAGAAATTATGTAAAACCGCAGTGCTACTGCATTCTTCACTACTGCATTCTCATGTGAAGTAGTGAAGTAATGCATTACTGCATTACTTCACTACTGCATTCTCGTTAGAATTGATGAATTTAACCCTTCATTTTGCCTTCGGGTGAGTGGTGTGATTGCAGTCTAACTGTCTTAATTACCGTGAATGGTCTTGGGGCATAAATTTTAATTATCCTGTAAAAATTCTATGTAGTTGTATGCCAGTATTGAAAGAAACAATCTGATAAGAAATGCCTGCGACTTGTTTCAAAAATGAGGCGGAAAACGATGGCAGTGAAGATATTCCGTTTGGCATCAGTAGCACCGTTGTTGGTGACTTTATTGTTTGCGGCGGCAAAATAGGAAAAGTACCGTTTCTAAATGTATTTTGAATTTCGCAGGTTTCATGCTTTCCATTTGCCAAGTTTTCACTGCATGTAACACACAATGGATATTCTTTTTCCATTGATAATGCAACATGTAAAACAGTATAAAATAAACTCTTGATATTTACTCTTTTTTTTTTTTTTTTAGAAGTAGAAAGAGAGCCAATGGTTAAATTTTTGTTTGCATTTTCATTAATAGTTTTTCTCTAAGTTTATTTGATGTTGGTGCATCCATCCCATTTCTCTTACAAGAGATTTTGGGCCATTTAACCATCATGAACAAAATTGCAACGAAAACAAAATTGTTTTTATTATCCTTTGAGACACTACTGAATTTTCCAATGCTTAGGAAATGTTATGTGCTTACTTGACAACAAATTTGATTAGAAATAAGAAACATAGTTTATAAATGATGCGTATTGCAATTAGAAATTGCATGCAAGATGCTACTAAGATAGCCGAAAAAACTAAATCTTAGCTGCGCGTATGCAATTGCTTTGAAATTTGATTCGAGTTGTTTGGAAATCATCAAACATAACACATAAATCAAGTGAAAGCAATAAAATAAGAATTGAAATATGGAAATGTTTAATTTAAAATTCCTGGCAAATGTTAAAAAACATCCAAAATTCTCTTCAAATTCTGTATATCTTTTATTGTCAAATAAATTTCTTTGAATTTGGTGACCCCCCACAAATTTGTTCATGACTCCCAGGTTAAAATTTTGTAAAAAAACAAGTTATCAGTTGCATTTTGAAAAAAAAAAAAAATTATTTCAGGCTTGTCTTCAACAGAACAGCATACAATAGAGTATTTTCAAATTTACGAGAAAGTACGACTTATGTGAAAATTTATAAACATTGGCTGTCTAATATGAAAAGTGAATTACGGTTTAATATGTTATGTTCATAGCTTGTGTATTTTGATTATCTAACTAAATACATTCATTCCATTCCTTCAAACTTCTGCTGGAATAACTGCTAGAAAATCTATGCCATTTCAGATGAACAGAAAGCAAGTGTTTTATTCTTATTAAACAATTACAGTACTCTCTCTAATTACAGTATTAATACTTACAGAGAATAAGTTAGGTTATTTAACTAAAGTGCAATCAATTTTATTCCTATTTACATGAATGACATATACCACAATGCTGTGTAGGCTGGTGACCTAGTGATGATGACTCAAAATGCATCTTTGCATTCAGGCATAACTCCTTATAAGAATATAACCATGCACTGGAGTCCTAGCTTCAGCAGGTACATTTTGTTATGCTATTCAATCTCTGTGGGTCTTAAATTCTAAAAACTTTTCACTCTTTAATTCCAAAAATTTTGTTACTTTATATTTCTGTAAATTCCAAAATTTGCACACATGCCATAACTGCACTGGCTGTGCCCTCAGTTATCCAATGTTCCAACAAAATCAAATATTGTAACGTTATTTTAGACCAGACTTTCTTAAACTGTAGATCGCAACCCCCATCTACAGCAGGGGTCGCAAAAAATTTTAGTAGTTTTGGTATTTCTTAAACTTAATATAATAATTTTACAATTACCCAATACTTTTACACAATGTACCTGAAAATAGATAAAGATAAGACAATACAGACAAAGAGAAAAACAAAAATGTTTCAACGCATTCTGTTTATAATATAAATGTTCATTTTACTTGCTTTGCACGTGACGCTGTCATTTCGTCTGTTACTTAATTAAAATTTTCACATTGTTCTATGTCTTAAAATGAGAAATTCAAGATAATGACCTAAAACTGCAATACTATCTTACAATACAAGTGGAAAAATTGACATTTCACTCGCGCGTGTCAGATTTTTGCAATGCTTATGGGGTCTTACAAAATTTTCATAAATATTTTGGGGTCATGGAAAAAATCTATGATAAAAAAGGGGTCACGACTGAAAAAAAGTTTAAGAAGGCCTGTTTTAGACCAATCAGTTTCCTCACGCCAACCCATTTTTTTGCCTGCTTTGTTTCTCAGCCGAATAATGTTTCTGTGGGAATTTTTCTATATTTTTACCGTTTCAGCTGAATGGAAAAACACGCTAAAATGTTTCAAATGACTATTAAGGGAAGAGAATCAAATATCCCACATTATTATTATCTCTATTTATCTCCTGTTTTGTTTCTGAGTTATGTTTTTTGATAGAATTTTTCCATATTACATATTTCAGATCAACAAAAGATCAACTTTTAAAATATTGAGGAAAAGCATGTACTAAAATGTTTCAAAATGAAAATTTGGGATAAATAAATATATAAATTAGTTTTTTCTAGGAGTGTAGTTCTTATATATAGTATATAAAGAAATTTAGAAACAACTTTTCACAAAGACTAAAAAATTGAAGTTCAAATGATCTTCATAAAATCCTATAAATGTGGAACAAGAATAATTTAAAATGTAAAAATTAACACGTTGACTGCCGCGTGCATTTTACGTGATTTGCGTATGACGCCAACTTGAAATTATTATGCGATATATATTATGTTGAAATATTATCTACAGAACATAATGTTATATAATTGTGCTTCATGCTGGGGGTCACCAGCGACCTCCAAACATCTGTAGACCATTTTTGTGATTTATAATTTAAATTTTTACGATTTATTATTCTTCAAACCATTATAGTAACAATGGTACTATTTAAAAATTTATCAGTATCAATATTTATTTTAATTATGTATTTTACTATTGGTCGCATTGCCAGTGGCACCCACGGCGCTGTAGCCAAGTCGAGTGCAGGTCACCGATGATCCCCACGGCAGTCAACGTGTTAAAATAAACCATCACAAGGAAAACCAAAAAGTAGTATAAAAGAACAAGAAAGGTGAGGAATCCAACCAACTTTAACATAATATCGTCAAGAGGAGGTATGTCGAATTTAATTACATTTCCCCTTCTAAAACAAAATCCTTGCTTTTCTGTATCCAGAATCAGCTGATGAACCATTTCAATATATTTTTTATCTTAATAGTTCACCAAAAAATTCTAGTCCTCCTCAAAGCGAAGGAAAATCATTGAAAATATCTTTCGATTTAAAAATATTTTTCTAGTTTAAAAAGAATCGAAAAAGAAAGAAAGAAAACATGCCCTTAAAAATGTAGAAAAAATTAAAATCCTGCAGTGGAAAATCTTTGAAAGTTCAAAATAATTTTAACACAAAACTTCACTGGAACCTCTTATCAAACAGCAGTAGCAAAGGAAAATGGGAGGGGGGAGTAAAATCATTAAAAATATCTTCCAATTTAAAAAGATTTTACTAGTCTAAACAGGATTTTATCAAGTTAATTTGAATTTGAATTTTTATTCTTTCTGAAAAATTCGTTCTAAATTTCTTTCTTTATATATTAACTGATCAATTTTTAGCAGCATAATGCACAAAAAGTTTTGGAAGGATTATAAATTTTCCTTTTAAAAAATTATTTGTATATACATAGTCCAAACACATCTGTATTTAGTGGAATACGTTTAACGTGAAAACGCTTAAGGCGAAATATCGGTTAACATGAAATAATGCAACGGTCCCAACAAACTACTATGTATTTTCATGCAATTTGTTTCTCTGAACACGAAACAAAAATTGCTTAACATGAAAAGATATCCTTTCTGGAAATGAACAAAATACAGAAAACACTGGCATCGCTGGCGAGATTTAAGCGGCGTGAAATGAAAGAGAGGTGGTTTCACATGTTTCGTAGAAAAGAGGCTAATTTGGCTTTGAAATACCCTCGGAATAGCCTGTGACACGAGCCAGTTTTGTTTATCTACGGTACTTTCGCCTTCCACATCTACAAATGCCTCATCAGTTAGCTTTGGAATTCAGTGATGAATACATGGCAGTGTGAGTAAAAATTAGTGAGTTTGGCTCATATGTTGCACTGCATAGAATTCAGCGACTCCAAGGATGAATGAAAATTATTTTCATTACACACAATTCTCAAAAGTATCAGATTCTTCGGCGCCGAAAGAAATGGAGAAGTAGGATATTGAAACTGAGCTGACACTTAATGAAATGTTTGAGAAAGTTTATTAATGAACTGTCTACTGTACTATCGGAAGAATTCGTTGCAGTAGTTTATGATAATGTGTGTACAGCCTCAATTATGGCAGACAAAGTTATTTTGGAGTTTGTTCAAAGCTAAAAAATTATTGATGCAGATTCTGATGACGAAAATAAAGTGAATAATGCAGTTCCTGTTCCCACCTCATCCGAAATGAGGAACATCATAAAAAGTATGGACAGTTATTCAGACGCACATTCCAATGGTGAAATGAATAACAAAATGTTTGACATTGAACAATTTGATGCTAAAAAAGACAATGCAAAGAAAAATATCAGATTATTTTCCCAAAACTCAATAAATGTTTTGTTTTTCAAAAACTTGAAAATTTTGTATTAAATTCCATCAAGTTCTTGTGGATGTTTTAGTTTCATTGGTTTTTATTAAATACATGCATATATACATATCTATGTAAATAAAATGTACTCTAATAAGCTTAATTTTGTTGAATATATGCTTTTTTTTTTTTTCTTTTCAATATTCTTTATCACGAAAGAATATTTCAGTCCCCTCAGTTTTATGTTAAATGATTTTTCATTGTATATCTGTTGCACATAAATCCCTTTCTTACATAAAATATAAATGTATGTATAGAATAACTAAATAAATTGTAAAGGAAGTTTAATTAGCAACTATGAAATCTTAAAAAAGTACATAGTATGAAATTTATAATGGCAAACATTAAAAATAGATGAAAGTAAATAAAATTTAAATTATAGAATGCACTTTATAAAATTAATAATAAGTGGTTAAAAATATATTTTTTAATTACTTCAAACATGGAAGTTATTTGGCAGAGATTGTTGGATATAAAATTACGACTTCAAATTTTCAGATTACTATTATTCATATTTAAAGTTTCAACTTGCAGTCTTAATCCACATAATAACCATTGTAAAAATCACCCGTTATCATATTCCAAAGATCAGCAGCATACATTCTTTTCAAAATTGTGCATAATATTAAATATTGGCTTTTGATAGTCAAGTTGATACAAATAAGATGAATTGTTTCTATGATTTTAGACTAGTAGTTTATTCTTCCATTCACTTATTACAATATTTCATTTTTTATATGCCCGGCTATCCAAAACTTCAAGAGCTTTCCGGATATTTTTTTTGTTGAGTTTTTACTATACATACATTTCAGCATTTACATCGTCACAAATGCACAGACACATACTTGAAGTGAATTTACTTTTACAGCTAAACACAGGAACTGGAAAAATGTTTTCTTCCGGAGAGGATCCGTTGGCGGCGAAGCGTATTTACTCGCCAAGCTCGTCAACGGCTAATCGGCCATGAGTTTAGCGGTGTACAGTTACGTTACAAGATATTTAAAAAGGTTAACCGTAATACAAACCGTAAACTGAAAATCGTTAATAGCAATGAAAGGACTGGATATTATGTTCCCATAGATCCCCTAACTCCATATTCCCTCTGGCTTGCAGTATGCCATTTCCTGTTTGTAATGAAAAACAGCCTGTTAACGAATTTCCGTGAAATGCGTTGATCATAATTGACTGTTCATTAGCTATTTTGGTGATACATACATGTCTTCTCCATTTAAAACAGAACCAGATCATATTTGCAGATCACAGCAAATAATGAGTCTTTCATGGCAAAGTTATCAATTTGTTGAAAAATAACTTAGTGAAATTCATATCTTTCTTTAAATATGCTTTAAGAATATAAAATTAGAAAATATTCCTGTTTTTAACAGTGCAGTTTCTTGGGAAATTGTCAAAACACAAGAGAAACAAAAAGGCACTTTTACTACTTGTACCTTCATTACATAATTTCAAAATGCTTTCCAAAGTATGAGTGAAAATAAATTCTCATCACATAAATGAAATAAACAATGTTTTCATTGAAATATAAACTATTGCAACTGTTTGACTAGGTAAAAAATAAAGTTTGTATAGGAATAAATTATATTCTGCTCTGACTTACTTATGCATGCATAGATAAGTGTGTGCTTATGTGTGCATGTGTCATAAAATAAAAACTAACATATCCACTATTTTTATTAACAATCATGCTAACCTCAGAAACAGTAAGGGCAGAATTTAACTTTTTTGCATGTAACTCTAACAAGCATACTATGATTCATTACTTTCCAACTGATGTTCTGTGACTGAATTCTGGTAGTTTGATTTAGGTCCTAATCTAAAAAAAGACAGCTAATTGCATGGGTGTTTTCAGTGTGCTTCAATATGTTACAGGAATGCAAAGCCAAAAATCCCTTATAAAGTTCTCCTCAAAGGCACACCTTCTCTTACGCAGATATTTTTTGCATGCTTTGACATAATTAAAACACACCAAACCAAACGGATACATGCCACCAGCAATTTTAAACTCAAAATATTCCTTAACTAACCCTCAAACCCTAACCTGATTTCGGTTATTGTTATTGGAGAGCTATGCTGAGTGATCAGTGAATAAGAAAAAAATTTCATTGAAAAATCATGTAGGAATAGTTTTGTATAAATTATCATGTAAGTGTGATATTGCATATATTTATTATATGATTACTTAATTTTTTTGTTATTAATTATTTTTATTTTTTTCTTATTACGTGCTCCGCCCTCAGGCACTCCACGGAAAGGGAGGGATGCCCTGTAGAGGTCTTTTTAAGGGAAACTGGCTCGTATCCATGTTACACATGGGGAAATCACGGAAACGCGCATGCAGCCAGCCCGTTCGCCGGACTTGAACAAAGGATCGAACTACCAGTGTTCAGCAGCTTTTACTGCTCGGCCGCTGGTGGGCTCATTAATTATTATTAATGATATATTTAGGCACAGTATTTCTTTTAAATTCATCTTCTGATTTTAAATCTATTTTGAATTTTCAAATCATAATTTTATCAAATAAGTTACTGAAAATGTAGTCACAATCTCACTCTATCAAATCCGAAAGTTGAGTTCAAGGATGGACAAACTATGGCCAGTGAACAACTACCTGTTTAAAGCTTCTATATAGATCTATATAGATATTCTATTCAGCAAATTATCAAAATATATTTAGGATTTTACTATGCAATACATAATGTATATTGTAAATATATATTCATTTTTGTTTTGGCTATACAATGTATACTGTATTTGTATAAATAAAACGTAAAGGAATATCACGTGATTTGCGCATAACATAAGTTCATATAGATATCTGTTATCTCACTTCATTGACATGTATACTGTGCTCATCGACTTTGTTACATCATGAACACAGATAAGTATAACAAGATTTAGATCTCGCACTGAAAATTCCCCAGAAAGCGAGAATTACTGATAATGTAACGAAATGAAGAAAGGTAATCTTTTTTTTTTTTTTTTTTTTTTTTTTTTAATGTGGAAATTTTAACTATTTTCAAGTGGTCTGTTTAAATTTCCATTGAACATTAAACCTGTGCTTGATGTAACCATGAGGCTTGGGAATAGTATTCAATCTTGTTGATGTACCCACAGGGAATTACGAGATTTACTTAAGCCCTTAAAATCTGAATACTTGCATGTGCTGTATTACACAAAACAAAAGTAAGATGGCTTAGTGCAAGATGTGTTTTCGAGAAAGTTTGGCAACTGATTAACGAAATTGTGCCATTCTTCAATGAGAAACATTGTTCTGTAAAGTGTGAAATTTTAAAATATATAGCATCAATTAATTTAGAAAGCAATCACAAAAAATCAGAGTCATATTTGCAAATTTTCACAGGACTAGTAAGTGATTAGTCACAGGATTTAATTTATATTGATACAGCATGGTTTTCAACTCAGCATTTTTCACATTTCTTTGTCATATGAACAATTTAAATGTCAAAATGCAATAGTTATGAAGATAGCCTGAAAAAGAAACCTGCATTTTGAGTCTGATTTTGAATTTAAACACAGATTTCAATGCAATTCAAATGTAACTAGAAATTTTCAGCATGCCTTGCAATATAAACTATGAAGCCGTGAGACCACATTTGCAACTTGAAGTAATTTAGTTACAGTCTAACAATCACTTGAAGCAGTTGTTTCTCAGTGTTCCAAAATTACAGTTGTTCAAATCATTATATAACTACATAAACATGGGAATAACAAAAAGTAGTAAAATTTATCACAGATCTGCACACGTTGGTTGACTCTTTTCTTTTGACGATATTCTTAGCATATGCTAAGAACATGATGCTGTTACAAAATGCTGGTTATCAAAATTAATCTCCAAAATAGATAACTTATTTATTTTGATAATTTCAAAATATTTTTCTATTCAACTACATAGAGACAATCAAATGAAGAAAATTCCCAAAGCCTGTAGAAACTATCCAACATTACAAAAAAAATCATAAAACAACAGTCTCCTATTCAACTTATATAAACAAAGTAATTGTTCAACTTTACACAATCCTAAACAAGTCTTTTAACTGAAGACTAACTTTATATCACTGGTCAGTGCAAAGTTTTGTGAATGCGTATATTACAAATATTTTCAATAACACATTAAAAACACTTAAAAATAAATAGCAATGTCTCCGTAAAATAATGAAACAAACATGAATGCCAAAGTGAAGACTAGATGTCATGCCATAGTCATTTGAAATAAATTGTATTGACACACATTTCACTTTGGAAAGAAGAAAGTCCATCTCTAAAAAGATGTTTGGAAACTTATAAGAAATGATCAGCAAATTTACCTTAAAATGGATGTAAATCAATGCTGTATACATTACTGCATTTTAAAATATCCAAAATGAGAATGAAAAAAGCAATATTTTCATTGATTTTTAGGAAATAGCATATGCTGTTGACAAATTCATATGTAAACTAGGATAATTATAGTTCCAGGATATCGCTGAAATTATTTCTCCTTAAAACAGATGTGAGAAAAAACCAGCACTTGCAGCATTCTAGACCTTTCATCAGGCCTGATGAAATTAAACGCAGCAACATCATTTTCTTTTGAATGATGCATTCAGGTGTATGAGAAAGGCAGATGAAACACTTCTCAGAATGTTGTATCATAAATGAGTCGTAAATGCTTTGCTTATATTATGCCAAGCAGTAATAGCTTTAGGGGCCATGACAGTGTGATGGCCCAAGATACTGAGTACTGAAGATTCAAACTAGGGTCAAACTACCAGTATCCAGCAACTGTATTGCTGAACTGCTTGTGAACTTGAACAAAAGTATGAATATCTTGTTAGTGAAACCCATAACGTAAGAAAAACGGCACACTTGATAAAATGTTCAAGATTAATGGTCGATTTTGTTATGAATCCCATGGTTCTGACATGTTTT
Source organism: Stegodyphus dumicola (assembly GCF_044657685.1). Lineage (NCBI taxonomy): Eukaryota > Metazoa > Arthropoda > Arachnida > Araneae > Eresidae > Stegodyphus > Stegodyphus dumicola. The sequence goes on from NC_140771.1 coordinate 74,963,907, forward strand.
AAATATACTCCTTCCACACGGATAGAAGCTGAATGATCATTGTCCTGCTTACTACAGATATAACCTTTCAATGTATAATCTGAAGGAAAGTTTAGGTTATTCGAATATGGCAAAGCATACCAGCTGTTGACCTGAAGAAGGATGCCTTTATGAACATTCTAAGGGAAACTGGCTTGTATTTGCATTACATATGAGGAAAACTAGAAAAATCAACCATGCAGCCAGCCCTTTAACCATGATATGAACACAGATCAAACTACCAGTATTCAATGGTCTTAAGCACTAGTAGGAAAAATCTAACAAAATGCTTGCAATATCATGCAATCAGAAATTCACTAAATGTTGCACAGCAGGATTACTTTTTCAAGTGTCGAGGATGAGAATACTTAATTCTGTTTTGTTTATATAGGTATTTGGTCATGGTATTATTCATTACATATATTCTCTGTTGTTCATACAGATACTAATATTTTAGTACATTTAAAAGTGTCTTTTTCATTAAGTGCTTTGCTTGTCAATATTCCCAAAATTGTGTTTCATATGTTAAGTGCTACTGTACTTATAATAGATTAATGGATTCATTACAGAATAATACATTTCAAATATCCATTTTATGCAAGCAATTTTCAAAGTTATTTTTTGAATTTACTTGCTGATAGCTTAAAATATTTTATTTTGAAACAACTGCCTTTTTCACAATAAACTGGACATTGCCAAGAATCTTCAATAATATTCAAATCCTTTAGAGTAGCATTGTAAATAAAACTATAAGAACATTATACATTTTGTTATCTTTCAAAAGTCAAACTTAATTACTCAAATTAATTACTCAAAGCAGTGGTTTACTAACTTTGATGACCAATAAAAAATCTTAAAAAATTTTTTTTTTTTAAATCTCATCTCAGAGAACCAATAATACTTTTTTTTATTCATTATTACTTCTTTATTTCTTTCTAATAATCTATCATATATAAACACCTAGCATCTTCTGAAAGGTAATTGCTAAGATACATTAAAAATATGTCAAATTTTTAAGCATGAAAAGTGATGTAATTCCTATTATTTTAGATAAAAATAAGAGTAATAAAAATAAAAACTTTAGTTAATTATTTAAAACCTTATATTATTGCGGCCCACGTTAATCATGTTTTAGGACTCGGGTACCCTATGGTTCTGAGTGTTTAGTAGAGCTGGAGCAAACCGCATGTATTCGTTACTGAGTAACGGGTACATCGGTTGACTCGAAGTACCGATTCGGTACTCACAAATTCATTTCGTTACTCGCATCTGTTCGTTACTCGCATCTGTCGTACGATGCGGTTTGTTCGAGTACGAATGATGCGGTTTCTATGCGAATACGAATTATGCGGTTTCTATGCGAATACGAATGATGCGGTTGCTGTTCGAATACGAATGATACGGTTGCATCACAATGCGCTCATATTTTTCATAGATAATTTTGAATTTTTTTGGGCATCGGGCAAACTCTTGTTTACATTATGTGTTTTAGTTGAAATACTATTTAGTTGTTGATATTTAAGAAAATGAGCAATTTTGATAGCGTGAAGCGTTATTTTGTATTTGCTTTTTACTATTGCTATTTATGTTTGTAATTTGAAAATTTAGATAATTCATCTTTTTTTTTTTTTTTTTTCCCTTGAGCGTGCCATAGTCAGATTTTATTGATTTGAAATATTTATATACTGCACTTAGGTATTGTTTATATAAGAATATGTAGGTTAATATAGGTTCTTTACTTCCTTGTATCAAATAAAATGGTAGTAATTATTGTAATCGAGAAAACGTTTGGGTATCATATTTTAACGGAAATATCCGTTTTTGACGATTACGGAATCCATGTGAATTATTTTTTGGGCTGACGCCTGTACGTACGAACACAATGAAAGACTCTCTCTCTCTCTCTTTTTTTTTTTTTTTTTCAAAAAAACTTATTGTTAAATGTAATCCCATTTACTCTAAGCTGATACTTATGACTAATGATTATGACTTTAAGTTGATACTTGAAAGGGATTTTTTTCGTGATGTGTAAGTACGTATATATGCATTTTGCATAACTCAAAAACGGTTAGTTATAGAACGTTGAAATTTTGTATATGGGTCCGTGATAACATCTAGATGTGCACCTCCCTTTTATTGCAATCGGTAATACTACCAAACGTAAATATGTATATATATATCAAATAAATTATAATTAAATGTAAATTACACACACACACATACTTTGCTTGTAATATACTGTTTACCAGAGTATAGATAGAAATTTGGTTATGTAGCCCATTCTTCTAAAACGACGTTTCGTAGCTGCCTTCCATTACCAATTCCTTTTTTTTTTTTTTTTTTTTTTCGGTTTCGGTTTATTCGGTTACAGCAAAGCACACTACGGCTATTGCCTACGGGGAGGGAAGCCTTCGTGTAGGATTTTTTAAAGGGAACTGACTCATATGCAAGTTACACACGGGAATAACAATGAAAACGCCCGTGCAGCTAGCCGTTAGCCGGGAATTGAACCCCGGACCGAACTATTAGTGCTCAGCGACTTTAGCTCTGGTGGGCTCTTTTTTTCTTTTCATTCGCTGTTTAAAAAACGGAGGTTCACGATAAAATAAGCACATGTTTACTTGAATTAAAATGGGTTAGACGATGTGACTCTTCCTACTTTAATCTCACTTAGCTTTTGATTTCTAATATTGATTCAATGTTTTCTGTAGACAAAGTATTCTGATTAGAATAATAGATTTCAAACATGTTCAAAAGGTGTGTATCTGAATATAATTAGGTTTTTATAACATAGGGCCCATTTTATTAGTTTCACATAGTTCTAAAGCAACTGAACCACAGCATCGTTGTTTTGAAAGAAAGTAAAAATGTGAGAAATGTATAATGAACATTAATATACAAGCTTTATTAAAAGTAGTCAGCCTTTTAAAACGTGACCGTCTGTGCTTTTAGAGGATTTTTGGAGCTCTGTGCATTTGCTCTGGCATCTTAAAAAAGTGATGTTCAATATCAACATATGTTTATGCTCTCAAAAATACAGGTTTCTTTCAGAAAGCGACCTCTTAGAAGTCGTCAATAAATGATTCAGTATAAATATTTTCTAATAGACCATAGAATAAATTTATTTTAACGTCAATTTAAAAATGGCTGCTTGTACTAAGAGTTAAGAGCAATAAGACTCTAATTTTTCTTTCGCAATTAGCTATCATGCCAGCTGAATTGTTTTCTGCATAACCTTTATTGTGTATAATTGAAATATTTAGCTATGCATTCAACAAATATACAACAAATGTAAGACAAATCATTAAAAAAATTAAAATTTGGAACATTAATGATAATTTTTTGTTATACATAAAATATTATTAATGAATGATGAATTTATATCATATTATATATAAATCAAAATTTAAACTCCTATTCATTTATAATAAATTGAAGAAAAGCTATAAAGTGAATTAATTTTTAAAAACAAAACGAAAATTAAAAAAAAAAATTGTCATATACCTAGAATCTAAAAATGACGAATACTGAATTTTACGACTCATGTGTGTATGGGTGCACTTAATTACGGCAAGGCACACTATGGCTATCTGCCTAAGGGGGGATGCCTTCGTGGAGGACTTTCTAAGGGAAACTGGCTCGTATACACGTTACACATGGGGAAAACCACGAAAACACCCATGTAGTAGGACCGTTCGCGGGATTCGAACCTCAGACCGAACTAACAGTGTTCAGCGACTTTACCGCTCGGCCGCTGGTGGGCCGTTTTACGACTCATATAATAATAAATGCATGTTCATATTGTAACAGAAATTTTGTTAGAAGTCTAGGATATGTATAGTTATTTGTGATCTTTTAAAACTGTCGTAACATAATGCATATTTATCATTATCGTGAATCAAAACAGTATGCTTTACATCCTTACAAATATACGTGATAGATTTTAATATTTATTTCTGCATATACTTACGTTTCCCAAAGACACGAAAGCAAGTCAAGCAGATTTTTGTTGTATTAAGCAGACTTAAGTTCTCTGTTAGCTAGTGTAACATAATTTCGGATGTTAGTGTAACATAATTTCGTACTCTATGAGCCTTCCAGAATTATTAGCAAAATAGTGGAAACGTCTTTACAAAGTGTTTTTATAAGGAAACAACAGATGTATACTGAGCAGTGATCAACTGATATATTTCTTAAATGATTTGGTTTAGTTGATTATGACAAAACACACTGGGGCTATGTGCCTAAAAGGAAAAATGCCTTCGTAGAGCACTTTCTTAGGAAAGCTGGCTCGTATGGTACGTGGTAAGCTGGCTTGTAAGCTGGTACGGGGAAAAAAAACCACGAAACGTTTATGAAGCCAACCCGTTTGCCTGAGATCGAACTCAATACAAATCCCAAATAGATGAGAACCAATGAAAATAAATGAGATCGAACCAATACTTTCCCAAATACAAATACTTTCTGTATTTGTATTTGGGAAAGTTTTATGGTCATTATGAAAAAGTGAAAATTTGATATGGATTCCGCATGACTTCCTTCTACGACTATTTAAATTATGCTTATTTTTTCTGCACTTCATTTAAACTTATTTCCTCGAATTATTCTAACTCAATTAAGCGATACCCAAAGGCAAGTTACAAATGGCATCAAACATTGCAAATTTTGAAACTAAATTTCCTGGTCAATCTTTGTCCTACAGGACTCAAACTTCTTGTATTTTTCTTTTTCATAACGAGTATAAAGGTTTTCCAAATATAAATATAGAAACCAGAAGACGACATTAAAAGTTAGATTTCATAATTTGCCCAAAACTAATTCTTTTTTAAATTTGACATTGACAAAATATGAATATTTTCGTCATTTAAAATACTTCTGTATTTTTGTTGCACCGTATTTAAACTTGCTTCCTCGAGTTATTGACATTAAATTACATTAATTCCATTATCTATCGGAAAATAATTATAGCAAATCATCTATTTACGACATCTCTAAGAGGTCACCTTTTAAGAGATCTCTATTTTTGGGAACATAAACAAACATTGGTAGTGAACATCATCTTTTTAAGACCACCACATGTAAAATCCTCTAAAAGCATGAATGGTTGCATTTAATAAGGACCCATTACTTTTAATAAGGAATGTAACATTAATCTTAATCATACATGTTTTTGATGTGTGTGCCAAAATAGTGATAACGTACTTCTGTTACTTTAGAAATGTGTGAAATTAAAAAAATGGATACTATACAACAAAAATGTTATTATATTCAGATACACACCTTTTGAACACGTCTGAAATTCATTATTCTGCTCAACATAATTTGTCTGCATAAAATATTAAATAATATTAAAAAATCAAAAGCTAAGTCGAAGTAGAAACAGTCATCTCTTCTAAAACATTTTAATTGAAGTAAACAGACGTTCGCATTATCGTAAAGTAAACACCTATTTTTCAAACAGCGGATGAAACGGGAAAGAGGGAATTGGTGCGGGAAGGCAGCGAACGAAATAACACTTTTTCGAGCTGGGGATTAAATGAGAAAGGACGAAACGATACTAAGCCAATAAGACAAGATCTGGTATTTTACTTTATTATTTAATTAGTCATCATAAATTTAAAAATTATTTTAATTTTTATTTGTTTTTACATTTTTATTAAATTGTACTTATAAGTATTTTATATTTCAGTTGCTAATTATTATGTTACTTTAATTATTCATTATTTTAATCACTATTTTTGTTATTTTAATTATTAAGTTTTTTAATAAGTAATTTTTTTGTTATTTTAATTACTAATTAATGTTATTATTGTAATATTTATTTCCTTTCTTTCTTTATTTTTTATTTTATTTTTTCCTGACGGCCTTTCGTAGGCCCTTCTGACTTTAGAAACTAAGCCCTGACAGCAATAGAAAATTTAATAATGAATCATATCCAGTGCACCAAAAAATAATAGCCAAAATAAAGTGAATTATTTCTACCCAAAAAAAGGCGACGAAAACTAGAATAGCTCACGTGATTCAATACAATGCGACGTTTCAAAGCCCTTTTTAGGGCCGTAGACCGATAAAATAGGCTCAGTATACGGATACCGATCGATTTTACCGAAAGTAACGAGTAACGATACGATAGTAACGAGTACTGGTTCACCGAGTAACGAATACATACGGGTACACAATTTCTCGTTACTTCTACAGCACTAGTGTTTAGTCTTTTAATTATTAAGAACACAGTCATATTATCAATAAGCCCTCCCCCTCCGCCGCAATTTCACCTGCTCATCCGGTAGTGATGCATCACCAGCCAGCGGCAAAACGGAGCACGCACAAAACATACGAGAACAGATTCGTTGTCTAAGCGTTTGAAGAATCAGGTTGCTACCTACGACCACCGAATTCGCCGGGTTACGAACTTTGAACTGTTATTGCCAATTTTGGCGATGTTTACATTTAACGGATCCTCTGCGGAAGTGCTTCCCTGGAAAACAAAAAAGTACTTATTCGGAAATTGTATTTCTTTTTCGTTCATGAAAATCAAAGTTCATTACACAAACATGCATTCACACTGCACAAGCATGTATGGAAATTCTTAATACATTTAGTAATCCTGATAATTGATTACGCATTTAGTAAATAAATCAGAAAATATTTTAATGTATAACAAATGAATAAAGTAGTTAAGCTTTTATAAAACAGAGCATAATACAACAGTTACGAAGATATTTAATGTTATAAAGTTAGGTAATTTAGTAAATTTCAGTTGTTCACCAAAGCAATCAATTATAAAGTTCCTTGTATATCTTTATAAATGAACTTTATTGCTGTTTTAAGCAATTAAACAACTGTTCAAGTTATTTTAATAATTTTGAAATATATACACTAAAAGAAACAATAAAATGTATTAATCTATTTGTCAACCTTAATTTTGGCACGAAAGTCTGCAGAATGCTTCGTAGTTTTTAAGCACATAGAGGCACTGCAATTCTTTCTTATTCCTTGATCTGAAGTTTTCTGCAATTTTTTTTTTAAATTGCTGTATTGGCACACATACAATTTTTGTATAGTGGCTTCAGATGTGGATAAGTTTTTCGAACACTTTCGTTTGTTTTACTGGCGGCGCTGAATTTTGCGATGAAATGCAGCACATTTATTGCCGAGTGTCACCTTCCAGATTTTTCATACTGTTAATGTTATAAAGCAGCAGTGAATTATTATCCTCTTTCCTCAAATACACTACGGCGATAAACAATAACCATTCACTAAAGATTTTGCGTAAATTCCCACTCATAATAATTTAAATTGCGAAAATCTCACAATTAGCACCTAAACACACTATTCAGCAGCACAATTCTTTCGAAAGCGCGCCGTAGTAGTCAGAAGTGGGGTAGGCATCTTGCCAGGAGAAACTAGTCGATATTTCCGTGACGTCAAAAATTCGAAAAGTGGGGTAGGGTTTGGAAATACGCTTCCCGCCAGAGTTAATTAGTTTGAAACTGAGGTCTAAAACGACCTTGTTGAAAACTTTTAGCTCTAGAATCTAACACGAGGCCAATTTTTTACAAACATTTTTCGCTAGAAACTAGAAATTTAAAAGAAAGAAATTTGTTTTTACAATAGCAGCTCCCAGGACACACAATTTTTTTTCATCTGTACTGCATCTAAACAGGAGCTTTTATTCAAATCTGGTTCCTTCCAGAGATCTGGAAGGAAAACTAGTTTAATGAAATGTTACAAAATGAAATGGCAAGTAACATATATAATTATATTTCTCTTAACATTCTTATTTCATTCAGGACTATTTTAATTATCTCTCCCCGTGCTCTCTGACATGTGTTGTAAAAGAACACCAAACACGAATGTGTTTCTGTCTACGTGTTCAACACTTCCTCCTACAATCAAAACACTAACGTGTTAAAATTCAACATACCAAGACCTCGTAACACGCCCTAATTTCAACTCTAAACCCTGAGGTACTATTCTGAAAGTGGCTAACTCTGAAGTGTAGCGTCAGAGAGCCTAACTACATTATTCAACCTTTAACACATATTCACCATGATTTAGTCTTTTTACAGTCACACGAATAAAAAACTTTTAACATTCACTTTTACCATATCACGGTATTTCTTAACATTTAAAATAACAGTTCACATTGTATATAAGAACATATTAACATGCCGTTAATTTTACGCATTTTAAAACATACATTAGTAGTACATTGTTAACTTCTATTCTTTTCAAAGCAAGTGCCAATTCTTTCAACATTGAAATACTACATTTCAAAAAGTCTTTCAGACTAAAACTTCTTTCTTGCTAGAATGTTTTAAATAAAATTTATACAATAACTTTTTACAATATTTAAGTCTTTACACAACGCTATTATACATCAACTTTAGTTTTACGCGCGAGTAATTTAAAAACATAATACCAAAATCGGTAACAACTCATTTCTCGCCTTTTTGGCGATAAAGGTAGACCTCACATGAGGTAAAACTTCTTGAAATCTGCCACTTGCAGTAAGAATGAAAGATTAACTTAAGTTTGCAAAGTAACATAAAATTTTACTTATCTTTGTGATATTCGGACATTCTTTTCTGGGCCCAGTCCTTAAAGGTAGTGCAGATAGTTGTTTGATTTATCCTCCTTCTTGTACGGGCTCGCCCTTCAGTGCCTTCCTCTAGAAGCTTCCTTTTTTCACCAGTTCGGTCACCCTTGAATACCTTCTTTTTCGCTTCTGCATGTGGTCTTGGTCGTTTGATGGCAGCTGGTCTTGGCGGAACCGGGAAACTTCTTTCGTGTTCCTGCTTGGACCTCGTTGCTGGCCGTTCAAATTTTCCTTGTAACTTTTCCTCCGCCGCTGATGGCCCTTCCGCAGTTCGGCGACATTTGCTGCGGAGAGTCCTGTCGGATGAGTAGATCTTCCGTTTTAGAGCCAGGTTATAGTTGCCGTCATTTCTCCTGGTTCTCTTTGCATACGTTGTCCTTCTCCCTTCTTCATTCTGGGGGTGATCGTTAGCTCTCTTTTCTGGACGGTGGAACGGCTTCTTTTTCTTGTTACCTTCAATTTTTCCGCGGGGAAACTTTCTTTTCACTTGCTCCTGCCTCTTAATGGCTTGCCCTTGTACTTGTCGTTTTTCCACCTCTGAAGCTTGTGCCTGCCGTGTCGGATCCTGCAAAAGATCTTTGAAAATTTGCATTTTATTACGATCATAGTAGGGTTTGATTTGATCAATGTTTGCGGAGCATGTTTCACCATTCCTGGCTTTTAACACCACTAGAGCGTGAGTTATTTTTTCTATGACATATGGTCCTTCAAATCGTGGAAAAAATTTGGCGGTTTTATCTTCTGGTGCTGAAGAAAGTGAATGCTTAATTTTTAACACTTCATCCCCTACTTTATAAGTTACTCCCCGTCGTTTCAAATCATAATAAAGTTTTTGTTTTCTCTGTGCTACTTCAGTATTCTTCTTTGCTTCCTTAATTAGTTTTTCTATATCACCCATTTTAAATTCTGGGCTCTTTTTTGCACATAAAATAATTTATCTAACGGCGTTATAATCTTTCTGCCTAAAAATAACTCAGCAGGAGTTTTGCCCGTTGTATCATGTTTTGCGGTCCTAAGGGCGAAAGCAAATTCATTGACATAGTTATCCCAGCTTTTATGACAATTTTTAACATAACTACGGATAATTTTCACTATATTTCTATCGACCCGTTCCGCTATATTTGATTGCGGCCGATACGGGACCATTTTTAAATGACGTATGCCCAGTTTTTGGCACATGTCTTCAAATATATTACTTACAAATTGAGGACCATTATCCGATATAACTTTTAGGGGCGCCCCGTATTTTAAAATATATTTATTTAAAATCAGTAACTAATTTCGCGGAGGATCGTTTTAAGGGAACAATTTCGGTCCATTTACTAAAATGATCAACCATAACAAGGAGATAGCGACTTTTATTTAACTGACTTTTGGGGAAAGGGCCCAATAAATCGATGCCAATTATTTCATTTGGAAATTCGGATTTAATACTATTTAGACACCCGGCCGGGCTGAAATTAATATAATTAACTGCTTGACATGTTGGGCAGGACTGGACATACGCCCTTGTTAACTTTTGCAGTTCAGGAAAATAGACTGCCTCGCGTACGCGTTGGATAGTTTTCCGAATACCAGCATGAGAAGCTAAAGGGCTGTCATGGAGCTCCTGCAGGATATTTAATCTAAGACTAGCTGGGATAACAGGTCGAAATTCGTTGTTGGAATTCGTAGTTTTTGTATAGAATAATAGACCATCTATTAGTTCGTAATGGATCGCCCTATTTCTTATCGCCACAATATCTTGGTGGCTAAAATTTTCAGGATCCTTTAAATATTCATAAATGCTTCCAATCTCAGGATCCTTACCCAGTTCGGTTATTACAGTTTCTCGGGAATTTATTGTACATGCTGTGAGCATTGCCACCTTTACAGTATTACCTTGTTCATCTATTTTAATTCTTGATAGGGCATCTGCTACGATATTTTCCTTTCCGGGGATATGCTTGATTACCAGATTATATTTTTGTAGCTTGAGTGCCCATCTTATTAACCTTGCGGATAAGTTTTTCCCTGAGTACAATCTAGTTACCGCCGCATGATCAGAGTATACTGTTATTGGCGCCTTTCCAAAATAGACTCGGAACTTTTGCACTGCTAACAGAACTGCAAGTGCCTCTCTCTCGGTCGCGGAATAGTTTCTTTGTGTTTGATTTAAAGTTCGGCTAAAAAATGCCACGGGCTGCTGATTTTGCGAAAGTACCGCTCCTACCGCATAATCCGAAGCATCCGCTGAAATTTCTAAATTCTCATCCTTTTCAGGAAATTTCAACACAGGGGCTTGCGTTAATGCTTGTTTTAATTTTTCGAAAGCACTATTGGCTTCGGCCGTCCACGAGAATCTTGCCTTTTTCCTTTTTAATTTTAACAATGGCTCAGCGATAGCCGCAAAATCTTTTATAAAGGACCTATAATATGAACAAAGTCCTAGAAAAGAAGAGAGCTTCTTTGCCGTGTTTGGAGTCGGATATTTTTTTACAGCGATTACTTTTTATTCGTCTGTCTCGATTCCTTTCTGATATATTTTGTAACCTAAATATTTTAATTCAGGGGCTGCAAATTTGCACTTTTCGACATTAACTTTTAGACCGGCCTCATTTAATAACGAAAACACCTGTCTTAAATCCTGTACATGTTGGTCGAGATTATCACTAGTAATAATGATATCGTCTAAATAGATAAATGTGGACTTTCCAAGAACAGGTCTTAACACAATGTCCATACATCGCTGAAATGTTGCCGGCGCCCCTGAAAGGCCAAACGGCATACGCAAAAATGCATAAGTGCCAGACTTGGTTATAAAAGCAGTCTTAGGCACGTCCTCAGGCCTAACCCCTATTTCAAAATAACCAGTCGTTAAGTCTAAAGTCGTCATATATTTGGTGGATGTTATGTTCCTTAGAATTTCTTCAATAATAGGTAACGGATATACCGGATATTTAGTTATGGAGTTTAATTTACGGTAGTCAATCGCGAATCGCCACCTTTTTGGATGTGTCAATGGATAGTCATTATTTTTCTTACATAAAACCACCGGGCTAGCATAACTACTTGAGATGGTCGTTATGATCTTTTTACGTAGCATATTGGTGATATGCCATTCTATAATTTTTTCCTTATTCTTATCATACCGGTATGGTTTTTGGCGAAGTGGCATTGAATCTCCGGTGTCAATACTATGGTTAGTAACCTGAGTAAATCCTGGAATATCACTAAATAACGAAGCAAATTCACTTACCACTTGTCGGATTCTTCCTTGCTCGTCATTAGACAGGTGGTCAAGATTTAACATCGGCGGTTCAGCCTTTTCTGCACGAACTGGTTTCATTGTCAGGTTAAGGGACGCTTCATTAAAATCCAGCGTTGCTTGTGCTTCTGAAAGAAAATCTATTCCTAAGATTATATGTGCTTGCAGATTCTTTACTATAAAAAACATCGCCTTTACTTGTTCGTCCTTGATACGGATATAGAGTGGTACTTTACCTATACACTTACATTTTTCTCCTTGCGCCGCTAACACTGTCGTATTATCGGAATTATATATGCGGTATTTGCGAAAATACTTCCTAAAAAATTCTTCTGCCACACAGGAACACGCCTGTATCCAGGAGTGCGGTGGCTGGGATATTATTCACCAACACTTCAATCTTCCGAAGAGTCAAATTTTTCACCATTACTGTATTTAACTTGAAGGAAGAGGGGTTTTCTTGGCCTTCGGAGTTCCGCACCCTCCCGTCAGCAGAAATCCGTTTTAGTTTAAATTATTTTTCATTTCCGTGCTTTCCTTCTTTTTCCCCTGGCCTTGAGACTTTTTTCCTGGATTGCTATTGAACTGTCGACGTTCGCCGGCTGTTTTTGAATGCTCGGGTTTCCTTGCCCACTGATTCGCTTTGCTTCCGTAGCCGTGTGCTTGAGTTTGCTGTTATTTTGGCGCACCAAATTGGTTTCGCTGTTGATATTTACGTCTTCTTTCAACGTCCGCCGTTCTTCTACTTTCAAACTGGATTGCTAGCTCAAATAACTTTTCCAGTGTAGTCGGATTTCTTAATTCAATAAAGTCTTGCACTTGGGGCAGTAACCTCGGCAAAATCACTTGAATTATTTCAGGATCCGGACGGTTTCCATACAAGAGCTTGAAAACGTGAATTTTTCTTAAAATAAAACTCGAGATGTTTTCCATTCTTTGTTGATATATACTGAAAAGTTCTGTTTCTAATTTCGCACGATCCCTTACAACAGGGAAGGCTTTTAGTAGGGCAGTCTTGAAATTTTCGTAGGTATAGGTGGGACTTCCTGCTTGACCCAAGAGACTTCTGCCGATACATTTGAACCAGTTAAGCGCTTGGCCCCTCAAAGCGCTGGTAGCTAAGGTAACTTTTTGAAATTCGTGCACGGCGTAGAGCATGAAGTGGTCATCCAATTTTTCCAAAAAACTGGTTACCGGTGAGTTTCCATTAAATGTTGCTTCTGGTTTCATCAAAGCGCGCAAGGTCTGGACGATGTAACCAAATCCTTCCAGGGCGGCAGCTGGAATTTCTGGTTTCTGAGCCGCTTCTGCAGGTAGCACAGGTTCTTCTTGAAACTCGGCCATGGTTATTCTTCTTCGTTGGGCGCCACTATCAGGATCAGTGTTCCGTCTTACCTTCTTCGGGAACATGCAAGGACCTGACTCGGAACAGAGAGCTTACTAAAGCTATGTTCAAAACTGTGGGAAGTAGACAGGATACACAAGAAGGGTATACAAAACCCTTTATTTTTCTCTATTTACAATAACTTCCGTACTTCGGAATACACAGACCCGCTACTTGGGGTCTAACGTAAAAATATAAGAAATAGAACTAAACTATAATTTAACTTTAAAATAATAAACGTGGAAGATTGGCCTTATATTAACAGGAAGCCGTATGTACCCAGGCAGCATGCATTCGTAAATTGCACGAGAAAAGTACGTGCAATTTACGAATGGCCTTTCGTATAAAAAACGTTCAAGTTGAACGTAAAAATATCATAAAAAGTGTCCAGTGGCAATTACTAAATATTTACGTATATTTTTACGTTATACTATACGTAACTTTTACGTAAAATTTAGGTATATTTACGCGAGAGACTACTGTTCATTCGCAACTTTTACGTATAATATACGTAAATTTCAGGGATTTACGTATATTTTTAGTAAAAATTTACGTATATTTATCGCATATACGTAAATCTCGAATTTTTGCTTCACGTATGCGTATATATTTAGTGAAAATTTACGTAAATTTCCCCGATTTTTTACTGTATATAAACGTATATATTAGGTAAAAATTAAGGTAGATATTCCCCGTATTTTACGGTACAAAAACGTATATATTTGATAGTAATTCACCTAAATCTTCCCTATGTTTTCTTTGCATATGCGAATGACTGGTAAAAATTTAATCAAATGTATTCTCCACTTTACTGTGTATAAATGCACATTTTTTGGTAAAAAATTTGCATAAATCTCCAATTACCTTTTCACTGCATTTTTCATAAAATGTACTTATTTTAATCTCATATTTTTTATATAAATCTATGCAAAAACTTTCTGTATGCTATGATTAAAAGGTAAAATAATTTTTATATCAAATTCTTACATATCTGCCTTTTAGTTATGTACAGCAATATGGAATATATATAACTGGAAAATTTAAATGCACTAGTAAATGAAAAAAAAAAAAAAAAAAAAAAAAAAAAAAAAATTCTATTAAAAAATTACGTAACACTTAAAGGCTGAAAATGACATTCAATATTTCATTTCAAAGTGACTACAAAATAATAAATTTAGTAAACATCAATTCTGTGTTTTAAATCAATTAATGCCATCGTTCATTTGCATTTTTGTTTACTAAATTCATTTCATAAATTTAAATTTAGTAAAAAACTGTAGCAAACAGTTGTGTACTAAATAACACTTTAAATAAATTATTTGCTTTTCTGAAGGACATTTTCTTATGCCATGTAAATGAACGATAGCATTAATTGATTTAAAACATAGAACTCAGGTTTACAAAATTTATTGCATATTTTGTAGTCACTTTGAAATGAAATATTAAAAGTGATTTTCAGCCTTTTAGTGTTATGTAATTTTTGAATAGAAATTAATTTTTTTGCATTTAAATTTTCCAGTTATATATATTCCATATTGCTGTACATACCTAAAAGGTGGATATGTAAAAATTTGATATTAATTTTATCTTTTAATCATAATATGCAGAACATTTTTGCATAGATTTATATAAAAAACAAGAGATTAAAATAAGCACATTTTACGAAAAATGCAGTAAATAGGTAATTGGAGATTTATGCAAATTTTTTACCAAAAATGTGCACTTATACACAGTAAAGGGGAGAAGACATCGGACTAAATTTTTACCAAAGTCATTCGTATATGCAAAGAAAACATAGGGAAGATTTAGGTAAATTATTATCAAATATATAAGTTTTTGTACCGTAAAATACGGGGAATATCTACATTAATTTCTATTTAAAGTACAATATAGTTAATTAACAAATTCAGTAAACAAATGTAGCACAAAAGAAAACATCATACATTTAGATTATTTGAATGAGTGTGCTAAATTTTAAAATTGTTAAATATAGACCAGGAAATTGTAGAAAACTTACCTTTTCCAATAGTTTACCAAGTTGACTCTGTTATTTTCCTTGAAGATGAATGTTTAATGTCACAAATATTTCATTCATATTTTCAGATAATACACAAATCTATACATATTTATTTATTAAAATTCAGTTTATCCCAAACATGTTAAAGAAAATATTAATTTGCATGCAAGTTAATCGAGTAACTTCTGTTTTAATTACACACATAATTATGATATGTAAAAATTTTACATTTATCAGTCAATCTTGCAATGTATTGTAATCTATTATAGTCTTTTTCAGTTTAAAATCTTATAAATATATTAGATCAGTACTAAAAGTTCACCTCTACAAAAGAAATGCTTTATTGAGGTATTTTTAAAAAGTTCCCTTTTACAATGTAACTGTTAATTTCATAAATAAGTTCATAAAATTATGCAAATTCAAAATTACCTAAATATGTTCTTTATCTTATATACCAGATAAAATTTTAAAAAGTTAATTTGTTTAGGAATATTTAAGTTTTTAAATATTTATCTCATGTGACTTTTTCTATAACATCATTATAAATGTACATGTTGATGTGCACATACCAATTATTTTTTTTCATCAAATAGCTTTATGGTATTAAATGATTTAAAAAGAGGCAACTGGACAAAAGAAAGCAATTAGAAGTTGGCTAATTTTTTTATTAATTTGTTGTCAAATGCTGTGCATTTTAGATTATGCTCATATGATGACAATGAGTTATTTAAATTATAAAATTATTATGAACATATCCCACATAAATTAATAAGTATAAAATTTCAAGTTGTTTGAAGTATTATGAACTGTAATACTTGCAAAAGAAATACACATGAAATTAATTTAAGAATTAGGTTTATTTTACAGGTATTTGAAAACTGCAATTACTGTTAAACAATAAAAACTAACATTAAATCTGAAGAGCATATTTTTTTCAATAATAAAATTCCACATAGACTTCATGCAGCTTCGCCATATTTGTTCTATAGTTCGCTGTCTTTAATATCCTGCTCGATTTTTGTAAAAGTGAATTCTTTGTCACCCAATGTTTTGAGAACAGCTCCTAAACAAGAAAAAGAAAAATTTGTAATAATTTCACACTTCAGATTTTTCAGTTTTTAAATATAGTTGAAGTATTAAAAGATGCATATAAAATGCACTGAGTATTTCATATTTAAAAATTTACATTTCAGTAATTAAAAATTTAATTTCATACTATCACACAGTAAGCTTCAATTATATTCCTTACACAATGCCTATAATTTCAAGTAAAAAATACTTAAGATTTGTTTAGAACTGCAAGGTTGAGAAAGTCTTTAGTATTTAAGTACATGAGAAAAAACTTAATTTTGTATTAATTATATTTCATTAGCCTTTTCAATTTTACTCCTACATATAGTAAAGAATATTCGCTTTCTTACAGATAACTTTTTCTTAAATAAAGAGTAAGCAGAAAACTAATCACAACACTATATACATATAACAGAATACTTCATAAACATATACATGTCATTAACATATGTATATGCATTAACAGGCTATTTTACATATTTCAATAAACCAGAAACCAATACACAATCAAAAGTATTATCAGTAAATTTCTCCAAAATCAGAGCAAAAATCTTTAATTATGATAACAATGGCATCTCAGTTTGCAATATAAAATATTTCAAGTCTACATTCATGTGCATTCTAAGCAAACAGAAAGCTGAATAACAATAAAATTATAAATACCATAAAAAAGTTAAGAGCCACGTAGAATGATAGCAAGACTAAATGAAGTCTTCCTTCAAAAATCAATTTAAATTCAAAAATTTGCCTTCCTGTTTAACATCTCAAAATAGAGTTACTGCTTACACTAACTAAATTTCCTGTCTTCGCAAAATAAAAATTGTCACTTCTGTTGCAGGAAATATTTGCTGCAAACTTTGTATGCAAATAATCCAGTGAAAAAATTTTAATTGTGGCTTGAATATTTTCTTTATTAAATAAATTAAAAATTCCCACATAATATTAATTTATGATCCACATGAAGCTTTTTACCTCTACCATATCATGCAGCTATTTTAAAATATATACTCTCATATAAAAGCCACAGAATTTTTTTACCAATATTAATATAGTATAAATCATTAATAAATCTTCTAAAAACAGCCCCAAAATTTCTGAATTTGATACCCAAAACATAATTCTATGTAACTGTTAATGTATGCATTTGCTTGCACATACTTAAAATGAATTATACACACAAAAACTTAACATATTAACTTTAATAAATTCTTAATTAGCAGGATGACTCAATTAAGGCAAAATATGAAAGAAACCTACCTAATTGAATAGTTGTAAAAGATATATTTAAAAAAAGCTAATATTGTTTACCTTACACATGGCAGAAATTGAGTAAAGTGTATGCAGCTGGATTATTTATTAGGAATAGAAGTTAGATCAAAGTACCAAAGTCACACTAGGGCTTTAACCATTTTGGTGCAAAGAAGCATCTCAATTTAAAAAAGCTAATAGAATTTTATAGCTTTTACAATCTAGTAAAAATATTACACATAAACAACACTAAATGCCATTATTTACTTGCATATTTTCCTTTTTGTACTTTACTCCTTAATTTTTCAGGATATGATTTAGAAACAGAGTTATGGTAAAAATGTATACTGGTAAAAAAAAAATATTGCTGAAACTGATAAGTCCTTTGAATTACAGTGGATGGACAAAAATATGGAAACACCTTGTGAAATGCATGTTTGAAAAGAAAGATTGATTTTAATGAAATATGTAGGTGGCGCTGGCGTTTTTGACTACTGATGCCACCTATACAACTTCGTAAATGTGCTAAACAGTTCAGTTGTTGTCGGAGTACTGTTATATGAGGTTGTCATTGCATTGTGTCAGAGTTAACAGACTTCGAACGTGGGAAAATTGTTGGAGCACGTATGGTAGGTGCTTCTGTAAGCAAGGTAGCCGAGGTGTTTAGTGTTTCAAGAGGTACTGTATCGAAGATTTATTCCGTATATTTGAAAAGCGGAAAAACATCATCTGCTAAATCACAGCGCGGACGAAAGTGTGCCCTGAGTGATCGTGACAGACGATCATTAAGGGCAATTGTGACGAAAAATAAGAAGACCACAGCTGCAAAAGTTACTGTTGAAATGAATGTTGCGTTACCGAACCCTGTGAGTACCAAAACAATTAGAAGAGAGCTTCATAAACAGGGAATTGCTGGCCGTGCTGCAATTGAGAAGCCACTCATCAGTGATGCTAATGCCCTTAACAGGAAAAGGTGGTGTTTCAGTCATAAAGCGTGGACTATATAGCAGTGGAAGCGAGTAATATGGTCTGACGAGTCTTCTTTCACATTGTTTCCCACTTCTGGCCTAGTTTACGTCTGGAGAACGCCATCTCAAGCCTATAATACAGACTGCTTGTTGCCAAAAGTGAAACATGGCGGGGGTTCTGTTATGGTTTGGGCAGCCATATCGTGGTTCTCTGCTAGCCCCATAACTGTGTCAGGGCACATGACTGCCAAGACTTATGTGAACATTTTGGCCGATCAAGTTCATCCCATGGTACAAACTTTGTTCCCCGATGGTGATGGTGTCTTCGAAGACGACAAAGCCCCTGTTCACACAGCTCACATTGTCCAGGACTGGTTTTCTGAGCACGAGGATGAGTTGTCCCATTTCCCCTGGCTACCACAGTCACCAGACCTGAATATTATCGAACCTTTGTGGTCTACATTGGAACGGAAAGTGTGTTCTCGTTATCCACCGCCAACATCGTTATCTGAACTTGCCACCGTTTTGCAGGAAAAATGATATAATATTCCGTTGGCAAACATACAGGAACTGTATTTATCCATTCCGAGAAGACTGCAAGCTGTTTTGGATGCCAACGGGTTTCCTACACCATATTAAGCAAAGAAACATGTTTTTTTAAAGGTGTTTCCATATTTTTGTCCAACCCCTGTATATACTACAGTGCAAAGAGGGATGAAATATGTGACTAAATATGATAAATCAGATTACAATAACATTAAACAAATAACATGAAAAACTGAAAAAAGAAATTTTATTTGAAATTATTTTTTAACTCATGGAAAGACAGACAGTATTTCCAACTTATTGAATTCAATTATATTTTACCTTCGTCAAACCAATATTGGTAAGAGAGTTGTATTTAAAATCGGTGCTAAGCTAAAGCTGCTTTCTTGCCTAGTTTTATACTATTGAAAATACCGGTAATTGTCAAAGTTATTCATACTCAATATGTGTAAGATTATTAATGAGCTGCCAAACCGCAGTTAACCATCTAATATACTACATTCAACGTTATTATTTTTCTTTTTGAATGTCAGGTTTTCATTATTTCTGCCCATATATCTGTAACAGGACATAAAGATTGAGTTAATGTAGAATAGAAAATTAACTTGCAAGTTAGCACCTTTACCTTAGTGGCAGTACTTCATTCTCTAGAAAAAACAGGTACTTTTCCGTTTTGCCGGCGCAAATCTCGTCAAGCAGACTTCATTGGCGACAGACAACATACAGTATACACATAAAAAATATTTAAACAATGTTAGTTTTAAGAATTCTTTTTTTAAAGGCATAAACATTTTAATATCGCTTAAAATTTTATAAAAAACCGATAAATAAAGACAATAAATTTGTAAAAAGACATTAATTTAAGAATTTACTACGCTTTCATGGTTCAACATCCTGATTCGCCGGTTCATATCACGTGACCTCAAGCGATCTCATCTCACGTAAACTACTCTCTACAAAAATCTAATGCTCTCAGTAATTATCTACATTAATTTCAAGTTAAATCTTAATTTGGAACACAAGTTTAAATGCAAGAAATATTTCAATTCGTACGAATAGCTTACTCAGAAATTATGTAAAACTGCAGTACTTTACTTCGCTAATGCATTCTCATTAGAATTGATGAATTTAACTCTTGACTTTACCTTTTCTATATTTTCGGCTTCGGGTAAGCGCTGTGATTGCATCCTAATTGACTTAATTACCGAAAATGGCCTTGGACATAAAACTGAACTATCTGATAAAAATTCTATGTAATTATATGTCAGTATTGAAAGAAACAATCAATCTGATAAGAAAAAGCTGCGACTTGTTTTGAAAATGAGGCGTAAAAGGTTACCAGCGAGAATATTCCGTTTGGCATCGGTTGCACCATTATTAGCGACTTTATCGCTTGCGCCGGCAAAACGGAAAAGTACCAAAAAACATTTTAAATTATTATACTTAAACAAAAAATTAATATTTGTTACAGCAAAACATCATTAACACAATAAACCAGAGTTGAATGCAAATCTAGTTTAACTCCATTCTTGAAAACTAGTTTATTACTTTCAATTTAATTTAAAAATAATAAAAAATAAGGTACGTATTATGATGACTACCTAGATATCTCGCCTAAACTGGCAATCCTTGTAGGTTATACAGGTTAACCCTAACATAGGTTATAGAGGGCACTAAGATAGAGAGTATTAATCCCACACTAGGGACTCTAACATTTGGTAGGAACAGTTTGAAAAGTGAAACACATATTTATAGTGAACCAATGCAAAACAAAAACAATAGTTCTTTAGGGACAAAGCCCCTTTGGACTAATAAATACGAGTAAATTAACAGCTTTTAGCTATTTTTTTCTTCTTGTAAAAAATAGACATACAGAATATTTTTAGAAAATAACAGTACTTTAAGCATGCATTTTTCACATATTTAACACAATAATTCATTCTAGCTCTGTTGCAATACTGGCAAAGGTACTCCTCTGTTATTAGGACGGGATTCAGAAATGTACAATGAAACCTCGAGATACGAGGAAAGTATGAGCAAAATACGAGCATTAATTCGAGTAACGAGCAATGAGCCAGGCTGTTGGTACGGGTGGCGCCATTTCCCTATACGGCTCAACTCGGGAAATCCCCTCGACAGATCACTCAATGTTCTTTTATATACGTGTTTGTGCACTTGTAAGTTAATTGTTTTGACATTTAACATGAAAATAATTATTTCCAGATGCCTCCAAGAAGATTGTTGCCTCAGATAGTGCTGCAAAGAAAAATAAGGAGGCTATGGCCGTCGATATCAAGAAAGAAATCATAGATAAACATAAGCATGGTGACGGAATTGGCGAAGACTTGCGGCCATTCAACATCGAAAATCTATACTATTCTGAAGAAGCAGGAAGAAATTAAGAAACCTGATGTAGCCAAAGGAATTATCGTTTCTTCCAAGTACCATAAAAGTACTCCTAGATGTTGAAAAGCTGTTGTTGGTGTGGATTAATGAGAAGGAGTTAAAATGTTGGTAACAAAGTTAAACTATTGTTATATTATTATCCAGTGTTATTTATTAGGAAAAATTGACTTGATATTAAAATGTTGATATTTTTTGGGGTGTGGAACGGGTTAACTGAATTTCCATTATTTTCAATGGGGAAGCTTGTTTCTAGATACGAGAAATTCGCTATACCAGTTGAATGCTGGAACGAATTAAAACTCGTATCTCAGGGTTCCACTGTAGATATGTAAGCATGTGTATATGCATGTATGCGCATATATGTGTAAAGTATACACATACATACATAAAGAATATACACATGCACACACGAGCACCTACATTTAAAAATGCATGCATATAAACACACATTTCTGAATCTGGTCCTGATAACAGAAGAATACCTACATGAATCATAGGATTTACATTAATCAGTTTTATTAGAATTCGTAAATGCAGAGGATTTGCATTAATCAGTTTTATTAGAATTTTTAAATGCAGAGGATTTACATTAATCAGTTTTATTAGAATTCTTAAATGAAATCTTCGCTATCCGAAAATTCAGTTTCATTTCCAGCTGAAACTGTATCAGGACAATCTCATTTATATTATTTCCCTCTAACAACTGAACATTTTGAAAACCTTTTCTATTCCATGGAAAACTAATGCTAAATTAAACATACATTTTCTAAATCTGAAAATTTTAAGTTAGCTTAGAAACTGTAATCATTCTTAAAAAAGTTTGATTTATGCAGATGTTAGATCAATAAAATTACTTTCCTGTGAAAAAGTAATATGGCATTGAACAACACGATTTTACACATCAAGATATACTAAGTGAAAATTCCTGAAATGTTTTATTTCTTGGTATCTCTGCAAGAATTGTATAAATAAGACTACCTCCCTTTTTTAAAAAAAAATGTTTAGTAAATACTATGACGAAAATTGGTTACATTATTTACAGTTCATAATTAATAGAAAATAAATCATTTCTTAGCTTATCAGAATTTATTTTTATCACATTCATAAACAGTACTAATTTAAACAAACATACCATTATGATTTCAATAACTATGAAATAGAAAATCCAAATCTGCATCTTTGATGGTCTAGTAGATTGGACGTCTCGTTTACTACAATTCAGCAGGGTGCTGACTCCCCAGACTGTAATATATATATAATTAATTTACAAGGGAAAAAACAACAAAAATATAAACAATTTCTTGGTTTTATATAAGCATTTCTGCACATTTACAAATTTTAATTTTTTTAACTATCTAGTTATATCAAAATACATGATTTGGTAAAATATAATTCAAATAATTTAAGGTATTTTAGATCAAATACTAATTTTTTCATGCAAGTCTAATAATCAACATAACTATCAAGTTTTGACTTCGAAAATTATGTTTAGAGAAACTTGAAGCTGCAGTAAATAGTAATAAATTTATTCAAAACTGAAAGTAAAGAATTCTTACTTTATTTTCTTTCTTTAACTATGGCAGATCTTTTAAAACAACAAAATCAAACAAACAAAAAAGAAATGCATTCATGAAAGGACTTAGGACTTATTTATTATTCATGAAAGGATATATTTCAGTAATTACAAGTGCATAAAAATTCAGTATATATATAAAAAAAAAATGAACACAGATTTGGAACAAAGTACCTGTGTTTCTATGGCATAAAATTACCTTTTTTAATAGCACAATATCTTTGAGTTAAAGATTATATATTAAAGCAAATTTATAAAACTAAATTCAAAAATAAGAAATTAAATTATTTTTAGGGAAAACACTAAGCAAATAAAAAATTTTGAATTTCATAAATAAATGAAAGTTACATGCTTTATGTTTTGGCATAAGGTAGATAACATTTCCATAACAGATTTCTGAACAATTAGTCATGTTAATATTGCCTTTCTTTTTCCATTAAAAGCTATTTCCTGCTTAATTACAGTATGCTTTAAGATAAATATTAAAACGTTTGAGTAAAAATAATATAACTATAAAAAGGTGAGACACATACAAAAAGGAGTGACACAAACAGTAAGAAACAGACTAGTGCAAAATTTAACAGTACCAAATCCTGAAAATGAATCATTAGGCACGTACACAAAAGAACAACACATGGAAAATCACATTTCCTACACAGACGTTATTTATAAAATTTTATATAGGTGAAGAAAGTACGAGTATTAAACACTGAAAATATAAAATATTCACTTACTTTCTTCAAATAATTAGTAACTTCGATGGATTCAGTCACAAACGCCAATACACGAACAAACAGTATGCTTTGCGACTATACCATTCTTTTCGGCCGCCATTGCTGAGTGCCGACTTCACAAATATCCCGCCACAACCGGAAGTAGAAAGTGTCTGCTTTGCCATTGGTCAGTGAACAAGAATTGCAACGCTTTTTTTTTTTTCTTTATAATTAAACATATTAAGAAAGCCTCTAAATTAGCATATGAAATAAACTTACTTTTGCATTATTTAAATTTATATTCACAGCATCTCTGTATTAAGGTAATAATTAAATTTTTCTACGAAAAATAAAAATGTCTGCGTATGCTCAGTGTATGATCGTAAATCCGGTTAATTTTTAAAAGTTAGCGTAAAATTAACTATGCAAATTTTGAGTTCATTTAACTGGACCCTTGTACTTATTCTGTAGATCTCCATATTAAGAATGTCTTTAACTGTTTCAGGAAAAATATAAAATATAATATAATTATTTATTTACGTTATTTATTAATTTTTTCCTCATATAAAAATTACTAAAATCGCTATATCATTTTTTCCGTACATTAAACAAAAATAAAAAAAAATAGCCTCATATGATTTTTATAACAAAGATTAAAGGAACTGAAATATATGTAAAATATCAGGATTCAGCTTGCAATTTCGTAGATTATTATTATTATTATTATTAAATAAAAATATTAGTATATCTTTGATTATAATTAATGATCCTTTGGTCTACATTAAACTATTGTTCAAGAAGTTAAACGTTTTCGAGCATCTTCTGCTGTATTTATTATTCTATTCCTCGACATGAAAGATTTGCTAGTTTTATTCCAATTTAATTGCCCACATTTGCTAAATAAAATAAGGCGAGTATTATACCAAACTCAGTAAGTACACAAATTTAATATACAGCTTAGTCCAGTTAAATGGGTAATAGGATTTTCATAAAAGAAATTAAATTTTGTAAATTAATGTAAGTGTTGATATGAATAAAAATAACAAATTTGATATAAGAAAATAAATAAGTTATTTTGAAGATGTTTGAATTAAGAAAATATAATTTTTTGTAAAAATGCACGTAAAGATTTAGCTCACATGTTAAAATTTATAGAAAAATTTTAGCCTCGAATATGAATGCCCCTTTTTTCATGTTCTTGGACAAGGAAAACAAAGTGAAATGCCAGAAATACACTAAATATTTTGAATTAATAAACTTCATTTTCAATCTTTTTAGACTTCGTATAATATCCGTAAAAGTGGCGAATGAAATATACCATAAAGGCAGTAGTTTCTTTCAGAACATTCGGATTCGTATAATATGCGTAAAAGTGACGAATAAAATATACCATCATGGCGGTAGTTTTATCAGTACATTCGGATTCGTATAATTTTCGTAAAAATAACGTGTGGAAAATAACGATCAAGAGTCAACAGTAACTTCAGCCTTTTTCATTCGTATAAATTTCGTAAAAGTAACGTGCAAAAAATACCATACCCTTATTTCACCAAAATTATACGTATATTTTTGGAGACGTGCTGCCTGGGTAGTACAGAGAACTGTGAACACTACAATACGTTTAAAATTTATCAAGAGGATTAAAACCTCTGACCTGGTAGGCAACCAGCAACTGCGTAAAACTTCTAAGGTAAGCGGCCTGCTTCGACTAACTCCTTCCTCTCCCTCGCTTGGCAAAAAGCCACAACTTAAATACTTGGCGTTCGCCAGACAAATTTTGCATAAATACTTTAACGCTTATAATTCTGGCCGGAAGTAGAAAATAAGAAGTGATAGTAAAGATTTAAAATGTAATAAACATTAGTAAAACTTAAGATCCTTACAATATATTATATAATATATATTATAAATACTTTTTGTTAATTTTTATCATGTCTTTTAGACATGATAAAAATTAACTCTACCCCCTTTTGTCTTGGAATGTTGTCTCACCCTTTCTAAAAATAGACCATGTATACTAATATACTACTAACGGACTTGAACGCCTGTTCTCAGTATGTAGCTATACAAATTTGAAGGTAAAATAAAATAAAAAAGACATCTTTTTTGGTGAGAAAGGGAGTGAATTTGTATAGGAATATACTAAAAACGGAATTTAAGGCCTGTTTTCAGTATATAGCTATACAAATTGGAAGGTAAAAAAAAATAAAAAAGACATCTTTTTTTTCGGGGGGGAAGGTAGTGAATTTGTATACGAATATACTACAAACGGACTTTAAAGCCTGTTTTCAGCATATAGCTATAAAAATTGGAAGGTAAAAAAATAAAAAAGACATCTTTTTCCTGGGAAATTAAGTGAATTTGTATAGAAATATACTACAAACTGACTTTAATGCTTATTTTCAATATATAGTTATACAAATTGGAAGGTAAAAAAATAAAAAAAATATCTTTTTGGGGGAAATGGAGTGAATTTGAATAGGAATATACTGCAGGAACATCAAGAAAAGAACATCATGGGTCCAAGAATTGAAACTGAAAGTCCAAAAACGAAATGTTAACGACTGGGAAAAAATTTTCAAAGCTCAGAAAAAAAAAAAAAAAAAAAAGAAAGAAATCCTTTTCTTTTTTTTTCTTAATTTGATGTCTTCATTTTGATCTTGTAGAAAGTAAAAAAGTGAAGACATCAAATTAAGAAAGAAAAAAAAAGGATTTTTTTTTCCGATGTGGAAAATTTTTCCAGAGCTCTGAGAATTTTTCCCAGTCGGTTTCTAGAACAACTCGTTAATGTATTTAAACCACTCGCGTTTCAGCTTCAGATCAGTCTGTGCTGTGCACTCAACGTGGGCACTCGCTTCTCACTCTCATGGGAAGAGCTTCTGTGAAGGTATGTGAACATTTCTTTCTTACTCTTTTGTATTTCATAGACTACAAATATTTATTGAGTCACCCATTTTATAGAAATGTATTCTTATTTCCTTTCAATACTTTGAGGTAGGGTAATATTTTCCCCCCATCTACTGTTTTTGTTTCTCAAGGCTAGAAATGTTTTACTCAATAGCTGTTTTTATAGAAAACATGCTAATATTTCTTATACTGCTATATTTTGAGAAATTTTAACAAATGACTTTCAACAAGACAAGATCATGTGATCCACAGCTGGCTAGACCCGTCAGTGTAATCGGATCACGATTGTTCCATCATATACTGATATATTTTGTGAAACTTTAACAAATTCCTTTCAAGAAGCCAAGATCTCGTGATCCACAGCTGGCTAGACCCGTCAGTATAATCGGAACACGATTGTTCCATCATATACTGATATATTTTGTGACACTTTAACAAATTCCTTTTAAGAAGCCAAGATCTCGTGATCCACAGCTGACTCCGTTAGTCAGGAAAAACGGATCACGATTTTATCAATCGTATACTGATATATTTTGTGAAACTTTAACAAATCCCTTTCAACAAGGCAAGATCTCGTGATCCATAGCTGGCTAGAGCAGTCAGGATCAACGGATCACGATGATTCCATCGTATACTGATATATTTTGTGAAACTTTAACAAAACAAGATGTCGTGATCCATAGCTGACTCCATCATTCAGGATTAACGGATCACGGTTGTTCCATCGTATATCGATATATTTTCTGAAATTTCTTTAACAAATGACTTTCAACAAGGCAAGATCTCGTGATCCACAGCTGTCTAGAGCAGTCAGTATAATCGGATCACGATTGTTCCATTGTATACTGATATGTTTTGTGAAACTTCTTTAACAAATGACTTTCAAGAAGGCAAGATCTCGTGATCCACACCTGACTAAACTTGTCGGGATTAACGGATCACGATTGTTCCATTGTATACTGATATATTTCGTGGAACTTTAACAAATTGTTTTCAACAAGGCAAGATCCCGTGATCCACAGCTGACTCCATCAATCAGGATAACGGATCATGATTTTTTTCAATCGTATACTGATATATATTTTGTATATTTTGTGGAACTTTAACAAATCGTTTTCAACAATTCAAGATCCCATGATCCACAGCTGACTCCGTCAGTCAGGATAACGGATCATAATTTTTTTTTCAATCGTATTCTGATATATATTTTGTGAAACTTTAACAAATCCTTTTCAAAAAAGGCAAGATCTTGTGATCCACAGCTGACTCCATCAGTCAGGATAACGGATCACGATGGTTCCATCTTATACTGATATATATTTTGTGAAACGTTAACAAATGACTTTCAAGAAGGTAAGCTCATGTGATTCAATAGAATTGTTCAATCGTATACTGGTATATTCTGATAAAACAACAGAATGATCCAATTTTGAATACGATCCCAATATGTTTTTATAAAATCCATTTCATATTTCGTAAAACGTGAACGAATGACTTTCAAGCTGGCTGCATGGGTGTTTTTTTCGTGGTTTTTCCCCATGTGTAACGTGAACACGAGCCAGTTTCCCTTCCAAAGTCCTCCACGAAGGCATTTCTCAAGACAAATAGCCCTCAAATGCTTTGCCGTCATCCGAATCGAAATCGACTTGACCTTTCTCAAATTTCGACGGTGTCATTTGAAATCCATTGAACTAACCCATCAAGACCAGTATGAAACGAAACACACACAAAATGCAGTGGCCACTTTCCCGAATAACGAAACGGGGGGAGTCCACAGCCCAGACTGAACCAAAGTGAAACAAGAAATGCTTCCATAGAAAGTTCAGTCTGAAAAAATAGATGGATGTCTCATCGATCGAGTCGGCTGTTGGAAAAAACATGTCTGACAGCTGAAAACAATCTCCGCACACTTTCACAAACCCTCTTTCCAGGAGGAAGAAGCGTGTATTCAGCTCCAGTGCACAGCACAGACTGGTTTAAACCCGAAACTCGAGTGGTTTAAATAGATGAGTACCCTCTATAGAAATAATTGGAATATATCTGTTTTGTGAATCAAGCCGACTGGGAAAAAATTCTCAGAGCTCAGAAAAAAATTCTGAGTTGTGAAAAAAAAAAAAAGAAAAACTTCTGGTTAATTTTTATCATGTCTTCTAGACATGATAAAAATTAACTCCCTTCCCTTTTTGTCTGGGAATGTTGTCTCACTCTTTCTAAAAATAGACCATGACTCATTCTTGTGGAATTCTGTTGGGCTTTTACTTTCGATTGGGTTTTGACTTTGTTTCAATTCCCCAGTTATTTATAAAAGCATTCTGCGTTTCAGTTCAGATCCGTGTGGGCTGTGGAGGAGGCAACACGTCTCTCTCTTTACCAATCCCATGATATTCTTTAAGAATTTCTGAGCCATTTGTCAAAGAAGGGCATTCCAATTGAAGAATTTATGAATTTGTGAACATGTCACCCATGGATGATTGAGGGAAAATCTAAAATCTTGGGAGGGGATACTGGAAAGCCCTGCTTTGAAAGTAATTCTGAGTTCTAGCATGGGACATTTTTTAGATCAATAAACTATTTTTCTAGTCTCATATTCTCTTGTGACTAGGGTTCCAGATTTGGGTAGAGAGAGACATGTTGCCTCATCAACAGCCCGCACTGTTCTGAACAGAAACGTGGAATGCTTTTATAGAAAAGTGAAGAGTTGAAAGTGAAAGTCGAAAAACGAAATGGGATCAGCTGGGAAAAATTTCTCAGAGCTCAGAAAAAAAATTCTGAGTAGTGGAGGAAAAAAAAGAAAGAAAAATTCTATAATATATATTATAAATACTTTTTGTTAATTTTTATCATGTCTTCTAGACATGATAAAAATTAACTCACCCCCTTTTTGTCTGGGAATGTTGTCTCCCACTTTCTAAAAATAAACCATGACTCATCCTTTCTAAAGAATAGAATTCCAAGAAAAGTTTGGGTTCTGGTCTATTCTTAGAAACGGTGAGACAACATTCCCAGACAAAAGGGGGATTTTTTATCATGTCTTCTAGACATGATAAAAATCAAGAAAAAGTTTTTTTTTCCACATCTCAGAATTCTTTCTTAGCTCTGAAAATATTTTCCCAGCCGATCTCATTTCGTTTTTCGACTTTCACTTTCAACTCTTCTCTTTTCTATAAAGGTATTTCGAGTTTCTGTTCAGAACACTGTGGGCTGTTGAAAAGGCAATACGCCTCCCTCTCTACCCTAATCGGGAATCCATGATGTTCTTAAGAAGAATTATTTGAGAATCTCTTAACCTTTCTGAACTTTAGACGTGCTAGCTGGATGTTTCTTCATTTCTTTTTCAAGTATGGGTTCAAAGGGTTCTTTTAAATAGTTGCAAGTAAAACCTTGTATCATTTTCTGTTGATCATGAATCTATTAAAAAATTTCAAAGCC
The DNA here is from genome assembly GCF_044657685.1 of Stegodyphus dumicola. Lineage (NCBI taxonomy): Eukaryota > Metazoa > Arthropoda > Arachnida > Araneae > Eresidae > Stegodyphus > Stegodyphus dumicola. The sequence continues at coordinate 74,994,036 of NC_140771.1, forward strand.
TAGTTTTAGGGCTACCTATACCCGACATGATTCATATGTTTTACTCTACGTTTTAGATGAGACCCTTTCTTAAAAACATGAATTTCCTATTGAAAGTTCAAATGAGTTTCCGAAAGCATGATCCTTTTAAAAAAACATGTGTGTTTGTGTAGGTGTGGTGGGACGGTTAGATTTCTTTCTTACGAGATAATCATCTCCACGAGATGTGTTTTGGATATCTTCTCCACCCTCTCGTGGTCGTTGAAATCTCGTGATGGCTCAAGAGAAAAGGGGTCGTTTATTTTGAATCACAACCACGTTATTTTTTTGGATATCTCCTCCAACGACTCGCGGAACTCTTTTCCCTGAAAAAAGGTATGTTTAGAAGCGCACGCCCTCTGAAGCGAAGCTCGGAATACTTTGACAAATCCTGTCGAGTGGATTCTGCAACCATTTTTAAAGGACCTCAGAGAAACACCCATGAAGACGATACCAACGTGTCGTTTTTCAGAAAGCATGAAGGTGGCTCATGGGGAGAGATGAGATGGTAAAATAGTTTTTTTTCTTAGAAATTTCCAAAAATAGAGAGTAGTAAGACACAGTCTCTTTTTTCGAAACTGAGTAGGAGGGTCATTTTGAGATGAGCTGGAAAATATTTTCTGAGAGATTTGAAAAAAAAATTTAAAAATATATGTTTTATATATGTTATAAATACTTTTTGTTCATTTTTATCATGTCTTCAGACATCATAAAAATGAACGACATCTCTCTTTTTTCTCTGTAACCTCTCTCAACCTATCTCGTCCTGTTTCTCAAGTAACATTTCTTTCCTGAAAAACTAATTTCTTTAGAAACCTAACACAACTCCTTTCCTGAAAAGCTAATTTCTTTAGACACCTAAGACAGCAGGTAGAGACATCATTCGAACCAAAAAGAGAGTAGAGATCCTTTTGAATAATGTCGAATAGACAAAACACGGCTAGCCATTTCCGTTCTATGCTTTTTTCCTAGGGACGATCCACGAAGGGTCCTGTTTTGTTTAGGACCCGTGGTTCACCCATGAATTAAACACGTAGGCTCGAAACTTTCTAACATCTCAACCTCCACGGTGCAGTTTGAAAGGAAGGTGACCCACCCATCATCCCAGCTATGAAATGAAACGTCAAAACAGTGCACACGTTCTAGAATAAGAACCCTTGTAGCCATTCGGGGGCTCTACAGCACAGACTCAACAGAAACAAAACGATAAAAACTTTCATAGATCACAGAGAGTGGATGCTTAAAAATAAGGCGATGTCTCGTCGATCAAATCAGCTGGAAATAAATGTCTAAGAGCTGCGTAGAATGGATGGCCTACCTTCACAAAAGCTCTTTCTAAGAGGGAAAAGTGTGTATCCAAGCAGAATACACAGCAGAGACTGATGTTAAGTCGAAACTCGAGTGATTTCAATACACAAGTATGAATTCGTTCTAATAACCCTCTAGATAGGTCTCATTTGACTCATCGAGTCGAGGGGGGGGAAATATTTCTATGACGTGTTGCCTTTCCAACAGCCCACACTGTTCTGAACAGAAACGTAGAATGCTTTTATAGAAAAGAGAAGAATTGAAAGTGAAAAAACGAAATCGGATTGGCTGGGAAAAATTTCTGACAGCCGAGAAAAAAATTCTGAGTCAGAAAAAAAGAAAAAAATATATAATATATATATTATATAATATATATTATAAATACTTTTTGTTAATTTTTATCAAGTCTTCTAGATATGATAAAAATTAACTACCCCCTTTTGTCTGGGAATGTTGTCTCACCGTTTCTAAAAATAGACCATGACTCATTCTTGGAATTATGTTTTACAAAGGATGAGTCATGGTCTCTGGGTTTCTCCATTCCGAAGTAAACAAAGTAAAGACATCAAATTAATAGAAAAAAAGAGAGGGAGAATTTTTTCCCCAGTCCACTCGATGATCCAAACAAGATATATATATTCCAATAGATGCTAGCAGGAAGTCATACTTATGTATTAAACCACTCGAGTTTCGACTTCACATCACTCTGTACTGTGTATTCTACCTTGATACCAGCCTGACCTTGTAGAAAGTAAAAACGTGAAGACATCAAATGAAAGGAAGGGTTATTATTATTATTTTTTTTTCTGACACAGAATTCTTTCTCGGCTCAGAAATTTTCCCAGCCGATCCGAATTCTTTTTTTTACTTTCACTTTCAATTCTTCTCTTTTCTATAAAAGCATTCTACGTTTATGTTCAGAACAGTGTGGGCTGTTGGAAAGGGAACACGTCATAGAAATATTTTCCCCCCTCTACTCGATGAGTCAAATGAGACCTATCTAAAGGGTTATTAGAACGAATTCATACTTGTGTATTGAAATCACTCGAGTTTCGACTTAACATCAGTCTGTGCTGTGTATTCTGCTTGGATACACACTTTTCCCTCCTAGAAAGAGCTTTTGTGAAGGTAGGCCATCCATTCTTCCCAGCTCTTAGACATTTATTTCCAGCTGATTTGATCGACGAGACATCACCTTATTTTTAATCATCCACTCTCTGTGATCTATGAAAGTTTTTATCGTTTTGTTTCTGTTGAGTCTGTGCTGTAGAGCCCCCAAATGGCTACAAGGGTTCTTATTCTAGAACTTGTGCACTGTTTTGACGTTTCATTTCATAGCTGGGATAATGGGTGGGTCACCATCTTTTCAAACTGCACCGTGGAGGTTGAGATGTTAGAAAGTTTCGAGCCTACGTGTTTAATTCATGGGTGAACCACGGGTCGTGAACAAAACAGGACCCTTCGTGGATCGTCCCTAGGAAAAAAGCATAGAACGAAAATGGCTAGCCGTGTTTTGTCTATTCGACATTATTCAAAAGGATCTCTACTCCCTTTTTGTTCGAAGGATGTCTCTACCTGCTGTCTTAGGTGTCTGAAGAAATTAGGTTTTCAGCAAAGGAATGTTACTTGAGAAACAGGACGAGATAGGTTGAGAGAGGTTTCAAAGAAAAAAGAGAGATGTCGTTCATTTTTATCATGTCTGAAGACATGATAAAAATGAACAAAAAGTATTTATAATATATATTATATAATATATATATTATATATATTTTAAAAAATTTTTTCAAATCTCTCAGAAAATATTTTCCAGCTCATCTCAAAATGAACCTTCTACTGAGGTTCGAAAAAAGAGACTGTGATTTACTAATTTCTATTTTTTCAAATTTCTAAGAAAAAAACTATTTTACCACCTCATCTCTCACCATGAGCCACGTTCATGCTTTCTGAAAAACGACACGTTGGTATCGTCTTCATGGGTGTTTCTCTGAGGTCCTTTAAAAATGGTTGCAGAATCCACTCGACAGGATTTGTCAAAGTATTCCGAGCTTCGCTTCAGAGGGCGTGCGCTTCTAAACATACCTTTTTTCAGGGAAAAGAGTTCCGCGAGTCGTTGGAGGAGATATCCAAAAAAATAACGTGGTTGTGATTCAAAATAAACGACCCCTTTTCTCTTGAGCCATCACGAGATTTCAACGACCACGAGAGGGTGGAGAAGATATCCAAAACACATCTCGTGGAGATGATTATCTCGTAAGAAAGAAATCTAACCGTCCCACCACACCTACACAAACACACATGTTTTTTTAAAAGGATCATGCTTTCGGAAACTCATTTGAACTTTCAATAGGAAATTCATGTTTTTAAGAAAGGGTCTCATCTAAAACGTAGAGTAAAACATATGAATCATGTCGGGTATAGGTAGCCCTAAAACTAGGCTTTGAAATTTTTTAATAGATTCATGATCAACAGAAAATGATACAAGGTTTTACTTGCAACTATTTAAAAGAACCCTTTGAACCCATACTTGAAAAAGAAATGAAGAAACATCCAGCTAGCACGTCTAAAGTTCAGAAAGGTTAAGAGATTCTCAAATAATTCTTCTTAAGAACATCATGGATTCCCGATTAGGGTAGAGAGGGAGGCGTATTGCCTTTTCAACAGCCCACAGTGTTCTGAACAGAAACTCGAAATACCTTTATAGAAAAGAGAAGAGTTGAAAGTGAAAGTCGAAAAACGAAATGAGATCGGCTGGGAAAATATTTTCAGAGCTAAGAAAGAATTCTGAGATGTGGAAAAAAAAACTTTTTCTTGATTTTTATCATGTCTAGAAGACATGATAAAAAATCCCCCTTTTGTCTGGGAATGTTGTCTCACCGTTTCTAAGAATAGACCAGAACCCAAACTTTTCTTGGAATTCTATTCTTTAGAAAGGATGAGTCATGGTTTATTTTTAGAAAGTGGGAGACAACATTCCCAGACAAAAAGGGGGTGAGTTAATTTTTATCATGTCTAGAAGACATGATAAAAATTAACAAAAAGTATTTATAATATATATTATAGAATTTTTCTTTCTTTTTTTTCCTCCACTACTCAGAATTTTTTTTCTGAGCTCTGAGAAATTTTTCCCAGCTGATCCCATTTCGTTTTTCGACTTTCACTTTCAACTCTTTTTTCTATAAAAGCATTCCACGTTTCTGTTCAGAACAGTGCGGGCTGTTGATGAGGCAACATGTCTCTCTCTACCCAAATCTGGAACCCTAGTCACAAGAGAATATGAGACTAGAAAAATAGTTCATTGATCTAAAAAATGTCCCATGCTAGAACTCAGAATTACTTTCAAAGCAGGGCTCTCCAGTATCCACTCCCAAGATTTTAGATTTGCCCTCAATCATCCATGGGTGACATGTTCCCAAATTCATAAATTCTTCAATTGGAATCCCCTTCTTTGACAAATGGCTCAGAAATTCTTAAAGAATATCTTGGGATTGGTAAAGAGAGAGACGTGTTGCCTCTTCCACAGCCCACACGGATCTGAATTGAAACGCGGAATGCTTTTATAGATAACTGGGGATTGAAACAAAGTCAAAACCCAATCGAAAGTAAAAGCCCAACAGAATGAGTCATGGTCTATTTTTAGAAAGAGTGAGACAACATTCCCAGACAAAAAGGGAAGGGAGTTAATTTTTATCATGTCTAGAAGACATGTCTAGAAGACATGATAAAAATTAACCAGAAGTTTTTCTTTTTTTTTTTTCACAACTCAGAATTTTTTTCTGAGCTCTGAGAATTTTTTCCCAGTCGGCTTGATTCACAAAACCAGATATATTCCAATTATTTCTATAGAGGGTACTCATCTATTTAAACCACTCGAGGTTCGGGTTTAAACCAGTCTGTGCTGTGCACTGGAGCTGAATACACGCTTCTTCCTCCTGGAAAGAGGGTTTGTGAAAGTGTGCGGAGATTGTTTTCAGCTGTCAGACATTTTTTTTCCAACAGCCGACTCGATCGATGAGACATCCATCTATTTTTTCAGACTGAACTTTCTATGGAAGCATTTCTTGTTTCACTTTGGTTCAGTCTGGGCTGTGGACTCCCCCCGTTTCGTTATTCGGGAAAGTGGCCACTGCATTTTGTGTGTGTTTCGTTTCATACTGGTCTTGATGGGTTAGTTCAATGGATTTCAAATGACACCGTCGAAATTTGAGAAAGGTCAAGTCGATTTCGATTCGGATGACGGCAAAGCATTTGAGGGCTATTTGTCTTGAGAAATGCCTTCGTGGAGGACTTTGGAAGGGAAACTGGCTCGTGTTCACGTTACACATGGGGAAAAACCACGAAAAAAACACCCATGCAGCCAGCTTGAAAGTCATTCGTTTACGTTTTACGAAATATGAAATGGATTTTATAAAAACATATTGGGATCGTACTCAAAATTGGATCATTCTGTTGTTTTATCAGAATATACCAGTATACGATTGAACAATTCTATTGAATCACATGAGCTTACCTTCTTGAAAGTCATTTGTTAACGTTTCACAAAATATATATCAGTATAAGATGGAACCATCGTGATCCGTTATCCTGACTGATGGAGTCAGCTGTGGATCACAAGATCTTGCCTTTTTTGAAAAGGATTTGTTAAAGTTTCACAAAATATATATCAGAATACGATTGAAAAAAAAATTATGATCCGTTATCCTGACTGACGGAGTCAGCTGTGGATCATGGGATCTTGAATTGTTGAAAACGATTTGTTAAAGTTCCACAAAATATATCAGTATACAATGGAACTATCGTGATCCGTTAATCTTGACAGGTCTAGTCAGCTGTGGATCACGAGATCTTGCCTTCTTGAAAGTCATTTGTTAAAGAAGTTTCATAAAATGTATCAGTATACAATGGAACAATCGTGATCCGTTAATACTGACTGATTGAGTCAGCTGTGGATCTCGAGATCTTGCCTCCTTGAAAGTCATTTGTTAAAATTTCACAAAATGTATCAGTATACGAGGGAACACTCGTGATCCGATTATACTGACTGTTCTAGCCAGCTGTGGATCACGAGATCTTGCCTTGTTGAAAGTCATTTGTTAAAGAAATTTCAGAAAATATATCAATATACGATGGAACAGTCGTGATCCGTTAATCCTGACTGATGGAGTCAGCTATGGATCACGACATCTTGCCTTGTTAAAGTTTCACAAAATATATCAGTATACGATGGAACAATCGTGATCCGTTAATCCTGACTGCTCTAGCCAGCTATGGATCACGAGATCTTGCCTTGTTGAAAGGGATTTGTTAAAGTTTCACAATATATATCAGTATACGATTGATAAAATCGTGATCCGTTTTTCCTGACTAACGGAGTCAGCTGTGGATCACGAGATCTTGGCTTCTTGAAAGGAATTTGTTAAAGTTTCACAAAATATATCAGTATATGATGGAACAATCGTGATCCGATTATACTGACGGGTCTAGCCAGCTGTGGATCACGAGATCTTGGCTTCTTGAAAGGAATTTGTTAAAGTTTCACAAAATATATCAGTATATGATGGAACAATCGTGATCCGATTACACTGACGAGTCTAGCCAGCTGTGGATCACATGATCTTCCCTTGTTGAAAGTCATTTGTTAAAATTTCACAAAATATAGCCGTATACGAAATAATAGCGTGTTTTCTATAAAAACAGCTATTGAGTAAAACATTTCTAGCCTTGAAAAACAAAAACAGTAGATGGGGGGAAAATATTACCCTACCTCAAAGTATTGAAAGGAAATAAGAATACATTTCTATAAAATGGGTGACCCAATAAATATTTGTAGTCTATGAAATACAAAAGAGTAAGAAAAAAATGTTCACATACCTTCACAGAAGCTCTTCCCAGGAGAGCGAGAAGCGTGTATCCATGTTGAGGGCACAGCACAGACTGATCTGAAGCTGAAACGCGAGTGGTTTAAATACATTAACGAGTTGTTTCTAGAAACCGACTGGGAAAAATTCTCAGAGCTCTGGAAAAATTTTCCACATCGGAAAAAAAAATCCTTTTTTTTCTTTCTTAATTTAATGTCTTCACTTTTTTACTTTCTACAAGGTCAAAAGAATGAAGATATCAAATTAAGAAAGAAAAAGGAAAGGATTTTTTTTTTTTTTTCTGAGCTTGAAAATTTTTTCCCAGTCGTTAACATTTCGTCTTTGGACATTCAATTTCAATTCTTGGACCCATGATGTTCTTTTCTTGATGTTCTTGTAGAATATTCCTATTCAAATTCACTCCTTTTCCCCCAAAAAGATATCTTTTTTTTATTTTTTTACCTTCCAATTTGTATAGCTATATACTGAAAATAGGCATTAAAGTCAGTTTGTAGTATATTCCTATACAAATTCACTTAATTTCCCAGCAAAAAGATGTCTTTTTTATTTTTTTAGCTTCCAATTTGTATAGCTATATGCTGAAAACAGGCTTTAAAGTCCGTTTGTAGTATATTCCTATACAAATTCCCTGCCTCCCCCCCGAAAAAAAAGATGTCTTTTTATATTTTTTTTACCTTCCAATTTGTATACTGAAAACAAGCCTTAAATTCCGTATGTAGTATATTCCTATACAAATTCACTCCCTTTCCCCGAAAAAAAATGTCTTTTTTATTTTATTTTACCTTCAAATTTGTATAGCTACATACTGAGAACAGGCGTTCAAGTCCGTTTGTAGTATATTAGTATACATGGTCTATTTTTAGAAAGGGTGAGACAACATTCCAAGACAAAAGGGGGTAGAGTTAATTTTATCATGTCTAGAAGACATGATAAAAATTAACAAAAAGTATTTATAATATATATTATATAATATATATATTATATAATATATATATTATATAATATATAATTTTTTTTCTTTTTTTTTATCCACGACTCAGAATTTTTTTTCTGAGCTCTGAGAATTTTTTTCCCAGTCGACAGCCAACAGAAATGTTTCCAGCCAACGCGATTTACTTTCACTTTCAATTCTTTTCTATATAAGAATTCCAAGTTTTCTGTTCAGAACCGTACGGGCTGTCCAAGGTGCAACATACTTTTTTTCTCTCTCTCTCTACCTCCTCTAGACCTCGGATGTTCTTTCTCAAGAAGAGGAATTCTTTTAGTCAATCGCGAGGGAGGAAGATGAATTTCATCCTGTGGGTCTTTGAAAACAACACACAGAAATAGTATTCAATACCCACAATCCTCTTTTCACGGAACTCTGTAAGGGAAGCTGGGTGCACTGGATGCTGGAAGGCCACTCCTTTCGTGATTTGTGAGTCGGTAAAAAGGGATTGAATGCGATATCCCTTCCGACAGCACCATAGCCTAGCGGTCGAATAGTTCCATGAGAAAATATCGCTTTAATCTTTTCAACAACATTATTGAGGATACTTTTCTTGTAAAAAAAGAAAAAAAGGTATTGTTTTCTTTCATCTAGGGAACAATCATACCTTGGATGTTTAGATGAAGATCCGTTTAAGAAAAAAAGATTAGCCCCATCGCACAACATCATCATGGGTTCTCAATCTTATCCCAACAGCCCTGTGATCATTGTTTTTTCAAAAGTCAGACCAAAGTATTCCTCTTAAAACATTTTCTGTTCTTCCTGGGTCTGGGATTGCGTACCGAGAATGTATTTTCCACAATCCCCACGAATTAGAACAGAAATATATTACAATCATTACGCCATCGTGGTTTTCGAAAGCCAAAACAATTCCTCATGAAACAACATCTTTTCTTCCAGTTTGTGGGATGAGGTAGAGATGTTGCATCGTCAACAACGCACACTGATCTGAACAGAAATGTGGAATGTTTTTATAGATATAAGAAATGAACTGAAAGTGAAAGTAAAAATGAAATCGTATTGGCTGGAAATATTTCTTGGCTGTCGAATGAGAAAAAATTTCCAGAGCTAGAAAAAAAAAATTGAGCTAAAAAAAAAATCTTCCTTTTTTTCGATTAATTTGATGTCTTCACTTTGTTTACTTTGGAATGAAGAAACCCAAAGACCATGACTCATCCTTTCTAAAACATAGAATTCCTAGAATGAGTCATGGTCTATTTTTAGAAACAGTGAGACAACATTCCCAGACAAAAGGGGGGTAGGGTTAATTTTTATCATGTCTAGAAGACATGATAAAAATTAACAAAAAGTGTTTTTTTTTTTTTTTACATCTCAGAATTTTTTTCTGAGCTCTGAGAATTTTTTCCCAGTCGGCAACCAAGTGAAAATTTTAAAGCCAAGACGATTTGGCTTTTACTTTCACTTTCAACTCTTTTCTATAAAAGTATTCCACTTTTTCTATTCAGAACCGTGCGGGCTGTCCAAGGTGTAACATGCTTTTTCTCTCTCTACCTCATCTGGACCCAGGACCACCCTTCTAGAAAGAACTTCTGTGAACACAAGTTTCTTACCACTTTTTAATGTCTCACAGAATAGAAATCATTCCTCCGTTTAGGGTTTGAGTGGACTGGGAAACATTTTCTTAGAGCTCAGGGAAAAAAAGCCTCTCTCCATGACAGCTAACACGCTTGAGCTTTAAAAATGTAGGAAAGAATTTATTTTTAATCCATTTCAGCGATTGAGTGGGCTGGGAAACATTTTCTTAGAGCTCAGGGAATGTGTGTCCAGGTTGAATGTACAGCACACACGGATGGGAAGTTGAAAATCGAGTGGCTTAAATTAATATACGAAATTTGGGTCATCGAGCTGACTAGGAAAAATTCTCAGAGCTCTGGAAATAATTCTGAGTTCAAGCATTGGACATGAGAACAGAAATATATTACAATCATCATGTCATCATTGTTTTCGAAAGCCAAACGAATTCCTCATGAAAGAACATCTTTTCTTCCTAGTTGTGGGATGGAGTAGAGATGTTGCATCTTGAACAACCCACACTGATCTGAACAGAAACATGAAATGTTTTTATAGATATAAGAAATGAACTGAATATGAAAGTAAAAATGAAATTGTGTTGGCTGGAAATATTTCTTGGCTGTTGAATGGGAAAAATATTTCCAGAGCTGAGAAAAAAATTTTGGAAAAAAAAAACTTCCTTTTTTTCCTATTAAATTGATGTCTTCACTTTGTTTACTTTGGAATAGAGAAACCCAAAGACCATGACTCATGCTTTCTAAAATATATAATTCCAAGAATGAGTCATGGTCTATATTTAGAAACAGTGAGACAACATTCCCAGACATAAGGGGGTATTGTTAATTTTTATCATGTCTTTAAGACATGATTAGCAAAAAATGTTTTTTTTTTTTTTTTTTTTTTTTTTTTTTTTTTTTTTTTAACATTTGAGAATTTTTTTCTGAGGTTTGAAAATTTTTACCAGTCGACAGCCAAGAGAAAATTTTCCACCCAAGACGATTTGGTTTTTACTTTCACTTTCAACTCTTTTCTATAAAAGCATTCCACGTTTTCTGTTCAGAACTGTGCGGGCTATCCAAGGTGCAGCATGCTTTTTCTCTCTCTCTACCTCCTCTAGACCTAAAATGTTTTTTTCTTTCTCAAGAAGTGGAATTCTTTGGGAATACCTTACAATTTCACGAGCTATCTGTTTCTTATATTTCGAGGAGATTTCAATGGAATATTTATAGATGTCACCTATTGCAGATGGCGAAAAAGTACATACTGGATCGCTGGAGACATCTCACCCAGATAGGTCACGTTATATTTTTCCCACACCTAAGTAAACTGGACATGAGCCATCCTTTTGTTTTCTCATCCAACAAAGATAGACACTGAAGCCCTTTTGGGTTTTCACTCTTCGCGAACCGAGACAGGCCGCAGTGACCCTTTGCGTTTTCTCTGAGCGCAATAATGGATCACGTGAGCAGCCATTTTGTTTCCCATCTCACCCAGATAGGTCATGTTGTATTTTGTTTCATACACCTAGCCAATTTTGGACATGAGCCATCCTTTTGTTTTTACCATCGAACCAAGATGGACTCTGGAGACAATTTTGTTTCTCAACGGAAAAGTAAATTTTCTGAATGGGTGCCGGTGTTCGAATACTTTTGTGACCGACTGTACACACACTATCATAAACTACTGCAACGAATTCTTCCGATAGTACAGTAGGACAGTTCATTAATACATAAACTTTCTCAAACACTTACATGGCAGGATATTGAAACTGAGCTGACACTCATTAAGTGTCAGCTCGGTTTCAATATCCTACTTCTCCATTTCTTTCGGCGCCGAAGAATCTGATACTTTTGAGAATCGTGTGTAATGAAAATAATTTTCATTCATCCTTGGAGTCGCTGAATTTTATGCAGTGCAACATATGAGCCAAACTCACTAATTTTTACTCACACTGCCATGTACTCATCACTGAACTCCAAAGCTAACTGATGATAGATGAGATGTTAGTGTGGCGTTTGTAGACGTGGCGTAAGGATCTTAAGTTTTACTAACGTTTATTTTTATTTTAAATCTTTACTATCACTTCTTATTTTCTACTTCAGGCCAGAATTAAAAGCTTTAACTTATTTATACAAATTTGTCTGGCGAACGCCAAGTACTTAAGTTGTGGCTTTTTGCCAAGCGAGAGAGAGGAAGGAGTTAGTCGAAGCAGGCCGCTTACCTTAGCAGTTTTACTCAGTTGCTGGTTGCCTTCCAGGCCAGAGGTTTAATCCTCGTGATAATTTTTAAACGTATTGTAGTGTTAACAGTTCTCTGTACTACATACGGCTTCCTGTTAATATAAGGCCAATCTTCCACGTAGGCCCTTGTTTATTATTCAAAAGTTAAGTTAGAGTTTAGTTAAATATTTTTATATTCTTACGTTCAGACCACAAGTAGTTGGTCTCTGTATTCCGAAGTATGGAAATTATTGTAAAGAGTGAAAAATAAAGGGTTTCGTATACCCTTCCCGTGTATCTTGTCTACTTCCCACATTTATTGAACATAGCTTTAGTAAGCTCCTTGTTCCGAGTCAGGTCCTTGCATGTTCCCGAAGAAGGTAAGACGGAACACTGATCCTGATAGTGGCGCCCAACGAAGAAGAATAACCATGGCCGAGTTTCAAGAAGAACCTGTGCTGCCTGCAGAAGCGGCTCAGAATCCAGAAATGGCAGCTGCCGCCCTGGAAGGATTTGGTTACATCGTCCAGACCTTGCGTGCTTCGATGAAACCAGAAGCAACATTTAATGGAAACTCACCGGTAACCAGTTTTTTGGAAAAATTGGATGACCACTTCATGCTCTACCCCGTGCACGAGTTTCAAAAATTTACCTTAGCTGCCAGCGCTTTGAGGGGCCAAGCGCTTAACTGGTTCAAATGTATAGGCAGAAGTCTCTTGGGTCAAGCAGGAAGTCCCACCTATACTTACGAAAATTTCAAGACTGCCCTAGTAAAAGCCTTCCCTGTCGTAAGGGATCGTGCGAAATTAGAAACGGAACTTTTCAGCATATATCAGCAAAGAATCGAAAATCTCTCAAGCTTTATTTTAAGAAAAATTCCCGTCTTCAAACTCTTGTATGGAAACCGTCCGGATCCTCAGATAATTCAAGTGATTTTGCCGAGGTTACTTCCCCAAGTGCAAGATTTTATAGAATTAAGGAATCCGACTACACTGGAAAAGTTATTTGAGCTAGCAATCCAGTTTGAAAGTAGAAGAACGGCGGACATTTAAAGAAGACGCCAATATCAACAACGAAACCAATTTGGTGCGCCAAGATCACAGCAAAGTCAAGCACACGGCTACGGAAGCAAAGCGAATCAGTGGGCAAGGAAACCCGAGCATTCAAAAACAGCCGGCGAACGTCGACAGTTCAATAGCAATCCAGGAAAAAAGTCTCAAGGCCAGTGGAAAAAGAAGAAAAGCATGGAAATGAAAAATGATTTAAACTAAAACAGATTTCTGCTGACGGGAGGGTGCGGAAATCCGAAGGCCAAGAAAACCCCTCTTCCTTCAAGTTAAATACAGTAATGGGGAAAAATTTGACTCTTCCGAAGATTGAAGTGTTGGTGAATAATATCCCAGCCACCGCACTCCTGGATACAGGCGCGCAGTGTTCCTGTGTGGCAGAAGATTTTTTTAGGAAGTATTTTCGTAAATATCGCATATATAATTCGGATAATACGACAGTGTTAGCTGCGCAAGGAGAAAGATGTAAGTGCATAGGTAAATTACCGCTATACGTCCGTATCAAGGACGAACAAGTAAAGGTTATGTTTTTCATAGTAAAGAATCTGCAAGCACGTATTATCTTAGGAATAGATTTTCTTTCAGAGGCACAAGCAATGCTGGATTTTAATGAAGCGTCCCTTAAGCTGACGATGAAACCAGTTCGAGAAGAAAAGGCTGAACCGCCGATGTTAAACCTCGACCACCTGCCTAATGAAGAGCAACGAAGAATCCGACAAGTGGTAAGTGAATTTGCTTCGTTATTTAGTGATATTCCAGGATTTACTCAAGTTACTAACCATAGTATTGACACCGGAGATTCAATGCCAGTTCGCCACAAAGCATACCGGTATGATAAGAATAAGGAAAAAATTATAGAATGGCACATCAGCGATATGCTACGTAAAAAGATCATAACGCCCATCTCAAGTAGTTATGCTAGCCCGGTGGTTTTATGTAAGAAAAATAATGACTATCCATTGACACATCCAAAAAGGTGGCGATTCGCGATTGACTACCGTAAATTAAACTCCATAACTAAATATCCGGTATATCCGTTACCTATTATTGAAGAAATTCTAAGGAACATAACGTCGACCAAATATATGACGACTTTAGACTTAACGACTGGTTATTTTCAAATAAGGCTTAGGCCTGAGGACGTGCCTAAGACTGCTTTTATAATCAAGTCTGGCACTTATGCATTCCTGCGTATGCCGTTTGGCCTTTCAGGGGCACCGGCAACATTTCAGCGATGTATGGACATTGTGTTAAGGCCTTTTCTTGGAAAGTCCACATTTATCTATTTAGACGATATCATTATTACTAGTGATAATCTCGACCAACATGTACAGGATTTAAGACAGGTGTTTTCTTTGTTAAATTAGGCCGGTCTAAAAGTTAATGTCGAAAAGTGCAAATTTGCAGTCCCTGAATTAAAATATTTAGGTTACAAAATATCTCAGAAAGGAATCGAGACAGACGAATAAAAAGTAATCGCTGTAAAAAAATATCCGACTCCAAACACGGTGAGGAAGCTCTCTTCTTTTCTAGGACTTTGTTCATATTATAGGTCCTTTATAAAAGATTTTGCAGCTATTGCTGAATCATTGCTAAATTAAAAAGGAAAAAGGCAAGATTCTCGTGGACGGCCGAAGCCAATAGTGCGTTCGAAAAATTAAAGCAAGCATTAACGCAAGCCCCTGTGTTGAAATTTCCTGAAAAGGATGAGAATTTAGAAATTTCAGCGGATGCTTCGGATTATGCGGTAGGAGCGGTACTTTCGCAAAATCAGCAGTCCGTGGCATTTTTTAGCCGAACTTTAAATCAAACACAAAGAAACTATTCCGCGACCGAGAGAGAGGCACTTGCAGTTCTGTTAGCAGTGCAAAAGTTCCGAGTCTATTTTGGAAAGGCGCCAATAACAGTATACTCTGATCATGCGGCGGTAACTAGATTGTACTCAGGGAAAAACTTATCCGCAAGGTTAATAAGATGGGCACTCAAGCTACAAGAATATAATCTGGTAATCAAGCATACCCTCGGAAAGGAAAATATCGTAGCATATGCCCTATCCAGAATTAAAATAGATGAAGAAGGTAATACTGTAAAGGTGGCAATGCTCACAGCATGTACAATAAATTCCCGAGAAACTATAATAACCGAACTGGGTAAGGATCCTGAGTTTGGAAGCAATTAAAAGTATTTAACCCTTAGCCTGTCGAGTGATTTTCTGCGAATCCCTTTAAAACTGTCACTAGTTTGGACCGAACTTCCCGTAAAATGTCGCGAAAATAACCCTAAACCTCTGAAAATTGTCAAGCAGTTCTTTTGTTATTTCCCATCCCTGCCAGAATTTTACTTCAATGATTCCGCTAAGTGAGATTGGTTGCTATATATTGTTCGCATCTATATGAGCTCTCAAGAGAATTGCAAAAGGCTAGACTCTCCGCGATGACCGTCTTAAAGCCGCAGGGTACAGCTGCGAAACGTGAAAGTTTCTTTCCTTAAACAATCTTATCTCTACATATCTTCTCTATTTATAATAAAAGGAAGAGTCTGTCTGTGTGTGTGCCTTCCGTTCGCGCTGCGCGTAAGCTAATAGACCCACGGCTACGAAATTTGGTACATAGGTACGTCTATGCAAGAGCCAGTGCACTTCGAAGCGATTTTTTCGAAATTCGAATTCGAATTTTTTTTTATTTCATGTTTTGTGACGAAATCGTGTCATTTTGAAACATAATGGGCTATAGGAAAGCGAGATTTTACTCTACACACTCCATTTTCACATCGTCATGAAACGTAGGCACTTAGCTATTTTACGAACTTAAAATAAATTTCGTGTTTCAATAAATCGATTAAATACGAATTTATTTAACAAAGGGAGCTTAACACTTTTTCAATGGGATTTTTTCTAAAAAAGTTTATTTTTAAAAATGTACAGTTTATTTTTCTTTGATTTTTGAACACGTTAAACTTTCATCCTTGCGAATGCTTTTACAAAAAGAATTTTGGAAAAATGATAATATTTTGTATTTTTAAAAGATTTTTTAAATGAAGCATCCGAGTACAGTTTTCACATCTCACATCTTTAAAAATGTGATTTTGGCAACAATTTTCCTGTCTTATTGTTGTTGATAGATTTTTGATGAAATCGCATTATTTTGAATAGTTTCATTCTTTTAGAAATATGGGTTTGGCAACAATTTTTCATCGTATTTCTTATGTCACTGTTTTTAAGAGATTGGCATATTTCATTGTCATTTTTATATAAATATAATATATTTTTATTGATTTTTTTTTTTTTTAATAAAGTTGTTCTGTGGAGTAAAATTCTACGCGGAATTTTATGTTTTTTGAGTTGCTTTCATGTTATTTTTTTGCTTATTTCACTGTTTATAAGATATTGAAAAGTTTTGCATGATTTTTGTTCTACGGAAAGTTGGTTAATTTTTTAATTAGATAATTAATATTTGTATTAAGAGATATAGCTTATTTCATTGTAATTTTTTCCCTTGAAAACATAAGATAAAATATCATTAATTATACTTTGCTTTTCAGAATTTTTTGTTTTTTGCATTCCTTTATTTTATTAATTGCTCATTTCACTGTTTTTAAGATATTGAAAAGTTTTGACTGATTTTTTTAGGAAACAAAGTTCTTAACCTCCTTAATACCATTTGAGTTCTTAAGATTTTGCAAAGGGAATTTGGTTAATTTATTTATTAGGATAATTAATATTTGTATTAAGGGATATTGCTTATTTCATTGTATTTTTGTTATACGTAATAACTTTTTTTATGAAGTTGTTCTGCAGAGTAAAATCCTACGCAGTATTTAAATTTAATGTTTGGAGTTCCCTTCAGCCATTTTTCCGGTACATTTAAAAGCCAGACGAAGGCTCGCAGCGAAGCTGCTAGTTTTCAAATAAATTGGTTTTAAAATTTACCCGGTTAAATTTTAAATTATTACGCATTTTTAACCCAAGTAACCTAAATCTGTATGTCATTGATTATCACCGGAATTTCAATGCAGACTGATTAAACTGCTATCACTAAAATTATATTCTGACAAATATCTGGTGCAACTTTCATTCCTTCTGAGATATTGCTGAAACATTTCGTATTATTTCCGATTTTCTGTATTTTTGTCATTAATTAAAAATCTTTAAAACCTTCAGCATTTTCCTATATTCTTCAACTGCATGCAACTAATAATTATTTTAAATAATTTCTTTTTTCCTTAATTATTACGTTGTTTTAAGAGAGTAATAAACGAAACATTTGGGTGTTTTTAAGGGTGATAATATTAATATTAAATTTGCATTTTACTTTTTCATATACATTCAAGATATTCAGAAAGGGAATTATAACTTGAAGCCGTTTTCAGTGTATCATAAATTTATTGATTCAAATTAAAAATTCTTGCTTTCCTGTCCAAGAAACACTAGTAAATTTTATCTGAAATAGGAAAGATGAGACATATTAATAACAAACAAAGCTATTAATTTGGAAGTCAAAGAACAAAAATCAGCGTTATATTTTCAAATTTTCACAGGACTAGTTTCGATGGTTTTACCGAACCATCATCTTCAGCTGCAAAAGCGCAAATGAACGAGATAAGATATAATGAAAATTAGATTGTGAAAATTTGAAAAAATAACGCTGATTTTTATTGTTTGACTTCCAATTTAATGTTTGTTCGGCTTGTTATTGTATTTTAATTAAACAAAGCAATGTTGTTACTTATTAGCTTACAATATAATTTATTCAATATGGTATTTTTGTAAAGAAAGAGTGTTGCTGTACATTTGGTAAAGTATAAATAAGCATTTCGTTTAATAATTATAAAAGTTATTAATTATTTAATAATTAATCATAAGAATATGAATAATTAAATATTTTTTCGGAGATATATTTTCCGGCGATATTTTTTTTCTAGGGATCCCAGCATACATTTTTGAAGCATTATGCTCTAAATAAATATCTTGTTTGAACATAGCATTTATTGTTGACAAATCTCCAACCAAAGGAAATACCTTACTAGGGAGGATATTCAAACAAAAATTTTTATTAGAATAAATATTTTCGTTATTTTAATACTACTAATAATATACAAACATTAGTTTAAGTTCACTATAGTTGAGTGAATAAGATTGCTGGGTGTTGGTATTTTGTTGTTGGCAACCGAACAGTTTAGCTGCTTGTGGTCTTTATGATTTTCCCGATGCGTAACGTGAATTCAAGCCAATTTTATTTAGAAAATTGCCCACGAAGGTGTTCTCTTAAAGCAGATAACCCATGACTTCTTAAAAACTGTAAAATATAATCTGTGAATATTTTCCGTTATACGATAACACGAAGAAAATGATTTCCTATACGAAACATATGATCAGCGCTGTTATTGCCCGCCATGCATCCATCTTATTCCTTACAATTAATTTTCCTTTTTCAAAGAAAGTTTGATTTCAGTAAGATGTACTATTTACAATGTGTCATTTTATTTTGCTCGTTTTTTATGCAAATATTCAAATTCAGATAGATATTGCGTTAAGTTCAGAAAGCCAACTAGCTTCCAAGCGGTAAGATAGCTGAGCACCGGTAAATTCTAGCGGCTGCATGGGAGGTTTAGGGGTTTTTCATAAGTACAATTGATTGTTAATTAACAGTTTGTTTCCCGCCAAAAAAATCTACCCTGAAGACTTCCTTTCCCTTAGACAAACAGGTCCTGTGTGCTTTATCATAATCCAAAATCTTAAGCGTAAAAAAACTTTTATCATAGCCGTTGATGACGATAACATATTTTCTATCTGATGTATCAAGTTGGCATAATTGTATATTTCTAACGAAAATTGTTTGGCTGATGTTACCCTATAATGAAAAAAAGATTCAAATCGGTTTTTAGCTTAAACAATATTTTCATTATTAATGTAGAATTTGACTTAATTCACAGCATGAGAGCACGAAGTAATATTTAAATGGTTTATTTAATAGGAAGAAATAAAAGTAATTAAGAAAAGTATATAAATATGAAGTTAACGGTATGCAGGATTAACATAATGATGTAAAGGCATAACATCAAAAGCACAATCTAAGTTCATAAACTCTTGAGGACGTGTGAGCCGTCTGCTCACGTCTGCCCTCCACTCTCGACCAGGTCTCAGCGCTGTCTGGGATGATTCTTACTGCGCTGGGTGATGCTATACTGATGACGTCATAACGGGCAATTCTCATTCAGCATTGGACGGTATGATTTCCCACAGCTTCGGCCAGCCTGAAGAGGCATCGTCCTCGATGTCTGTTGAATGGACATCACCATCATGTACCTGCAAAAATAATTAAAAACAAAACAAAACAAAAACAACAACAACAACAAAAAAAAAAAAAAAAAAAAAAAAGAGAGTATCAGGTCCTTAGGTTTTGAGCTGATACAAGCATTAAATCAATTTGATCATGGCTTCATATGGTCAACCGCAGTAGATGTCAAATTTGGTCCTTCATGGCATCCTACTTTCTCGACTTCATATCTGTCATTTGATCGAACAGCTATGATTTTATACGGTCCATGAAATTTAGGTCGTAGTTTCAAACCAGTCCCATATTGAGTTCTCTGAATGGCTACAAAGTTGCCAATCTTGTATAGTTTCGGTTTCTTACGTTTCTTGTTGAATTGTTTTCGGTTCTCTTCTTGTATCTTCAAAATGTTGTTTTTCGCATCTTCTCTCATTTCATCACGTTCTTGCATCAATTGTTTTAGATACTCTTCATTCAATATCTCACTAATCCTCAAATCTTCTTTGTTCTTCATTTTCGTGTCTATTATGAGAAGCTCAAACGGTGAATATTTCATACTTCTCGTAGTTGTACTGTTGATTATTCTCTGAACATTTGGAACATACTTAAACCATTTCGTTGAATCTTCATGTGATAATTTTGACAAAACAGGAATCAAAATTCTATGGATTCGCTCAATTTGTCCGTTACCTCTTGGAATACCGGTAGTAATTTTGACATGTTCTGTTCCTTCTTCAGTACAATAAGCTGAAAATTCTTTCGATGTAAAGGCACTACCTCGATCTGAAATTATTCTGGATGGATTTCCAAATACAGTCTGTTGTTGCTTCAATTTTGAAATAACTTCTTGCGTAGTTGGTGATTTCACTGGATAGAACCAAGTAAATTTCGTAAAAGCGTCGACAACAGTTAGAATGTGTTGGTATCTCTTGTTCGTTGATGGAAGAGGTCCAATAAAGTCGATATGATACGTACTCAAAGGAACGTTTTCTTTCGGTACAGGATGAAGAAATCCTTCTCCTTTTCCTTGCTTCTTGTTGTACAGTATACATTCTATACAGTTAGCAATTACGTTTTCAACTTTGCATTTCAGTCTGGGAATATAGAATTTTTGCTCTACGGCATTCACAGTTTTATCTACAGCAAAGTGACCTTTTTTATGTACCTTCTGTATGATTTCATTCTGTAGGGATCTGGCACTACTAGAAGATCTTTACCATTTTCAAATTTGTACAAAATATCATTTCTCACGAAGAATCCATTTTCTTCTCCCTTCTCAACTAAATTCTTGATTAATTTCACATGTTCATCTCCATTCTGTTGTTGTACTAACCGAATCTTCTCAGTTACATCGGATGTGTACGATGTTAAAATTAGAGCATTTCTACTTAAAGCATCAGCATGTTTCATTTGGCTTCCTGAACGATGTACAATTTCATAATCGAATTCTTCAATAAACATTGCCCATCTTGCAATTTTAGGAGTTAAATCTTTCTTATCTAAAGTTTTCTGAAAAGCACTACAATCAGTTACAATTTTGAATTTAGTCCCTAACAAATAGTTTCGAAATTTCTTCAGAGCTTCTATTACTGCAAGGGCTTCTAATTCGTAACTACAGAGTTTCTCTTGCTGCGGTAAAGTCTTCTTACTCATATAATGGATTGGGTGATAATTACCATCATCAGACAATTGGAGTAATACCGCACCAAAACTTTGACTACTAGCATCAGTATGAAGTTCTAATGGATATCCTTGCCTAAATATGTGTAGAACAGGTGCTTGAGAGAGAATTTCTTTCAATCTGCAAAAAGCTTCCTGTTGTTCGGAATCGAACTTAAAACCAATACCTTTTCTAAGTAAGTCACTAAGAGGTTTAGCTATTTTAGCATACTGAGGAATGAATTTACGAAAATATCCCGTTAGTCCTAAAAAGCTTTGTAGTTGTTTACAGTTACGCGGTTGTGGAAAGTTTCGAACAGCAACAGTTTTGGAAGGTGATGGTTGAATAGTTCCGTTTTCAATTACATGTCCCAAAAATTCAATTTTACGTTTTAAGAATTGGCACTTTTTGAAATTTATTTGTAATCCATACTCCGAAGCAGTTTTGAGTACTCTTTCTAATTTGTCTAAACACTCAACTTCATCATTAGCCGGTATGACTATATCATCCATATAAATAATTAGTACACCTTCATTTAACAAGTCACGAAATACTGAATAAATATACCTCTGAAAAACATTTGGACTAATACATAAACCAAAAGGAGCTTTAAGAAATTCGTAGATACCATTATGTGTTACAAAAGCGGTATATTTGGTGCAATTTTCGTCTATGTCTACATGGAAAAAGCCATTTTTCAAATCTAGTGTCGTGAAGACTTTTGACTGTTCTAAGCGATCAAGTACAGTCGGTCACAAAAGTATTCGAACACCGGTACCCTATCAGAAAATGACAAGATGGCGTTTTTTTTTTCTCTTTCTCTCTGTGTGTCGCGTTATTCCATCCTAGGTTTTCTTCTCCCCCCCATCTTGGAAAAAACTGGAAAAAATTGGTTACGATCTCTTTTTGAATGGGGAGGTGCCATTTTGAGAAAAAGCTGACGACCCTATCTTGGAGAATGAACATGACCGCTCTACACACCCTTTTACTCTCTCTCTCTCTCTTTTTGAATTGGGAAGCCATTTTGGGAAAAAGCAGACGACCCTATCTTGGAGAATGGAAATGAACGCCTCTCCCTCTCTCTTTGAAATGGGAAGCCATTTTGGGACCCTCTATTCTTGGGGAGGGAGAAAATTGAAGTCTGCATTTCGCTGTCTCTGAATGCGGAAAGCCCTTTTGGGAAAAGCGGACCCTCTTCTTCTGATCTTGGAGAACTGGAAATGAACGCTCTACACGATCTCTCTTTGAATTCAGAAGGTATTTTGGGATCTTCTAATGTTGGAAAACTGAAATGAACGCTCTACACCTTCTCTCTCTCTCTCTTTCTCTGAAATGGGTAGCCATTTGAAAACTCCCTAACTTTGGAAAAAACAGAAATGAACGCTCTACACCATCTCTCTTTGAAAATGGGGGGGTGTCATTTTGAGACCTCCCTCCCCTAAACTTGAAAAAAAAACTGAAATGAATGCTCTACACTTTCTCTCTTTGGACATGGGTAGCCCTTTGGGGACCCTCTCCTCTTGGTAGGAAAAAAAAAGAACTGAAGTGAAGGCTCTACACAATCTCTCTTGGAATGGGATCCATATTTCGGGAAACGTGGATCACCTCATGCTGGAAAACTGAAGTGAACCACCAAGATTGGACTCTATATAATATTTTTTTTTAAATTGACATCATGACCCTCCTCCCATTTGTTATTAAAAAAATTGTTTTTTTTTTGTTTTGGTTTTTATCCCATTTCCGATGTGATTTCAGAAATGCAGTTCCATAACAGTTCAATTTCATTCGAGGTTAAATGATCTAAACAGTCTTTGACCCACCCATCCGTATGATTATTTTCTTCTCCTTCCTGTTGCACCAAATTTTGTAAGTCCATATAATCATTCCATACGGGAAGGGCTGGATCCTCACAAGGCTGTCTTGAAACACTTGGAGTCTCTTTGGGTTGAGTGGAGGGATCTAGGATGTCTGGACCCGGTTGCGATTCTACCTCCATGATTTCTGGACCCGTTGGAACTTGTTTAACCGGCTGAAATTCTACCTCCATGATTTCTGGACCCGTTGGAACTTGTGAACCCGGCTGTGATTCTGCCTCCATGATTTCTGGACCTGTTGGAACTTGTGGACCTGGCTGACATTCTACCTCTACGATGTCGGGACTTTTTGAAGCTTGTGGACCCGTCTGACATTCTACCTCTACGATGTCGGGACAGGTTGGAGGAGGAGAAAAAGAAGAAGAGGATACTGGAAGAGGTTCTGTCTGTGAGGAGTCCGAAAGAAGTTGCCTGTTTGAACAAGTCGGGGAAGAAGAAGAAGAAGAAGAAGCTTCTGGATTCTGAAGCGGATCTTGCACGCCAGGTAGGTTCCGGTAAGTCGACCGTTTTTTAAGAGGTAATTTTTTTTCTTCCTCCTCATCTTCAATTGTGATGACTTCAATTTCATTCCGTTGCCGGGTCGATTTTGTTTCGGGCCATGACGACGGTTTGGTCCAGCTCCTCTTATCATCTAAGGAAGGGATGGGTAAAGGTGGCGGAGGGTTTTCTTCTTCTTTTTCTTGAAACATCATCGGCGATTGGAAAGAAATCTCCTCTTTCAATTGTTTCCAAAGCGAGTACGAGCACCGATCGACGAGAAAGAGACTCTTCTGGGTTGTGACGATGAGATATTGCGTTTTCGGGGGAACGACATAGTTTTGAAAAGGTCTTAGAATATATTTCTTATATTTCATCCTGTCGCTGACTTTAAAACTTCTTTCCTTCAGATTGGGGGACGATAATTCGTAATAGGCGAGAGGAGCGGCTGTGGTTTGAACAATATGAACTTCGTCCTCAGCCGTCGTTCTCACTCCAAACGTAAAATATCGTTTCGTGAGAAAAATATTCTTCCACCGAAAACTCGTGCGCGGATCCGTATATCGCCGGTCTGTTTGAATGGGCCGTCTCAAAGCTCGATCCATCCGATTCCAAGAGAAGGGAGATTCCTCTTTCGTTTGTTGCGATTCGAATAAATTTCTGTATATATTCTGAACGAGCAGGTTGGAGGATTCGACATCTTGGTTGAAAGAAACGATCGCTTGATGAGGTGGTAAATGCGGAATAAATGTTGCACAATGACACGCCAAAAAATTTTCAAGTTGGAGATTTGCTTTAGCGTCTTCAAATCCTCCCCGTTCGAAATCCGTTGAGTTGGAAAAACGTCTAATAGCGACATGGCTCCCAATGGAAAAGAAATGATCTCGCCCAGTACTCTCGTCTTTTTATATATCTATATAGACACACACAGACACACATAGAGGCTCTATGACGTCCGTTTTATTTGTTTTTTTTTGTTTCTCTCTCTCTTCTTTCCAAGAAATCTTATCTCCATGACCTCTTTTTCTTTTCTTAAAAGATGAATGTGTGTGGGAATGAGGAAGTGAAAGTAATAATTTAATAAACAAAAAATTATCCAACCATGACCTTCTTTTTTTTTCAAAGTCACCCTTTCCAATCCAAGGACGTCCAGAGATAGAGAAAGCAGGGAGAGAGGAGGAGGAGGGAAGGGAAGGTCACACTCTCTTTCTCTCTATAAATAAAAGGGGAGAGCCCCAAAGTCGTATTTTTGTCCAAGTGGATCATGAGGAGGCATCCCCAGCTCACTACGTGTATTCCTTTCAAATATAAATATGTTGATCTTTCCTTTTATATCATCCAAGGAGTTGTTTACCTGAAAGCCTCCGATTTTTCAAAATGTGCGGGTTATTATACCGTGGGGAGTTATCAAAAGATGCGGGACGAATTTTTGTCCGACGAAAACGTGTTGATGGCTCGTGACATTCCACCTTTGGATGCACATATTTTGTTAATGAAACGAGCCAAATATTTTTACACGTCCCACTTTCTAACCGTCTCGCAAATGAATAGGATTATGGATCGTCTTGAGAAGAAAAAAGGGATTTTCGTTCATTTTAGTGAATGGTTGCACAAATGTTTGCACGAACCTCTCTCGATCGAGAAGACTGGGAAGAATACCTATTATATTCTTCTCGAGGACTCTCCTTCTTCGTCTCATCATAGAGAGGCTACGACTTTTGAAAAAATCCTCGAGCAAGAAAAAATAAAATGGTGGAACAACTACCCCATCCCTCTCCCCGAGCATCAAGAGGAGCCTGTTCAGAAGAAAAAGAAAAAACCTCTCCAAAAGCCTATCCTCATCCTCCTCGATAATGATGGGGATGAGGAGAAGCCTGTTCAGATTCCTCTCCGTTTGTCAAAACCCGTCGAGGATGAAAAACCTCTCCCTTCCTCAAAACCCCTTGAGGAAGAGAGACCCCTCGAGAAGGAGAAATCTCTCCCATTGTCAAACCTCCTCGAAGATGAAAAACCTCTCCCTTTCTCAAGACCCTCTAGAAGGAGGGACCTCTTCCTTTATCAAACCCCCTCGAAGATGAAAAACCTCTCCATTTATCAAGACCCCTCGAAAATGAGGGACCTCTCGATTTGTCAAAACCCCTCGAGGATAAGGGAACCAAAACTTCTCTCTCTTTCGAAGAGGAGGGACCTCTCAATTTGTCAAGACCCCTCAAGAATAAAGGAACCGAAAATCCTCTCCCTTTCTCAAGACTTCTCGAGGAGGAGGAGGAGGAGAGACCACTCCATGTCTCAAGACAGGACCCCCCTCTATCTCTTGAGGATCCGAGGGAAACGATTCCTATTGAAAAACCATCTATCGACGATCCCCAGAAAAGGTCTTCGGAGGAGATTAGACTTCCATGTAGAAAACGAATCTGCCACAATCATCATCATCATCATAATAATAATAATATACCCCCTTCTCAACAACAGAATCCTACAACATTTGCAGATAAATGCATTCAAACCAATCCCTTTATAGTAACCCTTTTGATTGGAGAACCCGTGCATTAGCCTCGAAAAAAAATGAGATTCTAGACTGTTTCTATGACCAGAATGTTAAGCCAATAGATAGGTCTAGCTCAGAATTTTTCTTTTTAAAAGAAAATAAATAAATAATCCAAAGACTATTCGTAAATATAAATGGTAAAGTTTCGAGTCGGCTGGAAAAAAATTTGCAGAGCTGAGAAAAATTCTCCAACTCAAAAAAAAAAAAAAAAAAAAAAAAAAAAAAAAAAAAAAACTTTTTGTTAATTTTTATCATGTCTTAGACATGATAAAAATTAACGACCCTCTTCCCTTTTCGTCTGGGAATGTTGTCTCACTCTTTTGAAAAACAAATCGTGATTCATTCATGGAATGATTGCCATTAGAGAAAGGATGAGTCATGGTCTATTTTTAGAAAGGGTGAGACATCCTTCCCAGACAAAAAGGGAGGGTCATTAATTTTTATCATGTCTAAGACATGATAAAAATTAACCAAAAGTTTTTTTTTTTTTTTTTTTTTTTTTCATTAGAGAATTTTTATCTCACCTCTGAGAAATTTTTTTTCTCCCAGCCGATTCGAGACTTTACCATTTGTTTTTAAGAATGATTTCTCCCTGATCTATTATTTCAAAATTCCAAGTTTGACTTCAGAACCATCTGTGCTGTTGAAGAAGTAACGTGATATATGTATTTTTTTAATGAGTTCTGTCAAGATTGAATTGTGCAGGATCGACCTTGCGAATTTCTTCTCTGTGTCTTTAAATAATAATGATACCGAACTGCTTTTTGTAGAGCGCAATGGAAAAAACCTTTTGTATGGTTAGGACAATTCATGTGTTCGATCCCACTGTATTTGAGAATCTCTTGCGTCGATCCCGAAATGCAATAAATGGATCTTTGCAACCATTTCTCTAAAAACCGCCGTTTCATTTCTCCTCGCACCCAAATCATGGAAAAAGGTTCCGTCAACATCGTTAACACCCATGGAAAATAACTGTACGGAATTTCTCCTTCGTACCACGACAAGCCGTGATAATAATCACTCGCCCACACAGCGGTTCGTTTTTCTTTCTCGGTGAGCATTTGCCTTGGAAACGGGGGTTTAAAAACAAATACCCCTCGAGAAGTACCGTCCAATGTGACGTAAGCCAATTCTTTCACAATAAAGGCTCCTTGAGAATCGTAGAAACCTTCAAAGTCGAGCACAAGTTCCATGTTTTTTATTTCTTTTTCTTTCCAAGGTGACCTTTATTATTATTATGATGGATGTGTATTGAGATACGCACGATATTATTCAAAAAACAAATATATATATACGAATGTGACCTTTCCCAGAATTCATACGACCTGTCACGTGCAACCCTCTCTCTCTATATATATAAAAGAGGAGACGGCGAGAGAACGCTATCCATTTTTTGCTTCAGGACACACAGCGAGAGAGAGAGAGAGAGAGAAAGAATTTTGTTTTGTTTTTTTCCTCAATTGAAGAAGATGGACATTTTGAGTACCAAACCTCTCAAAGAGTCCTACATTGTTCTGGACATGGAATACTTTCACTGTTATGATCCAAAGACGAGAGATATATGTTTCATCTTGAAAGAACTGGGCTACATCACTTGCGATTTAACCTTATGCGGATCCATGATTTTTCTCCCTCCTGTCCATTACGATGACTTATCGTCCCGCAATCAAGCTGTGGTCAACCAGACTACAAATAACCGGCACGGCCTGCAATGGACCGAGGGTCGTCTTTCCTACGAGCATCTTCCTACAATCCTGAAAATACTGACCGAAAATGTGGAGGTGATCTACGTCAATGGATACGATAAAGCCGAATTTTTCAGCAAGCTCTGCCAGCGATCCGTTTACGAGTTTTACATCCCAGGGAAAACCGAGTGGCGGAACAAGTCGAAATGCACGCGACACCAATATTTCCAAAAGATGATTCATTGTGCCGAGAACAAGGTGAGAAATTTTCGATACCATTTGATGGAGGGTAGTTACGTTTTCCGGAAATTACATTGTTACCCCTCCGAGAGCAAAGCTGTCGAAGAGGAGGCGGAAGAATCTCCCCAGGAGAACTCGTGCGACGATGAGGAGGAGGAGGAGGAGGATGAACTTTCTAATAATATAATAATAAATGTCTAAGTTGGGATGCTTTAGAGACCTAAGAATATTGGTCTCAACCCTTATCTGACGTAGACCTGAAAGAGGACCCTCAAGTGTACTCTTTGTGGTCCTCTTCTAAAATTTGGTCTTGGAGAGAACCCTTGAATGTTCATGAATGAAATGGTATGTAAATCCCTAGAGGAAAAAAAATAGAAAAAAAAAGTTCTTTTTTTTTGTAATATGTTGATTTCTTTCCAATCCCATTTCTTTTCTATAACTCCACCCCAATCGACGAGAAGAAGAAGAATTTT
This sequence comes from Stegodyphus dumicola, assembly GCF_044657685.1. Classification (NCBI taxonomy): domain Eukaryota; kingdom Metazoa; phylum Arthropoda; class Arachnida; order Araneae; family Eresidae; genus Stegodyphus; species Stegodyphus dumicola. Next base: position 75,022,274 of record NC_140771.1, read on the forward strand.
CCAAGTTACACAAGACGAATCTTCCAAGTTACACAAGACGTAGAAAGATTTCACAAGGATTTATAAATTACACGCTCCCACATGATATATGTATAGAGAGAAAAAGACCCTCTGTTCTCTAGCCAATACGTCAAGACTTCCCTAAACTAAGAGAGATCAGGAGTACCGAGGAAACCTTAGCAGAGCAAGTGGAAAGACTTTCAAAGAGATTAGAAGAGTTAAGACGGGATAGATTTACAGTTCCGCCGACTAAAGAGGAAACTATCATCGATTTCAACAAACCGCTGTACTTTCATCCCCTACCCCAAAGAATGAGACGAGTGGACTCGCCGTTGAACAGTTCCAATGAGAAACAAAATGTCACTTATTTGAATAGTCAATTTCAACACATGAATATTTCATAAGTATTTTTTTCCCTAAAGCGTAGGGAGATCGGATCAGTAGTTTTTCCCTTTTCATCGCCGAAAAAGATTGGGAGGAAAAATCTTTCTCAGCTCTCTCAGAAAAATTTTTCAGCCTTAAAAAAAAAAAAAAAAAAACTTTTTGTTAATTTTTATCATGTCTTAGACATGATAAAAATTAACTCTACCCCCCCTTTTGTCTGGGAATGTTGTCTCACACTTTCTAAAAATAGACCATAACTCCTCCTTTCCTAAAGAATAGAATTCCAAGAATGGGATCTGGTCTATTTTTAGAAACGGTGAGACCCTATTCCCAGACAAAAGGCGGGTAGAGTTAATTTTTATCATGTCTAAAGTTCAGGGTCCATCCATCTTCTTATGTGAAACGATGACCCTGACGAGATCGAGATAAACATGTCCTGTGAGTTGTTTTCTAATCTTGACGCGATCCAAGAAAGACTTTTTATTATTTTTTTTTTGAAATAGGCGGGGGGTGGGGAGAGAAAATATTCTCACGACCCTTAGATATCTTTTCATAAATATATTTTTTATCAAAGTGTTTCTTTCATTCCGAACCTTTTAAGAGGTTGGAATGTCACTGACATTTAGTTGGGGTCGCGATCCCGACAGATGTCGCGCGAGTATAAAAGTGTGTATCCTCCGCAAGATTTCTTCAGAGAACAGAAGAAGACGTGAACTGAGCTGGTAAGTCCCTTTGGTCCTATGAATATGGTTTAATCATAACTTCATTTAAAAAGACCTTTGAAACTTTGAAACTTCTTAACCCTTTGAAAAGAAAAATGTCTCTTTCAAGACGACGACTCTAAAACGTTTTATTGTTTTTTTCCCCGTTTCTAGATCTTCCCTGTTATACATATATACCTTTTCGATTCTCTTTTTTGCTCCTGTTTGTGGAAGACATCACCGTATTCATCGCCATGGCGTGTTCAGAAAACTTTATTGTGCTCGATCTAGAGGGTTTCCAGTCCTACAACCACAAGAAGGGTGAATTTACCTACGTTTTAAAAGAATTGGGCTATGCGACAAAAGATTTTTTGACTGTGGGATGGTTGACGTTTGCTCCTCCTCACCCCTTCCACCAACTGAGTGAAAAAAACCAAAAGACAAATGCCTGGCTGACGAGAAACCGGCACGGACTTCGTTGGAACGAGGGTCATATTCCCTACAACCATTTAGGACGCATTCTCCAATCGCTCACTCACAGCTTCTCCACGATTTATGTGGTGGGATGCCAGAAAGCTAAATTCTTTGCTAAAGCCTTGGATTATCAAAAACCCGTGACGGAAATTTATGTGCCAGATGGAATCATTTGGAAGTATCGGGAAAAATGTGCCCGACATCATCAAAGGATGAAATATTTCCATTGTGCCGAAAACAAAGTGCGCAACTATCGATGGCATATTACGGAAGGAGATTTTCATATCAATCACGTCTATCCAGACGGAACGGAGAAAGAGGAGAGGATTCAGGAGGAAGCAGACAATCCTCTGCAAGCTTTTGATAAGGCCTACGATCAGTTAGAGAAGGATCCGTCCCCAAAAGCGTACGATAATCTCATCCAGAAATGGGATAATCTGTCCTGTTTCCAAGTGATGGAACATCCGGATGAGCATACGCCTTTAAACTTGATGGGCTCTTCTACTTCTTCTTCTTTGTCGTCAACTTCCTCCAATAACTCGAGGAAGACGGAGGGTTGGGGAGACATACCTGAAAATATTCCCCATTACGATCCAGCAGCCTGTTGGGACGAACCTTCCAAAGAATCTCATGAGACCCCCAAAATATCTTCAGAGGATCCAAAGACAAAATCCACTGAGTGTTGGGACGATGAACGGACGACTCATGCTCTAAAATCCACTAAGACTATGTCCACTGAGTGTTGGGACAATGAACAGACGACTCATGCTCCAAAATCTACTGAGACTATGTCCACTGAATGTTGGGACAATGAACGGACGACCCATGTTCCAAAATCGACTGAGACTATGTCCACTGAGTGTTGGGACAATGAAACCGAAAACACGACAGAGAATTGGGATGACCGTTCTCAAAAGTATTTGAATTGATATATACATAAACTCAGGAGAAAAAAAAATAAAGAAAAGATTTTTAGAAATAAGTAGGGAAAGGTTCTCCGCTTTCCCTATATTTATGGAAATGGACTGAGAAGAGAGAGAGAAAGAGACGAATCAGGAGACCAAAAAAAATGGGTCTTGGAAGGAATGAGTGCAAATGCATTCGATTCCTTCCGAGACCCATTTTTTTTGGGTCCCTCTCTCATCCAATCTTGGAAAAGAACTTTGTCCTATTTTTCTAGGTCCATTCAAAAAGAAATGAATCTATCCATAAATCTTCTTAAAAGAAAAAAAAACAAAAAGATCCATTACCTCTTGACGGTCCAAAGTCGAGAATCTTGGAAAAAGTCATCCACTCTCCATCCAGTCAAGCTTCTCTGTAGAAAATCTAGTAGGTGCATCTGCATTCTTGAACACCCGGCAGTTATTATTGGACGCGAAACGTCGAATGCTGAAATAGTTAACAGTGAGCCCATTCTTAAAGAAACGGGGATGTTTTATTCATCCAGTCGAGTGCGGAAAAATTTCTGAGAGCCGGAGAAAAATTTCTCTGGCTGAAAAAAAAAAAAAAAAAAAAAAAATACCCCCCTTTTTAGTCTGAAAATTTGAAATTTTTGAAAAATTGAAGACATCAATTTTCAGACTAAAAGGGGGGTAATTTATTTTTCAGAAACTTTTCCCAGCCGACTCGATGTGAATAAAACTTTACTGTTTGTTAAGAATGTTATTTAATGGATCGATTTCAACCTATTGAGTTTCACTTGAGTTCCGGCCGTGCTGTGGGCCCACCTGGATACAAGTTTTCCCCTTTTGGAATAGAATAAAACTTTACTGTTTTTTAAGAATGTTATTTAATGGATCGATTTCAACCTATCGAGTTTCGCTTGAGTTTTAGATGTGAATAAAACTTTACTGTTTTTTAAGAATGTTATTTAATGGATCGATTTCAACCTATCGAGTTTCGCTTGAGTTCCGGCCGTGCTGTGGGCAAACCTGGATACAAGTTTTCCCCTTTAGGAATAGAATTTCCGTCAAGGTAGGCTACTTTTCCTCTTTTTGCATTTTTCATGTCATTTCATTTGTATTACAATATACTGAAAACGGGCGTTCGAACTGATTTCTAGGCTATTTCTATACAAATGGTGCTCGATCCAAGAAAAAAATGACGTCTTTTTTTTATTTTGTGGACTGCCAATTTGTATTGGAATATACTGAAAACGGGTGTTTGAGTCGGTTTTCAGTATATTTCAATACAAATAGTGCTCGGTCCAAGAAAGAAATGATGTCTTTTTTTTATTTTGTGGACTGCCAATTTGTATTGGAATATACTGAAAACGGGTGTTTGAGTCGGTTTTCAGTATATTTCAATACAAATGGAGCTCGATCCAAGAAAAAAATGATGTCTTTTTTTTATTTTGTGGATTGCCAATTTTGTATTGGAATATACTGAAAACGGGCGTTCACGTCGGTTTTCAGTATATTCCAATACAAGTGGAGCTCGATCCAAAAAAAAAAAAATGATGTCTTTTTTTTATTTTGTGGATTGCGAATTTTGTATTGGAATATACTGAAAACGGGTGTTCACGTCGGTTTTCAGTATATTTCAATACAAGTGGAGCTCGATCCAAGAAAAAAATGATGTCTTTTTTTTTATTTTGTGGACTGCCAGTTTTGTATTGGAATATACTGAAAACGGGCGTTCACGTTGGTTTTCAGTATATTTCAATACAAGTGGAGCTCCATCCAAGAAAAAAATGATGTCTTTTTTTTATTTTGTGGACAGCCAATTTTGTATTGGAATATACTGAAAGCGGGCGTTCACGTTGGTTTTCACTATATTTCAATACAAGTGGAGCTCCATCCAAGAAAAAAATGATGTCTTTTTTATTTTGTGGACTGCCAATTTTGTATTGGAATATACTGAAAACGGGCGTTCACATCGGTTTTCAGTATATTACAATAAAAATGGAGCTCGATCCAAGAAAAAAATGATGTCTTTTTTTTATGTTGTGGACAGCCAATTTTGTATTGGAGTATACTGAAAACGGGCGTTCGAGTCGGTTTTCAGTATATTCTAATACAAATGGAGCTCCATCCAAGAAAAAAATGATGTCTTTTTTTTATTTTGTGGATTGCCAATTTTGTATTGGAATATACTGAAAACGGGCGTTCACGTCGGTTTTCAGTATATTCCAATACAAGTGGAGCTCGATCCAAGAAAAAAAATGATGTCTTTTTTTTATTTTGTGGACTGACAATTTTGTATTGGAATATACTGAAAACGGGCGTTCGAGTCGGTTTTCAGTATATTGCAATACAAATGGAGCTCTATCCAAGAAAAAAATGATGTCTTTTTTTATGTTGTGGACAATCAATTTTGTATTGGAATATACTGAAAACGGGCGTTCGAGTCCTTTTTCCGACTATTTCTACACACATTCCACTATATTAAAATGACGTTATGGTTGAGTCCAAACAGAGTCGTCCCCGGACAGAGTCGTCTCCGGACAAAGTCGTCCCCTCTTTTCTTTGAATTCTATTCTTTAAAAGGATGAGTCATGGTCTATTTTTAGAAAGTGGGAGACAACATTCCCAGACCAAAATGGGGTGAGTTAATTTTTATCATGTCTAGAAGACATGATAAAAATTAACAAAAAGTTTTTTTTTTTTTTCAGAATTTTTTTCTGAGCTCTGAAATATTTTTCCTAGCCGATCCCATTTCGTTTTTCGACTTTCACTTTCAACTCTTCACTTTTCCTATCCACTGGCGTTGGAATTGTGTTCACTGGAGGCTATTTCTTTTTTTGCAATCTCGCTTTTAGTTTTCTCTGAGATTCTTTAGAAATGGCTATACAAATTTCACCATCTATATAGAAATGATGTCCAAACAAAGTCGTCCCCGGACCATCTTGATGACCGAATATGTATAGAAATAGTCTGAAAATGGGCTTGAGGGCCGGTTTCTGGACGATTCCTCTACAAATTCGGCCGCATCCAGAAAAACAAAAATACATCGTTTCTTTTTGGGTGGACAGGAGATGATAAATTTCTTTTCTCTCTCTCTCTCTCCCAATATTGGAGGAGAGAGTGGCCCAAAAAAATGGGTCTCGGAAGGAATCGAATGCATTTTGAAATGCACTCATTCCTTCCAAGACCCATTTTTTTGGTCTCCTGATTCAACTCTCCAGTCTATGGAATAGGGAAAGCGGAGAACGTTTCCCCTTCTTTAAGCGACTGGAGACCATATCGCATCATCATCATCATCATCACCACCATCATCATCTTTCTGATACTTTTCAACGAAGGCTTGATGTCTCTGGATGATTTTGGGGAGATGATGGATCCCGAATTGAGTGATGAAAAAGAGAGGACTCTTTTTCCTTTCTTGTTCGTCTTGCACAGTCTCTCGGAGGGTGATATACGTTTCCCCGTCCTCCTCAATTTTCGTCAGAGGTCTCATGAATATTTTACACATCCAAGGGAAGAGTGACTTGTTATGCAGGGATTTCGAAGCGACGAAGGCCGCTTCATTCGAAGTGAGGGCAATCTGGTTCGGTTGACCCCATTCTTTGGAGTAGTTGTCCAAATCGCCTAGTCGAAGAAAATGGTGTCGATTAGGAAAAAAGACTTGGAGAACACTCGTCGTATGCGAGACGTTCGTAGGCAAGAGAGTCAAGATATCTTTGGCATTCCAGTACAGGAATCCTAGATCCACATACGCGTGCACGTAATAGTCATCGTTATATTCCAGTTTGAGCAGCATGGCTTTTGTATTTTTTTTTTCCGTTCTCAAGGCGAAACACTCGTCTGATATGAACAAGAGCTCGCTGGCGATCCGTTTATATAGACTCCTCAGAGAGAGAGAGGGAGAGGGGAGGAGGAATAAGGTTGATGAATTCTAAAATAAAAAAAAATGATAAAACATGAGTGTTTGTGAAGGTCATAGAGAGATGATTATAGAGTTGTTTTATTTTTTATTTTCTCAAAAGAAAAAACCAAAAGGGTCCCATTCCATACGACATGGCCTTTGAGAAGGTGACGGGGTCATGTGTCTACAAAGTTGATAAACTTTAGAATAAAAAAAAAGCTTTCATCACGTAGCTCTCGAGAAGAAAATGACAGGGGTCTCTAGGAGAAGGTCATAGGTAGTATACAAAGGATGGTTGTTTTTTTTCTTTCGTTTCTCTCAATCCCATGACCTTTGAAAAGGTGACGGGGTGTCCTTTAGGAAAAAAATAGAAGGTCATAGAGAGAGAGATAGACAAAGTTGATTTTTTTTCTAGAAGTCAACCGTCACGTCGCCCATCACGTGGTCTTCTCGTATATATAGAGAGGCGAGTGGAAGACAGACTCTATTTCCCAGAGAGAGAGACTGCTGTGCGTATCCATATTTCTACTCAAGATGATGATCCGCGTCTTATATAATGAGTTTGTGAGCATTCGCTGTTATGTGGATGACGGAAGATTGTTTTGGAACGCTACGGACATTTTGCCTCTGATTCATACTTCCAGTAAAAGAACCTGGGACATTCTCTCCGTGTTTTTCGACGAACACCACGTCTTCAGGAAAATAAAAGATCTTGAGAGTCTCGGCAGTTCTCAAGAGGGATATGTCCTCTCCAGCGAAGAAATGTTACATCTGGCCGAAAATAATCCTAAAAATAATCAGCTTCTGGCCTGGGTGTATAGCATTTTAACTCAGCCGCTGTTTCGAATTGTACCCAATCAACCCGTTTACCGACTGCTCTATCCGGGGCAGAAATTTCCCTTCATCACCCTCTTTAATCTGGGAGTGCGCTACATACCGACTCATCCAGGCATGACGGACTCTTCTACTTACCCTAAACAATATGCCAGCGCTTATTGCCAGACAGACCCCCGTCAAGACAAGGTCGTCGAGACTCAAACGGATCCTCTGGTGGTCTCTTTAAATGTCACTAAAGTCATCACCTTCTAAAAAAAAACAACCACCACCACCCAAAAAAAAATTTGCTCCTCCTCCAAATTTTTTTTATCTTTTCGAAAGAAAAAAAAAAGAAACTTTTCCATCTAGCCTCTTTCTTTCAATCCCTCTTAAGAGAGAGAGAGGGAGGAGAAAAGAAAGAGAGTTCTGAGGAGGCAAAAGAAATGGATCTGGAAGGAAACGGGTGTATTGCGAGAAAAAGAGGGTCCTCTTTTCTTTTCTCGAAATGCACTCTTTTCCTTCCAGACCCATTTTTTTTTATCACTTCTTCAAGCCAATCTTGGAAAGGGGGGGCACAATAAATTGTGTGTAAAGTCCATTTCGATCAAGACTGGATTTTGTTTTTGAAAAGAAAACATACTGTTATATATAGATAGCTAAATCTTTATCATGATATTCTTTAAGAATTTCTTAGCCATTTGTCAAAGAAGGGGACTATAATTGAAGAATTTATGAACTTGGGAAAATGTCACCCATGGCAAATCTAAAATCTTGGAAGTGGATACTGGAAAGCCCCGCTCTGATTATAATTCTGAGTTCTAGCATGGGATATTTTTTAGATCAATAAGCTAAACTATTTTTCTAGTCTCATATTCTCTCGTGACTAGGGTTTCAGATTTGGGTAGAGAGAGACACTGTTCTGAACAGAAACGTGGAATGCTTTTATAGAAAAGTGAAGAGTTGAAAGTGAAAGTCGAAAAACGAAATGGGATCGGCTAGGAAAAATTTTTCAGAGCTCAGAAAAAAATTCTGAGATGTAAAAAAAAAAAAAAAAAAAAAAAAAAAAAAAAAAAAAAAAAACTTTTTGTTAATTTTTATCATGTCTTCTAGACATGATAAAAATTAACTCACCCCCCCCTTTTGTCTGGGAATGTTGTCTCCCACTTTCTAAAAATAGACCATGACTCATCCTTTTAAAGAATAGAATTCCAAGAAAAGACTGGGTTCTGGTCTATTTTTAGAAACGGTCAGACAACATACCCAGACAAAAGGGGGATGAGTTAATTTTTATCATGTCTAGAAGACATGATAAAAATTAACAAAAAAAGTTTTTTTTTTTTTTTTTTTTTTTTTTTTTACATCTCAGAATTTTTTTCTGAGCTCTGAAAATATTTTGCCAGCCGATCTCATTTCGTTATCATTTTTTTTATTTTAGAATTCATCAACCTTGTTCCTCCTCCCCTCTCCCTCTCTCTCTCTGAGGAGTCTATATAAACGGATCTCCAGCGAGCTCTTGTTCATATCAGACGAGTGTTTCGCCTTGAGAACGGAAAAAAAAAATACAAAAGCCATGCTGGTCAAACTGGAATATAACGATGACTATTACGTGCACGCGTATGTGGATCTAGGATTCCTGTACTGGAATGCCAAAGATATCTTGACTCTCTTGCCTACGAACGTCTCGCATACGACGAGTGTTCTCCAAGTCTTTTTTCCTAATCGACACCATTTTCTTCGACTAGGCGATTTGGACAACTACTCCAAAGAATGGGGTCAACCGAACCAGATTGCCCTCACTTCGAATGAAGCGGCCTTCGTCGCTTCGAAATCCCTGCATAACAAGTCACTCTTCCCTTGGATGTGTAAAATATTCATGAGACCTCTGACGAAAATTGAGGAGGACGGGGAAACGTATATCACCCTCCGAGAGACTGTGCAAGACGAACAAGAAAGGAAAAAGAGTCCTCTCTTTTTCATCACTCAATTCGGGATCCATCATCTCCCCAAAATCATCCAGAGACATCAAGCCTTCGTTGAAAAGTATCAGAAAGAGGATGATGGTGGTGATGATGATGATGATGATGCGATATGGTCTCCAGTCGCTTAAAGAAGGGGAAACGTTCTCCGCTTTCCCTATTCCATAGACTGGAGAGTTGAATCAGGAGACCAAAAAAATGGGTCTTGGAAGGAATGAGTGCATTTCAAAATGCATTCGATTCCTTCCGAGACCCATTTTTTTGGGCCACTCTCTCCTCCAATATTGGGAGAGAGAGAGAGAGAGAAAAGAAATTTATCATCTCTTGTCCACCCAAAAAGAAACGATGTATTTTTGTTTTTCTGGATGCGGCCGAATTTGTAGAGGAATCGTCCAGAAAGCGGCCCTCAAGCCCATTTTCAGACTATTTCTATACATATTCGGTCATCAAGATGGTCCGGGGACGACTTTGTTTGGACATCATTTCTATATTGATGGTGAAATTTGTATAGCCATTTCTAAAGAATCTCAGAGAAAACTAAAAGCGAGATTGCAAAAAAAGAAATAGCCTCCAGTGAACACAATTCCAACGCCAGTGGATAGGAAAAGTGAAGAGTTGAAAGTAAAAGTCGAAAAACGAAATGGGATCGGCTAGGAAAAATTTTTCAGAGCTCAGAAAAAAATTCTGAAAAAAAAAAAAAAAAAAAAAATTTGTTAATTTTTATCATGTCTCCTACACATGATTAATTTTTATCATGTCTTCTAGACATGATAAAAATTAACTCACCCCCCTTTTGTCTGGGAATGTTGTCTCCCACTTTCTAAAAATAGACCATTACTCATCCTTTTAAAGAATAGAATTCAAAGAAAAGAGGGGACGACTTTGTCCGGAGACGACTCTGTCCGGGGACGACTCTGTTTGGACTCAACCATAACGTCATTTTAATATAGTGGAATGTGTGTAGAAATAGTCGGAAAAAGGACTCGAACGCCCGTTTTCAGTATATTCCAATACAAAATTGATTGTCCACAACATAAAAAAGACATCATTTTTTTCTTGGATAGAGCTCCATTTGTATTGCAATATACTGAAAACCGACTCGAACGCCCGTTTTCAGTATATTCCAATACAAAATTGTCAGTCCACAAAATAAAAAAAAGACATCATTTTTTTTCTTGGATCGAGCTCCACTTGTATTGGAATATACTGAAAACCGACGTGAACGCCCGTTTTCAGTATATTCCAATACAAAATTGGCAATCCACAAAATAAAAAAAAGTCATCATTTTTTTCTTGGATGGAGCTCCATTTGTATTAGAATATACTGAAAACCGACTCGAACGCCCGTTTTCAGTATACTCCAATACAAAATTGGCTGTCCACAACATAAAAAAAAGACATCATTTTTTTCTTGGATCGAGCTCCATTTTTATTGTAATATACTGAAAACCGATGTGAACGCCCGTTTTCAGTATATTCCAATACAAAATTGGCAGTCCACAAAATAAAAAAAAGACATCATTTTTTTCTTGGATGGAGCTCCACTTGTATTGAAATATACTGAAAACCAACGTGAACGCCCGTTTTCAGTATATTCCAATACAAAATTGGCTGTCCACAAAATAAAAAAAAGAGATCATTTTTTTCTTGGATGGAGCTCCACTTGTATTGAAATATACTGAAAACCAACGTGAACGCCCGTTTTCAGTATATTCCAAAACAAAATTGGGTGTCCACAAAATAAAAAAAAGACATCATTTTTTTCTTGGATGGAGCTCCACTTGTATTGAAATATACTGAAAAACAACGTGAACGCCCGTTTTCAGTATATTCCAATACAAAATTGGCAGTCCACAAAATAAAAAAAAGACATCATTTTTTTTCTTGGATCGAGCTCCACTTGTATTGGAATATACTGGAAACCGACGTGAACGCCCGTTTTCAGTATATTCCAATACAAAATTGGCAATGCACAAAATAAAAAAAGACATAATTTTTTTTCTTGGATCGAGCTCCATTTGTATTGAAATATACTGAAAACCGACTCAAACACCCGTTTTCAGTATATTCCAATACAAAATTGGCTGTCCACAAAATAAAAAAGAGACATCATTTTTTTCTTGGATGGAGCTCCACTTGTATTGAAATATACTGAAAACCAACGTGAACGCCCGTTTTCAGTATATTCCAATACAAAATTGGCAGTCCACAAAATAAAAAAAAGACATCATTTTTTTCTTGGATGGAGCTCCATTTGTATTAGAATATACTGAAAACCGACTCGAACGCCCGTTTTCAGTATACTCCAATACAAAATTGGCTGTCCACAACATAAAAAAAAGACATCATTTTTTCTTGGATCGAGCTCCATTTTTATTGTAATATACTGAAAACCGATGTGAACGCCCGTTTTCAGTATATTCCAATACAAATTTGGCAGTCCACAAAATAAAAAAAAGACATCATTTTTTCTTGGATGGAGCTCCACTTGTATTGAAATATACTGAAAACCAACGTGAACGCCCGTTTTCAGTATATTCCAATACAAAATTGGCTGTCCACAAAATAAAAAAGAGACATCATTTTTTTCTTGCATGGAGCTCCACTTGTATTGAAATATACTGAAAACCAACGTGAACGCCCGTTTTCAGTATATTCCAATACAAAATTGGCAGTCCACAAAATAAAAAAAAGACATCACTTTTTTCTTGGATCGAGCTCCACTTGTATTGGAATATACTGAAAACCGACGTGAACGCCCGTTTTCAGTATATTCCAATACAAAATTGGCAATCCACAAAATAAAAAAAAGACATCATTTTTTTTTCTTGGATCGAGCTGCATTTGTATTGAAATATACTGAAAACCGACTCCAACACCCGTTTTCAGTTTATTCCAATACAAATTGGCAGTCCACAAAATAAAAAAAAGACATCATTTCTTTCTTGGATCGAGCTCCATTTGTATTGAAATATACTGAAACCCGACTCAAACACCCGTTTTCAGTATATTCCAATACAAATTGGCAATCCACAAAATAAAAAAAAAGACATCATTTCTTTCTTGGATCGAGCTCTATTTGTATTGAAATATACTGAAAACCGACTCAAACACCCGTTTTCAGTATATTCCAATACAAATTGGCAGTTCACAAAATAAAAAAAAGACATCATTTCTTACTTGGACCGAGCTCTATTTGTATTGAAATATACTGAAAACCGACTCAAACACCCGTTTTCAGTATATTCCAATACAAATTGGCAGTCCACAAAATAAAAAAAAAGACATCATTTCTTTCTTGGATCGAGCTCCATTTGTATAGAAATAGCCTAGAAATCAGTTCGAACGCCCGTTTTCAGTATATTGTAATACAAATGAAATGACATGAAAAATGCAAAAAGAGGAAAAGTAGCCTACCTTGACGGAAATTCTATTCCTAAAGGGGAAAACTTGTATCCAGGTTTGCCCACAGCACGGCCGGAACTCAAGCGAAACTCGATAGGTTGAAATCGATCCATTAAATAACATTCTTAAAAAACAGTAAAGTTTTATTCACATCTAAAACTCAAGCGAAACTCGATAGGTTGAAATCGATCCATTAAATAACATTCTTAAAAAACAGTAAAGTTTTATTCTATTCCAAAAGGGGAAAACTTGTATCCAGGTGGGCCCACAGCACGGCCGGAACTCAAGTGAAACTCAATAGGTTGAAATCGATCCATTAAATAACATTCTTAACAAACAGTAAAGTTTTATTCACATCGAGTCGGCTGGGAAAAGTTTCTGAAAAATAAATTACCCCCCTTTTAGTCTGAAAATTGATGTCTTCAATTTTTCAAAAATTTCAAATTTTCAGACTAAAAAGGGGGGTATTTTTTTTTTTTTTTTTTTTTTTCAGCCAGAGAAATTTTTCTCCGGCTCTCAGAAATTTTTCCGCACTCGACTGGATGAATAAAACATCCCCGTTTCTTTAAGAATGGGCTCACTGTTAACTATTTCAGCATTCGACGTTTCGCGTCCAATAATAACTGCCGGGTGTTCAAGAATGCAGATGCACATACTAGATTTTCTACAGAGAAGCTTGACTGGATGGAGAGTGGATGACTTTTTCCAAGATTCTCGACTTTGGACCGTCAAAAGGTAATGGATCTTTTTGTTTTTTTTTCTTTTAAGAAAATTTATGGATAGATTCATTTCTTTTTGAATGGACCTAGAAAAATAGGACAAACTTCTTTTCCAAGATTGGATGAGAGAGGGACCCAAAAAAAATGGGTCTCGTAAGGAATCGAATGCATTTGCACTCATTCCTTCCAAGACCCATTTTTTTGGTCTCCTGATTCGTCTCTTTCTCTCTCTCTTCTCAGTCCATTTCCATAAATATAGGGAAAGCGGAGAACCTTTCCCTACTTATTTCTAAAAATCTTTTCTTTCTTTTTTTTTTCTCCTGAGTTTATGTATATATCAATTCAAATACTTTTGAGAACGGTCATCCCAATTCTCTGTCGTGTTTTCGGTTTCATTGTCCCAACACTCAGTGGACATAGTCTCAGTCGATTTTGGAGCATGGGTCGTCCGTTCATTGTCCCAACATTCAGTGGACATAGTCTCAGTAGATTTTGGAGCATGAGTCGTCTGTTCATTGTCCCAACACTCAGTGGACATAGTCTTAGTGGATTTTAGAGCATGAGTCGTCCGTTCATCGTCCCAACACTCAGTGGATTTTGTCTTTGGATCCTCTGAAGATATTTTGGGGGTCTCATGAGATTCTTTGGAAGGTTCGTCCCAACAGGCTGCTGGATCGTAATGGGGAATATTTCCGGTAAGTCTCCCCAACCCTCCGTCTCGAGTTATTGGAGGAAGTTGACGACAAAGAAGAAGAAGTAGAAGAGCCCATCAAGTTTAAAGGCGTATGCTCATCCGGATGTTCCATCACTTGGAAACAGGACAGATTATCCCATTTCTGGATGAGATTATCGTACGCTTTTGGGGACGGATCCTTCTCTAACTGATCGTAGGCCTTATCAAAAGCTTGCAGAGGATTGTCTGCTTCCTCCTGAATCCTCTCCTCTTTCTCCGTTCCGTCTGGATAGACGTGATTGATATGAAAATCTCCTTCCGTAATATGCCATCGATAGTTGCGCACTTTGTTTTCGGCACAATGGAAATATTTCATCCTTTGATGATGTCGGGCACATTTTTCCCGATACTTCCAAATGATTCCATCTGGCACATAAATTTCCGTCACGGGTTTTTGATAATCCAAGGCTTTAGCAAAGAATTTAGCTTTCTGGCATCCCACCACATAAATCGTGGAGAAGCTGTGAGTGAGCGATTGGAGAATGCGTCCTAAATGGTTGTAGGGAATATGACCCTCGTTCCAACGAAGTCCGTGCCGGTTTCTCGTCAGCCAGGCATTTGTCTTTTGGTTTTTTTCACTCAGTTGGTGGAAGGGGTCAGGAGGAGCAAACGTCAACGATCCCACGGTCAAAAAATCTTTTGTCGCATAGCCCAATTCTTTTAAAACGTTTAACGTGTCAACGTGTCAAAGTTTTAAACGTGTCAAAGTTTCAAAGGTCTTTTTAAATGAAGTTATGATTAAACCATATTCATAGGACCAAAGAGACTTACCAGCTCAGTTCAGTTTTTTTTTTTTTAAGGCTGAAAAATTTTTCTGAGAGAGCTGAGAAAGATTTTTCCTCCCAATCTTTTTCGACGATGAAAAGGGAAAAACTACTGATCCGATCTCCCTACGCTTTAGGGAAAAAATACTTATGAAATATTCATGTGTTGAAATTGACTATTCAAATAAGTGACATTTTGTTTCTCATTGGAACTGTTCAACGGCGAGTCCACTCGTCTCATTCTTTGGGGTAGGGGATGAAAGTACAACGGTTTGTTGAAATCGATGATAGTTTCCTCTTTAGTCGGCGGAACTGTAAATCTATCCCGTCTTAACTCTTCTAATCTCTTTGAAAGTCTTTCCACTTGCTCTGCTAAGGTTTCCTCGGTACTCCTGATGTCTCTTAGTTTAGGGAAGTCTTGACGTATTGGCTAGAGAACAGAGGGTCTTTTTCTCTCTATACATATATCATGTGGGAGCGTGTAATTTATAAATCCTTGTGAAATCTTTCTACGTCTTGTGTAACTTGGAAGATTCGTCTTGTGTAACTTGGAAAATTCTTCTTCTTCTCGTCGATTGGGGTGGAGTTATAGAAAAGAAATGGGATTGGAAAGAAATCAACATATTACAAAAAAAAGAACTTTTTTTTTCTATTTTTTTCCTCTAGGGATTTACATACCATTTCATTCATGAACATTCAAGGGTTCTCTCCAAGACCAAATTTTAGAAGAGGACCACAAAGAGTACACTTGAGGATCCTCTTTCAGGTCTAGGTGAGATAAGGGTTGAGACCAATATTCTTGGGTCTCTAAAGCATCCCAACTTAGACATTTATTATTATATTATTAGAAAGTTCATCCTCCTCCTCCTCCTCCTCATCGTCGCACGAGTTCTCCTGGGGAGATTCTTCCGCCTCCTCTTCGACAGCTTTGCTCTCGGAGGGGTAACAATGTAATTTCCGGAAAACGTAACTACCCTCCATCAAATGGTATCGAAAATTTCTCACCTTGTTCTCGGCACAATGAATCATCTTTTGGAAATATTGGTGTCGCGTGCATTTCGACTTGTTCCGCCACTCGGTTTTCCCTGGGATGTAAAACTCGTAAACGGATCGCTGGCAGAGCTTGCTGAAAAATTCGGCTTTATCGTATCCATTGACGTAGATCACCTCCACATTTTCGGTCAGTATTTTCAGGATTGTAGGAAGATGCTCGTAGGAAAGACGACCCTCGGTCCATTGCAGGCCGTGCCGGTTATTTGTAGTCTGGTTGACCACAGCTTGATTGCGGGACGATAAGTCATCGTAATGGACAGGAGGGAGAAAAATCATGGATCCGCATAAGGTTAAATCGCAAGTGATGTAGCCCAGTTCTTTCAAGATGAAACATATATCTCCCGTCTTTGGATCATAACAGTGAAAGTATTCCATGTCCAGAACAATGTAGGAATCTTTGAGAGGTTTGGTACTCAAAATGTCCATCTTCTTCAATTGAGGAAAAAAAGAAAACAAATTCTCTCTCTCTCGCTGTGTGTCCTGAAGGAAAAAATGGATAGCGTTCTCTCGCCGTCTCCTCTTTTATATATATAGAGAGAGAGGGTTGCACGTGACAGGTCGTATGAATTCTGGGAAAGGTCACATTCGTATATATATATTTGTTTTTTGAATAATATCGTGCGTATCTCAATACACATCCATCATAATAATAATAAAGGTCACCTTGGAAAGAAAAAGAAATAAAAAACATGGAACTCGTGCTCGACTTTGAAGGTTTCTACGATTCTCAAGGAGCCTTTATTGTGAAAGAATTGGCTTACGTCACATTGGACGGTACTTCTCGAGGGGTATTTGTTTTTAAACCCCCGTTTCCAAGGCAAATGCTCACCGAGAAAGAAAAACGAACCGCTGTGTGGGCGAGTGATTATTATCACGGCTTGTCGTGGTACGAAGGAGAAATTCCGTACAGTTATTTTCCATGGGTGTTAACGATGTTGACGGAACCTTTTTCCATGATTTGGGTGCGAGGAGAAATGAAACGGCGGTTTTTAGAGAAATGGTTGCAAAGATCCATTTATTGCATTTCGGGATCGACGCAAGAGATTCTCAAATACAATGGGATCGAACACATGAATTGTCCTAACCATACAAAAGGTTTTTTCCATTGCGCTCTACAAAAAGCAGTTCGGTATCATTATTATTTAAAGACACAGAGAAGAAATTCGCAAGGTCGATCCTGCACAATTCAATCTTGACAGAACTCATTCAAAAAAAAATACATATATCACGTTACTTCTTCAACAGCACAGATGGTTCTGAAGCGAAACTTGGAATTTTGAAATAATAGATCAGTGAGAAATCATTCTTAAAAACAAATGGTAAAGTTTCGAATCGGCTGGGAGAAAAAAATTTCTCAGAGGTGAGATAAAAATTCTCTAATGAAAAAAAAAAAAAACTTTTGGTTAATTTTTATCATGTCTTAGACATGATAAAAATTAATGACCCTCCCTTTTTGTCTGGGAAGGATGTCTCACCCTTTCTAAAAATAGACCATGACTCATCCTTTCTCTAATGGCAATCATTCCATGAATGAATCACGATTTGTTTTTCAAAAGAGTGAGACAACATTCCCAGACGAAAAGGGAAGAGGGTCGTTAATTTTTATCATGTCTAAGTCATGATAAAAACTAACAAAAAGTTTTTTTTTTTTTTTTTTTTTTTTTTTTTTTTTTTTTTTTTTTGATTTGGAGAATTTTTCTCAGCTCAGCAAATTTTTTCCCAGCCGACTCGAAACTTTACCATTTATATTTACGAATAGTCTTTGGATTATTTATTTATTTTCTTTTAAAAAGAAAAATTCTGAGCTAGACCTATCTATTGGCTTAACATTCTGGTCATAGAAACAGTCTAGAATCTCTTTTTTTTCGAGGCTAATGCACGGGTTCTCCAATCAAAGGGTTACTATAAAGGGATTGGTTTGAATGCATTTATCTGCAAATGTTGTAGGATTCTGTTGTTGAGAAGGGGGTATATTATTATTATTATTATTATTATTATTATTATTATGATTGTGGCAGATTCGTTTTCTACATGGAAGTCTAATCTCCTCCGAAGACCTTTTCTGGGGATCGTCGATAGATGGTTTTTCAATAGGAATCGTTTCCCTCGGATCCTCAAGAGATAGAGGGGGGGTCCTGTCTTGAGACATGGAGCGGTCTCTCCTCCTCCTCGAGAAGTCTTGAGAAAGGGAGAGGATTTTCGGTTGCCTTATTCTTGAGGGGTCTTGACAAATTGAGAGGTCCCTCCTCTTCGAAAGAGAGAGAAGTTTTGGTTCCCTTATCCTCGAGGGGTTTTGACATATCGAGAGGTCCCTTATCCTCGAGGGGTTTTGACAAATCGAGAGGTCCCTCCTTCTCGAGGGGTCTTGAGAAAGGGAGAGGTTTTTCATCTTCGAGGAGGTTTGACAATGGGAGAGATTTCTCCTTCTCGAGGGGTCTCTCTTCCTCAAGGGGTTTTGAGGGAGGTTCCTCAAAACCCCTTGAGGGATTTTGAAATAATAGATCAGTGACTCTCTTCCTCAAGGGGTTTTGAGGAAGGGAGAGGTTTTTCATCCTCGACGGGTTTTGACAAACGGAGAGGAATCTGAACAGGCTTCTCCTCATCCCCATCATTATCGAGGAGGATGAGGATAGGCTTTTGGAAAGGTTTTTTCTTTTTCTTCTGAACAGGCTCCTCTTGATGCTCGGGGAGAGGGATGGGGTAGTTGTTCCACCATTCTATTTTTTCTTGCTCGAGGATTTTTTCAAAAGTCGTGGCCTCTCTAAGATGAGACGAAGAAGGAGAGTCCTCGAGAAGAATATAATAGGTATTCTTCCCAGTCTTCTCGATCGAGAGAGGTTCGTGCAAACATTTGTGCAACCATTCACTAAAATGAACGAAAATCCCTTTTGTCTTCTCAAGACGATCCATAATCCTATTCATTTGCGAGACGGTTAGAAAGTGGGACGTGTAAAAATATTTGGCTCGTTTCATTAACAAAATTTGTGCTTCCAGAGGTGAAATGTCACGAGCCATCAACACGTTTTCGTCGGACAAAAATTCGTCCCGCAACTTTTGATAACTCCCCACGGTATAATAACCCGCACATTTTGAAAAATCGGAGGCTTTCAGGTAAACAACTCCTTGGATGATATAAAAGGAAAGATCAACATATTTATATTTGAAAGGAATACACGTAGTGAGCTGGGGATGCCTCCTCATGATCCACTTGGACAAAAATACGACTTTGGGGCTCTCCCCTTTTATTTATAGAGAGAAAGAGAGTGTGACCTTCCCTTCCCTCCTCCTCCTCTCTCCCTGCTTTCTCTATCTCTGGACGTCCTTGGATTGGAAAGGGTGACTTTGAAAAAAAAAAGAAGGTCATGGTTGGATAATTTTTTGTTTATTAAATTATTACTTTCACTTCCTCATTCCCACACACATTCATCTTTTTAAGAAAAGAAAAAGAGGTCATGGAGATAAGATATCTTGGAAGGAAGAGAGAGAGAAACAAACAAAAAAAACAAATAAAACGGACGTCATAGAGCCTCTATGTGTGTCTGTGTGTGTCTATATAGATATATAAAAAGACGAGAGTACTGGGCGAGATCATTTCTTTTCCATTGGGAGCCATGTCGCTATTAGACGTTTTTCCAACTCAACGGATTTCGAACGGGGAGGATTTGAAGACGCTAAAGCAAATCTCCAACTTGAAAATTTTTTTGGCGTGTCATTGTGCAACATTTATTCCGCATTTACCACCTCATCAAGCGATCGTTTCTTTCAACCAAGATGTCGAATCCTCCAACCTGCTCGTTCAGAATATATACAGAAATTTATTCGAATCGCAACAAACGAAAGAGGAATCTCCCTTCTCTTGGAATCGGATGGATCGAGCTTTGAGACGGCCCATTCAAACAGACCGGCGATATACGGATCCGCGCACGAGTTTTCGATGGAAGAATATTTTTCTCACGAAACGATATTTTACGTTTGGAGTGAGAACGACGGCTGAGGACGAAGTTCATATTGTTCAAACCACAGCCGCTCCTCTCGCCTATTACGAATCATCGTCCCCCAATCTGAAGGAAAGAAGTTTTAAAGTCAGCGACAGGATGAAATATAAGAAATATATTCTAAGACCTTTTCAAAACTATGTCGTTCCCCCGAAAACGCAATATCTCATCGTCACAACCCAGAAGAGTCTCTTTCTCGTCGATCGGTGCTCGTACTCGCTTTGGAAACAATTGAAAGAGGAGATTTCTTTCCAATTGCCGATGATGTTTCAAGAAAAAGAAGAAGAAAACCCTCCGCCACCTTTACCCATCCCTTCCTTAGATGATAAGAGGAGCTGGACCAAACCGTCGTCATGGCCCGAAACAAAATCGACCCGGCAACGGAATGAAATTGAAGTCATCATAATTGAAGATGAGGAGGAAGAAAAAAAATTACCTCTTAATCATACGGAAGAAAATAATCATACGGATGGGTGGGTCAAAGACTGTTTAGATCATTTAACCTCGAATGAAATTGAAGTGTTATGGAATTGCATTTCTGAAATCACATCGGAAATGGGATAAAAACCAAAACAAAAAAAAAACAATTTTTTTAATAACAAATGGGAGGAGGGTCATGATGTCAATTTAAAAAAAATATTATATAGAGTCCAATCTTGGTGGTTCACTTCAGTTTTCCAGCATGAGGTGATCCACGTTTCCCGAAATATGGATCCCATTCCAAGAGAGATTGTGTAGAGCCTTCACTTCAGTTCTTTTTTTTTCCTACCAAGAGGAGAGGGTCCCCAAAGGGCTACCCATGTCCAAAGAGAGAAAGTGTAGAGCATTCATTTCAGTTTTTTTTTCAAGCTTAGGGGAGGGAGGTCTCAAAATGACACTCCCCCATTTTCAAAGAGAGATGGTGTAGAGCGTTCATTTCTGTTTTTTCCAAAGTTAGGGAGTTTTCAAATGGCTACCCATTTCAGAGAAAGAGAGAGAGAGAGAAGGTGTAGAGCGTTCATTTCAGTTTTCCAACATTAGAAGGTCCCAAAATACCTTCTGAATTCAAAGAGAGATCGTGTAGAGCGTTCATTTCCAGTTCTCCAAGATCAGAAGAAGAGGGTCCGCTTTTCCCAAAAGGGCTTCCGCATTCAGAGACAGCGAAATGCAGACTTCAGTTTTCTCCCTCCCCAAGAATAGAGGGTCCCGAAATGGCTTCCCATTTCAAAGAGAGAGGGAGAGGCGTTCATTTCCATTCTCCAAGATAGGGTCGTCTGCTTTTTCCCAAAATGGCTTCCCAATTCAAAAAAAGAGAGAGAGAGAGTAAAAGGGTGTGTAGAGCGGTCATGTTCATTCTCCAAGATAGGGTCGTCAGCTTTTTCTCAAAATGGAATCTCCCCATTCAAAAAGAGATCGTAACCAATTTTTTCCAGTTTTTTCCAAGATGGGGGGGAGAAGAAAACCTAGGATGGAATAACGCGACACACAGAGAGAAAGAGAAAAAAAAACGCCATCTTGTCATTTTCTGATAGGGTACCGGTGTTCGAATACTTTTGTGACCGACTGTCTGATTATACTGGGAGAACCATAAAATCGGAAAAGCGATGGGTTTCACAGTTAACGAGGCAATCGAAGACAGACTGGGAAAGAGAGATCCTTTTTTTTTTAGCTGAGAAGCAGATTGCCCTGGAAATCCGTAACTCTGACCATATAATTTCTCCATAGACTCTTTGAACGGTATTCAGGAGACATCCTCCATGAAGAAAAAAAAAATCTCCCCTTCCCCTTCTAAATCGACTGGAAAGAGAATGAGGTGGAAGAGATCCATCCACGAGAGATCATACTCTTGAACGTCAGACAAATATGAAGTCGAATAGCTTAAACAAAAAATGCTTGAAATGTCATCGAGTCTCGAAAATTTAGGTCTCTCTCTCTCTGAAGGAAATGAGAAAATGGGAATCTGCGTTTTTCTTCCTCAACGGCTGACATTCATCTGAATGACACTCGAAATGTTTAAATAGATAAACGAGAGTCCATTCTTAAAAAAATGACGCTATGTCGTCAATTGGAGAATCGAGTCGGCTGGGAAAATATTTTGAGAGCCAGGAAAAAAAATTTTCTAACTCAAAAAAAAAAAAAAAAAAAAAAAAAAATCTGTTTGTTAATTTTAATCATGTCTTTAGACATGATAAAAATGTTTATTATGTTATGACATGTTTTTATCATGTCCTTAGACATGATAAAAATTAACTACCTTCCCCTTTTGTGTGGGAATGTTGTTTCACCGTTTCTAAAAATAGACCATCACTCATCCTTTCTAAAAAGAATAAAATTCCAAGAATGGGTTCTGGTCTATTTTTATGAACGGAGAGACAACATTCCCAGACAAAAGGAGGGTAGAGTTAATTTTTATCATGTCTATAAGACATGATAAAAATTAACGAAAAAGGTTTTTTTTTTTTTTTTTTTTAGAGTTAGAGAATTTTTCTTCCCGGCTCTCAAAATTTTTTCCCAGCCGACTCGATTCTCCATTGACAAGACAGCGCCATTTTTTTTAAGAATAAACTCTCGCTTATCTATTTAAGCATTCCCAGTTTGGCTTTAGATGAGTGTCAGCCGTTGAAGAAAAAGCATCCTGTCACTTGGGAGAGACATATTTTGAGGAGTCAACATGTTGTGTGGACCGTTGAGATCGATTTTGCTCTTCCCGTTGTGTGGACATTGTTGAGCGTTTTGTGAAGCTTTGAAAGAATGGAGGGGTTTTGATGGAGAATATTTCTTTTTATTGAATTTTTAAAAACAAGATTTAAGATTGACATTTTATAACAGGTTTTACATGGAAAGAAGGTTTTTCTTCTAGTTTGACGATTTCTTTTTCTTGGGAGATGTTTCTATTGGAAAGATGGAAGGAAAGACGATTCCCACATTGAAGAAGGTTCATGAGAAACTCGTACGGATCTTGGTTCTCTTTTCGAGCCGATATATCATACGGAATCCGGGACATGTTTTGCAATCGCTCCAGTTCCTCCTCGTATTTTTGCTTGCTCGCCAATTTCATGCGGGGACGAAACTGGTCCAGAATATACAATCCCTGGGGTTGAGTCACTCGAGAAAAAGCGACATATTGCTGAAATCGATTAAAAGGTCCGTGCATGTAAATTGCGATCGACGGAAAGGTGGCTCCTTGGGCTTTATGAGCCGTAATCGCTTCGGCTAACATCAAAGGAAACTGTTCGCGATAAAATGCGAGTGTTTTCGTCGAACAGGTGTCAATACGAATGGAGACGCGATCGATAGGAGCTAGACTATTCGAAAATTGCAGCCAGACTCGCGTCACAACTCCGTCTTCATCCTGGTCTATTTGGTGTAGTGTTCCAATCGCTCCATTCATCCATCCTTTGGATCTGTCGAGCGTTTTAGTCAATTGATATCGCGCTCCTCTTTGTAAATGGAGGACGGATTCGAGATTCGCCATCTGAGATCGATGTAAATGTTGACTCCGTTTCATCATCCTCTTCCGCAATTTTTCGCTCTCGGAGTAAATCACGTCTCGAGCCAGACACGAACAGTACGTCCCTCGGGATTGGAGACGTTTCATATTATATTTCTCTGCATCCTTGCTCGAAAAACAGAGAATAATAGCTTCGCGAGGAATTTCGTCGAAACTGCGAACGCGGGACTGGAAAAATGCCACATCGTCCGGTTCTAAAATGTGATTTCTCGTTAAACGATCGAGTCTCTCCTCGTAATCCAGAGAGAATCGCATACATTCGACTAGTTCATAGTAGAGCGTGGATTGAGGCGTCCACCACCCTTCAGAATAAAAAATGGGCATGTCGCGAATCGGTTGGAGCTGCTGCAAATCTCCGAATTTAATCATATGCACATTCCCAAACGGCTTATCCGGCACATGACACAATTGTCGAAGTTGCTGGTCGAGGCGCGAAAATAAATTGGATCCGATCGTGGAAACGTCATCCAAAATCACCATCCGTAAAGGAGCATACAGGGGTCTGTAATAGTCTAAAGTCTTTTGGGTCAGAGGTCGAACAAAAGTCCCGTTCATTTGAAGACGCAGGGCATGATGCAAAGTATCTCCCGTAATGTAGACCGCTCCTTGAGCACTGAGTGCGAGTTTGAGAACCGAGCACGCTTCGCTAAAAAGAGGCGTTCGAATCAGAGTTTGGTATAAAGCTTGGATCAGGAAAGATTTACCCGTTCCGGCAGATCCTTGCACAATAATATCCAGAGGAGGGGGACGTTTCGATTCAGGGAACGCGTCATAAGTGTACAAACGGACGAGAACGTAGATCAGGAAATTGTATTGCTCTTTATTACATTGTCGAATACATTTTTGATAGGCATCTTCGGACCACATATCCTTATACTGCAAATTCGTATAGCTTTCCCACTGCTTGGGAGGAAGATGTTTCTTTCGCGGTCGGGAGTTCTTTTTAAGAACAGCATAACGTTCCCTTTGAAGTATTCGTTCTCGCTCTCGATTAGCTGAATTGCTTCGCCAGCGTCGTTTCTGTTCACGCATTCTTTCCCTAAGACGTTCTCTACTGGATAGGCTCATCGTGACACCACTCAAAAAGGTGAAGTGTGTGTATAGAAAATCACTTCCTTTAATTTATATACATATACTTTTTAAGGAGGGGGGGATGTGAAATGACCTCGTCTCGAAACGAACCAATAGCACTTCGAGAAGACTTGGAACGAGATAGGTTTCTTAGAAAGAGAGAGAGCGACACAGAAAAAATATATAAAAAATCAGAATGATTTATCCGTCGACCTCTGGGCTAAAAGTAAACAAACAAAATTTGAAAAGGTCAAGGTGAACTCACTGAATTCATCTTAGAAATCAGATAGGAAAAAAAAATGAGGGTACCCATGTTTCCTCTTCAACAACATAGACCCATCTAAAACGAAACTCGGAAAGCTTACACAAATAAACAAGAATCCATTCTTAAATAAAAAATGGGGACGTCTTGTCGATCGAGTCGGCTGGAAAAAATTTCTGTTACTCTGAAAAAAAAAAAAAAAAAAAAAAAAAAAAAAAAAAAAAAAAAAAACTTTTGGTTAATTTTTATCATGTCTTCTAGACATGATAAAAATTAATGAACCCCCTTTTTGTCTGGGAAGGATGTCTCACTCTTTCTAAAAATGGACCATCACTCACCCTTTCTAATAGCAAGAATTCCAAGAATGAGTCATGGTTTGTTTTTTCGAATGGGTGAGACATCCTTCCCAGACAAAAAGAGGGGACAGTTAATTTTTATCATGTCTATAAGACATGATAAAAATTAACCAAAAGTTTTTTTTTTTTTTCAAAGCTTTGAGAATTTTTTTTCTAGCCGACTTGGATGGACAAGACATCTCCGGATTCTTTCTGGAATGGACTCTATGATCTATTTAAACATTTCGAGTTCCGAGTTTCTCTTCAGTTGAGTGTGAGCCGTTCAAGAAGAAGAACCATCCTGTGAGTTGAGAGAGAGAACTATTCCTTTTTCCATTCACCCGTTGTGTTGAACCGTTCAGATATTTGCTTTTATTAATATTTTTTTTCCTAACCCACCCGTCTTTAAACAATGGAATAGTTTGAAAGGGTCAACCCATTTTATAGATATCAACCTCATACCTTCATCTCAACGGGTCTCGAGTGGGAGGAAGGAAGGAGCAGGCGACGAGAACTAAGCATGTCTGTTTATCGAGTAGACGCATCGGGGAAAGAACGATACCCGACCGACCCCCAACATCCTCATTACGAATTATACGTTACGGATCCTGAAGGAAATCGTATCTTGGCTCGAGACGAAAATGGTCATGAGTATTACGCGGTAGATTTAAACGGAAACCAATACATTTTAGCTCCTCGACGGTATGCCCGAACGTCTTTTGGACGAGAATACTACGCGAAATTTCAAAATGGGGACGAGTATTCGCTTTATACGTCTGTTTTATTCCCTTATGCCAAAGACGAATCGGGGCATGAAATGTATCCTAAAAAGGCGGATGGAGTCGAATATTGTTTAACGGCCGGCGATCGAATTCGTTATGCTCGCGATGCTTGGGGAAACGAGTTTTATCCTCGAAGAGCGGATCAGCAAACGGAATACCTCTGTGAAGAAGTGGGGTATGCGAAAAGAGCCGACGGATCCGAAACGTATCCTAAATTTTATATCTACACTTCTGGTTAAGATCTCTCTCTCTCTCTCTCTATCGAAAGAGAAGAAAATAATAAAGAGTGTGTTACTGCAATGGAGCATTCTGACGCGGAACCTGTTTCGTATTCCATTTGGTGTGTGAAATGCCGAACCAAGACCGATACGGTCGACGTCCACTATCGCATGTCGAAAAATCGACGGCCGATGGTCACGGGAAAATGTCAGGCGTGTGGAACCAAGAAACAACAGTTTATTACAAATGCTTCCGTTCCACCTGGAATTTAGTTCCTGGATGAGGAGGAAGAAAAAGGAAAATGTTCCGAGTAAGAAGAAACAAGTATATTCAAATCAAAAATTGGAAAAAGATGGAACTTACTATTATCTGCTCTCCTAAAGCGGGTGGTTCACCTTTACAGTTTGGCATACAGACGGATTCGCATAATCCGGTTCCAAGACTCGTGAATTTTCCTCAACCGGCAACTCCACCCTTAGATACTTCTTCTTTGAATGAGTTTTCTAGCATTCTGAAAGAATATCTAAACGTCGTGAGAGAATTGATTCTTCCCCTGCAACGAAATGTTGAAGAAAAGAGCTCTGAATGTGGAAGCAAGGACACGGATCCAAAGCCAAATTCGGAGGGTTAAAAGGGATAGGTGTAAGTCCATTATTAAAAAAAAAGAAACAATGGTGATGTCATGTCTTGTCGATCGAGTCGGCTAGAAAAAATTCTCTAGATAAGATTGAAAAAAAAATCTTTTGGTTAATTTTTATCATGTCTTACAGACATGATAAAAATTAACTCTCTCTTCTTTTTGTCTTGGAAGGATGTCTCACCCTTTCTAAAAATAGACCATCACTCACCCTTTTTCAAGGCAATTATTCCAAGAATGAGTCATGATCTATTTTTAGAAACGGTGAGACAACCTTCCTAGACAAAAAGGAGGGACAGTTAATTTTTATCATGTCTAGAAGACATGATAAAAATTAACCAAAAGTTTTTTTTTTTTTTTTTTTTTTTATCACTCAGAAAATATATTCCAGAGCTCTGAGAATTTTTTTTTCCCAGTCGACTCGATGATCCAAACAACAAGACATCCAAAATTGTTTCTAGAAGAAACTCTCGCTTCTCTATTTAAACCCCTCGCGTTTCCAACTTCAGATCCGTGTGTGCTGTGCACTCAACCTAGAATTGCGCTTCTCCTCCCTCCTGGAAAGAGCCTTTTTTTTCTGAGCTCTTAGCATTTTTTCTCAGCTTCATTTCCATTCTCCAGGTTTCTGTCTCCTCCTTTCCATTAACACTGCAAAATCTAAATTTCTCATCACTCGGAGCTTGGAAATCTGTCATAAAAAAACATGACATAGCTCTGTTTTCAAGGAGTCGGTTTAGATTCGTCAGGATCATGGCTGATTTTCCATGATGGCTCTCCAACCGCAATATTAGAGTTTGAAAGTAATAAGGTAAAAAAGTTCGTCCTAGATATGCAACGAAACGTAAAAAGAGCGACGAGGATCTAAAAAAGCTACGACCCTTTCCAGAAGGGGAGGGAGCAATGGATATTCAGGTGAGTCCACAGCATGGACTGCACGAAAATGAAACGACTTCCGCAGATAACAGAATGTTCGAGATGTCTGTCGTCGATCAAGTCAGCTGGTAAAATTTTTCTAAGAGCTGAGAAAAATGTTCGCATACCTTCACAGAAATTCTTTCCAGGAGGGAGAAGTGTGTATCCAGGTCGAATTCACAGCACAGACTGAACTGAAGTTGGAAACATGAGTGGTTTAAATAGAGAAGGGAGAGTTCCTTCTAGAAACAATTTGGATCTGTCTTGTTTGGATCATCGAGTCGGCTGGGAAAAAATTCTCAGAGCTTTGGAAAAAATTTCTGAGTGAAAAAAAAAAAAAAAAAAAAAAAAAAAACTTTTGGTTAATTTTTATCATGTCTTCTAGACATGATAAAAATTAACTCTCTCTTCTTTTTGTCTGGGAAGGATGTCTCACCGTTTCGAAAAACAAACCGTGACTCATTCTTGGAATAATTGCCATGAGAAGGATGAGTTTTGGTTTCGTTTTCGAAACGGTGAGACATCTTTCCTTGACAAAAAGAGGGGACAGTTAATTTTTATCATGTCTATAAGACATGATAAAAATTAACATGATAAATTTTTATCATGTCTATATATAATAGACATGATAAATTTTTATCATGTCTATAAGACATGATAAAAATTAACAAAAAGTTTTTTTTTTATTACTCAGAAAATTTCCCCCCCCCAACCAACTCAATGGACTAGACGATAAGTTTTTAAGAATGGACGTTTTGTTATTTATGCAGATATTCCGAGTTTTGCGTCAGGTAAATGCGCGCTCACCTTAGATTGAATTCCCTTCAGACAGGTCTAGAGATTGGATAACCCATCAAGAATTCTTCGACAGGTTTTTGGAAAAAAGAAATCGTCAAGAAGTGAGTATTGATTTTGATATTTTCTTTTCAACCTTGGGTCAGTTTCTAGTACATTCCTATACTAATTCCATTGTATTTAAAAAAAATAATGTCAGCACGGACTGATCTGACCCGAAACGCTTGCCCATCCAGTTGGCTGCTGGAGGGAGGGGAAAAAAAAAGAAATTTGTTTTGAAGGATATGTCAATTCTTTTCTAAAAATAGATTTCTAAGAAAAGAATGAACCTTTGTTGGAAATCTATTTTTAGAAACATGTCTAGACAACATGTTGACAAGAAGAAAATTCTTTTTTTTTCCTGAGAGTGAAATGATTTTTTTCTTTCCACCCACTTTTCTTATTCTTTGGGAGGAAGGAAGAACTTCCCTTCCCCCCGCCTTTTTTCCTCTAGTATTTATATAGATCCGAGTTTTTCTGCTTACAGGGTTCATTCTCGTTCTTCCTTCTCAACCGAGCAAAACTAAAATGTCGACCGATGCTATTGCAGTTCTACCTACCCTGGTGGAAATCACGCCCGTCTGTCATCTCGATGTAGCTGATCAATGGGAACCTCTCTCCCGTTTCGAAGAATGGTTTCGGGACCCGGAGCGTATGGAACAAATCGTCCAAGAAACCATGTGCTATTTATCCTGTTACGATGGAAAAATCCTGCATTATTTTTCGTCCATCGAAGTTTTCAAGCACTTTGCTTTCCAATCGATGATGGAGGCAGGAACCTTTCGCTTACACGCTTATCTGCGATGGGAAAATGTGATCGCCGCCGATGCTGGAACCTTTTTAAAACTGTTTTACGTTTCACCCGAGTGGGTTCATATTCTTCAAATCGGAGAAGCTTCTATCCGTCTTTATGGATGGGAAATGGAATCAGAAGCCGACGGGTATCGTATGATTCGCTATCGACTGCGAGCTCGCTCCGTGTATATTATTCACGGACCTCTTTACTACCAACTCCAATTTCATGACAAGACGGTGTTTGCCGTAGACGCCCTCTCCAGGAAGAAAATGGAGTCTTTACGAGCGTTGCATCCTGAACAGCATTTCCAATTCCCTGCTCGCGAGGAAGAGAGGAGAAGGAAAAGATCCAGAAGGAGGAGACACCTAAAGAGGTACTAAAAAAGAAGTCGGAAGGTAGAAGCATATTTGTTTTTTCATTAACGGAAAAAAAAACTGTGGATCATTCTTTGTATATTTCTTGGGAAAAAAAAGACTAATAGTCATAATAGAGGGAGTTAGGAGGGACCCCATCTATATATAACTCTCTATATAAATCGGAAGCGTCAACAGGACGGTCCACCCAAAACAATCTACCTTATCTTTCTCAGAGCAGAGTGGAAGAAAGGCCAAGATGCGTGGACTCATTGGAAGCAAAAAAATTGGAATGGTTTAAATAGATAAGTGAGAAAAGATTTTGAGAGGTGTTGTTTTATGGATGGAGCTGGCTGGGAAAAAAATTGGCAAAGCTCAGAGAAAAATTTCCTAAATTGAAAAAAAAAAAAAAAAAAAAAAAAAAAAAACTTTTTGTTAATTTTTATCATGTCTTATAGACATGATAAAAATTAACTCTCTCTTCTTTTTGTCTGGGAATGATGTCTCACCGTTTCGAAAAATAGACCATCATTCATCATCCTTTCTAAAATAATAGAATTTCAAGAATGGGATATGTTCTATTTTTCGAAACGGTGAGACATCATTCCCAGACAAAAAGAAGAGAGAGTTAATTTTTATCATGTCTATAAGACATGATAAAAATTAACCCAAAGTTTTTTTTTTTTTTTTTTTTTTTAAAACACGAAATGTTTTTCCAAAGCGCTGAGAAATTTTCCCGAGTCGACTCACTCATCCAAACAAGACATCTAAAATTGTTTCTAGAAGGAGCTCTCATTTTTTTCTATTTAAGGAACTCGAGTTTCGGCTTCCCATCAGTTTGTACTGTGCATTCAACCTGGATACCCATTTTTTGGAGATGGGGGGGGAACTTTCGCAGTTTTTTTTCCTGAAACTCTCTATGGATCAGAGAATCTAACACATATCCTCCTCCGTGGATCGAAATGGACTGACCGCCACATCTGTTTTAGATAATAGTTTTGAATTTTCCACCTCCTCCCCAAGATTGGACTATCTCAATATTTTTTTAAAAGAAAAACGAAATTATTTTTTATAATTATTCTACAATTTTTAGTTTCCCCCCACTCTTTAAGAAGAATAAAAACATAAAGCACATTGAAACAGTTCCGATAAATTTTGAAACTGAAAGTCCATCACCTTGTTCTCCACGGGACTAAAATAAGTTTCCCCGGTCTGAAAATCTTCTTGGATTTGAAGAGGTTCTCTCATCACACCAGGTCGAAAAGAGGAGAGCGTCTGGACCCAAATCGTTGAGCAGTCTTTCCAGGGAATCGAAGGTGATAAAAGGGGTATAGCGGAGAATCCGGCTGGGGCGGTCCGACGTATCGATCCAGAGATCCGTCGTTAAGGATCGGTAAGGGCGAAAAGGGGCTCGAGAGATCCATTGCTGAATAGTCCGTTGACTTTTCAGACTCATCCAAGTCCCTTGCTGGGAAAGGCAAGTCACGAGTTCCGATCCTCGAAAATAGAGCGTGCCCGACCCCAAGTAAAACGTGAGGGGAATTGTCTTGGCGAAACGGAAACGAATCGCGAGGGAAAAAGACTCTCGCCGTAACCACTCCATGGCATTTGGTTTTCTCTCTCTCTCTCTCTCTTTCTCCTGAGGACGAGATGGAAAAAAAAGAAAAGACAACTTTTCTCTCGGTTTCTTTTATATATAGGAAGAGAGAGGGGAAGGAGTGTTCTCGAAAAGACTCATGGGAAATTTTTTCTTCTTCTTCTTTTTGGGGTAGGTGGGAGGAACTCGTTTTTTTTTTGGCGGAGAGAATGCGTCGGATGACATCCCGAGACATTTAAAAAAAGAATAGATAGGATGGATTCTTCAAGTGGGAAATGCGGGGTGGTTAAGGGATCTTATTTTAAAGAATATTATTTACTTTTCTAAATAACAAATAGAATCGGGTGGATTCCATTTATCTCCTTCTAAAAAATATAGAAACACTTGATCCTTCCCGTCCTTTTTCATTTCCTGTTGACGTGTTAGATACTTTAGAGCCTCTTCGATTTTAATTAAGTAACCCCGATAGACCATCCGATCATCAATACTCCCGATATTGCGTTCGAGAGCCATTCTATAAGCAGCTTGAGATTGGAAAGGAGAATAATTATCAAAGTAGGTATTACGGCGTAAATGTTTAGGATGTTCGACTATAAAAAAATATTGTGTATAAATGCATTGATCTAATCCCGTAAATTCTAGTTTGATTAAGGGATACTGAGCCACGTCCGAGGGTTGGTAAGCGAATCGGTAGCCGGACTCTTCTTCAAATTCCTGATACGCGACTCTGAACCATTTGAATCGAGGGTCGTCGTCTTTCTTGAAACGTCTTTTATCCATTTGTCCATGCGGGAAATCCCATTCATCTTCATAAGCTAATTTAGCCTTGTACCGATCATAATCGTCTTGTAAATTGGGATGGAGAGTCGGATAAATATGGTTTTCAAATTCATCTTGAAGCACCGATATTTTTTCCAAATCGAAGGGTGGTTCGATACGTTTATTTTTTAAAAGCTGAATTAAATAATTTTGAAAACAGTATGGCATTTTTCGATGAATCATCACCACCTGTCCTGATGAGGTCTTTACCACTAAACCATATGAAGTAGAGTATTTGTTTCTCTGGATCATCTCAAAAAAGGAAAAAGAGAGAAAAATTCCTTGATTACCTATGCACTCAATGAATACATTTATGAACAGCAAATTTCACTAATTGTTGGAGCGCTAGCATGGCCATAAATCGATGACAAGATTTCGATCGACAAGATGGACATTGCTGTGGCTGACGATGTTGAGGTTTGTAAATAACAGTCCATAAAAACTTGAGATGTACCTTTTGATGAATTTTTTCTCGAGTGGGTTCATTCGCCACGTAGAGTTTTTCAATATGAAGTCGTTCCAGATCCGCATTCAATTGCTGAATAAATTCCTTCGTATGTGTTTTCAGGTCTCTGGCTATAAACCGGACGCAGTTCGTAAGAGTATATCCATCAGAGGTGACAGCCAACACACCAACAATTTTTTGGTGGAGCTTGGTCTGTGAGGACTTCTTCTTTCTAGAGCACTGATGAGTGGATAACGAGGGAGGAGAAGACAGTATTTCCAAAGAATGAGTTGGAGAAGGAGAAGACTTTTTCGGTACTCTAAAAACGGGTGAAAATGGTCCATAAAAAGTGGGTTCCGTATCTGGAATATCCTCAAAGGGATCTTCTTCACATGAAATGACTAAGTTATCCGTTGCCATGTGTTCGCTATCTTTTTACGAAACAGAATGAACTCCGATTTCTTTTTCAACCATTTATATACTAAGAGAGGGGGAATAAAATAGGTAGAGGTATCGAGATATCGTTGAAAAATATTTTTAAGAACTAGGAAAAAAAATTCTTCAGTAAAAAAAAAAAAAAAAAAAAAAAAAAAAAAAAAAAAAAAACTTTTTGTTAATTTTTATCATGTCTTTTAGACATGATAAAAATTAACTCTACCATCCTTTTCGTTTTGAATGATGTCAACATGTTGTATAGACATGTTTGTAAACAATAGACTTCCAAGAAAAACATGATCATTCTTAGAAATCTATTTTTAGGAAAGGTGAGACATCATTCAAAACAAAAAGGAGGGTAGAGTTAATTTTTATCATGTCTAAAAACATGATAAAAATTAACAAAAAGTTTTTTTTTTTTTTTTTTTTTTTTTTTTTTTTTTTTTTTTTTTTTCAGCCAAGAATTTTTTCTACCCGATTCGATTGACAAGACATCCCAGTTTTTTTTAAGAATGGAATTTCTGTTCTATATATTTCAACATTTCAACTGTTGCTTCAGATCCCTCTGTGCTGTTGAAAAAGCCTGCACTTCAACTCTCCTGGAAACAGTTTAAGCCATGTCTTCTCTCAAGATTCTCTTTAGATCCAGCAAAGATGTGGATTGTGTCTCGTGAAAACAGTTCATTGTTCAAGAAATTCATGGAAAGATGGGGAGGTCTTTTTAAATGTACTATTTCTTTTAATTAACTCTTTTCTTATGTTTACGACCTTGACAACTTGTTGCTTTCTCAACTTCAGGTTCTTTGGTCGGCTGTCTAAAATCAGCTCTTACCTCAGTGGACGATGCATCAAATTCCATTGTACTGAATTCTCCATTTCCCGAAAAGACTTCCTTCAACATGTGAATGGCTTCTTTGGTCAATTCTAATGTTTTATATATCGTTTTATTCTTTTCATTTTCTCTACGTTGGAGGATAGCGGGACTTAAAAAAGGATTTTGACAACAGGGTTCAAATTCTTTCGTTTTGTCTTTGCGATCATGACGATGTATTTCTATAATCTTGTCATCCGTATCATCGGGGTTTATCCATATTTCCAAATCTAACTCTTTACCTTCAGAATTTTTGGGAGATAGATGAATAAGTACAGGATCCATCGCCATGGTTAAATTATTGCTTCTTCCTTTTTTATTACTCTTCTCCCTCTTCATTTTTTTTTCAAAGTTTTTTTTATATAATCCATTCTTCAAGTCCCATATTGAACGAATATATTTCTGACTTTCTTTAAAAGCTTGCAATAGCCACTGAAATCGGTATCGTATCAAGTAGGCCAGAGCTCCAAAGTAAAATAATAGAATTAAACAGACGACATAATAATGAATCTTCAATACGTTGCCCAGTAAAGCGAAAAGAATCGTAGGACCTGCCGTTACCAGTAGTAAATGAATGGCGAACGTTTGTCTCTTCGACCATCCTTCCTCTTTGGGGCTTTCGTCTTCCTTTTCAAACCGACTCAATTCTTGGTCCGTTTGAAAATTTTTCTCGATTCGTTTGAAATGAGATGTCATTCTTGACCTCTCGAAATTTTAGGAACACTTGTTCCATGTACAATGACATAATCGTACGCTGTGTTGCCTCGCAAGACCCGTTTTGTGAACCGTAAAACCGACTGATTCTCTGGACAATAAATCGGTCGGAATTCAACAGATTGGTCGGTCATACATTCTCGCTTTCCCGTTAATCTATGCTTTTCGTCTATGTGTGTATATTCCAAAACACAGGGGGAAGATAGATCGCCCAGAACTCGATGCACGTAGGGTCCACATTCACAGACGTGTCGTTCGGCGTCCCATCCTAGTCCGGGCACGTTCCACAAATCTCGAACGCAGTAATCGACAGAACAGACCCACGGAGATGTTTGAATCATTCGATTACCTCGTCGATCTAAAGAATGGCATTGACATTGGTATCGGAACGATCCATCTTCTAACGTTTCGTAATAATCGGCTACTTCTTGAGCGGGTTGTTGGGTTCGACGATCTATTAAAACATTGAGAGAAGGATCACGGGCTTCTGGATGTTGACAGGGATGGGTGAAAGAGGAACGAGGAGCACAGAGCCATCCCGAGGCCGAAAAAATAGGAATTTCCGAGGAAGAAAGACAAGCGGTCCGGATTCCTTGGGGAATACAATAAGTACCCGGTTCGAGATGATTCCATGTTTTATCAGAAAGAGTGAGTTTTTCGTAAAACGTGGGATTTGTTTCACAGAGCTGAGAACAATCGCAATGGCTATCAGGACACTGAAAGATTTGGAAAGGGCAATACGTCTCGGTTGAAATTTCTGGTAAGGCTAATGATGATGAGGGAGGAATAGAAGGCATCCGGAGATCGGGTTTATAAAAAAGATTCAAGAGAGTCACTAGAAATACAATGCATAGAATGATCGCGCTCGGGTGTATCATTTTTCTTTCTTTCCTCCTTTATAAATTAGAACCGGTTCCGATCCCTACGAGTTCTCATTATACTGTGATTCGACACTTTTCGAAGGACAAGTCGCTTCTGCAACTGTTTCCTCAAGACGTTTACGTGTTCGTCGATCAAAGTATTTGTTATTTGTACGAGAAAACCAACGAAGAAAAAACCTATATTTGAGCTATCCGGCTCGATACGCTGAGACGGCACGATCTTTTACATTATAAATACATGCTAAAATGGCCTCATACGATTGAAATCGTGTCGTATCCGAATCATCTCACCCATCCGATGGATATTTTAAATTACAGAGCTTAAGGTTCGGTTTTGATGAAAGGAGCCGTATTCT
Source organism: Stegodyphus dumicola (assembly GCF_044657685.1). Taxonomy (NCBI): domain Eukaryota; kingdom Metazoa; phylum Arthropoda; class Arachnida; order Araneae; family Eresidae; genus Stegodyphus; species Stegodyphus dumicola. The sequence goes on from NC_140771.1 coordinate 75,057,909, forward strand.
TCACGGCAATATCGTTTTTATTCTCCGTAGTATACCAATGAGCATCGACCTCCCAAATATTTTGAATAGCCTTGCGTTGTGTTTCATAGACGGGATCGTCGAGCGATTTGAGAGGTAATAACGCGTTCGGTTGTAACCGTTGTTCGGCATTCAAACCTTGGTGAACGATCCGTTTCAACATAAACGTAAGAAACAAGCGACGTTTTCCAAAGAAAACCAGCGACTCTTCTGTATGGGTATCCATAGCCGGATGAAAAAGTGTGAAATGGCGTCCTTTTTGGGGATCCATCACGTATTGGATGACAATATGATGATACCAATCGCGTTGCCGCATTTGCGAGAGGAAGTGAAGCCGTTGCAATTGACGAAAATAACGTCGGGTTAGACGATACGAATCCATTCTGACGTACTTTTTTATCGCGCCAAGATCTTTCTTTTTTGTTGACAGGATAAACATTCACGATACAGAGCCGGCATTTCATCCAACGCGCGATCTTGTTTTAAAAAATGTCGATAATTCGGTTTGGAACAACACGCTGCTGCGTCCTTTTTCGGAATTTTTTGCTCTTTCCATAATTGGCACATCTCGTTTATGAATAAAAGCTGGATGCTCGTCATACTTTTATTCGTTTTGGGTTTATACTACTGCTACTTGTATTTCTATAACTTTTCGGTCCCGTCCCCGAAAGTTCCTTCTTCTCCTCGGACGACAACGACGCGTTTCCAATATCAGATCGAGACCTCAGACGACAACGAGGTTTCGTTTCACACCTCCACGGGAAAAACATGGACGTTTCCTCTCCCACTCGAATATTATTTCGCGGAAGGACGGATTTGGGAAAAAGATGAATGTTTTGGACAGCCCGATGATACTCAGCTCCCCGCAACGGGGAAAACCTCTACCTGTTTTTATTACGATCGCAGAGTTTTGTACCCCGCGAAAAGTCCATGATGTATTATTATTATCGATGTCGGCACGGTCGTGTTCTAGACGTGCTCATGTGTCAAGAAGAACTTCTCCTTCTACCTGCATTCCTGTCAATCCCTGCATCGATCAGCATGACGAATCGGTTTTACCCGATCCAACCAATCGACGTTTTTATTACGAATGCCAGAACGAACAACCGATTCGAATCGCCTGTCCGCCCAAGACATTTTTCTACTACGACGCTTGCACTTCGCGAAAACATTTCGTATCTTACTGTGAAGACGGTCAACATTTTCCGATTGACGAGGTGACGTATATCGAGTGTCGTGGCCATCGACCGAAAATGATTCGATGTTCGCCCGGAGAAAAATATTCGACACATTATCGGCGATGCGTGTCTGATCTCTGCGACGGATTTCCGGATAATACGCAACGACCTCTCCCCATCGTCCAAAAAGGATCTTTTCTGTACTCTCCGGGTTACGCGATTTGTGAAAACGGAATGGTTCGCGACACTATATCCTGTCCTCTTTCCTGGGATACATGGACCGGCGATGCCTTATTCCATTTACCGATGGTGTACGACGAAACGTCCCAAACATGTCAACCGCCTCTTTTCTGTGAAAATGTTCAACCGACCTCGAAAGAAATTGTCGTTCCCGCTCACGAGTATACGAAACATCTCCCGTCCTATCCATTTTCAACATCCTTGGATCGAGCTGTAGCTTACACGTGTGATCCAACCCGAAAACGTACGGTTCTAGAACCAGGCTATCGAGTGTCGGATCAATATACGGTTGAATGGGCTTGTGAGGATAAGTCGTCGTCGTCAAAACTCGCGATAGGCGATACGAGCGATCGATATTTTGATTGCGCTCGGAGGGAAATTTAAACGTGTCCTCCTCAAAAATTTTTTGACGGAAATGAATGTCGACCGCGCATCCCCGGCGCGTTTCAGTATCGGCATCTCGATGTGTTTAAATTCGATCATTTATCGATCGTTGCGAATTGGATTCGGCCCTGGACGACTCTTGATCATGAACCTCGTACCTCTTGTGACGAAACCAACGAAGAAGTTTATATTTCCGGCTATAATATTTGTTCTCATCCCGACTGCACGCCGTACCCATTCCTCAAACAATTAAAAACAGCTATTTATTTACCCACTTCTCCTCACATGTGTCTTTTCGAAAAGGGAAAAATTCGAAAGAAACGCGTTCGACGGCAAGGTTTGAAATTTTGGTCGCAGCGATTCGTGAAACAGGCTTCGACTTATAGCGTTCCCGAAACGTGTCGTGAAGGCCATCGCATACGATCGGGACGATTTATTCCTGATTCCGTATTATACGCCACTTGTAATTGGCGTCAACCTTTTGTCTTTTGTCCTTCTTCCTCCACAGAAGGATTTCGAGCCACTCCGTACGGGTATCACGTATGCGTACCCAAAGAAGAAGCCTATGAAGGGATTTTACCGGCTGGATTAACCCTTCGACTTGAAGTTCAAGAGCTGAGTCGTATTATACCGGAACATGGAGCGCGATATAAAATAGATGGACGAGAAGCTGTTTTTGATGCGACGCAGCATCCCGAAGGTATTCCCCTCCTTACCTCAGTCTATGAAATTTGGACCGAGCGCGACATGAAATTGATTTTTAGAATTCTCGTCACGCATCCTCGTTCAGCTTACTGGGAAGACCGAAAATCAAAAGCCCTCCCCGATCCTGACATGACGTTGTTGTACACAGGTGAAATGACCGAAAAGCCCGTCACGACCGATGACTATCCGGTCTCGGCTGACTCGTTGATTCAAATGGAATAAAGTAGAAAAAAAATGGATCGTTATTTAGGTCAAGGCATATTGTTTTACTCTACGGTTTATATCAGCATCATCCTAGTCGCAGTCACCTTCTTAACGAACCGGCTCATCTTTTTATTTTTATTAGTCCTCACGTTTGGTCTAGCCGCTTACATGGCTTATTTGACCGTTCATAATTCCGAACATCTCAAAACGACGGGGCAATCGATTGAAGACTGGATTCGAAAGATGTATCAAAAGATAACTGGATAATCGGAGGTGACTCATGTAAATATCAAGATCGGTAAAGGAAAAAAACATGGTTTCGGTTTACACCATAGATGAATTTGGAAAAGAACGATATCCGAAAGATCCTAAAAAACCTAAACAGGAGCTGTATTATTTCGATAATGACAATCGACCTATTTTTGCCAAAGACGAGCATGGAAATGAATATTACGCTGTGGAATATCGGGGTCATGAATATATAGCGCTTCCTCGTCGGTACGCCAAATCCAATTCCGGAGACGAATTTTATCCTAAATTAAACAATGGAGGAGAATACCCGTTAAATTCATTGGATGTAAATGTGAAAACGTATGCTGTCAATGCGAGGGGAGGAGAGATTTATCCTAAATCCAGCATTGGAAAAGAATATTATATACAGGATAGAATTCGGGAAAAACCAGAGACGAATTACATCCGATATGCACGAGACGAAAATGAAAATGAGTATTACATAAAGATCATAAAAACGAGGAATTTCTCTATATCTATCTAAGTTATGCTAAAAAAGCGAATGGTGATGAATTTTATCCGAGAAAGTGGTATTATTGAAAGATCTTCAGGAGAACAGTATTCGCAGCATGGACTCATCTGAAACGAAACTTGGAAAGCTTAAATAGATAAACGAGTCCATTCTTAAAAAATGGTATCTTGTCCATCGAGTCGGCTGGGAAAAAATTTTTCACAACTGAAAAAAAAAAAAAAAAAAAAAAAAAAAAAAAAAAAAAAAACTTTTGGTTAATTTTTATTATGTTTTATAGACATGATAAAAATTAACTGTCCCCTCTGTTTGTCTGGGAAGGATGTCTCACCCATTCGAAAAAACAAACCATGACTCATTCTTGGAATTCTATTCTTTAGAAAGGAGTGATGGTCTATTTTTAGAAAGTGTGAGACAATATTCCCAGACAAAAGGGGGAGGTAGTTAATTTTTATCATGTCTAAAGACATGATAAAAATAAACCAAAAGTTTTTTTTTTTTTCAGCTCTTACAGTTTTTCCCCAGCCGACTTGATCCACAAAACCAGACATGTCAAAATTGTTTCTGGAAGGGATTCTTGCTTATCTATTTAAATTCCAAGTTTCACTTCAGATCACTCTGTGCTGTGAAAGAAGAAACATCTTCTTATAATTTGTAAGTACTAACTGATTTTTAGTTTATTCACTGGTTAGTTACTCCCCTCCAAGTCATTCCTTTTTTTCCCCTCCAAAAATCTTCAGCTTTTATTTAGAATGACGATAAAAATAAAACACAAATAGGAAAAAGATGGTCACGCATAAGTAATGCATGTAGGGTTGAAATAGGAAGGTGAATCCTGTTAACAAATAAACAATTATCGTGAAATAAATCCAATTTTTCGGGGTTCTTTCGTCTGTTCGTGATTTTTGGAGAAATGACATTCGCGTTTGGGGTCGATCGGTCATGGGCACTTTATGGATAGCATCTAAATATTCTTGCACTTTCTCGGCAAAGAAGAGGTATCCATCTCTCGCATCTTCTTCTAACACGTCCCATAGAAGACCGGGTGTGATTTCTAGAACATGGTCCGTTTCCGATTGATAAAACTGAACGTCTAATCGCCAGTCGATATCGTAAAGAGTTCGAGCGGTCAGCACTTTATTGAAATGAAACGGATTCAATATATCGAGTACGGCGGACAGAATACTTATACCCGTCAGCACATTGGAAGTAACCGAGAATCCTGTCGCGGCGATTCTGGAAAGTGTTGCGAGTGTACTTAATTGGGTCCGAACGACTGCTTGAAGGATGGCCGATTGAATGGGAAGAGACTGCATACTCAATTTGGTTAAGAGTTTAGGCATCCGTTTTTCAAGGATTTTTTGCACGGCTTCTAATCCGATATCAATCCCTATATCAATCGCCAATTCATGAACCAAGGACCGTTTCACATGTTTCTTGGGCCAGTTTTGTACAAAGTCGGGAAGATGAGGAGGATATGGTGGTAATGTATGATTTTTTTGCAGAGTGGAAATAGATCGATAGATACTGCTTCCCAAGAAAAATTCGCCAATATCTTGCCCCGTCGTCGTCACACAATCAGACCCGTTGAAAACAAGACCGTACGCTTCACAATAAGGCTGGTTGAGTCGTAAATGACCCTCGACGAGATTGAGGCCGGCATGATGACGAGGAAGAGAAGGATGATTCGATTGAAAGAAAACTTGTTCGGGCAAGAGAGCTAATAATTTCTTGGCGAGATTTACGGCTACACATTTTCCATTTCGATATTCCGTGTCCATACTCTGCTGCGTGTTGGAATATAAACGATCGCAGGCGGGTTGGCAAGCTAAACTGAAACCCGTTCCGAGTCGAATCCATCGCGGTTCATCTTCCGGGAAACACGATTCTAAATTTTCTTGGAAAGGGAAGCAGGCAATCATGTCACATCCTGTTTGCGTAAAAACAAATTTTTCGACGACGTGACATTGTTCCGGATCGAGGGTTTTAGGTATGTAGTAATCCCGTTTGGAGTTGGCTTTTCTTATTTGGAAGGTGGTATGTTTAAAAATAAAAGCGTACCGACTTTGAAGAGCTTGTTCGTAAATATAGAGTTGAGTCGCTTCTTGAGCATACCGAATAGCGTGATCGAGATCGTAAGAAGTGACAGTATATTCATTTCTATTTTGAAACGAATCCCATTTCATCTTGAAGGAGGGCTTTGTTCCTATATATCGAAAAAAAGTTCGATGTTGTTGCTTTTTTTAACAACAAAAATAAAAGGATTCATTTTTTATATAGTAACAAGTATAAAATGAGATTCAATTCAGTATTTACAGTTGCGTATGGAACATATACAAAAACCAGTTCCAAAAAAAATTTTTTTTAATTAAAAAATAAATTGTCTCAACTATAAAATCCTATAAATTTTAGTTTTTACAGTTGCGTATGGAATAGCGATAAAAACCAGTTCTCAAAAATTTTTTTAATGAACTATCTTATCTATAAAATCTTGTCAAAATCAGATTTTACAGTTGAGGATGGAACCTGATGAAAAAATATTTTGGAAAGGATGCTATTCGAAAAACATTTTATCATGGTTAGTAGTTCTTCTTGTAAAGGACAAAAACAAGTTTATTTCGTCTAATATTTGTGCATCTAAAGTATTTAAATCTATTCCAAAAATATATATATAGTCTCCCACATACCTTCAATGTATTATTGGACTGTCCACTCTTTATATTCCATTAAAGAGCCATGGAAAAAATGTTCCGAGTCTCTAGGGGTTCATTTTGCCTTGTTCACTACTTGTAGTTTCTACATTTTCGTCTTCACACTCTAGTCTTTCGAAAGAAGCTTCTACAGGATCTTCTCCTCCCCTTTCCGATGGAGGTGGACTCTCGGGAGAAATAGGATCTTCTTCCCCCTTTTCCGATGGAGGTGGACTCTTGGGAGAAGGATAACGAACAGGTTGCAAATCGACAATCGAAGGGTCGAAATAATCACTCGAAGCTAAAGTAAGGTCCGACATATTATTTCTGTTTTTCTTCTTGATTCTAGGATCCTCTCTCACATTCTTTCTCTTTTGAGAATTATTTTCTTGTTGATTCTTTTTCGCTTGGTATTGTTCCAATTCTTTCGTCTTCCAAACTTTAATTTCGTAAAATATATTTGAAAATAGATCCTCTCCAAGATACTTTAAATACAATGCACCCCATTCGCTTACTTCATCACTGGTAGAAGGTGTAGTGTTTATTATTTCTTCTATAGTACGTCGAATCACATCCACGTAGAGAAGAGATTCCGATCGTTTGGAAACTTTGTGATATAAACAACGGACGATTCGAGCATGAACTGCTTTAAAATCTAGAGCTTCTTGTTCGTTTAAAGGTGTTTTTTCATCTCCTCCGTACTGTAGATTAAAAACATACTTTTGCAGATCCTCGCCCAGCAATCCGTCTACGGCAAATAATTTATACACTTCTATCTTAGGTATTTCCTGTCGTTTGAATAAGATGTTGGAAAGTCTTATTAGATCGGTCGATCTAGAATAGTCTTTAGATAAAACTTTCTCGATCATATTCCATTCATCTGGCGTGGAGATGGTTTTATTTTGTACCAACTGCTGTTGCACATCCATCCATAAACGCCAAATGGTATTTAAACAGTATCGATGGACGGGTACAAGAGGTTTCAAATCTTGAATCAAGGTCCACGGAAACATCATCATATTAGCTATTCTTTTTAAAACTCTCAACTGAACGGTGGTTTTAGTCGTAAACAAATTAGATTGATTAAGTTCTTCCAGCACGACTTCATCCAACACGTACTTGAGACGATCCTTCAAGGGTAATGTCAAAGGCTCCAGGGTTACAGTGTTTTCCTGATCCATCTTGTCCTCAGTATGAAATGAGAAAATCGTCTCAGCTCCAGCTGTTTATATACTGTGAAACGAAAGGGGGGGAGGTAGAAAGGAGAAGCAAAAGTTGGGTAGTAGGAAAAAATTTAGCTTCGGAAAAAAAAAAAAAAAAAAAAAAAAAAAACTTTTTGTTAATTTTTATCATGTCTTTAGACATGATAAAAATTAACTCTCTCTTCTTTTTGTCTGGGAATGATGTCTCATCTTTTCGAACATATTTCTAAAAATAAATTTCCAAGAAAGAAATGAGTCATGTTCTATTTTTAGAAACATATTGAGACAACAGATTAACATCATTTGAACAAAAGGGGGATAGTTAATTTTAATCATGTCTGAAAACATGATTAAAATTAACAAAAAGTTTTTTTTTTTTTTTTTTTAATACAGCTTTGGAAATTTTTCCCAGTTAGTTCGATCGATAAAACCAGAAAAAGGATTTCCACTTAACTATTTAAATTACTCGAGTTTCGGTTTCAGATCAGTTTGTGCTTTGGATACCAGCCTCGAAAGATCTTCAGTTAAAGTCTATTATATACACATTTTGGTAAGTGAACTTTATTATTTTGTTGAATTGTTTTTTGGCTTTTGTGAATTGCTTGGATATTGTTTCTTTTTCAACTCGTTGTGTTTAAGCTCTTTTCTTTCTCAAAACAATACGAGCTTGTCGTGGCAATCGATCTCGAGCTGTTGGATGCCGTCGTGAGCAATGACTTAATAGATATCGACAAGCTTTATTGGGAATTTTCTTATTTCGTATGTGGGCCCCACCTTCGGTCACAAACGTAATGGAATGGTTACCATATTTATGAAGCAATCGATTAGGACCCACACGAACGGTTCGAGATCCAAGAACGTATCCTCGACATTTTCTCATAGGTCTTCTACGAATGGGTCTTTGTGTTCCTCTACGATTGATATTGGAAGGAGAGGAAGAAGAAGATGCAGACGATGAAAAGGAAGCCGAACGACTTCTTCTTACAGGACTTCTTCTTCTAGAATGACGTATTTCTAAACTACGACTACGATTTCTCTGACTTTTTCTTCTTCTTGGACTTGGACTTCTGCTCCTGATTAGACTTGGACTTCTGCTCCTTCTTGGACTCGGACTGCGTTTTCTTGGACTTCTTCTTGAACTTGGACTCGAACTTCGAGAAGAAGGAGAAACGGACGGTCGAATAATGTAAGGGCTAGTGGTTACATCGGATTTGGCATACGTGTGGAGAGGAAATTGAAGTTCGAAATCGTCGGGAAGGTCGACTTGGTTTTGAATTTGTGAAGGTAGAATATCGTCATAATAAATAACTTCGGGTGTTCCAAGAGGTGGAATTTCCTTCGAAACATCATCCTCGTTAGGATCATTCATTCTGACTTTATTTCAATCGAAACACGGATCCGACGACAGGATCTAAGTTATATCGCATAGAAGCTCGATACGCATCTTGAACCGATGTGCAAAGAATATATTCCAAAGGTTCGAATCGTTTCTTTTCTAAAATAATGGGAAGATCGACCGTCCCTGCTCGATAAAAAGGCGTGAGGGAGAGAATTTCATTCAATTGTAACACGTTCCCGTGCTGGAATTCCCTACAACAGAGATAATCGATCCATTTCTGAACGAGTTTCTTATAAGCACGAGCTTCCGCGGACGTTTTAAAACACAATTGCCAGCCTTCAATGCGATCGATATGATTCAGCATGTAATCAAAAGCTGTCCAAAAATGAAATAACAGTGACGACGTATTCCGGAAGGACGTGAGATCGATTAAAATCCATGACATGTTTTCTAAGGGAGTCGGATCGGGATTCTCGGGACTGATCCATCGATCCAGGGTAGGACTAGGACCGATCGAAAGAGCTTCCTTGGACTCTTTAACTTCGGGTAGATCCGTTTTGTAAAGGAACGTCTGTTCCAAATCCATCAGCTGTTTGGCTTTTTCCATATACCTTTCTAATCTTCCCGGGAAATGAAAATAGGATAAATAGGAACACGTATGGTATCGATCGATAAAAATCATGTGGCTCGTTAAAATGACGAGGCGTTGAGCCGTTTTAATGTCGTGGTGTAAAACGGCATGCGGAAAAGGTTCAATGTAGAATAATAAATCGCACGTGTTCGTGCTCAATTCTTCCGGTTTAATTACACGCACATGAGGGGAAGACGGGTACGTATAAAAGGGACAAATGACAAAAATGGTGAGGTGGGATAAATGTTTGGAAATGTAATCGTTGATCACATAGGGCAATCGACTCAGGTTCCCAAACACAATTGTTTTCTTGTGTTGGAGAAGGTACTGAAACAATTCGTCTAAATGATTCATTCTTTGCTCTTCTTTTTCTGAAATAAATGAAAAAAAATATTTAAAAATAAGGAACCATGAATTCAGAAACGATTATGAAACAAACTGTAGCTTGCATTTCTTGGTTTTTGAATGAAACGTTCGGTCCCTCGATTGCCGATCGGTTCAACCAAGAAATTCAATGTTGGCCCGAAACGTGGAACCGGTTACGCGAATGGTTAGTTCATACGCCGATGCAGAATCCCAAAGACTGTAGTTTATCGTTTGCTCAAACCCTGCCTCAGTACGAAACGTTCCAGGCCTCTTTAGAAAATTCGCTCGCTATTCACGAAGAATTTTGGAATAAAGTATTTACTAACTTGAGAGTTGCCCAGTCGCTTTTAGGATCCCCATGAATATTTCGAAGCTAGAACCGTTCGGTATCTTTGCTTTAGCGGGAGGATTACTCTATTCCATTTGCGTGTTGATTGTGCATGAGGAAGAAACTCACTTTAAATTTCATTTCACGGTCTTAACGCTCGTCATTTTTCTAGCGCTCATGGCCGTCACATCTTTCAAATATTTAAAATACTGCTATCAATGTGAGAGAATGGAAGATATAATGTCCGCTTTGAAAATTCAATAATAATAATAAGAAGAAAAAAGCACTTCCATCATGAATTTTGTCGAACAGTTATACGAAATGACGTTGGATGAAATGGCCACTTATTTAAGTGAGAAAGATCCTATTTTCCGGAAATTGTTCACTGAATATGTGGAGTATGCCAATTTATTACCCGAAGAACAAACTCAAGCCGAAACGCTTTACCGACAATATTTTCCAGAATCGGAGGATACTCTCGACGCGTTTATTGACAATTGGCGACGGTTTAAATTACAGTACCGTTCCGACAATGGCCAACAGGTCGAAGAAGATGTCGAACCGGACGAGGTGGAAGTTCGTTCTCAAAAAGGTGGACCTTGTCCGGGTTTCGTCTTTGATCCGAAGGGGAAACGACTTTACAGTCCGAGAGTCCTGAAACCGTTCAAATCCGATCGCCGGCCAAATGAATTTGATGTGTTCAAGTTTCTCATGGACAAAGAACGCAATCATGAAGTGTATCACCTAAATATTGAACCGAACGCCAATGAGCTGTATTTAGATATGTCTTATGAAGATAGACGCAACATGGACACTCGAGCAGATCAAGCGCTACGGAAAATGGCGAAAATGGTGACCATCTTAAATCAAAATTGCCATTATAAAATATTGGATCTCTATAGCGAAAGACGAATCACATAAACTAAACGCGAAAAGCCAAAGAAACAAAAAATATATTATTAACATACCTGAACAGAAGCTTGTATTCAAGCACAAACTGATTTGAAGTGAAACTGGGATGGTTTAAATAAGTAAGTGAAAGTTCATTATTGTAAGAAAATGGTGATGTCTGGTCAATCGAGTTGGCTGGGAAAATTTCTGAGAGCTGAGAAAAATATTTTCTAGTAGTGAAAAAAAAAAAAAAAAAAAACTTTTTGTTAATTTTTATCATGTCTTCTAGACATGATAAAAATTAACTCTACCCTCCTTTTCGTTTTGAATGATGTCAACATGTGTCTAAAAATAGATTTCCAAGAAAAGTATGATTCATTCTTAGAGATCTATTTTTAGAAACATGTTGACATCATTCAAAATGAAAAGGAGGGTAGAGTGAATTTTTATCATGTCTAGAAGACATGATAAAAATTAACAAACATTTTTTTTTTTTTTTTTTTTTTTTTTTTTTTTTTTTTTTTTTTAGCTCTTGGGGAAATTTTTCTAGCTGACTCTGATCATTCTTGTTCTTCCTTCTTGAGTGGGCAAGATGTCAATAAAAGCAGTTGTTGGTATATTTCTTCTTGGATTGAAGTTACGCCCGTCCATCACCTTGAACGTGTTTATGAATACGAGTGACTCATCGTTATCTATGAAAGTATTTCTCTGAAAGATTTTGGATTCATCTTGGGTAGGTCTTGTTATATTTTTTTAAATTAAATCATTACTTTTTCATAAAAATGCCTCCACCTAGCATCAGAGCAATAATATGTAGCATTATATTTCCGTAAAACATCCAGTTGCGTTGATTAAAATGTTCGGCTCCTGTTTTGGGTGTCGCATCACTGTAAATAGCTGTTGCCAGGTAGCCGAAATTGAGTAACGAGACAAATACAATTCCTAATAAGATAATTACCATGATAGCCTTTGTATCCATCGTGATGTATTTTTGAATCTAGTCTTTATTCTCTTTTCGGTTACACGTAAAGTAATAAACCGACCATTAGTATATTGATCACATTGACAACCGTTGGAGCAATGAGCAACATTTTATTGTTGGCCCAGAAATCGCTCGCTGTCGTTCCTTTGGTCGTGACTTTATTCGGATCAGCAGCATCGTAAACGAAAGCCACACTGCCGTAGGAGAGACGATATACGATGAGGGCCATGATGACCAGTGTTGTCACCAGACATATTAAAATGGTTATGGCGAGAGTCGAACGAAGATTAAAACCAAACATTGTTTTATCCACTAATGATTCCTTTATTATGTGATTTCTTGATGGACTTGTCGATACTATTGAAGAAGATTGAAATGAAAAGGGATCGATTGTCCCGAATAATAGACGAGTAAATTTCGGTACATGAAACATTGGAATAGGTAAAGAAGAAAAAAACAGAGTAGATGAAATAATATCATGATGGAAACGATTCTTGATCATTCATCAGCTTGGATTCCTTATCAGGAGGAATTTCTAAGAAGTCAATTGTTATTGACGTATTCCAAAAATATTATTTTTACAGCTCAACTCTTAGACGCGCATTTACGATATGTAACGGAACATGTTTATCCCAATTACCCCTCGGCAGAAAAATTCAACGTGGATTCTTTAAATGAGGTGGATTGGGCTCATTCCGTGATTCTGGTGAATCAAGACAGACAATTATTAATCGCTCCTGAACGGGTTAAACAGCTCGTCAACCTTAATCGGCGTTTACGATACCATGAAGCGGCCGAAACTATATTCCATGGATTTCATTTCTTTCCTAAACTCTTCTATATATTTCAGTTTCGATGGATCGTGTTTCTGGTGTTGGTTGCGTGGTTTATCGAATGGAGAATAGACATTCAAAAAAAGAAATTCTTTTAAGAATATGGACCCAAATAAGAAGGTTTTTTCCTATGATGGAGTATAAGCTTGGATCCAGTCCACAGCACTGACTGACGATTTAAATAGTTAAGTGAAAATTTATTCTGGTTAAAAAAAGGTAACTTCTTGTCCACATCAAACTGACTATGAAAAAAAAAAAAAAAAAAAAAAAAAAAAAAAAACTTTTTGTTAATTTTTATCATGTCTTCAGACATGATAAAAATTAACTTTACTACCCCTCACCCCTTATTTTGGTTTGAATCAGGTGTCAACATGTTTCTAAAATAAATTTCCAAGAACGATATTACTCGTTCTTTTGTTTAGAAATCTAGTTTTAGAAAGGGTGAGACATCATTCACAACAAAAAGAAAAAAGGGGGGTAGAGTTAATTTTTATCATGTCTAAAGACATGATAAAAATTAACAAAAAGTTTTTTTTTTTTTTTTTTTTTTTTTTCAGCTCTTAGAAAATTTTTCCAACTGACATTGTCATGTTTTGTTACTAATGGACTTTCGTATTCCTAAGCTTTTTTTTTTCATTGGTTATTTTTCTCCTTTTCTAGGTGTTCCGATCATTTCAAAGTCAGGCGTAGATGCAGTTGCATGATTCGCTGCGATCGCCATTAATATACTTGTCACGTATTTACTGACGGCATACATTTGCTGCGTGAAACGATTATACAAAGGATTGGGGACTTTGAGAGGTTCCTTCTTTGACAATTCGTCTTGAATCAAAAACGAAACGCAATGGAGTTCCGTGGATACGTTCGTATCGTCTGCTTGCAGAGTTTCTTGGAATACGGCAAAAGCCCGACTCAAATCGTGATCGGTGACGAGTTTCGTTAAATATGGAGCAATATATTTATCGTGAATGATTTTCCCGATCACGCCATTCAACATGTCAAAGATGGAATTAAACGCCATCAATTTTTTTAACTGAATTTCCGAATGGACGCATGTTTTAGCGATACTGTACATTTTTAAAAATCCTTCGTAGCCTTCTGGAATTTCGGTCGTTGAATCTAGAACGTGTTTACTCATGGGCAGTTTTTCAATGACTTTCCGTAGATAAGAAACGAGATATTGTTCGCGAGCCGTTTCCAATTCTCGATTCATTTGCTGACCGGGATCTGTGTGTTTATTTTGAAGCTCTAATAATAGAGACACGTCCGACTGTTTAATTCGTTTATGGGTAGGTTCTTCTTCCTCCTTCTCCCCCTCTTCATGGTCCATTTCCTTTTCGGATTCTTCATGAGCGCGTTTCATTTTTATTTTGATTATATGTCTCCCTTTCTTTTATTTTGATTTTCTCTCTCTTTCTCTTTAAAAGAAATGAACTTTTTCCAACGCTTTCGTGGGTTGTCCTTTAATATCGGGAAAGACGGCTGGATCTAACGTCGCCGCATATGTTTCTACATAAGGAGCTCGAGTAAACGTAACATGCCACATGCCTTCCTCATTCGGTTTCATCTGAATACCGTTCGATCGAAGAAGGTTTGGGAGGGTTTTCAACAGTAAATGGAAAGGATTGAGAATGACATGGCCTTGATAAATTTCGGGAACACGTCGATCCTCCTCTGAAAAAAGACATACGGGATATCGATACAGGAGCGTGTAGGCGTTCGCGTGTTGACTTAATTTTCCATCCAGTTCTTGCTCGATCAACTGGCAATGCGTGAGCTGGTTTTGTCGAATAATGCTTTCGTAGCACGTTTTGACATGAAAAATAGGATCTTCATGGCAGTGACGCGTATGCACCGTAAAGGGAAGGTACTTAAAAACATATTGCATGTAGTCAAAAGGCCACGTTTCTTCGATTTGTAGATGGTGTTTCTTGGATTGGACCACGTAATAATTGAAAGGATAGGATAATTGAGTCGGGTCTAAATTCTCAAATTCGATGAACGCGACCGGCGAATAATCAAACATGTAGAAATAGGCAAACAGTTTCACATGATGGATCGGGGAATCGGGTTCGCTTTTAAAAATATTCGCGCAAGCATTATAGCCCTTATCGTTATTTTTCAAATAATAGGGATGATCGAGTCGCACCCCAATATTCCCATACCTCGGATCGCAGACACAACTTCCAAATTCTGCATGATAAAAAGTATGTTTTAAAGGCTGACCTGTAAAAGCATCGAAGGAACAGGGCTGCTGGAAGTAACCGGGTTTTTGGAAAGACGCGAGATACTTTTCGGAAAATACGGTCGGATCCCATACGTTGTTTTTTTCTTCTTCCTTCGAAAATGCTAATCGTTCGTGAGCGGTCATTTCTTCACACCCGAAATCTTGCAAAAGCGGTTTGTATCCAAAATCGCAAACACATTTACCTTCTTTCAAAAGATCTTTGTCTAAACTTTCTAATCGGCCGTGAGGTCCGCAAGCAATGTCCACGTCACAATTCCCCCCGCGTTCTTTTTGCGTGACGAGATAAGGATATTTACAAAAACAGGTCGCGAATTTCAATCCTTTTTGATTCACCAGAACCCACTCTCCCGTAGCTGAAGAACAAGTAGCATGGGGAAGGAGTTTGGGAAGACATTCACCCCGAAAACATATTTGATCGTCGTCACAATCGGTTGCGTGAATACAAGTCGAATAAAGCGTCGTCCGCTGAGGAGGGTGGTAGGAAATGGATTGCCAAGGATGGGTTGTAGTCGTTTGGGACTCGTTTCGAAACAGGTAGATCATGATCAGGTAAAGATAAAAGACGAGAAGAAATATCCAAAGCGTCATCTTCTTTTTTTCAATAGAGGTTCACAACTTTTATTTTATCGCCTCGATCTTCATGCACCAGACCGGCATTATCTCGTTGAGCCCCTATTTGTTCAAAATATTGCAAAAATTTATATTTGGTTTGTAGATTCTGGATCGATAATAAATACTTTCGAACACTGTAGACCATATCGTTTCGTTGAACCTTCACCATTTTGACAGGGTCGTCCATTATTTTTTAAATTACTTGTTTACGCCAAACATTTGATTCAGTGCATCCTCCGTGGAGGTTCCTGGACCCCCCCTTAATAACACTTACTTTTCTAGCATTTGGATCCTCTATTGGGTCTTTAGGAAGTCCTCTTGTGTCCATCGGTAATTCTTTCTGTTCCGTTTTCACCTTTTCCGCGATAGAGGTGGCTATTAACTGAAGGAGGAGAGGTTGATTAAAATTGCGGCAAGGAACGATTTTGTTCAAATATTGACTGTACTGAGGATCAATATTATCTTTTCGGTGTATAATGCTGGAAAGCATATGATCGGTCATCACAAAACTGTTACTCAACAGCGATTCCGATAAACCTCGATGAATAAACATATTATGAGGGGTGAGATAGGGAAGTTGATCCATTTCTTTTTGAGCCATCTTGGCAAAAAATCGGTAACGTCGTTTGGATAATAAATGTCGACGATGGATTTTCCATAAATCCATTTCTAAATGCTTTCTTCTTATTTAAAAATGAGTAACGGGTTTGAAGTAATTGGGAATACCGATAATTTCGGGACACTTCTCTTCCCCTTCTTCCATCTCTTCGACTACAGGGAGGGAAAGAGGAGTTTCGATATCCAGATCGGTCGAGAACAGAACAGATTCTTTAAATAAGATAAATTCGCGAACTAAGCCTCCTATCTTGTACGAATTTTCTCCGAACGTGTACCGGTTAGAAATTTGAAGGTTTAGAATACCTAGAAAAGAAGTCGTCGTACCAAACATATTTTCAATCGAACACTGAAAAGTATTTTTTAAACCCTCTCCATTAAAGATCCGACTCTTTCGTATACACCACATATTTCTATGAATTTGAAATTTATCTTGGGCTCCTTTACAAGCAGAGCAGAACGCGGGATCGCACCGGTCCATGAAAAAACGACAATTCTCCGCAAATTTGTGTTGCGGATTCTCTTTCATGCTTTCGCCAATTTTAGTTAAAGGAGCACACAGTCGAGTCATGAACGAAGTTCCTGTTTTATTATTCTCCCCCGGTTTCAAATACCAATAACCAGCCACGAGAACATTATAGCAATTTTGTAAACCAATAATGTTTCGGATGTGAACAGTATCTTTTCGAGTTCCTTTGGAAAATTGAACTTTTTGTTGACAATGTGTCTCGTACAGCGGATCGTGATTTAAAACATCTTCCCAGTCGGGACATATTAAGTTGAGAGCACCTTGACGTTCTTTTAATTCGTCGATAGCTTTCTCAAGGATGGGAGAAGAAAGAATATTCTTGATAATCAACGAATAATCCATTCTTACTCAATAGATTTCTTCTTTTCGAACAAAGTAGAATGTAGTATCTTGGTTATTAGACTACTGGCCTTAGGAGATGTTACCTCTTCAGCAGCACAAACTGATTTGAAGCGAAAATGGGATGACTTAAATAGATAAGCGAGAATTCATTCTAGAAAGAATTTTGCAATGTCTTGTTTGGTTGATGAAGTCGAGTGGAAAAAAATTTTGTGAGAGCTGGAACAAAAATATCTGGAGGGTAAAAAAAAAAAAAAAAAAAAAAAAAAAAAAAAAAAAAAAAAAAAAAACTTTTTGTTAATTTTTATCATGTCTTAAGACATGATAAAAATTAACACTACCACCCTTTTGTCTCTGAATGATGTCTTACCATTTCTAAAAATAAACTATGACTCATTCTTTTCTTGGAATTTTATTTTTAGAAATGGTGAGTCATGGTGTATTTTAGAAACATGGTGCTGAGACATCATTGAAAATAAAAAAGGGGGGTCATTAATTTTTATCATGTCTAGAAAACATGATAAAAATTAACAGTTTTTTTTTTTTTTTTTTTTTTTTTTAATGGTTGTAAATTTTTCTGACATATTTTTTCCAGCCAGATTTTCAACCGACCTTTTCCCAATCATCATTTTTTAAAACTGGCTCACTATTGGTTTGTTTAAAAATGACGTCATTGCTTCAAGAACTATATACACATAACTTTCTCGTACTCACTTCTCTATACGGAATGGGGTTCCCAGCTGACGTAGCAAAAACCCTATCTCGCTTCATCTACAACTCTCGTTGATGATCTATACAAAATTGGGTAATTTTTTCCACGACTTTATACAGTTCTTGATCACGGGGATCTATCTGCTTGTACGGCTTCACGTGAATTCTTAAATCATAGCGCTCGTCCATATTTTCATTGACGTTATCATCGACCCCAATTAAAA
This sequence comes from Stegodyphus dumicola, assembly GCF_044657685.1. NCBI lineage: Eukaryota > Metazoa > Arthropoda > Arachnida > Araneae > Eresidae > Stegodyphus > Stegodyphus dumicola. The sequence continues at coordinate 75,075,938 of NC_140771.1, forward strand.
GAATGTCGTAATCGTACAAGACTCTGATATGTTCCGAACATTTTGAAATATTGTACTTTCGGCACGACTTTTCACATTGCGTGCGGCCAAATATCCGATACGCATATCGTGCAATATCGTGCAATGAACTGTTGATCACTCGCTCGACATAATCATCCGAACCTTTACTCCACAAAATGATATCGATATTGCAAAGACGTAAAAACTGGATCAGGAAATTGGTTTTGGGTCGAATTTGAAATGTTTCTCCTTCAAAGTATCCAAGCGTCTCATCCATATCTAAGACACAGACCACCACCATCTTTCTTTTTTAAAGAAAGAAGAAGATGAGTCGATCCACCACTCATACTATTATTGAACACGTGAAAGAAATTGTTTATTATGCTCCTTCCAAATGTCCTTGGCATTTTGATTATGCCTGTTTTCTCATTTTAAATAATTTCAATCAAAGACGATTCCACTGCCTGTTTACTTCCCACTCGATGCAGTGGAGATCTTACAGTGCCAGCAGCTCTTGTGACTTGCCCGAACATTTTTTCGATTTGATCCTTCTTCATCGACAATTGAGTTCGGAGTATGTGTTGCCTTTTGCAACGCATTTCCGAGAACGTTCGGGATATACAATAGGTCTCTTTGAAATGAATCCTGGACTTTATAGTGCTCGCATTCTTCAACCGGAATATTTAGCAGAAACGTTTTACACGTTCATTGTTTTCTTGTGTAGTATTTGTTATCGACTCGGAGGAACGGCTCCCGTTTTAAAATTATGTTCTTTTGTGTACACGGACCATCATCCCGTGCTCGTGGATATTGGAGCTCTGAATGTGGAAAAGAGAGAACGCATCGGTCATCGAGAATTTTTAAACGAGAAGAAATGGCATCGGTTCTTGAAACGACGAACGACTCGAGACATTATTCGGTACGTGAAACTCATGCATCCGGATTATTTTAAGAAGAAATGTCGCGGTCAATGCATTCTCTCCGAGAAAGTCGTCTTCAACGATGTAACGCATCAACTGATTTGTAAAAGTCAACAACGCAGTCTGGCCGAGGTTTTAGATACTTTTCAAGAACTCATGCCCCATGAGCCTATTCGTCAACTCATTCGAACGTGGCTTTCTGCGAGATAAACAAGAAGATGGATTATAAACAACTCGTCCTCGATTTATTGAAACAGAAAAAATATCCCATTTTATTGGGTTATGTGGTCATGGATATTTATTACAAAGAGGTTTATAAATCAGACGGGAAAGTAAAACGATTTGACTCCCCATGTTTCGAGTTGAATCAAAGATATTTAGAAGAACCCAATCCATATAAACTGGAATTTATCACTTCGGACGAGAGTAGTAAATTGGTTATCCGACGACAAATCGATCCTAAAGATTTTAATATAAATCAATATCCGGAAAAATGTTTTCGTGTTAAACTGTCCAGTCACCATCTTGCTGAATTTGATATGTTTAAATACAAGATGTTCGAAGAACAAATTTATAATTTCATAATGTATCTGAATAGTAACATTCCTGCCATTCGAGAATTTTTGAACTTAACTCACGACGAAAGTACTCGATATTTACCCCAGTCCATACGACTATGGGTGTATAACTATAAAACGGCCAAGATTACTCATCAAATTATGGATCCCGAATATTTTGGACCTCGTTCATCTCTTTTACTGGAAACACGCATGATTCAAGGTTTATTGTCACCGTGCACTTCTAAATCAGTATTATTGTCCCTTCGAGATGATTATGCTTGGAAGAATCATACCGATAAAGCCATTTTACCGTCTTATGTATATGATTACGATTCTTATAATTTATATTATTCGGATCACTGGAAGGCTCTTGTCCCGCTGGCTTTTAATCCGTTAGAAAATCCCATCATTTGTTAATATTCCAGTTGCAGCACGTACTCATCGTCTTCACTCCCGTCACGAACAAAATTGATGTAACGTTTCGTTTGAGGATCCTTGTAGCGACAGACTTGGCGAATACCCCGACAAATAGATCCCGGCAAATTTAAATCTCGATCCATTCCTCGAGTCGGTTTTAGAATCAGACCCGATTCGTTTGTCTCGAGGGCTTTTATAAACTTTTGATCGTAGCCAACACGAGCTTTGAGTTTGGACTTTCTCTTTCTCCCTCTTTTTTTGGGTAGAGGAGCCAAGTAATGCCGAATGGGTATATCTATACTCGAAGAGCGACTTCGGGATCGATTTCGGACTCTTGTTGGACTTGGAGATCGACTTCGGACTCTTGTTGGACTTTGAGATCGTGTTCGGACTCTCGTTGGACTTTGAGATCGACTTCTCGATCGACTTCTAGAACGTTGACGTTGAGATCGACGCCGCATATTTGGATTTATTTCTACTTTATTACGGTTTAAGAAACGTTTTACATAGTCTTGGACACGAGGTTCTTCACTCATAGCGTCATACCAGTAATTTCCCGGAATGATTATAAATTTATCGTCTCGAAACTTTATAAACTCTTCTGGACTATAGCGGGGAAAAAATTTTTGTAAATGAGACAAGTCGAATAAAACGTGCCCCAACGAACATGTCCCTGTCAATTCAGAACGATGCACGTTTCGATTTAATTTCTCTTCTAACACTTTTTGAACATACTCAATAGGAACTTTGGAAGGATAAGACATTTTTTTTTTGCTTTATATTCCCCAAATGACTTGTCCATAGAAATATAATCGGAAGAAAACTGAATCTCGAACGTGCTGGTGTGTATCATAGTAAGCGTGATCGTATAAATCAAACACATCTAAATGAGCCAAGGCATGTAAAGTAAAAATGAATAATAATTGCCATGTCGTTTCGTTACGATAAAATCGAGTTTGATCTACATTGACCTGATTAGCATAATAGGTGTTCATATTGATCGTGCCCCTGTTTTGATCTACCAGCATCTTGTTCGAAGTGGAATAGTTTAAGCAGTAATTGCGATGAATTTTAATAAACTCGAAAAGATTAAAAATAACGTAGACGGGAATTTTTCCTTCCTCGGTTTCGGTTTCATTAATATGTAACTGAATAACCTCTTTGGGTCCTCCTGGCTCTTCACAATAATACATGGACATTTCGTAACGGTCCAATCGACGAATTGGATTTTCCAAGATACGATTGAGAATCGAGACCCATCGTTCAAATATGAAATGGAATTTTTTAAAATCGATCGTGGCCCAATCATCCATGATTTTAAAGCATGCCGTACAAGCATCTCGCCAAGTATTAATTTTAGACTGAAGAGCCGTTTGACGACAAGATCGACGTTCTTCGTGTTGATCAACTCGTCTTTCCATATCCTTATCCTTTGTTTTTTGTCCAAAGAAAAAAAAAAAGATGGCTGAAATGTATATATTCTTGATGATGTTTGGTCTCTTTCTATTTTTCTTTCCTACTTCTGTCATAGAATCGGATTCCATCCCCATGAACGAATCTATACCGCTTAAAGATTGTCGACGAGAAAAAGTCTGGTGTGTGGATACATGTGATTTTCTTTGCACAAACGGGGAAGAAATGCAATGTGTTCGAGGACTCTGTATGCCCAAACTGAATCCTTACCCGTGTCAAACTGAAAAAGGGGGTATGATTATTCTTACCGAAAAAAATGGATTCTATCAGTGATCGTGTTACTGTACGGATCCAGCTTTTTACAATGGACCGGATTGTGGAGAATTGGCGAAAGACGTTTGTCAAAATGGTACATTTATCTATAGGGGGTTCAATCAGCATGAATGCATGTGTCAATTTCCGCAAGTAAAGGCTATGATTCAAGGAAAACCTCAGTGTGTGCATAGGAATATAGCTCGGTTTTATCGGGATCCGTAATGAACTGGATCATTAAAAAATGTACGTCTGAAAATGTCTCAAATTTTTTGAAAAAACAAACCGTGACTCTATCTTACATTGGGTGCAATTAGAAATTACCCCTCTTTTCGTCTGAAAATGATGTCTCACAATTTCGAAAAATTGAAGATATCAATTTCGGACGAAAAGAGAGATTTTTTTTTCTACCAATTCAATCGATTTGATCCTTATGGTTTTTTAATTATCCAGACTCTCACTTATCTATTTAAACAATCCGACATTCCCTACAGATCAGTCTGTACTGCTGAAGAGGTAACATCTTTCAACGCAGCTTCTACGTTACGACAAATGCTTCAATAAAGGTAAGAGATTTTTCCTTCTTAATTATTTTTCGTTTTACTAGAAAGAAATGATTATCCTATTTTTTTGAACCTATCTAAGTGTTTTGAGTTCTACTTCAGATTACGAAGTGCTTTTGAAGATCCAATCTGGTTATCATTTTCAATCCATAAAAGCAATGATCCCTATATTTTTTGAAAGTTTTTTAAAGAATAGACTCTTGTGTTACTGATTCCATCTCTTTTTTAGCTTCTTCTCGTATATATTTACGATATTTTGCAATTTTCATGGAACGTTTAATGATAGTATAGGAAGGATTAAAGGGTCGATACGGAAAATACTTTCGAAAGAATCGTTTTAATTTTCTTAAGCAACCATCTAATGATCGAGGGAAAAGTGGGCCGGCAATAACCCAAGCCAAAAATTCATACAAAAACCGATTACGTTGATCCCATATATTGGACGATGCCAATTTCTTTTCTGCATAATGTCGTCGAAGATCTGTTTCGTTCAGAAGTTTTAAAATTTCGTTTGCTTTTAAGTCAGTTTCAAGAATGACAAGAATAAATAAAGCCATCTCTTCATATTCATAGCGATCTATAACTATTTTTCTAAGTTTTTTGAGATCATTTAATGTAAGAAGAGGACCTTGACATCTTTTAATATGAATTTGTTTCGAGCGCTCCCTTTTTTCACCGAGCAAACGGTATAAAAACACGATTTTATTTTTTATTTTATTATACGATTTCCTCTTTTCCTCAGTCAGATACTTTTCATATATCTCTAGTGCTCTTTTATAATGATATTTTATACCGTCACCATGTTTTTGATACCAATCATAGAATTCATTAAAATAAAATTCATACTTAGCTCGTGTTCCTTCCGAAATATTCATACGTTTAATAATATTTTGACATTCCTCCATCGACGGACATTGTTTGAATACTGTATTGTCAGGCTTATGTCTATGTTTAGGAAGAGCGTTATCCCAACATTTCCATCGTCTCATTCGTTGGTATTCTTTTTCTTTCAATCGAACGTTTGGATCTTTTCGCCTTTCTCGTTTTCTCCATCGATTTGCTTCTTTTACTCGTTCCAGTGACCAATAATGTTTCAAATATGCTTTTCTTTTTCTTTTCCTTTCAGATAAAGTTGTAGGTTCCTCAGTATCCATCTTGATTCCTACCCTTCATTATTAATTATTATCTATTATTTTTCACTTCGTCTTATATTTTTTAATCTAATCCTTTTTTGGTACCTAAAAAGTAAATTGATTAAAAAAAATATAAGGATTCCATAAAACTTTTAAATTTTCCTTGACCGTAAAATAACAAAGATCCTAAAATCCTTACCTTTTAAATGTAGTGTGTCCCATAGGACAAACCGGTTTGTCCTATGGGACACACTACATTTAAAAGGTAAGGATTTTAGGATCTCTTTTATTTTACTAAAAATTTGATAAAAAGGTTTATACTAGAAGGTTTCAAAATTTTATTAATGATATTAAATTATTATTAATGATTTTTTGAATGGGTGCCAGGATCTGACGCTATTGATAAAGAAATAACTTAATCCATAATATATATGTCTGAAAAACAAATACCATGAAGGGGGAACATAGTTTTCCTAATATTTATCTTGCTGTGTTTCATAAATCATGTAGATGGTCAGACAAATTACTAATGTAATGACAAATAAACAGTAAAGCTGAATAGTATGAATAAAAGGCATAAATGTCTTATAATTAGATCCAAAAACGGATCGGAGAAATGATTCATAACTCATTTTATCTTGTTCATTCCTTTCTCTCTAATTACATACAAGTTCTATCAATATCCTTAATGAATCCAAGATTCTACTTCAACTATAAAATTGACTCATCGTAAGATTTTTTCTTGCAGATACTCAAGGCAGTTTGGTCTGTTTATTAGAATTCCAAATACATTTCCCGCATCTGTTCTAACCAATGGATTCTGGATTTACAACGAACGGTTTTTATCAGAAGCATAAAAGATTTTCCCATCTATTCTCTAGCCATGGATTTTAGATTTTATTAGACCCCTTAGCGAATGTCAGTTCGGATACTACGCCAACTCTAAAATCGGCTCATCGTAAGCTTTTCCACTTGCGGATACTTTCTCAGATGTCTATTTTCTTCTTTTTTTAATCCGACCCTCTCAAAAACAAAGGATAATGAATATTCATAAATACGCTACACTTTACAGCCAATTTCATGGCTTGCATTTAGGAGGATTCAATGTGATTCAAGATACGATTTTTTTTCCCTTAGCCCATATGCGGCTTCAACCTTCTGTGATTCGAAAACTCGCTCATTTCGATAAAGTCGTCCCGAGTCAGAAACCACTCGTTCTCGCCCTAGCCGCCTATTGTAAAATGTCGGACTTGTCGTGTACCGTTTTTCTTCAACGCAATGCATCATGGATCCTTCTTTTAGAAAACGAACGGGTCATTTTCCCCACGATCCCGAATTCATCGGAATCCTCCCACAATCTTTTCAAACTTTTCGCCACACCATTTTTTGTGAAAGATCCTAAAACGATCGAACGGTATTTACACAATCCCGTGTTCGAAAACGTGTACCGCTCCCAAAATAATCATACAATTCTCTATTTAGACGAATGGGATATACCGTATCCAGGAGGACATTACTTTGATGATGATAACGGGCCCAGATTACATTTACCAGAAGATGACGGAGGGAAAAGGTATCGTCTTTGTTTTTTGTCCAACCAGGTCCATCACGAGAACGACCTCGTCCATAATTTCATCAACGAATGGAAAGATCGACCGGACGTTTATTACGATCCTCTGAAAACGCGAACGGCTTTTCCGTCTTAATTTTTTATATTTTTACCGTCCGTGAATCCTGAGAAACCCATCCCGTTTCCCATTGAGTACAATAAGAGTACGGCGCTCATTCAAAAACAATGGACGTATCAGCACCATCCTCAATATATTGTCCAAGATATTTTGAATACGTACGATCAGAGAAATTCGCTTGAGAAGGTCGGACTCTTGATCGAATACCCGTTTCAAATCGGGTTCGAAAATGCTACTCGATCGAATCCTAACGGGAAATGCATTGGACTCGTCGTCAACGGTTCTGAACCGGAAACGATTTTATATGTTCGATCACCGTATCAGCGGTACATGGAATATCAAGCCATCCCCACGACCGTGCACTGGATTCCTATTCTTTACGAACCAGAAACCACGTATCCACTTCAACCGGTCGTACTCTGTTCGACGGTCATCGGGTTTGAATACAAAAAGGCTTTCTTATGTTTAAGTTATGTCATGCTCGAATCTCATCCGAAACAACCTGCTAATAGAAACACGGCGTGTCTGTTCCATCCCGTCACAGATGTGAGCGAATTGACGTTTCTCGAGAGTTACGAATACGATTGTCAGCATGCGCTTCACCGAGCTCGATATGCTTCCATTCCTCATGATTTATGGTATCTGACCAAAATCGAAGAAGAAAAACCAGTTCCACTTGCTAAACCCTATGCTCATCTACCTTACCTGGTTCAATCATGGCTGGAGTTTTATCATCAGAATCGTTCCACGGATCCAGAAATCAGGTACGGCAATCTGAAACTCTTTCAATTGGCTCTAACTTTGGCTCGACATAAAATATGCTTTTCGGCCGAAACGGTCGAAACCGAAGAAGAAGAAGGTATCATTGTACCAAGAAATTCATCGTCCCCGATCGTCATTCGCCTAAGTCGGGTAGCTCGAAAATTTCTCGATATTGTTCGGTTAAGAATTGAATTTATGGAACGACCAGTTTCCTCTCCATGTGTTCTGTTGTAAAGAGAAAAAAAAACGAAACAAATATCTGTAGATTGAGAAATGGTGATTCCCTTAGCTCAGCTAGGAACTCAACTCACAAGAAGTGCGAAAGTTATCCACTGATATACACAATTCTTGAAACGATGACGTCATCTTGAAATGTCTTGTGAATCGAGTCGGCTGGAAAAAATTTCTGAGAGCTTAAAAAAAAAAAAAAAAAAAAAAAAAAAAAAAAAAAAAAACTTTTTGTTAATTTTTACCATGTCTTTAAGACATGATAAAAATTCGATTAGGAGCAGCAATCAAGTAATCATACATCTGATTACATCGTAGCAAATAATCGACCGTGATCCAATTGAGTTGAATATTCACAATCAACACTAAAAAATAGAGTATTTCAACGCGAGTTATTTCGTACATCATATCTCCCCGTTGAGCGAACTGGTCGGCTATCTGATCTATTTCCGTAATGATAGTAAAAAAGTTCAGTGGATCCACGACCAATTCTGTATTCCATTGAATTGTAAATGGAAGTACGAGGTTTTGTTCACTCAAAAAATACAAATAGCCGTATTTCTCTTTTTCTCGAAACAGCGTTTGAATATAGTCTCGCACCGCTTCCCGTACTTCTGGATCGCGCACCAGTTCGAGCGTGACGAGGCTCGTGAAGGGCGGAAATTTATGAAATTTGATATATTGAGGTACCACGGTATTCAGTCGAGGACGATATTTATGATGAAGAAGGTGATCGATAGGAGTCTTTAAGGATTGAAGTGTAACGATATCCATCTTTTCTTATACGAATTTCCAAATAATAAGGCCGATGATGACAAGAACGATTCCCAACAAGATTGGTTTTAGGTACGGTATATTACCCAATACATCTAAAATACCACTCGTGATGGAACCTGTCACGTCTTGACTGAAATGCGTTAAAGCTTCTCCGATCGTGGGTCGACGGCATTTCAATTCTCTCGTCGGTGTACAATCGTGATATTGACAATCACATAATCGACAACACGTATCCTCTTTCTCGTTGTCGTACCCTTCACACGCATTCCATTGCTGAATAGGAAATCCCGTGCACAATTCGATCCCGTGAACAGGTTCGGGTTGACAACAACTCAATTCTTTAAGTTTACAAACCATGTCCCCTCCGTTGTAGAGAAAACAGCCCGAATTGTCCCGAATGTATTGGTTGACATATTGAGAACCGAGCGCGATGGCCGTCCCCCCTCCTGCGGTCAGAAGAGCTTTCTTACTAAACACTTTATCAAAAGCTTTTTGAAGGGGTTTATTCTTCGCGACGACTTTAGCGACCTCCCCTGCTCGTTTGACAGGAATGTCGAATTGTTTAAATTGTTTAGCGACTTTGCCTCCAGACTTGTTAAAAAATCGCATGTCTCTTGACCCTTGCCGGATTTTCAGAAACCAAGACAATGAACGAATCCAATTGTATTTTTAGTAATCGAAAAATTCCTTGTGGGTCGGACAATATTTCGGCGTTTCGGAATATTCTCTGCCTGAACCATCTTCGAAATCCTTATGGATTGCAAATTTATTATCATCGAATGGAATCGGAATCGCATACCAAGGTCGTTGGACCTTTCCTGATTGTGAAGGAAAATTTCTCGTTTCCGAAAAATACTGTCATTTTACCGACACGCGAGTTCCTGGATAAACATTTCCGACCCGATTTACACGACGTCCGGTTGGACGATCTCACATTTAAACTCAACCCGTGCATCGAGCACTATATCAACCACCTGTATTCTCAAGACCCGACCGACTTGAAACGCAATAACGCCATGGATGTGTTTGATCGGCGTTTCCATTACGAACTGCTACGGAATTTAAGTGTTGGCAACACGAACGAAATTGGTTTAGGCGTGAACAATACCACGAAGATGCAAGAAGAAATGATGGTTCATTTCAAGAGCACGCTTCAGCAACGTCTTTGCGGTTTATACCACTATATTAATAATTCAAATGTAGCGACGCTTTTCGACAAGATAAAGGTATGCGACATGGCGAATGGAGGTCTCTTTGTCGACCCTAAAACGGAATTCTCTCCTTTTTACAATTTCCTGCTGGCGCATTGTTTATTCGATTTCCATAAGCTACCCAATTTAGACCTCGTTCCCGAAACCGTCATTTCGAATGTCGCGTACAAGAAAGGGGTTGGGTTTTATACGTTAGAAGATGTTTGTCACCCTGAACCGATTGTTGTGATGGGAGAAGAAACAGGATCTTCGTATCTCTATCAATCCAAATGCATCACGTATCCCAAAGAAACGGCTTTAAATAAACAATTGACGAGAAAGGATTTGCCCGATAATTTCATTATGAAAAATGCCATGCAGTTTTCTGATACGCGGTTCCTAACTTGCTAGATGCGAAAAGGTTTGGAGAAAAAAATTGATTTGGTTGGGGGGGGGGTTAAAAAGTCAGTACAGAAAAATTTCTATTATGTAAAAAAGAAAAAAAAAACAAAATGGTAATATACCTTGACACAGAATCTGTTTTCATCATGTAGAAGCTTGTACACAGACCACAGCATTCAACGATCTGAAATGAAACTTGAATGGCTTAAATAGATAAGTGAGAACACATTCTTGAAAAAAAATGATGGTCTTGTTGATCGAGTCGGCTGGAAAAATTTTTAAGATCTATTAAAAAAAAAAAAAAAAAAAAAACTTTTTGTTAATTTTTATCGTGTCTTTAGACATGATAAATAATTAACAACCCCCTTCCCTTTTTGTCGGGAATGTTGTCTCACACTTTCTAAAAATAGACCATAACTCATCCTTTCTAATGGCAATCATTCCATGAATGAGTCACGGTTTGTTTTTCGAAAGAGTGAGACAACATTCCCAGACAAAAAGGGGAGGGTAGTTAATTTTTATCATGTCTAAAGACATGATAAAAATTAACAAAAGGTTTTTTTTTTTTTTTTTTTTTTTTTTTTTTTTTTTTTTAACTTCTAATCCAGATCATCCAGATCACGACGAGACCTGAGAGCGTACGGTTTATACGCAAATTTACTAAACTTGTTCTTCATAGAACTGGCAGAAACCTCACCTAAATAGACTGGATCCTCATTGCCTTTTACATCCTCAGCCTCCTTCTTAGGCTTCTCTTTCTTGAATGGTTTGCACAGATCTGGATTGATCTTGCTTTTGATGGGAACCTGGTCTGGATCCACCTTTTCAGTTTTGATTTTCTCTGTATCGAAGGTAGTGGAAATGGTTTCGTTAATAATATTTCTCGAAGAAGGTTCTAAAATATTTAACTGAAACACGGGTTTTTCGATCATATTCAGAGCATCTTCTTGAAAGAGAATCATATCTCTACAAATGCCTCCTACTCTACAATACAAAGCGTCCGTTTCGTAAAAGTACCGCGAATTAATTTTAATATTTAAAATACCAATAAACATATCGTTATTCACAAATTCTTGGTCCAGGGTTTCTTGAAACACGTTTAAAAGGGTCGTTCCATCAAACACTTTGGTTTTGCGTAAACACCATTGATTTTGAGACATCTGAGAAATCAGATCATTTCGTTGACTCATTTGCCGACACGCTTTACAGAGAGAAGGTCTACATTTTTCAATGGAGAACCGACATTGTTCTGAAATCAGCATTTGGGAATGATCGGCAGCCACGGCTTTGGTAATGTCCACCAGAGGAGGACAGAGTTTACATATGAAAGAATGGGCATTCAGATTCCTCTTATAATTAGTAGCGCAGAGAACCCAATACCCCGCTACGAGAATATTATAATGATGATTGAAATCTTTAATATTTTCAATCTGAATATAACCTTTTTCTACGGGATGCTGGAACGGGATCGCTTTAGCTTGAAAATCTTGAAACTGAGGATTGTTGGCTAATATATTTTTCCATTCCCGGCTCACGAGGTTTAACGTTCTCGGGTTATTTTCAACGATTTCGTCAATCCCCGCTTTTAAAATCGGGTGCGCAAGAATACGATCGATTAACTCTGAATATTCCATAGTTCCCCTTTATTATTATTTTATGGACTTCTAAACATCTCGGTCTGTTTCCTCAATTCTTTCGCGTACCGGTCAATGATTTCAATCGTTTGATTCATGCAATAGGTTAAGAATTCATCTTTAATGTAGGCTGTATGCGACCCCTGCCAATCTAACCCTCCTGTCAGAGTTTGTACGTCCAATTTGATGTATTGCAATAAAACATCGGTCCATTCTTTCACCGTCATATTGGATCGAATGCTTCGATCCACGAAATCCAATTTATTCAGCACGGATCTAATATATTCCTCCGACGAAAAAATGGTTTTTCCGTACACGACATCAAATCGTAATCGAAAATAGGACACGTATAATTGATAAAACAGGTCGCTGAGCATTTTGAAATCGGACGATACGGAGGGAGAAGGGGTTGGTTCGGTTTTAATGTGTTCCAATTCCTTTTGCAAGTGGGCTTTTTCGTCCAGACATCGATCTAAAGCGTGTTTGGCATCTTGTAAATCCAATGACAGACCTCTTACATAGTCTTCGTCGACCGTCGATACGTGCTTTCGTTTATATTTCGAAGTATCGGACATTTCTACATCCTGCGGAGCTACGAGAGCTTTAGCCAGTTGGTTTTCTAAAGTTTGGTTTCGAGACCGAGACACTTCCAGTTGGTTTTGTAAATCTTTCACTTCCCGCTGTAATTCCTCCACTTGATCCGTAGGATACGTAATGGCCGGTACAGTAGTGGGTTCTTTCACTTCGGTAATGTGAGGACGTTCCTCCAACTGCCGTCGATAGAGGTCTCGTTCCTGCTCGAAATATAAAATCACCGAATTCGCCAATTCTTCAATGGGATCCGGTATGTTCGGAAACTGGGCTCGAAGCGTAACAATTTGTTTATAAACGAGATCTTGAAATTGTCGATGCTCGTGAATCACGTTTTGGAGTTGATGGACAACAGCTTGCGGCCAATCTTCTCTTTGATCACTAGGGACATTCTGAAGGATCGTTTTTAGGAACGTGGTTAATTTCGTTTTGGCGTAGAGAAGGTACTCATTACATTTCGTATAATTACTTTCGACTTGATCGAGTTTCTGTTTCAATTCGAAAAGTTGTTCTTTGGTTTTACGGAGCTCGACTTCACAATCGTTGCGATTCTCGACCTGTCGAGCCCATTCGATCATGCTCGACGCCAAATTATCGAATTGAACGACCGGTATTTCGGGAAAATGACCTTTCAGTTGCGCCAATTGCGTTTCGAGGGTCCTCTCTAGATTTTCTTTGAATTGGAATACTTTTTCGAGTTCCGCGAGAATCTGATCGTAATCCGTGGCCCCAAAATACGCATTCCATTTAGTCCGTATCAGAGTTACCAAATTCGTTTTCAGGACCTCCAGTTTCTTTTCCAAAGCGACGCGTTGCCGTTTTTCATGTTCTAGACTCTGCTGTAATTTTTTATGTTCTTGGCTACGATCCCGATGGAGTTGAGCTTGGATTTGTTGTAGGACCTCCTTCGCTTCGTTCTGGTTCTCAATCGATTGTTGAAGATCGTGCAATCGTTGCAAGAGGGTCGTGTCTTCCATCATGCTTTTAGAGGAAGAAGGGAGACTGTGAAGAATGGTATGAGCTAAATTGTCGGGCGTTAGCGATTGATTTAAAGCATTCCCGAGAAGTGTTAATTGGTTCAAAAGCTGGGTTTGCCAATTTTGTAAATACTGGATATACGTTTGAATTTGCTGGAAGAAAAACGTTTTCCAATCTTGGTTCGCGCCTAAAGGTTTCCAAAATGAGGGGGGAAGGATCGTCTCTAAAAACGTCATAAACTGCGTTTCGTGGAACTCCTTCATTTGTTTAGCCATTTCGTCTCGAAGAATCGTTTCGATATGAGTATTTTTCTTTTGCAGCGTGTCAAGAACGCGTTGAATACCTTCCTGGAAATGTGTTTCGGACTCGATTTTCCATTTTTGCAGGAGGTCGGTTCGTTCTTTCTGACCCTGCTCCAACTGCTTTTCCAATATCCGTTTTTCGTTTTGACAAAGGGTCAATTGTCCTTTCAGTTCCTCGTTCAATTGCTGGACGTGCTGTTTTTGTTCCGATTGATACGATGTTAAAAACTGGTCGAGGGTTTCTTGTAATTGCTCTAATTTAGATCGCGACGACTCGATCATGAGCTGCTGAGAAGGAGGCGATTCGAGCGGTAAAGTTTCAATGACTGTAGTTGTAGAAGAAGGAGGAAGTTTCAGTTGCTCGATCGTTTCTTGTAAAGCCATTTGCAAAGGGCGGATTAAACTTTCCGTTCGTTGCATCCATTCTTCAAGTCCTGTTTCGTAGCGTTGGTGGAGCATTTGCCATTCGTTCATCAAACGGTTTGGAAACTCGATATTATTATTATTATTATTATTATTATTCAATTGTTGTTGTTGTTGTTGTTGTTGTTCTACTATTTGCCTCTGCCATTGCATTTTTTCAGACTCATGCGTTCGAACTTGTGTCTGTAAGGTTTCGTGATCTCGTTTCAATTGCTCCCACTGAGTTTGTAAGGTTTCGTGATTCCGTTTCAGCTGCTCCAACTCAGTCTGCAGGGTTTCTTTCTCCCATGTAAGGCGTTCCAATTGTCGTTGCAAATCCACGACTGAATGCTCTTTTCCGAATCGAGCGGTATGAAAATAACGCATTTCGTTCCGGTGCTCTTGTTGGAGCGTCTCGATTTGTTTCTCAAAAGCTTTCCGATCTGCCTCCAATTGAGTTTCCAAAGAAGCGATTTTGTTTTCCAGGTCCTGCGATTCCATCGGAACAATCTCTTCCAATTGCAAGCCCGAAATGCGAAACAAGAAATCGATGATGCTCGAACTCTTTTTATACAGTTGAGGATAGAGATGGAGTAAAGGTCGACTCAGGAGAAAAGCATCGATCACGTCGTCTCGAAGATTTTGTTTGAGACCATCGACAACATTTAAAGATATAAAAGTGGGGTCGGACTGGTATTGAATAAGACATCGAACCAGTTCTCGTAACATTCTTTTCTTTTTGCTTTTTTTTAAATCATTAAAAGGTAGGCTACTTTGTTCAAATCGAGCAACATATATTGATATTTTTCTTCGGAGCGGGACGATAACCAAATCATGACTTCTTTCAAGTAGCGACGATTCTTTCTAAAGTGGGAAACGTATATTTTAAATCCTTCTCGGGTCCATAATTCATTATTTCGGTAAAACGGTAGCGAATAATTACATTGTTCACGATTCACGTCGAGGAACGTTTCATGATGGAATGACGCAATCATGGGCGAAACATACATCACTAAAGACATATTCAAAACGACAAGAATCGTTTCGATATGAGTATTTCAAACATCTGTTAATTTCGTGACGTCAAAAGTAATTTCACAAGTATAAAAGTCCGATGGAATAGAATCCGTATGCAGGTAAGGTGGAAGGGAGCGTTTAAACAATTTATGAAGTTTGGCAGCCAATTGAGCACTCGCAGCTTGTCCCGTTAAATGTATGAAGTGGAGGATGAGCATGGGATGTAAATAGTGATACCAGTTGGACCACGATTCCCAGACGTGCGTATTTCGTTTGAAAAATCGGAGGCGCATGCAATGCTCTAACTGGAAAGGTTCTCTTTTTATGTAGGTCATCGTCAGATCGCTTAAGGCGCGAAAAGCCATATTGCGAGGAAGTACTTTCCAGAACAAGGAAAACGGATTGATGGTCGAACAAACAAATAAGGTATTATTTTCATAGGAGACCTTGATAAAATCTCGAGAGGGAAATAAACTTTGTAAAAACTGATCGGTCGTATCTCTAGAGACATTAATCCAACGAGGATCCTCTTTTGTTCCATGCACGCAAAAGACTAAAGACCCATGAGGAAACGGATAGTCTTTGTCTAAATTTTCTCCTTGGAAAATGAGTCGATTTTCACTGACCACGAGAATGCAAGGTGCTCGAACGAGACCCGGGCTAAAATGTTTCAAACTATCGACATGGAAGATGGGTAGTTTGAAACGAACAGCTATAAAATAATATTGTCTATAAACATTTCCATACGCTTCCACATAATCCGAAACATTGTAGTACTTTTCATTATCCATGACAGAGCTTACTTTATCTCGCCTTCTTCCTCGAAAGGAATAAGTCAACAGAGCCAACTTACACGCTTTATATATACATGAGAGATGACGTCATTCAAGGACATAAACAAGGACGTTTATGTCTAGAAAAGTAAAAGCTGGCTGGGAAAAATTTCCCAGATAATCTGAAATGTATATTAAAAAAAAAAAAAAAAAAAAAAAAAAAAATTTTGGTTAATTTTTATCATGTCTTTTAGACATGATAAAAATTAACTGTCCCCTATTTTTGTCAGGGAAGGATGTCTCACACTCTAAAAAATATACCTTGACCCATTCTTTTATTGGAGTTCTATTTTTAGAAAGGATGAGTCATGTTCTATTTTCCGAAAGTGTGAGACAACATTCCCAGACAAAAGGGGAAGGTAGTTAATTTTTATCATGTCTAAAGACATAATAAAAATTAACAAAAAGTTTTTTTTTTTTTTTTTTTTTTTAATATCTACTTTAGAATTTTTTTCTGAGTTCTGGCTAGAAAGAACTCTGGTTTATCTATTTAAGACGTGCGAAACGAATTTCACTTTAAATCATTCTGTGGCGTGAATTCAACATTATATAGGAACAGACTTTATGAAGGTAAAAGTGCTCAGTTTATTTATTCTTTAGAGGAGCACGTGGAGATTTTATACGATATTTACTTACAAAGCATTGCTTGTATTTTTTTAAGAAATATTAATCAGGTTAAAGATATATAATCATGTCGCAGAGCCTCCATTATTTAACAAGGATTAATTTGGTTGGAGATGCGCCCAACGATGCTTACATTTTCTACCAGATGTCGGGAGGAATCTTTTACTGTAACCGAAAAGACTACGCACAATTTTCTCGATTTTATACTCGAACGTCTGCCGAAAATCTTTTTTTAACGATGGATCTTTGCTCGACGACCCATCATTCCCTTATCCTAGATATTGATATTAAAACCGAATGCGATGCATCCCTTCCTTCATCTATGCTCTACGATTATGTAGATTCTGTTATTCTCTCAACCTTAAAATTTTACTTTTTATCCCTTAAGCATTTTACTTTTATTGTGGCTGTTCGTCCAGGAGGTGGTATTCATGTCCATTTGCCGGAAATCTCGATCGCTCATGATGATTATATTCAATTCTGCAGCCAACTTCAACCCCGGTTCTATCACGAAACATCTGAATTTATTTTCCAGTTGGACATTTTAGCGAATGCGACGCTTGTGAATTCCTCCAAGCCCTATACGAATAAATACGAACCCATGCTGATTATTTATGTAGACGAACAAACCACCTGGCGTTTAGATTTGACCAATCCCAATGCTTTCAGCATGCGATTGTTAGGCATTCAATCAAAATTTAAACGTCGCAAGGATAATACCAATTCCTTTTTTCGTAAACTGCTCCACCTCCAGCCAATGGATATTCAAAAACAACTTTATGAATATATGATGCCTGTGGTGACACTGTACGATCCTTTGTATCGAGTATCGTATCCCACGCTTATTAGCAAAGATGAGGAAGCTGGACCCGACGATGAAAAAGTGGCTACATTTGTGTATAAACTAAAAACCCCGATGTATATTTACAAAGGGAAGGATTTTGGAACCGAAGGTCATCATTGGTTAAAAACGTTTTACTTTATCAAGTTTAACGGGTTTGTGATTTCAGACTTTGAATCGAATAACCGGGCTCTAAAACGATGGTACCGGGAAAGTCAAAATTCTATCGTCATCGAAAACGATGTATTCCAGACGGTGAATCAAGCTCTCAAGTTAGACAATCCTAGTTTGCATTCCGATCCCAATCCCCTTCGTACGATTATGCAGTACAATCAAGGTTACTATTTTTTACCTGTCTTTTGTGCCTTGTGTCAACATTTACGAATGTCCTCCCATACACTCGCATCCCATTTGCGTACGATATTAGAATCTCACGAACTCATAGATTCTGTAGAAAAAAATCAACAGTAAAATTATAGATATCATTTCCCAAGATTTTACTCTCGACACGATCCTCTTTTGTGGTTCGAATCTCAATCCTAAAATTTACAAATTTAAAGATAAACTGGAAGCTATTATCAAAACCATGAAAGGCGTTATTTTATATTCGGTGTCTGGAGATCAGCTCGTGGAACAAATTCATCGAATTCAAGAGCGATATTTTCCGATTCTCGTCATTACCATGCACAATTCCTGTAAGAAACCTCAACGCTATATGTGGAATAATATCCACGAGTACTGGCAAGAAGTGCCCCACCAGATAGAAATTCTAAACCTGATGAATGCCATCTGGTCCTCCATTCAGGCCTATGCTCGGAATCAGTTTGCCGATAAAACTAAAAACATGTGTCCTTTCACAGACATTATGAAACAGGTCAACATTAATTATGTGGTCTCGTCCATTCTGAGTCGAACCAACATTGATCGTAAAATCATTCAAATGGATCGACATAAATGGCATATTCGAACCCACGATGGGGTTCTGAATCTCTTGACGGGTCATGTAGGAGGGACGGTTCCAGAATTTTACCTATCGGATCGACGTCTGGGCATCAATTTTAGTCGACACGAGTTGATGCAATTTCGTCACGATCCGGATTCGATAGCCATCTATCGTTTATTAACCGACCGGAAATTTTTTCTACAATACCTGAAAAGCTGTTTTCTCGACCTCACGGACGATTTACTGGATACGCTGCGGGAAAAAGTGCGCGAGTTTCATGACAAACTAGAAACCAACCCGCTCATTCAAAGCATGCTTCATTTTTATGTGCACATGTGTAAATATACGTGTTTCGAATACGATCTGTTCATATACCTTTTAGATGTCCTGGCCAGTCTTCTCATTGCGACCAATTACGGTCGCAAATTTTTTATTTTGAAAGGCAACACGCGCAATGGAAAAAGTAAATTCTTTCAAATGATTTCGAAGGTCTTTGGAGGCTATAGTCATGGTATTCGAGCCGTCAATTTACAAACGACGAGTGGTCAAGGACTATCAGCCCAACCCGAACTGGCCTCTTCGTTATTTTGTTGTCGGGTAGTGACTGTTGAAGAAATGTCGGGAAAATTAAACGAAAACCTCGTGAAAGAAATCACGGGTAATTCGACCACCAGTTTTCGGAATTTATACGAGCAAAATGTAGGAGCGATTCCCAGTGCCAAACTCATGGCTTCTACCAATACATTCCCAGTGTGTACGGCCACAGAGGCATTTAATGATCGCGTGGTAGCAATTCCTTTTGACGCCGTGTTTACGAAAAATGCTCCATCCCTCACCTCAGAACAAGTGATGCAGGATCAATATTTACTCGAAACCAAAGATTCTATCGTCGAAGATTCCTATAAAGGTTTCTTTTTAATGATTTATCTGCATCTGGCCCACAATATTAACATGGAGGACGGCATGATCCGTTACCGTTCCGAACCTGAAATATTAGTAGAATTCAAAAAAGAATTTCTATCTTCGACCGATATTTTTACACAATTCAAACAGTATGCCGATGTACAAATCATTCCCGGTTCTGTTACGACCTTTAACGAACTGAAATCGGTCATTCGACAATTTTTGAAAACGATGCGCGACACCTCCATCCACGAAACGGAACTCATTATGCGTTTCAATGAAGAATTTGGACATTTGAAACGGACCGAAATGGATTTCAGTTCCTTTTCAGCCGAAAATAATATTTCCTCTTCTTTGGATATAGTAGAACCCCTTCAGTTTGAAAATGCCGAATTGAATTCGTCTCTCAAACGAAAGCATGACGACGAAGAGGGAGAACACTCAACCACGAAACATTTAAAAGTGGACGATGAACCCATTGATCTGCCTCAGCATAAAAGACAAGTTATTTATTACGATAATGTTATCATCAAAAATCTGAAAAAAGACAAGAATTACTAACCTTTTTACATATGCATGAGGTAGGTTCCCAACATTTCATTGTGTAATGACTTGGAAAAAACAAAAGTTGACTTAAGAAAGCCAGATTTCAAGATGTTTCTTCTTCAAAAACACAGAATCATGTGAAGTGAAACTCGCAATGCTGAAATATATAAGTGAGAGTCCATTCTTAAAACATGGTGATGTCCGGTCGATCGAGTCGGGTTGGAAAAATTTCTTAACAGCTGAGAAAAAATTCTAAAGAGTAAAAAAAAAAAAAAAAAAAAAAAAAAAACTTTTTGTTAATTTTTATCATGTCTTTAGACATGATAAAAATTAACTTTACCACCCCTCACCCCTATTTTGGTTTGAATCAGGTGTCAACATGTTTCTAAAATAAATTTCCAAGAACGATATGACTCATTCTTTGGTTTAAAAATCTAGTTTTAGAAAGGGTGAGACATCATTCACAACAAAAAGAAAAAAGGGGGGTAGAGTTAATTTTTATTATGTCTAAAGACATGATAAAAATTAACAAAAAAAATTTTTTTTTTTTAATAGAATTTTTTCTCAGCCAGCTTCGAGTTATTCTTTCTCTTCTCACTGACTATATATAAGAACGTTAAGACACAATAACACGCCGAATAAATACTAATTCAGAAGTCAAACAACAAAAATCAGCGTTAATTTGCAAAATTTTCACAGGACTAGTTTCGATGGTTTTACCGAACCATCATCTTCAGCTGCAAAACCGCAAATGAACAAGATAGGAAATAATGTTTAGATAAGATAAGAAAGCCTGGACAAGAATAAGCAAGTGGCGCCATCTGTTGGCGAAACTAGAACTAAAACATAATTTCTCTAAAAGCCGAAGGCAAATTTGGATTGGAATTAGGATCGTTAACTAGAACAGAAAGATTTTTATGAATGTGAAATGCCTCTAGAAAATCCAGTTCTCCAATGGAAGATGTTTTTTGAATAATTTTGGCAGCAGAAAAATTGAAAGTGTGATTTTCGGACCAACAATGTTGAGCAACAGAAGACTTCTGTGTTTCCTTTTTTCTAACATATGCTTCATGTTCTTTGACACGAAATTTTAAGGCTCTCTTAGTTTGGCCAATGTAAATTAAACCGCACTGGCAAGGAATCCTATAAATACCCCAGGAATTCATATCCGG
Organism: Stegodyphus dumicola; assembly: GCF_044657685.1. Taxonomy (NCBI): domain Eukaryota; kingdom Metazoa; phylum Arthropoda; class Arachnida; order Araneae; family Eresidae; genus Stegodyphus; species Stegodyphus dumicola. Next base: position 75,097,089 of record NC_140771.1, read on the forward strand.
AATGGGGTCCTTGAGTATAGAAGTTGGAATTTTATTGATGGGAGAGTAAACAACCCGAAAGTTAAATTTCTGCAAAATATGTGCAACTTTATAGCTAATTGATGGAAAGAAGGGAACGACAACAGAATTTTTATAATCTCCTAAAATAAGAGTGTGGCTTTTGGTGTGTTGAGATGAGAATTTTTTAACTGCTTGATTAATAATGTTGGGTGAAAAGCCCCTGTCAATAGCTATTGCTTTTAAATAATTTAGTTCTTCATCAAGGGCCAGTTTGGAGGAGCAAACTTGAAGAGCACGGAAAACATAGGAATAAAATGAAGCTAACTTTTGTTTAGTCGGATGACATGATTTAAAGTGTGATGGAAGGCAAACCGATGAAGGTTTACGGTAAACTGTAGTACTGTAGTTGGATGTGTTACGTGTGACCAGAATGTCGAGAAACGGAAGAGAATTGCAAGTCTCAAGTTCAAAAGTGAACTGAATAGCAGGATCAATAGAATTCATTGTTGAAAGAACTCTATTTAAATCATCTTTATTACCTTCAAACAGGGTAAAAGTATCGTCTACGTAGCGGAACCATGCCGGGAAGTTTAAAGTTTCAAACAATTTTGATTCATAATAATGCATGTAGATATCAGCCAGGATGGGACTGAGGGGGCTTCCCATGGCTAATCCCTCAGTTTGCTTGTAATATTTATTTTGGAAAACAAAATGTGTTTGTTTTCCAAAATAAATATAATAAAACAATAAAACATAATATAATAAATACAATAAAACACATTTTGTTTTCCAAAATAAATATTACAAGCAAACTGAGGGATTAGCCATGGGAAGCCCCCTCAGTCCCATCCTGGCTGATATCTACATGCATTATTATGAATCAAAATTGTTTGAAACTTTAAACTTCCCGGCATGGTTCCGCTACGTAGACGATACTTTTACCCTGTTTGAAGGTAATAAAGATGATTTAAATAGAGTTCTTTCAACAATGAATTCTATTGATCCTGCTATTCAGTTCACTTTTGAACTTGAGACTTGCAATTCTCTTCCGTTTCTCGACATTCTGGTCACACGTAACACATCCAACTTCAGTACTACAGTTTACCGTAAACCTTCATCGGTTTGCCTTCCACCACACTTTAAATCATGTCATCCGACTAAACAAAAGTTAGCTTCATTTTATTCCTATGTTTTCCGTGCTCTTCAAGTTTGCTCCTCCAAACTGGCCCTTGATGAAGAACTAAATTATTTAAAAGCAATAGCTATTGACAGGGGCTTTTCACCCAACATTATTAATCAAGCAGTTAAAAAATTCTCATCTCAACACACCAAAAGCCACACTCTTATTTTAGGAGATTATAAAAATTCTGTTGTCATTCCCTTCTTTCCATCAATTAGCTATAAAGTTGCACATATTTTGCAGAAATTTAACTTTCGGGTTGTTTACTCTCCCATCAATAAAATTCCAACTTCTATACTCAAGGACCCCATTCCGGATATGAATTTCTGGGGTATTTATAGGATTCCTTGCCAGTGCGGTTTAATTTACATTGGCCAAACTAAGAGAGCCTTAAAATTTCGTGTCAAAGAACATGAAGCATATGTTAGAAAAAAGGAAACACAGAAGTCTTCTGTTGCTCAACATTGTTCGTCCGAAAATCACACTTTCAATTTTTCTGCTGCCAAAATTATTCAAAAAACATCTTCCATTGGAGAACTGGATTTTCTAGAGGCATTTCACATTCATAAAAGTCTTTCTGTTCTAGTTAACGATCCTAATTCCAATCCAAATTTGCCTTCGGCTTTTAGAGAAATTATGTTTTAGTTCTGGTTTCGCCAACAGATGGCGCCACTTGCTTATTCTTGTCCAGGCTTTCTTATCTTATCTAAACATTATTTCCTATCTTGTTCATTTGCGGTTTTGCAGCTGAAGATGATGGTTCGGTAAAACCATCGAAACTAGTCCTGTGAAAATTTTGCAAATTAACGCTGATTTTTGTTGTTTGACTTCTGAATTAGTATAAGAACGTTGTTCTTACAGTCCTGGTATTGACATTAACGTAGCTGCTAGAATACAAGCCATTGTAGGTATTTCAGCTAAGCACAAACAGAGGCATGGAAACAACTTTTTAAGAATTTCTTCAACGGGTACCGTGGATTGATAAACGCAGTTTCCTGCAGCATCGCATGTGCGTTTATAATGTTCTGAGAGAAGATACTTGTACTGTTCAAAATAATTCCAGGGAATGAGGACTTTTCCACTACATGTTTTAGCAAAGTAGATTTCACCTTGGGCATCTTTCAGGACGTAAGGTTCTTCATTTTTCACTAAATAATATTCGTTCCCTCGGAAATCCACCGGGTATCGTTCTTTACCGTCCGCGTATTTGGCCAGAACGAATTCGTTTTGAATTTGAATAACGAGGGATTTTTTACGTTGTAGAGGATATTTTTCATTACCTTTCCGATCTTTGGCATAATATGGAAGGCCGTCTCGAGTTTTAGCGAAAGGATCACCTTTGTCGGGATAGATTTCCCCCTTTTGGGAGTGAATGGCATACCTTTCATGACCATATTCACTTTTCACAAAGACTGGATCTTTTTTTCGATATTTGTAATATTCGCTACCATATCGATTCGGATAAAATTCCATTATATTGCTTTATCTTTTCAAAAATAAATTTCTCGTCTAATGATTTTATTTTTTACTTTTCTTCGTTATTTTAGCTAATAAATATTGATGATATTTATTGCCGTGCATTAAATAATCCATTGTGATCCAAGTATATTTCGGATTCGCGAGTAGTGCGTAAAAATATAAGAGATAGATGCAAGTGATATGGTAATGAGCAGAATCTTTAGGAAAAAACTGACTGGCCATTTTGCGAATTGGGTCTAAGACTTCTTCATTCGATAAAATAAATTCTTCATCATTCCATTCCAGGGCATTAAACAGGGGCTGATGATCGATTAAAAGATATAGGTGTCCATATTGCGACATATTATCTAACACGTGACGGATATGAGCAACGGCCTGTGATTGAAAATCTCGAACGAGTCGAGGCGTAATCTCAAAAAATAAATTCAGAAACCGGTACGTCGCTTGATAGTTTTCAAGTTGAGGATTTTGCCCAATCACGAATCGGATGAGTCGATCAATCGGTAATTGAATAGTTTTCAAAACAGAAATATCGTAATACTCTGCCATGCTTGTTTAATCTTTCGAACCGAAGAAGAAGAAAAAAAAAATTAAATTAAATTGAAAAAAAAATGAATCATTCAACCTTTCTTCCATGGCGAATCACCGAACGGTTCAATCGACAAATAGGTCCCTCCTTTTGATATATTGTTTTTATTTCCCATACTGCCACGTTTGATTTGGAAAGAGATTTAAAATCGACCTTGGGTCTTCAATCTTGGTCCTTAATACAATTTCTACAAAAGTTTCGTCAACATCGAGTGGGTATAGAATATATAACTCTGTTCACTCGCAAGGATAAGATACGTCTAGGACCTATTGCAGTACAAGTATCAGAGCGGATTTGTTTCCAACAATTAAAGAAAAAATATGGAACTCAATCCATCCACTTAGTTGGAGCCACCTATCTAAAAGGCAAATTGAGAGATTTTCATGTGATAACCGTAGAGGATTTTAGATTCAATGTTCTCCTGAAACAAGATGACCGATAAAAATAAAACATGGAATCCTATATCGTTCTCAATTTCGAAGGTTTCGAATTGAATGGTGATCCTCTCGCCAAAGAAATCAATCTTTCTTATAATGATGACTTTTCCGACTATATTATTAAAGAAGTGGCTTATATCACCCATGATCGTTTCCAAGGCATTATCTACGTGGAACCACCCATACCGTGGTCTGAATTATCCTATTCCGAGAAACAAAGTGTATCGAGTGTTCATTTACGTTAGCGGATATAACGCATGGCTTTTCATGGAATGAGGGTCATTTGCCGTACGATCAATTAAAACCGTTTCTCGTAGCTCTAACGGCAGGATATAAAAACATTTACTGCCCTCATTATTGGAAAATTAATGTTTTGTACCAGATACTGGCCCGTCCTATTTATTTCAATTTCGTCTCCAAGAACAAGGAGGCGTTTCATACCGCGCCCATACCAATGAACTATGAATATTCATCGTTTTGTCCGAAACATATAGGTCGGACCAAATATTGTGCTTTCCAAGAAGCTTTGTTTTATTTTCATCGCCTTCAAGAGTACAAGAAAGAAACCTTTCCGTTTGTCATTCATAAATCTTTAGAAAAAAATGAAAAAGGAAGAGACTTACCTCCAACATTATCCAACACGTTATAGAATACTTTTTTTTCCTTCCCCATGAATGAGTCAACTAGGATCTAGGTGGGTCCCTCTTCAACAGCACGTACACATTTGAAGCAAAACTCGAAATGCTTAAATAGATAAGAAAGAGTTCATTCCTAAAAAAATGGTGATGACTTGTTAATCCAGTCGGCTGTAAAAAATTTCTCAGAGCTAAGAAAAAATTCTGTAATGAAAAAAAAAAAAAAAAAAAAAAAAAAAAAAAAAAAAAACTTTTTGTTAATTTTTATCATGTCTTCTAGACATGATAAAAATTAACTATCCCCTTTTGTTTTCAATGATGTGTCACCATGTTTCTAAAAATACACCATGACTCATTTATTTCTTGGAATTTTATTTTTAGAAAGGGTGAGTCATGGTCTAATTTTCGAAAGGGTGAGACATCATTCCTAGAGAAAAAGAGTAGATAGTTAATTTTTATCATGTCTAGAAGACATGATAAAAATTAACAAAAAGTTTTTTTTTTTTTTTTTTTTTTTTTTTTTTTTTTTTTTTTTTTTTTTTTAGCTCTGAAAAATTTTTTTCAACCGACTGGATTGAAAAAGACATCCTAATCATTTTAAGAATGGATTGTTTCAGATATTTTTCTTTCTCTCACGACTTTAGTTTTTAAACAGTATATTAATGCAGATTAGGAACGCAAGTATGACCAAGATACCTATCATAGAAAGAATGATTTTAGTCCAGTTGGTGGTGGATTGATGATTATTTTCGTCAGACTGTATCGGGTTGCCATATATTTTCTTCTTTCTTTTCTTCTTTTTCTCTTCCTCTTCCACTGGATCTTCCTGTCCTGGAAGACCGCTTTCCACTTTCTCGACCACTTTACCCTCCGAGTTATTATATATAACTTTATAGGGTTGGAACCCGTGTCGAGAAGCGCGTTTAGATCTCAAATTGGTCAAATAATCCATCGGTTTCGAATGCGATCGGTACAAGTAGCCTATCAAATTTTCGGGTTCAATTCTAGGGTCTCGTATAAACGCAGGCGTCCAGGGCTTGTCATTTAAATTGGGAACAATGATGATTTGATCACACGTGATGGGGTATCCACTCGCAAAGATTTGTTCCTCACTCACTTTCTTGAACTGGACAATGTACTCGTTATTGTAACGATCGACCGGGTAGTAATATTCACCCAATTTATTTTGAGCGTACCGGTTTCCTAAAGGTTTTTGGGTAATGCGCTTATCGGCATGAATAATTTCCGGATAGATTTCATTATTGTCTGCATCTTTGGCGTATCGTTTCACGGCCGGATCTTTCATCAATTGATCGTACGATCCTTTGTCCGTCACTAAATATCGTTCGTTGCCGTGTTGATCGACCGGGTAAATAATGACCCCGTTCTTATCATGAGCATAAAAGAATTCTTTCAACCTCGTCATGGCGAATTGACCGCTGTCCGGGTAAATTTCGCCTCCATCCGCTTTCCGCGCATACACTTGGTTCTGATCGGTATCTCTTCCCAAGATGACTTGCTGAGTGAAAGGGTGAAGGATTTGATAAAATTCATCGCCTGTAGCATTTTTAGGATAGATGGGTTTACCCTGAGAATTGATAGGATAGAACGGAATACTGTTTTTATCGAGGGCGTAAGACATGTATTCGGGCTTGTGTTCCGTATCGTCGGCGAACAAGGGATATTTTTCATTTCCTGTCTCATCTTTAGCATAATAATACCGCCCGTCGGCATCTCGAGCAATCATGTCGTTCCCAAACAAATCTTTGGGATACATCTCGGCCCCGGAATGCTCTTTGGCATAAATTTCTCGACCCTGGTACTTTAGAAAGACGGGCAAGTTATTGATTTTTCCATAATACTCCTCAAATTTTTTTTCTCCACCGATATACACGGGTTTTTTAGCATAATGGGGAACTTTATATTTGTCTAGGGCATACAGTAGACTGGGATCGTCAGTGGTAATATATGTTTCAAATTCCCTTCGATCCTTTCTATATCGCTGATTTCCAAGATTGTCGACTGCATAATACTCATCTTTTGCCATTGAAGATCCTTTGGTAATCGTTTTGCTTTATTCGTCATTGTCGTTGTGGTAAATTCTCGGATAATATTCGTCCAAGTTTTCATCTTTCGCATAAATGCCTCCTCCTAAAGCATTTAAGGCCGGTTCGTCCCTATTTCCAATTCGAATATACGTTTCGAGACCGTTGAGTTGCTTGGGATAGTATTCGTCCCCACTCGCTCTCTTAGCGTAATAAGGGGTTCCATCGATGTTCCTAGCCGGCATTTCATTGTGCAAACGATCTCGAGCGTAAATTTCATCGTTGAATTCGTTGACGGGATAATATTCACCTAGCGTATTGTTTCGGAAATACATTTCGTCCTGATCCGGAGAGAGTTCAAACAGCGGTCGTTTTGTGACGAGATTAAACGGGTATTGGAATTTATTGTTCTCTAAGGGAATATAGATCCGTTGACCGTTGGAATCGAGAGGAGCATATTCGATAGGGAATTGATTGACATCGAGTTTTCGAGCATAGTAAGGCTTTTGATGCTCGCCTTTGGCAAAATAGGGTCGATGGTGCTCGTCTAAAGCATAGATTTGTTCTTTGGTCTGAGGATTTTCCGGATACCATTCTTTTCCTCCGTAGAACAGATACACCATTTTTCCGTTTTCCATGGGAAACATGGGTTCCCCATCACTATCAAATCCATACACGGGACGGTTTTGAGCGTCGACGGGTAAAATAGAACGGTTCAGATGATCGACGGCATAGACAGGGGTTATTTTACCGGTGATGGGAGAGATTTGTTTTGCAAACACAATATTTCCATCGGGATCCAGCATATAAAATTCATCTCCTTGTCGATTCTTAGCATAAATCTCATTTCCGTCAGCCAATTTGGCATAGCGCTTATCTGATTTCATTCGATCGGGGTAGTATTCTTCGTAATTCAGGAGATCTCGCCTATGCCGACGAATTATTTCCTCATCCACGTCCATGGGAATATTGCCTACATTATCATTATTAGGAGGATTGTCATGGATTGGAGGAGGATGGTTAGATGGATTGCTTGGAGGGTGATTGTTAAGGGGGTTGTCAACGACTGGGTCTCCTACATGATTAGGAGGAGCTGCTTCCATTCGAAGCAATTTTCGTTCCGCTTTATCAGATTTGGGTTTATCCCTTCGAACCATTTTTTTAATTAATATGAGTTACTTTATTATTATCTCTTCTCTTCTGACTCAGAACAAAGAAAACAAAAATATGGTATCGATCCTCTTATGGATTTTATTATTTCTCTTTATCCACCATCCCGTTTATAATGCTTACCAGAATATTACGTATCGGACTCTTTATTACGAGACATTAGGTCAAGAATAGAGAAGAAGAAGAAAAAAAAAACAAATGGATTCCTTAACATTAGGAACGCTTTTAGTCGCTGGAGCGTATACGTCCTTCGTCATCCTGTTTTGTCTCATTTTAACACAAAGCTGGTTCTTTCTCCTTTTCCTCCTCATCAACGGACTCATTTTTCTCTTTCTGGCTTTTGGATACATTCGCAAGCTGACGATTTTTACAACTTTCGGCGAATTGCTCGGCAGTTTGGTGCAAAATAAAGACGTGGGAGATTGGTATTGCCGTTTTCGTCAATGGTGGTTTAAGTAAAGAGAATGGATGCTCAAACCTTTAAACGTTTAAAACGAACTTATTTAGAAGATGAACCGATCGTTTCGAACGAACTCCAAGAAAGCCAGGCTCGTGTTTCACCGTTCGTGGCTCATAAAATTCATGAACTTTTACACTTCAAAACCCCTTCTTCTCCACCTTCTCCTCCGGGTATTGACGTCACCCACTTTACGACCGCTTTCCGAGAAGAAGAGCCCCAACAACGATTAGATGAAGTCGTCGTCACCTATTTATTATTCATGGCCAATTTAATGAACCAAGATAAATGGGGACGGACGTTTCTACGACCTGGAGCTTGGGTAGGCGAATACAGTTGGATTCAACTCTTTAAATTGACTACGTACTGCGTCTTAACGCTCCTGTACCGTATTCGATGGTAGAGCGAATACTTTTTCTTTTTAGACGAAGCGGTGATTGAATTACTCCAGGGGAAAAGTCAGGCGATTCGAGACTTGATGACCCGGATCGGCATTTCCGTATCCCCACAACCTTTTTCAGCCGAAGATTATTTTCATCACATCAATTACCACAACACGTTGGTCTTTGGTCCTTATTACTGGCGGCTTTTACATTGGATGGCCGAAGCGTTTTCAGTTCAGGACGAGAAGGACGAGGATATTCGTCTCGCGAAAACTCTTTGGAGAGACTTTGTGACAGAATCTTTATATCGAACTCTCCGATGCGGGATTTGTGTGTATCATTACTTATCCAAACTCAAAACGTATAAAGAACGGTTTTTAGGCGAACACTTTGCCCACGTCTGGTTTCAATTTCATAATGAAGTGAATGCCAGTCTTCAAAAGCCACCTTATCCTGAATCGGAATTCCAGAAAGATCAAGAATATATGCGAGCTGCGTTAAAAAAATAAAGAAGCATGGGATCTTTTCTGACTCGTCTCGAGAATCAAGTATGCGGAACAACCAGCATGGGTTCCATTCAAGATCTTTTCAAGAAATGTCAAGACGCACCCGTGACCGTTGTATTAGGTAATTTAGGAAGGCATCCTTCCCTCTTATCCTATCATTTGGAAACCCTTTTTGTTCGACATCATAAAACGGTTCATATTCTTCTCGACGATTCCAACGATTGGTTCGTCAGCGGGTTAGATCCGTCTTACGAATGCGACGGCACGCATTGCGATCTTCTCATCTGGATCGAACCGAATTTTGGAGACTCGGTGGTCAAACCAGCCTATGCCGATCGTCTCATTGTTTTCACGAGCCATCTTCATCTCAATTTATCTAATTGTCAGTTACTGAATTATCATTTAGGCGATCCCTACGACCTTCCTTCCAGTACCATGAAACCGTGGATCGAAGATGAGGCTGAAATATATCCACACAATGAAGTGCTGTACCCAAGCAAATATCAAACTGGGAGATGGTGGAAGCAAGTCGAGAATGAAATGGATGTTGTCTTTCATTTGAAACTGTGTCGGACAGCTCAAGAATGCTATCTCAGCATGTTAAACGCTCTCGAGATTGTTGGAAAGTATCGTCCCAAAACCTGGCGATTCCTTCTTTCCGAATATATGAAAAAGTCATTGGCTTTAAATCTTCGGATGGGATTAAAGAAATGGGATGAATATCAGTCCCAATCCATTCCATCGGTTCGAGTCCGATCCTTACATCCGTCATCGGCTAATTTACTCAAACCCATCTATGGTCTCGATTCCTTTTTCCAGTCTCAATTAGTTTCCTCACTCTGGTTTTCTTCCTCAGGTTCGATTGATTCTGTTTCCTCCTTCTCTTCCTCATCAGAAGTTTCCCAAGGTCCCAATAATTCATACATGAGTAAATCATCTAAATCAGCCTCATCGTCTGAAAACCTGATGCGGTTTTCATAATCGTAAATTACATCATATAAAAAAGAACGTCGCAAAGGGAGAAACATAGAAGTTAATTTCTGCAGGACATCTTCAAACGGTTCTCGGCAGACAGGACACGTCAATGCTTTTTCTCTCCAAATGTCAATACATTTCGTGTGGAACTGATGTTGACACGTTAAAGTAGAAATGGTTTCTACATCTTCGGTAATGAGTTCGTCTAAGCAAATTGGACAACATTCGGCCATTTTGTTTCTACTGTTTCTTCTTCTTATTATAAATATTTTTTTTTGATTCAAAACCTATTAAAAAATTATAAATAAGTAAGAGTTCTTCATTATACCAAAAATAAAAGAAGCATCATGTCTCCCTCAAAAACTAGTAAATTAGTCTACTCTATTTATGAAAATCAATATGAAACTTGGTGTTTACAAATGCATAAAGATCTAAATCATACCGAAACACTTCAAGAATATCACCAATATCTTATCGATCAAAAACAACGTTCCGCGAAATATATTTCAAATGCTTTAAATGCTATTCGACGAAAATGGTTCTTACCTTCTGCAGATGAGGTGGTGGTCAAGAAACCTCGTCGTCGAAAACACCAACTTTTTACAGCAGAGCAGATGAATCAAATCCGTAATCACTGTCTCTCCAATTATGAAACAGATGAACTGTCGCTGATAGTCTTATTACTTTTAGAAACGGAATTGAGGATGATTCACATCTTGGGCTATCTAAACGATGATCCAGAGAAACGAAAAGCGTTTGCGTCTAAATCTTTAGAAGTCTATAAGGATTCAAATCAGATAAAGTTATTCCAGTTTCTTTTCAATGCTCCTCCATTCAAACTATTTGGAAAAACTCATTACCAGTACTTATTTAATCTAAAGAGACGATTGAAGAAACAGTATAACATCAAAGGAGCTTCCTTCGAAATGCTGAAGCGGTCTCGATATCTCGTGAAAGCAAAGGCGAAAACGAATGAATCAGAACCCAGTGAGTGAAACTTATATATCGACTTATATATCGTTATCAACATCTCCAAAAAAAGAAAGTAAAACCGACCGACTGGTGGAAAATATTTCTCAAAAAAATCTAATGTGACATTAAAAAAAAAAAAAAAAAAAAAAAAAAAAAAAAAAAAAAAAACTTTTTGTTAATTTTTATCATGTCTTAGACATGATAAAAATTAACTCTACCCTCCTTTTTGTTTGGAATGATGTCAACATGTTGTCTAGACATGTTTCTAAGTATAAATTTCCAAGAAAAGCATGATTCATTCTTAGAAATCTATTTTTAGAAAAGGTGACATCATTCAAAATAAAAAAAAAAGGTACAGTTAATTTTTTTTTTTTTTTTTTTTTTTTTTTTTTTTTTTTTTTTTTTACTATCAAATTTTTTTGAGAAATATTTTTCAACAGTCGGTCGGTTTTACTTTTCCATTTGGAAATAGATCTGTTGATATAACAATGTATAGGAGATGGATCTGTTGATAACAAAATATTATACACCAGTCGTGAGTCTTACTTTTCCATTTTTGCGTACTGTATTTATTTTTATTTTAAGAATCATCTAATTCCTTCTACTTCGTCTTTGTCGTCTCATTTCTCTCCAAAATGCATTCGGTCGACCAAAATAAGGGTTGACTTCCCGTTCTTCATCATCTGAGGTAGGTGAACTTTGTCTAGGTGTATCCATATAAGCATAATCTCCCACTAAATCTTCTCTTCTCTGTCTTCTGGGTCTCGTCTGACTGGTACTAGGCCCTGAAAAAATGAGACCATGGCCTCCCAGATCGACTAATTCTTCTTCGGGTCTTCGTCTTCGTCGTTGCCTTGGCGGTTCTTCCACCTCTGGTTCTTCCTCCTCTTCCTCTTCATCCGAGTCTATTCTTAAATGTTCCATTTGCAATGTTCCGCTGGTATAATAGATATTCTTCCTCTGCATCTGCCATTTTTCCCAATGATTTACTTGATTATGACATATCCATCTCTTCGCCGTCTTCGTTTCTTCTTCCTCCTCCTCCTCCTTGACATATTTCTTGACGAGAGGGAACTTGAGATTCCTTCGTCGCTACATTGAGTAACATTCTCAATTCTTTTTCCATATACCCGTCGGAACATAAGAACAGTTTCACCATTTCCATCGTCCAGAAAATTTCTTCGTCGGATTTTTCAAATTCGCGTATTTTCAAGGCCACTTTCTGTACAAGACGGTAAAATTTCTTACCCGTCGCGATCGAACATTTCACTAATCCTTTACCTTTGAGCTTTGAAATAATAAACCCGGTCCCGAAAAGATATCCGAGGTACTCATCAATTTGGGTGGCTTTTTTCGTCGTCTCTTCGTCTTCTTTCGGAACAAACAGGACGTAGGGGAAATTTTGTTTGAACGCAAACTGCTTTATTCGATCATCCGCTTTTCCTAGGAACAGTTTCGCTAAAAGGGTTTCGATTCGACTCATTTTTTCAATAAATTCTAGTGATAAGGCATCGCACGTGCCGCCTTGTTGAATCTCTCGAAGGAGGTAGTAGAATTCTGTATTCCGATGGTACGTAATTTGAGAAGTGACCAGTTTTCGCAATTGCTGGGTCAAGAACGATTCTTTGAAGAAGAAGGGGCGACGACAAATGCGAACTCCAAACTCAAACACGAAATTCGCCACCACGTTGAGTTCGTTCCGGCATAAATTGCAATAAATCATGACGTGCACAAGATCAAATAGGGTCGTGTAAGGAGAATAACGAGCCCGAATTTGATTCGAGGCTTTCATTTCCAAACATAATTGATAAGCGGGATCCTTTTCAACATCCTTGGAAGTAGGAGGTAGAAGGAACAAAGCATCGTCGCCGTCACATATTTTTACGTAGGGAGCTAGGACTTTGTGATAATAACTTAAGAAGTTGAAAGGTTGGTCCTCGTCTTGATGGACATTTTCCATGAGCGATTTCATGTTGGTGAAAAGAGAGTGCAGAGCCGCTTTATCGACTTGGGAGTGATTCTCTTCATTGGCGATTTTTTCAATATGCTGGGCGTATTCGTCCATGTATTCGATCATGAACCGTTCGAGCGACTCATACGATTCAAAAGGTTCGGCCTGGGATCGAAAAGGGGCATTCACGCATTGTAATAATCGAATCTCGTTTAATAAAATACGTAACGTGACGGAAACATTACGGATCGGTAAAATACCAGGAATCCCTATGAGAGGAAATGTGCAGGGTACGTTCAAATCTCCCGTCCAATTCGCATATTCTCGAGCTAGACGAGCTGATAAGAACGGATCACTGTCATCAGGAAAGGACGCTTGTAAAATAAAAGCATACGCATCTTGAATTTGATCACATTCCGTGCACTGCAATTGACCATTGACACCTGCTACGATTTTATCGGGACCGTGACACGTTGAAATGAAATCAAGGAACATGGTAACCAAGATCCTACTTGTATTATTCTTATTCTTATCATGCCGTATACACCTATTGAAATAAGACGGGAAATTCGTCGTTCGTATTATGAACGAGGGCAAACGGTTCGTCAAATTGCTCGACACTTGAATGTCGCTCCTTCCACAGTTCAATATTGGATCTCCCGCTCCTCGGAAAATGAGGAGAACTATCAAACCAAACACAAATCCGGCCGACCTCGAGCCACGACCCAAGAAATGGATCAACGTATGTTTGAAATGTCGACGGGTGATCCCTTTTTACCCGCGACGGATATTGGTCGTCGATTACAAGTGCCTTGCACCGCTCAAACAGTTCGTCGACGATTAAAAGAAAAAGGATTAGTGTCGCGCATCCCCGTCCGAAAAGATTATTTGCGGGAGATTCATCGTCAACGACGCTACGACTTTGCTTCTCAGCGTGCGGAATGGACGGTCGATGATTGATCCCGGATTATATTTTCCGACGAGAAAGTATTCAGTTCGATCGGGTACGGTCCTATTCGCGTATGGCGGCCTCGACAGGTCCTGCGTTATCAAGACGAACGTTATTTTTCTCCTGCGTTAGAAGGCCGTCAACGTTCCGGTCGTTTTAATCTCAGTGTCTGGATGTGCATGAGCGGAAAATTTCCCAACCAAATCCGTCGAATCGGGATCCAGCATATTACCTCTCTAATATTTTAGAGCCGGTGCTTCTCGATCATAGTCAACCTCCCGATGTTTCTTTAAACCCTTTGATCACCGAACACCGTCTCTTGTTCATGCACGATCTCTCTCCGATCCATACGAGTTTACGCGTCACACAATGGATTCGAGAACATGAAATTCCTATGGTGGAAGACTGGCCTCGTAAAGGAGCTGATTTGAATCCCGTCGAAAATGTTTGGGCGGAATTAGAACGTCGATTAGCGAATCGGGTAGCTCGAAACCGATTGGAATTATGGGACTTGGTCCGCGATGCTTTTTATAGTTTGGAAGAAACTTATTTTGAAACATTAATCGCGTCCATGCCTCGACGAATTGCATCTGTCATAGAACACAGAGGAGGCTGGACAAAATACTAATCATCATCTATAAAAAAAAGACACTTCATTTGGTTCTTCAATGAATATATTTATTGACACCATATTTCACTATTTGTTGCAGGGCGATCATAGCCATAAATCGATGACAATATTTCGTTCCACAATACTCACATTTCTGTGGACGACGAGAAGGTTTATAGATTACTGTCCATACAGATTCAACACGGAGCAATTGATAAATTTTTTTTCGACAATGTTCATTCGCGACATACAGTCTTTGAATATGAAGTTTTCGCAGATCCTCATTCAATTGCTGAATCCATTTGGTATGCGGTCGATACGTTTTCATGTCTCTAGAGGCAAACCGGACACTGTTTGTCAGAGTGTATCCATCAGACGTGATGGCCAGCACACCTATGACACTCGGATGAATTTCAGTTCGATATTTCTTTTTTTTAGTAGAAGAAGTAGAATGAGATGAGGAGGGAAGATCTTCTTCGATTGTAGAACGCATGTGTGGTGGAGAGGATTGGTCCATTATTTCTGAATAATGAGAGGAAGAAGACGAAATGGGCGATAACGGCGGATTGAAATTCAGAGAAGGAGTATCACGAATTGGATTAGGTTTCTTCTTTTTGATCCTACGGCGGACAGGTGGAGGAGAAGGAGTTGGCGATATATCAGACTACGACGTGATATACTCATTCTCCGAAGAAACACATTCATATAAAGGCGAAGAAGGTTGCAAGTCCAAACAGGGTTCATTATCGTCTTCACACGTCATGATTAAGTCTCCCATAGCCATCTGTTTTCGACCTATCTGCTCAAGAAAATGAGCCGCGATTCCTTCTGCAATCGTTTATATAGAGAAAGAGTGAGAGGGGGGAAATGAAAGTAGGTAGGAGTAAAAAAGATAAGTCGTTGGGAAAAATATTTCTCTCAGAAAAATTTTTAACCTTAAAAAAAAAAAAAAAAAAATTTTTGTTAATTTTTATTATGTCTTTAGACATGATAAAAATTAACTATACCCTCTTTTTCAAATGATGTTAACCTGTTGTCTCAATATGCTTCTAAAAATAGAACATGACTCATTTCTTTCTTGGAAATTTATTTTTAGAAACATATTCGAAAGGATGAGACATCATTCTCAGACAAAAAGAAGAGACAGTTAATTTTTATCATGTCTTAAGACATGATAAAAATTAACCAAAAGTTTTTTTTTTTTTTTTTTCTTGGCTTTCAGAAATTTTTCCCAGCGAACTGGATGGACAAAACTATCCAATTTTTTAAGAACGGACTATCGCTCATCTATTTAAGCATTCCGAGTTTCGCCTTAGTTCAATCCGTGTTTCCTTTTAGAATGAGTGTGTGCTCTCCAACATGGTTCTACCCTCTCTTCTCAAGAACCCCGTCCAGTGAAGAATTTAAGGATATCTCCTACCTATCTATCAAAGAAGCTACGCGTAAATTTAATAGAGTTGAATTCAATATGAGTTTTTCTAACATTTTTCATCAATGGATATTCACAAAATTAAAAATAAACGCGGAACCACCCGTTTTTTATGAACACAGATTAACGAAAAGAAATGCTTTACATTTCGCTATTTTGTTCTCAATGGATGATATCGATCGGCAACTGATTCTTCTTGGATGCGACATGAACAAACATGATATTTTTGGTTTTACCCCTTTACACTATGCCTGTCAATTACGATGCAAACTCATCGTGGATATGTTGTTGCTTGCTGGTGCGAATGTCCGGTGTTGCGATCCCAAAACCGTTTTAGAACGCTGGCGAAAAAATGGAAAATTGGAAGAGGAAAATATGCGGTTACTCAATTATGCTGTTGAACCACGTATTCTTAGCCTGGAAAATTTATGTTACATAACTATTAGAAAACATATGAGGCATGTCAAAAGGAATGCTCATCATCTCGGATTACCTGACTTAATGGTAAGACGTCTCACCCTCGAAGAATGGTAATAATATTCTTTAAAATAAGATCCCTTAGCCACCCCGCATTTCTCATTTGAAGAATCCATCCTATCTATTCTTTTTTTAAATGTCTAGGGATGTCATCCGACGCATTCTCTCCACCAAAAAAAAACGAGTTCCTCCCACCTACCCCAAAAAGAAGAAGAAGAAGAAATTTCCCATGAGTCTTTCCGAGAACCCTCCCCCTCTCTCTTCCTATATATAAAAGAAACCGAGAGAAAAGTTGTCTTTTTTTTTTCCATCTCATCCTCAGGAGAAAGAGAGAGACAGAGAGAAAACCAAATGCCATGGAGTGGTTACGGCGAGAGTCTTTTTCCCTCGCGATTCGTTTCCGTTTCGCCAAGACAATTCCCCTCACGTTTTACTTGGGGTCGGGCACGCTCTATTTTCGAGGATCGGAACTCGTGACTTGCCTTTCCCAGCAAGGGACTTGGATGAGTCCGAAACGTCAACGGACTATTCAGCAATGGATCTCTCGAGCCCCTTTTCGCCCTTACCGATCCTTAACGACGGATCTCTGGATCGATACGTCGAACCGCCCCAGCCGGATTCTCCGCTATACCCCTTTTATCACCTTCGATTCCCTGGAAAGACTGCTCAACGATTTGGGTCCAGACGCTCTCCTCTTTTCGACCTGGTGTGATGAGAGAACCTCTTCAAATCCAAGAAGATTTTCAGACCGCGGAAACTTACTTTAGTCCCGTGGAGAACAAGGTGATGGACTTTCAGTTTCAAAATTTATCGGAATTGTTTCAATGTGCTTTATGCTTTTATTCTTCTTAAAGAGTGGGGGGAAACTAAAAATTGTAGAATAATTATAAAAAATAATTTCGTTTTTCTTTTAAAAAAATATTGAGATAGTCCAATCTTGGGGAGGAGGTGGAAAATTCAAAACTATTATCTAAAACAGATGTGGCGGTCAGTCCATTTCGATCCACGGAGGAGGATATGTGTGAGATTCTCTGATCCATAGAGAGTTTCAGGAAAAAAAAACTGCGAAAGTTCCCCCCCTATCTCCAAAAAATGGGTATCCAGGTTGAATGCACAGTACAAACTGATGGGAAGCCGAAACTCGAGTTCCTTAAATAGAAAAAAATGAGAGCTCCTTCTAGAAACAATTTTAGATGTCTTGTTTGGATGAGTGAGTCGACTGGGAAAAATTTCTCAGCGCTCTGGAAAAAAATTTCGTGTTTAAAAAAAAAAAAAAAAAAAAACTTTTGGTTAATTTTTATCATGTCTTATAGACATGATAAAAATTAACTCTCTCTTCTTTTTGTCTGGGAATGATGTCTCACCGTTTCGAAAAATAGAACATATCCCATTCTTGAAATTCTATTATTTTAGAAAGGATGATGAATGATGGTCTATTTTTCGAAACGGTTAGACGTCATTCCCAGACAAAAAGAAGAGAGAGTTAATTTTTATCATGTCTATAAGACATGATAAAAATTAACAAAAAGTTTTTTTTTTTTTTTTTTTTTTTCAATTTAGGAAATTTTTCTCTGAGCTTTGCCAATTTTTTTTCCCAGCCAGCTCCATCCATAAAACAACACCTCTCAAAATCTTTTCTCACTTATCTATTTAAACCATTCGAATTTTTTTGCTTCCAATGAGTCCACGCATCTTGGCCTTTCTTCCACTCTGCTCTGAGAAAGATAAGGTAGATTGTTTTGGGTGGACCGTCCTGTTGACGCTTCCGATTTATATAGAGAGTTATATATAGATGGGGTCCCTCCTAACTCCCTCTATTATGACTATTAGTCTTTTTTTCCCCAAGAAATATACAAAGAATGATCCACAGTTTTTTTTCCGTTAATGAAAAAACAAATATGCTTCTACCTTCCGACTTCTTTTTTAGTACCTCTTTAGGTGTCTCCTCCTTCTGGATCTTTTCCTTCTCCTCTCTTCCTCGCGAGCAGGGAATTGGAAATGCTGTTCGGGATGCAACGCTCGTAAAGACTCCATTTTCTTCCTGGAGAGGGCGTCTACGGCAAACACCGTCTTGTCATGAAATTGGAGTTGGTAGTAAAGAGGTCCGTGAATAATATACACGGAGCGAGCTCGCAGTCGATAGCGAATCATACGATACCCGTCGGCTTCTGATTCCATTTCCCATCCATAAAGACGGATAGAAGCTTCTCCGATTTGAAGAATATGAACCCACTCGGGTGAAACGTAAAACAGTTTTAAAAAGGTTCCAGCATCGGCGGCGATCACATTTTCCCATCGCAGATAAGCGTGTAAGCGAAAGGTTCCTGCCTCCATCATCGATTGGAAAGCAAAGTGCTTGAAAACTTCGATGGACGAAAAATAATGCAGGATTTTTCCATCGTAACAGGATAAATAGCACATGGTTTCTTGGACGATTTGTTCCATACGCTCCGGGTCCCGAAACCATTCTTCGAAACGGGAGAGAGGTTCCCATTGATCAGCTACATCGAGATGACAGACGGGCGTGATTTCCACCAGGGTAGGTAGAACTGCAACAGCATCGGTCGACATTTTAGTTTTGCTCGGTTGAGAAGGAAGAACGAGAATGAACCCTGTAAGCAGAAAAACTCGGATCTATATAAATACTAGAGGAAAAAAGGCGGGGGGAAGGGAAGTTCTTCCTTCCTCCCAAAGAATAAGAAAAGTGGGTGGAAAGAAAAAAATCATTTCACTCTCAGGAAAAAAAAAGAATTTTTTTCTTGTCAACATGTTGTCTAGACATGTTTCTAAAAATAGATTTCCAACAAAGGTTCATTCTTTTCTTAGAAATCTATTTTTAGAAAAGAATTGACATATCCTTCAAAACAAATTTCTTTTTTTTTCCCCTCCCTCCAGCAGCCAACTGGATGGGCAAGCGTTTCGGGTCAGATCAGTCCGTGCTGACATTATTTTTTTTAAATACAATGGAATTAGTATAGGAATGTACTAGAAACTGACCCAAGGTTGAAAAGAAAATATCAAAATCAATACTCACTTCTTGACGATTTCTTTTTTCCAAAAACCTGTCGTAGAATTCTTTATGGGTTATCCAATCTCTAGACCTGTCTGAAGGGAATTCAATCTAAGGTGAGCGCGCATTTACCTGACGCAAAACTCGGAATATCTGCATAAATAACAAAACGTCCATTCTTAAAAACTTATCGTCTAGTCCATTGAGTTGGTTGGGGGGGGGAAATTTTCTGAGTAATAAAAAAAAAAACTTTTTGTTAATTTTTATCATGTCTTATAGACATGATAAAAATTAACTGTCCCCTCTTTTTGTCAAGGAAGGATGTCTCACCGTTTCGAAAACGAAACCAAAACTCATCCTTCTCATGGCAATTATTCCAAGAATGAGTGACGGTTTGTTTTTCGAAACGGTGAGACATCCTTCCCAGACAAAAAGAAGAGAGAGTTAATTTTTATCATGTCTAGAAGACATGATAAAAATTAACCAAAAGTTTTTTTTTTTTTTTCACTCAGAAATTTTTTCCAAAGCTCTGAGAATTTTTCCCAGCCGACTCGATGATCCAAACAAGACAGATCCAAATTGTTTCTAGAAGGAACTCTCCCTTCTCTATTTAAACCACTCATGTTTCTAACTTCAGTTCAGTCTGTGCTGTGAATTCGACCTGGATACACACTCCTCCCTCCTGGAAAGAATTTCTGTGAAGGTATGCGAACATTTTTCTCAGCTCTTAGAAAAATTTTACCAGCTGACTTGATTGACGACAGACATCTCGAACATTCTGTTATCTGCGGAAGTCGTTTCATTTTCGTGCAGTCCATGCTGTGGACTCACCTGAATATCCATTGCTCCCTCCCCTTCTGGAAAGGGTCGTAGCTTTTTTAGATCCTCGTCGCTCTTTTTACGTTTCGTTGCATATCTAGGACGAACTTTTTTACCTTATTCCTTTCAAACTCTAATATTGCGGTTGGAGAGCCATCATGGAAAATCAGCCATGATCCTGACGAATCTAAACCGACTCCTTGAAAACAGAGCTATGTCATGTTTTTTTTATGACAGATTTCCAAGCTCCGAGTGATGAGAAATTTAGAAATTTTGCAGTGTTAATGGAAAGGAGGAGACAGAAACCTGGAGAATGGAAATGAAGCTGAGAAAAAATGCTAAGAGATCAGAAAAAAAAAGCCTCTTTCCAGGAGGGAGGAGAAGCGCAATTCTAGGTTGAGTGCACAGCACACACGGATCTGAAGTTGGAAACGCGAGGGGTTTAAATAGAGAAGCGAGAGTTTCTTCTAGAAACAATTTTGGATGTCTTGTTGTTTGGATCATCGAGTCGACTGGGAAAAAAAAATTCTCAGAGCTCTGGAAAATATTTTCTGAGTGATAAAAAAAAAAAAAAAAAAAAAAAAAAACTTTTGGTTAATTTTTATCATGTCTTCTAGACATGATAAAAATTAACTGTCCCTCCTTTTTGTCTAGGAAGGTTGTCTCACCGTTTCTAAAAATAGATCATGACTCATTCTTGGAATAATTGCCTTGAAAAAGGGTGAGTGATGGTCTATTTTTAGAAAGGGTGAGACATGCTTCCCAGACAAAAAGAAGAGAGAGTTAATTTTTATCATGTCTGTAAGACATGATAAAAATTAACCAAAAGTTTTTTTTTTTTTTTTCAATCTTATCTAGAGAATTTTTTCTAGCCGACTCGATCGACAAGACATGACATCACCATTGTTTCTTTTTTTTTAATAATGGACTTACACCTATCCCTTTTAACCCTCCGAATTTGGCTTTGGATCCGTGTCCTTGCTTCCACATTCAGAGCTCTTTTCTTCAACATTTCGTTGCAGGGGAAGAATCAATTCTCTCACGACGTTTAGATATTCTTTCAGAATGCTAGAAAACTCATTCAAAGAAGAAGTATCTAAGGGTGGATTTGCCGGTTGAGGAAAATTCACGAGTCTTGGAACCGGATTATGCGAATCCGTCTGTATGCCAAACTGTAAAGGTGAACCACCCGCTTTAGGAGAGCAGATAATAGTAAGATCCATCTTTTTCCAATTTTTGATTTGAATATACTTGTTTCTTCTTACTCGGAACATTTTCCTTTTTCTTCCTCCTCATCCAGGAACTGAATTCCAGGTGGAACGGAAGCATTTGTAATAAACTGTTGTTTCTTGATTCCACACGCCTGACATTTTCCCGTGACCATCGGCCGTCGATTTTTCGACATGCGATAGTGGACGTCGACCGTATCGGTCTTGGTTCGGCATTTCACACACCAAATGGAATACGAAAGAGGTTCCGCGTCAGAATGCTCCATTGCAGTAACACACTCTTTATTATTTTCTTCTCTTTCGATAGAGAGAGAGGGAGAGATCTTAACGAGAAGTGTAGATATAAAATTTAGGATACGTTTCGGATCCGTCGGCTCTTTTCGCATACCCCACTTCTTCACAGAGGTATTCGTTTGCTGATCCGCTCTTCGAGGATAAAACTCGTTTCCCCAAGCATCGCGAGCATAACGAATTCGATCGCCGGCCGTTAAACAATATTCGACTCCATCCGCCTTTTTAGGATACATTTCATGCCCCGATTCGTCTTTGGCATAAGGGAATAAAACAGACGTATAAAGCGAATACTCGTCCTCATTTTGAAATTTCGGGTAGTATTCTCGTCCAAAAGACGTTCGGGCATACCGTCGAGGAGCTAAAATGTATTGGTTTCCGTTTAAATCTACCGCGTAATACTCATGACCATTTTCGTCTCGAGCCAAGATAGGATTTCCTTCAGGATCCGTAACGTATAATTCGTAATGAGGATGTTGGGGGTCGGTCGGGTATCGTTCTTTCCCCGATGCGTCTACTCGATAAACAGACATGCTTAGTTCTCGTCGCCTGCTCCTTCCTTCCTCCCACTCGAGACCCGTTGAGATGAAGGTATGAGGTTGATATCTATAAAATGGGTTGACCCTTTCAAACTATTCCATTGTTTAAAGACGGGTGGGTTAGGAAAAAAAATATTAATAAAAGCAAATATCTGAACGGTTCAACACAACGGGTGAATGGAAAAAGGAATAGTTCTCTCTCTCCACTCACAGGATGGTTTCTTCTTCTTGAACGGCTCACACTCAACTGAAGCGAAACTCGGAACTCGAAATGTTTAAATAGATCATAGAGTCCATTCCAGAAAGAATCCGGAGATGTCTTGTCCATCCAAGTCGGCTAGAAAAAAATTCTCAAAGCTTTGAAAAAAAAAAAAACTTTTGGTTAATTTTTATCATGTCTTATAGACATGATAAAAATTAACTGTCCCCTCTTTTTGTCTGCGAAGGATGTCTCACCCATTCGAAAAAACAAACCATGACTCATTCTTGGAATTGTTGCTATTAGAAAGGGTGAGTGATGGTCTATTTTTAGAAAGAGTGAGACATCCTTCCCAGACAAAAAGGGGGTTCATTAATTTTTATCATGTCTAGAAGACATGATAAAAATTAACCAAAAGTTTTTTTTTTTTTCAGAGTAACAGAAATTTTTTCCAGCCGACTCGATCGACAAGACGTCCCCATTTTTTATTTAAGAATGGATTCTTGTTTATTTGTGTAAGCTTTCCGAGTTTCGTTTTAGATGAGTCTATGTTGTTGAAGAGGAAACATGAGTACCCTCATTTTTTTTTCCTATCTGATTTCTAAGATGAATTCAGTGAGTTCACCTTGACCTTTTCAAATTTTGTTTGTTTACTTTTAGCCCAGAGGTCGACGGATAAATCATTCTGATTTTTTATATATTTTTTTTGTGTCACTCTCTCTCTTTCTAAGAAACCTATCTCGTTCCAAGTCTTCTCGAAGTGCTATTGGTTCGTTTCGAGACGAGGTCATTTCACATCCCCCCTCCTTAAAAAGTATATGTATATAAATTAAAGGAAGTGATTTTCTATACACACACTTCACCTTTTTGAGTGGTGTCACGATGAGCCTATCCAGTAGAAAACGTCTTAGGGAAAGAATGCGTGAACAGAAACGACGCTGGCGAAGCAATTCAGCTAATCGAGAGCGAGAACGAATACTTCAAAGGGAACGTTATGCTGTTCTTAAAAAGAACTCCCGACCGCGAAAGAAACATCTTCCTCCCAAGCAGTGGGAAAGCTATACGAATTTGCAGTATAAGGATATGTGGTCCGAAGAAGCCTATCAAAAATGTATTCGACAATGTAATAAAGAGTAATACAATTTCCTGATCTACGTTCTCGTCCGTTTGTACACTTATTACGCGTTACCTGAATTGAAACGTCCCCCTCCTCTGGATATTATTGTGCAAGGATCTGCCGGAACGGGTAAATCTTTCCTGATCCAAGCTTTATACAAAACTCTGATTCGAACGCCTCTTTTTAGCGAAGCGTGCTCGGTTCTCAAACTCGCACTCAGTGCTCAAGGAGCGGTCTACATTACGGGAGATACTTTGCATCATGCCCTGCGTCTTCAAATGAACGGGACTTTTGTTCGACCTCTGATCCAAAAGACTTTAGACTATTACAGACCCCTGTATGCTCCTTTACGGATGGTGATTTTGGATGACGTTTCCACGATCGGATCCAATTTATTTTCGCGCCTCGACCAGCAACTTCGACAATTGTGTCATGTGCCGGATAAGCCGTTTGGGAATGTGCAAATGATTAAATTCGGAGATTTGCAGCAGCTCCAACCGATTCGCGACATGCCCATTTTTTATTCTGAAGGGTGGTGGACGCCTCAATCCACGCTCTACTATGAACTAGTCGAATGTATGCGATTCTCTCTGGATTACGAGGAGAGACTCGATCGTTTAACGAGAAATCACTTTTTAGAACCGGACGATGTGGCATTTTTCCAGTCCCGCGTTCGCAGTTTCGACAAAATTCCTCGCGAAGCTATTATTCTCTGTTTTTCGAGCAAGGATGCAGAGAAATATAATATGAAACGTCTCCAATCCCGAGGGACGTACTGTTCGTGTCTGGCTCGAGACGTGATTTATTCCGAGAGCGAAAAATTGCGGAAGAGGATGATGAAACATTTACATCGATCTCAGATGGCGAATCTCGAATCCGTCCTCCATTTACAAAGAGGAGCGCGATATCAATTGACTAAAACGCTCGACAGATCCAAAGGATGGATGAATGGAGCGATTGGAACACTACACCAAATAGACCAGGATGAAGACGGAGTTGTGACGCGAGTCTGGCTGCAATTTTCGAATAGTCTAGCTCCTATCCATCGCGTCTCCATTCGTATTGACACCTGTTCGACGAAAACACTCGCATTTTATCGCGAACAGTTTCCTTTGATGTTAGCCGAAGCGATTACGGCTCATAAAGCCCAAGGAGCCACCTTTCCGTCGATCGCAATTTACATGCACGGACCTTTTAATCGATTTCAGCAATATGTCGCTTTTTCTCGAGTGACTCAACCCCAGGGATTGTATATTCTGGACCAGTTTCGTCCCCGCATGAAATTGGCGAGCAAGCAAAAATACGAGGAGGAACTGGAGCGATTGCAAAACATGTCCCGGATTCCGTATGATATATCGGCTCGAAAAGAGAACCAAGATCCGTACGAGTTTCTCATGAACCTTCTTCAATGTGGGAATCGTCTTTCCTTCCATCTTTCCAATAGAAACATCTCCCAAGAAAATGAAATCGTCAAACTAGAAGAAAAACCTTCTTTCCATGTAAAACCTGTTATAAAATGTCAATCTTAAATCTTGTTTTTAAAAATTCAATAAAAAGAAATATTCTCCATCAAAACCCCTCCATTCTTTCAAAGCTTCACAAAACGCTCAACAATGTCCACACAACGGGAAGAGAAAAATCGATCTCAACGGTCCACACAACATGTTGACTCCTCAAAATATGTCTCTCCCAAGTGACAGGATGCTTTTTCTTCAACGGCTGACACTCATCTAAAGCCAAACTGGGAATGCTTAAATAGATAAGCGAGAGTTCATTCTTAAAAAAATGGCGCTGTCTTGTCAATGGAGAATCGAGTCGGCTGGGAAAAAATTTTGAGAGCCGGGAAAAAAAATTCTCTAACTCTAAAAAAAAAAAAAAAAAAAAAAAAAAAAAAAAAAAAACACCTTTTGGTTAATTTTTATCATGTCTTATAGACATGATAAAAATTAACTCTACCCTCCTTTTGTCTGGGAATGTTGTCTCTCCGTTCCTAAAAATAGACCAGAACCCATTCTTGGAATTTTATTCTTTTTAGAAAGGATGAGTGATGGTCTATTTTTAGAAACGGTGAAACAACATTCCCAGACAAAAGGGGAAGGTAGTTAATTTTTATCATGTCTAAAGACATGATAAAAATTAACAAAAAGTTTTTTTTTCTTTTTTTTTTTTTTTTGAGTTAGAAAATTTTTTTTCCTGGCTCTCAAAATATTTTCCCAGCCGACTCGATTCTCCAATTGACGACATAGCGTCATTTTTTTAAGAATGGACTCTCGTTTATCTATTTAAACATTTCGAGTGTCACTTCAGATGAATGTCAGCCGTTGAGGAAGAAAAACGCAGATTCCCATATTCTCATTTCCTTCAGAGAGAGAGAGACCTAAATTTTCGAGACTCGATGACATTTCAAGCATTTTTTGTTTAAGCTATTCGACTTCATATTTGTCTGACGTTCAAGAGTATGATCTCTCGTGGATGGATCTCTTCCACCTCATTCTCTTTCCAGTCGATTTAGAAGGGGAAGGGGAGATTTTTTTTTTCTTCATGGAGGATGTCTCCTGAATACCGTTCAAAGAGTCTATGGAGAAATTATATGGTCAGAGTTACGGATTTCCAGGGAAATCTGCTTCTCAGCTAAAAAAAAAGGATCTCTCTTTCCCAGTCTGTCTTCGATTGCCTCGTTAACTGTGAAACCCATCGCTTTTCCGATTTTATGGTTCTCCCAGTATAATCAGACAGTCGGTCACAAAAGTAGTCGAACACCGGTACCCTATCAGAAAATGACAAGATGGCGTTTTTTTTTTCTCTTTCTCTCTGTGTGTCGTGTTATTCCATCCTAGGTTTTCTTCTCCCCCCCATCTTGGAAAAAACTGGAAAAAATTGGTTACGATCTCTTTTTGAATGGGGAGATGCCATTTTGAGAAAAAGCTGACGACCCTATCTTGGAGAATGAACATGACCGCTCTACACACCCTTTTACTCTCTATCTCTCTTTTTTTGAATTGGGAAGCCATTTTGGGAAAAAGCAGACGACCCTATCTTGGAGAATGGAAATGAACGCCTCTCCCTCTCTCTTTGAAATGGGAAGCCATTTTGGGACCCTCTATTCTTGGGGAGGGAGAAAACTGAAGTCTGCATTTCGCTGTCTCTGAATGCGGAAAGCCCTTTTGGGAAAAGCGGACCCTCTTCTTCTGATCTTGGAGAACTGGAAATAAACTCTCTACACGATCTCTCGTTGAATTCAGAAGGTATTTTGGGACCTTCTAATGTTGGAAAACTGAAATGAACGCTCTACACCTTCTCTCTCTCTCTCTCTCTCTTTCTCTGAAATGGGTAGCCATTTGAAAACTCCCTAACTTTGGAAAAAACAGAAATGAACGCTCTACACCATCTCTCTTTGAAAATGGGGTGGGGTGTCATTTTGAGACCTCCCTCCCCTAAACTTGAAAAAAAAACTGAAATGAATGCTCTACACTTTCTCTCTTTGGACATGGGTAACCCTTTGGGGACCCTCTCCTCTTGGTAGAAAAAAAAAGAACTGAAGTGAAGGCTCTACACAATCTCTCTTGGAATGGGATCCATATTTCGGGAAACGTGGATCACCTCATGCTGGAAAACTGAAGTGAACCACCAAGATTGGACTCTATATAATATTTTTTTTTAAATTGACATCATGACCCTCCTCCCATTTGTTATTAAAAAAATTGTTTTTTTTTTGTTTTGGTTTTTATCCCATTTCCGATGTGATTTCAGAAATGCAATTCCATAACCGTTCAATTTCATTCGAGGTTAAATGATCTAAACAGTCTTTGACCCACCCATCCGTATGATTATTTTCTTCTCCTTCCTGTTGCACCAAATTTTGTAAGTCCATATAATCATTCCATACGGGAAGGGCTGGATCCTCACAAGGCTGTCTTGAAACACTTGGAGTCTCTTTGGGTTGAGTGGAGGGATCTAGGATGTCTGGACCCGGTTGCGATTCTACCTCCATGATTTCTGGACCCGTTGGAACTTGTTTACCCGGCTGAAATTCTACCTCCATGATTTCTGGACCCGTTGGAACTTGTGAACCCGGCTGTGATTCTGCCTCCATGATTTCTGGACCTGTTGGAACTTGTGGACCCGGCTGACATTCTACCTCTACGATGTGGGGACTTTTTGAAGCTTGTGGACCCGTCTGACATTCTACCTCTACGATGTCGGGACAGGTTGGAGGAGGAGAAAAAGAAGAAGAGGATACTGGAAGAGGTTCTGTCTCTGAGGAGTCCGAAAGAGGTTGCCTGTTTGAACAAGTCGGGGAAGAAGAAGAAGAAGAAGAAGAAGAAGCTTCTGGATTCTAAAGCGGATCTTGCACGCCAGGTAGGTTCGGGTAAGTCGACCGTTTTTTAAGAGGTAATTTTTTTTCTTCCTCCTCATCTTCAATTATGATGACTTCAATTTCATTCCGTTGCCGGGTCGATTTTGTTTCGGGCCATGACGACGGTTTGGTCCAGCTCCTCTTATCATCTAAGGAAGGGATGGGTAAAGGTGGCGGAGGGTTTTCTTTTTCTTTTTCTTGAAACATCATCGACGATTGGAAAGAAATCTCCTCCTTCAATTGTTTCCAAAGCGAGTACGAGCACCGATCAACGAGAAAGAGACTCTTCTGGGTTGTGACGATGAGATATTGCGTTTTCGGGGGAACGACATAGTTTTGAAAAGGTCTTAGAATATATTTCTTATATTTCATCCTGTCGCTGACTTTAAAACTTCTTTCCTTCAGATTGGGGGACGATGATTCGTAATAGGCGAGAGAAGCGGCTGTGGTTTGAACAATATGAACTTCGTCCTCAGCCGTTGTTCTCACTCCAAACGTAAAATATCGTTTCGTGAGAAAAATATTCTTCCACCGAAAACTCGTGCGCGGATCTGTATATCGCCGGTCTGTTTGAATGGGCCGTCTCAAAGCTCGATCCATCCGATTCCAAGAGAAGGGAGATTCCTCTTTCGTTTGTTGCGATTCGAATAAATTTCTGTATATATTCTGAACGAGCAGGTTGGAGGATTCGACATCTTGGTTGAAAGAAACGATCGCTTGATGAGGTGGTAAATGCGGAATAAATGTCGCACAATGACACGCCAAAAAAATTTTCAAGTTGGAGATTTGCTTTAGCGTCTTCAAATCCTCCCCGTTCGAAATCCGTTGAGTTGGAAAAATGTCTAATAGCGACATGGCTCCCAATGGAAAAGAAATGATCTCGCCCAGTACTCTCGTCTTTTTATATATCTATATAGACACACACAGACACACATAGAGGCTCTATGACGTCCTTTTTATTTGTTTTTTTTTGTTTCTCTCTCTCTTCTTTCCAAGAAATCTTATCTCCATGACCTCTTTTTCTTTTCTTAAAAAGATGAATGTGTGTGGGAATGAGGAAGCGAAAGTAATAATTTAATAAACAAAAAATTATCCAACCATGACCTTCTTTTTTTTCAAAGTCACCCTTTCCAATCCAAGGACGTCCAGAGATAGAGAAAGCAGGGAGAGAGGAGGAGGAGGGAAGGGAAGGTCACACTCTCTTTCTCTCTATAAATAAAAGGGGAGAGCCCCAAAGTCGTATTTTTGTCCAAGTGGATCATGAGGAGGCATCCCCAGCTCACTACGTGTATTCCTTTCAAATATAAATATGTTGATCTTTCCTTTTATATCATCCAAGGAGCTGTTTACCTGAAAGCCTCCGATTTTTCAAAATGTGCGGGTTATTATACCGTGGGGAGTTATCAAAAGATGCGGGACGAATTTTTGTCCGACGAAAACGTGTTGATGGCTCGTGACATTCCACCTTTGGATGCACAAATTTTGTTAATGAAACGAGCCAAATATTTTTACACGTCCCACTTTCTAACCATCTCGCAAATGAATAGGATTATGGATCGTCTTGAGAAGACAAAAGGGATTTTCGTTCATTTTAGTGAATGGTTGCACAAATGTTTGCACGAACATCTCTCGATCGAGAAGACTGGAAAGAATACCTATTATATTCTTCTCGAGGACTCTCCTTCTTCGTCTCATCATAGAGAGGCTACGACTTTTGAAAAAATCCTCGAGCAAGAAAAAATAGAATGGTGGAACAACTACCCCATCCCTCTCCCCGAGCATCAAGAGGAGCCTGTTCAGAAGAAAAAGAAAAAACCTTTCCAAAAGCCTATCCTCATCCTCCTCGATAATGATGGGGATAAGGAGAAGCCTGTTCAGATTCCTCTAAGTTTGTCAAAACCTGTCGAGGATGAAAAACCTCTCCCTTCCTCAAAACCCCTTGAGGAAGAGAGACCCCTCGAGAAGGAGAAATCTCTCCCATTGTCAAACCTCCTCGAAGATGAAAAACCTCTCCCTTTCTCAAGACCCCTCGAGAAGGAGGGACCTCTTCCTTTATCAAACCCCCTCGAAGATGAAAAACCTCTCCATTTATCAAGACCCCTCGAAAATGAGGGACCTCTCGATTTGTCAAGACCCCTCGAGAATAAGGGAACCGAAAATCCTCTCCCTTTCTCAAGTATTCTCGAGGAGGAGGAAGAGAGACCGCTCCATGTCTCAAGACAGGACCCCCCTCTATCTCTTGAGGATCCGAGCGAAACGATTCCTATTGAAAAACCATCTATCGACAATCCCCAGAAAAGGCTTCGGAGGGAATTAGACTTCCATGTAGAAAACGAATCTGCCACAATCATCATAATAATAATAATAATAATAATAATAATAATATACCCCCTTCTCAACAACAGAATCCTACAACATTTGCAGATAAATGCATTCAAACCAATCCCTTTATAGTAACCCTTTTGATTGGAGAACCCGTGCATTAGCATCGAAAAAAAATGAGATTCTAGACTGTTTCTATGACCAGAATGTTAAGCCAATAGATAGGTCTAGCTCAGAATTTTTCTTTTTAAAAGAAAATAAATAAATAATCCAAAGACTATTCGTAAATATAAATGGTAAAGTTTCGAGTCGGCTGGAAAAAAATTTTCAGAGCTGAGAAAAATTCTCCAACTCAAAAAAAAAAAAAAAAAAAAAAAAAAAAAAAAAAAACTTTTTGTTAATTTTTATCATGTCTCAGACATGATAAAAATTAACGACCCTCTTCCCTTTTCGTCTGGGAATGTTGTCTCACTCTTTTGAAAAACAAATCGTGATTCATTCATGGAATGATTGCCATTAGAGAAAGGATGAGTCATGGTCTATTTTTAGAAAGGGTGAGAGATCCTTCCCAGACAAAAAGGGAGGGTCATTAATTTTTATCATGTCTAAGACATGATAAAAATTAACGAAAAGTTTTTTTTTTTTTTTCATTAGAGAA
The DNA here is from genome assembly GCF_044657685.1 of Stegodyphus dumicola. Taxonomy (NCBI): domain Eukaryota; kingdom Metazoa; phylum Arthropoda; class Arachnida; order Araneae; family Eresidae; genus Stegodyphus; species Stegodyphus dumicola. The sequence goes on from NC_140771.1 coordinate 75,127,874, forward strand.
TTTTTATCTCACCTCTGAGAAATTTTTTTTCTCCCAGCCGATTCGAGACTTTACCATTTGTTTTTAAGAATGATTTCTCCCTGATCTATTATTTCAAAATTCCAAGTTTGACTTCAGAACCATCTGTGCTGTTGAAGAAGTAACGTGATATATGTATTTTTTTAATGAGTTCTGTCAAGATTGAATTGTGCAGGATCGACCTTGCGAATTTCTTCTCTGTGTCTTTAAATAATAATGATACCGAACTGCTTTTTGTAGAGCGCAATGGAAAAAACCTTTTGTATGGTTAGGACAATTCATGTGTTCGATCCCATTGTATTTGAGAATCTCTTGCGTCGATCCCGAAATGCAATAAATGGATGTTTGCAACCATTTCTCTAAAAACCGCCGTTTCATTTCTCCTCGCACCCAAATCATGGAAAAAGGTTCCGTCAACATCGTTAACACCCATGGAAAATAACTGTACGGAATTTCTCCTTCGTACCACGACAAGCCGTGATAATAATCACTCGCCCACACAGCGGTTCGTTTTTCTTTCTCGGTGAGCATTTGCCATGGAAACGGGGGTTTAAAAACAAATACCCCTCGAGAAGTACCGTCCAATGTGACGTAAGCCAATTCTTTCACAATAAAGGCTCCTTGAGAATCGTAGAAACCTTCAAAGTCGAGCACGAGTTCCATGTTTTTTATTTCTTTTTCTTTCCAAGGTGACCTTTATTATTATTATTATTATGATGATGATGGATGTGTATTGAGATACGCACGATATTATTCAAAAAACAAATATATATATACGAATGTGACCTTTCCCAGAATTCATACGATCTGTCACGTGCAACCCTCTCTCTATATATATATAAAAGAGGAGACGGCGAGAGAACGCTATCCATTTTTTCCTTCAGGACACACAGCGAGAGAGAGAGAGAGAGAGAGAATTTTGTTTTCTTTTTTTCCTCAATTGAAGAAGATGGACATTTTGAGTACCAAACCTCTCAAAGATTCCTACATTGTTCTGGACATGGAATACTTTCACTGTTATGATCCAAAGACGGGAGATATATGTTTCATCTTGAAAGAACTGGGCTACATCACTTGCGATTTAACCTTATGCGGATCCATGATTTTTCTCCCTCCTGTCCATTACGATGACTTATCGTCCCGCAATCAAGCTGTGGTCAACCAGACTACAAATAACCGACACGGCCTGCAATGGACCGAGGGTCGTCTTTCCTACGAGCATCTTCCTACAATCCTGAAAATACTGACCGAAAATGTGGAGGTGATCTACGTCAATGGATACGATAAAGCCGAATTTTTCAGCAAGCTCTGCCAGCGATCCGTTTACGAGTTTTACATCCCAGGGAAAACCGAGTGGCGGAACAAGTCGAAATGCACTCGACACCAATATTTCCAAAAGATGATTCATTGTGCCGAGAACAAGGTGAGAAATTTTCGATACCATTTGATGGAGGGTAGTTACGTTTTCCGGAAATTACATTGTTACCCCTCCGAGAGCAAAGCTGTCGAAGAGGAGGCGGAAGAATCTCCCCAGGAGAACTCGTGCGACGATGAGGAGGAGGAGGAGGATGAACTTTCTAATAATAATAATAATAAATGTCTAAGTAGGGATGCTTTAGAGACCCAAGAATATTGGTCTCAACCCTTATCTCACCTAGACCTGAAAGAGGATCCTCAAGTGTACTCTTTGTGGTCCTCTTCTAAAATTTGGTCTTGGAGAGAACCCTTGAATGTTCATGAATGAAATGGTATGTAAATCCCTAGAGGAAAAAAATAGAAAAAAAAAGTTCTTTTTTTTGTAATATGTTGATTTCTTTCCAATCCCATTTCTTTTCTATAACTCCACCCCAATCGACGAGAAGAAGAAGAATTTTCCAAGTTACACAAGACGAATCTTCCAAGTTACACAAGACGTAGAAAGATTTCACAAGGATTTATAAATTACACGCTCCCACATGATATATGTATAGAGAGAAAAAGACCCTCTGTTCTCTAGCCAATACGTCAAGACTTCCCTAAACTAAGAGAGATCAGGAGTACCGAGGAAACCTTAGCAGAGCAAGTGGAAAGACTTTCAAAGAGATTAGAAGAGTTAAGACGGGATAGATTTACAGTTCCGCCGACTAAAGAGGAAACTATCATCGATTTCAACAAACCGTTGTACTTTCATCCTCTACCCCAAAGAATGAGACGAGTGGACTCGCCGTTGAACAGTTCCAATGAGAAACAAAATGTCACTTATTTGAATAGTCAATTTCAACACATGAATATTTCATAAGTATTTTTTTCCCTAAAGCGTAGGGAGATCGGATCAGTAGTTTTTCCCTTTTCATCGTCGAAAAAGATTGGGAGGAAAAATCTTTCTCAGCTCTCTCAGAAAAATTTTTCAGCCTTAAAAAAAAAAAAAAAAAAAAAAAAAAAAAAAAAAAAAACTTTTTGTTAATTTTTATCATGTCTTAGACATGATAAAAATTAACTCTACCTCCCCCTTTTGTCTGGGAATGTTGTCTCACACTTTCTAAAAATAGACCATCACTCCTCCTTTCCTAAAGAATAGAATTCCAAGAATGGGATCTGGTCTATTTTTAGAAACGGTGAGACCCTATTCCCAGACAAAAGGCGGGTAGAGTTAATTTTTATCACGTCTAAAGTTCAGGGTCCATCCATCTTCTTATGTGAAACGATGACCCTGACGAGATCGAGATAAACATGTCCTGTGAGTTGTTTTGTAATCTTGACGCGATCCAAGAAAGACTTTTTATTATTTTTTTTTGAAATAGGCGGGGGGTGGGGAGAGAAAATATTCTCACGACCCTCAGATATCTTTTCATAAATATATTTTTTATCAAAGTGTTTCTTTCATTCCGATCCTTTTAAGAGGTTGGAATGACCCTGACATTTAGATGGGGTCGCGATCCCGACAGATGTCGCGCGAGTATAAAAGTGTGTATCCTCCGCAAGATTTCTTCAGAGAACAGAAGAAGACGTGAACTGAGCTGGTAAGTCCCTTTGGTCCTATGAATATGGTTTAATCATAACTTCATTTAAAAAGACCTTTGAAACTTTGAAACTTCTTAACACTTTGAAAAGAAAAATGTCTCTTTCAAGACGACGACTCTAAAACGTTTTATTGTTTTTTTTTCCCCTTTCTAGATCTTCCCTGTTATACATATATACCTTTTCGATTCTCTTTTTTGCTCCTGTTTGTGGAAGACATCACCGTATTCATCGCCATGGCGTGTTCAGAAAACTTTATTGTGCTCGATCTAGAGGGTTTCCAGTCCTACAACCACAAGAAGGGTGAATTTACCTACGTTATAAAAGAATTGGGCTATGCGACAAAAGATTTTTTGACCGTGGGATGGTTGACGTTTGCTCCTCCTCACCCCTTCCACCAACTGAGTGAAAAAAACCAAAAGACAAATGCCTGGCTGACGAGAAACCGGCACGGACTTCGTTGGAACGAGGGTCATATTCCCTACAACCATTTAGGACGCATTCTCCAATCGCTCACTCACAGCTTCTCCACGATTTATGTGGTGGGATGCCAGAAAGCTAAATTCTTTGCTAAAGCCTTGGATTATCAAAAACCCGTGACGGAAATTTATGTGCCAGATGGAATCATTTGGAAGTATCGGGAAAAATGTGCCCGACATCATCAAAGGATGAAATATTTCCATTGTGCCGAAAACAAAGTGCGCAACTATCGATGGCATATTACGGAAGGAGATTTTCATATCAATCACGTCTATCCAGACGGAACGGAGAAAGAGGAGAGGATTCAGGAGGAAGCAGACAATCCTCTGCAAGCTTTTGATAAGGCCTACGATCAGTTAGAGAAGGATCCGTCCCCAAAAGTGTACGATAATCTCATCCAGAAATGGGATAATCTGTCCTCTTTCCAAGTGATGGAACATCCGGATGAGCATACGCCTTTAAACTTGATGGGCTCTTCTACTTCTTCTTCTTTGTCGTCAACTTCCTCCAATAACTCGAGGAAGACGGAGGGTTGGGGAGACATACCTGAAAATATTCCCCATTACGATCCAGCAGCCTGTTGGGACGAACCTTCCAAAGAATCTCATGAGACCCCCAAAATATCTTCAGAGGATCCAAAGACAAAATCCACTGAGTGTTGGGACGATGAACGGACGACTCATGCTCTAAAATCCACTAAGACTATGTCCACTGAGTGTTGGGACAATGAACAGACGACTCATGCTCCAAAATCTACTGAGACTATGTCCACTGAATGTTGGGACAATGAACGGACGACCCATGCTCCAAAATCGACTGAGACTATGTCCACTGAGTGTTGGGACAATGAAACCGAAAAGACGACAGAGAATTGGGATGACCGTTCTCAAAAGTATTTGAATTGATATATACATAAACTCAGGAGAAAAAAAAATAAAGAAAAGATTTTTAGAAATAAGTAGGGAAAGGTTCTCCGCTTTCCCTATATTTATGAAAATGGACTGAGAAGAGAGAGAGACAAATCAGGAGACCAAAAAAAATGGGTCTTGGAAGGAATGAGTGCAAATGCATTCGATTCCTTCCGAGACCCATTTTTTTTGGGTCCCTCTCTCATCCAATCTTGGAAAAGAACTTTGTCCTATTTCTCTAGGTACATTCAAAAAGAAATGAATCTATCCATAAATTTTCTTAAAAAAAAAAAAAAAAAAAAAAAAAAAAAAGATCCATTACCTCTTGACGGTCCAAAGTCGAGAATCTTGGAAAAAGTCATCCACTCTCCATCCAGTCAAGCTTCTCTGTAGAAAATCTAGTAGGTGCATCTGCATTCTTGAACACCCGGCAGTTATTATTGGACGCGAAACGTCGAATGCTGAAATAGTTAACAGTGAGCCCATTCTTAAAGAAACGGGGATGTTTTATTCATCCAGTCGAGTGCGGAAAAATTTCTGAGAGCCGGAGAAAAATTTCTCTGGCTGATAAAAAAAAAAAGAAAAAAAAATACCCCCTTTTTAGTCTGAAAATTGATGTCTTCAATTTTTCAAAAATTGAAGACATCAATTTTCAAATTTTCAGACTAAAAAGGGGGGTAATTTATTTTTCAGAAACTTTTCCCAGCCGACTCGATGTGAATAAAACTTTACTGTTTGTTAAGAATGTTATTTAATGGATCGATTTCAACCTATTGAGTTTCACTTGAGTTCCGGCCGTGCTGTGGGCCCACCTGGATACAAGTTTTCCCCTTTTGGAATAGAATAAAACTTTACTGTTTTTTAAGAATGTTATTTAATGGATCGATTTCAACCTATCGAGTTTCGCTTGAGTTTTAGATGTGAATAAAACTTTACTGTTTTTTAAGAATGTTATTTAATGGATCGATTTCAACCTATCGAGTTTCGCTTGAGTTTTAGATGTGAATAAAACTTTACTGTTTTTTAAGAATGTTATTTAATGGATCGATTTCAACCTATCGAGTTTCGCTTGAGTTCCGGCCGTGCTGTGGGCAAACCTGGATACAAGTTTTCCCCTTTTGGAATAGAATTTCCGTCAAGGTAGGCTATTTTTCCTCTTTTTGCATTTTTCATGTCATTTCATTTGTATTACAATATACTGAAAACGGGCGTTCGAACTGATTTCTAGGCTATTTCTATACAAATGGAGCTCGATCCAAGAAAGAAATGATGTCTTTTTTTTATTTTGTGGACTGCCAATTTGTATTGGAATATACTGAAAACGGGTGTTTGAGTCGGTTTTCAGTATATTTCAATACAAATAGAGCTCGGTCCAAGAAAGAAATGATTTCTTTTTTTATTTTGTGAACTGCCAATTTGTATTGGAATATACTGAAAACGGGTGTTTGAGTCGGTTTTCAGTATATTTCAATACAAATAGAGCTCGATCCAAGAAAGAAATGATGTCTTTCTTTTTATTTTGTGGACTGCCAATTTCTATTGGAATATACTGAAAACGGGTGTTTGAGTCGGTTTTCAGTATATTTCAATACAAATGGAGCTCGATCCAAGAAAGAAATGATGTCTTTTTTTTATTTTGTGGACTGCCAATTTGTATTGGAATATACTGAAAACGGGTGTTTGAGTCGGTTTTCAGTATATTTCAATACAAATGGAGCTCGATCCAAGAAAAAAATGATGTCTTTTTTTTATTTTGTGGATTGCCAATTTTGTATTGGAATATACTGAAAACGGGCGTTCACGTCGGTTTTCAGTATATTTCAATACAAGTGGAGCTCCATCCAAGAAAAAAATGATGCCTTTTTTTATTTTGTGGACTGCCAATTTTGTATTGGAATATACTGAAAACGGGCGTTCACATCGGTTTTCAGTATATTTCAATACAAGTGGAGCTCCATCCAAGAAAAAAATGATGTCTTTTTTTTATTTTGTGGACTGCCAATTTTGTATTGGAATATACTGAAAACGGGCGTTCACATCGGTTTTCAGTATATTACAATAAAAATGGAGCTCGATCCAAGAAAAAAATGATGTCTTTTTTTTATGTTGTGGACAGCCAATTTTGTATTGGAGTATACTGAAAACGGGCGTTCGAGTCGGTTTTCAGTATATTCTAATACAAACGGAGCTCCATCCAAGAAAAAAATGATGTCTTTTTTTTATGTTGTGGACTACCCTATTTTGTATTGGAGTATACTGAAAACGGGCGTTCGAGTCGGTTTTCAGTATATTCTAATACAAATGGAGCTCCATCCAAGAAAAAAATGATGTCTTTTTTTTATGTTGTGGACAATCAATTTTGTATTGGAATATACTGAAAACGGGCGTTCGAGTCGGTTTTCAGTATATTCCAATACAAATGGAGCTCTATCCAAGAAAAAAATGATGTCTTTTTTTATGTTGTGGACAATCAATTTTGTATTGGAATATACTGAAAACGGGCGTTCGAGTCCTTTTTCCGACTATTTCTACACACATTCCACTATATTAAAATGACGTTGGTTGAGTCCAAACAGAGTCGTCCCCGGACGGAGTCGTCTCCGGACAAAGTCGTCCGCTCTTTTCTTTGAATTCTATTCTTTAAAAGGATGAGTCATGGTCTATTTTTAGAAAGTGGGAGACAACATTCCCAGACAAAAGGGGGGGGTGAGTTAATTTTTATCATGTCTAGAAAACATGATAAAAATTAACAATTTTTTTTTTTTTTTTTTTTTTTTTTTTTACATCTCAGAATTTTTTTCTTAGCTCTGAAAAATTTTTCCTAGCCGATCCCATTTCGTTTTTCGACTTTTACTTTCAACTCTTCACTTTTCCTATCCACTGTCGTTGGAATTGTGTTCACTGGAGGCTATTTCTTTTTTTGCAATCTCGCTTTTAGTTTTCTCTGAGATTCTTTAGAAATGGCTATACAAATTTCACCATCTATATAGAAATGATGTCCAAACAAAGTCGTCCCCGGACCATCTTGATGACCGAATATGTATAGAAATAGTCTGAAAATGGGCTTGAGGGCCGGTTTCTGGACGATTCCTCTACAAATTCGGCCGCATCCAGAAAAACAAAAATACATCGTTTCTTTTTGGGTGGACAGGAGATGATAAATTTCTTTTCTCTCTCTCTCTCTCCCAATATTGGAGGAGAGAGTGGCCCAAAAAAATGGGTCTCGGAAGGAATCGAATGCATTTTGAAATGCACTCATTCCTTCCAAGACCCATTTTTTTGGTCTCCTGATTCAACTCTCCAGTCTATGGAATAGGGAAAGCGGAGAACGTTTCCCCTTCTTTAAGCGACTGGAGACCATATCGCATCATCATCATCATCATCACCACCATCATCATCTTTCTGATACTTTTCAACGAAGGCTTGATGTCTCTGGATGATTTTGGGGAGATGATGGATCCCGAATTGAGTGATGAAAAAGAGAGGACTCTTTTTCCTTTCTTGTTCGTCTTGCACAGTCTCTCGGAGGGTGATATACGTTTCCCCGTCCTCCTCAATTTTCGTCAGAGGTCTCATGAATATTTTACACATCCAAGGGAAGAGTGACTTGTTATGCAGGGATTTCGAAGCGACGAAGGCCGCTTCATTCGAAGTGAGGGCAATCTGGTTCGGTTGACCCCATTCTTTGGAGTAGTTGTCCAAATCGCCTAGTCGAAGAAAATGGTGTCGATTAGGAAAAAAGACTTGGAGAACACTCGTCGTATGCGAGACGTTCGTAGGCAAGAGAGTCAAGATATCTTTGGCATTCCAGTACAGGAATCCTAGATCCACATACGCGTGCACGTAATAGTCATCGTTATATTCCAGTTTGAGCAGCATGGCTTTTGTATTTTTTTTCCGTTCTCAAGGCGAAACACTCGTCTGATATGAACAAGAGCTCGCTGCCGATCCGTTTATCAGAGAGAGAGAGAGGGAGAGGGGAGGAGGAACAAGGTTCATGAATTCTAAAATAAAAAAAATGAAAAACATGAGTGTTTGTGAAGGTCATAGAGAGATGATTATAGAGTTGTTTTATTTTTTATTTTCTCAAAAGAAAAAACCAAAAGGGTCCCATTCCATACGACATGGCCTTTGAGAAGGTGACGGGGTCATGTGTCTACAAAGTTGATAAACTTTAGAATAAAAAAAAAGCTTTCATCACGCAGCTCTCGAGAAGAAAATGACAGGGGTCTCTAGGAGAAGGTCATAGGTAGTATACAAAGGATGGTTGTTCTTTTTCTTTCGTTTCTCTCAATCCCATGACCTTTGAAAAGGTGATGGGGTGTCCTTTAGGAAAAAAATAGAAGGTCATAGAGAGAGAGATAGACAAAGTTGATTTTTTTTCTAGAAGTCAACCGTCACGTCGCCCATCACGTGGTCTTCTCGTATATATAGAGAGGCGAGTGGAAGACAGACTCTATTTCCCAGAGAGACTGCTGTGCGTATCCATATTTCTACTCAAGATGATGATCCGCGTCTTATATAATGAGTTTGTGAGCATTCGCTGTTATGTGGATGACGGAAGATTGTTTTGGAACGCTACGGACATTTTGCCTCTGATTCATACTTCCAGTAAAAGAACCTGGGACATTCTCTCCGTGTTTTTCGACGAACACCACGTCTTCAGGAAAATAAAAGATCTTGAGAGTCTCGGCAGTTCTCAAGAGGGATATGTCCTCTCCAGCGAAGAAATGTTACATCTGGCCGAAAATAATCCTAAAAATAATCAGCTTCTGGCCTGGGTGTATAGCATTTTAACTCAGCCGCTGTTTCGAATTGTACCCAATCAACCCGTTTACCGACTGCTCTATCCGGGGCAGAAATTTCCCTTCATCACCCTCTTTAATCTGGGAGTGCGCTACATACCGCCTCATCCAGGCATGACGGACTCTTCTACTTACCCTAAACAATATGCCAGCGCTTATTGCCAGACAGACCCCCGTCAAGACAAGGTCGTCGAGACTCAAACGGATCCTCTGGTGGTCTCTTTAAATGTCACTAAAGTCATCACCTTCTAAAAAAAAACAACCACCACCACCCAAAAAAAAATTTGCTCCTCCTCCAAATTTTTTTTATCTTTTCGAAAGAAAAAAAAAAGAAACTTTTCCATCTAGCCTCTTTCTTTCAATCCCTCTTAAGAGAGAGAGAGGGAGGAGAAAAGAAAGAGAGTTCTGAGGAGGCAAAAGAAATGGGTCTGGAAGGAAACGGGTGCATTGCGAGAAAAAGAGGGTCCTCTTTTCTTTTCTCGAAATGCACTCTTTTCCTTCCAGACCCATTTTTTTTTATCACTTCTTCAAGCCAATCTTGGAAAGGGGGGGCACAATAAATTGTGTGTAAAGTCCATTTCGATCAAGACTGGATTTTGTTTTTGAAAAGAAAACATACTGTTATATATAGATAGCTAAATCTTTATCATGATATTCTTTAAGAATTTCTTAGCCATTTGTCAAAGAAGGGGACTATAATTGAAGAATTTATGAACTTGGGAAAATGTCACCCATGGCAAATCTAAAATCTTGGAAGTGGATACTGGAAAGCCCCGCTCTGATTATAATTCTGAGTTCTAGCATGGGATATTTTTTAGATCAATAAGCTAAACTATTTTTCTAGTCTCATATTCTCTCGTGACTAGGGTTTCAGATTTGGGTAGAGAGAGACACTGTTCTGAACAGAAACGTGGAATGCTTTTATAGAAAAGTGAAGAGTTGAAAGTGAAAGTCGAAAAACGAAATGGGATCGGCTAGGAAAAATTTTTCAGAGCTCAGAAAAAAATTCTGAGATGAAAAAAAAAAAAAAAAAAAAAAACTTTTTGTTAATTTTTATCATGTCTTCTAGACATGATAAAAATTAACTCACCCCCCCTTTTGTCTGGGAATGTTGTCTCCCACTTTCTAAAAATAGACCATGACTCATCCTTTTAAAGAATAGAATTCAAAGAAAAGAGGGGACGACTTTGTCCGGAGACGACACTGTCCGGGGACGACTCTGTTTGGACTCAACCATAACGTCATTTTAATATAGTGGAATGTGTGTAGAAATAGTCGGAAAAAGGACTCGAACGCCCGTTTTCAGTATATTCCAATACAAAATTGATTGTCCACAACATAAAAAAAGACATCATTTTTTTCTTGGATGGAGCTCCATTTGTATTAGAATATACTGAAAACCGACTCGAACGCCCGTTTTCAGTATACTCCAATACAAAATTGGCTGTCCACAACATAAAAAAAGACATCATTTTTTTCTTGGATCGAGCTCCATTTTTATTGTAATATACTGAAAACCGATGTGAACGCCCGTTTTCAGTATATTCCAATACAAAATTGGCAGTCCACAAAATAAAAAAAAGACATCATTTTTTTCTTGGATGGAGCTCCACTTGTATTGAAATATACTGAAAACCAACGTGAACGCCCGTTTTCAGTATATTCCAATACAAAATTGGCAGTCCACAAAATAAAAAAAGACATCATTTTTTTCTTGGATGGAGCTCCACTTGTATTGAAATATACTGAAAACCAACGTGAACGCCCGTTTTCAGTATATTCCAATACAAAATTGGCTGTCCACAAAATAAAAAAAAAGATATCATTTTTTTCTTGGATGGAGCTCCAATTGTATTGAAATATACTGAAAACCAACGTGAACGCCCGTTTCAGTATATTCCAATACAAAATTGGCAGTCCACAAAATAAAAAAAAGACATCATTTTTTTTCTTGGATCGAGCTCCACTTGTATTGGAATATACTGAAAACCGACGTGAACGCCCGTTTTCAGTATATTCCAATACAAAATTGGCAATCCACAAAATAAAAAAAAGACATCTTTTTTTCTTGGATCGAGCTCCATTTGTATTGAAATATACTGAAAACCGACTCAAACACCCGTTTTCAGTATATTCCAATACAAATTGGCAGTCCACAAAATAAAAAAAAGACATCATTTCTTTCTTGGATCGAGCTCCATTTGTATTGAAATATACTGAAAACCGACTCAAACACCCGTTTTCAGTATATTCCAATACAAATTGGCAGTCCACAAAATAAAAAAAAGACATCATTTCTTTCTTGGATCGAGCTCTATTTGTATTGAAATATACTGAAAACCGACTCAAACACCCGTTTTCAGTATATTCCAATACAAATTGGCAGTTCACAAAATAAAAAAAAGAAATCATTTCTTTCTTGGACCGAGCTCTATTTGTATTGAAATATACTGAAAACCGACTCAAACACCCGTTTTCAGTATATTCCAATACAAATTGGCAGTCCACAAAATAAAAAAAAAGACATCATTTCTTTCTTGGATCGAGCTCCATTTGTATAGAAATAGCCTAGAAATCAGTTCGAACGCCCGTTTTCAGTATATTGTAATACAAATGAAATGACATGAAAAATGCAAAAAGAGGAAAAATAGCCTACCTTGACGGAAATTCTATTCCAAAAGGGGAAAACTTGTATCCAGGTTTGCCCACAGCACGGCCGGAACTCAAGCGAAACTCGATAGGTTGAAATCGATCCATTAAATAACATTCTTAAAAAACAGTAAAGTTTTATTCACATCTAAAACTCAAGCGAAACTCGATAGGTTGAAATCGATCCATTAAATAACATTCTTAAAAAACAGTAAAGTTTTATTCACATCGAGTCGGCTGGGAAAAGTTTCTGAAAAATAAATTACCCCCCTTTTTAGTCTGAAAATTTGAAAATTGATGTCTTCAATTTTTGAAAAATTGAAGACATCAATTTTCAGACTAAAAAGGGGGTATTTTTTTTTCTTTTTTTTTTATCAGCCAGAGAAATTTTTCTCCGGCTCTCAGAAATTTTTCCGCACTCGACTGGATGAATAAAACATCCCCGTTTCTTTAAGAATGGGCTCACTGTTAACTATTTCAGCATTCGACGTTTCGCGTCCAATAATAACTGCCGGGTGTTCAAGAATGCAGATGCACCTACTAGATTTTCTACAGAGAAGCTTGACTGGATGGAGAGTGGATGACTTTTTCCAAGATTCTCGACTTTGGACCGTCAAGAGGTAATGGATATTTTTGTTTTTTTTTCTTTTAAGAAAATTTATGGATAGATTCATTTCTTTTTGAATGGACCTAGAAAAATAGGATAAAGTTCTTTTCCAAGATTGGATGAGAGAGGGACCCAAAAAAATGGGTCTCGGAAGGAATCGAATGCATTTGCACTCATTCCTTCCAAGACCCATTTTTTTTGGTCTCCTTATTCGTCTCTTTCTCTCTCTCTTCTCAGTCCATTTCCATAAATATAGGGAAAGCGGAGAACCTTTCCCTACTTATTTCTAAAAATCTTTTCTTTATTTTTTTTTCTCCTGAGTTTATGTATATATCAATTCAAATACTTTTGAGAACGGTCATCCCAATTCTCTGTCGACTTTTCGGTTTCATTCTCCCAACACTCAGTGGACATAGTCTCAGTCGATTTTGGAGCATGGGTCGTCCGTTCATTGTCCCAACATTCAGTGGACATAGTCTCAGTAGATTTTGGAGCATGAGTCGTCTGTTCATTGTCCCAACACTCAGTGGACATAGTCTTAGTGGATTTTAGAGCATGAGTCGTCCGTTCATCGTCCCAACACTCAGTGGATTTTGTCTTTGGATCCTCTGAAGATATTTTGGGGGTCTCATGAGATTCTTTGGAAGGTTCGTCCCAACAGGCTGCTGGATCGTAATGGGGAATATTTCCGGTAAGTCTCCCCAACCCTCCGTCTCGAGTTATTGGAGGAAGTTGACGACAAAGAAGAAGAAGTAGAAGAGCCCATCAAGTTTAAAGGCGTATGCTCATCCGGATGTTCCATCACTTGGAAACAGGACAGATTATCCCATTTCTGGATGAGATTATCGTACGCTTTTGGGGACGGATCCTTCTCTAACTGATCGTAGGCCTTATCAAAAGCTTGCAGAGGATTGTCTGCTTCCTCCTGAATCCTCTCCTCTTTCTCCGTTCCGTCTGGATAGACGTGATTGATATGAAAATCTCCTTCCGTAATATGCCATCGATAGTTGCGCACTTTGTTTTCGGCACAATGGAAATATTTCATCCTTTGATGATGTCGGGCACATTTTTCCCAATACTTCCAAATGATTCCATCTGGCACATAAATTTCCGTCACGGGTTTTTGATAATCCAAGGCTTTAGCAAAGAATTTAGCTTTCTGGCATCCCACCACATAAATCGTGGAGAAGCTGTGAGTGAGCGATTGGAGAATGCGTCCTAAATGGTTGTAGGGAATATGACCCTCGTTCCAACGAAGTCCGTGCCGGTTTCTCGTCAGCCAGGCATTTGTCTTTTGGTTTTTTTCACTCAATTGGTGGAAGGGGTGAGGAGGAGCAAACGTCAACGATCCCACGGTCAAAAAATCTTTTGTCGCATAGCCCAATTCTTTTAAAACGTAGGTAAATTCACCCTTCTTGTGGTTGTAGGACTGGAAACCCTCTAGATCGAGCACAATAAAGTTTTCTGAACACGCCGTGGCGATGAATACGGTGATGTCTTCCACAAACAGGAGCAAAAAAGAGAATCGAAAAGGTATATATGTATAACAGGGAAGATCTAGAAAGGGGGAAAAAACAATAAAACGTTTTAGAGTCGTCGTCTTGAAAGAGACATTTTTCTTTTCAAAGTGTTAAGAAGTTTCAAAGTTTCAAAGGTCTTTTTAAATGAAGTTATGATTAAACCATATTCATAGGACCAAAGGGACTTACCAGCTCAGTTCACGTCTTCTTCTGTTCTCTGAAGAAATCTTGCGGAGGATACACACTTTTATACTCGCGCGACATCTGTCGGGATCGCGACCCCATCTAAATGTCAGGGTCATTCCAACCTCTTAAAAGGATCGGAATGAAAGAAACACTTTGATAAAAAATATATTTATGAAAAGATATCTGAGGGTCGTGAGAATATTTTCTCTCCCCAACCCCCGCCTATTTCAAAAAAAAAATAATAAAAAGTCTTTCTTGGATCGCGTCAAGATTACAAAACAACTCACAGGACATGTTTATCTCGATCTCGTCAGGGTCATCGTTTCACATAAGAAGATGGATGGACCCTGAACTTTAGACATGATAAAAATTAACTCTACCCGCCTTTTGTCTGGGAATAGGGTCTCACCGTTTCTAAAAATAGACCAGATCCCATTCTTGGAATTCTATTCTTCAGGAAAGGAGGAGTGATGGTCTATTTTTAGAAAGTGTGAGACAACATTCCCAGACAAAAGGGGGGGGGTAGAGTTAATTTTTATCATCTCTAAGACATGATAAAAAATAACAAAAAAGTTTTTTTTTTTTTTTTTTTTAAGGCTGAAAAATTTATCTGAGAGAGCTGAGAAAGATTTTTCCTCCCAATCTTTTTCGACGATGAAAAGGGAAAAACTACTGATCCGATCTCCCTACGCTTTAGGGAAAAAAATACTTATGAAATATTCATGTGTTGAAATTGACTATTCAAATAAGTGACATTTTGTTTCTCATTGGAACTGTTCAACGGCGAGTCCACTCGTCTCATTCTTTGGGGTAGGGGATGAAAGTACAGCGGTTTGTTGAAATCGATGATAGTTTCCTCTTTAGTCGGCGGAACTGTAAATCTATCCCGTCTTAACTCTTCTAATCTCTTTGAAAGTCTTTCCACTTGCTCTGCTAAGGTTTCCTCGGTACTCATGATCTCTCTTAGTTTAGGGAAGTCTTGACGTATTGGCTAGAGAACAGAGGGTCTTTTTCTCTCTATACATATATCATGTGGGAGCGTGTAATTTATAAATCCTTGTGAAATCTTTCTACGTCTTGTGTAACTTGGAAGATTCGTCTTGTGTAACTTGGAAAATTCTTCTTCTTCTCGTCGATTGGGGTGGAGTTATAGAAAAGAAATGGGATTGGAAAGAAATCAACATATTACAAAAAAAAGAACTTTTTTTTTCTATTTTTTTTCTCTAGGGGATTTACATACCATTTCATTCATGAACATTCAAGGGTTCTCTCCAAGACCAAATTTTAGAAGAGGACCACAAAGAGTACACTTGAGGATCCTCTTTCAGGTCTAGGTGAGATAAGGGTTGAGACCAATATTCTTGGGTCTCTAAAGCATCCCTACTTAGACATTTATTATTATTATTATTAGAAAGTTCATCCTCCTCCTCCTCCTCATCGTCGCACGAGTTCTCCTGGGGAGATTCTTCCGCCTCCTCTTCGACAGCTTTGCTCTCGGAGGGATAACAATGTAATTTCCGGAAAACGTAACTACCCTCCATCAAATGGTATCGAAAATTTCTCACCTTGTTCTCGGCACAATGAATCATCTTTTGGAAATATTGGTGTCGCGTGCATTTCGACTTGTTCCGCCACTCGGTTTTCCCTGGGATGTAAAACTCGTAAACGGACCGCTGGCAGAGCTTGCTGAAAAATTCGGCTTTATCGTATCCATTGACGTAGATCACCTCCACATTTTCGGTCAGTATTTTCAGGATTGTAGGAAGATGCTCGTAGGAAAGACGACCCTCGGTCCATTGCAGGCCGTGTCGGTTATTTGTAGTCTGGTTGACCACAGCTTGATTGCGGGACGATAAGTCATCGTAATGGACAGGAGGGAGAAAAATCATGGATCCGCATAAGGTTAAATCGCACGTGATGTAGCCCAGTTCTTTCAAGATGAAACATATATCTCCCGTCTTTGGATCATAACAGTGAAAGTATTCCATGTCCAGAACAATGTAGGAATCTTTGAGAGGTTTGGTACTCAAAATGTCCATCTTCTTCAATTGAGGAAAAAAAGAAAACAAAATTCTCTCTCTCTCTCTCTCTCGCTGTGTGTCCTGAAGGAAAAAATGGATAGCGTTCTCTCGCCGTCTCCTCTTTTATATATATATAGAGAGAGGGTTGCACGTGACAGATCGTATGAATTCTGGGAAAGGTCACATTCGTATATATATATTTGTTTTTTGAATAATATCGTGCGTATCTCAATACACATCCATCATAATAATAATAATAATAATAATAAAGGTCACCTTGGAAAGAAAAAGAAATAAAAAACATGGAACTCGTGCTCGACTTTGAAGGTTTCTACGATTCTCAAGGAGCCTTTATTGTGAAAGAATTGGCTTACGTCACATTGGACGGTACTTCTCGAGGGGTATTTGTTTTTAAACCCCCATTTCCATGGCAAATGCTCACCGAGAAAGAAAAACGAACCGCTGTGTGGGCGAGTGATTATTATCACGGCTTGTCGTGGTACGAAGGAGAAATTCCGTACAGTTATTTTCCATGGGTGTTAACGATGTTGACGGAACCTTTTTCCATGATTTGGGTGCGAGGAGAAAAGAAACGGCGGTTTTTAGAGAAATGGTTGCAAAGATCCATTTATTGCATTTCGGGATCGACGCAAGAGATTCTCAAATACAGTGGGATCGAACACATGAATTGTCCTAACCATACAAAAGGTTTTTTCCATTGCGCTCTACAAAAAGCAGTTCGGTATCGTTATTATTTAAAGACACAGAGAAGAAATTCGCAAGGTCGATCCTGCACAATTCAATCTTGACAGAACTCATTAAAAAAAATACATATATCACGTTACTTCTTCAACAGCACAGATGGTTCTGAAGCGAAACTTGGAATTTTGAAATAATAGATCAGGGAGAAATCATTCTTAAAAACAAATGGTAAAGTCTCGAATCGGCTGGGAGAAAAAAATTTCTCAGAGGTGAGATAAAAATTCTCTAATGAAAAAAAAAAAACTTTTGGTTAATTTTTATCATGTCTTAGACATGATAAAATCATCATGTCTTAGACATGATAAAAATTAATGACCCTCCCTTTTTGTCTGGGAAGGATCTCTCACCCTTTCTAAAAATAGACCATGACTCATCCTTTCTCTAATGGCAATCATTCCATGAATGAATCACGATTTGTTTTTCAAAAGAGTGAGACAACATTCCCAGACGAAAAGGGAAGAGGGTCGTTAATTTTTATCATGTCTGAGACATGATAAAAATTAACAAAAAGTTTTTTTTTTTTTTTTTTTTTTTTTTTTTTTTTTTTTTTTTGAGTTGGAGAATTTTTCTCAGCTCTGAAATTTTTTTTCCAGCCGACTCGAAACTTTACCATTTATATTTACGAATAGTCTTTGGATTATTTATTTATTTTCTTTTAAAAAGAAAAGTTATGAGCTAGACCTATCTATTGGCTTAACATTCTGGTCATAGAAACAGTCTAGAATCTCATTTTTTTTCGAGGCTAATGCACGGGTTCTCCAATCAAAAGGGTTACTATAAAGGGATTGGTTTGAATGCATTTATCTGCAAATGTTGTAGGATTCTGTTGTTGAGAAGGGGGTATATTATTATTATTATTATTATTATTATTATGATGATGATTGTGGCAGATTCGTTTTCTACATGGAAGTCTAATCTCCTCCGAAGACCTTTTCTGGGGATCGTCGATAGATGGTTTTTCAATAGGAATCGTTTCCCTCGGATCCTCAAGAGATAGAGGGGGGTCCTGTCTTGAGACATGGAGCGGTCTCTCCTCCTCCTCCTCCTCGAGAAGTCTTGAGAAAGGGAGAGGATTTTCGGTTCCCTTATTCTTGAGGGGTCTTGACAAATTGAGAGGTCCCTCCTCTTCGAAAGAGAGAGAAGTTTTGGTTCCCTTATCCTCGAGGGGTTTTGACAAATCGAGAGGTCCCTCATTTTCGAGGGGTCTTGATAAATGGAGAGGTTTTTCATCTTCGAGTGGGTTTGATAAAGGAAGAGGTCCCTCCTTCTCGAGGGGTCTTGAGAAAGGGAGAGGTTTTTCATCTTCGAGGAGGTTTGAGAATGGGAGAGATTTCTCCTTCTCGAGGGGTCTCTCTTCCTCAAGGGGTTTTGAGGAAGGGAGAGGTTTTTCATCCTCGACGGGTTTTGACAAACGGAGAGGAATCTGAACAGGCTTCTCCTCATCCCCATCATTATCGAGGAGGATGAGGATAGGCTTTTGGAAAGGTTTTTTCATTTTCTTCTGAACAGGCTCCTCTTGATGCTCGGGGAGAGGGATGGGGTAGTTGTTCCACCATTTTATTTTTTCTTGCTCGAGGATTTTTTTAAAAGTCGTAGCCTCTCTATGATGAGACGAAGAAGGAGAGTCCTCGAGAAGAATATAATAGGTATTCTTCCCAGTCTTCTCGATCGAGAGAGGTTCATGCAAAAATTTGTGCAACCATTCACTAAAATGAACGAAAATCCCTTTTGTCTTCTCAAGACGATCCATAATCCTATTCATTTGCGAGACGGTTAGAAAGTGGGACGTGTAAAAATATTTGGCTCGTTTCATTAACAAAATTTGTGCATCCAAAGGTGGAATGTCACGAGTCATCAACACGTTTTCGTCGGACAAAAATTCGTCCCGCATCTTTTGATAACTCCCCACGGTATAATAACCCGCACATTTTGAAAAATCGGAGGCTTTCAGGTAAACAACTCCTTGGATGATATAAAAGGAAAGATCAACATATTTATATTTGAAAGGAATACACGTAGTGAGCTGGGGATGCCTCCTCATGATCCACTTGGACAAAAATACGACTTTGGGGCTCTTCCCTTTTATTTATAAAGAGAAAGAGAGTGTGACCTTCCCTTCCCTCCTCCTCCTCTCTCCCTGCTTTCTCTATCTCTGGACGTCCTTGGATTGGAAAGGGTGACTTTGAAAAAAAAAGAAGGTCATGGTTGGATAATTTTTTGTTTATTAAATTATTACTTTCGCTTCCTCATTCCCACACACATTCATCTTTTTAAGAAAAGAAAAAGAGGTAATGGAGATAAGATTTCTTGGAAAGAAGAGAGAGAGAAACAAAAAAAAAAACAAATAAAACGGACGTCATAGAGCCTCTATGTGTGTCTGTGTGTGTCTATATAGATATATAAAAAGACGAGAGTACTGGGCGAGATCATTTCTTTTCCATTGGGAGCCATGTCGCTATTAGACGTTTTTCCAACTCAACGGATTTCGAACGGGGAGGATTTGAAGACGCTAAAGCAAATCTCCAACTTGAAAATTTTTTTGGCGTGTCATTGTGCAACATTTATTCCGCATTTACCACCTCATCAAGCGATCGTTTCTTTCAACCAAGATGTCGAATCCTCCAACCTGCTCGTTCAGAATATATGCAGAAATTTATTCGAATCGCAACAAACGAAAGAGGAATCTCCCTTCTCTTGGAATCGGATGGATCGAGCTTTGAGACGGCCCATTCAAACAGACCGGCGATATACGGATCCGCGCACGAGTTTTCGGTGGAAGAATATTTTTCTCACGAAACGATATTTTACGTTTGGAGTGAGAACGACGGCTGAGGACGAAGTTCATATTGTTCAAACCACAGCCGCTCCTCTCGCCTATTACGAATCATCGTCCCCCAATCTGAAGGAAAGAAGTTTTAAAGTCAGCGACAGGATGAAATATAAGAAATATATTCTAAGACCTTTTCAAAACTATGTCGTTCCCCCGAAAACGCAATATCTCATCGTCACAACCCAGAAGAGTCTCTTTCTCGTCGATCGGTGCTCGTACTCGCTTTGGAAACAATTGAAAGAGGAGATTTCTTTCCAATCGCCGATGATGTTTCAAGAAAAAGAAGAAGAAAACCCTCCGCCACCTTTACCCATCCCTTCCTTAGATGATAAGAGGAGCTGGACCAAACCGTCGTCATGGCCCGAAACAAAATCGACCCGGCAACGGAATGAAATTGAAGTCATCACAATTGAAGATGAGGAGGAAGAAAAAAAATTACCTCTTAAGAAACGGTCGACTTACCGGAACCTACCTGGCGTGCAAGATCCGCTTCAGAATCCAGAAGCTTCTTCTTCTTCTTCCCCGACTTGTTCAAACCAACCTCTTTCGGACTCCTCACAGACAGAACCTCTTCCAGTATCCTCTTCTTCTTTTTCTCCTCCTCCAACCTGTCCCGACATCGTAGAGGTAGAATGTCAGACGGGTCCACAAGCTTCAAAAAGTCCCCACATCGTAGAGGTAGAATGTCAGCCGGGTCCACAAGTTCCAACAGGTCCAGAAATCATGGAGGCAGAATCACAGCCGGGTTCACAAGTTCCAACGGGTCCAGAAATCATGGAGGTAGAATTTCAGCCGGGTAAACAAGTTCCAACGGGTCCAGAAATCATGGAGGTAGAATCGCAGCCGGGTCCAGACATCCTAGATCCCTCCACTCATCCCAAAGAGACTCCAAGTGTTTCAAGACAGCCTTGTGAGGATCCAGCCCTTCCCGTATGGAATGATTATATGGACTGACAAAATTTGGTGCAACAGGAAGGAGAAGAAAATAATCATACGGATGGGTGGGTCAAAGACTGTTTAGATCATTTAACCTCGAATGAAATTGAACTGTTATGGAATTGCATTTCTGAAATCACATCGGAAATGGGATAAAAACCAAAACAAAAAAAAAAACAACTTTTTAATAACAAATGGGAGGAGGGTCATGATGTCAATTTAAAAAAAAATATTATATAGAGTCCAATCTTGGTGGTTCACTTCAGTTTTCCAGCATGAGGTGATCCACGTTTCCCGAAATATGGATCCCATTCCAAGAGAGATTGTGTAGAGCCTTCACTTCAGTTCTTTTTTTTTCCTACCAAGAGGAGAGGGTCCCCAAAGGGCTACCCATGTCCAAAGAGAGAAAGTGTAGAGCATTCATTTCAGTTTTTTTTTTCAAGTTTAGGGGAGGGAGGTCTCAAAATGACACCCCCCCCCCATTTTCTAAGAGAGATGGTGTAGAGCGTTCATTTCTGTTTTTTCCAAAGTTAGGGAGTTTTCAAATGGCTACCCATTTCAGAGAAAGAGAGAGAGAGAAGGTGTAGAGCGTTCATTTCAGTTTTCCAACATTAGAAGGTCCCAAAATACCTTCTGAATTCAAAGAGAGATCGTGTAGAGCGTTCATTTCCAGTTCTCCAAGATCAGAAGAAGAGGGTCCGCTTTTCCCAAAAGGGCTTTCCGCATTCAGAGACAGCGAAATGCAGACTTCAGTTTTCTCCCTCCCCAAGAATAGAGGGTCCCAAAATGGCTTCCCATTTCAAAGAGAGAGGGAGAGGCGTTCATTTCCATTCTCCAAGAAAGGGTCGTCTGCTTTTTCCCAAAATGGCTTCCCAATTCAACAAAAGAGAGAGAGAGAGTAAAAGGGTGTGTAGAGCGGTCATGTTCATTCTCCAAGATAGGGTCGTCAGCTTTTTCTCAAAATGGCATCTCCCCATTCAAAAAGAGATCGTAACCAATTTTTTCCAGTTTTTTCCAAGATGGGGGGGAGAAGAAAACCTAGGATGGAATAACACGACACACAGAGAGAAAGAGAAAAAAAAACGCCATCTTGTCATTTTCTGATAGGGTACCGGTGTTCGAATACTTTTGTGACCGACTGTACTTCCGGAATTAAAGGCAGTGGAAATTTGTCTTTAATAATCTTCTTATTCAATTTCCGATAATCTATACATAAACGTTTCGAATTATTACGCTTTTTACACAAAACAATAGGCGCCGAATAATTAGAATTGCTAGGCTTTATTATGCCCTCTTTCAACCATTCCTTAATTTGATCGTCAACAACTTTTTGTTCCACGAAAGACATGTATCTTCTATTTTGACAGACAGGAATATCATCGCATAAATTTATTTGCATCTTGAAGTCAGATTGTCTATTTTTCAGAGGCTGGTACGAATTAATTAAATTACACAGTCTTTCTTTATGTTCTGCATTCGAAATATGCGATAAATCAATCTCGTTGACAGAAATAACATTCACCAGATGTGAAAGGTAATTAAACGTCGAGCTACTTCCGCTTTCGGCACTTTTGTTTACATTAACAGAGACGCCAGACGATTGCGAAGGATCATAAACATTCTTCAATGAGACAGCAATATTCAAATTTCCCATAACGCAACGAACGTTAGAATTTCGATATGACTCAGCATTTATCAAGTTTACATTACTTTTATTCCGATGAGAAATTATTTGAAGGCCGTTCTCGGTAAAAGAGAAGTTAAACTGACTCAATACATCCAAACCTAATACAGTTTGATTACATAATGACTTAACAACATAAATTTTCGTACGAAGTGAAAAACTATCAATTGAAATATCAGAAATAAAAAAGCCGATGGGGTACGTTTGCTTTGATTCAATTCCGTTTAATGTGATATCGCTACAATTTAAATTAGGAGAACCAATCTGCTTGTATAACTCTACGCTGCATATCGTTACATCTGAACCAGTGTCAACTAGACTATCAACTAAATGATTATTTATTTCTACAGTCTTCATAATTCTATCCTTGTCACAAATTCGTTGTAATAAAGCTGCTTGTTTCTCGGGGGTCTGCTCTGGACAGTTCGTTGAATAATGCCCGAACTTCTTACATTTTATACATTTTACACCCTTTGATTTGTTTACACAATGCTTAGAATAATGCCCAAATTCCTGGCAATTAAAACATTTGACCTTATTAACGTTAGATTGATTTCGGTTTGATGACGAAAGCTTACTTCTGTATTTAACTTGAGTTTCTACTTTCGGTTTCGGATTTTTAAACTTATCATTGTCCGATCTCATTCTATCATAAATTTTAAGCCTTTGTTTAAATTCAGATATTGTTTCGCAACCATATAGTATAGTTTTCCTCACTACAGAATCGGGAATACCATCAATAACATATTTAATTAATGAAGCATCTTCAATGTTACCTCGCGAACACATTTCTTTCATTTTCAAAAAATACTCATCTAAAGATTCATTAGGCATTAATTTACGTTTACATAACATTTCATGCAACTCAGCAGAATTAAAAGCTTTACCATATTCAGATTTCAAAAGCTTTTTTAACTTACACCAATCATTAACTTTAGGTTCACTCTGAATAAATAGTTTCGCTTTACCTTTTAATGATCTTTTAGCAAAAACTAATTTATGCAAGTCACTCAATTTCGAAGAGTTTATAACATCTTCAAATTCATCAATCCATTTATCAACATTTTCATATGCATTACCAGAAAAAGGATTAACAATACTTTCAATATCAGAAAAACTCAGATGAGGTTTAAAATGATCTTGAATTGGAAGCTGCATACTGTTATTTACTTGAGATCCGTTAAAACCAGGATTGTCTCTTTGATTATCATCAAGCATTACTTCTGAAATTTTATTAATAGTTTCATCTTCAATATCACTATTTTCTTCATGCAAAACATTTTCAAATAATACAGATAAATCACATAGGTAAGAGACAATTCGGGTTACGACTTCCGTTTTTGAACCTTCTGAATTTATGCACAATACATTGCAAACTTTAATTAACTCATTCAAAGTAAAACTATTCTGCACTGTATCTATTTTCTTATTAAATTCTTCAGAATCTGGTTTAAATATAAAGCCAGAAAATTCACGTAATCTTTTCCGGTTATTTCGGTCTCCATCAGTATTAAAAATAAGCTTATGCAAACTTTTGATTTCAGAACTTTTACTGTTCTTTAAAGCTGCTTCCAATTCTGGAATTTCTACTAACTTCATATTGGAAAGAAAGTTTTGCACTCACCCGACAGATGATCGTCGTCAATTGGGTAATCCACACTTTATACGAGTAATCCAATAAATCGAATAACTTTCACTCAGTAGTTCAAAGGACAGTTCTACTACTCGCACATTTTGGAATTCGAGGCCGCACGGTTGGTCGCCATATTTTTTTGTAGAATTTGACTTAATTCACAGCATGAGAGCACGAAGCAATATTTAAATGGTTTATTTAATAGGAAGAAATAAAAGTAATTAAGAAAAGTATATAAAGATGAAGTTAACGGTATGCAGGATTAACATAATGATGTAAAGGCATAACATCAAAAGCACAATCTAAGTTCATAAACTCTTGAGGACGTGTGAGCCGTCTGCTCACGTCTGCCCTCCACTCTCGACCAGGTCTCAGCGCTGTCTGGGATGATTCTTACTGCGCTGGGTGATGCTATACTGATGACGTCATAACGGGCAATTCTCATTCAGCATTGGACGGTATGATTTCCCACATTAATTATGTCACGAATTTTATCAATAGTATTCTTATTGCAGGCATGTATTCAAGAATATAATATATACAAAGTGTCTAATGATTACGGCTAATTTTTATATAAAATTTTATATTATAAAAATTTAGGTTCATAGGTCAGCCATATTTGAAAGAGTACTTGTGTATTATAAGAAAAGAGAGAGAGAAATTTAAGAATAAAAAAAATTTACCACGAAGTAATATAAAAATGCAATAGAATACAAAAGAGTACAATACTATTTCATGTTTTGTGGATATACTTGAAGACAGAAACATGTTTCAGCTATATTCGTTCATCGGAGAAAAACTTTTCATATGAAGCTATTTTTTTTCAAATATTTCACTATACAAGTAATACAAAAGCAGTATAGGAATTTCTTTTCTTAATACCCAACCGAAGAGCTGAGGGGACGTACAATGATTAACATACAATGGGTGCCTTGAATTATTTTGCTTTACATGCAGTTTCCTTATATATGTAAAACAAAATAACTTTTCACCCATTCCAAGATTTCAAGAACTCACAGAGAGAGAGAGAAATATCTACAACAAATTTTATTGCTGTTTGAATGATTGCTTCGGGAACAATAAGTCTTGAAACTCAAGCTTTCAAGCTTCAAGCTATTCAAATACGAACGCTTTTCAGCGAAGCCATTTGGACCGCATCTGCTTTGTTAAAGAAAACCTTTTGGGGGTAAAATCATCCACTTCATCGGGTTTTTCAAACAAAGCAGTCAGTGGTCCTGTTACAACCTGCTGACCTAGAGAAATTTCTCAGAAACTTTTGTTAAAAAAAAACGAGTTATATATTTTTAAGAATTTACATTCTGACAGCAAGATTTTGTTATTTTTCATATATAGATGAAAAGAAACTACTTTGTTTTTAATAAAGAAGACAAAAAATTAATAAGCTTATTTAAATTTTTTACACAGCACCGAGTAAGGAGACGAAATTTAATTTTCTTTATAAATACTTTTCTCAGACAATACTTTAGTGTTTTTCAAATTACGAGAATAGCGCGTTATTGCATGCATTTTCAAACCAGATTTATTTAATTAATATATATGGATATGCCGAACAAGCACACTTTCGCACACATACACTGTATATTAGTACATACATAAAAATGAAATAAAATTTGAAAACAAGCAATTTAAAAACTACTGTATTGAAAAATTATTGAAAATTTGTTTTTACCTCATTTTTTTCGTTATATACATTTACTTCATTTTTTTATATACATTTACTTCATTTTTTTATATGCATTTACTTAATTTTATTTTCTTATATGCATTTACTTAATTTTATTTTGTTATATGCATCTGTTAGTCTTTTTGAAAAATTTTTAGATTTTTTGAGTATGGCAAAGGAAACGAGATCTATCAGCCGAAGGCAATGAATGTCTCCATGAACGACTTTCTAAGTAAAACGTACTCATGTTCATGTTACACATAGGGGAAATCACAAAATTCAACCAGTTCGTTTGTTTGGATTCGAATATGAGTCGAAATAGCGATAATCAGATATCTTAGCCAGGAGGGCATTGATTGGGTTTGACAGATTTGGAAACTTAATAAATAGCATTTAATAAATATAATATTATTAAACGAATCGAATTTATATAAACCAAATAAAATTCTTATATCGAACACAACTAAAACTCGATATAACTTACACTGATAAACTGATGTGTAATAACACTGATAAATTGAAATACTAAACGGAATATACATTAATTCTACATAGATAATTTTTTGTAATGTATTTCGCTGGGAATGTCTGGCCGAAAAATCCTGATTATATATATACCCTTATTTTAAGGTTATCACATATCTGATGGTTTGACTTTTACCTCAAAACACAAAGAATCCACAAAATTCAGTAAAATTAATAACTTTATTTCCCTGTTGAAAATTCTCTGAATCTTTTCAAATATAAAAGCACACGCGCCAAACAGTTTGCTTTAAATAAATACATGCAGCAACGAGAAGATGCGCTTTTGACAGCAACTCGTTTCGAAAATCGAAAATTTTTCTAAATGTAAGAGATTTTTCGCTTAAATTAATTTTTCATTAAACAAAAAAAAAAAAAAAAAAAAATAGAATCGCATATTATTAAAAGAATTTTATTGATAATTCAGATTCTGAAAACAAGAACCTTGTTGTTATAAAAAAACAAAGAAAAAATAAACAACATATTTCATTCAACGGGGGTCAAATTTGGCGCATGAACTTTTCAACATAAAAATATTTGAAGCATGTTATGGATAAAGGTTTATTTGATTATGGCAAAGTACTCGATGGTTATTTGCCTAAGGTGAAGGATGTCTTCGTTCGAGGATTGCCTAACGGAAATTGGCTTGCATACATGTTACACATATGGAAAACTAAGAATATCATCTTGGCAACCAGCCCGTTTGCCGGGATTCGAACCCCGGACAGAACCACCAGTTCTTCCGTTAGACTCCGCTCAGTCGCTGGTGGGCTGTCCGATAACGGAAAAGTTCAAAATTTCAAATTAGAGGAAAAGTGGTAGCATAGTATAATTCGAAGT
Organism: Stegodyphus dumicola; assembly: GCF_044657685.1. Classification (NCBI taxonomy): domain Eukaryota; kingdom Metazoa; phylum Arthropoda; class Arachnida; order Araneae; family Eresidae; genus Stegodyphus; species Stegodyphus dumicola. The sequence continues at coordinate 75,154,956 of NC_140771.1, forward strand.
TATTGCCATTTCAGTAATGTGAAGAGATTTCAAGAATGTTTAATTATTTTATTTAGCTTATGACAAACTAAATAAAATAATTAAATATTCTTGAAATCGCTTCTCTTAACATACTGGTAGTTTGACCTGCATTCAAACCCCGTGAACAAGCTGATATCATGGGCGTTTTTATGGTTTTAACTTTTTGTAGTGCGAGATTGTTTCCCTTAGAAAATCTGTCACGAAAGCATACCTCCCCTTAGACAGATCGCCTTCACGTGCTTAATAATCTAACAAGCCAAACCAAACACAACCTGAGTGAGGACTCGTAGTCAAGGCACGTCATCATGAAAAGCTAACTAAAATTGGCTCATATTCACATTAAACATGGGCAGCAAAAATTCGCTAAAACTGGTATGCAGGCAATCCATTCGTCAGGATCTGAACCCACTTCAAACTATTAGTATTCAACGATTTTACCGCTACTTCGTTGGCGGCCTTTTGTAGTACCTATAAGAAAAATAATCGCAAAGACACAATCATTGCATACCGACGGATGAATTAAGTTCGGAATTTAAAGAATAACTTTCATTCGTGCTATAGCTGTTAGCATTGACATTTGGACAGATGTTAATTTATTTTAAATTCTTTTAATGTAATTAATTCATATCTTTAAATAATTGATTTTCTGACTGTAAATTTTTGTGCGGAGTAGATCTAACCCTTACGTACACTAACTGTTTTAATTAATTTACACTCCATTAATTTTAAGAGATTTTATATCGATAGATTTTTTTCTAAAAATGTTTCAAGGATTACATATTTTTTTCTTTAGATTTCAAAACATTTTAGATTTAAAGTCTTAATAATAAAATTTTTAAAACAAATATTTCTAGAAATTCCTTCGGCGTATTCATTTATTCCATTTAGTTGAAGTTTCGAGTAGAATATCTTCCTTTCAACATTCATATAATTTTTATATGTCAGTTCGCCATTTCTACGGAGCATAGAGCCACACATACGAGTACAAAACTCAGGCATGCTGAAAGCACAGTTTTAACATTTAAGGATGTAAAAAGAAGAATATACCATTATAATAACGCGCATTTGAAATACGAAGGCAAACAAGAAAGCTGGTTGCAACATTTTATATTTTTTTCCTGACGAATCAGAAATTGTAATCATTTTTCAATACAGAAATAAAATATTTGATTCTATAACATATAGGCATAAAGGCGTCCTCCGTTACAATCCTTATTTTTTCTTGTTTCTACTAAAATTCGGCAATGTACTATAACAACGTCGGATCCTGTTTGACTTTCATTTGTATAAAGTACCACAAGGCAAACAGTTGTAAAACGATTTATCTTCTTTCGCAAACTTTTAGTCGGCACACAGATAATACATACCTGCTGTCTGACAAAGATATTTCACTCTAAGGACTTTTTCCTAAAGTGCTCTTTTCAAAGACACTTCACACCCTATTAAGACCTTTGTGTCAACTGACAGCCGCCTGCAGAAAGGTAGGGGAAGGAAGACCAGATCGCGTCGTCTAAACACGTCTTAAGCAATCTTCGCGAAATTCGGGCTTCGTGTATACACGTCTTAAGCATTTTTCGTGCGATTTGAAATTCGTGTAAAGACTTCTTAAGCATTTTTAAAGAAATTCCAAAAACGTTTAAACACGTCTTAAGCAGTTAAAGGGTTAAAGGATCCTGAAAATTTTAGCCACCAAGATATTGTGACGATAAGAAATAGGACGGTCCATTACGAACTAATAGATGGTCTATTATTTTATACAAAAACTACGAATTCCAACAACGAATTTCGACCTGTTATCCCAGCTAGTCTTAGATTAAATATCCTGCAGGAGTTGCATGACAGCCCTTTAGCTTCTCATGCTGGTATTCGAAAAACTATACAATGCGTACGCGAGGCAGTCTATTTTCCTGAACTGCAAAAGTTAACAAGGGCGTATGTCCAGTCCTGCCCAACATGTCAAGCAGTTAATTATATTATTTTCCGCCCGGCCGGGTTTCTAAATAGTATTAAATCCGAATTTCCAAATGAAATAATTGGCATCGATTTATTGGGCTCTTTCCCAAAAAGTCAGTTAAATAAAAGTCGCTATCTCCTTGTTATGGTTGATCATTTTAGTAAGTGGACCGAAATTGTTCCCTTAAAACGAGCCTCCGCGAAATTAGTTACTGATTCTATTTTAAATAAATATATTTTAAAATACGGGGCGCCCCTAAAATTTATATCGGATAATGGTCCTCAATTTGTAAGTAATGTATTTGAAGACATGTGCAAAAAACTGGGCATACGTCATTTAAAAATGGTCCCGTATCGGCCGCAATCAAATATAGCGGAACGGGTCAATAGAAATATAGTGAAAATTATCCGTAGTTATGTTAAAAATTATCATAAAAGCTGGGATAACTATGTCAATGAATTTGCTTTCGCCCTTAGGACCGCAAAACATGATACAACGGGCAAAACTCCTGCTGAGTTATTTTTAGGCAGAAAGATTATAACGCCGTTAGATAAATTATTTTATGTGCAACAAAGAGCCCCAGAATTTAAAATGGGTGATATAGAAAAATTAATTAAAGAAGCAAAAAAGAATACTGAAGTAGCACAGAGAAAACAAAAACTTTATTATGATTTGAAACGACGGGGAGTAACTTATAAAGTAGGGGATGAAATGTTAAAAATTAAGCATTCACTTTCTTCACCAGAAGATAAAACCGCCAAATTTTTTCCACGATTTGAAGGACCATATGTCATAGAAAAAATAACTCACGCTGTAGTGGTGTTAAAAGCCAGGAATGGTGAAACATGCTCCGCAAACATTGATCAAATCAAACCCTACTATGATCGTAATAAAATGCAAATTTTCAAAGATCTTTTGCAGGATCCGGCACGGCAGGCACAAGCTTCAGAGGTGGAACAACGACAAGTACAAGGGCAAGCCATTAGGAGGCAGGAGCAATTGAAAAGAAAGTTTCCCCGCTAGAAAATTGAAGGTAACAAGAAAAAGAAGCCGTTCCCCCATCCAGAAAAGAGAGCTCACGAACACCCCCAGAATGAAGAAGGGAGAAGTACGACGAATGCAAAGAAAGCCAGGAGAAATAACGGCAACTATAACCCGGCTCCCAAACGGAAGATCTACTCATCGGACAGGACTCTCCGCAGCAAATGTCGCTGAACTGTGGAAGGGCCACCAGCGGCGGAGGAAAAGGTACAAGGAAAATTTGAACGGCCAGCAACGAGGTCCAAGCAGGAACGCGAAAGAAGTGTCCCGGTTCCGCCAAGACCAGCTGCCATCAAACGGCCAAGACCACAGGCAGAGGCGAAAAAGAAGGTATTCAAGGGTGACCGAACTGGAGAAAAAAAAGCTTCTAGAGGAAGGCACTGAAGGGCGAGCCCGCACAAGAAGGAGGATAAATCAAACTAGAATCTGCGCTACCTTCCAGGACTGGGCTCAGAAAGGAATGTCCGAATATCACAAAGATAAGTAAAATTTTATGTTACTTTGCAAACTTAAGTTAAGCTTTCATTCTTACTGCAAGTGGCAGATTTCAAGAAGTTTTACCTCATGTGAGGTCTACCTTTATCGCCAAAAAGGCGAGAAACGAGTTGTTACCGATTTTGGTATTATGTTTCTCAATTACTCGCGCGTAAAACTAAAGTTGATGTATAATAGGAATGTGTAAATACTTAAATATTGTAAAAGTTATTGTATAAATTTTATTTAAAACATTCTGGCAAGAAAGAAGTTTTAGTCTGAAAGACTTTTTTGAAATGTAGTATTTCAATGTAGAAGAATTGGCACTTGCTTGGAAAAGAATAGAAGTTAACAATGTACTACTAATGTATGTTTTAAAATGCGTAAAATTAACGGCATGTTAATATGTTCTTATATACAATGTGAACTGTTATTTTAAATGTTAAGAAATACTATGATATGGTAAAAGTGAAAGTAATGAAAAAAAAAAAATTAAAGTTATTTGTGTGACTGAAAAAAGACCAAATTATGGTGAATATGTGTTAAAGGTTGAATGGATGTAGTTAGGCTCTCTGACGCTACACTTCAGAGTTAGCCACTTTCAGAATAGTACCTCAGGGTTTAGAGTTGAAGATAGGGTGTGTTACGAGGTCTTGTTATGTTGAATTTTAACACGTTAGTGTTTTGATTGTAGGAGGCAGTGTTGAACACGTATACATAAACACATTCGTGTTTGGTGTTCTTTTACAACACATGTCAGAGAGCACGGAGAGAGATAATTAAAATAAAGTCATGAATGAAATAAGAATGTTAAGAGAAATGTAAATGTTTATGTTACTTGCCATTTCATTGTGTAACATTTCATTAAACTAGTTTTCCTTCCAGATCTCTGGAAGGAACCAGATTTGAATAAAAGCTCCTGTTTAGATGCAGTACAGATGAAAAATTGGTTGTCCATGGAGCTGATATTGTAAAAACAATTTTTTTTTTTGAAATTTCTAGTTTCTAGTGAGAAATGTTTGTAAAAGATTGGCCTCGCGTTAGATTCTAGAGCTAAAAGTTTTCAACAAGGTCGTTTTAGACCTCAGTTTCAAACTAATTAACTCTGGCGGGAAGTATGTAAGGATCTTAAGTTTTACTAACGTTTATTTTTATTTTAGATCTTTACTATCACTTCTTATTTTCTACTTCCGGCCAGAATTAAAAGCTTTAACTTATTTATACAAATTTGTCTGGCGAACGCCAAGTACTTAAGTTGTGGCTTTTTGCCAAGCGAGAGAGAGGAAGGAGTTAGTCGAAGCAGGCCGCTTACCTTAGCAGTTTTACTCAGTTGCTGGTTGCCTTCCAGGCCAGAGGTTTAATCCTCGTGATAATTTTTAAACGTATTGTAGTGTTAACAGTTCTCTGTACTACATACGGCTTCCTGTTAATATAAGGCCAATCTTCCACGTAGGCCCTTGTTTATTATTCAAAAGTTAAGTTAGAGTTTAATTAAATATTTTTATATTCTTACGTTCAGACCACAAGTAGTTGGTCTCTGTATTCCGAAGTACGGAAATTATTGTAAAGAGTGAAAAATAAAGCGTTTCGTATACCCTTCCCGTGTATCTTGTCTACTTCCCAGATTTACTGAACATAGCTTTAGTAAGCTCCCTGTTCCGAGTCAGGTCCTTGCATGTTATCAAAGAAAGTAAGGCGGAACATTGAACCTGATAGTGGAAGGTGAAAGTACTGTAGATGAACAAAACTGGCTCGTGTCACAGGCTATTCTGAGGGTATTTCAAAACCAAATTAGCCTCTTTTCTACGAAACATGTGAAACCACCTCTCTTTCTTTTCACACCCCGTTTAAATCTCACCAGTGTTTTCTGTATTTTGTTCATTTCCAGAAAGGGTATCTTTTTGTGTTAAGAGAAACAAAATGCATGAAAATACATAGTAGTTTGTCGGGACCGTTGCATTATTTCGTGTTAACCAATATTTCGCGTTAAACGTATTCCACTGTATACAGATGTGTTTGGACTATGTATATACAAATTTTTTAAAAGGAAAATTTATAATCCTTCCAAAAATTTTTGAGCATTATGCTGCTAAAAATTGATCAGTAAATATATAAAGAAAAAAAATTTAGAATCAATTTTTCAGAAAGAATAAAAATTGAAATTCAAATTAACTTATAAAATCCTGTTTAGACTAGTAAAATCTTTTTTAATTGGAAGATATTTTTAATGACTTTACTCCCCCCCCCCCATTTTCCTTTATTACTGCTGTTTGATAAGAGGTTCTAGTAAAGTTATGTGTTAAAATTATTTTGAACTTTCAAAGATTTTCCACTGCAGGATTTTAATTTTTTCTACATTTTTAAGGGCATGTTTTCTTTCCTTCTTTCTTTTAAGATTCTTTTTAGATTAGAAAAATATTTTTAAATCGGGGAAAACTCAGATAACTGGCACTTGGCGCAATTTTTTCCGCCATCTTGAATCGGCGAAAATCGCCAAATCCTCAAAAGGATTTTTTTGACGCCAAGAGGGAAATGACGTAAAAAGACGCTTTACAAAATTTCTCTCTTGAGTCCGATATAGGGAAGAAACCCGTGCTAGGCGAAAATTGCCTGAGGCTAAATACAGTAACGTGTTTGCGTTAAAAAAAGGTAAACAATGCACATAGAACTAATTTAGTTATTGATGTGGTTAAGTTAATCTTCATACTTTTTCACCTTAGTATTTTAGATTATGATATATATAACTCCAACATTATTACCATTTATACTTCTCTTTTTAATTCTGACCATTAATTTCTACAATTATCCACAATAATAGTTAAATATGTTTAAAAATATGGTCTTCATATAAATGCAGTAAAGATCATGCAAATGGAATATTTATCACGCAAGTAACGTTAAAAATTTTAAAAGATCAAATGTACATGAATTTACTATTTTAAAAAAAATAAAACTTTCAGTTCACACATTACAAAAGAAATGTAATTCTGAATTGCATAACTGCAGGGAAACAAGATTTCTAACAATATATTTCGGTTATGTATTTGTTGCAAATATGGTGATGCAAAAATTTCAATATTTATATTCATTGCCATTAAAAACTAACATGAGTAACAACACAGCAGAAAAATCTAAGAAGAAAAATCTTATTCTCAAAGATTTGATGATAATTTTAATTCACTTTTATTTGTTTTTCTGTGAAAGAATTTTGCTCAAGTTTTGTATAATAGTTTAAATTTTTTACTGATACGCCGAACTTCCCAGCCCACCAGCGGCCGAGCGGTAAAATCGCTGAACATTGGTAGTTCGGTCCGAGGTTCGAATCCCGCGAACGGGCTGGCTGCATGGGCGTTTTTGTGGTTTTCCCTATGTGTAACGTGTATACGAGCCAGTTTCCCTTAGAAAGTCCTCCACGAAGGCATCCCTCCCCTTAGGCAGATATCCCTCGAGGCTTTGCCATAATCACACACACACACACTCGAACTCCCCAAAATCCTCTATGTAAAAAAATCAGTGAAATATACTTGACTTAGAAAAGTAGCGGAATATTGTTTCTTTAATATTTTACATTAACTTATTAGCATTTCAAAGTCTTATAAGCATTTTATTTCAATATAAAATTGATTAGGAGGGATTAAAAAATTGCTTGTATGATACAGAGTGTTTGTCAGCGAGAGCAGTAAAAATGTTGCACACTAGTAGTTCGTCTAACGGATTTCCATCATCTTAAGCAAATAACCCGCGAGTGCTTTTCTCATTCTAAATAATTCGTGTCAGGAATACAATTAATTTATTTTAGAAATTAATTCCTGTTTGTTAAGGCTAGATAAATAACACCCATATACTTAAATATTATGTAAATAATTTTAAAAATGTGCCCATGCGAACAATAAGTTAGAAAAAGACCATATATTATCTACTTTGTTGTACTAATTATAAGGGTAATTAATTTATAAGTTCATTAAGTTATTTAGAAAATAATTTATAAGGTAATTAAACGGCAACTGGGAGCGCAGTATTAATATTATTTAAATAATTATGAATTAATTTGGTAATACTTAGTTACCTAATTTTTAAATCATAAATAATTTTAATAGTAATTTTATTTTCTAAAATGTTTTTAGTATAGCGAAAATAGCGGTATATGGCAACTTGAAGCCCGTCTCCGGTAAATAATTATGATTTTAATAGTATTTAGACGTCTAATAGATTTTAATAGTCTAATAAATAATAATATTTTTGTCTAATAAAATAATTAAATTGCGAATGATCATACGGAACAACAAACAGCATATGAGCGTACGCACCACGTCTGCTGACAAAGTTACGTGACCAGCACGACGATTCATCTACAAAGTCACATGACAGCCAAAGCAAAGTATTTACATATAGAAAGAAAATATCCCTTCGCTTTTCCCTTTCTCCCTAGCGTAGTGAAGATATAAACTAGCAACCTAAACTGTCCTCCCACTTTATGGCGCGTATCGCCCAAGTTGGCGAACGCGATTTCAGGAAGTTCGCCAAGTGCTGGTTATCTGAGTATCCCCATTTTCTGAATTCTTATTACAGATGCAATTACATAAATGTTAAAAATTATGCAATTACATAAACGAATACACTTTCAGACAATATACTTAATACTGTTTACAAGCGCATGCCAAAGTTCTGTTTATGTTACTTCTCGCCCTTCAGCGCATGCTCAAGAATTACCATCCAGGCAAAACTAGTCGATTTGCCCATGACGTCAAAAATTCGAAAAGTAAGGTAGGGTTTGGAAATACGCTGCTCGGGAGAAGGACATGAAAAGCTATTCATTTCATTTAGATTAGTGGCAACAGTACTTTGTCCTCAGTTTTATTGTGGCAGACGAGCAATTTTGTTTGTAATGATGTATAACTTTGTTTCAGTGTCTAATGCCACATTGATGTTCAAAGTTTTGTAAATGATAAATGAAATTGTTTGGTTTTAAAAAACGCTCCTGCTTTGAAGCATGAGCTGCTCCACATCAAAATCCGCTCCGTCCACTCCGACAGAGCAAGCCAAGCAACTGCACACTAATGTTTCGGTAAAGAAAAGGGGGAAACGAAATAGCAGAGTACATTTTCCTGTAGATGAAATGCTTGTAACGTGTTATTTAGAACCACCTGATCCATGGTCTAAAGGTGAAAGCTTATTTGACTTATGGTTATGTATATTATTTCACATAATACGCTCAGTTATTATATTCAGACGTAATATTAACATGTCACAATAAAATCTGTTATGCAAAGTTTATTTACAAACATTAGCGGTCTAGTCTTGATCAGATTATGAAATCGCGAAAAATGTTTGGTCCACATTTAAATCCAGTTTTTATATTATTATCTTTAATGAAAGTAAAAAGTACAATGTTAATTGAATTATAGGATTAAGTCTCTGAAAAGCAAAACATACGTAATTCAATCGAAAATTTTAAGCGGTTAATATTTATAAAAATTTTAGGATAGGTTTTTAAGATTCCAAGTATTTTATTTCAAGTAATATGTATAAATTTGAGATTCAGTTCTTACATATCAAAAACATGCCATATGTTGATATTATTTTCATACATGATCTTCAGTATGTTTGTCATCGGCATAAGATATTTATTATACCGTTTAGTTTTTAAAAATATAAAATAAATTATCTCATGGAGGTAAATTACAAATAAATATAATATGAAAATTCTTGACTTATTGTGAAAATACTTTAAGCATTTGTGTGTTATTAGTAATCAGATCATTAGTAGATCTGAGAATTTCTCCTCATATTATACAGTAAATAAGAACTTTTATTTACTGTAATGTTAGAATTCTTTAGTATTATATTTGCCGATGAGAATTTCACTCTTTAAGAAAAGAAAATGAAATGACTTTTTTTGTCTTAATAATTCATCTCTACTGTATCTCTTTTCTTTAATTATAATTTATTGTTAATAAAATGAGGGTATAGTTGTACTTATTTGCAGTAAATTAAATATCATCATTTGAAGCTAAAATTATGTGTCTTTTTGTTATATGTTACTATGTGTTATGTATTTGCATATGTTCTAGATATCATATATATCAGTGATCTCAAACTCCAGTTGCATATGGGTCAAATAGATGATCTGAAAACAACTAGTAACCCTTTATTTAACAAAATGGAAAGCTTTGTATTAACCAAATAAATATTTTAAATAATATTTAAATTTTACTTACTAAATGTTTACAGAAACATTTATGAAAAATAATAATGTTACAAAGGAAAAAATTCAAATTTATATTTACTTTCTCTCTGAAGGCTGAAGTTTGGTAAATGCAAGAGATTTTTGCAGGTAACACTTTGTAATTTAAATTTATGGAAATACAAATATTAAATACTGAGACTGTCATTTATTTCCGATATTTCTAGTATATTTAATTGATCATTAATAATTTAAATTAAAAATGAACAAATTATGAAAACTTCTTTAAGTTTTCAGAGAAAGTTTTCCACGTGGAACAGCACTTGAAAATAAATAATAACAATTTAGTCTATTTCTTTTATTTATTATATTTTTCTTCAATGCATAAATAAAAATACATGTAAATAATTTTAAACTTTTTTTTTTTCTTTCTTACTGCAGAGGCCCACCAGCGGCCGAGCGGTAAAGTCGCTGAACACTGGTAGTTCGGTCCGAGGTTCAAATCTCGCGAACGGGCTGGCTGCATGGGTGTTTTTGTGGTTTTCCCCATGTGTAACGTGCATACGAGCCAGTTTCCCTTAGAAAGTCCTCCACGAAAGGCATCCCTCCTCTTAGGCAGATAGCCCTAGTGTGCTTTGCCATAATTAAATACACCACACCACCACCTTTCTTACTTCAGCATGACTCTTGATGGCATTTAGATTCTAATAAAGTTCGTAGCTTTAGAGAGAAATTATTCATTATGAATTTTAGGTGCTGATTGGCCAGTTAGGTTCTGTTCTTATTACTTTTTAACTGTGGGAGGAAAAGGTGTTTACATATTCACAAAAAAAAGTGTGCACAATTCTTGATGCAAAAATTTATAACTCAACATATTAACTTTTTGACAAGTACGAATAAAAGTTACCAAAATCTGTATCTTTAAGTCTTTGAATAAGATTTATGTCAAAATTAATAAGCTCTATTTATAGATTTTCTGTTGTGTTATTTATGTTTATTTTTAATGGTCATGAAAGTAATGTGAACTTTGACTTCATAAATACTTAAAATCTAGAGATCTTTGTAATATATTTGCAATAAATACGTAATTGAATTGCATTTGTGGGCTGCATAAAATTGCTTCGGGAGCTGCTAGTTTGAGATTACTGATATACATGACGTGAAATGATTGTCTGAAATTTAATGAGTGCTGGGTTTAAGAATAACCAGCTAATCTTTGGAATATGGTAACAGGTAGTTTGGCGACATTTTGGTAAGGCAAAAAAGGTTACTAGGTTGGACTTTAGCAATAATCTGAGTACACAGTTCAAATCACAGATTATTTTGTCTCAGAGAAATGAGACATGTCATGTGACATTTTCCGGAAAATTCCGATTGTGATTTTAGCTAATAAGCACTTAGAAACAATTTCGCTGCTAAAGTGCAGAATCGCCCACTTATTTGTTTGGTGCTTTTTACAAGAGTAAGAAGAATTGGATTTTTGTCAATTTTCTTTGACTTTTTAAGTGAAAATAGGTCGATGTGTACATGGATAAAGTCAAGCGTGTGTGCAATGCCATTTTTGTGCAATTCTGGGATGTTTTTTTGGTTGATCTTTACATTACAGTAACTTGGCGAAAATTTGGCGACCAACTCCCCTACAGCAACCCTCTATTTTTTTTTTTCCCCGCCGCCATTTTGTCTTCACGAAGTAAAGACATGTTTCTTTTCTTCTTATCTACTGAACACTTCTTCCAACAATCTACTAGCCGAATTACACTTATGCTAGAAATTTTATCAAACAAAACTGCTTAATCATGACAAATATTCACTGCAAAATTCGGAAAAAGTGCACAATACCATACACCTTACGCGTTTTTCAAAATAACACATACACATAAACCATGTACACGCCGACTTATTTTTACTTAAAAAAACATCCCAGAATTGCACAAAAATGGCATTGCGCACACTCTTCACTATATCCATGTACACTGCTTTTTTCTCATAAATTCGAAAAATTTCACAAAAATACATGACAATTTTCTCAATCTTTAAACCCGGTAAAAAGAACATATATGAAATTACCTGATCGCGAAAAAGTATTTAACCTTTACAAATATGAACATTTCCACATATAAAATAAATAAAATATCCAAAAACTTTTACCTCTAAATCATCTATTACATTATACATGTCACCAACGAATTCATACATGAAGCATTACAAATATTTAGTATCAAATATTTAAATTATTTCCATGCACGTTTATTTCAACTTAAACGTAAACCAAATTCCTACAAGCATAAAATTCACAAAATAACTATCATTTCATTAAAATATAATTAAATTCAAAAACACCACTTAAAATATACATGAGCACATACATTCAATTAATAAAAATTACCTTACAATCCTAATTACTTTAAACTAAATCATTGCTAATAACAATTTTCCCAATAATACCAAATTCCTTTCCACCTTACATTTCCAACAATGCATAAAAATAATTAAAAATACTAACTTACCTAATCTCCTTCAGAATCTTCATTACGTGGCGGATACACTTTTCTTCATTCTCTTTCAGAATCTTTAAAATCATACTTATCTTTCAAAGCAAGATACCAGGTAAAATAAATAACATAATAAAACATGTTTATTTCTCTCTCACACAACCTTAAAAAACATTTCTTACTATCCTTTTCAATACCACTAAATACCCATTTCGAATTCACTTTACTTACGGCCATGGGATCCAAAAATTCACAAACACTATTTCACACAACACAGAATAAAGCCAAATACAAAATTTCCAGATTTTTTCCCGATTTCCCCCTTTTCCGATTAAAGAACCGTAATTCGTCCATTAATATCACATGACATATCCCATGATCTCTCATTTCCCCCACACAAAATAATGCGTAATCGGAACTCAGTACTGCTCACATTATTGCCAAAGTCCCAGGTAGTAACCTTTATCGCCTCCAAAATGTCGCCAAACTACCAGTTACCGTAATGTAAAGATCAACCGTTTTTTTAAGTGAAAATAGGTTGACGTGTACATGGATACCGCATATGTGCAGTTCTTAAAAACGTGCGAAGCAGTGGGCGATTCTGCACTTTCTCACAATTTCGCACCTAATCTTCGTCATGATTAAACACTTTTGTTCCATAAAAGTTCTAGCATAAGCGTAATTCGGCTAGCAGATTGTTGGGAAAAATGTTCAGTAAAAAAAAAAAAAAAAAAAAAGCCTTTACTTTGTGAAAACAAAGCTCACCCAGATATACCCTGCTTATGGAGCTCCTTTCTTATTGTGTAGGTGCTCACAGGGTTTGTGAGTGCAACATTCAATTCATCAATCACTTTTGTTGCTGCAGTCCTCTTATTTTTCTTTGTAATCCTCTTCAGTGATCATCTGTCATGATCACTCAACATACATTGTTGTTCATGGTGTGATTTAATGGATGCAGTTTTTCCTATATGAGTTAAAATACTGTGCCTCTTGAAACAACACTTCAGATGTCCTGATTACGGAAGCACCCTTCGTACGAGCCCGAACAATTTGCCCACATTAAAATTCATTTAGCTCCGACATGATGCTCTCATAATTGTGCAGAACACTGTCTTTTTATAACAAATAACACTTGCAGTGTATTGAGGAAGTTATACAGGTGGCATGGTAAGCAGACACATCAGTGCCACAAACAGCTTTTGCAAGAATAAACCTTTCAGTTCAAACATGCATTTTACGAGGTGTTTTCATATTTTTGTCCAATACCTGTATATTCACCAATGGTCAAATGGATTCTTAGCAGTTACTCATAAAAGCCTCTGTTCCTGAAAAAAGCAACTGGCCTCTTTGAACTGCACTAACCATTCTATAATAAAATTTTATCTACATTTCATCATAAACTAAGGTGTTTGCTCATTTTTTTAGACAATTTTCATTGTAATTACAAAAATATTTTACTAAAATTTTTATGTTTTGAATATTCTATTTGATAACCCTTATTCTTCACTATCTTTATACACCATAATTTCCAAGACAATAAAGCCTTTTGTAGTATCGGAAGAGATATCCCATTGCTGTTGGAACAGCTTTCTAAAGTCAAAGGAGGTTGTAGGTTGCATTTGGACAGCCCACTTTTTAAAAGTCCAGACATACAAAAATACATAGGTGATAAATCAGAAGATTTAGTAGGGATGTGGGTGAAGGGTATGGCATTGAAACCTGTGTCTTATTCCATTTTTTCCCTGGAAATTAACAGTAGATTTTGACGTGTTGCTACTTGCTTTATCTTGATGCAGCTCTACTGATAGATCACACTGTGTGTAAAGAGAAGGTATTTCATATTTGAAAATTGGGTATAAAATATGTTTTTGATAATATGTGGAGTTGATCTTAAAATTTTTCTCCACTCTCTTTATTTTTAATTTGCTGTTACATAAGAAACCAGTAACAATCATAAATTAATCATAACCAGTAACAATCATAAATCCCTTAGAAAAACTTTCTTTAGATTCCTTGAACCATGTTTTAAGATTTTTTCCCCTCCTCTTGGATGATAATGAATGCATCTCTTTTTATTGCAGTAATTTAAGTACAGCCAAGATTTATCTATTGTGACAACATTTTTCTATTTTTGTCCGGATAAATGTTTTTCATAAAGAATTCTGCAGCACGTTTGGTGATATTTCATGGAGAAAGATGATGCACATTATGTTTTTTCACCTTTTTAAGATTCAAATCAGCATTAATCACTTTGTTTACAGTTGATGCTGAGCATTTTAATGATTTTGCAACTGTCCTTTGACTTGGTGGATTTTCTTTTAACATTAAAGATCTTACTTTTGCAACATTCGAAAGATTCCATTTTTTTTCCTTGGATACATATTTGGAACAGTTTTTCCATTTCAAGGTAAATTAAGGTGACCAGATATTCCGGAGGGCAAAGCGGGACGCTAGGATCCAAATTTGGGTGGTGGGTGAGGAGGGTGGGAGGGGGCGGTGAAACTACAGATTGCAAAATTTTTAGTGAAGTCACACCTGTAAAGAATTACCCATCATTTGCGAATTAGCGTGTGTGTTAAACAGACTCTACTATTGAAAGAAAAAAAATAGAAATTATCCATATCTCAGACTGAATCAATTATTAAGTCAACAATCATGGATTTTGGGATCTGGACTGAGACAACTCATTCGCTTTCAGTAAGAGTAAGAGCGAACAAAGAATAAAAAAAAAAAAGCAGTCGGAAATAAACGTTTGTAACTTCCTACCTACCTTACTGCTTGAAAGTGTCCATCCAGCTCATGACGCCGCAAATGTATTAATTCGACAAGGGCGATGGGCCTTCCTCATCAGCCGCTGACCTAGAAGGATCATCCTCTGAAGTTGCTCCGTAGACTTAATTGACGAATGAATGCTTCTAAGAAGTTTTGGCTCTTGTAGAAGTCTTTCAAAGACTTCATCACAGGAACTGTCAAACAAAATTGCACATCACCATTAATATTGCTTGTAGTGTTTACAGTTTTAAATGTGTCTTTTCAGTTGTCCATATGATATTCATACATGAGAAAACTCTTTCACTAGCGGCGTTTGTCCCTGGAATACACAGCAAAAGCTCCATAATTTTCTGGATTTGCGCACATGGCACGTTTTTATCTTTGAAATGGCAAAAAATTTTCCCCCATCGACAGTCGAGACTAGTTTTCTGACAATTCAAATTTGCAATCTTTTGCGGTGAAGTAAATCGTCTAGTAGCTTACTTCGTCAAATAACTCGTTATCATTGATGTCAACCTTTTGAATCTTCCTTTTGAACCTTTTGAATCTTCCACCCAAAAAGTTGCATGCTCTCTTGTACTTTTTCCCACGACGTTGACTTCTTTAATGGAACCCAACTAAATGCATTTGAATCTTCGAATTGCTCAGCCCTCTCTTTCAGATATCCATCACAGTTGTCATAAAAATTTACAGTGGTTCTTATAATGTAATTTTTTCTCGCCAATCCTTCCTCTTCTAATTGGGTAATCAGCATACGTACTTCATTTGGCAAAAAGGTTTTTTGCGCTTCACTCAGTGCATGTACGTATTAAATCATCCAGTTCAGAAGATACTTCCAATGCTGTTACAGTCTGTGCTTCTATGTGCAGAATTGCTGCTTGAAACACCGCAGCGATATTATATACGAAATAAAGCCACAATTCAGCACAGGGATTCTCAAAAAAGTTGCGGGCACTTCCCTTCCAACAAGAAATAGGATTTCAGTGCAGAAAATAATTTTGAAACTCTCTCTACTGCTGGCATCGGTGATAACCATCTAGTTTTCCCAAATCCTAAAATGCTATGGTACTCTACACAGGCAAAGTCGTGAAATTCTTTGAATGACTCAACATGAGCAGTGTAGATATAGAAATAATAATAATTTTTCATAATAACTGCTTCCACATCAATTTGCAAGCAATCTCCTGCTGTTTGGATTTGATTTCGTTGTGGACGACATGAGCAGCACAACCAATACCTAGCGGTTTCCTCTTGAGGACATTTCGTAATATTGCAAAAACGTTGTTTCTACCTCTTCTTTTTAATCCCCCGAAGTTCATGTTAGAGTTGTCTGCGCAGAAACTAACAACATTTTTTGTCACACCATTCCGTTGTAATGCATTTACAAGAAAATTCGAGTTAATTGACGTTAAGAGTCTCTTTTGCAGAAAAGCGGTACAAACAGGTGTCCCGCCGGGACAAGCGAGGGAACTCGGGACATGAAGTCTGTCCCCCCCAAATCAGGACATCTGGTCACCTTAATCCATTGCTTCATTAAGAGTGACATTTTGCATGAAAACAAAACTGTCAAGTAGCAGATTATACTTTTGCTTTCAAAAATATAGTTGCAGTTAAAAAAAAAAAAAAATTCCAAGCAGAAGGCCTTTTTTTTTTTACAGCAAAGCAAAATTATCTGAAAAATGTGCAACAAACTCTGTATAAAAATAATAATTGTATATGAAGAATTAGTAAGTGGGAGCTTTCAAGTTTATATTACATGAGGAGAGTCAAATAACAGAGGTATAAACAGGGCCTCTGCTTTGAACCCATACTCCCTCAACATATTCTATACTTAACCGACAATTATCCATAAATTTTCAACATTCGAAATTACTTATCTGTATTAATTTTGTATTATATTCACTTCATTCTCAGAATAATTATAAAACTCTTAACATTAATTCAAACATTTTTAAAATAACTAAAAAATATTGTTGTGTGCGTATGGGTTCGTTATGAAATGAATGCACAAGTCCGATGAAAAATGAACATAATTTATTATTATCACAACAAAAATGCTTAAATTTTCTCAAATTATCATGCAGTATTACAATATCTCACAGTAGTTATCTTTTAACTACTCAAATATCCAATAGAACGTAATTCAAAACAGCTAAAGAACGCTAATCCGCGAATTCGCTACAATCAACAAGAGCAGTTTTCTAAACAACAGCAAACTAAGCAACTACTACGAACTGAGATGTTTTCCTCCTTTTATAAGCTTTTAAAATCACGCGCTAGAATTTTCCAGTACTTTCTCAAAATCAAAAAGAGATATTTATTTATTTAATGCACGCGCTCTTGTATTTTTAATTTTCCGGCCTTCTTTTAATATTCGTCACGCGCTGCACTGAGCGGGAAATAAAACCAATTAATTTATAATTGAACTAACATTAGCTTTTTAAATACCAAATTCGTAACACTGTCCCCCTCCCAAGGACTGCACGTCCCGGGCAGTACAATCCCTGGACGGGAAGCTAAACTTACAACTGTGGCATAAACATTACATTACAATATCAAACAACATGAACAATAAATGCAATAACTAACTTAAACAAATCAAATGCTATCAAATACTAAATACAAAACAAATACTAAATACAAAACAAATACTAAATACAAAACAAATACTAAATACAAATCAAATCAAATACACATTTAAAAACATAAAGGACCATGGTCTGATACTATTTACAATTATTTACATTACGTACTATGGCCATTGTAGTGAGCTAACATGTCGTAATGAACGACTTTAGGTTTAGAGTTCGAACACTTACGGATCATGACGTCATTCAGTCTCTTCAGAACTGTATATGGACCATCCGAAGGTGACTGTAATTCAGGCCTGACTCCTTTTCGCCGAATCGGGTTCCACAACCACACCTTGTCTCTTTTGTTGAATCTATGTCCAGTAGCTCTCGCGTTGTATCTGGTCTTCACTTTCTCCGTCGCCAAGTTCACTCGCTTTCGTGCGGAACGGTGCATCACTTCAAAACGGGCCTTTACATCTTGGATGTGTTCCTTTGGCGATGAAGGCGCATCCGTACGGCGATGAAACAGGCGGTCACAAGGCAGACGAAGGTCTCGACCGAAGAGCATCTGAGATGGAGAATAGCTGGTAGTCTGGTGTTTCTTTTCGACCCTAGCATGATTTCGGCTGTTTCTTGAGCTGGTTCTTTCGGACAAAGAGTCGGCATTTCCAGATGAGGATCCCTTCTTAGGATGGATAGTCATGTCTTCAGATCCTGAAAGCAGTTTGTTGTTTTTCAAGTCTAAGGAAAAATTGTATTTCCTTAAAAAGTCCAATCCGAGTATGCATGGATCTGTAATATCCGCCACATATGCTTTGTGATGGTAGGCGGCACTTCCAAATGTGATTTTCACGTTTAACTTCCCAGCTATGTCGATCTTTTCACCAGACGCAGTCTAAAGGGTAACACAGGATGGCGTCCAAATAACTTTATCTTTAAACTGTTCAGCTAAATCTTTCCTAATGATGGTAACATTAGCTCCTGTGTCAATGATCATATCGCAAGGAACTCCATCGATATTCCCATTGATGGACAGTCCGTTATTGTTGCCACTCACTATAGAGATCTTAAGCGCTTTAAAACAGGGTTTTTCATTATCTGGCAACCTCCATTCCTTGATATGGTCATTAATTTGTTTCCTGCGTCGTTGTTCAGAAATTTTCTCAATTTTCGTACCCTGGGGTGTTCTGCAATTCTTTTGTACGTGGCCTTCGGCTCCACAGTTCCAGCACTTTGGTTTCTTGTCAGTCCTTTTCCTTCCCGTGGCATTGAATTGTCTGTTTAAATCGTATGCCTTATTTTCCGTGCTCTGGGGAGTTCTGCAGTTCCTTCGTAGGTGGCCTTCAACACCGCAATTCCAGCACTTTAGGGTCGGTTTCGTTTCACCACTATTCCGTCTTAAAGCATTCACTGGTCTTGTCAACTCATCCGTTTTATTATCCGTGCCCTGGGGTGTTCTGCAATGCCGTCGTAGGTGACCCTCAGAACCACATCTCCAACATCTTACAGCCACTTTGTTCTCACTGCTACTCCGTATCAAAGCATCGACTTGTCTGGATAAATCATCTAAACGAGCCATCAATTGGTCCCCTGGGTCGTGGACTCGCACAGCTCTGACTGGGTAGCTATCCCTAAGAGTTGCTTGCTGGGCTGCCTCAAATTTCATGGCATACACTAAAGCGCTTTTCAGATCTTTAACATCTGCCATTCGTAGAGCCTTCTGTATTTCAGGGTCCCGGATGCCATCGATGAAATATAGCAGGGACAGGATTTCCCTTGTTTCTGTCGGGCACTCCGAAAAGGCGTGATGTGACAGCCTTTCAACATCTGTGGCAAGCTCCTGAAGTGATTCGGTAGGCTTCTGTTGACGAGATTTTAATTGGAGCCTGCTGTAGTCTTTTAAACACTTCTCCCCAAAGCGCAGCTCCAAGGCGCCGGACAGAGCTTCGAAATCTAACCTTTTGTTTTCGGGAAGAGTCTGAAGGATATCCGCTGCGTCGGCTCTTAAAGAAGCGGCGAAATGACAGGCCTTCGCTTGGGAATCCCATCCATTCACATCCGCCACAATTGAAAATTGTGTCTTATACACCTGCCAGGAGGTCTTCCCATCATATGTGGATAGCTTCAGACGTGGACGAGCAGGCATCGGCAAGAATTTAAAACCATCACTATTGTTCCCTGCCGTCGCTACGAATTTCTTTAAAACATCCACTTCTTTGGCTACTGCAGAAACCCTATCATCAATTTGTTGTTCGATTTGGTGTTGGACGGCACAAACTCTTCCTTCAATTCGTTCCTCCACAGCAGAAACTCTCCCTTCTATATGTTCTTTTACAGCAGAAACTTTTTCTTCTATTTCTTCTTTCACCGAAGAAACTCTTTCTTCAATTTGATCTTTTACGAAAAAAACCTTTTCTTCAATTTTTCCAACTTTATTTTCAACTGTGTCAATTCTGCCTTCTATAGCTTCAAATTTATTTTCTATTATGCAGGTAATTTCTCTTTTCATTTCTTCTTGACCAGCTTGAACGGCTTTCATTTCGTCCTTAACGGATTCCTGGCCCAATTTCATTTCTTCCTTAACGGATTCCTGGCCCAATTTCATTTCTTCCTTAACGGAGTTGACAGCCCCTTCCATCTTTTCTTAGAAAGCAGCAAATGCAGTCATCATTTGCCTGAATTGTTCTTCCATCGCTCTTGTAATTGGCATTCAAAACCCCACTTCTGACACCAAAAATTGTTGCGTGCGTACGGGTTCGTTATGAAATGAATGCACAAGTCCGATGGAAAATGAACAAAAATTTATTATTATCACAACAAAAATGCTTAAATTTTCTCAAATTATCATGCAGTATTACAATATCTCACAGTAGTTATCTTTTAACTACTCAAATATCCAATAGAACGTAATTCAAAACAGCTAAAGAACGCTAATCTGCGAATTCGCTACAATCAACAAGAGCAGTTTTCTAAACAACAACAAACTAAGCAACTACTACGAACTGAGATGTTTTCCTCCTTTTATAAGCTTTTAAAATCACGCGCTAGAATTTTCCAGTACTTTCTCGAAATCAAAAAGAGATATTTATTTATTTAATGCACACGCTCTTGTATTTTTAATTTTCCGGTTTTCTTTTAATATTCGTCACGCGCTGCACTGCGTGGGAAATAAAACCAATTAATTTATAATTGAACTAACATTAGCTTTTTAAATACCAAATTCGTAACAGTATAATGACTGATCTTCTATATATTCCCTAGGGGAAAAAATTTATATTCTTAGTAAATTCACAAATAGTTATTTAAACGTATATTTCTAACACCATACAAATTTTGGCTCTAGTGTAGAATTGGGTGCCCCTTCGATTAGCGACAATTTTTTGTAAAATTTTGGCGATGAAATCTTATTTCTGGTTACCATGATAGTGTAAGTTTGCTTTAGCCTCCTGATTTTTAAATAAAAATAGATTGATGTGTACATGGATAAATTTAAACAGTGCGCAATGCCTAGTTTGTGCAATTCTGGGATTTTTTTTAAGTGAAAACAGATCGATGTGTACATGGACACAGAGTTTACGCAATTCTTTGACTTTTTATTTTGGTTTTGTGTAGTGGCCATCTTGAAATTGTGTCTTCCTGGCGCCGATCTTGGCTTCAAAAAAGAATCGCCAAAAAACAAGGGGCACCCAATTGTAAACTTTTACCAAAATTTTTAATCTTTCATTTCGTAAAACAAATAGCATTACATATTTAAATTTCAAAATAAGCTAATTAATTAATTATTTCATAATTATGAAAGATTTAAATTTACTCCATTTTTACATGTAATTATTCATGTTTTAAAAAAATGTTTAGTATTTTTATATTCATTATAAGACTACTCATTATTCTAAACATTACATATTTTCTATATTATAATCAAAACATATTTTTAAAATCCCTTTTCTGTATTAATATTTAAAATTATTTTGTTCATTTTTTACATTTATCTCATTCTTAAAATAATTATAAATTTCTTAAAAAATAAATATTTAAAAAATAATCTCATACTTAAATTCCTAAAATATAATTATTAATCACTTTAAAATTTACTAACCTTCATTAAATAAAATAATTTTAAAATATCAAAATTCTTTACTTAATTTATTGAGCCAAATTCTTAGAATTCAGATTTCTAATACCGTAAAATTTTAGTCTGTTATCTTCATAAAAGAGTGCAGCATATTTAAAATTCAAAATAACAAGAGAAGCAGGATATCTAAATTTCAAAGTAATTCATATTATTCGGAGTTTTATTTGATGATTATCAAAACATTTTTAATTACATTAATTAATTAATAAATTAAATAGTGGAATTAAAATTGTAGAGTTTTAAAACAGAAGCACTGCATATGAAAATTTTAAAAACAACCTTTTAACCTCCTTGTTTTATTGAGCACATATATGAATTTTGTTCACTTTTGTTTCACACATATAGAATAAATGGCACTCCCGATTGATGATCTGAGCTCATGTTTGATGTTAAAACTGATGCATATGAAAATAATTCGCATACAGGATTTGAAAACCTTTCTTATAACTACAAATTAATAGTTGTGACCTTTAAAACACTTTGAATATCATTCGAAAGATTCCAACTGAGTTTTGAAGTACTGGTGGTTAACTGCATCTTTAAAGCAATTTTTAAATTATAGATGAGCAATTTTTTTTTTTTTTTTTTTTTTCCAAGATTCTGTCCAGAACACGAATTAAGATTAATAAAATTAATAGGCATGGCATAGACTTGCATTAAAGATTTTGGTGAAACAGGATTTTACCCGTCATTCACTGTGCACTTAGAATGACAAAGCTGTGTAGATATCTTGAGAATTAGAACTGGCCGAATAAATTTTTTCATTGGAGTTTTGAAACACAGGAAGCCATCCCAATTTGTAATCTCATTTGTAATAAAATAACTTGAAAGGAAGCCCTTTGTAATATAACTTAGTGTGGTAGATGGATGCATAAATCGAAAAGCAGTTTGTACAAAATATGTAAATTACAGGAGTTTAGAAATGTTGGTAATAATAGAAAGCATAATTTTAGTAATATTATTTCAAGTGATGTCTCGAATGCAAAATTAATTACATTGTAATATTTTGAAATTTCTTGTGATTTTGTAATATAAATAATAGATGTATTTAAAGTTTTTGTATTTGAAAAGTTTTAAAATTAAAAGCCTTTCCTGAAAAATATAATTATGTTGTCAAAATTTTATTATTTTTTAATTTTTCTAGATTTGTATTTTTCAAATCATTTCTCTTCTATTTGCTAATGCTCTAGCATTTTCTCTCTAAAAAGGCTTTTCTCTCACCAAGACTTAATTTGGTGAAATCTTAACCCGACATCCAGATATTAATCTGTTATGTGATCCACAATGTAATGTGGTATAAAAGGTCTTTGCTGCACACAGAGTCTCTCGCTCTCTTTTGCTTCAACTCTTTTGTGTCGAATCTGTTTCTTGGCCCTGTTTGGTTTGCCACTTTCTTGCTACTAACTATGCTGTTATTTAAAATGCGATACACTATATAAAATTGTGGGGTGCATATTGCACCCATGATGATGTGAGAGGAAGAATGTGTTTCAATAAATAGTTCGTTGTCCAGCAATAAAAATTGTGTTCAGTTTGGCCTTGTGTACGAGCCTCTCCTTCGTTATGCATCATTCTGCAAAACAAGTGCCCTAATCTATTATACCTTTCATCCAGCCATCAAGATAATTACAGTTATTATTATTATTACATATATGTATTGAAAGATAATACAAAAAATAAAATAAAATTTCTTTGGTTTTGCTGGAACAAATATAGAAATTGTGCTTCCCCCCTTCTATTATAAAAAATTTATAAAAAAAAAAAATATAAAATTGCGATTTTTATTTGTTCATATTTCAGTATGCCTTGCAAAAGACTATTTTGTAAACCATTGCTGTATTAACCATTAAACAAAACAAACACATGCTTGGGGATCAAGCAAAGGGGATACCATAAGAAGGATGTTAGGGACTTGGGAAAGTAGATACTACAAAAATTTCCTATTGCCAATTTTTACCATGGAATGCATGTTGCAGCTAACTCAAGACTAAGAAAAAAGGAATGAAGGAAAAATTGGCAAAAACACATGCAAAGGCACCAAAATCTTTTAAGTGCATATAAAAATCATGATCTGGCTGTAGCTTGAAGCCGCATTTTTTAATGCATTACCAACTGACTGTTTTATTTTGAACAGATTTGAAAGACTATACTTCACATGAAAATAGAAACAAGTTTATTTGGGTAACAAAGTGTAAACAAATTTTATTAAAGATGCTTTTACTTGAAAATTTAAAGAAAAAATATTGTAGAAAAATTTAAATTATGATCATTATTTATGCATTATAATGTGTTTTTGGCAAATGCTCATCTATAAATTTTTAATTTGGTTGAAAAACACAAGCAAATGTAAGAAATAAAGGAAAATTTATTTTATTTGAACTTATGTCACATTATGTCTTGTATTATTCGTTCAGAATGTTTTTTTTTTTTATTAATAAATTTTCACATCAAATAAAAAGGGATATAAAATACCATAGAGAGAAAAAATTACACCTGCTGTAATTTGATCCCAGAATTCTTCATCTAAATGCCAGCCTGTTACTATTAAGCCATAGTGGGGCAATGAAAAGTAAATGCGGTTCAGATTGTGGTTAATGATAAATTATCGTTATTTTTTTTTAATGTAATGTTAAAACTCATCTGTTGAGTTAAAAAAATGAATTTTTGGATGATTTAATTCAAAACTCTGGTCATATTTGATATACTGTACAAGAATACAGTAGAATAACTCTTTTTCTGGAGTTCTTGTCTTTGCGTATCCTTTGACCTAATCTATTTTTCATACATTATGCGACAGGTAAAATGCCAAAAGATTAAAGCAGGTAAGTCTTTATCACTGATGCCAACATTCTATGAAATGTTGTAAGTAATGTATGAGATTACATACAAGATGCTAAAAGGAATAACAAATAATCATTTAGTTCTGTGCTTTCAATTTTTTAATAGTCTTTGTGTAAATGTGTTTGGTACATAATTAAGGCAAAAATTAAGTTAATTAATAAAATAGAGGAATTAAGAAGAAGAAGAGTATTATTACCATAGAATATGACAAACCTTTAAATATTTTATCAGCTTTCTTGAAGTAATAAATTTGTGAACTACATGATTGATCAAGATTTGATTATACAGTTATAAAAGCAATAAAAGTAACTAAGTAACCAAAGTTGTCTCCCAGATGGTATAATGGTTAGGTAGTCTACTGTGGTACCGAAGGGTCCAGGTTCGAATCCTTGAATGTTTGTAAATGCATAGTGTCTTTGTGGCATGGGGGCATTCTAAATGTATGGTGAGCCAAAAGAGCTCTCGTGTGGTTTGGTGGAAGGGGAGAGGGATGGGAAGACCCCCCACCCCCAGGTACTCTCCCTTAAGTCCAACCTTTCTTTGGCGTAGGCTCTGGCAACCCTTCTTCCATGTAATATGGACCTGACAACAAGTAACCAAAGCTGTTGAGTGCATTTTGTAGTAGTTTAATCAATCATATAACTGTAAATGATGCTTGAGCATTCTCGAAATATATACCAAAGCTAAAGTGTTTGCCAAAAAAATTAGAAATATGTAATTTCAGAGTAGATTTAGGATAGTTTTGATAATTTTAAGCTGTATTCCAATCTTTAATGATTTGTGCAGAAAACTGCTTATTAGAGAACAAGTTCATTTAATGCTTTGAAAATTATATTTTGGAGAAATTTAGTCTTCACAGCTCTGATGTGAATGCTGTTTGAATAAAATGCTTCAACAAATTTTAATAACGTATACTGATATTCATCTGCAATGCAAAGGTAAAAAGTTCCTGTGAAGCCTTTAAAAAGCTGAAATGTAATTAACTTTAATTTTTGTCAGAAAACTCCTGGTGTTCTTGTTTCTTTGAAGAAACCTGTCAAATCATCTCAGCAGCTCTTAGAGTTTAAAACAATATTAAAAGAAATAATAATCTGATAAATACAAAATTGTATAAGTAAACATTTTTTACATATAATGTAGTTTCATCTTTCAAATGAAAGCTACATTATATGTAAAAAAAAAAAAAAAATGCAAGCACAGCAGAAGATTTAAAGGAGATGGTGATGATGATAGTATATTAAGTTATCAGCATATCAATAATTTGTGTTCTGTCTAGCTGAAACTGAAGAGTCAGAGTTTGTTATATATTGTGGCTTTTGTGAAAAACTTTAAATAAGAAGATTTGGAATAATCTCATTATTCCTACATGCTTTTATCATGTTTTGGGTAGCATTTTCGGCTTACAAGTGAATCTTACTTAGGAAGATCGACTTACAAAGAAAGGCTTGAATCCCAGGAAAAACACAACTGAATTGTCTTGTTTTCTACACCAGTAAACTTAATAGATGTCTGTGTAATGATTACAAAAGCTGAGGCATTTTTTTAAGTCATATCAGTCAGGTAATCAAATTATGCTGCAAAACTATCTTAAATTTCTGTGTATCATAATTATACTTTTCAGCCATCAGTACTTCTAAGCCATCCTGACTGAGCACTTGCTCTTTTTTTAAAAAAAATCTTGAATAGTAATTTAGTTATTTTGTTCTTCATCATAGAAATTAAAATCAAAAATAGAAAATAAACAATTGTAGTGAAATTTAATCATGATTTATAAATAAATATTCAAAAGTTAATAATTATGATCATAAGATTACACTGTTACCTGCCAACTCTGATAATTTATTAAAAATCTATATAAACTGTTTATTATAATGTAGGAATGCTATTAAGTTTATTTTTGTTCTTTTTGATTTTTTACTTTTTATGGTACTTTAATTCATTATAGATCTGTAACATTATCACAGTTGCAACTAGTGGTGTATTATTTTGTGGTGTTAGTTCCTTTAGAATTAATAAATAACTATTTTAAATGTATATTTGATTATCTTAAAATACATTCATTACTGTTTTTTTACATGTCGAGATAGTGGTTAGTGACTCTGACTGCCATACCAAAGGGCCCAGGTTCGAATCCCAGAGAAGGCATGGATGTTTATAAATGTAATAGTGTCTATGCAGCTCGGGGATACTTTAAATATGCAATGAGCCAAAATTCTTCTGGGGAGGTTGGTGTTAGGGGAAGAGGACCAGACCAGAATCCTTGGCGTTCTCTTTCTTTATCTTAAAATCTGGTGTGGAACTGAGGTGAAGTCAGGCTGTCACTTTTATGATGTTCGAGGCTCTTGGTATGACAGGCATATGTCTTCTTGCATGATGAATGTCATGAGCTTGTGCTGACCTTTGTCATACAAGTGAGATTGGTAACAACAACTTGTTTCATGTGTGAATACTTTTTGTTTTAATTCATGAATTATTCTTTCAAAATGAGTCTGTTATCTGTGTTTGTATTTTTTTGGGGGGACATTTTACAAAAAAAAAAAAAAAAAAAAAAGTATTAAAAAAGTCTAAAAGTAATTTTAAAACTTTAATTATGTTTATGTTTACAGTTTATTCCAATACACTGAATACCCTTACTACGGCTTATATGGCAGCATGTGACAAACAAGGTATAAAGCCTCTGACTTGTGTCTTGGATCAATTACAGGTAAATGGATTTTTTAAGGATTCAGACAAAATCTTATCTCTACTAATCTATAATATAAAATTATGGGTAAGATTAGTAATTAGATTTATTTTGCTATTACAGAAATACATCCTTATGCATTCTTTATACACCTCCTCCTTCTTATCCTTCCCCAAAAAGTACTCATGTGAATAACATGCATTTCACTCAGTTAACATAAAATAAAAATCTGACAGAAATTACATATGGAAATTCTAGTATTTATTAATGACACTTTGAAAACAGTCAGTTATTGTTATTTTCAACTTCTTTAACAAATGTCAGAATAATTTTTAATAATTGTGGGAAAGATTTAACCAAGTATAAATTTTCTTCTGCAAATATATATCATTTTGATGAAACAGAATTATAATAATTTAGTTCCTATGGTAGTTGCAGAATGTAATGAAAAAGAAGTTGGACAATATGAAATGAAACAGATTAATTTATCACATTTCATTGATTAATTAGTGCATTAAGGAATATTGTTCCACTTGTATTCAATTTCTGTGAGAAAAACTGTGAAGATTTCTTTCTAAAAACTTTTAAATAAATCTAATGATTACTTTCAAATATGTAAAATTAGATAGGCATTGATTTTAAATATAGTGGTTACTGAATCAACTAGCTATCTTTTAACTGATAGTTTCTATTATCTGACAGCCATTGAGATACAATAAATCCCCATTGAAAAAAAATAAATAAATAAAACACTTTCAGGTTTTATATTACGCTTAAAAGAACTTTTTTTTTTTTTTTTCATTTAGTGTGTTACCTTTATTTATTAAATATCATGTTCTTCACTCTTAAACCATAAAATTCAATTTAACAGCAATATTGCAAAATAATTTAAAAGAGCATTTTTTTAGAATTTCCGATACACAGTCTCTTGTGCTGGAGATTTAATTATTCCCCCCCCCCGTACAGTGTTGCCATTGCTCGCTTTGAAATTGTTGATCTTCTTAATCAAAAATAATAAATGCTGTATAGAATATGAAATAGATAATAAAGCAAATTCCAAATTCGGGCTTTCAGATGCTCCTATTCGGGTGGAGACATACGTTATTCAAAATTTGATGGTTCTAGGTACCGTTGTTTTTTTATCAAAATGTGAGAAACATACATGCATTTATGCAGATTCTTCATTATTTAATTTCTTTAAATATAATACAGGGCTCTAATATTTGGTGACAACAATTTAAAAAGTGATTCGCCATTTGTAGTGAATCAACGCAAAATGCTGAAATGAAATTAATAGCCGTTCTGAGCTAATGCTCCGTTGGGCTAAAGAGAAACATTTTTTTTAAAAATAGTCTATATTATGCAGTAAAATATTACTTTATCATGGTATTTAGAATAAAATACTAAAATAGTCTCTTAAAAATGTAGTATTATTCAGAATATGCAGCAAAAATTACATATTGCTATACACACAAAAAAAAAAAAAAAAAAAAAAAAAAAATTCCCATTAAAAATTACTATGTAGGTGTGGTAGTTAGGGAATATCAAATTCTTTGTAAATAATTCTCCAGGCAATTGTAAAACCTCATGAACCAGTAAATGAACAGAAGATACATTGAAACAGCAAGAGATTGCCTCAGTCATGCATACCAGGTGATGGAGTTGAATATTCAGTCTCTTTCTTATACGAAATCTGACCAACATGACTCTGTAGGGTTTCCCCTAATTCAATTAACCGATTATTCAAAATTTTGTTATTTTTCCTGAACTCTTCAACTCCCCCTCGCATTTCCTCGCCAGAATGCTAATTTAAAGTTAAGTGAAGTGAGTCTTTAGACGGGTGAATCTGAAGTTTATTCAAAGAGTGTTTTCACTAGCTGGCGCATGTTACGTGTCTGTCCTTGCTGATATGCTTTTTGGCCACTTGAATAATTATCATGCTGGGTAGGTTGGTGAGTCAACCTAGTTAGCCATAACTTAAAAGTGGTGGTCCAGCACTACTCTTTTTAGACTTGAATTTATGGTGTTACAGTTCTTAAGTTCTACCGCAAGTTGTTAGTGTTATAGTAGAGCATGAAGTATGTGCCTTTCTGTTCATAGTTGTGAATAATAAAAAAAAGAGTTATTTCCACCCTTCTTCTGTGCTGGTATTATTTCACGCCTGTGTGAGAAGTTGCCAGGTTTATTAGTAGGATCTAGTGGAGTTTGTGTGGCCCAAGAGAGTAAGATCCTATAACTTTTTTATTTAATAGTTTTTTTAATTAGGAACAGTTAGAGGAAAAATAATGTAAGCGAATTCTGTTATTACTTTTTGTTTATGGGTATTGAAATAAATATAATATTTTTAAAGGAATTTTATTTTGTATATGCTTTGTTCATATGTTCCCTGTGATTTATGATGTTCGATTAATATTCTTACTTGAAAATCTGGAAAATTGATTTGGATAACAACTGTCAATCCAAAAATTGATTTGAAAGCCTTTAGAAATGCAGCTGTGACTTACGCAACCCCATATATCTTCATTTGCATGTGTCAGTGGTATATTTACATCTACCACCTTGTAGGACATATGTGAACAATTTAATCAATTTTTTTTAATGATTGCAAAGTTTGGAAGTTTGTTATAAAAAATATAAAATTTCTTCCAAAGACGGGAAAAGTAAATATTATAAATCAAATTTTATTTAATTTATGACATCGAGAAGCTGTCAGAAATTTAAAATTGCTTTTAAGTGCTTTCCTTCATTCCTTACTTTTTTCTGTATTTAAATGGTGCTAATTGAACTACATGTATAGCATTTTGGTAAAAATTAGCAGCTTTATTTGAATTTATATCAAACTAATATTTCAGAGAGCAGTTGGCTTTTAAAATATCTATGCATATCTCTCTGTAGTGATTATTGCCTACCTACTGGATGGTTAAATCCTGTGCAGAAATAGATTGGCTTCATGTGATTTTAAATTCTCAAGAAAGGGAGACATAGGAGTGAAAATATCTTTGCAATATTCTGGTTCTGTAAATAAAAATCTAAACTTTTATGCAATCTTTTAGATAACTTTTTAAAATGTTCATTATACTTTAAGGAATTAAATGCAAAAAATTTCATACAGTTAACTTGCAAGACTTATGGAGATATTTGAGAACAAATATGCTGATTTTAGTAATTTTTTTCAGTGTTATTGCTGAATGAGGTTTCAGCAATTAAAGTTTTGTTTTGGGTAAAATAGCATTTGTTATTTACTTTGTAGCTATTTACTTGAAACTATTTAATACTGGTACCTGTGAATTTTACTTGCAAAGAGGCAGAATGTTTTGTATTTAATTTAATAAAGGACAATGAGTATTTATTAACTAGATGTTTTACTGTAGAAGGACTGTATAAAAAATAAACCATTCCCTTAACACTGAAACCTTTCCAATAAAACACTCAACCCAAAATATGTGGTTGAAAGAGTGTATCTAGTATCAGTCTTTAGTGGAATAAAGCCACTGCTACTTGGTTGGTGCAGAGAGTTTTATACTTATCTGCATAATGTGCAGGGTCAATACATTTCTTTTTTAAATGATTTTTGTTTGATGGGCAGTTTGAATGCTTTTCCTTTAAGACTTTTGAAGTAATTATGCAAATATTAGATTAAAAAGTGGGAAAACAAGAGGGGGTTAAACTTGAAGAGATTGATTTTTTAATATCCCATCAGAGAATTAAGGTTTTTTATGCTCTTTCTGAGCTCGTAGTTTACCAAACCACTCTGCTCTTGAACTCACTCTTGCTGACACAACTTTTTTTTTTTTTCCATCTTGTTAACTTTATTATTAAGCATCACTTTCTTTGCACTAGCGTCACATAAAATTCAACTTAAATCACATAGTTTTTTAGGGTAATATATTTTTAGAA
This sequence comes from Stegodyphus dumicola, assembly GCF_044657685.1. Taxonomy (NCBI): domain Eukaryota; kingdom Metazoa; phylum Arthropoda; class Arachnida; order Araneae; family Eresidae; genus Stegodyphus; species Stegodyphus dumicola. The sequence continues at coordinate 75,186,020 of NC_140771.1, forward strand.
TTCCCAATAGAGTATTAAGTGATGCTATACATTTTTTTTTCAGTCTTTTCCCAGTTTACTGTAACAAAGGTGTTCCCCCCCCCCCCTCTTCAGGATGACGTACACAACTTTTCTTTTATTTTTTAAAATTTATTGTTAAACATCACTTTCTTCAAATTTATGCCACATAAAATTCATCAGCAAAACCACAATTATTTTTAAAAAACAGTATGTATTTAAACTTTCTGCAACATTCAGGTTTCTTTGTAAAAAGATATATATAACTTTTCTTGTCTTTTTATTAACTTTCTAAAATTTATGTAATAACTTTCTTTGCACTTGCACATAAAATTCAAAAGCACTATGACGAAGTATTTAAAAACAGATTCTTTACCCTATTGCCATACATTTTTTCATATTCACTGCATTTTGTTTAAAAAAATTGATCTTTAAGAATTTAGTGATTAATTTTAATTTAATAGATTTCCTTTTAAAAGCATAGCAATTTTTTTTTTTTTTTTTTTTTTTTTTTTTTTTTTTTTTTTAAATACAGTGTACTGTAGATTATCCAGGGTAATGCCAAGGAAACAGACTATGGATAACTGAAAAACATGGATAATCCAAACTATAAATTTTCATGCATATTATATGTGTTTATTTCTTTAAAATAATCAGTAATTTTACTTTGGTTTTCAGAACATTTAAATATTTGTTGAAATTCACTGCTTATTTTTCTTTATTTTATTGCTGTATTCAAATCCCCTTCAGTCGACGAAGTTTTTGTTTAACAATATCATGAACATTTGGTGAGCCCATTCCATATTTTTTATTGAGCTTAACTGTCGATTTACAATATTCAAATCTTATGATTAATGATTCTGTTTTTGGTTTCTTTGATTATTGGAAAGCACTCAGAGGCTATCTACCTATGGGATCATAATTTTTTTAAAAGCAGCATATGTTCTTGTTGTAGTGTTATGTGTTGGCATTAATTTTGTTTCAGTCCATCATATCAATGTTTAGTTTTCTTAAGCCCTTAACTACTGCGGAAAACATACAAGAGTCACTCCCCAGTGCCACCGTTTTTTTATACTTATACTGCCGCACATAGTTATGCAATGTATTAGGGGAAAAATAAGTGCAAGTTTTTCTGTCTAAAAACTGTTTACTTTCACAAAATAAAGAATAAAAAAAAAAATGAAAATACAAAATTTAATGTTTAGAGTAAAAGTATAATAAAAAAGATGTAAGTATAATAAAAATGATATTTGTATAATAAAAAAGATATATAATAAAAACTATAATAAAAAAGATCTCAAACAATGGAGTTTCGATCAATTTATTTTTAGACCACTAAAGTGTAATGCCAGGTTTCAGTATTATACCTTGTAGAATCAGTATACCTAAAAAAGCATGTATTTCACTGTTTCAGAAACATCCCTCTCTCCTATTCCTCCACCCTCTTCTCTGAAATAGTATCTTCCTTTGCATACTTTGTCAAGGTCATTGTGGCTATGCATTCCAAAGCTTTGTGAATAATTTTACTGGTAGCAGTGCAAAGCAAATGATAGTATTCCGGAAGGGCATATATACAGGGTGCTTCAAAACTATATATAAAAATTGTAAAGGCAGGTAGAGAGGACCTAAATATGCAGATTTCGTATAGGAATGTATGTGCAGTAATGCTGCATTGAACCGGTAGAAAGCACTGATAAAAGTGCTGCGCTAGCTGGATTTTTCATTTCCCTCACTAATCTCAAGCAGCATGCATTGTTACACCAATGCAGAGCTTGCCGATATGCATTTCATGTATGGGGCTGCACAAGGAAATGAATTAGCTGCTGAAAGAATGTATAGGGAGCAATTCTGCAGGGAGGGCTTACCTGAACTTTTGGTCGATGTTCCTCCAGCAACTTTTTGCGGACGAATGTGGTTCCAGCACAATGGAGCCCCAGCTCACTTCATTCGGAACGTCAGGAATCACCTGGACTGTGTCTATGGCCAGCATTAGATAGGATGGAGCGGACAAGTTCCCTGGCCACCATGTCCAATTTTTTTTCTTTTGGGATCATATTTAAGGCCTCGTGTATGGGAGTACCGTCACATCTGCAGATCTTTTTGCTTGCTTGTCTGTTGCTGCTGGACATGTGTTCGATATACCTGATGCCTTTTCTAATGTACAGCGATCCATGTGTTGCTGCTGCAGAGCTTGCCGACGAATCTTGTATCATTGTTGGTGGCCGCTCTTTCAAGTACCTATTATAAATTCCTTTATTCTTTTGTCTTTACGTGTCTTTTCAGTTTCTTGCGATTCATACTGTTTTGTGTGCTAACGCTTTAATGCGGCATTACTGCACACACATTCCTATATGAAATTTTTATTGTTTTCTAAAAACAGTACTTTCAGAAATTTATCAATTTCTACTTTGTATTGACTTTATTGTGTTCATTGCTTTAAAGCTTTATAAATGTCATTCCCCCTTCCAATGGAATTGTATTAAATTTAACAGTGCGATCTTGTTTATAATACACTGACTTGTGCCTTGATTTTGAACCTCAAATTTTCATCTAAGATATAATCTACTTTAATTAAATATTACTTTGCGGTATTATTTTGTGTTATTCCATAGCATTGATTTACCTTATAAATTACATGATTTTAATTTTTATCTTTTCTGATTTTTACTAGGAATTTGAGAGTTGCTCCCATAAATTAGAGTCTAATCCCCGTGCATTTGACCTTAGTATATTAGGTAAGTTCAAAAATGTCTATTTTTAAAGTTTTGTTACATTTAAATTTATACAGTCAAAAGTCGTTAATCCGGACTCGTCGGGACTTCGGCGATTCCGGATTATCGATTTTTCCGGATTATAGATCATCAGTTTAAATCTGGTAAGATGGCATGCAGAAATTACAAAATTAAAAATATGAAACCGTAATTTATGAAATAAAGAACAATTATGATCTAAAGGGTATCAAAATTTACAAAAAGAAAAAGCTTAATATTTATTTGTTTACTTTATTAAACATTTCTTTCAATGTAAGTTGCTTTGTTTCATGTGATAATACTTTCTCTTTAATTCTATTAAACAGACATAATTTCTTGTTTAGTTACAAAGTTCCACTGTTCAAGTCCTATAATTGCTGTGTTGAGAATACCGACTAATTTGTCAATAGAAATGTTTTCGTTTTCAATAACCTGTGGGTCACTTTCTTCACTATCGGAAGCGAATTATAATGACGAGGAACTTGATTTAAATCATATCAAAGACAGAGTACATCGAAATGAAATACTACACTTAGTAAGGAATTATAAGCCAAATAAAATAAAAACATCTGCCCTGAAGATAAGGATAGTGCTGGCAGATCAATTTCCAATCCGCAGCATGAAATTGATAAACAGATTTCGGATTTCAAAACATACTTTCGCTTTGTAGATACAAATTACATATTAGTAAATATATATCGGAAATTCTATTTGACATAATCGAAAGTTCAAGCTTACTTTTATGAAATTGCTCTAACAGTCCACAAAAAATAATAAGCCGGATCCAATTCGAAGATTAAGGAACAACGCAATCTGCAACATTAACTGAAGATTATACCGTCCGTTACACATTAAACGCACATGCACAAAAACATATTCTCAGCCGTAAAGGTCTTGCGCGCACTCGTAAACGCTCGTGAACACGACGCATGTGCAGAAAGTTTGTAGCTTTGAGGTCCGGATTATGGGTGTCCGAATTAACGACTTTTGACTGTATATAATTGCACTGTTTTGGTATTTTAATGGTAATTTTAATAATTACTCATTGCATGAGAAATTTGCAGCATGCAAAGTACACTTAAATTATAAAAATCGTTTTAAATTCTTATTTTTATTTAAAGTTTTTTTTGATAACTTTTTAAATACTTAGCATTTCAAATAATTTATTGGATATACTAATGAGTATTTTCCAAGGAATTATTCTTATTTATTTTTCTTATCGATATCGTTATTTACACTTCTAACTAATTAATCAAGGTAAAACAAAACTGCTGACCTTGTCCCAATGGGTTCCTACAGGGCCACTGGTTGATTTGATCTCCTCTGTGCATCTCTATCTGGAATCCTTTGAAAGAAATAATCCATCATGATCAATACATTCTTTACACAAACATATTTTAATGAAGATGCAAACGGGTTACAGACTATATACATAATGAAAAGGGTTTAAATTTGGCACGAGGCAGCGTGCAACTTCTCCGTTCTGAATTCTTGTGCGTTCTCTGAGCGAGAGTTCATAGTTCGAGATGACATCACTCTGCCATCAGATCTCAGCAAGGGTTGAGTTGCAACATCCTCTGGCCCAGAAGGACAATTGCAGCAATTGTGCTTATTACATTCCAGCTCCACTGGATATAGTAGTTGCACTGGTCTTTTAATTATATGGCCATTGGGCAAGCGGACAGCACAGGCTCTCACCATGCCATCTCTTCCAGGAAAGACTTCCATTATGATTAAGACACAATAACACGCCGAATAAATACTAATTCAGAAGTCAAACAACAAAAATCAGCGTTATACCTACAAAATTTTCACAGGACTAGTTTCAATGGTTTTACCGAACCATCATCTTCAGCTGCAAAACCGCAAATGAACGAGATAGGAAATAATGATTAGATAAGATAAGAAAGCCTGAACAAGAATAAGCAAGTGGCGCCATCTGTTGGCAAAACCAGAACTAAAACATAATTTCTCTAAAAGCCGAAGGCAAATTTGGATTGGAATTAGGATCGTTAACTAGAACAGAAAGATTTTTATGAATGTGAAATGCCTCTAGAAAATCCAGTTCTCCAATGGAAGATGTTTTTTGAATAATTTTGGCAGCAGAAAAATTGAAAGTGTGATTTTCGGACCAGCAATGTTGAGCAACAGAAGACTTCTGTGTTTCCTTTTTTCTAACATATGCCTCATGTTCTTTGACGCGAAATTTTAAGGCTCTCTTAGTTTGGCCAATGTAAATTAAACCACACTGGCAAGGAATCCTATAAATACCCCAGGAATTCATATCCGGAATGGGGTCCTTGAGTATAGAAGTTGGAATTTTATTGATGGGAGAATAAACAACCCGAAAGTTAAATTTATACAAAACATGTGCAACTTTATAGCTAATTGATGGAAAGAAGGGAATGACAACAGAATTTTTATAATCTCCTAAAATAAGAGTGTGGCTTTTAGTGTGTTCAGATGAGAATTTTTTAACTGCTTGATTAATAATGTTGGGTGAAAAGCCCCTGTCAATAGCTATTGCTTTTAAATAATTTAGTTCTTCATCAAGGGCTAGTTTGGAGGAGCAAACTTGAAGAGCACGGAAAACATAGGAATAAAATGAAGCTAACTTTTGTTTAGTCGGATGACATGATTTAAAGTGTGGTGGAAGGCAAACCGATGAAGGTTTACGGTAAACTGTAGTACTGAAGTTGGATGTGTTACGTGTGACCAGAATGTCGAGAAACGGAAGAGAATTGCAAGTCTCAAGTTCAAAAGTGAACTGAATAGCAGGATCAATAGAATCCATTGTTGAAAGAACTTTATTTAAATCATCTTTATTACCTTCAAACAGGGTAAAAGTATCGTCTACGTAGCGGAACCATGCCGGGAAGTTTAAAGTTTCAAACAATTTTGATTCATAATAATACATGTAGATATCAGTCAGGATGGGACTGAGGGGGCTTCCCATGGCTAATCCCTCAGTTTGCTTGTAATATTTATTTTGGAAAACAAAATGTGTTTGTTTCAAACAGAGTTGAGTGAGAGAAATTAGCTCCTCAATTTCGATGCAAGAGAAATGAAATTCGCAAAGTCTGGTTTCTAGACATCTTAATGCACCCTCCACTGGGACATTGGTGAATAATGATTTTACATCAAAAGAAACCATGAGTAAATTACTAGGAGAAATGTTTTTAACCTTTTTTACAAACTCTATTGAATTTTTTATGGTGTAAATGTTATCTAGAAACTAAATATTTAGCTAAAGGATACGAGGCAGTACCTAAATTTGATACAATAGGGCGGAAAGGAATACCACTTTCCGAGGAAGTACCACTTCACTAATTTCTCTCACTCAACTCTGTTTGAAACAAACACATTTTGTTTTCCAAAATAAATATTACAAGCAAACTGAGGGATTAGCCATGGGAAGCCCCCTCAGTCCCATCCTGGCTGATATCTACATGCATTATTATGAATCAAAATTGTTTGAAACTTTAAACTTCCCGGCATGGTTCCACTACGTAGACGATACTTTTACCCTGTTTGAAGGTAATAAAGATGATTTAAATAAAGTTCTTTCAACAATGGATTCTATTGATCCTGCTATTCAGTTCACTTTTGAACTTGAGACTTGCAATTCTCTTCCGTTTCTCGACATTCTGGTCACACGTAACACATCCAACTTCAGTACTACAGTTTACCGTAAACCTTCATCGGTTTGCCTTCCACCACACTTTAAATCATGTCATCCGACTAAACAAAAGTTAGCTTCATTTTATTCCTATGTTTTCCGTGCTCTTCAAGTTTGCTCCTCCAAACTAGCCCTTGATGAAGAACTAAATTATTTAAAAGCAATAGCTATTGACAGGGGCTTTTCACCCAACATTATTAATCAAGCAGTTAAAAAATTCTCATCTGAACACACTAAAAGCCACACTCTTATTTTAGGAGATTATAAAAATTCTGTTGTCATTCCCTTCTTTCCATCAATTAGCTATAAAGTTGCACATGTTTTGTATAAATTTAACTTTCGGGTTGTTTATTCTCCCATCAATAAAATTCCAACTTCTATACTCAAGGACCCCATTCCGGATATGAATTCCTGGGGTATTTATAGGATTCCTTGCCAGTGTGGTTTAATTTACATTGGCCAAACTAAGAGAGCCTTAAAATTTTGCGTCAAAGAACATGAGGCATATGTTAGAAAAAAGGAAACACAGAAGTCTTCTGTTGCTCAACATTGCTGGTCCGAAAATCACACTTTCAATTTTTCTGCTGCCAAAATTATTCAAAAAACATCTTCCATTGGAGAACTGGATTTTCTAAAGGCATTTCACATTCATAAAAATCTTTCTGTTCTAGTTAACGATCCTAATTCCAATCCAAATTTGCCTTCGGCTTTTAGAGAAATTATGTTTTAGTTCTGGTTTTGCCAACAGATGGCGCCACTTGCTTATTCTTGTTCAGGCTTTCTTATCTTATCTAATCATTATTTCCTATCTTGTTCATTTGCGGTTTTGCAGCTGAAGATGATGGTTCGGTAAAACCATCGAAACTAGTCCTGTGAAAATTTTGTAGGTATAACGCTGATTTTTGTTGTTTGACTTCTGAATTAGTAATTCCATTATGATGCCCATCTTCCACATCAGCCTTGGAATTTTATCTTCATGCACTAATACAATAGTTTCTTTCTTCAAACAGGTTCCTGTTTTCACCAGTTTGAAATGATGGGCAGATTTTAAATTCATCAAATAATCCTGTTTCCATTTTCTCCAGATTTTTTCTACCAGTATTTGTTGATATGTAAATCAACGTGTAAGACTTTCCTTTGTTGAAGTTAATTTAGAGCTTCCTTGCGGCAATGATAGTAACCGTCTTCCTATTAAGAAGTGACCAGGGGTCAAAGATTCTGGCTCTCCTAGATCCGAGTATGTAAATGTTTAAGGTCTGGAGTTCAATATAGCTTCTACTTCTGTTATGACTGTCTCTAATTCCCTGAATGTCAAGGATGATTTGCCTAGAATTCTCTTCAGAAGAGCTTTCGGAGACTGAACCATACATTCCCAAAAGCCTCCTCGCCATGCTGCCCTCTCAACTATAAATTTCCATTTGATTCCTTGCTTAGAGAACTCATCTTGAACTTTATTGTTTTTCATCATCTCATTCAATAGCTCTAATTCTTTTTTTGCTGTTTTAAAGGTTGGGCGTTATTGGTATACGCTATTTGGCACAAAACTCTTCTCGCTATGAACCGTCTAAATGCAAGCAAAAACTTTTCTGTGGAAAGGCCAGCTATAAGTTCTAAATGCACTGCTCTAGTTACAGCGCAGGTAAACAGTAAAATGTATGTCTTAGAAAATTCTCTTCCACTTTTGACGTAGAGTGGACCCGCATAATCTATTCCAGAGTTCTCAAATGGAAAGGCTTCTCGGCATCTGTCTGGTGGGAAAGGTGCCATATCTTGCATGACAGGTTTCGTTCGATTTATTTTGCAGATATTTCAATTGTACAGAACACTTTTAATTTTCCTACGAGCCTTCAGCAACCAATACTTATCTCTTATCTGATTTAAAGTATCTGCTATTTCTCCGTGCCCTACCACCTAATGACTGTGAAAATTAATTAGATCAGTGAAATGATCTTTGTCAGGCAACACAATTGGATGTGCTTGTTTGTAATCCAAATATGAATTTTCTAATCGTCCACTAACACGAGTTACATCACTTTCATCTACAAATGGATTGAGGGACTTTAATTTTGATTCTGAACTTAATTCCTCGTTGTTCTTTAATGCCCGTATTTCATTTGTGAAATTTCGCTCCTAAAATATTTGATCCAATAAATTTCCAATTCGTTAACCTGCAAACATCCTGATAATTTCGATGTATTTTTAACATCGTAGATGAACCTTAAGCACCATGCAGTAATTTGGTAAATTCGGTGTAAATTGCTGTAATTTTGGTCTTTAACCTTTTAAATGTCATGCCCGAGATAATCTCGGGCACAGCACTGGTGTTCGAAAATGTCACGGAGTATTACTCGGGGTAATATTTTTTTGAGTGTATCGTATTGTTATACCCGAATATATATCGGGAGATGTTTATTTCGGCTTCATCTCTTTGTCAAACCCAACTGTATTTCGGGAAAAGTTAATGTGCGCTCAGTTCAATAGATGACAGCACTTTACTGAAGATTTCAAAGGTTAGAGGTTATTTGGTTCAAGGTGCATGGGATCTTTTTGTTGTAAAATAGCGTCCAGTTCTTTGAAACGTTATATAGATGATTTAGATTCTTCAACCGAAGATGAAGGATGTGTGTTTGATGAGCAGTATTCATGATACTTCCATGGTCAGCATCAAAAATAAAAAATGGCGATATACTCAAGCCGAAGATTGTTTCTAATTACGGTCTAACTATGGGTAGTGTAGATCGCTGTGATCAGGAAATATCCTTTCATCCAACAATCCGAAAACGTCAGAAAAAATATTATAAAAAGATATTTTTACATTTACTAGACAAGGTACTCTGGAACTCATATTTGCTCTATAAAAATGTAGTTGGGAAACGTATTACATTTTTAGAATTTCGAATCCAAGTTGTAGAAGAGCTTTTACATAAATATGATGATGCAGCTTCTGGACAAAAGAATGTTGGCAGACCACCTACAATAGATAACCCTACCCGTCTTACTGAACGACATTTTATATCCCATTTTCCTCCTATTCCTGCGAAATGTGAGCCTACAAGACAGTGCAAAGTGTGTTGTTCGAAAAAGGATAAAAATGGGGAAAAGATAAGGAAGGAATCACGATTCTGGTGTAGTGATTGTGGAGTTGGTTTGTGCTAGGAAAAGTGTTTCCAGTTGTACCACACAAGACTGAATTACTGGACTACTAATAGGTATTCACTTATATTTATTTATGTTTTAGAAAATAGTTAATTTTTTTCATTTTTAGAAAATAATGCTCCACTAGAAGCGAACTTTGCAACTGCCATGTTGAGTGACAGCCGCCTCAAAGAAAATATGCAGTGGCTACAAAACTTTAAAAATTTTACCCATGTACGTCAAAATATCAATTTGTAACTACTTAAGTATATTTTATTTTGTACTAAACATATGGTTTTTGCAATAAAAAAATTTGACAATTTGTGTACCCAAATTATCAAAATAACTTGACAGTTAAAGGGTTAAATAAATCTTCGGAAGGCTCTGTAACGCATGAATTTACGAAAATTTCCTTCGATGTTTTTCTTAGTTCCTTGTTGGAATCTTCAATGTTCTTTGTGGAACATAAATTCGGTGTTAGCCAGTGTTCCATTTTTTCTTTTAACCCGCGAGCGCGTGCACCAAAATTATGAACACAAGAAGGCACGCTGGATATGTCATACATGAAAGCAATTAACACGTTTTAAGTTGCTTTAATGATATAAATATGAGTATAAATGTGGATTAACATAATAAACAATGAACTTTAGAATATTTTTAAAGAATATAATAAATGAAGTACTTAACTTACAATTATTTTTCACATCTCTGACAGCTATAACACATATGCTCCATACAAATACTGATATTACATTTCTCGCACAGAAACCGTGTCTTTCTGTCCTTCTTTTTAGGGCACTCAGTGCATTTTCTTTAAATATTTTTCATCTTTTTAGATGGTGGTTTTATGCTGCAATCTCATGAAACTATTTTTTTCTTTTAGTTTCAAAGGGAGCATGATTTATTGCTGCCATTGATTTGAGTAATCCTCTACTAACTTCAGTCCTAATGATTTGAGAAAAGAATGCCTGTTTCTAAACTAAGTTGGTGGTTCTTCTGTAGAAAGTAATATTATTCATGCATTAATTGCTACAACATTTAAAATCGAGAAAAAAATTACCATAGGTCACGGTTTTGATACTCTAGCTGTAGAATATGTTGCTCCCATTTCATCTACTGCTTCTTTGGTTAGATAATAAAATGAAATAATCTTTGGCTTTTTTAGTACTCCAGTGGTTTCATCAATTTTATTATCTTTGTGCATAATTGATAGTAGGACAACACTTTCATAATTTGATTGATTTTTCTAATTCACTATCTAATTCAGTGTCTGTAACACTGTCTGTTGATGAATTATGATATTCATCTATTAATTCGTCCTCCACTTCGCTAAACCATTCATCATCTGTTGAAATGGTTTCTAGCATATTTTTCAACCTTTCCATTTCTTTATCATAACTTAGATTCCTCGCCATGCTAACTAAGGAAGTGAGTATGAAAATCTGAGATACACGAGAAGGCGCGCGGGTGTCGCATACCCAAACGGTACAATTTCTAGAAAGTATTCGAAGAATCACTCCACGGAGTTTCGAACTTCAAGAATGTCACCTTGAATTCAGCTACAAAAGGTTTCGCCCATTTCCAAGAAAGGGGTTTGGAGATAAGGGACAAAGAATATGCCTCTGAGTATGAGATACCCGGCGCGCATGCTCGCGGGTTAACCACCTGGGCCCTTCCCACCATAGGCTATTTTTCTTCAGATGTTTGACATTTTCACCTCTAGTTAGCAAATCAGCTGGATTATTTTCACCAGGTGTATATCTCTAGTTCAAGACATCTGAATTCTTCTGTATTTCCTTCACTGTGTTCTGAAGGAATGGCTTCCATTTTTTCACATCACTTTGAATCCAGTGTAATGTTATGCTAGAATCAGTCCACATATATACAATTAAATCAATGTCCCGAAGTTTCTTTTGGATGTATTTTGACAAGCGGAAGCTTATCAAAGCACCTATCAATTTCAATCTGGGAAGTGATAATTTTTTCAAAGGTGCTACTCGTGTTTTTGATGTAATGAAGCTTGTATGAATGACTCTATTTTCCGAATAACGAAAATACAGAACAGCCCCATGGGTCTTCTGACTCGCATCTGGGAAACAGTGTAACTGTATGTCCCTTTATGTCACTTTATGTCCCTTTTCCCAGCACCTGCAAACTGATGTTTTGGTATTTCCAAACTAGAAATATGAGCTAATTCATCATACCAGCTTTGCCAATTCTTTCTGAGATTTTCCAGTATTTCAGTGCCCCATGCTATCTTTTGTTCCCATAAATCTTGCAATAAAATCCTAGCTCATATGGTGTACAGATCTAAAAACCGCAGTGGATCAAAGAAACATCCTACAAATCTCAAGATTTCCCTTTTAGTGGGTATGTTATCTATCTTTTTGGAATCTTTTACCAAATTTTCAATTTCTATCAAAAATGTATCATTTGACATATTCCATATGTACCCAATACTTTAGAGCGAGTCGAATCTTATGAAAAATCTTTTTCATTCCATACTTTTTGTAAATTCCTTTCATTTGTTTCCCACTTCTGCATGTTAAATCTATGCGTTTAATATGTTCTGATTCCTCAAATGCTTCTAATTCTTCATCTGCTCCAGCGATTAAGTCGTCAACATACATATTTTCTGTTAGCATGGAAAATACGTTCCGATACTGTGGCTTGTATTTGTCAGCGTGTACATTAAGAGTTTCTCTAAGAAGAAACAGATTAGATGTTGCTCCAAAAATTACTCTGTCATACGAAGAGCCTTTATTTTGGTTCCATTTAATTCATCATCATTCCATAGAAACTTGACTGCGTTTCTCTCTTCATCAGCAGGAGAAATCTGCAAGAATGCTTGTTTGATGTCAGCTGTAAACGCAATTTGATTTTGACGGAACTTAAGGAGCAATTCCAGTATGTCTGGACACATCTTAAGACTTTAATATAAACAGTCATTTCATGACCAACAATTCTCCGCATGTGACGAAGCCTCAAAAACCACTCAGAGTTTTGTAGTTTCCTTATTTTCTCTTATAACGGCTTGATGTGGCATAAAATACGTTTTTGGTCCAATTTCAATGTTAGTCTCTTCGGCAATTCCTTTTTTTAAATACTTATTAATTACTTCGCGATGTCTGTCATAGAACTGTTGATTATTCTGAAATATATGACTTAAACTCTTAAATCTAATTTTAGCAATCTCCAGATTATCTCCAAGCTCATTTGAACTATGATTCCAGGGAAGGCGCACAATATAATGATTGTTTTTAAATTTCACAGATCTTTTAAAATTATCGATAACTAAATTATCTTCTAATTCGAGTTCCTTATCCAAATTGTAATTTATCCCCATGGATTCAAGCTCCCAGAGATTCTTCAGCAAACTAGACAGTGATTCGTTCTGTGTATCTTTATTATTATGAACCACAACCTTCATAGTATTCACATTAGTTGGTGAAATTCCGTGAGCCCTTTCTGTTCCCTAATGGTCCAGCCCAATTTTGTTTCAACCGCTACTAAGGAATTAGACAGTCTGTGAACTTTACCCGTAACTATTTTCCAATAAAAATCCGCTCGTATCAGCAAAGAAATTTTCAGCCTTTTATTCCCTTGTTCCCATTCATCGGAAAGTTGTATGCCCTGTTTTTTAATAAGATTAACTATTTCATTTCTAGGGGAATAAATATGTGATCCATTAATGACAGGAATAATCAAAGCTTCTATTTTGATTTAATATCAATACTTTGAATTATGCAAAATAAGACTGGTTTTTTTAACATTCTGCGCTTCAGACGTCGTGCAACTGAAAGAGAATTTTTTTTTTTTTTTTTTTCTTCTCCAGTAACTGGAAGTTTTAATTTCTTACAGATGTCCTCCGTAATAAATGTTCGCTGTGATCCTAAATCAAACAAAGTGCGAATGTTTTGCTGGCGCCAATTGTGTGTGTTTATAATTTCAGCTTGTACTGTCAGAAGAAATGAGTTATTTACTGTTAAGCAATCGGAAATAGAAGAGACTACTGCCCCTTGGACGGGCCTCTTGTCTGACGCGTTCGTTTCATCTGAGTGTATCAATGTATGATGTTGTCGATTACATATACCTCAAGTTAGTTTCGATTTGCAGTTCCTCACAAAATGATACCTTTTAAGATGCACAAAACAATTTCCGTTTTGCTTTAATGGCACAGTCTTTTGACATGATTCTGACGTATGGTTTTCAAAACAGAATAAACAGCTATTAGAAAGTGATGTGTTTAACGCTGCCACTAAAGGAATTCTACCCTTATTATAATCCCGATTTCTTTCGTTGTCTCGAAAATGTTCTCGAAACTGCTGCTTTTTTTCAAAATGGGATTTCCTTTCAATAACTTCAGAATCTGTTGGCTTAATTAAAAATCCTACATTCTCAACTTTCTATTTCTTTTCTTAGAAAATTTAGCAAATTTGTAATTTTTGTCTGGTTATCATCTTCATATTTCCTATTAAATTGTAGTGCTAAATCATTCGAATCACTTTTATTAATATTAGATACAATAAGGTACTGCACGAATCTGGTAAAATATTACACAATTCTAATCCTCTAATTTGTACTTCACAACGATCATATAATTTTCGAACTGCTGTCATATCGCAAGATCTTTTAACCAGAGTCAGAGTTAATAAATTGTTCATGTGGGTATCTATTATTAGTTCTTTGCGTCCAAAGTGATCTTTTAATATTTTTACAGCCTTCTCGTAATTCTCTGCTGTTAACGTCAACTCTTGTATTGCAGTTTCTGCATCGGAAGTAAGAATTGACTTTAAATAGTTAGATATATCTACTGCATGTAGACTTTCATTTTCGTATACAGCTGTCTGAAATTGTGCCCCAAACTTGGGCCAACTGCACACATCTTTTCCCGAAAACGTTTCCAGGGCCAATTTTGGGGAATTGAATTTTGTTCTGAGATTCAGTGACAGTTCCACATGAAGTAGAATTAGCGCTATGTGAATTAGTATCTAACTATCTTTTCGTGCATAATTTCCAAACAATAAATTTACTTTTATACTCTTTTCTAGAAATTATTTCATTTTCTAAATTTGTTACATCAATTAAAGTTTCAATACCGTTATCCGCTAAGAGTTATATTAGTTCTTCTTTACTAATTAACTGAGCAACCGTTTCTTCAATTACATTTTTATCCCCCTCATTAGCAATTTCTGTTTCTATCTTATTTATCAGCCTTGTAACTACTGCTCTTATAGCAGATTGTTTCTTTTTTAATTTTTCTAAATCCATGTTTTTGCTTAAAGCAAAATCTATTAAATTTCAATTCAAATTCAACCCAGTGGCCCCACGTTATGGCGCCACAATATTATTTTTTATTTCCTTATCGATATCATTATTTACACTGCTAACTAATTAGTCAAGGTAAAACAAAACTGCTTACCTTGTCCCAGTGGGTTCTGCCAGGGCTACTGGTTGAATTGATCTCTTCTGTGCATCTCTATCTGGAATCCTTTGTAGGGAGTAATCCATCATGGTCAATACATTCTTTACACAAACATATTTTAATGAAGATGCAAACAGGTTACAGACTATTTACATAATGAAAAGGGTTTAAATTTGGCACGAGGCAGCGTGCGACTTCTCCTTTCCGAGTTCTCGTGCTATCTCTGAGCGAGAGTTCGTAGTTTGAGATGACATCACTCAGCCATCGGATCTCAGCAAGGGTTGAGTTGCAACAAGAATTATATTATGCAAAAGTCTTGTAAAAATTTCAATTTAACTTACAATTATAGCCCATGTGTTATAAAAATATACATTTCCATTTATTAATTAACATTTCTAACATTTAACTTTTTCATCATATTCAATTTTCAGACTGATATTGCTGATGTTTTTTTTTTTTTTTTTTTTTTTTTTAAGTTTAAAATCCATTATATATACACTCATGTGCAAAATTAAGAGAATTTGCACATTATGTAGAATTTCTGAAAAGCTTTAAGATTTGAATGAAATTTGGTATAAATATACATTTGTAATAAAGAGATGTACACTGCGCAAAAAAAAAGGGGAAATGGTTCTATATCTCCCATTCTACTGGCCCATTGACGAAATTACACTTGCATTTTTCATGTCTTGAAAGCGTGACTTAGGATATGTATTAGATTTATATACAGCATTGTTCTAATATAGGTATTTTGACACAAAATCAGACTTTTCTGAAATAACATACCAATTTTCCATATTTCAATTCTATGACTCAAATTACACCAGACTACCAAGTTACCAAGTTTTGTAAAAATCGCGCGAGTAGTTTTAAAAAATTAGCTCTCAAAATTTTAGCTCCTAAATGTTAATTGAGTTAGGTATATATTTATTAATCTCTCTTTTTTTATTAAACTTATTTGATTCTTCCTTTCACAATTCGAAATTCAGGTTCATTCCAAATAAAATTCACCCATTTTTTATGATTTATTTTTTAAATTTGTATTTTTAAATCATTTTTATAAATTTATCAAAAACAAATTTAATCTATAAAATTTTTACCATCATCTTAAAGTATTTCTAAGCATACCTGTGAAAAATTACAGTTTTTTATTCAAAATTTCCGAAGGTATACGTGAATTTATATATTGGCACGCTTTGAAATTTGGCATATTTGTTGAAAGCGATAAAACATCAAATGTGATTTAGACACTTCACTAAACTTATTTGAAAGTTGGAATGAGGTGCCTTTTTTTCCACTCCAGCATAATTGAAGGGAGAGGAAAATTGGTTGCCATATATTAAGAAGTTCGCCAAGTGAATTAATTATTCTTGGTGGAAACTGGAAAAATTGTGCCAAGATAAATTTTGGAATTTCTCCGTAAATTTTGCACCAAATTTTACAAAATTTAATATCTAGGCATAATTTGAGTTGTTGAATCTAAATATAGGAAAAAAATATATGTTATTTCAAAAAAAGTCTGATTTTGTGTCAAAATACTTATATTAGAACAATGCTTATATATCCTAAGTCGTGCTTTCAAGACATGGAAAACACAGTTTGAATTTTGTCAATCGCCCCAGTAGAACGAAAGATATAGAACTGTCTCTTTTTTTTTTTTTTTTTTTTTTTGGGGGCGCAGGATACCATTCAAAAGTCACTCTATGTATGCATGATTATGAATAAAGCTCACGGTGCAGGGATTGAAACTTATACATGTTTTGCCAACAAGTAGTACAGGGATGTCCAAAATCCATGCTGTAATATCGAACTGAAAAGAGTCTAATATGGGACATGGTCTCCTTTTGCAGCCAGACAGGTCGTACAGCATGATGGCATACTGGACAAGGGGCAGTTGAGGAGTCGCTCTAGAAATCAATTCTGCTTCTGCAGCTAGGCCATTTTTGACTCAAGATTCGTTCTTGGACGGGGATGGCAAGATAAAATTGTCTTTCCAAGAGCGTTTCTGACATGCTATATAGGATTAAGATTAGGAGATTTAGCTGGGCAATCCATACAGCGAATATCCTCACATTCCATGTAATTGTTGACCAAATTGCCCTCCCACAAGCATTCCCAACATACTATATACGGTTAAGATCAGGAGATTTAGCTGGTCAATCCGTGCAGTGAATATCCTCACATTCCAGGTAATTGTCAACAAGCTGAGCTCTATGTGGATGAGCATGGTCATCCATTAAAAGGAATCCAGTGTCAACTATAGCTTGAAAAGTTGAACATAGGGTTCTAAGATCTCCTCTCTATATCTCATAGCAGTCAGAGAGTCTGTGTCAAAGGTATGTAGGAATGTGCAGCCATCCAACATGATACCTACCCAAACCATTGCACCTCCATTCTAATACAGTACAAAGTCCGTAATCCGGACTCGTCGGGGCTTTGGCGATTCCAGATTAGGGATTTTTCTGGATTATAGATCATCAATTTAAATCTGGTAAGATGGCATGCAGAAATTATACAATTAAAAATATGAAACTGTAATTTAAGAAATAAAGAGCAATTATGATCTAAAGGGTATCAAAATTTACAAAAAAAAAAGCTTAATATTTATTTGTTTACTTTATTAAACATTTCTTTCAATGTAAGTTGTTTAAGTTGCTTCGTTTTTTGTGCTAATACTTTCTCTTTAATTCTATAAACATACATAATTTCTTGTTCAGTTAATTCAGTTACAAAGTTCCACTGTTCAATTGTAACCTGTAATTGCTGTGTCGAGAATACCGACTAACTTATCAATCGAATTTTTTTCATTTTCAATAACCTCTCTGTCACTTTCTTCACTACTGGAAGTGGTATTTTCTGGATCTAGAACCATACTACAGATTTCGCCGTCTGTTAATTGATTGATGATTGGGGCATTGTGGTCACAATGAAAAACTTCTGTCATATCGTGTTCATTTATTACTGCTTCTCCACATTTCTTTACAAAATCCAATATCTAGAAAATTTCACGTTTAGCTTGCGATGTCCAAAAACTTTCAGATTCACGGCTCATTGTCCTCACCATGAAATATGGTAGCTGGCCATAAATTATGCCAAGCATTTTTTAACGTATCTGGAGACACATCCTCCCACGATCTTGCGATGCTCCACACAGCAAAACATTATGCTAAAACATTTCAAAAACTCTTGAATAGTCTTGCCATTGTTCAAGAAATTTAACATAGATTTTAAAAATGCTACTTTATATTTGCATTTCAGCGTGGGCACAATTCCCATATCCTTAGGCTGAATGATAGACGTACAATTTGGAGGGAAGAATAATACGGATACATTATCTTTCACTAAAACTTTAAGAGAAGTATGCGCTGAACAGTTGTCAACAATCAGGAGTATTTTTGAGTCATCAGATAAACCAACCGAATTCAAATGTCGCCGAGCGCCAGGTATAAAATGATTTTCAAACCAATCATTCATCAATGCTCTTTTATTTGCACGATATATAATGGCAGGGTTTGTAGCGGTCCTTACAAGTGCTTATAAGTCCTTATATTTGAAAATAAAATATAAAGGCCCTTATAGGTGCTTACTTTTTCTTTAAAGCCCTTATTTTTTTTATTTTTAGTGCTTATTTTTTGCTTTTAGTGCTTTTTTTTTTAATCCTTTTTTTTTTTTAATGAACGTGCATTTTTTTTCCCGTACCAAAGCCGAAACTAAATAAACAACTTTTCTTCCTTATATGCAACGTCAGATGGTGAATCATACTACCGGAAATGGCTTTTTCCCCCTTTCTCTGCCGTAACCTATGGTGCACGCGAGAGTACAGACAGGTGCACGTCGTTCTATTGGTCAAAGAATTGTGAAAATGGTAGAAAATTCTTTTACATTCGGTATTCTTTTCCTCCCACCCAAATACTACACACGTTTGAATTTCTATCAAGATTTTAATAATTTGCATTCTCGTTCCGCGTGGTCAGTTCATATTCATGTTTATTATGATCGTTATGCTTATATTATTAGTATATGCATGAATATTTATACAGTCAAAAGTCGTTAGTCAAAAGTCAATAGTCTTGCCATTGTTCAAGAAATTTAACATAGATTTTAAAAATGCTACTTTATATTTGCATTTCAGCGTGGGCACAATTCCCATATCCTTAGGCTGAATGATAGACGTACAATTTGGAGGGAAGAATAATACGGATACATTATCTTTCACTAAAACTTTAAGAGAAGTATGCGCTGAACAGTTGTCAACAATCAGGAGTATTTTTGAGTCATCAGGTAAACCAACCGAATTCAAATGTCGCTGAGCGCCAGGTATAAAATGATTTTCAAACCAATCATTCATCAATGCTCTTTGATTTGCACGATATATAATGGCAGGGTTCGTAGCGGTCCTTACAAGTGCTTATAAGTCCTTATATTTGAAAATAAAATATAAAGGCCCTTATAGGTGCTTACTTTTTCTTTAAAGCCCTTATTTTTTTTATTTTTAGTGCTTATTTTTTGCTTTTAGTGCTTTTTTTTTAATCCTTTTTTTTTTTTTTAATGAATGTGCATTTTTTTCCCATACCAAAGCCGAAACTAAATAAACAACTTTTCTTCCTTATATGCAACGTCAGATGGTGAATCATACTACCGGAAATGGCTTTTTCCCCCTTTCTCTGCCGTAACCTATGGTGCACGCGAGAGTACAGACAGGTGCACGTCGTTCTATTGGTCAAAGAATTGTGAAAATGGTAGAAAATTCTTTTACATTCGGTATTCTTTTCCTCCCATCCAAATACTACACACGTTTGAATTTCTATCAAGATTTTAATAATTTGCATTCTCGTTCCGCGTGGTCAGTTCATATTCATGTTTATTATGATCGTTATGCTTATATTATTAGTATATGCATGAATATTTATACAGTCAAAAGTCGTTAATCCGGACTCGTCGGGACTTCGGTGATTCCGGATTATCGATTTTTCCGGATTATAGATCATCAGTTTAAATCTGGTAAGATGGCATGCAGAAATTACAAAATTAAAAATATGAAACCGTAATTTATGAAATAAAGAGCAATTATGATCTAAAGGGTATCAAAATTTACAAAAAGAAAAAGCTTAATATTTATTTGTTTACTTTATTAAACATTTCCTTCAATGTAAGTTGCTTCGTTTCATGTGATAATACTTTCTAAAGAGAAAGTATTCTATTAAACAGACGTAATTTCTTGTTTAGTTACAAAGTTCCGCTGTTCAAGTCCTATAATTGCTGTGTTGAGAATACCGATTAATTTGTCAATCGAAATGTTTTCGTTTTCAATAACTTCTGGGTCACTTTCTTCACTATCGGAAGCGAATTATAATGACGAGGAACTTGATTTAAATCATATCAAAGACAGAATGAAATACTACACTTAGTATGGAATTATAAACCAAATAAAATAAAAACATCTGCCCTGAAGATAAGGATAGTGCTGACAGATCAATTTCCAATCCGCAGCAATGAAATTGATAAACAGATTTCGGATTTCAAAATATACTTTCGCTTTGTAGATACAAATTACATATTAGTAAATATATATCGGAAATTCTATTTGACATAATCTTTCTAATCTATCATAATCTAATAATGACGTTTCTGCTCCCCCCCCCCTCTGCCGCAGAGCAGCGTGAAATTGATAAACAGATTTCGGATTTCAAAACATACTTTCGCTTTGTAGTAAATATATATCGGAAATTCTATTTGACATAATCGAAAGTTCAAGCTTACTTTTATAAAATTGCTCTAACAGTCTGCAAAAAATAATAAGCCGGATCCAATTCGAAGATTAAGGAACAACGCAATCAGCAACATTAACTGAATTAGATAACTTTAGCTTAGCGTATAACTCCGTTACAATTTAAACGTGCATGCGCACAAACATATTCGCAGCCGTAAGGGTCTTGCGCGCTCTCGTAAACGCCTAACGTGAATGCGACGCATGCGCAGAAAGTTTGTAGCTTTGAGGTCAGGATTATAGATCATTCCGGATTATGGGTGTCCGAATTAATGACTTTTGACTGTAATAATATAGTTGCAGTAACTGCTGAAGTATAGATAAACTTCCAAAAATGGGTGTGTTTTTACACAGATTAGCTTTCTAGGGAATAATATTCAGAATGGCTTAAATAAAAGGAAAGTAATCGAATAGCCAAAATAATTTCTCTCTCTCTTCCCCCCCCCCCACTGTCCAATCTGGATTGAATAGGACTAAAAGTTTTTACGGTCTACCCAACCTAAGCGAAGATTGATTCTATTCCGGAAATTTAACGCAGTCTGTTGAAACTTAGAATCAGAAACACTCCAAATTAGTAAGTTTCTTTCTTTTCCTTTATTTAGTTCTTTATTCTCCGAATACCGGCAGCTGTTGATTCCGATTGCGTAATATCACATGTGGAAGAATTGCGCCGCACGTATTGCGCAATAACGTTTGCGGTATTTTGCAGAGATAATTAATTTTGATGTTGATAATTAATTTTGATGTTCAGTCTGAGATTTGTTTATGAACACTTAAAAGAGTTTTTCCGTGCTTTCTAAGCAGAATATTTCTCAGTTCCGTTGGTCTGTTTTTATATGGTGCACATATCGAAATGTCAAAATCATTTATTTAGCCGAGAAATCTAAAGAATGGCTACTATCTCCCCCACTCCTCTTTTTCCAGTTACTATCCGGAATATGTGGCAATTTCCGAGTATGCAGATTAGTTAAGCTTTTACTGTTAAAGGAGACTGCATGATCCCGATCTGACATCCTTCTGATGTCAGAAATGTGCCTCTTTTTTACTTAAATTACTTTGCTTGGAATATATGTTAAGGGAAAACTGTTTGTTAACTTATGCAATGAAAATTTAGAAATTGTTCAGAATTTTGATTTAAGTTAAATTATTTAAATATTAATATGAGTGGAAAAATAAATTGTATTTTTATTAGGTGCCAAACGAATACAATTAATATGGCTTATTATTATTCATTTTCTATATTTTGAACTGAAATTTCATCATTAAATCTTGTAATATAGTTTAGTTCTTCATAGTTTTTTTTTTTTTTTTTTCCTTCTCATTGTAAACTAATTCTGTAAATTGAACTGTCATTTAAAATTAAAAAAAAAAAAATTAATTGTTTTCCATGGTTGAAGTAATGCTCATTTTCTTAATAAATATTGCATTGCTTATATTTTAAATTACAAGTCTTAATTTTTCTTTTAAGGTTGTGTATAATGTAATTAGACGGGTGCTTATTTTTTTAACTAAAATGTGGCTATGAACCCTGAATGGGGAAAATCATTACTCCATTAATTGCTCGAGGTCGTGCATGTTTTCCGATTAAGAAAAATTTGCACTTGTGCATTCCTGCAACATTTGCACACACTAAAATTGTTAGTCTCGCTTTGAAATCTTTGACACCAGTTGGAGCCTTTTCTGTAGAGGTTGCCAAGGTATTTCGCGGTACATATTGCCAGAAAAGACCAGTTTCATCAGCGTTGTAAATTTGTTCTGGAGATAATTGTTCACTGGTAATGAGTTTAATGAATTCATCTGCAAATTGTTCAGCAGCTTCAGTATCAGCTGAAGCTTTTTCACCTGAAATTGTTAATTGTCTTATACCATGGCGATTTTTAAATTTGGCTTAGCCAACCTGTCGAATATATGCACTCAGTGTTTATTTCTTCATGAAATATTTAGGGTTGAGCCTTTAGCATTATACCCATCAATGCCACGCCCTCGCTGCAACGCTGTCTGACCCATTCTATCATCATTTTGTCATGATTGTCACTTTTAGCATAATGAACCCTTTTTCTGTTATTCATTGCAAGTGGGGTGTCAGAATCCACAACAAATTAAAAAAGTTACTTTTTCTTTTTGCTTATGTCGTATACATCTGACTTTCTAATGTCATACTCCTCGCATAATTTTGAGACGGATATGCCTTTATCCATTTTTTGCAGCAATTCCACTTAACATGCTTTCGCTTTGTAGATCCCTTGGCCTCCAGAATCCAGAATTGGAAACTCTTTTTGACATAATTGAAAGTTCAAGCTTAATTTTTATAAAATTGCTCTAACAGTCTGCAAAAAATAATAAGCCGGATCGAATTAAAAGATTAAGGAACAGCGCAATCTGCAACATTAATTGAAATGCCTTAGAATCAGTAAGATAATTTTAGCCTAGCGTATACTATCAGTTATACATTAAACGCGCATTCGTAAAGTATACAAAAAAAAAGTTTGTGGCTTTGAGGTCCGGATTATAGATCATTCCAGATAATGGACATCTGGATTACGGACTTTATACTGTAATACGTTTTTCTTTTGAAAGACAGATGGTGAGGTGATATGGGGAATGTAGCCCATCTCTCCTGACAGACTTTATGTTGCCGTGTTTTCTTTTTATGGGCTGTACCAGAACAAAAAAGAAACTGCAGCAGCACCCCCTCCAAAAAAAAAAAAAAAAAAAAAAAAAAGAGAGAAATTATGAAATATAACCAGACATTAAGTTATTTTGAAGCAGGAGACATGAAAAATGAGCGATGCCCTCGCCGGGACTCTAACCTCGGACCTATCGAATACGTACTAAGTGTGCTTGCCTTTACACCACGTAGGTATGCTAAGAAGGCGGGAGAAATACCTTTCAAACTCCCCCTTTTAAAGGGCGGCTGGGGATTAGGGGACCCAGTCGCCAAATCCTGGTGGTGGAGAATCATCATCCACTACCTTTTTTCGTTCGGGTGCCACTGTAAGCAGAAACACGAAAAATGAGCAATGCCCTTGTTGGGACTTGAACCTTGGACCTCTCGAATACGCGCCGAGTGTGCTTACCACTACACCATGAAGGCATGCTAAGAAGGCGGGAGAAATATCTTATAGCACTAATATATGGACCTTTGGTTTTTTACATTTCATGTACTAATAAAGGAAAGCAAGGAAGGAAAAAGTGTTAAAAACTAAAATAAAATAAAAACACTAACCTGCAACCACATGCAAACTAACAAACATATTATGCCCATTTTCTCTCTATCTTAATTTATTCTTCAGGGTTCGAACGGTCCTTAAGAGACCTTAAATTTTTTGCAATCGTTTTTTGGTCTTTAAAAGTCCTTAATTTTGGCCAAAATCAGCAGAAGATCTTTAATTTTAATCATCTGAAATTTCTGTCTGTTTTTACGACTGCCATTTTGAGTGTGAATTAGCATTTTGGAGGAATATTTTTGGGATTCACTGCCGTTTATATTTTAAATCTTTTGAATGGGTTCGTGAGTTATAATTTGTTTCTATTTCTAATATAAATGATGGGATACTAGAGTTTCTAAGCAAGAAGTGAAACATAAGCATTTCGAAATTCATTTTTTCTAACAAAGAGCTCTTAAACAATTTTTAGCTTTTGAGGATGTAAATATTCTTTTATTAAACGGTTCTAAATTTGGCGACTTTTCAACATTTTGGTGATTTTAAGATTAGTTTCTATAGAAATTTTTAATTCCAAGATGTGAGAATTTTTTGACGACTTTTTTTTAAAACATCGTAACATTGATAAATTTCATTAAAATAATGGTAATATATTGAAATTATATTTAAAAAAGAACATTAAAATAAAACATTTTTATTTTTCTCTGTCATATTATAAAGTTTCATTTTGAATCTGAAAAATAAACAAGGTATAATGCTGCACAATTTACGAAACAGCTCTTAGCAAAAGCAAAATTAGCTATGTAATTAATTAAAAATGTCTTGTTTTTAATTTTTTCATAGCAAGAGTTTTTCCCATGTAATTGTCTCAGATTATTCAAAATTCTCATAATGGGCATTAGTTTTCTCTATAAAATTAATTTTATACTTTTTCCCTCCCCTTTTTTTTTTTTTTTTTTTTTTCGCCAAAATATTTCTGTCTTTTTGCTGTTACAGAAATGGTAGGGAAAATTTTTCTTTAGGATTTTAGACATTGCAGCTTGGAAAGTTTAGAAGGATTTGAAGGCAAGATATATAGACCCATGATTCTAGAGGATTCGAGAAATATGTGACAAAATGAAAAATTGTCTCCATGGTATCAACACGTAATTGGATGTATTTTACAGAAAGCTTTCAATGAATTTCTTACATTTTGGAGAACGTCTGGAAGAATAATGAAAACATAATAGTTGAATGTTTTACTTCTGATACTAGAATCTTAACATATTTATCTTCCCTTTACTTTCTCTACTTTTCACTAGACACAAGCATTGAAAATATCAAAAATGCTTCTAATCTTATCACATGGGCAAGCATTATAGAAAGGTTTTTTTTTTATTAATAAAGAAATTGAAAACTTACAATTTAAAAGATTCATATAATATTTTTAATGCATCATACACATAGCTGGCACTAGGCATTTTCCCACCTGATGCAGTCTCTGTGGATCCTAAATTCTGCTGCCTAGAGCTTTTCTAAATCCTGCTCCCAATGCCTGCTCTAAATTCCAAAAGTTTTGCCATTTCTAGAGTTTGTTGTTTGGTCTGTCACTAAATTCTAGAGATTCTGACACATCAGCTCTGTAACCGGCCTTTGCTATATCTGTTTCATATTTATTCTGAATGTTCATATTACTAAAGAAGTATAAAATTAGCTGCTTTTTCTGTACATTCTAAATGCATTTAGTGTTTTTTAGAATAACAGAAATCCTTAATTAAATCCAAAAATTCTAAAATGAAAAGGAAATGTTTTGAAGAAAGAAATTGAATAACATAAACATAAAACTGAATACATAAAGAAAATTATTCTTCAAAGATATGTGCAGTTATTATTATGTAAATTACCCAATTGTTTGTGATTTCAGTCTTTACTATAATTTCCCATTTCTATTTCCTCATATGATATAATTATTAAGCTGGATTAACTTAAAATTAAATTGTATAATCTTTTAACCACTAGTCCACATAATTAGTTTGAATTTGACTGTTCTTGTTATTTAAACCTTTGTCTGATATTGCAGTTAATTTCAGACATAGCGATAATATGCTTCACATCTGTCGGGGGTTTTGGACTATTTAACTTTTACCGGATCAATTAAACTCTTATAGGTACATTGTGGTGAGGTTCGACAAGTTAGGATATAAAGCACGCAGAAACTAGCGAGAGCATTGGTTTTCATATTGAGACAAATCTGTAATTGTTAGAAAAGATGCTTAAAGAGAAGGAAATCGACATAAACTAGCCAAAATGTTTGAGAACGCTTCAAAAATACCTTAGGTATTTTTGAAAGCGAAAGATAAAAAATTAACAAAGCCTTCGCCGGGAATCGAACAGCGGACCTCTAAAATACCGGCCCAGTGTGCAAACCACTACACAACGAAGGCTTGCCAAGAAGGTGGAAGAAAAACCTTATAGGCTTCAAATTAAAATGAGAGATAAATATTTTGTTGAGTGTTGTTGTTGCAAAATATAAATGTTTTGTAGCTTTTAATGTGTAATTATCCTAATATTGTTTAAGAATCAATGTCATAAATTACATCAAAATCTAATAAACTGCGAAATTTTATTAGATTTTTATTTTAATAATTCTTTTTTGAAGAAATATTGTTAAAAAAAATTTAATAGTGGCCATGTAAATCTATAACGACTAAGGTTATCTGTTAAAAAAAATTTAATAGTGGTCATGTAAATCTATAATGACTAAGGTTATCTAATTACCTAATTTAATTATTTATAACTAACTACTTAACCTTAAAAATTATCTCTACATATTAAAGCGAGTTATTGCCTTTTATTAATACTCACTGTGGTCACAAGATAAAACACAAAAATGTAAAAATTCAAGTAAAACTTATTCTTTGCATCTATTGAGACCTAGAATAATACAGGATGTTTCATAGATCATAGGACAAACCTGGAGGGGTGGTGGACCATACTAAAACATGCATTTTTTCATAAGAATGTAGGGTCTAAAGTGACAAATTAAGGCAAGAACGCAAAAAAAAATGACATGAGGAAAATGTGTTTATGCACAAAATCAACGCAAAGTGCTTTTTTGTAGCAATACAGTATTCACAATAAATGTTCAGAATTGCGACCACCAGCAGTAATACATGCTTGGTAACTTCGCAGAAGGGATTGGCGAACAATTGAAAAATGACATTTCTCGCATGCTTGCAGCTGCAATGGATAGTCGTGTAACGAGGTCCTCCAGTGAGTCAACGGGAGGCTCGTAAATGATGCTCTTCAGATGGCCCCATAAAAAAAAATACAAGCTGGATAAATATGGCGAACGGGGTGGCCGTCGAACGGGTTCACCACGGCCAATCCATCAGCCCGTAAATGTCCCGTCCAAGTAATTGTGGACCCGCACGTGGTTATGGGCTGGTGCACCATCATGCTGGAATCACATGCGATCACAAATGACAGCCAGAACATCCTGCAGCAATTCCAATAGCACCTCTTGCAGAAAAATATGATAACATAAGCCATTTATACGTGCAGGTAAGAGGTATGGGCCTATGAGGTAGTCGTTAACAATGCCCATCCACACATTCATGGAGAAGCGAGTTTGGAATGCATGTGGACGTGTGCCGTGTGGATTATGAGTTGCCCACACGTGTATGTTGTGGGTTTAGAAGATGCCATACTGTGAGAAAATTGCCTCGTCCATGAATAGCACATCCAATGGGAAATTCGCCTGCGCCGCACACTGCTGCAAGAACCAATGACAGAAATGAACTCAAAGAGGGTAATCTGTCTCTTGCAAGGCTTGGACTCCCTGCAAATGGTATGGGTGCAAACCATTTTCATGTAATACTCTCCAAATGGTGGAATGACTCAGCTGCAGATGATGTGCAATAGCTCTTGTACTTGTCTGAGGTGATTCATGCACAATATTCAAGATGGATTCTTCAATTGTCGTGCACTTCTTCTTCCACTCCTAGTGTCAGAGGTGGCTTCAAATGACCCGTTTTCGTACAGAGACTGATGCAACCTCTCGAACATTGTGTGCTTCGCCATACGCCTGTTCGAAAACCATTCCTGGTACAACCGTAGCGTTGCTCTGCCGTTCCCATTAGCAGCACCATACATGAGATGCATGTCTTGCCCTTCACTCTCGACAGCAGAGTTGCAAATGATCCTCTGATGCATCAGATCATGGTTTGTCTGGCTCACTACCGCTGCATTGCCAACCAATCACAGCTGTAGTTCCTATTACTGTTAGTGTTCCCTTTTTTAACATTTATTGTGAATATTGTATTGCTGCAAAGAAGCATTTTGCGTTGATTTTGTACATAAACACATTTTCCTCTCGTGTTGTTTTTTTGCATTCTTGCCTTAACCCCTCACTTTAGACCCTACATTCCTATACAAAAAATGCATATTTTAGTACGCTCCACCACCCCTCCAAGTTTGTCCCATGATCTATGAAACACCCTGTATATACAAAAAACTTATCATCTCTGATGCTTTAATGGCTTATTGGAAACTTAAAGTATATTAACTGGATTACAACTCTACGCAAAGCTATGACATTGACTGCATTAAGCAGAGCCTTACTAACTTTCAACACTTGCCCAACCGTGCCTACATCAGGCCTTTCAGGTTCGTTCTAATCAGCAGGTCTTTCTCTAGACAAGCAGCAGTAGTGACAAACATTCATTCTTTTGTTATGAATCATACTGATTATGATCTTGCTTCTCATTTTAATCTATGCGATTTGACATAAAATCTATCTGCTATTTACTAAACCTCTAGACTGACCAAAAGTGTGACAAAATGAGACATAAAAAAATTAGCATAAAGCTAACTGTTAGTAAAACGTAAATGTCACTTATCTTCTTTCAAATATGACCTACTATTATAAGTGTAAAATATTTAATGCTACTTGATAAGTTGCATAAAGTTTATTTTATTCTCAAACTTATTAATAATTATGTTAGTTAATTCATGTTTAGTAATAATGCATACTACTTAGGGATCTATTTTTATTTTTAGGATGGTATTACAAAAGTGAAATTTAGGCAAAGAATAATATTTTTAATTGAATTTATTCAGTTACCATTTGCTCATAGGTCCTTAATTTTTTTTCACTAATCGACCTTAAAAGTACTTAATTTCCATGTGCAGAAATGCGTACAAACCCTGATTCTTGCCATAATTTCTCTGCAATCTTTTTCACTGATGCACTATTGGGATTCAATTTTTTTAAAGTTATTGTCTGTTCCTTCTGCAATGGCGTAGATAGGTTGGGGCAAGGGGGGACATCTGTTCTCGGACGCAGCATCCAGGTGGCGTCAAATTGATGCTAAGAAATTTTTTAATGAAATGTTTTCCATTCCTGACACACAGAAAGGGGTGCAAATTCTTCAGTTGTCTCTGGGCTGTGGAATCCTAGCTATGCCACTGTCCTTCTGTATGTTTAGTGTTAGCACAACCTTCAACAAAATGAGGAGTATCTCTAATCACATTGTATAACTTGCAATTATCATAATCTTGAAGCCCAAAATTGTTAAAATAATAAGGAAGTTTTCCGTGCCCACTTATAACTTGATTAACATCTATTTGGTATTTCTTTTAATTTTAAAATTATGCTGAAAATCCTTTCTTTTTACAGAGTCCTGCCATAACATATCGCAGTTCTTGTGCAAATTATTTAGTGTAATTTTTATGGCTTTTCTTCTTGAACCCCGTGTTTCTGCTTTTGAAGTATTAGGCTTTAAATCTGGTTCTTTAGTAAGGACATCTGCCCTTATATTGCTTAAGTACCTAACATGTGTCTAATCCATTTAAGTTTAATTTCATGTTTCTTAGGAAGCCTTGTGTGCATAGATAGTTCTTTGGTTGTTTGAATCAAAATATTCAGCTGGTCCGGGTTGGAGAGGACTTGTAAAACCGAGAGACAAACAGAATGTGTAGTTAATTTTCCTATTATAGGTCACTCTTTTTTTTTTTTTTTTTTTTTTTTTTTTTGTACCCTTTGCAAGACTTTAAAAATTACAAGAAATTCTGCTTGAAAAACATAGTTAAAGCTTTCCAATTTAAATAGTTCATTGTCTCTTTCAAAACCATAATAATAGGCAACAAAAGTACCTTCTAATTTCTCCCCAATCCTGGTCACATCAGTATAAATATCAATCTCATTCTCTTTTGCTTCTGTCTGGTAGTATTACAATGAGATTCTATTCTTGGTATGAATTAAATTCACCTGTAGGGTTTTAAAAGTGGAGATAGTAATGATTATAATCCTCAGTCACATGTATATCCAATCTGCCAACTCTTAAGAAAAAATATTTATAGTAAAAATCGTATTGTAGTGAGAGGTGGAATGCTAGCTAACACGCATGCCATCTCCACTGGAGAAGTTCTAAAAAGTCTTGTGATGGCCAGCAGCCAGCTCCTCTGAATGAATCTAATTTTCACCCAGAGGTGAATCTTTCTTAATGTCCTCTGGTGAATGACCTCTGTGAATCTTTCTTAATGTGAGCCAGAATTTCACCTGGGAAGCTTCTCTAATAAAACTGCTGAATCCGATCACTTTTTCTATGTACGTATTTAAAATGTTCAACAAGTCACTGAATTATATAAAATACCTCCAAAAAATTCAGATTCTTAGCATACTTTTCATTTGGGCGGCTGTAATTCCATCTGTTCCTGCCGAACAATTTTAGTTTTCAATTGATCAATCACAATTTGGATTTCTTGTTTTGAGAATTCTCTTCTTCCCCCCTCCAGGAGTACAACAATAATCTTCTAATTTCACAACATTTATATGTCATCTCAGATAAATCGTCGTCATCATTTATGTGTAAAACATCCTGTATAATTATTCCAAGATTTTTCCAAAATCTTCTGTGCTCCTGATGAAAAATTTATATTTACTTCCTTTGCTGTTTTAATCAATCTCATATAGAGCCTGCTCATGTTTGTACAATATCTTTCTCTGTTTGAATATTATCTACCTGGCAGCTTTTTCTAAAAGCTATCATCCTCCTTTTTGTTCTTTCCAGATGAGGGGTCCACTAAAAAATTTCCTGCATGTTTTACTTCCTTGCACGAAAGTAATCGCGAAAAATTTCGGGTATCTTATTTCAATGAAAATATTCATTGTTACCGTTATCGAATGCAATTTAACAATGTTTTTGCATGATGTCTGTATGTAAGGACAGAATAAAGAACTCTTTTTCCATACACACACACACACACACACACACACAAAAAAAAAAAAAAAAAAAAAAAATTACGAAACTGATTTAAAATGAATTCTGAAGACATGGTGTCTGTACGTACATATGTATTGTTATATAATTAAACTATTGAACAATTAAGAACAATATAATCTAAGATATTGCAAATGTTATGACTTAACATCATTTTTGTGTGATTGAATAATCATGTTAATACCTATATTGTAGCAGATAAATGTGTGAATAGGTACAACATAAAAAAACTTTTTCTAGCAAGAGTACTCAAGCTGAACGTACATCATTACAATCAGACAATAAATATTTGCGTTGTGAGAAAAAAATAATTTGAAAGTAACCCATTCTGTGACTAAGGTCCAGTGTAAAAGAATTAATTAAAATAATTACAAACAAGGTAAGTAAAGTCAAACTAACGTTTATTTTTGGTGAAAAGAATATTTGGTTACATTTCTGATAGAGTCATGATGCTCACTATTTCTATTACAATTATTAAGAGGTGGCTGGTTAACAACTTTAGCTGAAGAACACAAAAATATAAAACATACCTTTAAAAAAACATGGTCAGACGGGGGACCCCACATCCTTAAGAGAGGAAAAGAACTATTCACACAAAATCTTGAAAATACATATGTAGTTAGTCTTAGACATCTTTACAAGGCTTGCAGCATATCTGTTGAAAAGAAAAGATAGAAGTAAGTGAAATAAATAAAATCAACCAAAGATAACAACAACGATGAGGTCTGGCTCCAGTTTTCTGCCCAAAACAGCAATTCCATCAGGATGGCTTGATACGTCTACCTTCCATAGGCCATTTCTGAGTAGATCATGGCCAGATTTCTATTTCCTCACGGCTTAACATATGGTGTTCGACCTATTTCCCTGAAGCTCTCAGGGGTCTGCCAGGCAAAAGATAGAAGTAGGTATCATCTTGTCGCTGCAGCTCCGTCAAGAAAAAAAGGTCTATTTTTTGAAAATCTTTTCTCCGTCTCTCCTCAAGCTCTGTCAAAAAAAGGTGTAAAAGAATCTTTTCTCTGTCTCTCCTCCTTGAAAACGCTGCGCAGCAACTTTAATAACTGGCACGCTTTTTGAAAAATTTGGCGAAGAAAATAATCAGCAGGAAGCCAAGCACAGCAACCCAAACAGAGAAATCTTCACGGGAAGAGGTTTCCTGACTACCAGAAAGAGCCCGCAAGTGCAGGTTCAACCTTCGGCCTCCAAGGCCACTCCGCTGGGTCAACAGACGAAAACTCCGCAGACGAAAACAAGGGGGGCACTAGCCTCGCTCGAGGCTCAACTCAACCATGTAGAACTTCCTATCCAATGACTTCCCCCTCCCCTCCTCAATAACTCGCTGTATAACCTTTCCCTGCTAGAGAAGTCACAGCAACCGGGGTCTCGTTTCCAGATGGTGCAAACATCCAACATGTCATCTGACATGTGTTCGAACGCTTGAACGAAAGAATTTCGGGGTGCAGTAATCTTCTGATAAGGGATTCGGAGAACAAATTCCAAGTCGATGTTTGGGATGAGAAAATTTTCAGAACCAGTGAATAGTTATGAATTTAGGACATTAAAACTTAAACTATTACGTAACAATATAACTCATTAAAAAAAATGTCAGCACTATATAAATTGTTTCTTCAGCAGCATTTTAAGTACACACATTAACCAGATTGAGTTTCAATTACTATTGATTTACCTTACCACCAGTCAGAAAATATGTATTCGACAACTTTAATAGAAAGAGGGGTAAAAGTTAAACAACCTTAAGGGTCAAAAACAAAAAGTACAAAAACCAAATAAACTTAAGTTCCTAAACTCGAATTAAAAACTAAACAACTTCAACTTTAGAAAACTTTTAAAGCAACCAAACCTAGATTTAAAGTTTACGAAAGTTACAGTTTAAACTTACAACCAACTTTAACCTTTGTTTAAGACGCTCGCGCAGGACGGAAGAAAATTGAAGGCAGTCACCGTACAGGACCAAGGTTTTGCATCACTAAGCCTAATTTTATAATAAAAATCAGAAAAACAAAAGTTTCGCTTCTAGCATCGTAATTTTTGGTATCATTTTAGATTATTACGTGAGCTCTTATATATGTTAAAATTAGCATTTAATAACCTTTCTTTATTTTACATGAAAATATACTTACAAAAATTGCTTATCTTCTAAAATAATTTTCGGAAGTGCTATTCAAATTATTCCAAAGTTTTAATTGATAAAATCCATCAATAAAGTTTAGAATTAGTAAAAAGAACACAATAAAGACTATTTACAGTAAGAAGTAACAAAATTTAAAATGAAAATGAGTATGGTAAATCTCCAAGCACAGAGAAGTATCACTTTGTAACTCTTAGAAAAAGTATCACTTTTTAACTCTTTAGAAAATGAATCAGTGCTCTCATTTGCATAAGTAAATGGTTCACTAACCATACTAGGGTATTCTTTCTCTGATAAATAGCGCCTTCCCGCCATAATAGATTGGAGGTGAGACTTTCCTAAATAAAAAAAGAAGGAACGAACATATATCTGAGGGCAATGCAAAACTTAAAAAACTCCACAGTAAACCTAAAAGACCGTACATAGTAGAGGAAAAAATAGAATAAAAAAAGGAATTGGATATAAATCAGATACGAGTATGTTTTCATTCGCATGCTGCGATTTAAAGAGCCCACCTCTGTTTACGCTTTCCCTCCGCCCCACCCCCACCCTCAAACATCTGATGAGTAAAATACCAAAGTCAAGTAAATATATCAAACTCAATGTCAGGAACCTAAAACTGTGTTCATTTCAAAAGTAATGGACACAGGATGCCATCTAGTGGCCTTCAGAAAAACGTTCCACCTCAAAATGTGTATACGCATCAGCCGTCCTCTGAATGCGATCTTTACTGATGCGTGGATAGGACGCCCGGCTGTAAGAGATGTTCTTAGGGAATGCGTATATGGGACGCATGTCCTGAAAGGGTTAAACAACTAAAACAAAAAAATTAAGAACTTCAATTACAGATCAAAACTGAATTAAGTAAGCAAAACTTAAGCTTGAAAATAATAACAGTTAATACATAACAGTATGTATCTCGCATAACTCGAAAACGAGTAGCCTTAGAATGTTGAAATTTTGTATATAGGACTGCTATAACATGTAGATGTGCACCTCCCATTTTTGTTGTGATCAGCCGCATCAAAAGTACATAACTATATATCCACTCTGTTACTCGGCTCAGTGAGCTCAGTTTCTTTATTCTTATATGTTTGTAAATTGTGAATTTTTTGCCTTAAAAATGTTTATCTTATCTTCCGGTTAAGGTTTTTATGCCTTTACTTGAATTATGTTTCTCTTATCTTCCGTTTAAGGTTTTTATGCCTTTACTTAACCTGCATGTAATAATTGTGGAATTATCAACAATTTAAAAGTTTTTTAAGCGTGGCTAAGCCTACTTTTGATTAGTTTGGCAGCCTATTTGT
Source organism: Stegodyphus dumicola (assembly GCF_044657685.1). Taxonomy (NCBI): domain Eukaryota; kingdom Metazoa; phylum Arthropoda; class Arachnida; order Araneae; family Eresidae; genus Stegodyphus; species Stegodyphus dumicola. The sequence continues at coordinate 75,220,652 of NC_140771.1, forward strand.
TTATATTTGAAACTTAGCAGAATAGTGGGTTTGTTGCCAATCTAGAGAACTAAGTTTTGCAACAACAAAGTAATGTCTTCTTTTATTATTACGAATTAAATTATGCTTAATTCATTCTGGAATTATTATTTAAGTTATTAGCTTATTTTTGCATAGAAACTGTAATTTTAATTGTAAAAATTCTTTTTGTTTTAACTGTACTTGGTATTTTATGTTTTTCTATATCTTTCAATTTTTAATGAAAATATTTTGAATTTTTATGTGTTTTTGCCTTGCTGCGAAGTGAGAGCTGAATTAATTAGGAGTGCATGTGCATTAGTTTAGTGGCGCTAAATCGTCTTTTAAAAAGCTCCTTTTTTATTTGTTTAATTTCTTTCATATATCATTTTAAATTTATTACAGTATTTGAATGGAATATGTGGTAATTCTTCAGATGATACAATTTTTGTGCACTCTGAGTTATAAAATAAATGAGATATAATGCTGTGAAGTGAACCTAGTGCTGAAGTGTCGTTATGGTAAATAAATACAAGTATATTGAACTTGAAAGAGTCCATTTATTCTATTGCGGTTTATGTGCTGTTGACGAAGTAGATTTAATTCAAAATTCGTTAACTGTTAATTCAATATGTTTAAATGAAATGCAGGAAAATTGCGTATAGTTTAATATTCCGTACGAGGAAGTTGTGATGTACACATAACCTTTTTTCATCATAATTTTCAAATTGCTATCTGCATATTTAATCATCACTTTTTCCATCTCCAGAGCCACATTGTGTGTTTCCTCTCTTTCTGTAAGTGATCTCAACATTTTCCCAACCCTTTAATATCCTTTCTCATCTTTTTACAAAAGTTATCCAATCTATTTTTATTTCTAGAGCAGTGTGGTTCAATCTTTAGTTACCTGAGGGCCAGAGACATTAAAGAAAGAAAATTAATTGCATATAAATCGCTCATTTAATATATCACTTTATTTTACTGTCTAGAAATCAATGTGATGATTGGCACTGCTTTCTTGATACAAGTTTATCAATGTCCACTGTAATTTCAGTAAGGCAAAGTCTTAGGCTTGATTCTAGTGAAGCACTTTCAATGTGATTTCTCGTTTTTGATTTAATTTGTTTGAGAGCAGAAAAATCACTTTCACACACATATAAACTGCCGAACAGCGATAACATTTGCAAAGAAAATTTATACAGTTTGGGAAAACATTCTTTAGCAATCAGTTTTTAGAAATGTTCAGTGACAGTTTACTTTTTAATCTGGTAGAATGGATCTGCCAAAAGATCACAAATTTCCATTTGAAGGTCACAAGGCACCTCACTTTCTTCTTACTTCAATCTCCATGGGGTTGTTTAACAATGAAAGTTCTGTTTTTAGGGAATCAAAATCCTGGAATCTGTCCTGGAACTCTATCAGTAATTATTTCATGAATCACTAAAATTTGGGTCATTTTCTTTTTCAGCTGCTGACAAAATGAGAAGTGTGCTGTATTATTTGTCTTCAGTGCAATTTGCATTATATTGATTTTTCTTGCAAAAGCCTTCAGTATGTCCATAAAGCTGGGATATATTCTGTTTCTGCCTTGTAGTTTCAAGTGTAAAGCATTTAGATGGGTTGTTAAATCTGTCAGAAAAGCAAGATTATTTAAAAACTGGATTTCTTCCAGTTTTTCTTGATACTCATGCCCAGTGTTTTCTTTTTTGAGGAAAGCAAGAATTTTATTCCTCAACCCAAAAAACTGTTTCAGACAATTTCCAGCGCTTAGCCAGAGCACTTGGCAGTACAATGAAATGTCACCACACTCAACATCCAAATTCTCCACAAATGCATTAAATGCTCTGTGTCTCTGGGCTTTGCCTCCCCTTATTAAATTTACAATATTTACAACAGTTTTCATTATCTGAGCCTTATAATTTTTATTATTTAATTATTATATTTAATATAATTATTTATATTTATTATTTAAAGCAGTAAGAAGGGCCAAATGTTTAACTAACATTTGTTTTCCATTAAAGAAGGACAAGTGCCAACAAAATGAATGAGAGGGCCGCGGGTTGGACCACACTGCTCTCTGAACAACTACTTCCGTATCATCATTTGTTAATAAAACATATTTATGATCACTAAGAGTCTCGCAGTCTAAAACACTAAATCAATAATCTTTTATTTCAGTCTTTCCAGAAGCAAGTGTCAAATCCATAAACCCCTCACTAACACATGAGGAAAAAGTCAGAGGAGAATTAAAACTATTAAATAAAACTAAGTTATTATGTACAGTAACAGAGTTATGTAATTGCGCTTATCATTAAAAGGAGCCCCCAATTAAAATGTTCTGAATTAAAATCTGTGACAGTTATATACTTTTGTATTTCTTAATACAGTCAAAAGTCTTTAATCCGGACTCATCAGGACTTCAGCGATTCTGGATTATCGGTTTTTCCGGATTATAGATCATGAATTTAAATCTGGTAAGATGGCATGCAGAAATTATAAAATTAAAAATATGAAGCCGTAATTTAAGAAATAAAGAGCAATTATGATCTAAAGGGTATCAAAATTCACCAAAAAAAAAGCTTAATATTTATTTGTTTACTTTATTAAACATTTCTTTCAACGCACGCATGCATAAAGCATACATTACGCATAATTGAAATTAGAAAATTGCAACCAGAAAACAATTTGGTGTGTATTCGTGATATTTATAATGACGAGGAAATTGATTTAAATCATATCGGAGTACATTGAGATGAAACACTACATTTAGTAAGGAATTATAAGCTGAATAAAATAAAAACATCTGCCCCGAAGATGAGGATAGTGCTGACAAATCAATTTCCAGTTCATTGTGCGGCGCGAGGTTCCACCCCCCCCCTCAGAGCAGTGTGAAATTGATAAACAGATTTCAGAATGGTTAGAGAAACAAATCACCTCTCTGTCACTTTCTTCATGCCTTTATCCATTTTTTGGAGCAATTCCACTTTTTGTTTAATGGACATCGAAACATGCTTTCGCTTTGTAGATCCTTTGACGGCTCCAGAATTGGAACCTCTTTTTGACATAATCGAAAGTTCAAGCTTACTTTTATAAAATTGCTCTAACAGTCTGCAAAAAATAATAAGCCACATCCAATTTGAAGATTAAGGAACAGTGCAATCTGCAACATTAATTGAAATAGATAATTAGATAATTTTAGCTTAGCTTATACCGTCCATTATACATTAATCGCGCATGCGTAAACATATTATGTGCATGCATTAAGGTATTATGCGCATGCGCAGAATGTTTGTAGCTTCGAGGTCCGGATTATAGATCATTCTGGATTATGGACATCCGGATTAAAGACTTTTGACTGTAAAATATTGAACCCGTTTTTGTTTTTGGCAAGTTTTGTTTCTCTTAACATTATTAATGTTTCATTATTTCTTATGTCACTATTTCATAGCTTTCATTTTATAATTTTACATGTCATCTTGCTAGATTTAAACTAATTATCTAATATCTGTCTCAAATCCAGAATCTTGATCTTAGACATTGTACTTGATATTACATTTTATATGTAGAGTGGTTTTATTTAATATTTAAACAGTATAATTATTCTGTATAGAATAAGTAAATATCTTTTTATTCTGCGATTTCACTTATCAGTGTGTTGAATAATTAGACCCTACCAAATTTTAGGACAATATTATAGCCCCCCTTCCAAATCTAATTTTTGATTATCAAAAGGATTTATTTAAGTTTTTTAGGTTGTAGGGGAAGGTAGCCTTATTTGGACCGCTATGATATACAAAGACTGATGATATCTGCGAGATTTGAGATAGGCATTTTGTTATACGTAGATGTAGAAGAGGTTAATGCAATTGTGTTTGTAAAGAAATGCCTCGTTGTTACATTGAGAGAAGTGTTATTCGTTTGGCTTAGAAGAAAATCTGTTATTTCGAAATAAGTGTGAAAGCAGTTAATTCGTCTAAACGTAAGTAATTGCATATCTTATTATACCATTACAAAACTTGCTTATTTATCTACAATTTGCAATTATAATTTTGCAAGGTCATGTTATTTTGACGTTTCTGTACAATATCAAACATTAAATATTCAAGTTTCCCAAGTTGGACCGAAAACAATTGCCGAAATTGAACCGATCCAATTTTGGCAACAACATTTTTTTCATGGATAAATTATAATTAACCTTAGAATACTACCCTTCGGAAAACTTATGGGAATGGCAACCATTCGTCTCTAAGACGAAGTATGCGTAAGCATGCTTAAAACTTATTTTAAAAGCTAATTGCAGAAATATTGTAAAACCCCGGTTTCACTTTCTAATAGTGATGATGATGAAGATAGAAATGATAATGAAAATAAACGATTTAGGACTCTTAAAAAAATATTACCGTGAGCAAAGAAAAATCAAAATAATAATAAAAAAAAAAAAAAAAAAAAAAAAACCACCAAAGTTTAACAAAATGCAAAAACATAAAAATGAAACTGGTAATTTTATATATTATATGAGAAAACCAAGAAGAAATGATACAATGCATGAAATGTCACGCTTGGATACATGCTTGGTGTGCTGCAATTAAAAGGTTCTTTTGTTGTAATTGCCGTTAAGAAAGCTTATGGTCCAATTTAGGAAACTAGCGGTCCAAATAAAGAAACCGATGACATGATTTTTTTAAATTCATTTTTCACCATTATAAATAATTTTTTTAATTTAATAAATGGTTCTATTTTGAAGGTACACTTAGTGAGTTTATTTTCTACTACTCAATTTTTATTGGCACTTCTTCCGTCCTATATAGTGAAAAATACAAAATTGGTCCAAATTAGGCTACTCTTCCCTATGTTATTTTTGTAAGATCAGTCCCTTAATTTTTCCCCCCTTTTCTCTACTAAGTAGTAAGTACTTAACAATTAGTAATTCATAATTTTACTTAAGTTGCCTCTTCGGTAAAATAAAACGATTAATTATAGTATCTTTTACTGTTAAGTCTTTAATTGTTAATATGTGGTAGAGTTTCTTTAGGTTAACCAGTTATTTTATAATTTAAATCTTTACTGTCACTTATTTCTTTTGTTTTCACATCAGAATGCAAGTTAGTTTGCATAGATTTAAGATGAGGATTTTAGATAAGAAGACAGAGTATCTTCTGCCTTTTGAGGCCATGTTATAAAGTTGCTAACTCAGATAAGATTTGTAATCTTCGGATTTCCCATTATAGTCTCTGATATTTAATTTTTAGACTGGTTAGATTGTGAGCCAATTTAACATTAAATTCATGTAATTTTCAACTTCCCATTACTTCAGGGCTGTTCCTAGCAGGGATGCAGCATATAAAAGTACAGGGGTGGCCAAAATCAGGGACGGCTGGACTCTCATGATACCACGCCTAAATATTTTTAATTAATTAAATTCATTGTAAGTACTTTTTGTACAATTTGTCATACATAAGTACTTAGTGAGTATGAAATAAACATTTTATTAATCAGTGAGCGTTTTTTATTTTTTTATTTTATTTTTATTTTTTTGTTTGGAGACAGCAATCTTAGGAAAGTGTGAGGGCAGCCAATGGCCTAGAAATGGCCCTGCATGACTTACTGTTACTCTAAGTTGCATTGCCACAAATGGTTGGCTGATTTGTAAGCATCAGGTCTGTCTTCCATTCTTCTTTGTTTTAAATAAGAATGTCTTTTACATGTCTTACACATTTTCAGTTGTTATTTTAGACTTAGCAATAATTCGCTTAACGTCTACCAGAGTTTGGACACTATTTGGTTAGTTGCAAAACGTACCAAACTCTATAGTGATGCCCAACAAAAGTAAGGATCATGGCTCAAGAGAATTCACCATTTAGTGTGGCCTCCTCAACATTGCATGACTGACTGTTACTCTAAGTTACGTTTCCACAAATGGTTGGCTGATTTCTAAGCACCAGATGTATCTTTCGTCTTTGTTATTTTTATTTATTCTTCTTTGTTATAAATAAAAACTTCTTTTCACCCTTTTCATACTTCAGTTATTTTATACTTGGCAATAATTTGCGTAATGGCTACCAGAGTTTGGACACTATTTGGATAATTGCAAAATGTACCATACTGTATAGTGGTACCCAAAAAAATAAGGAACATGGCTCAAGAGAATTCACCATATAGTGTGGCCTCTTCAACATTAGAGGTTTCACCGACATCACTAAGTCCCATGGAGGGATTTGGGTACATCATGGGCACGATACAAGCTTCGATAAAATCCGCAATGACTTTTCATGGAAGAAAATCTGTAATTACATTTTTGGAACAACTATACTCCCATTTTTTGCTTTACCAAGTTGGAGAAATAAAAAAAGTCACCATAATAACTGCCACATTTTGAGACGGGCACTTAGCTGGTACAAATGTAGTGGTAAATTTTTATTAGGAGAACCAGGCAGTGAGAATTATAAACTCGAAGTATGTAAAACTGCCCTGGTAAATGCTTTCCCGATGATGAAAGGTAGGTCAAAATTAGAAGGAGAATTGTTTAGCAGTTACCAGATTAAAATTGAAGGAAGCAGAATTGTTTAGCAGGCACTAGATTAAGGTTGATGCAGTTATTTCAGAGGCAGAAATCCCTCTGGAATTCAGCTAAATGCAGCAGTTATTAAAAAAAAAATGGCTTTGCCTGTAATCCAAATATTATTAAATAATGTTCTAGCAGATGCACAATTGCATATAGGGGTTCAAAGCAGTTTCTTGGTGGAGAATATTTTCGAAAGCATTTTGAATGGCATAGAAAGCTTGGGGCGCAGCAGATGTCCCACATGTGTGTGCTTATGTTGAAAAAGCTTTATTGTCAACTATGCCCACAGTAGGCCTGTGAACATCGAGACTGAAGCATGGATAAGGATATCACAGTTGCCTGGTTGGATGAATCATAATTTCTTATTCATCACGTCAGTGGTCATTTCAATGTACACTGTCTTCCAGGTGAACAGTTGCTCACTTCTTACAGCAGGTCATAGACAGGCTGATGGTAACAGTAGATGGGAAGCTCTACCGTTACCATCAGCCTGAACTTTTAGTTGGGGTAGAAGAGACCACGAAAGCTGCAGACTATCTGAACGTAACTGCGAATCATTTGCACCCTTATATAGTGTCTGTCTTCCAAACTGGAAATGAAATCTTCCAGCATGACAATGCTACATGCCACAAGGCTCGAATTGTGTTGGAGTTGTTCGAGGAGCATAAGAATGAATTCCAATTAATGTCCTGGTCATCTAACTTGCCAGATAACCTTAGAGCATATTTGGGATGTCATGCAGCAGCTCAGAGCTTAAACATCACCATGTTGGAATATCTCGACTTTGTGTGACCGCTGCTCAGACATTTGGTACAACCTGTCTCCAGTCATCTACCGGGAACTTGTTACGGTAGATGGCATTCATGCCAAAGTGAGTTGTGGCTCTTCTGACTCAAAGGTCGCATATTGTGTTATTGAGTCGGTGGTCATAATGTTTTGGCTCTTCAGTGTATAATTAAATTAAATTTTTTTACAGATAGGGAGAAATTTATGCTATATTAATTACTATTGTATATCACTCTTTGAAATCCTTATTTTTTAATATTTTTAAATAAAAGTTATTTGTATCATTATTTATTTATTTATATTTAAATTTTGAGATTTTATTATACTGCAGCAAAATAATTATGAAACGTTGTAATTTAGTACAGGAAGAAAATGAGCTGTAACTTTTCACAAGAAAGTAGTATTTTACCACAACATTTTATGATTTATGCAAATAATTATGATATAAAACTCAGTTCTTAGGGGAGGATTGATAGAATCTGGAGTTTGACAAAGTGAGAGACTGAAACTCAAAGCTCATATTTAGATGGCTATATAGCAAAATTCATATGGTAACAAAAAGTTAAATCTGGTTTAAAAAGTCATTTATTAAAATATTGCTTACTATAAAAATATCTGACCTCCTAGATTTTAAATCATTTTTTAATAATATAATCTAAATATTTACTTTTTTAAATCATCTTTAAATTTTCTTTTATAATAAATCATTATGTCTTTGATTTAAATATTTATCCATACATCTCAAAAATAAGTAATTAAATTTTTTATATCAAAGTCTGTGTTATTCTTTAGTTTTTCAATATGTCACGTACTTAAATTAGAAGAATTGCTCTACCCAAATACTTATCAGCAAGCTAAATCCAAGATTATACCAGACTGAAACTAAATCAGTTAAAGTTACTAGAAAAGTACCCCTCCCCCTTTTTTTTTTCAAAATTTAGGAATAAAATTTATTGCCATTATAGGGTTAAGCATACTAAATTTTCTGCGTTTAAATACCTAAATTTAATAAACATATAAAATTTTAATATTACCAGTAATATTTCAGCAATTTTCATGAAATCCACTTTGTGTATATTATCCTGATTTAATTCATTTAATGATTTTAACTGATATTATTATTTCTATAAATAGTGTGTATATTAGCTCTATGATGCTAGCCTTGCTTTACTGTTCAATATCACTGATAACTCCTTTCATACACATTTTACATGTTTTTGTAATATAATGGGAAAATATTTGAGTACATTCTGAAAATTTCTCAAATGATTACATAGTTTCTTGAAAATTGAGATTTTACTTTTTTCTCTTGATGAGATACTACTAGGCATCATTTAAAATATCTTACATTCTTTAGCTATGTTTAATTAGTGTGCTTATAGTTTCACAGAAAATAAACTGTACTTTTGAAGATAGCCTTGAACTGAAGATGAAGCCATAGTAGTTGTAACTAAGCTGCAAATATAAATGTCTTTCAAATTTTCCTGTGTACCATTATGAGTTTTTTTCTCCTTTCTTTTTAACTGCATAATTCTGAATTTGATGCGGATAACTGTATAACGTTGTGCTGTGCGTATATATATATATATATATGCAAGTATGTATATTTGATGCATGTTTTAATGAATTTCATATATGTCAAAAGACTCTCTTTGGGTCTAGCTCACAGTTATTAGTATTATTATTAACTTTAAAAATGTATATATTCTGTTCTATTTTTCAGGTGAGAAACTAACTGTGAAACATTGTGAGGCATTGGAAGAAGTTTTGAGAAGACTGCAATTTAACTTAGTAGATTTAGAAGGCTGTTACTTAGAAGATGAGGTAAATATGCTATATTAGTTTATGTATTTATTTGCACAAAATGCAAAGAATACTGCTGGTGAATCTGTTTTTTTTTTTTTATTATTATTTTTTTTTTTATTATTATTATTATTATTTTTATTACATTAGCTGCATATTATTGTTAAAAGTCATGGTATATCTTCCAAAATGTCCATTTGAAGTACATACTAAGTTTGATAAAATTCAAAACAGCTTGAGAAATGCCACAGAATGTTGTGCATGTAATGCTTTTTGTGCTTCAAATATATTTTACTGCTTTTTTTTTTTTTTTTTTTTTTTTAAGAATTAAAGCTGCATATTATATTGCAGTTTTAATTATTAATGAATGAACTATATATGAAAGAACTTGTTTGGAATGCTATGCTTCCCTGAAACAAAGCTAATAAGATTTCATTGTTAATATACTAATTAAAAGCTGAAATGTAAGCATACAAAATGGAATGCAGTGGTTGGCACACATATACTTTTCATAAATAGAAGAAGCAAAATTCTGAAATTAAGTTATTGTTCTAATGTTTAAAAATTTTAAAAGTACATCATAGGCACAATTTGTTTAATAAAATAGAAGTTTAACCCTAAGTGTTATCTCATTTAAAAGTTGTAAATTCTCTGAAATATTTCAAGCCATTACAAAAATAAACTTGTTCATCTTTCATGTATCTAGTGTGAACAAGAAGTGCAAAGTGTATTTTACTTAAAATCATTAACTTTAATAATGCTTGTATAATTTACCTAGTTACTTTACATGAAACATTACCCATCTGTCTTTGACATTTACAGACATACTATGAGTATCTAATGTAAAACTTCAGTGTTTGAAGAAAACATTTTAGTATTTAAAAGAAGCAATATTATATATATAATTAAAAAGTAAATTCTTTCAGCTATAGCCTACGAGCTAAAGTGATACTTCGTTCCTTTGCAAAAAGGTATAAACACAAAATAAAGATCCAATAGTAATGCAAAATGTAAAAACATAATATGCATGAAATATTAATTAAGAAAAATAACAAAAGATGAATGCTTAACTTGATTCAAATTTAAAAGTTAATATGTAAGTAGAATAAAGTGTAAGCTATCTCAAAACATATTACGAGGGGGGGAAATCATATTAAAAAAACAAAAAGTACTACAAGCAGCAGTAAATGGAATAATTAGCCTAATTTGAGTATCATCATGGACTTTTCAAGGAAAATGCATAGTGACGCTCGAACTCTGCTAAGTTCCAAAACACATTTCGTCGAACAGGCGTTGAGCTAAGAAATTTTTTATTAAAAAGTTCCAATATTAATTTTAACCAAGTCTCAATTTCCCTGTTCCATTTCCCCATGCGCTCGCTGTTAACAGGTATAAGTGAAATACTTAATTTGTGTAGTAAAAATATGCAAGAAGCCTGGTAAGGCAAATTTACAGCATTAAAATAAATAGCAAAATTGCTATTAGTCTATATAAGAGGAACTTTATGGGTGAACCTTCTAGTCTGAAAAGTTATAACTTTAAAAAAAAAAATGTAACAGCAATAATGTTTTAGAAAGAGAATATAAGATTAATATTGGGTCAGGTTATGACCAAAATTTATAACTACAAAAAGATGAAATGAAAAACATACCTGAACTCAAGACTTCTTTCTGCTAGAAGCTGTTTTACAAAAATGGCAGAAAGAGGGTTTGGAAAGCAACGACAGACAAGAGTGAAAAAGATAAGAAGAAATAAATTCCCCAATTGGGCGAGACTACGCCAAGGGGGAAAGCACACGTCAGGAAGCAAGGTCCGATGAAACGTAACTAACTGAGGGGAATCAACTTTTCAGATAGAAGGTTCACCCATAAAGTTTGAGCTTATATAGACTAATAGCAATTTCGCTATTTATTTTAATGCTGTAAATTTGCTTACCAGTCTTCTTGTATAGTTTTACTACACAAATTAAGTATTTCACTTATACTTGTTAACAGCGGACGCATGGGGAAATGGAACAGGGAAATTGAGACCTGGTTAAAATTAATATTGGAACTTTTTAATAAAAAATTTCTTAGCTCAAAGCCTGTTCGACGAAATGTGTTTTGGAACTTAGCAGAGTTCGAGTGTCACTATGCATTTCCCTTGAAAAGTCCATGATGATATTCGAATTAGGCTAATTATTCCATTTACCGCTGCTTGTAGTACTTTTTGTTTTTTTAATATGATTTCTCTCCCCCCCCCCTCATAATATGTTTTGAGATAGCTTACACTTTATTCTACTTACATATTAACTTTTAAATTTGAATCAAGTTAAGCATTCATCTTTTGCTATTTTTCTTAATAAATACAAGTATTTCATACATATTGTATTTATACCTTTTTGCAAAGGAACGAAGTATCACTTTAGCTTGTAGGTTATAGCTGAAAGAATTTACTTTTTAATTTTATTTCAAATTTTGCAGCTCAATGCGCAAAATTCTTGACTTCATAGGTCCATTTTAGTTTAATTAGTATGCCTTTCTTACATATTATATATATGTGCAAAAAATATTTTATGTATTAGGAGCTTCGTTTAAAATAGTTTTACAATTACATAGTTAACTCTTCAGTTGTAGTTTTGAAATGAAACAGAATTTAATATTGAAGTCATAATGATGAGATAAAAGAGGAGAAAATAATACATTTCAAAACAGATTCTATTGTTTGTATGCAAGTAATGCATGCCAATTGAAATTTTTATAGCTATTAATTAAGAAGTGCTTTAATTCATGTGAATTCCTAATGTAAAAGAAGGCCATATTTTAAAATTATATTCTTAAATCTTTTTCCCTCTTATCAGTTATAAAACAAATATCCTCCTATTATAAAATTTAAGTATTGGGCGGGGGGCTGATCTCATTAAATATGTAACACAAGCTTTTGAGAAAACAGTGGGAAAAGAATTATAACTGTTAAAAGCAGATAAACAAATATTATTTAATATGAATAGGTATTAAATTTGAGTAGAAGTTTAGAAGAAATCTTAATCAGTGGTTAAAATTTTTCAGATAGTTTTGGCCAAAGAGATGTATATGATGAAAAGACTTAATAATTAACAATTAAAAATTGATGAACTTCTGCCTTTTTGGACACATATTTTATCTCATATTATTTGAAATTTTACCTCTATTTTTAATTTGAATAATGACAATTTTTGTTATCATATTTGTCTTTGGGGAGGGAAAGAAGCATATTGTTTTCCTGTTTAATAAAAGTAAGTTACTCTTAATTTAATAATTACCATATTTTAAAAAATTCAGCATTTAGATTGATTTGAGTAATATTTGAAAGTAGGCAGTATCAAATTTTTTCTCTTTAATTAAATAGTAATAAAAATTAATTATTTAATAGATTTTATGCATATTTGTGTACAAGAAAAATATTCATAAAAATAATAAATTTCTTTATTGTTTGAATATGCAGTATTTTTAAATATGAATTTATGTGAATTTTCTATAAATATTTTTATATTAAAATATGTGCAATTTGTTGTAATTTATCAGAATATTAATTCATAGTTGGAAACTAATGCATCATCTTGATGAAAGTATAAAATTGTATTAATATGAAATATATGTTGATTGTTATGCAGTACTATCAACCAAATTGGATAAAAGTATATTTTAGAGTACCCCTTGGCGATTTTTGGCGGTACATGGGTACCGAGTTTGTGCAATTCTTTGACTTGTTATTTTGGCTTGCTTAGCGGTGATTTTTGTAAAAATCGCTGCTACACAAAGCCAAAATAACAAGAGAAAGAATTGCACAAACTCGGTATCCATGTACACATCGACCTATTTTCACTTAAAAAAACATCCCAGAATTACACAAAAATGCCATTGCGCATTCTCTTGACTTTATCCATGTACACATCGACCTATTTTCACTTGAAAAAAAATCAAAGAATTTCACAAACTAAGCTTTGCACACTCCCTTTGTCCATGTACACATCAAACTATATTCACTTAAAAAATCAAAGGAGCAGCCAACAAAAAAATATAAAATCTGAATAAACTACATTTTAAATCAAACAATGAAGTAACATAAAAAAGGAAATTCATCTTAGCATTACACGAAGGAAATATCCACTTACCTTATTTACGAATTTATGTGTCTTCAGTCGAACACAATTCCTTAACAGCATCCAAACACTTCCTAAAGTTATCTGAACTAGAATCTGTATATTGGTGTAGCCAACATAAATTCACAAAGAGTAAAAAATGTCCTCCGTTCGAAAATATCCAATGTTCGACCATACGACTGTACGCATTTCCTTCCTCCAAACAGGACACTTAATAATGGCTACTAAGTAAACCTTCAATTGCACACCAGTGAATTAATGCTTTTTTCCCTTTTGTTGCAAATCCTACAGAAACTTCAAATTAATCTTGCCAGATTCAGCCAATTTACAGTGTAAACCACAAAATAACAGCGTACTAATCCATCACAGACATAACAGACTAATCCATCACAATACCTTACCCAAAATCCGACACACACTTTCAAAATTTTTTCCCATGATTCAAATTCACCACAACCAATTACGTCATAATAGGGTTTCCATAGCATTCAACTACTCAGGTTGTCATAAATGAGACAACAACTTGACAATAAAGGAAACAACAATTTCGTGATAATACAAGGGGTACTCCAAGGTCAACTCTAACCCCAAATTGCAGTTGCATGATGTGCATTTGTATAAAATTGATCTTTTCAATTTTATGTAAATACCCATTACGACTGAGAAATAGTTTCTTAAACTGCTATTATATTTTCTGATAATTTAGTGTTTTCTGGTCTAATAAGTAGTTCTAAGACTTAAGTTGTTAACCATTTCTGTGAATTTAGATCATGTGAAAATGTTCTGTTAAATTCTTTTATTACATTGTAAATTTTAACATAGAACTGATTTTTCTGATGGCCCAGATTTTGATGACCTAAAGTTTTATGAAAGTGAATCTATACTTAAGAAAATATATATTTAAAATATGTGTCAGTGTTCATTATTCGCGTATTTAATAGTCACTGAATTTTTCCTTTCCCTGGTGCTTTTTTACATCTTTTAATGCTTCAGTTAAATATTATTTTGGGTAGTTGATTACATAAATTTTCATTAATGGAAAATAGAATTGAAGTAAAAGCATTAAATTGAAAATCCTTACACAGTACTATACAGTCCAACCTACATTAGTACACACTGTAACTTAGCATGCATACCCTCTTATTGGGACAATTCATTAATGGTCATTCCCTGAGTTCCTGGATTCTTGAAGTAGAAGTCAATCTATTTTAACTCCCAAGAATGGAATCTTTCAAAAGTAAACAAAGGAAAATGACCAAGAAATTTTAGAGATTTGCCGTTTTGATACCAAAATAAATAAATAAGTAAAGAACGAATGATTGAATAAAAGAAGCATTTCCTTTAACATACTTTCATTCTGAAAAGAAAGTATGAACTAAAAAAATATAAAAGTAGGAATTTTAGGAAGAGTACTTGAAGGGTTGCAAAATGAGAGTGGTATGCAAGGATGAATTTCTATAAGTATTTTATAGGATTTTGAAAAAAGTGAGGCATGATGTGAAAAAAGCTCTGCCAGTCACTGATTCTGAATAATTTTTATTCCTCTGATTGTGATATAACTGTCTGTTTCAGAATAAGTCATATAAAATATATGCTGCTTTGCTTTTGTTGAATTTTTTAACACTGATGTGTATAATTGTGTATGTATCTAATTTGATTAATTATTCCCCATGCCACCCAAAGATGAATGTTAAAAAAGTAATATAATACATGCTTAAGAAAAGACAAAGGCAAGGTATTAAATATTTCAGAATGCTTTGTAATGGAGAGGACATAGCTTGAAAATTTGAAAAAAAAAAAAAAAAAAAATCTGAGTGAAACATTGTAATGGCAGTAAAAAGTTAAAAATCATGGAACTGATGAAGGTAAATAATATTGTTTCATTTGCCTTTGATTGTTTATTGCAACA
The DNA here is from genome assembly GCF_044657685.1 of Stegodyphus dumicola. Classification (NCBI taxonomy): domain Eukaryota; kingdom Metazoa; phylum Arthropoda; class Arachnida; order Araneae; family Eresidae; genus Stegodyphus; species Stegodyphus dumicola. Next base: position 75,235,829 of record NC_140771.1, read on the forward strand.
AAAAAGCTTGTTATCATTAAGACAAATTTCAGATGGCTGGATTATAAAATTTCTAGTTGAAGGTTATGTGTATGCTTTATGACAAAGCTAAATCAGTAGCCTTGTTGCATTTTAAAACTGGCCTCTTCTTCAGAATATTACTGTTAAAAAAAAATTATTTTTAAAAAGCTAAGCACATTGTAAGGAAGAATATGTAATAATAATACTGGGCTGCAGTCTGATGCAAATTTTTAAAAACTGCTTGTTATAATGAAGACATGCTAAAATGTTTTAAGAATGTAAATCTTAAATCGTAACAAACTTGATGTACACTGCTCGGGGGGGAAGAAAAAAAAAAGACAGTTCTATACCTCCCGTTCTTCTGGGCTGATAGATGAGCGTGACTATATTAGTATTATATATAGGTATTTTGACAGGAAGATCGGACTTTTTCTGAAATAACATACCAATTTTTTTTTTATTTATTTCCATTCTACGACTCAAATTAAGCCAAACTACCAAGTTTGGTTAAAATCGCACGAGTAGTTTTTAAAAAAATCTCTTAAAATTTTAGCTTCTCAATGTTAATTGAGTGTGGTATATACAGTCAAAAGTTGTTAATCCGAACTCGTCGGGACTTCAGCGATTCCGGATTATAGATCATCAGTTTAAATCTGTTAAGATGGCATGCAGAAATTATAAAATTAAAAATATGAAACCGTAATTTATGAAATAAAGAACAATTATGATCTAAAGGGTATCAAAATTTACAAAAAAAAAAAGCTTAATATTTATTTGTTTACTTTATTAAACATTTCTTTCAGTGTAAGTTGTTTAAGTTGCTTTGTTTTTCATGTGATAATACATTCTCTTTAATTCTATAAACAGACATAATTTCTTGTTCAGTTACAAAGTTCCGCTGTTCAAGTCCTATAATTGCTGTGTTTAGCGACTAATTTGTCAATCGAAATTTTTTCATTTTCAATAACCTCTGTCACTTTCTTTGCTATCGGAAGCAAATTATAATGACGAGGGATTTGATTTAAATCATATCAAAGACGGAGTACATCAAGATGAAATACTACATTTAATAAGGAATTATAAGCCAAATAAAATAAAAACATCTGCCCTGAAGATAAGGATAGTGCTGACAGATCAACTTGCAATTCATTGCGCGCCGCTGCGGCATTAAAGATAAACAAAGTTTAGATAAAAAAACGTTAAAGTTTAGATAAACAAAGGATATGCCTTTATCCATTTTTTGCAGCAATTCCACTTTTTGTTTAATGAACTTTGAAACATACTTTCGCTTTGTAGATCCTTTACATATTAATAAATATATATCAGAAATTCTATTTGACATAATCGAAAGTTCAAGCTTACTTTTATAAAATTGCTCTAACAGTCTGCAAAAAATAATAAGCCGGATCCAATTCGAAGATTAAGGAACAATGCAATCTGCAACATTAATTGAAATAGATAATTTTAGCTTAGCTTATGCCATCCATTATACATTAAACGCGCACTCGTAAACGTATTTTGCGCATGCACACAAGCATATTCGCAGCCGTAAAGTACCCCAAAGCTAGAAACTTTCTGCGCAGCCGTAAAGGACCTCAAAGCTACAAACTTTCTGTGCATGCGTCGACCGACGCATGCGCAGAAAGTTTGTAGCTTTGAGGTCCGGATTATGGGTGTCCGAATTAACGACTTTTGACTGTATTTATTAATCTCTTTTTTTTTATTAAACTTATTTTTTCTTCAAAATTCAGGTTCATTCTAAATAAAATTCACCCACTTTTTATGATTTATTTTTAAAATTTGCATTTTTAAATAATTTTTATAAATTTTTCAAAAAAAATTTAATTATAATCTATAAAATGTTTACCATCATCTTAAAGACGTATTTCTAAGTATACCTGCAAAAAATTTTAGTTTTTTATTCAAAATTTCTGAAGATATATGTGAATTTATTTATTGGCACGTTTTGAAATTTGGCATATTTGTTGAAAGCGATAAAACATCAAATGTGGTTTAGACACTTTGCTAAAATTATTTGAAAGATGTGACTTTTTTCCGCTCATGCAATAATGTAAAAAGGTAGGAACGAGGTGCCCTTACCCCCCTTTTTTTTGTGCAGTGTAAAGTGGGAAGCAGACAGGTCAACTTATATGACATTTAGAATTATGGCTGACTAAGTATCGGTCAAAAAAGAAATCAAAGCCCTTTCTAAAAAAATTGTTGCATTCCATGCAGATAAAATTGAAGCAAAAACAATATGACTTTTTTTTTTTTTTTCTGAATAGTACATTAGAATGCCTCTTGGATTAAAAAATAATTTGGGTATCCAAGATACCTATTAATTATCCTTATTATTACATTATTGATCCCTAAAGGGATCAATAATGTAATAATAAGGATACAAAAGGCCACTATTGTACCATATTTTTCCCAAAAAAAAAAATGTTGACATATGTGAATAACTGGGAATTGGCAAAATTCATCATTTTCAGTTTGCTGGATATTAGAAGTTATTAAAAGCATCAGTTCAAGCGTTATGCATAAATGTTTCTGAGAAGTGATATTTATCAAAATTAGTTAAGATCAGTGATGATTGTGATGGTGCTGATAAAGAGAGTAAGATTAGTTAAGGGTTAGTTTTTTTTTTTAATTTATCCTTTTAATAATGGAATCAGTACTGAAGAATACATGGCTGACAGCAAAAATTTTAGATTTGATTACAAAAAGTGAAGAAAACTGAAATACTATGTGTACCATTGTCTTGCTACATTTCTTTTATTAAAATAATTTTTTCATTCAAATTTTTTTTTGTTTTTTATGTGTATTTCATATATATTTATTTTGAAGTTTATTTGCTCATATTTTGTTAATTATGCATAATTATTTTTTTTAACATTGCGTATGTGATATCTGGTTGCAGTGAAAGTTTTCTGCCAGAAAATGTTTTCAATAAAGTTAAGGGAAAAAAAAAAAACATGGAAGGAGTACCTTTAGTGCGGATACTAATCACCACGCAAATCTATGATTTTCGGCCAACGTTTTGGTAGTCTTTCAAAGCCTTCAGTGGAGAAACTTGGTGGCGGCAAGTCCAAAAGCAGATCAACCTCATTTTTATCCTGATAGCAGCATCAATACAGACTAGCATCTCGGCGTACACCTTACTCTCGAGGTTTTTACCTTTTCCCAGATACCCTTTGTGGATAGTACCATGGTAATCCCACCAGATACAAAGCATGATCTTTTTGTTAGTCAAACTGCACTTTGTGACGTTGCAGATTGACTCACCGGATGTAAACCTATCTTCTTTTCTTATGTTGTGGATGTAAATCCACTTTTCATCACGAGTGACGATCGTTTCCAGAATTTTGTCCTTGTGTTGATATGCGAGCAGATTAATGCAGGCCCAAACACGTCTGCCCTTATCTTGTGTCAGCTTATGCAGCACCCAGCAATTGAACTTGTACGTCAAGTTTATGCAATGCATAGTGCAACTAATGTACACAACACTAGCGTCTAATTCCTTAGCTCTCGAGTGGTTGCATACTGATCTTTTTCCACAAGTTCTCGCAGGTGGGCCTTATCAACATCAATAAGCTGGCCAGAGCATTCTGCTTCTTGAATGTCATAGTCTTTGTTTTTGATCATTCGGTACCAAACCTTCACAGTGTCATTTAATACAATTAGTACTTGAAGCTGTACACATGATTTGGTGACATTCTGCAACTGACTTTTTGCAGCAAAACTGGAAGTAAATGATGCTTCTGCTCTGGTAACATAATAGTTCCATTTCAGACTCCTACCACGCCAATGCAAAGCATTTGCACAGATAATATTTGCAGTGGCGGAAAACTTTCATTAAAGCTTGATATCCTTATTAGAATGCCATAACAAATTTTATAAGAGTAGTTTTAAGAGCTCTACATATAAAAAATTCCTTTTTAAACTTTATTTTTTTATTTATTAGATTCTTTTTGTTAAGGGACAAAAATCTTATTTCCTTGAGGTCCACTGACATAGGGGTTTGGCTTATATATGTATCATTGGATAACAATACAAAAAACTTTACTATTGATTTCTGATCTGCATATGCTTTTTAGCAGAGCAGTATTTTGTAATGAAAACTCTTAATTAAAGCGTAGGATATTTTTTATTTTATAAGTTGAGACACAAAAACACAAGTAAGTTTTTGAGTTCAAGTAAAAGCTGTTCAATTTTTAAGATATCATCAGTATGCACCAATAAAGTTTTATGCTTTTAAAAAGGCCTTTAAGGTATGGAAATAGTTTCATAATAAAAAATAATCAGTACTTTTCCTTTAAAGACATGCCATGAATTTTTAGCCTAGTATTGGCTAATTTTAAAATTATTAATTAATTCTCTGCATCTTTGGCTTAATTTTTTCTCTGCATCTTTGGCTGGATACTAGATGAAACGAAATGATCAGCACAGCAATATTCTCTAATTTCACTGTAAAACCATTGAGAGACCTATTATGGAAGAAGAATGTAGCATTATTATTTTCTATTTCGTGAATAAGCTTTCATTAATTTCCACAATTTTGTTACATTCATCAATTTTAACATTTGAACAAGATTAACCAGGAATTGGCAAATACCTGTATTGTAGCTATTCTAATCAATCATTGTGTTGTGATTCTTTTGAAGCAGACTTTGGTTTGCAAAACTCAGTTGATATTAGCTCCTGCCACTACATGAATAGTATGCTGGTAAAGATTGGAATGTGTGATTCAACAAGCTATGTGTGTGTGCGTGTTCGGAATTTTTTTTTTTTTTTTTTCTTGATAAGAATGAATGTTGTGTAGCTATTTCATCCTCAGTCTTTCTTTGTGAAGAATTTCTCTTTCTTGGAGAAAGAGAATAGCCACTTGTTGTTGTTGTTATGCTCTACAGCCGATTTCTGACCAAGGCTGTCTCAGTCAGCTTCCACCATTTTTGTCCCATCCAATGCCACAGTCCTCCACCTGTTGACACTAACGTTTTTAACCAGTCTTCCTGTTCATGGCGTTCTTCCTCCCCTCTCTCACTCTGTCCTTTGAAACGTCAATTTCTTCACTGGGTTTTTTTCTTCATGTCTGCAGATGTGGCCTAGCTATCTTACTTGAGAGGCATTAATAACTTTTGTTATATTTGGTTCTCTAAATTTTTGCTGTAGCTCAAAATTGTATCTTATTCTCCACACTCCATTTTCCCTTACTGCTCAAAAAATTCTTGTTCAGATGTCCTCATCTGCTTTATTTATTGTCCAACACTCATTTCCATACTAACTTAATGTACAACTGTAATGTAACTTACTTAGTGTACAACTGCATTTTAATTTTACTATTCAGGCATCTTGATTTAAACTGGTTTTGTAATCCATAATAGCATCTGCTAGGCATATTGATTCCCTTTACGATTTTAGTAGCTTTATCATTATTATTATTTACTGTCGTACCGAAATATTTAAATTGTTCAATCTCCTCAAAAATGTAGTCATTTATTTTCATTGCTAGCAGGATATGCCTTCTATTTAAAACTGTCATGAATTTATTTTTTTCTTCTTGATGGTCAAACCAATATTTTTTGCTGCCGGCTCTAGCGCACAGAAATCCTCAGCTGTTGCCACCTTCATTCTTCCCACAATGATCTCTTTCAGTTAGGGGGGGAGAGATTAGATGAAAAATGCATGGTTGCATGAGAGATGGTTGTAAGGGTAATTATTGCCAGAAAAGATGGCAAACCAAACTGGTAATATGCAGTACCAAGAAAATATGACCTCCCTCTCCCCAAAAAAGAAGCTGCAGGTGCCTTTAATTGGAAAAGTACCAAATAATCATGTATTATTTCATTTAAGAAGAAATAAATGCTTATTTTCAATATATCCATATAGTTTATAGAAAAATAGTTTACACCCATTTAAGTTTTCATCAAAATAATCATGAATGAAAATATGATTTCACAATATTTTCTTATGAATAGAGCTTACAGTAAGTAATTTAGAGCAATTTTTATAGAGAACTCATGAACTAAATTCTAACGATGTCATTGTTAAACTTTTTTAATCATTAGCATAATGTTCATTAACTGCAATTAAAGTGTAAAGAATTTGGATAATCTGATAGGAAATATGAGTTGTATTATTTAATATCTTTATCATAACATAAAACATCATTTTTGAAGCATTGAAAAACTGAACAAAATTAGACTCTGATGTGCTGAATATGTTTATACTTCATACACATAAAATATCTTTGTCAAGAAAATTACCAATGAAATATTTTTTTTTTTTTTTAAGAAAGATGTTAAATTTACAATAACATTTACAGAATGTCTTTGTCATGTTGTCACTCTAATGTTCATTTTAAATTACTTATTTCCTGAGTAATATTTGTTATATATGCTTCTTCTTTGTTGTAAATTAACCTAAGAAAAACCCCTTAACCACCAGTTTCCTTAAATATGCAAAAGTATAATTTTGAAAAATTTGAATTATTATTTTGTATTTTGAATTTAACTGAAATAAGTATATGGCTTGTGTACTCAAGATCGAGTAATAAATTATGTGGTAAGTTCCAAAACATTTTTGAAGGCTTCAATTTCTAATTCTTGATTTTGAAAATGGCTTTTGTATTGTAAAAAAAGTTCTTGTATATCTATATATATTCGTGTAATATTAAAAATTTTAAAAAATACTACAAAATTTTTTGAAAGAGAATTAATATGAAAAGCTAGTATTGTTTTCATAAAAGTTTGAGGGGGCGGGCAGAATACAAAATGATCCAAACTGTTGATAATTACACTTACTCTGCAAATATGAAGAACACTAAAACACGTAATAGAAAATCTGCTATTGATAGAGGACTGTGAAACATTTTTATTTATACTTTAGCATCACCTAGAATTTGTCAGAAATATAATGATGTCATCAGAATCTGGACCTTATTAGTGATATAAGATCTTCATAGCTGCATTTATTATATAGAAAGAGGTTTGTACTTTTCCTTATTAAAAATAACTATAAAGATACTAACAGAATTTTAAAGTAATTTTTATCATAATTTATTCTGTAAAAAATTTTATTTTAATTGTGAGAATAACAAATTAAATAAGGTATGTGCATTCTGATATGAAAATTATATTTGGTATGTAAAGTTCAAATATATGACTTCTTTCTAAAATAATATGAATTGTGACTGTATCCAGTTTTAATTATTAGGTTCTACGTTTCATTTTTCATTTTACTAATATTGCCAGTGCATTTGTTACTAACTTAAGTACTCTGTGCACAAATCTCTTTACTTCCCAACATCTTCATTAATTTCAAATAAAAGTTGCCTATTGGCATCATTTTGACATCATCTAAAAGCATTTTGCATTTATTGTTTAGCATTCTTTTCTTTCTTGCGTGTTTTTCTGCTTTATTTTGAATTTTTAATGAGAGCTTCTAATCTAAATGCATGCTATTGAGCTATCTCTAACTGCATTTAAAAAAAGTATTCACACAATGTAATAAATATTTCTTTTAACAATTCTTTTTATATTTTAAAGTTTATTGTGGTGAGACAAGAATATTACTTTTGTTGGTTGAACTTTAATATATTACCTTATTTTATTTTACGATACTTTTTTTTTTTTTTTTTTGTCATGTATTTTAAAAGCTGCTACCCATATCTCGTGAAACCTCCACATATAAGCACTGATTAAAATTGCTGTTGTTTTATTGTTCTCTTGCATTTTGTATTTTATATAGTCTGGCTGAAAATTATTAAGAATCTTCTGGTGTTTCAGACTCACTAGTATGCATCTGATTGCTTTATATATTATTTTTAAGTCACAAGATAGTAGATTTTAGTAATAATGATGTACACTGTAAAAATGAATCCGTGCTGTAATACTCTCAACAAGTTACCTGACTTGTTGCACCTAAAATGAATTGATATTAATTTTTATATAACTTTTTATTTTTAATGACAATTGAAATAATAATTCCTCAAAAAAAATTAAATAAAAAGTAAAATTAGTTAGCAAGACAGAATGGTCAAAGTGATAGCTGAATTCTGATTAGGTTATGAATTGAATTTATTTAAATGATTTAGGAAGATCAAATTCAAAAGTTTCTCTCGTTGGTTAAAAGAATATATTAAAAATGTAAACCTAAAGTGTCAAGACTTTATAAAATACTTCTTCTGTGATCAGACTGCAGGTACTATAACACCTTGAATTAATAACGTGAATGAAAATCTGAATTTTTACTGAGTCCTTGCTGTGTTTCAAAATGCTGTTTATTGAATTAGTGCACCAATTGTGTAAATCCTGTGGCTCACTTTTAAAAGTCTTGTTGCATGACATCAGAGGAATAATGAGTGTGGTGCAGCAACTCTTCTCCACCTCCCCCCCCCCAAAAAAAAAACTTTTTGCTGAGTAAAGTCTGGGTGAACTTTAGCACTGTTTTTGTGGAGTAAAAATTCAGTCCTTCCAGAAAAGTTAGATCAAATTATTGAATTGGGTGACTGTAATTTCTGATAGGTATATGTTACCTTCAGATACTAAGTAGATGAAATCAGCAGCACTTAGCGAAAGTCATCTCCCTGGGCATCCTCACTTTTGCTCTATTAATTATTAGGTTCCTTGGTGAAAGAAGTAAGAAATCTGTAATGTAAAGAAGCTAACAACTGAATGCCAGACCTTCTTTGTCAGAATATTTTGCTCCTAAGAAATGGCAGAGATGGTGGAAGAGAAGATAATCAGTTGGAGATGAATTAGAACATGAGGAAGGTTTTCATATTTTAGTTCACTGAGAGCTGTGCAGTCTTTTACATGATTTGTTAGTTGGCATTTTTTTTTTTTTTTTTTTTTTTTTTCTTACAAGATAGCATAGTGTCTATTGATCACTCAAATGGCTGGTTCCAGAGTAGACAGTGCATTTCATGCAGTTCCACCCAGAAAGAGGAAAATGTATCACTCCAACCTGAGAGTAGCAATAACAATAAGCATACAAATAGCAATGTCTTTTATGGATAGAGAGGTTGTTTGGAATAATGTTCTGATTGAGCTTCATTATCCATCCACTGTGTTGGCTATTTACTTTTATTGTATTATATCCATTTTTTATTGCATGAAACAATTCATTGTAGAACTCCTTGGGGAAGCATGGAGTACCATTTCAACTTGGAGCTTTTGGGACTGAAAGTTGCATGGTCAGTTACTTATTGTTCGGTGGTGGATCTCCTAATCATTAAAGAGTACAGCTTAGTTAGGGGTCAAGGGTTGGCTACTGCTGTGATTCCAAAGCAGATGTGACAGATTCATTCATACACTTCACTGAATTCTTCAGTAGAGAGGTGCATTTGTTTTCTCTAGTGTCCTGGCTTTTACTGACGGCAAGAAGCCTGCCATTCCTTCGCAATGTTAGATCTGTGAGCAAGGATGAGATATAAGCTGGCATTTAAGATAAAGCTACCATCACTGCCTAGGACTCGTCCTTGACCAGTTTTACACATACTCTGTTGTGAAGTTCTTTTGCACATGAAATTTCGTGTACCACTGATGTAGCATGATATTCATTAGCCATACCTGTGCCAAATGAGATGAGAATATTAGGTATCACAAGTCATGCAGATCCCAACAAAATCAATAGAGAAAAAATATTCACAATTATCTCTGGTTCACTTTCCAGAACCCTGGTTGACAGCATTGTACTTACTGATGACCTTTGAACTACAGCTTTTCCCATGAATTTGTAAAAATGTGATATAACACATGTAGTGTAGTGGACAAAGGCTGGTCATGAACTGTGTTTCTGTTGTACCAACAGCAGGACATTTCAGTTGTGCAAGTGCCCTACAGTGATAATCTTGTACACGTTTTCAGCATTTTTTTAATTCTACACGTGAGAAATTGGCCAAGTTTATATATTCTACTGACATTTAACCTTCTTTCAAATGCTAAACTTCTGATAAATTTTATTGGTCATTTTCATTCATTAGAGTTTCTTTTGAGCATAACTGTGGCTTTTATGAAAAGAAAAGTTAAATTTCATATGTACTTGATGCTCTTTTATTTTGTTGTTGACAAAATAAAAATACCTAAATTTAGAGCATATTTAAAATATAGTATACATATAGCACATTACAGTATATCAAAGTTATAGATTATTGTCTCTAATTGTCGAAACCTTGTCGAGAATATCAGCATGCGTCAGTAGATTTAAAATCTGGAAACTTTTGAATTAGTTGACCAAAAAAGTTATATTTTGTAAAATATGATTTTTTAGTAATTGAATGGTGTATTTTTAAAAGCAAACTTTCAAATATGAGTACTTCATATAGACTTTAAAATATGTAACTGCTGCATATAAATAAACTTTATAGAAATATTTAATGTGTTCAAAAGAAAATAGGATTATTAAAGTATTATTATTTTTCAAGCTATAAATATAAGTGCAAAATTGGAAACGTTTTTATTTTGAATGTTTTAATTTCTTATTAAATGATATGGTTGTTAGGTTATGGCCAAAAAATTTAACTTCTAATTGTATATTTTTCTCCTTGTTGTGTAAGCCAATCTCTGCATGTAGTTTTCTCCTAAATTTACAGCATACAAATATGGAGATTTTATTGTGTGACACAGATTAATAGGTGGGACAAAATATTAATGAAGTTTATTATGTAGAGTAATGAATATAATTCATTAACTCATTTCATTAGTTCAAATTATATTGGCACATTTCTTTTTTAGTTTTTTATGTTTAATAGTTGTAGTTTTCTGGGACAGTCTCGAGCCCCATGGCAAAGCTTGTATAGCTGTAAGTCAATTTTATTTTTTTTCTCTAGATGAAAAACAAATATTTCTTTCTTTCTCTATCATTTCTAATCTGACCGTGCTTTTTGTATTGTTTCTACACATTGTCTCCTCTAACCCTGTGTTTAATTTTGCATTTGTGCTCTGAATTTTATTGAAGCATAATCATAACAACCTGTTACAAATAATAGTTTTGTAATCAAATGTACATTGTAAGTTTCCTTTTCCTGTCAGTTGCACTATCAATTTCATATAATACTTTTTCCATTTCTAAAATTTGCATAGTAAATTTATTCATGTATTTTGCTAGTTTAAAAGTGCTCTAACATTATGTTTATAATTTTAGGGTGCTGCAGCTTTTTTTGATATGATTGAGTACTACGACTCAGCTGTTCAACTAAATATATCATTTACAAAGCATATTGATTGTCGGGGATGGCAGGCTTGCTCTCGCATGTTAAAGAAGGTATTGTTTTAAGGATGTTTAATTAAAAAAAAGATTTAACAATTACCAATCAATGCACATAGAAATTTATCATATTTCATTATGATTGAATCATAGAAATGTATCGGATTTCATTATGATCGGATAAATATCTACATAGATGATTTTATGTGCATGGAAATACAAACTGAAAATTCTTCAAGCTCAAGTGTGTTAACTGCATCATCATATTTTTTTATTTTCGATCATTACTATCTGCTCAGCCATGACTGTTATCGAAAGCTGTTAAGAGTTCCAGGCTTCGACTGAACATTCAAAGTCGTTATATTAAGAAAAACCTGTCGACCTTTTTCTTAACGTAATGATTTTGAATGTGCAGTTGAAGCCTAGAACTCTTAAATTAAATAAGTATACTTTCTGGTCAAACTGAATGTTTCAAATGGTACTTAAGTAAATGTTCAAAATGATGGTCTTCAGCATCATTACATTTCTGGGTATGAGTCATGACTGATTCTGTACTTCACACCAAAGTGTCCAGTTCTGCGTACGCTGCTTGAATCTCATTTCAAAGTATGTCGATGTTACGTGCTCTACGATTGTACACTTCATCTCGACTGTGCCGCATAAAAGAATCGAGCGGCGTAAGGTTTTGGGGAGCATGCAGGAAACTCGATTGGTCCCCTACGTCCTATCCACTGGCTTGGTACATTTTGATCCAGGTAATCTCACACATCCCTATGATAGTGTAAAAAGACACCATCTTGTTGGCAATAAAACATCGCATTACTGTACATTACAGACTATCAGGGAAAATTGAATTAGCAAGGATTGTTAGGTACTTGACTCCAGTTACATAACCTTCAAAACGGAAAGAACCAGTGCTTACCCTAGAAGACAAACCACACTACGTTTTTGCACCAGGCAAATTCACAGCCTTCTTAACAGTAATGTGAGGATTATCTTCAATCCAGTGCACACAATTATGCCTATTGACAATTCCATTAAGTTTAAATTATACTTCATCCAGCGAAACAATGTTACTCATATATCCCGGTTCATGTGTAACCATCTCCTGAACCCATTCACAAAATTGGACCTGAATGCCATTTGATTTTTTTTGGGGGGGGGAACAATAAAAGATGAGGTGAAGTGTCATAAACCACTTAACCTTGGCACACTTTGGGATGAGATTCAAGCGATGTGCACAGAAATCCCATTGGACACTTTGGTGTAAAGTACAGAATCGGTCCCGACTCATACTCAGAAATATATCAATGCTGAAGATTATCGTTTCAACATTTACTTTAAATACCATTTAGAACATTCAGTTTGATCAGAAAGTACACTTACTTATCAAATTGGAGAATAACCTTACCATTCTGAGAAATTTAACCTTTGTAGGTTGGAAAATAAATTTTCTATGAGAGTTCAAAGTGTGTATACATTTTTCTGATGCACCCTGTATATAGCATAGTCATGAAAATTTGTAAATAAAGCATTAGCAACATTATTAGAAGATCATGCACATTTGAATGTGCTGGCATATAAAGGAAATATTGAGTAGAATAAATATATGTTCATGAAAGGCTGAAGGAGTCATTGCAGCGATAGGTATTGTTACTGCACATAATTGAAGCAAAGTGTAGGGTATGTACTGCCTTAAAGTATGCTTCTGAAATTTCAATAACAGTTGTGACTGGAAATACTGATGTCTTATTGCAAAATGCAAAAATGTATGATAATGTCACAAGCTCTTCTACACGCTGCCCATTGATAGATTACCCAAGTGTTTATTGATAGAAGTTGGGCTTAGTTATCAAATTATATGGAATGTTCTAATTCCATCATTGCTGTTCATAGTAAGGTAGTTCATCATTATGATCAACATAAATTATCTGGCATTTTGTGATTAAGCATTTGATGATTCTTTTGACACAGATTTGGTAAAATGTGCAGAATCTCACTGATAAATTACAGAATTATTGTAACAGAGTTTTTCATTTAAGCTGAATAAAATTTTATTATTTTTACAGTTTGTGAGATTTTTGGGGAATATATATATGTACGTAAATAAACAAGAAAGCAAAACTGAATATGTAAAAATAAAAATGATTAAAGTTGGGCAATTTTCTGCTAGCTAACTAACTAAATATATAAAAATAAGAAAACAATATGTGAATTTTGAATTCTTTTGAAATTTGATAATTGTTTAATCCAGAAACAAAATTGCATGATCATGCAATTTTGTTTCTATGCAAATTTTGTTTCTATACACCATGCAAATTTGTGGATAGGACGTAGGGGACCAATCGAGTTTCCTGCGCGCACCCCAAACCTTACGCCACTCGATTCTTTTATGTGGCACAGTCAAGATGAAGTGTACAATCGTGGAGCACGTAACATTGACATACTTTGCAATGAGATTCAAGCAGTGTACGCAGAAGATTCTGCAGTCCAAAATATTATGGGGAAGGATTGATAAGCATAACTACAACTCATGAAGTTAAACTAGGATTTATTTATTTACATTTGTATGAAAAGAAAAGTAAAAAGAATAAGCGTCGAAATATTTTGGACACGTCCATCCCTGAGTATCGTTCACGTCTTATCTCATCTGACCGCACCCTAATCTAGATGGCACTCTTACATAATCTTAGTTACAGTTCCCACAATATTAATCCTGGAAGTGAAAAATAAATAATTAAATAATTAAAGGCAACATAGTGTAAATTTAAATGCTGAAATAAACTGATAATCCTTCTTTCTCAAGGAGCAGACAAAGGAATTATCACTGGAATTGCATTTCTTATTCTAGAAATTGATGGACTGCTAATTCCAATAATAATTTTAAAAAAAAATATGTTTGTGTGTGTGCATATGTATGTATGTATACATATTTGAATTTTAATGTTGAGTTAAAGGCTAAAGATACGCAAAATGTTTGTTCTGTATATGTTGATATTTTGTTCTTTTAATACTTCTAGACTACATCATTAGTTCATCTAAATGCACGAAGCACTGGTCTAAATGAACAAGTTCTTCTAATTGTCGGAAGAGCATTGCGTTTGGGATCTAATTTAGTAACCTTGCATCTTGAAAACTGTGGCATATTTGGAAGATGTCTTGTTATATTAGGTACTATAATGTTCCATCCTTTCTTTTAAAATTTATTTTCTTGTAATCCAGATACAGACCCTTCCATGTGAATGCATAAAAGTATTTTATGCTATAATCCTTAATTGTATGCCTTTTTTTTTTTTATTTTGTTTTTCTTTTCTAAGAATTATTAAAAGTGTATTATATAATATTTGTTATTAAGATAATATTTTTATATACATTGATTAAAAAATTGTTTTCTTGCATTTTTAAAAATGTAAATGGAGCTATTTATTATTTTCAAATGTATAAATTGTATCTTGGAAGTGAAGTCTGAATATGAAAAATCTGAAATCAAGCTTGCGAGTAAATTATCATTTTAAATGTTTTGTTAAAGAATTTTTGTGCATACACATTGAGTTAAAAAGTTATGCCTTTTTATTAGTCTTCTAAAATTTTAAGTTGAATTTTATTTTAACTAACAATATTTCTGACTTAAGTTTAGTTTATAATTATGTAACATTAATACTGTTACTAATATGAATTATTACTAATGTATGCAAACCCTCAATTTTCTGTCTGTACAAAAATTGTCCTCAGATTCCAGACTATTCTAGACTCCTATTTTTGGTCCTTCTAGAAGACCAAAAATATATGACTTATTGTGCAGAAATTTTCAATTTTTTGTGTATTAAATCATATTACTAAATCTTATCATCCCTGACATCATAAAAGAAGAAGGTTCTCAATTGAAATCGTTAACAGCATTGGACCTTATTAATACGTTGTAGGATGCAAAAGTTCCCGAACTGAGTCTATAACATAAAAATTTTTTGCAGTAGTGCAACTACAAGAATGTTTTTGTGTTACTATATTCTTCCTTTTTTCTAAAAGTAGTTTGTCCCAAATCACGTGATCGAAAGCTTGCAACGACAGTGCTTTTTGTAGCTGTCGTACCTTTTTTTTTGTATTTAGTAACCGGTGATAGAAAGAAATGATGTCAGTTGAGCAGGGAATCAATATCAAATTTTGTGTTCTCTTGGGAAAGAGTGCTATTGAGACTCTCAAAATGTTGAAGTATTTGTATGGAAGTGAAACGTTATCAAGAACGCAAGCCTGAGTCGCATCGGTGTGTCAGAGAAGGCAGGGAAAGTGCCGAAAATGACGAATGCTGTGGCTGTCCCATGACTTTGTGCACCAGTGAAAAATCAAAAAAGTGTTTGCGTCAGTATATGTGAACAGGCAGCAAATAATTTGCCAAATAGCAGAATTAGTTGGGATACCAGAGGCCACATGTCAGCGGATACTGACTAAGGATCTAAACATGCATAGGGTGTTATCACACATTGTTCCCTGCATGTTAAATGTAGACCTAAAGAGAATTCGAATGGAAATGGCGGGAGACTTAATCTCGACTGTCGTCAAAAATCCTTCCCTACTTGGCAGAATTGTTACTGGAGATGAGAAATTTTGTTTTTTGTATGATCTTCAAATCAAGAGAACATTGGTAACGTGGAAAACACCATAATCTCCACGGAAGCAGCAATTCCACCAAGATCGCTCCAAAAGAAAGGTCATGCTAGAGGTATTCTTCAATATCCAGGGCATTGTGCATCTGGAATTTATCCCTGAAGGACGCAGTGTAAACTAAAAAACTCTACATAGAAGTCCTGTGTTGTTTGTGTGAGTCGATCCAGAAGAAGAGACTAAAAAGGGGGCTGAGCAGTCATGGGTGCTGTTGCATGAAAATGCTCCTGCTCACCGATCCCTACTCATCAATTACATTCTTGAAAAAATGAAAACAACTGTTTTGCCTCATCCTCCTTACTCACCTGATCTTGCACCCTGCAATTTCTTCCTATTTCCTGAACTGGCAAGACGCTTGCAGTGTCAGTGATTTCAATCTTCAGATGAAAATAAATGTGCATCCCATGCTGAAATAAAGGACATGGCCAAAAGTGGATTCCAGACGTGCTTCAATGAACTTTACAGGTGCTGGCAAAAGTGTGTTGTTGCACAAGGACTTTATTGAAGAAGGATGTGTTTCTGCAATTTAATTCATAATAATTTGTACGTTCTAGACTCAGTCTGGGAACTTTTGAATCCTACCTCATATTAGCACTATATTTCAGTCATTTGGAAGTAAAGGAGAAAGTAAACACAAAAATGTTGATAAAAGAAAAAAAAAAAAAAAAAAATTATGGAGGTTGTAGAATTTTCCCAGATGAAAGTTCTCATTACATTTACTCAAAAGAAGGCTGTAGAAGGGCATTGCAAAGATAATAGAGGGAGAAGTAATATGCTAGGGTAGCCATGGTGTGGTAATGTAATGAGCAGGGAAACTTTTATTTAAATTAGTAGGTTGAGTTCAACTTTAATATCATTGTAACTTTATGCAGTAACTGCAGCATTGTCTGAAAGAATGTTGCAAATACTATTGATACTACTATAACTCCTTGGTAAGTCAAAAAGAATCATTCCATATATAATTTTTAGGAAACAGTTTTATGTAGATATATATATATATAATTTGCAAAGAAATACTGGGGAAAAAACTTTAAAATTATTGAATTTCAAAATTTATTTTAAAAGGACTTAATTCTACGCTATCTCTGGAAAGATTAAAAATTTTAATTTAATTAAGAATATGTTAATGAATATTACCTCTATCCATATATAAATTTTACTTTACATTTCCTAGGATATAATTTTTCATTTATGTATTCATATATATATTTACAAAGACCAAAAATTGAAATTCATAAGCAATAAATTTCAAAAAATCGTATAAATGCACAAAAGAAGAATTTAACAAATGTTAAAACTAAAATTCTTCAAACAAGTAAAACCCAAATAAAAAAATAAAAAAAATAACGAACAAAAAAGAATATGAAAGAAGAGAAGTTCAATCAATTTCAATGACATGTCATCAGGAGGAGGAAACATTGAAACCAGTTAAATTCTCTCTTCCATAAAAAATACTTGCTTTTCTGTATCCAGAATTAGCTGATGAACCATTCCAATGCATTTTAATTATAATAGTTCAACCGAAAATGCTGCCTCTTCCCCAAAGCAAAGAAAAATAACAAGTAAAATCATTAATTTCTTCCTTTTCGTACTTTCCTTTGTATTTTCCTAAGACTGAATTTGTAATATTTTAATAAAAATTTTAAGAAATCATACTATTATTGAAAGTTTTTCTCTAATATCATTATGTGTTAAGAAATTTCTAGGCTACTTAGAGATCAGTTTAAAATTACTAAAAATTGACTACCTTTTAAGTCTCTTGAAATTTTAAAAATATTTTAAATATTTGGAATTTGTATATTTATTATAATGTTATCACTTTTTGAAGTGTTTATTTACTCGGAAGTGTTTATTTTTTTTTTTTTATTTTTTTTTTTTTTTTACACTTGAGAATAATTCTTTGGTTTTATTGACTTTTCAAAATGTGAAATTTTTTCTTTGAATTTCAAAATTCTTTGCTTTGTAGCATTAATTCACCTTTTGGAAGATAGCTAGTTTAAATATGGTTTTTAATTTTGCCAAAGAAGCCAAACTAGCAACCCTTGGCATCTGAGAGTCTAACAAAATTTCTAATGGCCCTTTTTCATCGTCACGCTGGTGTTTGATTAGAGGTTCTTGCAAAGTTTTGTGTTATTTTGAAATTCAGGGGTGTTTGTGCTCGGGGGATTTTGAACTTCGATCCTCGGAAATTCCGGGGATCGTCGTTCAAAAGGAAGTAGGAATAATAATGAATTATTTATTTTGATCTGGGTAATTTTGTTTGCTTTGAAAGCAGAAAACGCAAGGTCAGTGTGTGTGGTGAAAACTTTTCCTTTCTTTCTCCAAAGGCAGTGATAATGCGTGAAAAGGGAGAAAAAACTTCTTTTTTGTTCTTTCCTTATTGCAAGTTATGACTCATTCCCCACGGTTCTCGGACATTCTCTTCTGGATTCTTTTCGGCAAGTTACGCGGCAGAAAAAAAAAGGGAGAGACTTCATTTGACCAGATGTGCGATCACGTGACTCTGGGTTCAAAGGTCTTATCTCTCCTGGCGTGGCGACAATAAGTAGAGAAGGGGGATTTTTCGCCGTATTAGCTATTTGTCATTGATCGCTTCTCAACTTTTTTTCCTCCGCTGTGTAAAATTTTCGTTTCAATTATTGATGCACGTGTAAATTTTTCGCTTCGTTTATTGAAATATTTTTTTATTTAGGTACGCAAGAGAATTTCACTATGAAATTTCTCGATATAAATACTGATATTATACAATTAGAAGAAGGTGTCCGGAATGCATTTAGGTGGAATTGGATTGAACGGAGAGATGGTAATGGGGATACTATCGGCACATGGTGCAAGAAAATAAATGTTGCTGGACAAGCATATTGTGTTTTTTGTAACTCACTGCTGAAGTATGGTGGGGAAGGATTCAAGGCTTTCACAAATCATTCTAAAACTGTGACGCACATAAAATATTCAAAGTGCATTAGACATTCAATGACTTTAAGTAATTATGCTAATTCAAAAAATACTGATGACTTACTTATGTGAAAAATATGGCTAAAAAAATCCAATGACTGATCCAATTCACAAAGATCTCTTACTGAATATAAACAGAAGTTGGAAAACATATCAAGAGGACGAGGACTTAAAAACATGGATTTCAGATGAGTCACCTATAAAAGTCTCTGAAAAGCCTTCTACATTAGCAGAAAAGCAAACTGCTTCTACCTCTGCATGTGCAGTTCTCGAGGAAATTTCTTCAACTGTAAATGAGGAAAATAAAAGTCAACCTTCCTGCAATTATGAAGTTCACCACAAAAGAAAGACAAGCCCACAAACATCAGAAAATAAAAAAAAAAAAATAAAAAATAAAAAAAAGAAATAAAAAAAAGCAGAAATTAGATAATTTTTTTAAAGAATTAATTCGGGGAATTTAAAATATTTACATAAAATGTAGTAGTTTATATGTTTGAAAATTTATGGTTACTAATTTTGCAAAAAAAGTAATTCATTGAACTTTTATAATTAGGTCATTCAATACTTCATAATTGTAATTTTTCATTTCTCTCTCTCCCCCCCCTTCTCGAAACTCCAAAATGTCGGTAGTAAGTCCGTAAAAGTTTCAGGGAATTTTTTGGGGTCCCACAAACACCCCTGGAAATTAAAAAAAAAAAACTTGATGATTTCGAAATTTAAAAATTTTTTTCACTGCAGGATTTTAATCTTTTGTACATTTTAAGGGTAAATTTTCAGTTTTATTGAAGATTCTCTTTAGATTAGTAAAATCTTTTTAATAATTTTACTTTGTATTTTTGCCTTTTTCCTTCACTTTCACTGGTTTTTGATAAGAGGATCTAGCAAAGTTTTGTGTTAAGATTTTTTGGAAATTTCAAACATTTTTTCACTTTAGAATTTTAATTTTTTCTACATTTTAAGGATAAGTTTTCATTTTTATTTAAGATTCTTTTTAGATTATAAAAATCTTTTGAAATTTGAAGATATTTTTAATGATTATACTTTGCATTTTTGCCATTTTTCTTCGCTTTGTGGAGATGCCAGAATTTTCGGGTGAACTATTATACACTGCTGGTGATTAAAATTGGAACACCAGGGAGGAATGATCTGACAAACATCAAAATCACATGAAGGGAAGAAGTTGGGATATGCAAATGATTAGTATCTCAGCACATTTAGACGTCATGGGAGGGAGAAACAACATCTGAAGCACTGCATAAAAGAAAAATTGTGGATTTCTCATTCGGAAAGTGCTTTATAAGATTGGAGTTTGCTCAGAATATCATGTTATGCCTCGAATAAGAAGAGGAAATGCTTGTCAGCAAGTTTCAAAATTCGATAGAGGCCGGATTGTTGCCTATTGAAAGTGTAGATTATTGTTCCGTGATATTGCCAGCCGAACTGGTCGACATCCAACCATTGTCATGCGAATATAGAACCAGTGGATTGCTGAAGGTCATACTGAATAGCATACAGGATCTCAACACCCTTGCCAGAGAGGAAAGACATATTGTGTGGTCAGCCTTGCAAAACTGTACGACCACTGACAGACCATTAACCAGGAAATGGGCATGTTTGCAGCACACCCAGTATCAGCTCGAGAGTTTACGTTTGCAGCAAGGTGACCATTACTTAGTCTTGCTTTGCCAATGCAGTATAGAGGGAGATGGCAAGTCTGGTGTGCCAGAAAACAAAGTTGGGTACAGGAGGGCAGAATGTTGCCTTTTTAAGCGAGTCCCGATTCGACGTGCAGTATTCTGATGGTCGTATATGTGTCTGGAGTTTCCGAGGAGACTGTACATCGTCTTCTTGCATTCAGTATTGGCATAGGCAACCTCCATCTGGTGTGATTTTTTGGGCAGCCATTGGCTACATGGCACGCACAGCTCTAGTTTGGATCGACGGTAATTTGAATACAGATGAGTACATTTCTGACATCTTACATCCAATAATCGTGCCCTATCTTTGAGCCACCCAAACACCATGTTCCAACAATCTAATGCAAGATCATATGTTGCATGTCATGCTTTGATCTTCCTCGATATACAGTGTATTCGATTGCTGACCTGGCCTGCAGGTTCACCAGATCTGTCATCCAATGAAAACATCTTGTCATGGGTTACTGAGAGACTAGGCCGCCACTCCTTTCCAGCTAATATGGTTAATGAAGTGCGACATAGACTTGAGGCAGCACAGAATGAGTTGCCCGTTTCTGTCATCCAGCTCTAGTTTGACTCCATGCTTAACAGGATATGGGCCATTTTAGCTGCCAGGAATGGCAGCTGTATCTACTAATTTTGTACCCCCGTAAATTACAACAGACTTTTCCAAAAGAAAAACATAAAATTATATGCAAATTTTATTATTTTTAATTAAACCATATTTTAAATGCTATGTGTTTTATGCCTAAAGTTTCCATACAACTTAGAATGTCTGAAATGTTCAATGTTAATTTTTTATGAAATACATATATTAATCAAAATTTTACTAAACACATATGCTTTTTTTTTTTTCGAAAATACAATTTGTATAAAATAAATATCTTAAGTGCTTCATATTGCTTAATATTAATTCTGTATAATATTAAATGAATAATTATTTTAATATATGTATTTTTCTTTCAGTTGCTGCTCTAAAATTGAACACCACTTTGCGAGAACTCTTCTTAGCTGAGAACAAAATATCACCGGCAGATGGCTTTCAATTGGGTAACTTGCTTCGTACGAACACGCATTTGGAATTACTTGATTTGAGCAACAATAAACTAGGGGTATTTTTTTTATTCAGTGTTATCAATTTATTTTATATTTTGATCTTTTTTAGAAACGTTACAGGTTACAATTACAGAAAGAATGCATGTAAATAATAATATAAAAGATAATATATATAAAAGATATGTTTGTCAAAAATTTCACTTTTATTTAAATTTGTAATTAAATTATTTCATTCTAAAAGTCAGCACTTCTTTCTTACAATTAAACTTATCATAAATTACTTCAAAAAATTTACTTTATCAGTTACACCTTTGATTGAACACAGTAAGTTCCTATAGAAATTCAGTATACTTGAATGAATTATGAGTGAGTCCAATGTGTATTAAATAAATCTTCATTATCTGTAAATGTTGTTGAGGTATTATGATATATATTATTCCCTGGTGTCTTTTTAAAGACAAAAGAATTTTCAGGAATCAATTTAATCCCAGTTTATCATTAACCTTTTCACGACAGTGCACCTTTGTTTAAGACGCTCATGCGGGATGGAAGGGAATCAAAGGCAGTCAACGAACAGGACGGAGATTTTGCATCACTAAGCCTAATTTTATATATATATATATTAAAAAAATAATAAGGAAAAAAAAGTTTTGCTTCTAGCATCGTATTTTTGATATCATTTTAAATTATTACTTGAGTTCTTATATATGCTAAAATTAGCACTTAGTAACGTTTTTTTTTCTTTATTTTACATGAAAATATACTTAAAAATTGCTTATCTTGTAAAATATATTTTCGGAAGCGCTATTCAAATTATTCCAAATTTTTAATTGATAAAATCCATCAATAAAGTTTAAAATTAAAAAAACAACACAATAAAGACTATTTACAGTGAGAAGTAACAAAATTTTAAATGAAGACTGTGGTAAATCTCGAAGCATGGAGAAGTATCACTTTCTAACTCAGGGATGTCAAACTCATAGGTACACTTGGGCCAAACAAACAAGGTTTAACTTTAACTTTAGGCGGGCTGCAAAAAAAAAAAAAAAAAAAAAAAAAAAAAAATCAATATTCATAGAAACATAGATTTATTTTGAATAATACAATAATAAACATATATATATATTTATATAGAAAAGAACAAGAAAAATTTAATGTTTACGTCCTGATAACTTGACATCTCTTCTCTGCTATTATCTTTCCTATTTCGGGAGAAATTTTGTTTGCAGTGATAACTTTCAACGCTGACCCAAGGTGAGCATCATTAATACGGTTTCTAACAGGAGATTTATTACCTTTCATGACTGAAAATAACTGCTCGCACCGATAAGTGCTACCAAACATGGAAATAATTTTATATGCGAATTTTCGAGTATTTTCAAACCTGGCTGGTAAATATTTGTAAAATTCAGGCACACCCACTTCAATGAATTTTGCTTTCAAATTTGAGTTGCATTGAATCTCGATCACCTTCATTTGCATATGGCTGGGTACTGAGTCAATACTTATTGAGAGAATCGAAGAAAACAAAAAAAAATTTGTCTTCGAGGGAACTAAAATCATTAAACCTCGTTTCAAATTCAGTTGTTAAATTTGCAATTTTTTCTGCGTATTTTTGATACGAACAAGTATCATCTAAACTTGATTTGTTCATGCTGCACGACGGGAAGTGCGTCAAATCTTCATTTTTAAGTTGTTTTTCCCAAAGAACTAGTTGACATTTGAATGCTTTAATTATGTCAAACATATTCGTAATGATATGATCTTTTCCTTGTAACGATAAATTTAAATTGGTTAAGTGTTTGGTTACATCAACCAAGAAAGATAAATCTTGTATCCATATTGGATCGTAAAACAAACTTACGACTTGATTTTTCGTTTTTAAAAACTGACATATTTCTTCTTTCAAATCCCAGAATTGTTTGAGAATCTTGGAGCAAGATAACCAACGTACCTCGGTATAGTAGGACCAACCCGAATATTCACTATCTAACTCACTTAAGAAAGCAGTGAATTGATGCTGATTTAAACCTCGAGATCGTATAAAATTTATAACTTTTTTTATATATGGCAAAAAATTCTCCATATTTATTACTTTCGTGCATAGAACTTCTTGATGTATAATACAATGCATATGATGAATGTTTGAACCGTGAATTTCACTAAGTTTTTTTCTTAGTAATGCTACGAAGCCCTTGTTTTTCCCGGTCATTGATGGAGCGCCATCTGTAGCTACAGAATTTAATTTTGCCAAAGGTAGATTGTATTTCTGCAGAAGTCCAAAAACACAAGTAAATATATGTATCTTCTCCTGTGGTAGTACCAGACATCGGTATTAGTTCCAGTAATTCCTCAAAAATGTTAAAATTCTTGTCATAAGAACAAAGAAACACTGCTAATTGAGCTTTGCCACTAATGTCCATGCTCTCGTCACAGGCAATGGAGAAACTTTCGAAACTAGATGAGTTTGCTTTGATCTGATCACTTAAATTCGCGGCTAAATCAGTAACTCTTTCCGCAACTGTATTTCGAGACAATGAAATTGATTGAAAAGCCTTCACATTTCCAGGACAAACAATTTCTCCAGCTTTCATTAGGCATTCCTTGATTGAATCACCGTCAGTAAAAGGCTTCGAATGTTTAGCTATCAACTCGGACAAGACGTAGCTTGCATGTACAGCCGCTTCACTTTCTTGCAATACTTTACTAAACATGGACTATTGCTTTTTCACTCCTAACTTGAGCTCTTTCAACTTTTCTTCTCTCATTAATCCTTCGTAATTGTTATATTTCGATTTGTGTTGTTCGTAATGACGTTTAATATTATATAACTTTGGTACATTAATAGTGTTATTACATATCAAGCAGATTATTTTATCTTTTATTTCACAGCAAAAATATTCTAATTCCCATTTTACTTGGAATATTCTATGTTCGTCAGCGATTTTTCGTTTAATTTTACTACCACTTGGTTTTGATATAGACATACTGAATACAAAGGGCTGGAATAAACACAGTTAACGTTAAAAAGTTAACAAAAATTTATTCTTTCCACAAGAGATAAATCAAAATGCTGAAATATTTCTTCAAAAATATTCTGACAATATCACAAAATGTCAAACGTTTAGCAAAAATCAATTCAAAACAGAGAAACTAATTCTATCTCACAGCGAAATCGCTACAAATCAATCACAGCATTAAGTAAACAAACAGTTCGCTAGAACTACAGCTACTACTGAGATGAGTTGTTTGTTCTCCGCTTTTAAAAGCTTTATAATTAATTTCTCGAATATACTGGAAACATCTATAAATATCTGGATTTTTGTGGATGGCAACAGCAATTACGAGATATTTATTTATTAGGTATTAAATGCAGGCGCTGTTCTATTTTTAACCTTCCAACACAGCTGTCTTTTCAAAAATCGTCTGCGTTGCTAAGGCAACATGAAGCAAATCTAATCACAATTCTAAATAAAAAAAACTAAATAAATAAATAACTATCCGTAAAAATTATTAATCCGTAACAATATGAATTAAGTAATAATTAATAATAAATCATGCACATGCATGCACCAATATATCGTACAAAACTATGATTGGAAAACTGAGACCATGAGTTCGGCCACATTCGGCTATCGGGGGATGCTTACAAGTTCTGAGTGCACGTGTCCCCCAAAAGCCGAAGGTAGCTGAACGCAAGCTACTCACACACATTTGTAATTTAAGTTGTGTGTGTGTCAGCTCGCTGTGAGTAATCTAACAACACTGAATAAATTATCGTTAATTACTTAGCAGTAAACATTTCATTTTTTTCTTCGCCGATATGTTATTTTATTATTATGTATTATTATTTGCCGATACATTGGCCGGGCCGCAAAAATATTTGTTGTGGGCCGCGAGTTCGACATCCTTGTTCTAACTCTTTAGAAAATGACTCATCACTCTCATCTGCGTTAATAAATGGTTCATTGACCATACGAGAGTATTCTTCCTCTGATAAATAGCGCCTTCCTGCCATAATAGACTTGAGGGGAGGCTTTCTGAAATAAAAAGAGAAGAAACGGAAAGATAACTGAAGGCTATGCAAAACATAACAATACTCCACATACTAACCCTAAAAGACCATATATAGTAAAAGAAAAAATAGAATAAAAAAAGGAATTGGATATAAATCAGACACGTCAATGTTTTCATTAGCACGCATCGATTTAAAGAGCTCACCTCTGTTTAAGCTTTCCATGTTCCCCCACCCACCCTCACAAGAGCTGATGAATAAAATACGAAAGTCAAGCAGAATATATCAAACTCAAAGTCAGGAACCTAAAACTGTGTTCATTTCAAAAGTAATGGACATAGGATGCCATCTAGTGGCCTTCAGAAAAAACGTTCCAGCTTAAAATGCGTATACGCATCACCCGTCCTCTGAATGCAATCTCTAGCGATGCGTGAATGGGATGCCCAGCTGTAAGAGATGTTCTTAGGGAAAGCATATATGGGATGCCCATCTTGAAAGGGATAATGTTCAAATTTCATGGACTAAGAATATCTGTATTACATTTAATTTTTAAGTTTATTTAATTTGATTGTATTTTATACTGTTTTATACGTGTTTAATGAATGCCCAGTTATGTTTTATTCACCTTCATTTTCTGATAACATAATGTTTTTTAGCATCCAAACATTTCACTCATTTATTAATAAAAAATTTTACTTTTTGCATTTATTATTGCATATTTTAAATTATTTGTTTTATTAAAATTGAGTTCTTAATTCATTTGCATTTATTGAGAGAATGAATGTTATTAGATTGAAAAATTCATAAAGGCATATAGTCATCAAATATAATATAAAAAATTAATGCAATAGCATTGAAATAGTGAAAATAATAAGTAAAGTTTAGTAATACAGAAAATTTTGGTTGGAAAGGCTCCAGGTAAAAAGAAAAATGTTTTAGGAAACAGTACATTTTGAAAAGAATTGAAAATAATAATCAATGATTTGCAAGGGATCAAGCAAATTTTCAAAATCATTATATTCATATTTTGCATAAACTACATTTTCAAAAGATTTCAAGAATAGACTTTAAGATGAAAAAAAAAATTAAAGAAAAGTTATGAAAATTGTGTGTGATAAATCCAAAATCTCTATTAAAAAAAAAAAAAAAAAAAAAAAAAAAAAAAAAAAAAAAAAAACGGAAACCTTAATTTCAGTCCCTTTTATGGGAAAAGTTTTGAAACTTTGATTTAAGACATAATTTTTATAGATCTAAGTTATTATTTTAATATGCTTTTATTTGTAGACATGACAGTATAAAACTTTTTTAATATGCTTCAGTGCGAGTTATTTTATTGTTTAAAATAGTTTTTATGTGTAAACAAAGATTTTTGTGACTATATTGTAATAAAATGCAAATAAAAATTTTAAAGAACATATTTTCATGTTATTTTGCATTTCTAATTAAAAAAAATATTTACATTATGGAATGATGCACTTAATATGCTTTGCCACTTTTCTTAGAAATTTTGTACTGAAATTTAAGAATAAATTTACTCCAAATAGATATCCAAGTAGCTCAGAGATGAGTAAATAAGTTTTCTAATAAAATATTAATGTGTTCATGCACTACTTTAAATAATCTGATTCATTTTCATTTTGTAGGATGATGGTTTAACTCATGTAATGGAAAGTCTTGGACAGCAATCAAATACGTCTGGAAGAGGTCTCAGTACCTTAATTTTATGGAACAATGAACTCACTGTAAAAGGAATGCCCTGTGTAGCAAGAGCTTTAGTATGTCTTTTAACTTAAGTCTCTAAGAATCGCGGATACTGGAGAATAAATAATCTGTTTTAAATTCAGTCCATACTTTAATTTATTATATTTTGTTTCAATGTAGACATCTGCTCGAGCTCTCAGAAAACTTAATTTGGGTAGCAATGCTATAACAAGTGGTGGAATTATAGAAATGAAACAGAGTTTTATTTGCAACCGTACTGTTGAAGTTCTGGAGCTTGAAAATGCTAGCATAACATCTGAAGGTAAAGTACAGTGGTCTTGGGAAAATATTATTAACTAATTATTATTGATATTATTAATATAAACTGTTTTTGGAAAAACCTTTGAAAATATCTTATACAAAATATTTAATTTAAAAAAAAATTGTGGAATCCGATAAAAAATATTAATTTTTTAAAAAAATGTTTGTGGCATTATTCCTTACAGTATATTCTTTTAAAAATGTGCAGATCTATCTTTATGCAAAAATTATTATTTTAATTGCAGAATTCAATTTTTATAAAAGTATTTGTGTTCATGATATGTTAGTGAAAATGCGACTTCTGATTTGTTGGTTTCACCTGTTAAGATAAACTTTGTTTCTAATTTCTTGAATGTGTTATGCATTTTTACTTCCATGTATGAAGTAAAGGAAGTATTGTAATTGTGAAAAGTTTTGGGTGTAATATCTCAACAGAAATATTAATTTTATCTGTTCCCAAATTCATTTGGAAGATTTTTTTTCATGTCATGACATCTGTATACAGTCAAAAGTCGTTAATCCGGACTCGTCGGGACTTCGGCGATTCCGGATTATCGATTTTTCCGGATTATAGATCATCAGTTTAAATCTGGTAAGATGGCATGCAGAAATTACAAAATTAAAAATATGAAGCCATAATTTATGAAATAAAGAACAATTATGATCTAAAGGGTATCAAAATTTGCAAAAAGAAAAAGCTTAATATTTATTTGTTTACTTTATTAAACATTTATTTCAATGTAAGTTGTTTAAGTTTTGCTTCGTTTCATGTGATAATACTTTCTCTTTAATTCTATTAAACAGACATAATTTCTTGTTCAGTTACAAAGTTCCGCTGTTCAAGTCCTATAATTGCTGTGTTGAGAATACCGACTAATTTGTCAATCGAAATGTTTTCGTTTTCAATAACCTCTGGGTCACTTTCTTCACTATCGGAAGCGAATTATAATGACGAGGAACTTGATTTAAATCATATCAAAGAAGGGAAATGAAATACTACACTTAGTACGGAATTATAAACCAAATAAAATAAAAACATCTGCTCTGAAGATAAGGATAGTGCTGACAGATCAACTTCCAATCCGCAGCGTGAAATTGATAAACAGATTTCGGATTTGAAAACATACTTTCGCTTTGTAGATACAAATTACATATTAGTAAATATATATCGGAAATTCTATTTGACATAATCTTTCTAATCTATCATAATCTAATAATGACGTTTATGCCCCCCCCCTTCTCTGCCGCAGAACAGCGTGAAATTGATAAACAGATTTCGGATTTCAAAACATACTTTCGCTTTGTAGTAAATATATATCGGAAGTTCTATTTGACATAATCGAAAGTTCAAGCTTACTTTTATAAAATTGCTCTAACAGTCTGCAAAAAATAATAAGCCGGATCCAATTCGAAGATTAAGGAACAACGCAATCTGCAACATTAACTGAATTAGATAACTTTAGCTTAGCATATAACTCCGTTACACATTAAACGCGCATGCGCACAAACATATTCGCAGCTGTAAGGGTCTTATGCGCTCTCGTAAACGCCTGTGCGCATGCGTGAACGCGACGCATGCGCAGAAAGTTTGTAGCTTTGAGGTCCGGATTATAGATCATTCCGGATTATGGGTGTCCGAATTAACGACTTTTGACTGTATACGCATAGAATAAAGGACTCTTTTTTCCAAAATGGATTTTAGAATAGATTTAAAATGGATTCAAAATGTTATTTTCTGTGACATCTATCTGTATGTGGATATGTATGTATTTCACATAACTCAAAAACGATTAGCTTCAGAATATTAAAATTTTGTATATAGGATTGTTATAACATAGTTTTGCACCTCCCTTTTCAGAGTTGCCATCTGTTCTTATTTAGATGGGAGACTCTCGATTTCCATCTGTTTTCCCGCCAACCTGTTTTATAACATATTTTTCCTAACGTTCTCTTATTCATAAAATTTCTTGCAGTTTTTTTGTAGCTTCATTTCATACTTCATAACTTGTCAAAAAAAAAATTTTTTTTTTTTTTAGACATCCGTGAAAGCAGTTGGTTTTTCTCTAGATTACAAATAAAAGAAAATCACGGTCCTTTTGTCAGTGAGAAATTGACATATTTCTGCTTTGTGAGTGAGAGCATGTGTTTGAAAACGCCGTGTTCAAGTTCTCCATTGAGCATCAAGCACCACTGTTTGTCATCTGGCATATAATAGCCATTGAGCACAAAGCAAGATAGAGGTTCTTATTTTGTTAATCTTGTCCCTTAGCAGTGTGAGTGCACGTGCTTTAAAGAAATAGTTTAAGAAATGATGATCTTTTGTTTTTTATGCCTGCGAAGAAGGTAAATACTCGTGTACTTTTCAAAAATTGTGCACTTGTATTTTTCCACAAGGAAATGTAATACATTTGTGATGTGCCATTTGTCGTTGAGATTTTTTGATTCTCCACAGTGAAAGAGCAAAATGTGACAAAAACAAACATGTGGCACAAAAACACATGAGTTCTATTGAACAAAATGAAAAATTATATTTTTCTGTTAAAACATAGGACCAAAAATTTATTAATGCAGAATGCCCGTTCTCTGCCTTTTTATTGGAACTTAACCTGCTACTGAATGCATCAGATATGCAAACATGTTTCCCAATAGCGAAATCGCTAAGGAATACTCAAGTGCAAGTACGAAAATCGCTACAGTTGTCGAAAAAATGGGTACAAAAAATAAATCTTCAGTTATTGATTGCTTTATTCCATTGTACCTTTCTACAGATGGAAGCAATGATACTGATTCAAAACTGTATCCAACTGATGTTTTATTTTTTAATCTTCAGAAACTGAGTGCAGTTTACTTTCTGTCCCCACTTTAGAAGGACATTTGACAGTCTTTAATCTTGCACAGCTAGTTATTAAAACTTTAATCCGGTGGAAAGCACATCAAGAACAAGTACTAGAGTGGATGCATGGGGTAGCACGTACCCCAATATTTAAAATATGGAAAAAACTGTTTTATTTAGTTTTAAAGCTGTTTTTCTTTTATAATAAGCTTATAGAGAGTTAAAATTAATAAAAATTAAAATAAAAACAAAATAAGCATCTTACCTCTAAGTTTTATTGCATCTGTAATACACAATGCTTATTTTATTTGTTTACACTTTGAACAAAATACATTCATTCAGTTTTCTCACTGAATCGATCTTGAAGTAGAGGTATATTTGTTCACCATTTCCTCATGTTAAATCCAGCTTTTCCTGAAACGAACTTCACCTGCCGATGTACTTCAAGGGCAGTTTCTTTATTTGCAAACTATGGATAAGATCAACATATAATTTGTTACTTAGTATTCGGAATGCAACTGGATAGTCTCTTTCATACTTACTTACATGGTGTTTCAATGTTGCATTTAGCAAGAATGGACTTGACCTTAATCCAAAATTAACCCATGTCATTCTCGGTACTTCTGGTTCTATGTTCATATTATCTTTAATCGACAGAAATATGACATCTCTGTCTTCCAGTGCTAATGCTATCTGCAAAAAAATGCATTTTCAATATCAGCTGTCAAGGCGACCCTGTTAAATCTTAATTGCAGAAATAAGGCCAAAAAATCGCATTAAATTCGGATCGGAATTCAGACAGTTGTTAAGGGAAACGAAGCTTATTACACTAGAAGATGCATCAAAAACAATTCTATTTTTATAGTTAATTACACTAGAAGATGCATGAAAAGCAATTCTCATTTTTGTAGTTAATTTATCTTCATGAATTACTGCTTGGTGAGGCATATAATCTTTAGTTTTACTTTCTAACTTACTGGAATCAACCTTTTCGACTATTCCTTCTGCAACATGCTTCGAAATGATTTCCTTATACTGATTAACCCTCTGACTGCCCAATTTGTGGACTGAAATCGATTCAAAAATTGTGTAATTTTTTGTTTCATATTTTAAATCTTTATATATTGGAGAATTGAAAAATCCAATTTTCCTTTCTAGAAAATATTTTTTATATAGCTTTTTATCATGAGAAACTAAGTTGCCAGAGAAACCAATTTCAGATGTTATCACCCCCCCCCAAAAAAATTTTTTTAATAAATTTCAATCGAATTACAGTTAATTTCTATTTATTGCATAATATAAAAAAGTAAAATATATAAAATTTAAGAAAATATAAAGCACTGAGGAAAAAATATCTTAGAAATGCAATTTAGTATGAGTTCAAAACAGGGTTCAAGACAAAGTCCAACTTCACAGTCTTTGCACTACATTCAATAAATCTAATTAATAATTAAAAAATTAATTGAATAATTAAGATAATTGCTAAATGTTTTCTAGTAACCATTTCTGTAAGAAAAAAGCAGCAAAAAGTGGAATTTGAGTAGTAATACCGTGTTCCTTCAAACGCCACAATTTAGTGGACAATTAACGATAGCTGTTGGCCAAAGCATAAACTAAACGTCTAATACTGTATATAATTTATTTCAGTGGTAAAACCGGATGCGTTCCTCAATAAAGGAAGAAAAACAGATGCCTGCGGAAATCGTGAGTTAAGCAGATTTTGCTACATTTGAGTTGCCCGGGGAAATTGCGGGATGAGCAGCCAGAGGGTTAAGAAAGGAAGGATTTCTCTTGAATTTATTAACTAATTTTTGAAAGCGTACTTCAGCAGTGCCATAGTTATCGGATAAAAATTCAACTTTTTCATTCCACGGAAGATTGACTTCATAACGACTATTTCCCATTTTTCTAGAGCTCTCGAATTTTCTTGAAACCTCATTATCTTTAAAATTATTGCATGCAATTCCCAAATTTTCTAAATCAAATATTTTCTTTAAAATCTCCATTTCTTCTATGTTTTCATTTCGAACAATAGTTTTCATTACTCTTAACTTACTTAGAGTTCGATCTGATTGCGGCGTTAGATCCATTGAACACATACCCAAGTTTCATTTCCATTCCTACTAATTATCCTGGCATTCGCTTTATTTTCCCAGTAACAATAGTCCAAAAATAAACCAAACAAACTAACAATGATATTCCTAAGTTTTTCAGAATCTAATTCATTGGCCATTTGTATTTTCTTCTGCGTACAGTAATTTCACTACCTGGTGCTTGAACTACAGTTTCAGAAATACAAGGAGTTTCGATAGCTTCTAAAGTTATTACTTCCTTTGAATTATAAACTCTTCTCAAGTTTACCTTCACACGATTACTTATAACTGTTTTTTCTGCATTTGAACCAAAAACAAAAATTTTTAAACGTTCCTGACTTATCACTTCCAACTTTAATTTACGAGATATCTGTTTTGTATCAAATAACTTTTACTTCCTATTTTCCCTTTGTCAGCACACTTATGGCTGTCTGCAAATATTTGTTGCAACCTTCTTGACTTGAAACAGAGCAATTTGATGTATGATTTATATTGCTGTCATCTATCCGTACTTTGTCTATTTCATTTCCCGATAAGCTTTTTGTTACTGATCCTTCCTCGCAAATATAATGGCTATGTTTTTTACCACACTTCTTGCACCGTATTTCATCACAGCAAAATCTAGAAACATGAGTTTTTTTTAAACAATTAAAACAATATCCGAGACATAGTAAACTAGTTGTCCATTGACTTATAGGTAAAGGATATTTATTGATTGTATATTCATCTGTAGAACAAAATATACATGCATTTTTAATTGTAGTAGTAGTTAGCACTGTTGCTGTTGATAGACGTTTAGAATTCTCATATATTTCCTGAACTGCGAAATTTTCATTTTATCGGCTTCATCTGTCTGGGGAAATAAAAATGTTTTCTCGTGTGTTTCTATTTCCTTTTTAAGAAACTGGAGTAATTTTGAACAATTATTCCATGAGTCTTCTTCATTAACAGAATGATTAAATTCTAATACAATATCTTCAGGAATTAATTTTACTAAAATGGCTAAAAGAATTCCACCGTAATTAGTTCTGTTCTGGCTATTTTGAGACTTCAATTGGCTGTTTTGACTTTTGAATCTGAATAGAAATTGTGTCATGTAATTGTCTCAGTTCCTTAAGTTCGAGCATGATTTTGCAGGAGTTAAGCTTAAAATTGTTTAAATGTGAACGTACAATAATTCCGGTTTTACCAAATTGTTCTTTTAATGGTTCAGCAGCTAAGTCAATTATTTTGTGTTAATGTCAATCTTTGTATATATTTTAATGCAGAATCCTTTAAGAACGATTTTAAATAGTTAAATTTATCAATTTTTGATAATTGTTTATTCTCATGAATTTCACCTTCAAATTGTCTCCAAAATCATTGCGAATTTTCATATTTGCTGTCAAAAGATTCTGTTTTTAATTTCAGCAGTTTGACAAAAGTTTAATTAATAATTACCCCTTCTTCAAAAATTTTAAAGGATTCATTGTGTACATCAATTTTACTTTCATTTTCACATTTATGCTTAAAGTACCTTTCTAGTTTCCATTTGGAGCTCGTAATCTTTTCACTGTATCCCTGGCTTGTCAGAACGTCAGCTTCAAGCATTTCTAAATCAGTAATGCTTTCTATGACTAGAGAGTAGAATCTAGCTAATAGATCTGATTAGGTTTTTCTTGTAACTGATATTTTAAATCATCCAAATCATCATAATCATTATTGATCTCTTTTAATGTGTCATTTATTTTATTCACAATTGTAGTTAAAGAAGTTCAAAAAGTTTTTCTTTTACTTTTTAACTTCTGTACTTCGGTTTGTTGTGCCATTCTCTGTTACTAGCTTCCAGGTTTTGGTACCATAAAAGAAAACAGTTATAAATAATAGATCTTACCTGGATCTTAATCTTCTGAGCTTCGGTGAGTGTAATTGAAAGTAATTTAAATTTTAAATCCTTTATTGGCACGTTATAGCAAGGAACAATTCACACTTGAGAAGACACATCTTAGGCATCTAGCTACGTTCTAAAAACTAAATAAATAAAATCAGTTTTGATTTCAAAGGATACTATCGCCATCTGTTGGCTGAATTCGCAACAAAAGTGCTTATGAGGCTTACATTTTTTTCAGTTGTTTGTTGTAGTCATGTGCTTCCAATTACAGAACTGTTTTAAATGATGAAAATTTTCATGTTTTGGCAATGTCAAATAAATAACAAAAAAGTTTTTGACAAATAAGGAAATGTATTTTTTATGCAGTCTCCTGGTTACTATTTGGGAAACTGTAATGAAAAATATTTGTTATGAAAAAAAGTAAAAAATAAAAAATTTGACTTTTGTGCAACAAAAAGTGACTGAGATATTTAATTTCAGAATTTGCAATTTCATTTTCAACTTGCCTGCAGTGATTGGTCAATTAGAATAAATCAAGGAAATAAGTTTAAATGAAGTGCTGCAAGAAATGTGTAAAATTTAACAGGCCATACAAATAAGTCATGTAGTGTCTACATTAGATTTACCGTAATTTTTGGAAGAAACGCCGCAGCGTTTACGTGTTTAAAACTTAAATTTTCAGCGGAAGCGGCGTTTCTACCCATGCGGTGTTTAAGTGCACTAAAAATAAAATATTTCCTATGATGGTCATTGTACATAGTTTGGATGGCCTTGTCATTGTGCATAGATTGGTGCTGTTCCCACACAAAAGACCACTCAGTTGCTTTTTGCGAACGTTATTTTGTTTACGTTCTTTCCCTTGAACGGACCTACGTGCCTTATTCACCTTAAACGAGATCACAGAACAATAACATTCTTCCCCCTTTCAAATCAACATTCTCATCAGTTTGAATAGCCATTCGATGAATCTTCCAGGAACCATCCTCTTTCCACCCCTGCCTTTTCTGCAATTTTTTTCAAAGGCAAACACGACTCCACTTGCCTCGCAATAACGAACTCTGACGTATTTCTCCTTCAGCATGAATGGATTTTTCTTGGCATTCTGCCAAATACAGATCCCATCAGTTAGGGTACAAGTACTTGTTGGATAGTTTTTAATTAGGGAGTGGAAAATTTTTGAAAATGTCTCTAAACGACACAGAAGCTATACATTTCTTACCTTTAATTTATTTTTGAGTTATGGTTTCATTTCATGCATTTTTCTTAACTGGTATGTCATATATCAGGACTTAGGTTGAGTTTTTGCATCTATACGGCCCACGACGATGTCACGCGCAATTTAATCTATTGCGGCGTTTACGCTGATGCGGCGTTTCTGTGTAATTTTAATTTTTTTCCCGCCATTTTTCTCGAGTGCGGCGTTTACGCTGATGCGGCCTTTCTTCTGGAAATTACGGTATTTACTAATTTATTATCTGAAAATTGAGCAGAGAAAATTATGTGAATCATTTCATTTTTGCATATATTTTGCTCAAACTAACTCATGAGGCACCATCTGCAATATTTATAGACCGATTCTAGTTTCCGAATGTGGTCCAAAATAGTTTTTTGAGCTGAATAAAGCTGTTCCTCATCTTTGAAATTCTCAGAAAAGGATTTTGCTCTGTCATAGTCTTAACAATATTGTCATCAATCAAAGATGGCCTCTCACACTGTGATGTATTGTTGAGTTCCAAATCACCTGCTTAAATTTTTTAACCATCTCCTGTACAATCTGTCCAAAACTGCATCTCTCTGAAAAACTGTCATGAAATTTCAACACACTTCTATAGCATTTCATCCTTGTTAGAATTTATACAAAATGCAGTGTCATAATTTATCGGTTGTCATAATTTTTACATGATCATGTCTTACATAATAATGACACAACACACTTTTGTTTCAATTAATTTAGAAGAGCAGATGTTTATAAATGCAGTGATAAATAGAGGCAGCCATATATGTCTCAAATGAATGCCTTGTATTAATTTTGAAATTTGAAATAACATCATCTGACGGAACTTTCCTGTAGATCTTATATTTAGTACGGTCCTTGGACTGAGAGAGAGGGGAGGAACAAAAATAGGTGAATCTAAAATTAACAGTAAAGTATGTTATCTTTTGAAGCTAATCTGCTGTATACTTTAGTGCAGTGGTCTCCAAGATTTTAATAATTTAAAGTTCATGTCGTCTTCATTTACATTAAAAACAAACATAATGCACCAGGAAATCTTTAAATGGAGTTAATTAATTTACAGTGTGATGAAAATATTATTCAAAGATTTGAAGATTCAGATTTTATTAAATTTTATCCGTGCTTGTCAAAATATAAATAAGCTTAGTCATGAATTTTTGTGCTAAGAATAATCCCTTTGTTTGGGAATACATGAACAATTCCCCCCTCCCCCTCACAGTCAGTGATAAGAAAAACTTATACTGATGAGAATCTACAATATGCGATGAAGGTAATTTTTAGTAATTTCTGTCCAGGGTTACAAACTTGAAATGCCATCGAGTATCAAGCTGTAGTAAGAAATAAAAATGTTCATAATTATTTACTTACAAACATATGTTATTTATGTTTCAAAGAAAAATTTAATAAATAAGACAAAGAGACTAGGTTGTTATTATTTATTCTCAAGTTCTATCCCACTTTGAAAGTTTTTATAATTTCTGTATTTTTAGTTTAAATTAAAGGAAGTTATTTAACAATTAGTCAAACATGCTAGAATTATTTGAAATAAATGCCAATCTGAAAATTTAATAGTTAGGTATCAGTATATTTGAATAACAAAGGGAAGTAACAAAAGTGTCTTGCTGGTAGCTAACTTTACATTTCAGATAGAAAATTAATATAAATTTGAAATTTTTCCTTTGTGTTATTATTTTTATATGTTTTAATAAATATTTATTAGTTTAAATTTAAAATTTATTTAAAATATTTCTTATTTTGTTAATAAAAAAATTTCATTTTGATTAAAAAATGTACTGGCCTGTTAGCTGTTTTTAGATCATGCATTTGGGCCCACATGCAATTTGAATTTGAGACTACTGCTTTAGTGAGTAGATTGTCAATGTTTGGATATGGTTGTATGTCATATTCAAGGCATATGCAAGTTATGAGCATGCAAATCAGTCAATCTTCAACAAAGTTCTTAATTTTAGTAATTGTCACGAGCAAAAATTCTTACTTTTCACACTTGACTGCATCTGACTCCAACATAGAATGTATGCTCAACATCTACAAATTTAAATACCATTCCAGATTTTTTGAATGCATTTAATAGAATTCTATTAACATTTATATTTGCAAATTATATACAACCTAATAACATAAAGTTTGACTTATCTGAACAACGAGAATAAGCCCAGCATAATTTTTCTTAACTTTAGAAAACTTTTTGTAGTTTAAATACCGCACACTTAAACGTAAGAGTCCTCATCTTCTAAAATGCAGCAAATTGATAAATATCCCTAATATCTGCAATGGATTTAATTTCATCCAAACCAAATTTCAATTTCGTAATGCAGTAGCATCTCGATGAGAATTAGTTGCATTCCAAAACAAAAATATACGTAATGTCATCTGTTGTTGCCATTCAAGTGATGCACAATTTTTTCTACTACAGTTGTTGCTAGATTTATTCTCATAAAATGCTTCAAGATTGCAAGAAGACCTTTTTTGCTTTAAAACTTTACTTTGTTGGGTTTACCTTGTCAGTGTAATTGCAGTACATATTTTTCTGTGGTTGAAAGCTAACAAAACCTGACTGCAGTGCTACTGGGTTCAAGGTAAGGAACGTATAAATAGTTATGACTAGTAGTGTCTTTTCAAAAAAAGTGTATTTAAAACCTCTATTTGAAAGCTTGATCAAGAGGCTGATGTAAGACTCTTGGGATTCCATCTGTTCGTGTGTTTTTGACAAAATTTGAGATGGAACATAGGAAGAAAGCACTTATACAGTGTGCCTTAATTGTATAACTAAATCCAGGAAATAACATTTGTGTCCAGTGAATTCACAGAAGTTAATAAATTTTCTTCCATTGCTCATTACTGTGCTTTTGGCTATTTCAGGTTATTTTCATAAGATTGTTAAAAAAAACTTGAATTGGTGGATTAGACTTGAAACCTTTCATGTTTATCAAAAATTTACTGAAAATTCAAAATTTAATCCTCAATATCCAGTTTTTACACACCAAATCTTATGATTTTTTTCTCTTATTCCTTCTCTTTGTGAGAGATGGACATTAGTAATTAAATAGATGAAACCATTGAACACTGGTAGTTTGTCCTAGGTTTAGATACCAGCAAATTGACTGGCTACATGGAGTTTTGTGGCTTTTCCCATGAGTACATTTCCTATAGAAAGGTCACCATGAAATCATCCATCCTAAGGCAGATAGCCCTTGTATGCTTGATATAGTTACTGTACTAGCCAATCTCAGGGCATGTCATAAAATGCAGCTTGTGCTGTCCAAGATATTTGGATAATGTTTTGCTCAGCATAATTTTTCTATAATTTTTCTCCCTGACAAAGGAGAGTTTCTGTTAGATGGCATTTTTTCTTAACCTTTATGAAATTAAAGCTAAAAATGATTAATTTTGTATTTTATTAGAATGTTTAAATACTATGAAGTGTTAGGTATAAACATAGTTGTGTTGAAGATATTTTTCAAAAGGCTTTTCAAACTGCTTTTAATATGAATACTTTAATTGCATATTTTAGTATTTTAAATGAAATTAAAACACTGCAAATATTTTTACCTTGTAAAAAATCTATTTGAAATCTAGGTGAAAACTGTTATAGTAGTATGAAAAACATAATTATGTTTGTTTTTAATTGCATTAATTTTTTTATAGGAGCATCTGCTTTAGCTGAATATATTTCTCAAAATCCATTCCTGCAGAAGCTTGATATAAGAGGTAATGACATTAGACTGGATGGTTTAAAAGCGCTTTCACAAGCCATGATGAAGAATCAAAATGTTGTCAGCTTAAAAGTTGATCCCACATCAATGGATTTGGTAAATTTTTTTTTTTTTTTTTTTTTTCAATTTGATTTTTAAAGTTAACCATATTTGGTTCATATTTCTATGAAATCTAGTGTGCTTTTCTTTAATGATCTGATTGTTAAATCAAAATTATATAAAATGTGTTATTTTATCAGTAACTGATATTTAATAATTTTAACTTCTTCATTTCTAATTCTAGAAATGAAGAAGGAAAAGCTTGTATTCATTTTGGCCCATTTTCAAATTTTGCTTACATATGCTATCCCAGAAGTAAGAAAGAAAAGTAAAGATAATTTATATTTAAAGTTTAATTTGAGCAATGCGTTGCATAAAGATACTATAAATATATTTCTACAATTCAAAATATAAAAAAATCAATTGAAATTTTTTAGATATAAATCTTAAAATGTATGATCGTAGGCAAAAATACCTGTCCCTTTTAAGTTTCATGTTATTCAACCTCTTTGTTTTGTAACCTAATTAATTTGTTTAAATAAAGAAGTTTAATTATTGTAAATATGATAGTGTGTTATATTCATAATAAAAATTAATTATGGAAGTTTTTTCCCTTTAACAAATCAATAAAAAATCAATTGTATTTCACTTTATGTCAAGTCCGTTACCTTGAGATTATTTTATCCAAAATTAGTTTTTAATTCTGTCTTAAAGGGGGAGTACATATTCAGTGGCTTAGATAAACTACTCAAGCTAAGTTTGACTACTTTGAATGTGTATTGCCCACTTTAGGCAGAATTACAAACTAATTGGGTTAAAATAATCTCAAGGTAACGGAGTTGACATGAAGTGGAAGACAAATTATTTTTATTGATTTGCTAAATTTTTATCTAAAAATTTTCAATTGATTTTTTTTAATATTTTAAATTGTAGAAACATATTTATAATCATTTTATGCAATGCATTGCTCAAATTAAACTTTAAATATGAATTTATCTTGAGTTTTCTTTTCTTCTGGGACAGCATATGTAAGCAAAATTTGAAAATGGGCCTTTTGTATTTATTATAAAGTTCCAAAAGTAATAGGAGACCATGACCCTTTTTATGATATAAGCTAATGTTTACAGCATAGTTTGTTATAATAAAGTTCCTTTCAGTTGTGGAATAATCTGAAGTTTTCTAAATTTGTTTTATATCGAGAGAGCTCTTAGTTTTTGCATCAGACTGGTTTTTTTTTTTTTTTTTTTTTATATATATATATATTTATTTATTTATTTTTTTTTAAATATTGTTTTATTCACTTTGGTGTAGGAAACCCATAAAATGTATTTCTTCCCACATTTATGTATCTTATATGTAAAAGCTGGGAAGTATAATGCATTTCCATGATGCTTTCCAAATACACTCATGTCCAAAATTATATTTACATAAGTGAAATCATGGATTTCGTAGAAATTGGGTAATAATTTTATGAATTTGTGTGCGATGATACATAACATCATCACACATTATTACAAAGGAAAAAAAAACATAAGAGTACTTCATATGATATAAAACTGCAACATGGAACAATAAAAATATTAATAATATTGTTACGAAGGGCCCAGCTGCAGTAAGATAGCTTCCCTACAAAGTGGGGTTGGAGTTGCCAGAAAGTGGCTAGGAAAGGTAGGGTTTCCAGATTTGGTGCGAAATCGGTCATTTGGCGAAAAATTGGTGATATGCCAGAGATGGAGCGAGAATATTCTGGAAACAAATTCTTGCCGGTTTTCCAAAGAATATTTTTAAAAGCAAGTCAAAAGCTATATATACCCTACCTGTACACAGAGTAAGAAAGTATCTAGAGTATGTTGAATTTAGTAGCAGTGTTTTGATTTAGTAGCAGAGATTAGCTTGAGAGTGACCGAACCCAGTTGGGAGCTTTAATTTAGTTCTTTGCTGTGAAGCTGCCTTCGCCGTTATAGCCTGAATTCTGTTTTGCTGATTGTTTCAGTGTGTTTGTCATAATGTTTCAATGACTGTAAACCTGTCTTTGGAACTATCCTGTGTAGTACTGGCAAATAAAGTTTTCATCAAGTATTATAAGCAATTGCTCCAAATCCACGAACTCGTAGAACGCGACAATATGTTAGAAGGAGAGTTCCGGGGGGGAGAGAAAAATTAAGGCTTAAGAATTTAATATGGATTGGGATCTTTCTTGTCTTGTACACATGTTTTACAATATGTTCTCATGCTGGCAGTTATGTTATTAACCACAGTTTGTTCCTTCAGTTCATTTACATCTCTAGGAGGATCTCTCTCATCTCTAGCATTTGCCTCTCTCTATCCTAGAAGGAGGATGTTTCCATTGAATTGCTTTTCCAATATAGTCTCATAAGTTAACATGTGGGTTAAGATCAGAAGATTTTGCAGGCCATTGTATTTACTTCTTCGCCTTCAAGGAATTCATGAATGGTGTGTTTGCTCAATGTGGACAAGCATTATCTTGTATAACTAAAAAGTCAGATCCATGTGCACATCCTGACAAGCCTTACATTAGATTCTAAAATCTTATCCCAATATCTTTGGCCTGTCACAGATACTCTGATTTTGTGTCAAAATGTGTAGGGTTGTACTCCATAGATCCTTCCCATACCACCACACCTGATTACTGAAACAGTCACATTCCATAATGTTCAAAGGAAGATTTCAAGTTTCTGACTCCCTTCAATGCAGTTTAGAATCAGGTGTTAAACTAAACCTTGACTCAACTCTACGACAACAGGGACCATCGGTGTTCACTCCAGTTCTGATGCTCTTTGCATCAATTAAAGTGATCCTTTGTCTGTTGTAGAAACAGTAAAACATATACCTTGACTTTCTGGCAAAAAGGCCAATTTTATTGAGCCTTTTGTGTAGGATTAGCCACAATATAATTATCCCAGTGATGGCTGCAAGCTCTGAACTTAACTTCCGATTAACAGACTTCGTGTTACAATGATCAGTTATTTATTGGCAGATATCAATCCTGAGAATCAGTTGTTATTGTCCAGATCTCCCTTAATTCCAGAGTTCTAAAATTGTTTCCATAGCATAGAGACTATCTGTCTTGAAATAATCATATATCTCAGTGCTTCCATGATTGTCTGTTAATGCTTTTAAGTGGCCAATGATTTGTTGCTTCACAGATTCTTCCAAATGGTATTTCAGACCCAAAACAAACCATTTTTAGTTCTTACACACTGAAATCAAACACTTTATTGCAGAAATTAATTGAGATATTCATTTTGTGCATTGCACACCATCTGATAATGTAATGCCTTAATTTGCATATCAGTAACCATTTCATCATTTTTAATTGGAATTTCATGCAGTTTGTAAAAATGGGTAACATTGATTGGATAGTTCGTATAATATTATTTTTTTGGTGTATCTAAAGATAAATTTTGATGTGAGTGTTCATTGAGTATCAGGGCGTTTTTGTATTTTATTATTTGATATCATTTTAAGCAGAGATGTTTGTGGACTAAATATAGCCAGAATTCTAAAATTCTAGATTAAAGAAATCATATAGTGTACTATGTTTGTAACTGTATTACTATACCATCATATGGATATGTAATCTTTGCACACTGAAGTTAATGACATTATGATAGAATGTAGAATATCCTTGAATGCTGATAGTCTGGATGCTGTGAAAGATTATTTATTCTCATTAAACAAAATTTTCTGAGAATAAATAATTAGTGTGTAATGTGAAGTTTTTGGACCAGAAAATTCTTCTTAGAACCCTAGTGTTAGAATAATTTATCGAATAGCTGTAAATCTTGCCAAAATTCCATGAACCATTCTCTTCCTAATAGCTCTTTAATACCTGTAATGCTCATACTTCAGCCAGGGTTTGTATGGTCCCTAAAAGTAATTAAAAGTCCTTAGGGGTTTTAGAAATGATATTTGGTCCTTAAAAGTCCTTAATTTCAGCCAAAAACCAGCAAAAGGGCCTTAATTTTACACATCTAACATTTCTTTCCTCTCTCCTTCCCCCTCCCCCCAGCTGCAATTTTGAGTGTGAATCAACGTTTTGGAGGAAAATTTTTTGGCGATGCATTGAAAAATATGCATTTGATGGGTTAATGTTTGAATTCTTTCCTAATTCTTAATATAAATGGTGGATACTTAAGTTTTAGAAGCACAAGGCCCTGCCTTGATTTAAACAGTGAACATTTCAAAGTAATTCTTTTTTTGGAATAAAGAGTTAATAAAATATTACATCAAAAACAACTTTTTTTTTTTTTTTTAGGGATATGAGTTCTTTTATTATGCTGCGCTAAATTTGGTGATTTACCAACATTTTGGCGATTTCAAAATCAGTTTGTGTACTTTATTCGGAGATTTGCGAAATTTTTACGATTTTTTTTTACAAACATACCTTTAATAAATATAATAAAAATAATGATAATAAATTAAAATTATATTTAAGAAATAACATTAAGATAAAGCATTTTTATTTGCTTCTGTCATATTTTAAAGTGATATTACTTTCCATTTTGGTGACTGGCAAATATTTTGATTCTGAAAAATTAATGAGATAATAAATACTATAAAGCACAGTTTCTGAAACACTTTTTAGGGGGAAAATGCTATTGTAATTATTTAAAAATTAATCTCATTTGTCTTTTATATATATATATTTTCATGCTAAGAGTTTTCCCATGTAATTGTTAATAATATTTAAAAGTGTATCAGTTAAAAATTCACTTTACACTTTTCTTTTCTAATTCCCCTCCCCAAATCTTCTGTCTTTTTGCTATTACAGAATTTCTGTGTATAATTTTTCTTTCGAATTTTAGACTTTACACCTCAGAAGGTCTAA
The DNA here is from genome assembly GCF_044657685.1 of Stegodyphus dumicola. NCBI lineage: Eukaryota > Metazoa > Arthropoda > Arachnida > Araneae > Eresidae > Stegodyphus > Stegodyphus dumicola. The sequence goes on from NC_140771.1 coordinate 75,280,096, forward strand.
AAGCAAGATTAATAGATTATTATTTGGAAGGCAAGATTTATAGACCTACAATTTCCGGAAAAATGCACATGGTATTAACATGTAATGGATGCATTTAGTGGGAAATTTGTGTTGAATTACTTATCCTTTGGAGAAATTTTGGAAGAAGACTGGAAAATTATTTGAATTTTCTTCTTTTGATCCAGGAAGTCTTTCTGTTAACATGTTTATCTTCCCTTTGTTCTCTTATCTTTCTACTGGACACAGGCATCAAAGCAAGGCAAAGAAATTGAAAACCAACAATTAAAAGATTCTTCATATATGTCTCAGTGCACTATATATACATCTGTGCCTGCCCTAAATTCTAAAACTTTTACCTTAATTTTATTGCTGGGTCTTTGCTAAATTCTACTACATTGGCTGTGCCAGTTTTGACTTTATATAATTTCATATTCAATTCTCATATAATTTAAGAAATAAAATTAGCAATTTCTTCTATACATTCAAAGTACAAGCAGTTCCTTAGATTATCAAAAATTTTCATTAAATCAGAAAATTCTAATATGAAGAGGAAATTTATCAAAAAAGAAACTGGTTTTGTAAAGAGATAGAAAATTATTCTTCCAAGGTACATTGTTGAAATATTAACAAGCTAGGAGATTAAGTAAAGACTAGTGGGACATTAATTTGTTTATTGAAACAAATAAACTTAGAAAAGATGCTAAAGAGAAGGAAACTGATATAAATTAACTAAAATATTTGAAACATTTTCAAGTTGAAAACATACATAAATGTTTTATTGTTTGTTGCTGCTACAAAGTATAAAATTTTTTGTAGCTTTTAATGTATAGTTATACTAATATCATTTTAGAATCATTATCATAAATTATAACTGCTGTAAAATGTTCCTTGTGCTTTTTTAATGGAAATTTTTTAGAAATAAAAAAACTGTAACCATGTAAATTTATTATGACTAAGAGTATCTAACTATGTAATTTAATTATTTGTGACTTATTGCTTGCCCTTAAAAGTTATCTCTACATGTTTAGATGAGTTATCTCCTTTCCTTAATTTTTCATTATTGTGTATGCAAGATACAGCACAAAAATGTCATAATTCACATAAGAATTTATTCCTTACAGCTAATGAGACTTAAAATAATACAACAGACATCTATCTTCTTTGGTACTTCAGTGGCTTATTGAAGCTTTATATTAAATATTGTATATTAACTGGGTTTCAACTTCAGCAAATCTACATGAAACTGCGACACTAACTGGATCAAAGTGTAACTAACTGTCAGCCCTTACCAGCATCAGGCATTCACGTTTGTTCTTATCATTGCCTCTCTGTCTCTAAGCAAGCAACTGCAGTAGAAACAGCAAGCAATCTGTTATGAGCCATGCTGATTATTATTTTACTCCACAGTTTAACTTAACCACTTCACATAAAAGTTGCATATGCCTCTGGACTGAGCAAGTATATGACAAAATGAGGCATAAAAGAAAGATTCAATATAAAGCTAATTGCTAGTTTAAATAAAAAGCCACTAATCTTCTCTTGAATTCATTTTATAATTAAATTAAACATTAAATTACATTTATTCATAATGCATCCAACTTAGAGATTTATTTTATTCTTACAAATGATGTTGTGGTATAGATAATTGCTTTAGTTTATTCAGCTCCTGTTTGCTTGATAGATCCTTCATTTTCTTCATTGAGGTTCCTTAAAAATCTTTAAAAATATACTTAATTTCCATGTCCAGAAGTGTGAACAAACCTTGTTCAGCTTCTAATTTAATATTTGCCAAGCTAAATGAAAAGTCATTATTTATGTCAAAGTGTCTTGTTGATAATACTGAATTTTCAGTTGTTAGCATAGAAAAGCATAATTGCAGCAATTTCCAGAACTTAAATTCTCACTCCTTCCGAAAAACAAATTATGAATTACTTTTTTAAATGTTGAAGAACCAAAAATATAAGTACTTTGTCAAACATAGTGAAACATGAAGTTACATTTACTAAATTAATAACATTTTACATTTAGCTTTGCAAATGAAATTGTTTGAAAATATGTGTGTCACATTAATATTTTGAATTGAAATTATGTTGGATTTCTACACCACATTAAATTTCAGGATTTTTAAAATGAGATTGCAGTCATTCCTGTTTAAATAAGGATTTAATGAAGAGAGAAGATTTTATGTGCATTTCATTTGTATCTTTAAAGTGTAAATGCTTATTATTATCATTTTAGAAGTCATGTAATAAATAATCATTTTCAAGTGTAACCCCGAAAATCGAGTCTGTCTTAATATTAAATTGTTAAAATATTAAATATTAAATTTTTTGAATCAAATGCTTCAGTAATAGTTTACAAAATAGTTATGTAAAAAAATGTTAATTAATTAACTGTGGTTAATGTTAAATAATTACATAATTATTAATTTTATCGGTAAACATTGCAAAAAGTTGATCAGGTAATAGTTTGTTTATAAAGATAATTATTAATTAGTTTTTATTTTTCTCTTATTAAAATGTAAGATTTTAGCAGTTAGTAGTTTGCTTGTTTACATATTTGGGCAAAGAGTAACTATTTGTTTGTATTGTCTTTATGTATTTTCAGATACATTGTGTAAAAATATTTGGTAATTGTAAAATTATTATACTAAAATAAGTTAAAGAAGTATCAAAACTGCTAAAATATTTGGCGACCCCCAGTTTAACCCTTTGGCACGTGGTCGCACCCTGAAACCACCAATTTTCGAATTTTTTTCTCCTCTTCTTTCCGAAATTTTTGAGTGAAAATCAATTCATTACTGATCTTTTACCTCTAAATAACACAAAATGACTGCAGAATCATACATGTTTTAGGTCTTAGTACTTCAAATCAGATGCCTTTTAAAATTTGTTTTCAATGAGACAAAATAACTTCCTTTTATTAATATAAACAACTCTATATTTCAAAAGTTATTCATCGCACATCATGATCTCTGTCATAAACAATAAAAAAATAGCAATAATTAAGCTGCATATATAAAAAACCTATCTATATTTATGGCATTTGTTTTGTGGTTTCAGGGTGCGACCACAGAGCCACTAGAGCATTGTGTCACAATACTCACAATCCTCTAGAGGCTAGGTGGTCGCGCCTTGAAACCACTACTCTTCACAATGGCATTTGCTGCTTTTCAAATAGGAATGTTTATTTTTACCCGGATATAGATAATGGGCTTTGAAACCACAGAGTTATTTTATTATTAAACAATATATGCACCTGCCCCATGAAAAGGTCTTTTTTTTCCGGAGATTTTTCCCTGACCTCAACACATTTGCTTCCAAAGCTAGTACAGTAGAAGTCCAGAAATCTGCAAAGCTTGGGACCAGAGGTTGTGCAGAATTTGCAGATTTCAGGACAGAAAAGATAAATCATAATATTCAGACTAAAAGTGTGAAATAAATAAGGCGTATTAGATACATTTAATTGAATTATTATATATATTATTGCAATAACTTATTATATGCATTAAATTATTATTACATATATAAATTGATTATATTATTCATTGTATTACATATATACACAGCATCGAGGTTTGCTGATTTCGCCTCATGCAAAGATTTCCGGTTTCGGATTCTGGTGATAGAATCACTGTTGCTGTAAAATTTCAACAGCTTTTCTTTATTTTTCCGTATATCATACACAATCATATCGCAATTCCATATGATTCTGCTCTAAACCGAGGAATAGCACCTGTCTCCATCTTTTGCAGAATTTGCACTTTTTGCAATACCGTCTATGCAACGTGTTTACGTTTTTCAACGTTGCAAGCAGTAAAATCTTGAGTGCGTTTCTTATCTGTAATTGGATTAAAAAGAGCTGAAATTAAAAATATTTTTAATTTATCCACAAAATATCCGGATAAAAAAAAAGGCAGCACTAAATAATCTCGTGAAATAACAAAGCTCAAATACAACAACATGAATCGTGAACTTGAAAAAAGAGTGAATCGTCTGCTTTCTTACCTCGATGCAGATTAGAGAGGAAAAGACTTTTATCATGGTGTCAATAATTTGGTGTTTCTGTTATGACTCATTATTATTTGATAATTATGACGTCATTATTCGGTAAGTATTGTTTTTACGATATTTCGTACTCAATGTTGCGGTTTCCGGAACCTATAAACTGAATGTTTACATTTTGAGAGGCAACGCGGATTTCAGGAGTTGGCGGATTTCAGGTTGGCAGATTTCCAGTATTTGACTGTATTGTGATTTTATAAATTATTTCATGTGGTTTAAATTTAATGTAAATATACTTTTGTATAATTAAAAATAGAAATTGCGGAAAAGTTTTATTTAAATTTAAAATATTTTCTAAATATTTTGGGACGAAATATGAATAAAATAAATATGAATGGGAAACAAATGATCCGTACCAAAGCCAAAAGACCAAGCCCCCCTCTCCCCATTAATATAAAAAACCACAAATTTCATGTGCCAGATGAAAAGAAGTGAAATTTATATCCAGGCATCATTTTGTAGGCCATTTTGTAGCACAAGAGAGAAACCTCATAGAACAAGATACATGTGAGACAGGTTTTTTATCCATTTATCCGAACGTCCATATTATGTAGGTACTTATATTTTCACTGCTAGAGAAAAATTACATAAATGTTTATTTTAAATTTTTTTCTGATGATTTACTTTGTAAAATAATGTAAAAAATTTACATATAATGCAATTCTTACATACATATTTTTAAAATTCGCAAATTTCATCATTTATTGGAACGCACACGGAAAAAGGTTAGGTTTTTTTCCTCTACTACCTCAGTAAGTTTAAGTCCTAGATGCGCACTGGTTTCATAGTGCAACCACCATCCACAGAGCAATGGGCAAGAGTAGATTTTTTTAAATTCATATATTATTTGCTCTAGGATCATAATATTCAATTTCTAGAATTTTTAGTTAAAAAAATTATAAAAATAATATTGCACACATCAAAGGGTTAAGAAACTCTGATCTATCATACATATATCATTTATGGATATATGTAGGAAAAATTAATTGGAATCATCCTATCTGGAAAGGCTAAAGGCATATTTTTCAGAAGCATTGAGCATTTTCTGCAGTTGAAGATATTATCTAAATATCATGTAGCAGCATTCTTTCAAAGAAAGCAGAAAATTATCCTATGATTAACCACTCTTAACTGAATTCAACCCAGAATGCTCTTTCAAACAATTTTCTAACTATGCTTTCTAAATTTGAAATATAATGAATTTGTTTAATGAAGTCAAAAAGGACCTTTGTTGGTGGCATAAGAAGTTGAGAGTGACAAAGAAAACTATTTTAACTAATGTCACTTAAAGTGAAACTGCCTTAGCGTAAGATACATTTATTGAATTTGCAGAACATAATATCCACAGAGGAGTAGAAAATGATGATTCTCTCATGAAATGATTCAAAGAACCAGTTCATTTTATTGAGCAATGAAGGGTGAATCATCAATAAAAGAGCGGTAGGTATTTTAGGGTTCACCCATGGAAAGCTGTTGTTGTAAGCATTCCAGAAAAATTCAAAGAAAATAATGTTTACCTTTCCGTTTTAAAAATGAGTTTAATTTTTATCATTTACTAAATTTTTAAGTATTTTTTCATTCTAGAATTTTATTATTTGTACTGTTAATTTTAGGTTTTCATAACTTCTAATTCTGGATTTCCATCGCATCTCTCAGTCTCCTGGTAGATTCTAAGGAAAATGTTTTCCTGCAATAAATGAAATTTATTTAATGAATGAAATTTAAATTGTGCAAATTGTATTTTTCCACTTTTTGACTTTCTGATTAAATTTCATTTTATCTCAGTTGCCTTAATCTTCTGTGTAGATTAATACGTGTAGATTTTTGCATAAAGATTCAAACAACTTTTAACAGTTAATATTTGTATTTATTTTACTTCATTATGTGGTACATTACTAAGTTTATCCGGATAAATACTATATACATTAATTATTAATTTTATTTTCATCATGTTTAAAAGTACTTTGATAGATTGCTTTTCATCCCTATTCGGGATTTTCTCAATATAAGAGTGTAAGAAAATTACAAAATAAAATTAGCCAAAGTGTACACAGTTTAGGATATTTAACTAAATGCTATTGTGTTTTACATCATTGCATTAGAAATAATTCAGTAACCTCAGTCACACATTATTAAGTGGATTTAAGTCAGTTTACAGCTCCTTTGAAATGGCATTGCCACACAGCATGAAAACTTCCTGGTTTTCAAAAATCTTCCAGTTTTTCAGATTTCAAGATTGGCAGCTATGGGTTTTATTAGTGTATTAGAAGCAAGTTTTAGGGAATCACAAAACTATGGCTGAAAGAAGTGAGCATTTTGATCAAGTTAATTCACCGATCCTGCTGTTTGTTCAATTCTTTCTGTTCTTTGCTCCACCTTTGCAGATAATTCATTTCCCTTTTTCAATCTCATTTATCAAGGTTATTGTTAGTGAGCAGTGAATCATAGAAAAGAACTAATTCAGTTTAATGAATGAACAGGGTTTGTACGGTCCTTAAGAGTCCTTAAAAGTCCTTAAATTTATTGAAATCGATTTTGGGTCCTTAAAAGTCCTTAATTTCAGCCAAAGTCAGCAGAAGGTCCTTAATTTTAATCATCTGAAATTTCTGTATGTTTTTACGACTGTCATTTTGAGTGTGAATTAGCATTTTATAAGAGTGAGGCTCCTGAACAAGAGCGATATCAATGTTAGAATTTTCCATATTTAAAACAAGCTGCTGAGTAGCCATTTTCGAACGATGAAGATTAAGTTGAATAATTTTGAGAACAGAAATGGGAAAGTTAGCCATAATTAATTTGAGAAATTATTCTATTCTTCATAAAAATGTGAGAAGGACAATTTTCCGAGAAAGGCTTATGGTCACTTTACTTAACCTGTTCCGCCAAACTGAGTTAATGGCACTACAGGGTTAGGAAGTTATCCTATTCATTGCTAGCAATCTGACGGTTAGGCCGCCTTTCTACATTTTACTTTAATCTGTAGTTTCTTGGATATAATTATTTTCATTCACTTGCTTCATTATCTCTAAGATGCCCTTGTTGCAGTAATAGTCCGTGAACAGTCTATTCACAGGATATGTGATGTAGTCGGAAGGAAAGAACTGCTGTCGAAGGTGCTCTGTCAGAGGGCAGGAGAGCAGGTAATGAAGTGCGTTCGCGTCTTCCCCGCGAAAACTGCAAGAACAGTTGACGTCCCGTCTGAGGAAACGTCTGTAATACGCTGGGAATTTCCCGTGGTTGGTACAGGCTTGGAGGAAGAGTCGGTTGCATTTCAGCCTCTTGAGAGAAGGTATTGGGAAGATGTTGTAAGTAAATCTTCCTGTCTCTTCTTCCTGCCATCGTGATGCCCATGTCTCTTGAAATGCTGTCTTGAGGAGCCTTTTTGCAACTTCTGCGGAAAGCGGAACTTCCTTGTCAATTTCTGGTTTGAGAGCTGCAGTCTTAGCTAGTTCATCCGCTCATTCGTTGCCTTTCTGCCCGGTATGTCCTTTTATCCAGTTGATCTTTAAAGGTATGGAAGAGCCTAACGTCAAGAAGATCTCTCTAAGTGCTGCCGTGTGCAGATGTTTTGGAGGAAGGGAATTCAGCGCATTCAGAACGCTCATGCTATCTGTGAAGAATGAAGTGTGAGCTGCTGGTTGTGTACCTAACCATAGTGCTGCTTCTTTGAGTGCTAGGGACTCGGCTTGGAAGACTGAAGCATGATCGCTTAGACGGAATTGTGCTTGATAAATTTCTTCATTGTTCGAAAAGACCGTGAACGCTGCCCCTACTCATCCTGAAATTTTTGAACCGTCAGAAAAAATCTCTCTTTGTTGTCCTGAGGGTGGCGATTTGCACCAGGAAAGGATGGGTAGATCTCCTGGGTGTAAGTTAGGGGAATCTTGGAAGCTTTCGAGAAAGGCTTATGCTTGACATCAACTTTCTTGCCAACATCCTGGATTTTGCTATTATAATGAATGCAATTTACACAAGCTTGGGTTTCTTGAGTTTGACAGTGCTCACTTTTATGTTCTTTTGCACATTTAAAGCAAGCAACAGGATTTCTGCAGTTAGCTTCTTTGTGATTATAGCCAAGGCATTTAAAGCATCTATTTATTATGATAAACTCCTCTACTTTACAAACCGACCACTCAAAATGCAAATACCCCAAAGGTAGGCATTTTCTGTATAGCTCGGGTTTCATTTCGACAACGATATGCTTTGAGTTTTGGAATTTTTTAAGAGTAAAACAGAATTTCATGTCATTAATACATTCATTACCATAAAAAATGTCAGGATTTTGATCAAAGAGAACAGTTAATACATCTTTATCATCAATTTCATTTCGCACATTTTTAATAAGTAGAGCAGGATTTTTCTGTCTTGGAAGAGAAGAAATTAGTTCAGGTTTGTTGTTGATTTCATCTTTTAGTTTATCACGATCAGTTGAGGAAGAGCATTGCACTAAAATTCTGTTATTCGAAATCGTCCTAATATTTTTTATACCTAATTTCTTTTTTGTCGGATTAATTTTTTTCTTCAAAAGTTTTTTAACATCAAGGGATGTAAAGTTTTCCAATCCAGCAGCTGCCGAAACAAGCAAATTACAATCATTTGACTGTTTGTTTACATTTTCTTCCCTAGATGGCGATACCACCTCAGCATAATAAGGTCTCATAACAGAGGTCTTCAAACTTGCCACACAAGCTTCGCGATAATTAGCAACCAACTCAACTGGTTGGTTGCGATAATTAGCAACCAACCAGCAATCAACTCTCTTCCCAACTTGCCTTCCTCTTACCGGGTTTACTTTGATGCTAATAGTGATACCATTAAAGCTGCTATTATTGTACGAAATCAAAAGCTGTCTACTCTGCTTGATATTAATAATCTTGATTATAATATGGTGTTTATTCATGTTACTCTCAATACTCAAGATTTTATCTTTTTTTCCTATTATTTTGAACCTAATAGAAATATCGACTTGGATCTGCATAAAATTAATGTAGCATTAGCTTCAAAAAATTGTAATAGATTGATTTGGGCTATGGATGCCAACAGCAAATCTGAAATTTGGCATAGTCCAGTTTCATATTCTCGAGGGGTTAAACTTTGTGAATTTTTAAGTATGAATAATTTGTTCGTTCTAAACGAAGACTGTGGTCCTACTTTCTGTAGTACTCAAGGTTCAAGCTATATTGACATTACGGTTGTGGGATCTGATCTTCTTGCAGATATTTTGTGTTGGTGTCAACCAGATTATGAATCCTTTTCTGATCACTGTGCGATTGAGTTTGAACTTTCTGTAGCTTCTAATAACACTTTCTATGACAGAAAAAACAGCAAAATTGTCTTCAATGTAAAGAAAGCTAACTGGAATATTTTTTACAATACATGTAAGCAGTCGATTGATGAGTTTTCGCAGTTTATTGAGTGCTGTACGGATAAGCATGCATTAAACTCTCGACTAGAAAATTTTGTCTCGATTCTCTATAACGCATCTAAGGCTTCCATGCCTCTAAAAACGTCACGGGTTCATAAGGTACCTTGGTGGACTACTGAAATCGATTGTATGAGAAAACAGGTTAACGCTGCTAGACGTAGGTTTCAACGAAATCGTAACCCTACTCTTAGAGAGTTATATAAACAAAAATATCTTCACTTAAGGCATAGTTACAGTTTAAAGCTCCAGGATGCAAAGCTTAAGTCTTGGAGAGAATTCCTAATGAGTATAAATGAAAGGAATGTTTGGAAAAAAATATATACGAATGGTATAAAGAAAAATTTTATGAAAGGAATTGAAGTCAGTGGAATTTATCTCCCATCTGGTAATTGTACAAAGTCGCTTGAAGAAACTGTTAATGAGGTTCTTAACAGAAGCTTTGCCACGGACCATTTTAGCACGGATAATTCGTTTCATAGAATGATTAGGGCTGAAGCTTCGTTAAATTATGTTGCTAATCCATATCCTCCATTTACTATGTCAGAAATTAATAGTGTTATAGAAAAACTTAAATGCAATAAAGCTGCTGGTCTTGATTCTATTTCAAATGAAATTTTGAAGCAAGTTCATAGAATGTTTCCAAATTTATTCTCCAAAATCTTCAATACTTGTCTGAGGCTTGGTTCATTTCCTCGTTGCTGGAAAACAGCGAATGTCGTTTTAATCCCTAAGAATAGTGGTCCTCGTATCCCGCCTTTAGATAACTTGAGATGCATTAGTCTTCTTCCCAGTTTAGGAAAATGCCTAGAAAAGCTGTTTGTTAATAGAATTACCTGGTTATTGCATAATAAAAAACTGGTAAATAAAGCACAGTTTGGTTTTACCCCTCATAAGAGTTGTGAAGAGGCTCTTTTGTACTTAAAAGACATAGTGGACGAAGGTAAGAAGAGAAATTTACACACAGTTTTAGTGTTTCTTGATATCAAAGGTGCTTTCGACCACGCCTGGTGTCCTGGGATACTTGTTTTTTTAAGAAAAGCTGGTATTCCGTGTAATATTTACCACCTTATTAAAGATTTTCTGCATGACAGATCTGCATTGCTCTCCCTTGGTCACGTTTCTTCCTCCCGCATTTTGGAAAGAGGTTGCCCTCAAGGCTCGGTTTCCGGACCTTTATTGTGGAATTTAATTATGAATGATCTACTCAATAGACTCTCACATTGTCCGAGTTGTAAAACAATTGCTTTTGCTGATGATCTACTAATTTGCTTTCAAGAGAAGTGTCCCATTACTCTCTTTAATATGGCTCAAAACACCCTTACTATTATTTCCAATTGGTCCAGAGAACAGAAATTGGAATTCAATCCTAATAAATCTAAAATTATGATAATTAAAAGAAAGCATGTCAGCTATACAAACCAACAACTGTACTTGGATAATACCTTACTCGAAACGGTGAATGAAATTAAATATTTAGGCGTTATTCTTGATCATAAGTTTTGTTGGAAAAATCATATTATGTATTTATCCAATAAGTGTGAAAATATACTTAGAGGACTTAATCATGTCTCTTGCAATACTTTTGGTTTAAAAGTTAATGTAATTGATATGATTTATAAGCAGGGTATTGTCCCCTTTATTTGCTATGCTTCTAGAGTGTGGGGAACAGCTTTAGAAAAGAAGATTAATTCCCGTATACTTCGCAGAATTCAAAGAAGAATTATACTAAGAGTTGTGCGTGGCTACAGAACAATTAGCTATGAACCCTGTTTCGCAATTTCAGGATTTCCTCCGATTGACCTTCATGTTTTGAATGACAAAATGTTTAAAGATACCATCAGCAAATTTATGTTCGATGCCAAGGTGTTGTTTGAAGATCTTCCTCATCCTGCCAATCGTTTGCCAATTCAAACTATCATTTATGACAATTCTGTTGATGATAATTTCCCTGTTGTGTGTTATACAGATGGCAGTAAAATTAATAATCGAGTTGGATTAGCTTATGTCGTTTTCCATAATGGTTCTGAACTGGAATACAAACTCTTTAGAATTTCCAATGAATGCAGTGTTTTCCAAGCCGAATTACTGTGCATTAGTGAGTGGATATCTAACAACTGTTCGCTAAGTGCTAAATTTCTTTTTCGCACTGATTCTCTTTCATCCTTATTTTCTCTTAGGAATATCTTCTCATATAATAAATTAATTGTGACTTCCCATGCTCTTCTTAAAGACCTTAATAATAAAGGTGTTGATGTTATCTTTTCTCATGTACGTGGCCACACTGGCAATCTAGGAAATGAACGGGCTGATTGGTTGACAAAACAAGCTACACATCTTCAAGTAATTACTCCAATGATACTTCCTAAGTCATTTTACAAGAACAAAAGTAGGGATGATATAATACTCGAGTGGAATGAACTATACAGGAATTCTACTACTGCCTCTTTGACTAAACTATATTTTCCTTCCATTCCTCACAGACTGAATAATAAACACTTTTTCTGCAATTTTGAAGTTAGACAATTTCTAACTGGACATGGTAAATTCAATTCATATCTGAAGAGATTTAGATTATCTAGTACAGACTTGTGTTCATGCAGTTTCGGGGGAGTGCAAAATGTCGAACATTTGTTGTTCTATTGTTCAAAGCTCAAGGAAGGACGAAAGGAACTCATTTCTAAGTTAAACTCTGTGAATATTACATTTCCTCCCCCTCTTCATGTTTTTGTTCAACATAAAATGGCTTTCTCTTTTTTCTGTAAATTTATCTCTTACGTATCATCTGTGAATTTGTAAGTTTATTTTATTTTGTGTTGTGTTGTTGTATTTGTTTTTTTTTTTTTTTTTTTTTTTTTTTTTTTTTACTTACCTCTGTAAGCCTTGTGTAATACTATGTGGTGCACAAGGATTTAAAATTTTCAATTAAAAAAAAAAAAAAAAAAAAAAAAGAGCATTTTGAGGAATATTTTTGGCGATTCACTGCCGTATATATGATTATTTTTTGAATGGGTTCATGAGTTATAATTTGTTTCTATTTCTAATATAAAGGATAGGATACTCGAGTTTCTAAGCAAGAAGTGAAACATAAGCATTTCGAAATTCATTTTTTCTAGTAAAGAGTTCTTAAACAACTTTTCGCTTTTGAGGATGTCAATTCTTTTATTAAACGGTTCTAAACTTGGCGACTTTTCAACATTTTGGCAATTTTAAGATTAGTTTCTATAGAAACTTTTTAATTCCGAGATCTGAGAATTTTTCGACGATTTTTTTTAAAACATTGTAACATTATTAAATTTCATTAAAATTATGGTAATATATTGAAATTATATTTAAAAAGTAACATTGAAATGAGACATTTTTATTTTTCGCTGTAATAATATAAAGTTTCATTCTGGCAACAACTTATACAATATTTTAAATCTGAAAAATAAACAAGGTATAATGCTATAAAGCACAATTTACAAAACAGCTCTTAGCAAAAGTAAAATTAGCTATGTAATTAATTAAAAAATGTCTTCATTTTAATTTTTTTATAGTAAGAGTTTTTCCCATGTAATTGTCTCAGAATATTCATCAGTTTTTTCTATAAAATTAATTTTATACTTTTTCCCTCCTATTTTTTCCCAAAATATTCCTGGCTTTTTGCTGTTACAGGATTGGTAGGGATAATTTTTCTTTAGGATTTTAGACATTGCAGCTTGGAAAGTTTAGAAGGATTTGAAGGCGAGATTTATAGACCCATGATTCTAGAAGATTCGAGAAATATATGACAAAATGAAAAATTTCTCCATGGTATCAACATGTAATGGATATATTTTACAGAAAGTTTGCAATGAATTTCTTAATTTTTGGAGAACATCTGGAAGAACAATGAAAACATAATATTTAAATGTTTTACTTCTGATACTAGAATCCTAACATATTTATCTTCTCTTTATTTTCTCTACTTTTCACTAGACAGATGCATGGAAAATATCAAAAATGCTTCTGATTTTATCACATGGCCAGGCATTAAAGAAAGGGATTTTTTTATTAATAAAGAAATTGAAAACTTACAATTTAAAAATGTCATCTAATATTTCTTAATGCATCATACACATAGGCATTTTCCCACCTGATGCAATCTCTGTGGATCCTAAATTCTGTTGCATAGTGCCTTTCTAAATTCTGCTTTCAATGCCTGCTATAAATCCTAAACGTTTTGCCATTTCTAGATTTTGTAGTTTGGTGTGTCACTAAATTCTAGAAATTCTGCCACATCAGCTCTAGCTGGCCTTTACTATATATATTTCATATTGCTTCTGAATGTTCATATTACTAAAGAAATAAAATTAGCTGTGTTTTCTGTGCATTCTAAATGCATTTAGTGTTTTTCAGAATAACAGAAATCCTTAATTAAATCCAAAAATTCTAAAAGGAAAAGGAAACGTGTTGAAGAAAGAAACTGAATACATAAAGGAAATTATTGTTCAAAGATATGTCCAGTTATTATTATGTAAATTACCCAATTGTTTATGATTTCAACCTTTACTATAATTCCCCATTTCTATTTCCTCATATGATAGAGTTATTGAGCTAGATTAAATTAAAATTAAATTGTATAATCTTTGTCCACATTATTAGTTTGAATTTGACTGTTCTTGTTTAATTACATCACCATGAGATGTAATTGATTTTGTTAGCATCAGAACATGCCTTTATGTTCTACTCTCTTTTTAAATAAGAGGTTTATTTAAACCTTTTTCTAATATTATTGTAGTTAATTTCAGACATAGCGATAATATGCTTCACGTCTGTCAGGGGTTTGGGACTATTTAACTTTTACCAGATCAATTAAACTCTTATAGGTGCATTGTGGAGAGGTTGACAAGTTAGGAGATAAAGACGCAGAAACTAGCGACAGCATTGATTTGCATATTGAGACTAATCTCTAATTGTTAGAAAAGATGCTTAAAGAAAAGGAAATCGTTATAAACTAGCCAAAATGTCTGGGAAGGCTTCAAATTTAAATGACGGATAAATATTCTGTTGACTGTTGTTGTTACAAAACATAAATGTTCTGTAGCTTTTGATGCGTAATTATCTTGATATCGTTTAAGAAACTTTAAACTTATACTTTAACTACATATACTTTATACTATGAAATTTTATTAGATTTTGATTTAAATAGGGCTTTTTTAACAAATATTGTTAAAAAATAAAATTTAATAGTGGTCATGTAAATCCATAATGATTATCAAAATACCTAATGTAATTATTTATAACTAACTGCTTACACTTAAAATTTATCTCTACATATTAAAGCGAGTTATTGCCTTTCATTAATACTCACTGTGGTCAGAAGATAAATTATAAAAATGTAAAAATTCAAGTAAAACATATTCTATGCATCTACTTAAAATAATACAAAACAACTTATCACCTCTGGTGCTTTAATGGCTTATTGGAACCTTAAAGTATATTAACTGGGTTACAACCCCTGGAACTGTACATGAAGCTGCGACACTAACTGCATGAAACAGAACCTGACTAACTTTCAACACTTGCCACCCTTACCTGCATCAGGCCTTTCAGGTTCCTTCTAATCAGCAGGTCTCTCTCTAGACAAGCAGCAGCGGTGACAACATTCAGTCTTTTGGTTATGAATCATGCTGATTATGATCTTACTTCTCATTTTAACCTATGCAGTTTGTCATAAAATCTACCTGCTATTTACTAAACCTCTAGACTGACCAAGTATGTGACAAAATGAGACGTAACAAAAATCAACATAATACAACTTTTAGTAAAACGTAAATGTCACTTATCTTCTTTCGGATATTACCAAGCAATTATAAGTGTAAAATATTTAACTCTACTTAATAAATTGCATAAAGTTTATTTTATTCTCAAACTTATTAACAATTATGTTAATTAATTCATGTTTAGCAATAATGCGTACTACTTAGGGATCTATTTTATTTTTAGGATGGTATTGCAAAAGTGAAACTCAGGCATAGATAATATTTTTAATTGAATTTATTCAGTTCCCATTTGCTCATAGGTCCTTAAAAGTACTTAATTTCCGTGTGCAGAAATGTGTACAAAACCTGATGAATGTTTCTGATCTGATTCCATAAATGAGTGGTTTTGTCCGCCTCTAATGAAAAGTGGAGAAGTAATGATGTTTTGACAAGGTAAACATTTGAACCCAGGAAAGTCTCCATGCAACAACATGGTCGATTGCAAAACTTAATTGACTAAGAATAATTATGCATATTCTGTAATTTATCTGTAAGTAATCTGTATTAAATCTTTGTAATACTTATCATGTGTTTGTACAGTTGCTGTGTGTAGAACTTCATTTAAATGTTTAATTCTTATAATAGGGTAAATTATATTAAAAAGATTGTTTGTGCTCTCATAATAAATGTGATAATCCAACATACTTGGAATTATTGAAATCCCGAGCTAACTGGATCATCGAAGTTATGTGTGAGAGGATTTTCAGCATTATAATAGGAAACTTTGTTCATTTGCAAATTCTGAAATTTTTTAAATGTTGTAATGTAAATAGAAATTTCAGTTGTCATATTAAATGCTATGTTTTTATTAACATTTAATATAGGTTTAAGAATCCATTGCAAATCAATGCTGTGAAAAGTTCATGGATTTTTATCTGGAACGGAGAAATTTCTATTTCCTTAAAGAACATTCTGCAGTTAATTTCATAATCTTCTTTCTGTACTTGTGTAATACTGCCAGTCGAAATGCAGTGAAACTTGTATTGATCTAATTAAAAACTAATTATTACCTTTGAATGGAATAGCTCAGTAATTAAGAGAAGGATAAATTTGATCAAATTCATTAAAATTATAATTGACTAATTTGACAAATGTGGACTTAGTTTGCCCCCCCTTTTTTTTCCTGAAAATAAAATGAAATAAAAATGTTATTAACAGATGATAATTTTCCCCCCATTTAAACAAATATTCCAAAAAATATGTTTAAAATAAGCAAACAAAAATCTTTTATTAATCTTAAAATATTAATATTGCAATTTTTGGATCATTAATCTTAAGAAGTTACAACAATATGAATCAAAATATTATGAATAATCGTTTTATTGATTTGTCAAAATTAGATTGTACATTAGATTATAGAAATTCCTTTCTTGCTGAATCATTTCTGCTATAAAAAACATTTAGCATTTTATTACATCTTGGAGGTACAAGAATATCAACAAGAGTAAAATGTAGAATGTGAAATTATGTTTAATATGATGCTTTGTGAAGCAGCATTTGCATATGCACCAATAATAATATGATTTTTTTGTGTGGTTTATGTTGGTTAGCTTTATAATCATTCATTGTGTGTGTGTTTTCCCTCATTTATTACTAAGATTGGACATAAAAAGGTGAAAAATTCTAGTGAATTTGTAATTTTCTTTTCCCCCAATTGTTTGTTCTAGGCATCAACTCACTGTTAACCCCTTCGAGCGAAAACGCGCGCTTATCGCGGAGGCCGGCAGTGTCTTCCGCGAGCGTCTCTCCAGGGCCGGGGGCTTTTTTGCTACTAAGCCTAAATCCATGAAATCTCCGAAGTATCAACACATTGTTTAATAATGCTCTATAGAGTATTTAAACGGCTTATGCTTTATAGATATTTTTATATATATACTTTAATTACCTTATTTCATGTTTAAATGCATATTTTACACATTTTATTTTAATTACTCACCATTTTATGACTTTTAACATTATGCATCTGAAAACTAAATATATTACTTAAAATTCTCTTTTCGTATGAAAAATTTTAAAACAGGGATCTACACACAGTCCTACGTTACATTCCTTGAACTCGTAATAACTCATTTGCCGTTTTGGAGGATTTTTCCGGGAATGTGAACAAACGAAGCATCGTCATCTCATTTTCTTATCAGTCTCTTCTGAACAAAGTTTTGGAAAATGTCTTTCAGTTAATCTTTCAGAATCAGTATTATAATATAAGAATTTCAGAATCAATATCTGAAATATTTTGCATCATTTCTGCTATTTCATGCTCTGTTAAACATTTTCGACGCTTCGACATTGAAACGGTAAAAATAGAAAGACTTCACGTCTAACAAGATCTAATTATTTTCTAAAAACTGAACTGTAAATCGAAATACTCAACGCTTTAGCGCATATAAAACTTCTACTTACAATAAACAACTACCACGTGCGAATAAAGTGCGATTTAAAGAGACGTCATAAATCACGCCATTCAGAAACATTTAGTTCCCCATTTGTTTATATAATCAAAAACACGTGTATGTGAGTCATGCTTCTCTCATTTCGAATAGAAGGTCTAATGTATATGTATCTGAAACCATATGGACATACAGTGCCATCTTGTGGCAGAAATTATAGTTTGAAAAACGTTCCAAGGCACTGGCACAAATACGTGACAGTCGGCAGTAAACGCAACAATGCTCTGGCACGTCTGCGTGTTGGCCAGTAGATAAGTGTATTCGTTGCTGGCACGTATATGTGACAGTCGGTGCGAAGGGGTTAAGGCAGGATTTAAACCCAAGCCCTTTAACAGAGCAGTCAGAGTCACTAACCTATCTGGACCATTATTTTTGTAAATGTCTTTGTGTATTCTTTTACACTGCTATGTGTGTTATTTATTTATTTTATTTCCTCTCCTTTTCACCATTTTGTTATGCATATGTGTGTAATAACTGAAAGTCCCTCCTTCCCGGCTGGGGAAGAGGAAAGGATAAAAAGGGGGAGGATAGTAGTTATTTTTGTATTAACAAAATGTAATATGGAAGAACTTGGCAAAAAAAATTTATTTCTTTTTATTATACTTTTTGAGACTTTTTTTTTTTTTTTTTTTTTTGTTGTTGTTGTTGTTTTTTAATGCAACTTCTAAAAAAATCTGCTAATATTTTTTATACTTTGTATTGCTATTTTGTAAAATAAAAGTGTTCATTATTAAAAAGTAACTCTGACTTGATGATTTTGTAAAATTATTTATTTAGTAGCATGTTAAAGATATTTATTCATTTATAGATTTAACATTTATGTATTAATTAAACATTCTAGAGTGAGCCCATCAAGGATCGTCAGCATGAACTTCAAGAGATTACAAAGTTTTGCCAAAGAAACAAAGAAGCCAAAAATTCCTTACCTCCTCAAGATGCTCAGTTATCCACCCTTTTCAATGGTATATTTTCTCATGTGCTTCCCACCTCATTGCCTGCAGAACTTCAACAGCAGAGCAGTAATAAACTGATAAATAGTAATACATCTCAGAATTCTCTAAGGGGACGTTTCCGCGTATCTGTTGTCCTTAATAACCAAGAAAATACAACTGTTGAAGTACCAAAACCTACTCCTCAGGCTGCTCGCTCCTTGTCACTGGATGCTAGTTATTTTTCTGTAGCTTCAGACTATAAATCTAGATTGTACAGTTCAAGATTTCCTGCAGCATGTACAGATGAACCACAGAAGAATAGTTCATCAGATGGCTTAGTATCAGATCGTGTGAAGTGGCTCGAAGATCTAAGTGTATCAGGAAATGTAAATACTGATAATATGAGGTCTTTTTCATCTGAGAATTCTGAACAGTCTAGCTGTGGTGTATCGAGGAACCTTGAAGCCAATCCTGATGTATTTTTGCCCAGTGTCGAAATGAAAGCCAAAGAAGTAGCTGAAAGAAAAGGCCTTAACCTTGCCCTAAATTCTAATCCTTGTGATCCACCAGAAGCAGAACAGAAAGTGAGGCGCCTGAGTTCGCCAACTATATCTTCTGCTCCTCCCCTATCCCGTAAAACTCACAGTATAAAATGCTGCAAGGAGCTTGAAGGTCTAGATCTTCGATCAACTGTTCCTTTGTCACCTACGAGACTTTGTGAAAGTTTTGGTAAGTATATATTCTGGTCATTTAATGGAAACTAAAAAAAAAAAATCAGTTACTGACGAAGCTTAATAATCCTGCTAGGCTGTGGAAATGCAGGTAAAAGCTTGCTAAGCTTTGAGAGCTACACAGCTATCTGGAAATATGAAACACAATTGTGCCCAAATATCAGCTGGTCCATTGTCACTAAAAACTTAAGAAATATCTGGTTGTAATCAAAGCTTTCCTCCAGAAAGCGTCCTTAATAAAGTTAGGGGAAAAAAACATGAACGTAATATATTAGCACGGGTAATAATCACCACCCAAATTTTCTGCCAGTGTTTTGGTAATTTTTCAAAGCTTTTGACCCAGAAACTTGGTGGCCACAAGTCCAAAAACAGATCAACCTAATTTTGAACGTCTTGTGTAGAATGAAAGATAGCACCAGCAAGATGTAGCTGCAGGTGTGAAAAAAGATAGATGTCCAAAGGAGCGATGTTGAGGCGCTATATGGTGGATGTGGCAAAAGATCCCATCCGAGTCCATACAGAGTGCAGCCAGTGAATGCAGAGACATGTGGTCTTACATTATCTTGATGTAACATTCCTTTTTGTGCCAGAATTCAGTTCAACGTTTTTCCTTGATAGCAGTGTCAACACAGACTAGCATCTCTCTGTACACCTTACTGTCTACGGTTTTACCTTTTTTGTCAACTTTTTTTTTTTTTTTTTTTTTTTTTTTTTTTTTTTTTTTTGTTGACAGTTTTACCAAATACTTTTTGTACATAATTCCATGGTAATCTCCCCAGATACAAAGCATGATCTGTTTTGTTAGTCAAATTGCACTTTGCGACGCTGCCGACAGGCTCACCGAACATAGACCAACCCCCCTTTCGGCCTTTTTTTTTTTTTTTAAGTAAATCCAGTTTTCATCACAAGTCACGATCTAGTCCAGAATTTTGTCCTTGAGTTGATATTTGAGCAGATTAGTGCATTCCCAAACACGTCTGCCCTTATCTTCTCGAGTCAGCTCATGCTGCACCCAGCGACTGAACTTGTATATCAAGTTTATGGGGTGCAACTAAAGGACATGGCACTAATGTCTAACTCCTTAGCAAACTCTCAAATGGTTGCATACTGATCTTCTTCCACAGTTTCTTGGAGTCTGGCCTCATCAACATCAGTAGACCATTGAGAATGCTCTGCTTCTTGTATTTCATAGTCCTTGTTTTCAAACTTTCAGTACTAAACCTTCATTTTGTCATATGATATACTATTAGTACCTAAAGCTGTACACATGATTTGGTGACATTCTTTAGCAGAGTTTTCACAAAGAACTGGAAGTAAATGATGATTCTAATCTGGTAGTGTGATGGTTCCATTTCAGACACTTTGTACTTAATGATACCGATATTATTTTTACAAATTTCACAAAACAGTGTTCTAAAGCATCTCTCTTTCTTTCAAATGCCAAAAATTGTTTGACAAAATATGATTAAACACGCCAACGCAAACTGTTTGTGCAGACAATATTTGTGATAATGGGAAACTTTTGTTAAAACCCGATAAAAGTTATAACAAATTGTGTATCCATTAAGAATGAGCTGTAACATTATGAAATTGCTATAAATGTGCATGCTGAATTCATACTAATGTTTCATTGCTTCTGGAAAACTTTATTGATCCATAAGACTTTTCTTAAAGTATTTACTTTTTGATTTCCTTTGTTATTTCTTGAAATTGCACCCTCTGACATAAAAGGTATGGGATTTTTTTTACTGCTATATAATTTTTGCAATTAGGGTAAAATGTGAGAATCCTTTGCTCTAGGTATTTTTGAGAGAAAGAGAAGTATACTGTTAAGTAGTGTATAGTGTTTGCATAGTATACAAAACACTTTATAAATACTTAATTAATGTTATTAATGACCGTAATTATTTTTTACCATGCCTTATTTCACATAATTTATTAAATATATTTTATTCCATTTTTATATTTTACTGAAATATCACATTATGCACTTGGTGTTCGCTAAATAAAACCATCAACTGAAAACTTCATTGGTTCCCTTTTAGCACAAGAAGCCTTTTGACAGAATGGTGGTTAGTGCAGTCTGTTCCCCTGCACAAGCAAGTTTGGCTCCAATTCCAGATTTGTGATTATAGTGTATTTCTACTGAATTATTTACAGTAACACCTTACTGAGCATGGGTGTTACATCACTAACACATTGCGCATATACCAAAATCATGTTTCACAAATTTAAGTTTGTATGGAAAAAATGGGTTAATTCTTTGATTTCTCTTTCTTCCATATCTAAAAATCTTTCATAACCTATTGCTTTTACAATTTGTGTGATTTCCTTGGCTTCATTTTCAATCGATGGAAATCTTTTTAAATTGTTGACAACTTACAGCCAGATATAATACCAGCAAGCATACATTGTTGATGAATTCACATGTTCCCATGTGAATTTAACCACTTCTAAGCAGTGTCTTAAATTGAATTGCTTCCAAAATGCCATTAATGTGTCATGCTTTTTCTTTTTAGTGTTTTTTTATTTTTATTTATTTATTTATTTTTACTTGCAGAGATGTTAACATGCCTGATATAATAGACTTTGAGTGTTTTTATGATTCTTTAATACATTGGCTCTATTAAGAAATTGATGTTTGATGGAAGGAATAAAATGTGTATGTTCAATCTCCAAATCCTAGTGATGACAAATTATCATCCGCTATCTTTTAGTTTGGGCATCACATGTCAGATCATTTGATTCATTGATGCAAGAGATGTGAAAATGTGCACTGCTCTTTCCAGGATTTGAATACCAGACCCTCCAGTACTAATTGGACATCCTGTCCAGTTACGCCATGAAAGTACGCAGTGAGGAGGGAGAAAATATAAGACGCATTGAATCTTGTGAGAATTCATATTGAGAACAATCTTTAGCAACCATCACACACTCTGGCTTGAAATACCAGTTCTGTGGGACTGCTTCAGTGCTGCCCATTATTGAAAAATTCAAATATATATGTATGTATGTGTATCCATTCTTTTGGAAAAAAAAAAAAAAATGAAGCACCACAAAGGACTTTTGCGATTATGACAAAATTTGATATGCAAAAACATCTTTCTCAAACATGCAAATGATCAAAGTTTCAAGGCAAATGAACAGGAATTGCAATCATAGTGCATTTCTAGTGCACAATTCAAAAAGTATAAAACCAGTAACAGAGGCGGAAAATTTATCTTTTTTTTTTGTTGCTGCCATTGTAATTCCATAAAGAAGCAACTAAAGATGCCATTACGATGATATCGAAGACCTTACAGACAACTAACCAATTTCAAACGTTGTAGCGTTGCGTGAAGCTGGGTGGTCATACCGAGCAATAAGCTGCCACCTGCAGCATACAGACACTGCTGTGCAAAGATGTTGGCAGCAACGATTGCTACAAGGAAATTGCTGACGAAATGAAGGCTCTTGAAGGCCAAGGAGCACAAATGTGAGGCAAGATAGGATGATTGTTTGCCAGGCCTGAACCACCCCAATGGTATCATTGTCGACTATTCAACACACTACAGCCACTTCTGTACCTCCCGTGGTACCATCCACCATCTCACGGCACTTGTCTTAGGCGGGGTTACGCTCACAGAGGCCATTTAGATGTTTGCCTTTGACTCCACAACATAGGTGGAATCATCTGGAGTGGTGACGCAGCTGATCATCATGGCTGCCATCATATAGAGTTCACCGATGAATCCCGCTTCACTCTTGAAGCAGATGACCACTGTGTTCGTGTCCGGAGAGAACGGGACCAGCAGTCCAAATCAGCCTTTGTGTTACAAAGGCATACAGCCATAACCCCTGCTGTGATGGTGTGGGGCACTATTTCTTATGACAGCAGGTCATCTTTAGTCATCCTGCATACATCTGTAACAGCTCAATGATATGATGATACCATCCTGCGGCCAGTCGCATTACTGAAGGGCCATTTTCAAACAAGATAATACCAGGCCACATACTGCTCGCATATCTCTGGACTGTCTTCATGCGGTTGATACTCTTCCTTGGCCAGCAAGGTCACCAGACCTTTCACCATTCGAGCATGTCTGAGACATGGTAGGCACCACAAAATATCGCAGATCTGGAGTGACAGCTGATGACTGCCTGGCAGAATGTGTCGCAGGATGACATTAGGAACCTCTACCACTCCTTGCTTTGACGAATTCAAGCATGTATTGCTGCCAGGGGCGATTCGACCAACTACTAATTTGAACACTAAGTGGGTGATTGTGAGCCGTGAACAGGCACTATCACCTTGATTTTCTAATCATTTTATTATCTGTGTATGAATTATACATATATTCAATTTCATCAAAAACAACCACTTCCTTCATGGTGCTTTGGTTTTATTTTGCAAAAGAGTGTATATATAGAGAGAGAGAGATTCAAGATATATATACATGTCATGATTTGGAATGCACAGTCGAACACTGAAATTCTTAATAGCTTTCAATATCTGTCATGGCTTTGGTTAAGATAACAGTTCAAGTGAATTTAATTGTAAGGCATACAGATGGAGATAACGACTTGGATTTCAATAAGTCACCAGTCTTTATTCTCACACATATCCATTTAATATGGCATACACTTCTAATAAATAATAACACTTACCATAATTAAATATTATTATTATTCACTTATAATAACACCTATCATAATTAAATATGATAAATTTTTATGCACATTGTTTTTTAACAAGAAATGATGTAGGCAGTTGAGAAACAAAGCGGTGTAAGGATGACAGAGCAGTACTTGGAGAAAGGAATGGAAGAATGACGCAATTAGCTTGCCAGCGATATTTATACTAAACTGAGGTATAAGTAGAGCTAATCTATGATTGGTTAATTTAAGGCTGTATATAATGTAGAACATTCTCGAATTTGGGAGAACAGATGAATTTAGGGGAAGATCACCAAATCTAGAATGTTAATTTTGAGGTTTTTAAAGCAGCTATCATATTTTCTTATATCTTACATACATACATATATATAACATATCTTTATCTGAAAATTGCATTGTACTTCTATAATTATCAAATTTACATTTTTTCTGTTATTTTTGTATCATTCAATGCATCTTTAGTGTATAGTGATACAGTCAAAAGTCGTTAATCGGGACTTCGGCGATTCCGGATTATTGATTTTTCCGGATTATAGATCATCAGTTTAAATCTGGTAAGATGGCATGCAGAAATTATAAAATTAAATATATGAAACCGTAATTTATGAAATAAAGAACAATTATGATCTAAAGGGTATCAAAATTTTCAAAAAAAAAGCTTAATATTTATTTGTTTACTTTATTAAACATTTCTTTCAATGTAAGTTGTTTAAGTTCCTTCGTTTTATGTGATAATACTTTCTCTTTAATTCTATAAACAGACATAATTTCTTCTTCAATTACAAAGTTCCGCTGTTGAAGTCCTATAATTGCTGTGTCGAGAATACAACTAATTTGTCAATCGAAATTTTTCCGTTTTCAATAACCTCTGTGCCACTTTCTTCGCTATTGGAAGGGAATTATAATAATGAGGAATTTGATTTAAATCATATCAAAGAGAGTACATCGAGATGAAATACTACATTTAGTAAGGAGTTATAAACCAAATAAAATAAAAACATCTGCCCTGAAGGTAAGGATAAGGCTGACAGATCAACTTCCAATTCATTGCGATTCAATTGAATTTGAAGATCAACTTCCAATTCAATTGTTTCCCCCCTTCCGCCGCAGAGCAGCGTGAAATTGATAAACAGATTTCAGTATGGTTAGATAAACAAAGGATTATGCCTTTATCCATTTTTTGCAGCAATTCCACTTTTTCTTTAATGGACTTCGAAACATACTTTCGCTTTGTAGATCCTTTACATATTAGTAAATATATATCGGAAATTCTATTTGACATAATCAGAAGTTCAAGCTTACTTTTATAAAATTGCTCTAACAGTCTGCAAAAAATAATAAGCCGGATCCAATTAGAAGATTAAGGAACAACGCAATCAGTAACATTAACTGAATTAGATAATTTTAGCTTAGCTTATACCGTCTGTTATACATTAAACGCGCATCCGTAAACGTATTATGTGCATGCGCACATGCATATTCGTAGCCGTAAAGGTCGTACGTCAAGGCGACGCATGCGCAGAAAGTTTGTAGCTTTGAGGTCCGGATTATGGGTGTCCGAATTAACGACTTTTGACTGTACTTGGAAATATTTTAGGTTGGTACCGAGGTATGAACTTTTTTAATGGTTGTTAAGGAATAAATTTATAGCTTTTTAAGTCAGCTTATGGAGTGATTTTTCTTTGAAAACCATATTATAACTATCTTGCCTGTATTTAATGGTTGCTTATAAGTGATGGTCATCATGAGAGAGTTCACTGTTTACCTGTACCCATGCATAATGTCTGGTGTTGAATTTTTAATTGTGACCATACTTCTGTTTTGCCTCTGTCTCAGTCCTATTAATGTAAATTCATTTTTTTTTTTTCCATATGTAGATTTTCCTGAGCCTGACACCGAGGTTCCTTTGAATACACAAATGAACCTGAAATCCTCACATACAGTCTATATGGTCCACTAGATACACAGAATTATTTCTTGAAACAAATACTTTATGAAGCTGTTACAGTTTGAGATATTTATGTGAAAGTTTCAAAACTTTTTAAGAGTGTATATCTTAAATGTGCTGTTGTATTTCTTCTTTTTCTTGTATATTTCTTTACTTTTTTTTTTCAGCTAAGCAAAAGTTTTGCACAGTATCCAGTTCAAGTGAATTTAATTCTTTGCAATCTCATTTTTAAATTATAATAAATGTGTAATGATTCTTAGTAATTAAGTTATTAATAACTTCTGACAAACTTTGAATTATCAAAATTATTTTCTGTTAATATTTTATTATCATGAAACAAAGCACTTTTGTTTGCTCTTTCAATTAAATCCTGTAGTGCATTAAAAAAAAATGTGTTGTTATCAAAGAATGGATTTTGGGTATTGGTAATACTTAAGAGATTTATTTTTTACTATTCTGATGTGGAACAAAATTTATCTGCTAGAAAAATTTTCTTTAAAAATGCATAATTTATCATTTGCCTTAACCATATCCATAGGTTGAGGTTGTGACACCGAAAAACGAAGTATATAAATATTTTAGTTGTAATTTGTAGAAGTTTGGGATATTACCTTTTTTAATTTTGTTCTGCAGTATAAAATTCTGTATTAGAACACCTGAAAGAGCTTTAATATGCAATAACCTCTTTGGTACATTTCCCAGCATATTTTTATGGGAGGGATTTGCTGGTTCTTATCTTAAAGCATATGCATTCTTATGTTTTGTACAGTATTTTAAATTGTGAAACTTCATTTGGTTTAGGCCTAACCGCACAATGTTGTCAGATATCATATTTTAATAGAGTAATATTAATTACATAGCTGGTTATTTAGAATTTAGTAAATTGCAGTGTACTGCACAAAATTAATCTTTAATTGTGCTGCATCATTTTTGATGAGAAAGTAATTCTATTTTTCTTTCAGGTGTAAATTCAGTAAGCATTGGGGGTTCTTGTATTTTTTTAGAAATTTCACAGTTTAAAATATTTTTTCATGAGAATTTTGTGGGCATGTTTTTATACCTTCAGCAAGAAAGAAATAATTCATTTTCAATAATTATGTTTAATATGTGTTTGAAATTTGAAATTAAAGTTATTGTGAATTTACTTTGAAAGTAATTTAGCAATATCTTGTCTAAAGGCATTATTTTGGGTTAAAAAGTTCTATGATTGCTTTCTAATGTAGCTTAACCTGTTTGAAGTCAGTGTGTTGCTAGATGACTGCCATTAGCTAAATATCATATTTCTGTTAATGTAGAAATGAAGCTTGGAGAAAGAGAATGCATATTTTGAGTGGTATATTTTTAATCAGATGCTGTATAAATTATTGGGATGAAAACAATTATTGCATTAAACAGAATTCAGAAAATATCTTTATAAATTTATTACAAAAATATAAATTTATTACAAAAATTATTATTTTTAGTGTTTCAAATAAAATATTTACTTTGTAAATACCAAAAGTATGGAACTATACACTAGGTTTGAAAATATAATTCTAACCCTTTAAAAGCAATAGTATTTGCAATCTAAAATCCTGATAATATTATTTGGGGTTTAAATTATAAACCTGCTTCAATTTTACATTTTTTTACATGACTGTTGTGTGGTTCCTTACTGATAATATAGGTTTCTTTGAAGTGCATAGTGTGTTTCCATTATATGTATGAAAAAAGGATGTTAAATGGATTATTGGTTTTAAATGGGTTAAACTAAGATTTTCTTTAGCAAATATAAAAGAACACATTTGTTTTGTGCTTTACTTATATATATAACTTAGGTATCCTAATTAGTGTATGATAATCATGATTTAATTCATCATAAAGCACAGAATTAGCTTATTTGTCCATTTAGGATATTTGTGGTGTATTTCCCGGTGAAATTTTCATGGTTTTCTCATGGCAGTTAAATTATAGCTCTTGTAGTACAGGTACCTTATTGTTAAGTGTTCACGAAGGATAACATGTTCCCTTTACATTCCAGTTTTTCTAAAGCATGTTACTGAAAACCTTATTGTAATTTTAATAAAAAAATATTTTATCCAATGCTGCTCACTTCTAAAGAGTATTTCTCTTAAGATGCGAAATACCTCTCCCTTAAATTAATTTACCTGTCACTCATTTGCACTGTTTTGCTGTTATGATATTTGTTTTAATGAATTCATTAACAATTTTATTATCTAGTCCAATAATTGAGGGTATGAAGAACTTTTTTTAATTAAAATCATGAGTACAGTGCCGTGTTTTTAAATGGCTCGGAGGTCAATATTTTTTAAAGCAATTTCTTTGTATGGAATTGTGAGTTACTACTTTCCTATGTCTAGTCTTATTGTGTGTAATAAGATTCAAAAAACATTGAGTCTTATGCATTCTTTAGGGTTCCTTCTTTTAGAAATGGGTATTTCCTCTAATGCTTTTATATGATTCTTTGGAGTTAAGTTAGTGCGATAAACTTAAGTGCAGAGATGACAGATTTAAGAATTGTTTGTAAATATTTATTTTTTCATATAATTTTTATTTTCCAAAAGTAATTTTGTAATTGTGTATTTTGATATTATATATGTTTTAAAACATGACGGTGCTGTGTATGACATTTTATTGGTTGTATAAATCTGTTGAATCTGCAAAATCAAATGTGATATGTGTAGGAATTTTTTGTTTCCAAAACTGAATTGAAAAAGGGAATTTATCAATCAGTAAATAAATATAATTGCTCATATAATAAAATAAGAATAGTTTGAAACTGAAATTTTTCATTGAAATTGTTAATCATTGTTTGCATTTAAATTTTCAGTTTTCAAAAACAACTAAGTTCCAAATTATTTTTTATACTTACATACTTACCTTTGTTACTGAAAAGGTGAATTAAAATTTCTTAATTTTTGCCTCGCAGATTAATAATATTTTATTAATTGCTTATAATTCATTATGGAATTTTCTGTTGTAATTAAGGATCAGAAAGGTCTGTGAAGGTTAGGCAGCCATATTTTTGGTGCTGCAGTGTGTGGTTGATGTACTCATGAATTAAACTTTTGATGTCATATTTACTCCTGTTCTACTTGTTAGAATTATTTTTCATTAAATATATATTAATTAAACTTGTATAAAATTTTAAAGAATGTTCAAAAGCATATTTTTCATAAATTAAAAGCTATATAGCATATAATCTTTCAATGTCTGTGTGTTGTCATAGCATTGTCAATGAATATATCTGGCTCTCCCACCCCCCCAAAAAAAAGGAGAAGTTAATTGCAATCTATTTTACTCCCTTTCTCTTTGCATATCATATTCTTTATAACTTTTATTTCTTTATCTTCTGTTTCATAGCTATTTCAAAATTCTAACTACATTACCCAGCTTTTTATTTGAATCTCTTTCACTGTTAGAATCTTGTTACAAAGATTATGAGTACACTGCATTAGTGTATCAAAGTGCCTAAGAAAGTCAGAGTTAAAATAATACTTTCTCTGCAATGTATGTTTGTTTGATATTTTCCATTATAGGACTTCATGCACCAAATAGTTTTCTTTAGAAGGAATATATGCACCAATTTGATACTTCCAGCGAGAGAACATACTTTTATCATTAATTCATTTTATCTGTGGTAAAATTTTTCTTAACATAACAAATATCTTAGGTTAGTTATTTAAAAAAAAAACCAAGATCTAAATGCAGTGATTCATTTTAAAATCTTGCTATTGGCAATATTCAGTTTGAAAACAAGAATAATGTGGAACAATCCATTTAATTTAATGGTAGTTGGTGGACATCATTGGCTTATATATATTGTTCTGCAGAAAACTGTTTGGCTCGCATTGCTTTATAATGGAAAAGATCCTATTTGTCTTTTGCTTTTTGTTTTGCAATATTTAAAAAATATTTCAGTAATGAATTAATATCCACTGTAAATTTAAAGCAATGCTAAATTTTCATTTTCTGTAACATTATGGCTTGATCTAATATGAAATCATGATGAACAATGCTGCAGTGGCTGAAAGTAGACGTGCAGTGGCAAAACTTTTAATTTATTTATTTCGGTTATCTGAACTGGAAAGGAAATTTTAAATCTGTGTGTGTTTTCCAGCAGTTCACTTATTTCCTTGGCCTATTGTTCGCAGATAAGTAAAAAATTCTTAAAAGTTGGCAGTTATAGAATTGCTAAGCTATTCACTGATCTATGTTTTCACAGACGTATAAATTTCTAGGTTAAACTGAGGTTTCTTTTTGAGAATAGATTTCATCTTGTAAGTTGAGAATCAGAAAAGTCCATACAAAGTGAATACCAACTTCTAGGTAAAAAAAACTTTGTGTTTATTAAATTTTATTCACTATAAAAGACATTCAAGACAAGCATTTGTACTTTCATAGTTTAATCCTAAAACCTATATTTTAATAATTCTGTAAATGTGGTTAAAACGAAGCTGTTTTTCTTATTAATAAACATTATTTAGAACACAATTATACAGATAAGCAATAAGTTATATTTATGTAAAAATTATGGTACTTATAAATCATTGCAATCACCTTGGCACAGATTATTAATTTTTTGCAGACGGGAAAAAATAATGCTAAAGTTATCATTTGATACAATTACAAAAATTTACTTATTACATACATATTTTATATGTTAAATATATATCTATCATGAAAATCAATCAGTAAACTAACAATGTAATTTTTATTTCTTTTCTTAAGATGAAAATTTTATGGTGATCGCTCTACGA
This sequence comes from Stegodyphus dumicola, assembly GCF_044657685.1. Lineage (NCBI taxonomy): Eukaryota > Metazoa > Arthropoda > Arachnida > Araneae > Eresidae > Stegodyphus > Stegodyphus dumicola. The sequence goes on from NC_140771.1 coordinate 75,310,842, forward strand.
ACAGATTCAAAAAACAGTTGTCTAGTGATTTTGAGGCACAGTATTATATTCCTGCAAAAATTTCACCCCAGTTTCTTTCAATCCTGGTAAACTCCACAAGTGCATGTATTAAAATTGAATTATAGGCAAAAAAATATTACAATTTGCTTTTAAAAACTGTTTGGAATGGAACAAGAACACATACAAAAGTGCTGTGTTCTTTTTGCTATGTTTAAAATGTACATGAGGATGCTACTTGACTGAAGAAGTGTCACAAGCATGTTTGGCTGAATTCGGCACATTCTGAAAATTTGGTGATTTCTACGAAGGTGATTGCCCTTAAATGTGAGTACCAAAATTTTTCATGTCAAATGCATGTATTCTTATTATTACAGTGTTTATTTTTGTGAACTGAATAAAATTTCTGGTCCTTACTCTTTTGTTAAAAAATGTACACTTTTAAACTTTCATGTTGTATTTAAATGTATGTAGTAACTAACTGTATGAATATTTAAGCATTGTTTGTAGAAATAGATTCTTATGATTTGGAATGAACAGGTAGTAAACACATAAAAGATTAAATTCAGGTTATTTCTTTCTCCTCCCTCCTGAAGATCTTTTTACGTTGATCTTTGTTAATTTAAGGTTATGTTTGGCTTAAGTGCCAAGTTCCTGATGCTTTGTGATAATATTTTTTAATGTATTTTCATGTTTATCATTTGTTTTGAACTTCTGTAAGGTGCAGTGGTGCCAAATCTACATATACCATCAAAGCCTCCATTTATTGAGTCAAAGTTTATTCTGCTAAAGAATATGTAATGTGTTGCTTAAGAATATTTTAGGATTTACTTATAAAATCGAAAGTAATTTCTGAACTGATAACTTAGTTTGTTCATGCAAACACTGTATTGTGCACTTAAGTTATTTGGTTTTTGCTCTTTCGGATATGATTTTAAAGTTATATTTCTCCATAAACGAACTTAATATACAGTTAAATTAGATATTTTATCAAATATGATGTCATAAAAACTAAGAGTTTCATAGAAGTACATAAAACTTATTAAAAAGGCTTTAAGAAAGATTTGATATTGAAATAAAGTCTGACAGAGATGCATAGAATTATGCCAAATGTATAAAAGAGGCTTAAAGAAGCATTTTAAAGAAAGCAAAATGCTTTATCTAGTCCCTAAGTCACTGTACTTAGAATTTGTTCAAGTAAACTATTTGTGAAAAAGCTCAATATAAAGAAATATAACTTATTTGGTTATCATAGGTGTAGTCCTATCATATTTCATTTTTTAATATATGAGATTTAATTCTACAGTGGGAGGTACATATCTTTTTATTAGGTGTTAAGATTAGGCACTTTAAATCACAGTCGTTGCTGGACAAGATGTAGTATTTTCTACTGAAGATTTTTTGGAACAGTGAAGAATGCAAGTATTTGCAGTGCTAAAGTTTTTATTTTTGTTCCTGTTGTTGGTGGCATTACAAATTTTGTTTGCTGTTGATACATATTTAAGACTACTTGATTGTTGCACTTTTTGTTTTAAAACTATTCATTATGTGTATATCTGTATCTAGTGTGATAAATATTGAAATAAAATTTATTGTAGTGTGACGTTTGTTTAATTAATTTTTGTGTGGTTATGTATTAAGAATTTTTGTGAATTTCATGCCACTTACGTTATGTAACAGTATAAGGCCTTCAGAAAAAAAAAGACTGATATAAAAACTGTTGTATTATTCAAAAATTTTTCATTATGTTGAAGTGAAGCATGTATTAAAATATTAAATAACTGAAGTTTTTCTAACTTTAAAAGGTCCTAATACATGCTCCATTAGTTTCATGTCTAGCTCCTGAAACAGTATCCAGTTGAAGAGAGATTAAAAAAAAAAAAAAAACACAATGAAGTAAAATTTTAAAAATTACCCAAAATAGCAGCCTTGTGTTTGGTGTAGATTTTAATTGAAACTCTATCGATTTCGAAGGTGAGCAGGTACAGATCACTCTTTGTTAGGAGCAAAAAATTCTGCCTTATTCTTATTATTTTGCTCTGGATGAAGAGGACTGTACCTCTTTACCCTCAAAATCGATAGAGCAAGATTAAAATTTACACCAAATACACGGTTATTGTTTTGACTAATTTTAAGTATCTGATCTGTTACCAAGTCTGCTGAATAATATGTAGAGTAAACATAGTGATGCTTATTATTATATCTAATAACTTTCACGATGTTAACAATAACTATTACATTATCTGTGATTCCCAGTGACTGGATTGGAATGAGAATGAATGCACCTCTCACATTGTGGGCACTGCATAATTTCTCACTTGTCACAGGCAGATAATAATGAGGAGGTTACTTATGCTGTATGAAAATGTCCTGATTCTCAGCATTTCTCTGTCTTCACTTTATGAGATAATATTAAGGTTGCAGTATGGCCCTCCACCATAACCAAATTCAAGGGATGGAAGTTTGGTTAGCTATATCTGATCTTATAAGAAAGAAAGGGATAATCCAATTAAATAGTGTATAAAAAATTAATTGATGAATTACAAAAAAAAAAAGGAGGACTGATTATCATTATCACATCTCACAAAAGAAGTGAGTAATAATTCTAATAAGAAAAAAATCGCATTAATTGTTAAATGCAATTAATATGTATTTTTTACTCACATTATTTTTCAATTACCTTGTATAAAAATGAACGAATTGCATCGGAAAACAGTATAGATAAACTGCAAAAACAGCTAAGTGCATAATTTATTCTGAGTTAAATAGTTTTTTTTTATAATACTAGTTTGCACAAAAAATTGAGCAAACTGCCATTTAATTATAGTTCAAAGTATATTCAACATTTTACAATAAAATTAATAAATATGATTAGCTGAATATTTTATTTCTGTCAGATTGCATAAAAACTTTAGCATTCTGTTTCAAATGAGCATTCTGCGGAAGAGAGAGTGAGCTACTTTTTCCACCTATAGAGGATAGTTATTCTAGTTAAAATATGCCAAAACATACAAGAGCTATATATCTGGAAGGAAAAAAAAAAAAAAAAAGAGGATGCCTTTGTGGAGGCTTTTTTTAATGCCTTATACGAGATGGCATGATTCTACCAGTATTAGTTATCTAGTCCTCTGTCTGTTCTGAGATTTTGCTAAGAAAGCTCAAATTTCTCAAAACTACCGTGAGAAAGAATTATTTTCTTGATTTTAATGTTAAAATGGTCCTTGTACTTTGTAACTGGATTTTTGTACTTATGGTCCTTGTACTTTGTAACTGGATTTTTGTACTTTTAATATATTACTTTAATTTTCAGGACATATTTATATATACATTCTAACATATATCCCCCTCAAACACCACCACCACCACCACTCTAAGCCGTATATATAGAAGTATCTAAAAAAGAGTGAACCCATATGTAGGAAGTTTAATTCTGAAAATTGTGTTTTAAAATAACTTAAATGTAAATTGTTAAAAATGTTTTACAGGGAATTGAATTAAATCATGAATAACAAAATTTCAAACTTTGAAAAAGAAATAAAATTAAAAGCAAGTAATTATCATTATTGACCGGAAATTAGTTGACTTTTCAAGGGGAACAAACCAACTCCCATTCAGTGAACAATAATTAATAAATATGAAGGTGTTTCGTCTTTTACTCAAGTAATAATTGTTATGCCAAATTGGCAAATTAATTTAGACCAAATAGTTCCGTGAACACAGTTTTCGGAATTTTAAACTTCCTACATATGGGTTCACTCTTTTTAGATACTTCTACCAAATTTATATTAGGAGATAATATAATAAATATTTCTTTAGTAAATAAATTATTATCTTACTTTGCAGCTATTGTGCAAGTATTAGAAAAACTTGTTTTCGAACAAAGTGAAGTTAAGATCATACAACATTATATATATAGGGCCGTCAGGGTCGTATATATATATATATATATATATATACAACCCTGCCGGTTAGAGAACACGAATAGATAGTAAATGTACAACTTAAGATACTTTCTATTTTGAAAAAGTTATTTCAAACCAACATTTAATAATTCATGAGTTTCTTTTAACATTATTCTGAGATCACAAACAAAGCTAGCATTGAAACAGAATGCTTTTAGGTTTTATACATACTCCTTGCCCATATTCAATACAGATATAGTCTGCGGTTATAAATAAGATAATTTATTTTTACAGGTGGTTATATATAAGATAATTTTTTTTTTTTTTTTTTTTTTTTTTTTTTTCAGGTTATTGCTTTAGAGGTGCAACTTAGACAATTGTTTCAAAAGTAATGGGGGTATGCTATTACTAAATGTCAAATTATGAAATTCAAAAATTTATGCAGATAAAATTAGACAATTATACAAAAATAATCTTACTTACCTTATCAATCAACATGTAGCATATAACACCATACAGAAATGGATATACATTTTTAGTTGATATTTTTTCACACTTTAAACATTAATGAATGATATGAAATTGCAGCAGATTTGCCGTCACTTAAATATTGTTACGAATTTTATATGCATGTAAATAATTTTAGTGAAATTATACGGTAAACTGTAGTATTTTTTGTATCATAATGTAACATGAAATGCTTGAAAGAGACGAAGCTCTGACAGCAAAATAAGAATGCAGAGATAAGTCTCTTTAACATTGAGGTAAATGATTATCTCGCTAAATTGGCAAGATATCTCCAAGCTGGCAAGGGGTCTTGCGGTTAATTTTGTCACCACATTTGGCTAGAAATCGCCAAACTTGGTGACATTTTGGTCGGATCCCTGTATAACTGTAATTGTATTGTGATTAAATAAATGTAATTGATCCCTAATATAACCGTATCCGACCCCCATAAAACTTTCAAGAATTTCGAGAAGGTACTACAGATTTCTCAGCGGCTGGGATAAAACTATATAAGACAGGAGGGAGCATCTGCTCTCAGTTTTCTCGATTGTTTAGTTCAGCATGAATTCGGAGAATTGAGAGATTTCCGTTGGAACTTTTCCTTTTTTAGATGTGCTGTCAATTACGTTGTGTTTAACTTTCATATTAGTTTGAAGTGTAACTGTTGATTGTGATGCTGATAAGACCTGTACGAGTATTTTTGTGAAAAGTTCCAGAACTGTAAAGTGTTCCTTTTGGTAAGAATAAATTTTATCAAGCTATTATCAGTTTTGTGTGCATTCAGTTTATTATGAATTCGTACGCGGGCAACAATTTTTGGTGTCGGAAGTGGGGTTGAATGCCGGTGATAAGTGTGGGATTAGCAATTATGACAGCTTTTGCTGCATTCAAAGAAGAGATGAAAGGCCCAGAATCCATTAAAGAAGAGAGGAAAGTGAGTCAAAAGATGCAAGGGGCCTTTAAGTCAGTTGAGAAAGACTGAAGCAGGTCAAGAGGAAAAAAGAAAGAAATTACTGCCGTAATAGAAAACAAATTTGAAGCTATGGAAGGCGGAATAGATGCGGTTGGAGAAATTGAAAAAGTTTCTGCTGCCAAACAACAAATTAAAGAAAGAGTTTCTGCTGTCGAATAACAAATCAATTACAGAGTTTCTGCTGCAGTCCCTAAGAATGTTGACAGCTTAAAGAAATCTATAATTACAGCAGGAAACAATTATGATGCTTTTAAATTCTTTGCAGTGTCTTCACGTCCCTCTCTAAAGCTATCAACGTATGATGGTAAGATCTCCTAGATAGTGGCGGACGTGATGGATAGTCTCGCCGCTTCTTTGAGTACAGACACAGTGGATATCCGTCAGATACTTCCTGAAAACCAAAGATTAGATTTCAAAGATGTATCAGTCCTGCTACCCCTAGAATGAACATGATTTAAGTTCTACGGGGTGTTGAAGTGTTGCTTGTGGCTGCGCTTTGGCGAGAAGTGTTTAAAAGACTATAGCAGCCTTCAGTTGAAATATCGCCAACAGAATCCCTCAGAGATACTCTAGGAGCTTGCTACGGAATCTAAAAGCCTGTCTCATTGGGCCTTTTCAGACTGCTCGTGGGAAATCCTGTCCGACAGGAGTTCTTTCAAGAGAAATCCTGTCCCCGCAGTACTTTATCGATGACATGCGGGATCCTGAGATACAGAAAGCCCTGCGGCTGTCATGGATCTAAAAAGCGCTTTAGTGTACGCCGTGAAATTCGAGGCAGCCTAACAAGTTACTCATAGAAATCTGCTCAAATCCAGGAGCCAGTGGATCAAGTGACTGCTCGTCTAGATAATTTAATCAGGTAAATCAATCCCTTGAGGAGGAATAGGAGTGGAAACAAACCAACCTTGAACTGCTGGATTTGCGGTGGTGTAGGTCACATACTAGGAAGCTGCAGAACATCCTAAAGCATGGAAAATAAGATCGTTTCTTAACAAGGTTGCAGGAAACGGCCAATTCATGGAGCGGATATTGAGATGCCACATTTTAAAGCACTTAAGATTTCTGCAGTGAGTGGCAACAGTAATGGATGTTTCATCATGAAATTTATCAATGGAGTTCTTGCAATATGAACATTGATACTGGAGTCAATGTTACATCATCCGAAAAGATTTAGCTCAACATTTGAAAGATAAACCCATTTGGACACCAGCCTGTGTTACCCTGCACACTGTGTCTGGTGATAAAATCGAACTTGATGGAAAGTGTTGGGACTGCCGCCTACTATCATATGGCATATATAGCATATATTACCAACCCTTGCATACTCGGTTTAGAATTTCTAAAGAAATGTAATTTTCCCTTGTATTTTAAAAATAACAAGCTGCGTTCTGCTTTTGTGCACATAACATTATTCGGAATTAAAGATGAAGGAGTGAAATCGGTCCGTCAAATAATAGCTGAAGACGATATCACATTACCAGCAAGGAACAGAATTTTTACTACTTGGGGCCATAGCTGAAAATAGAAATTTCTGGTATGGCAAAATGGGATATTCTAAGAACTGTAACAGTCCAAAAGAAGCGCTAGTAGCCTGTTCACTGGTCGACCTATCGGCAAACGTCATACCGGTGAGAATTACCAATGTGACAGATAAGGCGAAGTGGTTGCAGCATGTACTCCAGTGACCTGCGTTAAACGAACCAATAGTTCCTTAGTCTCTGTGTCTTCGGAGTTATTGCAGAATGCACAACTAAGCGATGAAGGAAGGAGTCCTGCCGAAGTGTCATTCAAGAATTTCAGGATGTTTACCCCCGCTTATCTTCTGACATAACTCGAATCCCTTTGACACAGGATAGAATGGATACAGATTATCACCAGGTGGGAAAACTTTTAAAGGATATGCAAGAAAGCAATGTTATTGAGTCTTTAACATGTCCTTCGGCCTCTCCCATCATCCTGGTCAGCAAGAAAGATAGATCAACTATATTTTGCGTTGCCTTTTTAATAGAAATGATGACATTCTGGACAGTTTCTGAAAGCTTTGGTTTTCGACAGTTGATTGAAAGAATAGACATTGGCCGGTAGAGATACACGCTGATAACTGAGAAAAGATAGCATTTACTACTGGACAAGGAATTTGACAGTTCAAAGTGATGCCATTTGGATTATGTAATGCGTCGGCAACATTGGAGCCTGTCTGATGTACTTGGATGACATCATTATTGTTAGGAGGGGTTTTGAAGAGCATTTATAAAATATTAGGAAGTTGCTTCAGAATTTGATGGAAGCCAATCTAAAATTAAGTCCTGTATTGTCCAAATGTAAATTGTTCAGACAGGAAATGACTTATCTTGGACATGTCATTTATGCCGAAGGTGTGCGTAAAGATCTAGAAAAAGTTTCAGCAGTTAAAGATTGGAGACGCCTCGAAAATGTCCATCAGCTGTGAAAGTTTCCTGGGGCTTTGCACCTACCATAGGAGATTTGTGAAGAACTCTCTTCCATTGTATGACCCCTTCACAAGCTGACAGAGAGCAAGCAAAAGTTCTTGTCGACTAAAGAATGTGAGGATGTATTTAAAAAACTTAAGGAAGCTTTAACATTTGCGACAATCTTGACACATCCTCAACTTGACAAACCATTTATTCTTGACTCGGGTGCGAGCAATGTGAGTGCTGGTGCTGTTTTGTGCTAAGAAATAAACGGTCAGGAACGTGCTGTAGCATACTAGAGCAAGTGTCTATCAAAACCAAAGAGGAGTTACTCTGTCACCAGAAAGGAGTTGCTTGCCATCATTAAAGCCGTAGTACATTTTCATGATTATCTCTATGGCAGAAAATTCCTGCTCCGTACATATAAGGCATCGTTGACCTGGCTGTTAAATTTCAAAAATTCTGAAGGCTAAATAGCCAGATGGATTACATTCCAGGAATATGACATAAGTATTCGTCAATAAGAATGGATCGTCACACGGAAATGCCTATGTCGTGTCTATAAGAAAAGCACCGACATTCTTCCAGCGTCGAAGTGAAATACGAGCTGGCTAATATGGTTGCACTTCAAGCTTTCAACTCCAACATAGGCTGATCGAGACCCATGGAGTGATAAAGAAGTGAAGAAAGACCAGTTGGAAGACTGAACGACGTCATAATTCGGATACATAAGTCATCACGTTTACCGCTTGTCTAAGCCTAACGTTGTTCATTACGGTAGGCTAGCCCTTTATTATTTCCATAGTACGTAGTTCCCATAGTGTATGTAATGTAAATAGTATAGTAAGACCATGGTCCTATTTGTATACAAATCTGTAAATTCATGCATTTATTTATTGATTTAGTGTCCTATTTGTTGTATGTTATTTATTGAAATTGTTGTTGTATTGATTTTTCCTTAGTTGTAAACATGACTTCTTGTCCAGGGATTGTACAATTGTAAATTGTCCAGGGATTGTAATTATTGTCCAGGGATTGTCCAGGATTGGATCTCCGGCACGTGCAATCCTTGGAAAGGGGAACAGTGTTGCGAATTTTGTATGTATGTAAATAATTTTAGTGGAATTACATTTGAAATTGTAGTATTGCTTTGTATAATATAACATGAAATGCTTGAGAGAGATGAAGTTCTGTTTGAAAAATAAGAATACAGGGGTAAATGACTAGCTTGCTAAATTGGCGAGACATCTCCAAGCTGGAGATGCTTTTGGCGATGAATTTTAGTGCCAAATTTGCGAGAAATTGCCAAACTTGGTGATCATTTGGTTACATTTTCTTCTCGTCCATGCATAACTGTAATTGGTATTCTGGTTGAATGAATGCAAGTGATCCCCTACATGTAACTTTAACCATATCCGACTCTCACATGACTTCCAGTAATTTCGAACAAGGCAAAGTACTAGAGATATTTCATATACTATTTCAACGTTATGTACTATTTCATGTACTGTAAGAATGCTTTCGTGTAAATAAACCAAAATTGTACTAAAAGTTAAATTAATTTTGATTATAAGGAATCGCGAGGAAATTAAAATTTTCTTAAGTTCCACCGCCAGCAGTTAACAGCTTATCTAAGGCAATTAGGAGAAAGCTGAAAACTAGGTTTACACGTGTTGCCTAGTTTAGACGTGTAACTAAAACTAGCTTACACATGTAAAGGTCTATGCAAGGAAGGTAGTCCTTTCTTGCATAGAACTGGCGAGACCTGAGCTCCTCCAGTACCTGTGGAAGCCCGACTAAATAGCATGCGGCATTAATGCTTCTGAAGATTAGGCAAACTTTAATATATCCTTTAAAGTGTTAATGCATGAAATGTTAGCGGACTGCCTACATGCCATTGTTCTAATTTAGATATGAATTAGAACATTATTATCTTTACAAGAAACTTAAATAAGCTATTCTGAAAAAGGGAAGAAAATAAAATCTGAGCAAGTGAATTGTAGTAAAACTGATTTTGTTGATAAATGCGCAACAGACATTGCTAAGAATTTTTTGCAAAAAAAATATTATAAAAAATAAAAGGCGCTAGCATTTGTCATGTTGTGCAGAGCTTTTATCTTCATTACTAATATTACCTGCGAGATGCAGAACTGAATCTATAAGCACTTATAATAACATACAGTTGTCAGCATACGAGTGCATATCTATGTTTAATGAGTGACTTTACAAAATAATTCAATCTGCAATGCCATCAGGATGGACATTCTAAGGGATATTGGCTGGCTTGTATTAACTTTACATAGTGTTTGGTTTAGTTGATTATAGCAAAGCACACTAGGGCTATCTGCCTAAGGGAAGAGATGCCTTCATGGAGGACTTTCTAAGAGAAACTATCTCGTAAATATTTTATGCATGGGGAAAACCACGAAAATGCCCATGGAGTTCAGCTCTTTCGCCAGGATTCAAACCCATGTCAGAACTACGAGTGTTTAGCGATTTTTCCGCTCGGCCACAGGGTCCACTTTACATAGAGAGAAAATAATAAAAATGTAATGTAGCCAACTGCTCACTAGGGTATGAACCAAGATCAAACTTCAGTATTAGATAATCTTATCAACTTAGTCCTGGAAGACTACTCAATGCAATTTCAAGCTTTGTAGCTGATTATATGTGTTAAATACTACATCACTTAGAAATGTGTCAAAAGAAGAAGCAAAAATTGAAGATGTATAAATCTTGATCATGAAAATTAAATCAAAGCCACAGATGAGGTTCAAGTAGTTAAAACTGCTGAATGTGAACCCAGGTGAAAGGGCTGGCTGCCTGGTTGGTGTTCATGGTTTCACCTTTATGATATAAACTATTTTCTCTTAGAAATTCTCCCCGAAGGCATCCTGTGTCACCAGATAGCCTGCGTGTGATTTGCCATAATCATATAATCTATGTTTGCACAGTGTTCTTTTTCAACTGAATATTTTCCCCCAAATAAGCTATCGAGCATATAAAAAGTAATATTCTCTTTTGGATGGAGTTGGTTTTGTTTTTTTTGTCTAGTTATGGCAAAGCATGCCAGGTCCATCTGCTTAAAGGAGGAGAAGCTTTCATGGACGAATTTCTATGGAAAACTGGGAAAAACCACAAACTCTGTAACTAATTACAGTTTTTAAACTGATATTTAGCTCCTCTATAAGCTAAAATTTCACAAAGGCAATTAAATTAGCATTTCTTATCAAGTATTACTTTATTCCAATATTCAAAAGTTTCATTTCTCATAAATTTGGGAGGGGGGAAGATGGAGGCTGAAATTTTCTTTACTGATATAGAATTTTTAACTTGCCTTTAGCCATTATAGTACTTAGCATATTAAGCGTCTTTCGATTAACAAATCTTGTACTTGATTAGCAATTATTTTCATGTTTAAGAATGCCCAGTCTTCGATTATTTTAATTACTTTAGACAATATTGTGTTGCATTCCAAACGACATCTGTGCTGATCTAAGGCTTCTTCAGGTTTGAATTCTGTCGATTTGAACATTATTATTTTGCGTCAAAAACTGAGAATTATTTTATACTGGTAAATTTTATTTTAATAATTTTTCTAATAAAATTAATTGGTCGCTTTCTAATTTAAAGATGCTTTGATGAAGACGCTGTGATAACGAATATGAATTTTAGAGAATCATGGTAAAAATAACATGAATTCTCTAAAAACTTTATTAAGGAATTCAAGATTATTCTTCTAATATTGCCTATTTTGTTTCAATGCCTAAAAGTGTTATAAATATTGTTTTTATTATATATGATTTTCTTTGCCATCTTTAGTAGGATTCTGTTATGTTTGTTACATTATTTCCCTTTCCTTAAAAATAAAATATTGATTTTTGGAAAAGATAGTTCTTGTTAATGTTGCTTCAAGGAAAATTGCATTTTATAATTTCAATTTAATGCATTTAAAATTTTTTATGTTATTTTTGGAAATACACGAGTGTTCATCACTTCTGTGAATAAATAATATGTTTATAAAGATAATTTAATATTTGTTGTTAATAAATAATATAGTATGTTTGTAAAAATATGCAATATAAATATCATTATTTATTACATTAGCTCAAAAATAATATGTGTGTGTGAAAGAAGAATATATTTTTTTGCTGGATAATAAAGAAAATAGATTTTATAAAGAGACTTTTTTCCACCCTGTCTTTGAAATGTTAGAATGTTTTTATTACATGGAAATTATCTGTGTTTATTGAAGACTTATTGCTAAATAAATTATCGGAATATCTATTGCAACACTTGTATCTCATTGTTTCAACCATTAGCTAATTTCAAAAAATATAGTTTTCCTTAATTAATGTAAATATGTTTTTGTGGTAATAAATATATCTTGCTTAAATTAGATGTTATTTGTGAAATATTCTAATAGATCTTAAAAGCATATTTTTCTCTTTTGATCTCGACAAAAAAAAAAATCTCAGATTTAGTTAATTATGAATTAGAATCATTGAAATTCTGCAAAAGGTGCCGAGATCCGCTTTGAGTAAGCCCCATTGAGTTAAGACACGAATGTCTCGCTTGCATAACTATTTTATAGTTTGACAAGTTTCTTCTCCTAATAACAACCACACCCACTCGAGCAAATGCCTTCAAAGTTCGGGTTCGATTGAGAGAAGGACAACACAGTTTTCCATGCGGTACGCAATACCAGTGTGTCCGGGGACTTTCCCCAGAGCGATTGAGTCACGCGGACCCGTTCGTAGCTCCGAAAGCAAGCCTAAAGCGAATCTACACGCGAGTAGATCGCCTCGTTGTATTTATATCTCCCTATTGCAAAGCAATTTATTTCAGCGGTGGTTAAAATTTTTTGGAAAAATATTTTTAATAAGTAATAAATGCGTGTTATTCTTACTGAAGTTTAACAAAATTATTTAATTTATATAATTTTAGTGACAAATATGCATGTTCTATTTTAAAATCTAATCTAGGTTCTAAATGGTAGCGCCATCTAGTGAATGCTTTTATAAATATTTCATATAAAAAATTATGTGTACGAGAGATACATTTTTTTAATAAATGCAGCTTTTGAAAAATAAGATTAAAAAATTACCCAATGAAAATTCAAATAATAAGCCAGCTTATTTAGAGAATGAAATTTTGAACTATTTTTGCTTCTCACAAGATTAATTTTACTATTTTCGTCATTAAAATACAGTTAAATATCGCTTTATTTTATTGAAACCTCAAATAAAATTTTAGATGTTATCTGAGCTGCAATCTATGATTCATTGTGATTGTTTTTAAAAAAAAAAAACCGTTCGTATTTTAATTCTAAAGATCAACGTGATATTTAATTCAATTAAATGATAATAGGTGGCACACCGTTCGTTACATGCATGGCATTGCGAAGATCTCGTTGCTTGAAATAATGGGTTATTAGTGCCAAACTGTGAGAGTCAAATATTGGATATAAGAGTTAACCAGGTAACAAACATCAGCTAAGAAAGTCTACAAATTTAAATTTCGTGGTTTGATGTTCTATAATTTGAGAGTAAAATTATTAACTAAGAAAGCTCGTAACTATCTGCAACCCAATGCGATTAAAAATGTATTGTTCTTTCATCACTTGTTATTTATTGCTTTCAGTATTTAGTTATTATTCGTGTTGGAAGTTTCGGATTATTTCATGGCAGAAATGCCTGGTTTTTTTTTTTTTTTTTTTTTATTATTTTTTATTTAGGTCTACAAGTATGTATTTGTTTACACATCTTCACAGTCGCTTCACCCTCGTATGAAAATCGGCAACAATTAGCCAATGATCAATTATAAACAACACTAGAAGTTGTAATTACTATTAATTAAGCCTGCACGCTAAGTATTTTAATTAGCTGAATATTTCCTCTACTTTGTGTATGACATGTTATAATACTTATAAAAACGTAATAGCATAAATTTCGCAAAGCAACTTAAATGCAGTTTTAATTTTTTAGATGAGATTGTTATTGTTTTTATTAGTTAAATACAGTTTTTTGAATCTATAAAAAATGTATAATAATTTTTAAAACTAAGTATTTTTTATATTCTTAGTAATTTCACTGTTTTTTTTTTTTTTTTTTTTTTTTTTTGTTCTGTTAGCTTGCATTTGACCTTGGTAACTATGCTTCATTATCATATTAAAATAATTAATTTTCAGAAACGAGGGAATTTTTTTTTTTTTTTTTTTTGCTATAACTATATAAATTAATTTTAAACGTTTCATCCTCAAAAATAAAGTTGTTTGAAAAATTCAATGCGTGCTCATGCGTGCATTAAAGTTGTTTTAGCAAAGAATCATGAATAAAAGTTTAAAATTCCTTCATCAGTTTTTTCTTTTTTTTTAAGGTAATATAATATACAAACATTCTTTAAAGAAAAGCCTAATTCTGCTTTCACGTTTGACTGAGTTCTTTATTAACCCCTTTTCTTAAAGAGAGGGTCTAAATGACTGAGAAATCTTTACATGAAAATGTTTGCTATATCAGACTGTTTTCTATATTGGGCGGTGTCTAATTTCCTTATTCCGCTCACTTTGTAAAACGCCGATAAGAAGTAGTATATGGTGCTATATAAAATGGTGCTATGACCATTCTTGCAAAAAAGCTTATGAAATGCTAAATCACTGATATCTAAAAAATAGTTTTAAAAATTAAATTACGAACTGTGTTCATAATTACTTTAGCATTACATTACTTTAGCAGCTGACAAACTGGATGGAAAGGGAAAAAATTATTTGATTAAAATTTCCTATTACTTTTGTTAGTAAGTATACGTTAGAAGTAGTGTATGGGTTTCATAAATTATTTCCTTTTCTTAAAGAGAGGGTCTAAATGACTAAGAAATCCTTACATAAAAATGTTTGCTTAAATAGCAACCTATTTTCAATATTGGGCGGTGCCTAATTTCTTTATTCCGCCTACTTTGTAAAGCGCCGATAAGAAGCAGTATATGGGTTTCATAAAATGGTGCTATATGACCATTCTTGCAATAAAGCTTGTGAAATGCTAAATCACTGATATTAAAAAATAGTTTTAAAAATTAAATTACGAATTGTGTTCATCTACATTACTTGAGGCTGTGAAACTGGATGGATAGGAAAAAAATTATTTGATTAAAATTTCCTATTACTTTTGTAAAAATAGAATATATGTATGTCATTCCTATGCTGTTACATATGTCCAGGGCTCGCGCTAGAGCCGGTGCAACCCGTGCAGCCGCGCCGAGAGGCATGATTTTAGGGCGATAAAATATTTACAATTTAGGAAGGAACCGGATGGCAGAATTTCGGAATTCTAGAATTTGAACCGAGCGGCAAAATCTTTAGCGCCGGTCCTGCCTGTGTTACTTCTAAAATATCTAAGTTTTTTAAAACGTCATTTTCAAATTAAAGCCGTGTAATTAAAAAAAGTTTATATGTATGTATATATTATTTGCATTTAGTTCATAAAATGGAAGCAGAGAGAATAATAAAGAAATAAATGCGTCTGAATGAAGAAAAATTATTAGCCCAAAGGGGCAATTTGTCGAGAAAGGTTATTAATTTCGTTTTGGCATTTTGCTTTGTTTCACTGTAAACAGCGAATCACTTTTTAAATTGTTGCCACCAAATATTAAAAGCCTGTATTATATTTAAATAAATTAAATAATGAAGAATCTGCATAAATGTATATCTAATTCTCGTATTGTGATAAATCAACGGTACCTAGAGCCAGCAAATTTTGAATAACGTACGTCTCCAACTGAATATGGGCATCTGGAAGCCCGAATTTGGAATTTGTTTTATTATCTATTTCATATTTTGTAAAGCATTTATGAGTTTTTTATTAAGAAACTCAACAATTTCAAAGCGAGAAATGGCAACACTGTACCGGGGGAAAAAAAAAATATATCTCCAGCGCGCTAGACTGTGTATCGGGAATTCTAAAGATATGCTCTTTCAAATATTTTTTTGCGATATTGCTGTTGAACTAAATTTTATGGTTTAAGAGAGCAGAACATGATATTTAATAAATAAAGGTAACACACAAAACGTTAAAAAAAACGCCCCTTTTGGGCGTAATATAAAATTTGAAAGCTTTCAGATTTTTTTTCTTTCTAATTCAGTGTTGCAATTAAGTATGTAGCGCCGTTTGTCTTTAAGGTATACCAATTTATCCAATGACGGAAAATTGAATTAAAAATTCATTTAAATTTCGGTTGATTGAGAAATCTTCTCTTAAAATGTATGAATATTAAATACTTTGATTTAAAAGTTCGTCATTATTAGCAGCAGTGAAATAGCTTTTAAAAAACACCAAGGATTTATTGACAAAAAGAGAAAAAAAAATTAAATTACTTTCAATATGTTATACTACGGTAAGTGCATATATGAGCAATAGCTTTCTCTGCCATCCCACTTTTTATCCTTTCGTAAAAATTCCTTCGATAATCACACAGTATTTATTATAGGATATTGATTAAATATGTTGGAGGAAAACTTGAGGACCTAAAAAAATATAATTAATGTGTGCTTTATTATGACGTGTCTGTTATTAAAACCCTTTCCTAAATTTCTCACGAAGTATTACATGTTATATGGAGCAAACGAGAAACATTAAAAAAAAAAAAAAAAAAAAAAAGATGTTTATATATATATTTTTAATATTGAGGAGAATTAGATATAAATTTTTGTGAATGATAAAAGTTTTAAGGAAATTTAGCTACACCAACTAAAAGACCTTTCTGGATAAATTTCCCAGAATTTAAGTCAAAATAGTGGTTAAGTGATCAACTATATAATTAGCTATCAAAGGTATGTTTGTTTCTAGATTTCGAACATATTCCTGATCTTTGATGAGAAATTTTAATGCTCCTTTAACTTAGCCGATATGTGTTAAGGTTACTTTTTTTTTTTTTTTTTTTTTTGCGTGGTTTTAATTGTTTAGTGCAATAGGTACATATTTGTTCCTTATACTGTACATTAGTATAGCATTTATTTGGTCTGCATATGTGAAAGGGGTTAATCTAAAACATTTCCTAAAGTGGGTGTTATCGAAATATCCGGTGGAGGAGAGGAACTGCCCACTTCAGGAATTTCTCTTTTAGATATGAAGATTGTGAGTTTTGAGATGGATATTTCAGTGGAAAAGGGACCTTTCCCGTGTTGCCCAGAAAGTTCAATTTCTTTTGCCCTTTATCTTTCTCCGCGGAAGGAAAAAGGGTTCTATCATATTTCATATAGGGAGTTGTCCATGGAGATGTATAATACAGTAAAAGAGCTTTTCACGATATTCAAAAGAATAAAATGCATTAAAAGACAAAATATGAAGAGCTGCTTAAGCTGGTAGCCTCAGACTAAAATTGCATGCAGGCCGAATGCTCGATCTAATAGTTGAGGGCTGAGAATTTTATTTTTAACAAAATAAACATTTTTTACAAAATAAAATTATTTTAAATGAATTGTAAATTTCGCTTACTACATATTTATCAAAACATACATAATTACAAACATACATAATTACAAACATACATAAATACAAAGATACATAATAATATTATCTCAAATTCAAATTTATATTTATTTTTTATCTGTAATCTAAAGTTTCGTTTCTGTGAGAGATTTTTGTTGGTTACCCTTTGTAATTCAGTGCACTGAGATTTAAATTATAAATTATTCGACTAATGTTTCTTTAAAATAATTCAAACATGCTTCATTAATCATTACATAACGTACTTTAAAAATAAACAAATTACGAAAATTTTCTAAGTTTTCAGAAAAAAATTCCCAAATGGGACAAACTTATGAATGAATAATAACAATCTAGTCTCTTTCTTTTATTTATTAAATTGCTCTTCGACGCATAAATAAAAATACACATGTTTGTGTGTAACTAACTATAAACTTCTTTATTTCTTACTACAACTTGACGCTTGATTCAATACTGATAAAATTTATAACCTTGGAGCAGGGGCGTAGCTAGAGGGGGGGCAAGGGGGATCTGTCCCAGGGCGCAGAATCCAAGGGGCGCCAAACTGATGTTATGACATTTTAGAATTAAATGTTTTCCATCCTTGGCAAGCAGTAGGGGGCGTGAAATCTTCAGTTGTCCCTGGGCGCTGAAAACACTAGCTACGACTCTGCCTTGGAGAGGAGTTATTTGTATCACAGATTGTTGATGATCATTGGCCAGTTGTGTTCTCTTCTTGCCATTTTTCAACCATGAAATAAAGCTGTTCATGTATAATATATTCCCAGACAAAGGCGATTATTCTGAAAAAATTCATAACTAACGTATTTTTTGATAAAATACGAATAAACGTTAATCAAATCTGTATCTTCAAGTCTTTGAATAAGATTGATTTCACATTGTAAGCTACCTTTATATATTTTCTGGTGCTTATTCACGCTTCCTTTTTCTTTCTTTCTTTCTTTCTTTTTTTTTTTTGTTTTTTTTTTTTTTTGTTTTGTTATTAATTTAAAGAAAGTCTGTAGCAACCACCTAATAGCTTGCTTATAGAACCGCTCACCTAATGCATAGCTTTATCACTTATCATTACTGTCTTCCTCGACAGATGGCGTTATCTTCGTTTCTATCTTTCTTTCGTCCATAATGCCAATGCCAATGATTTCAAATTACGGAGTGCCTATGGTTTAAAGTGAGCAGAAATAAGAAAATTTGATGCAAGCTAGAGGGAGCCACATATACTCGAGAAAGGTTAGGGATAGAGATAAAAATAAACAGTAAAATGAAATTTTAGTTTTTATAATCATTTTTCAAAATTTTAAACTTTTTTTGTATGTTTTATACTTGAAGTTTTTTTTTTTTTTTTTTTTTTTTTTTTTTTTTTTTTAGTTGATTCCGTTAACGTAGTTGTTCGTCCCATTTTGGCAAAATTCGTTTGTTAAAGTAGAGGGACCTATGCATATTGGTGTGTAATTCTGCCTTTATTAGAGTATACAGTTAGATTGCTGGAACCATTTTCATTGTCGAAAATTAAAACCAAGTGCTTTACTCAGGGGAGTTCCTAGCGGGGGTACAGAGCGTAAAAGTACGCGGGAGGCGAAAATCAGGGGTGGCCGGACTCTCGCGATACCACGACTAAATATTTTAAATTCATTGTAAGTACTTAGCAAATATGAAATAAACATTTTATTAATAATTGAACAATTTTTTTAATCCTATGAATTCTAGGAAAGTACACGGGTAGCCAATGATCTAAGAACGGCCCTGGCTTTATTCGTTTAAATAGTTTATTTATTAAGACATCGCAGATATTGGTTTCATTTTAAACTGTAATTCAAGTCATAACTTAATAAAACTTTTACTTCTTATGTTTTTACTGTTTGTCCATGTTATTAACGTAGCAGTTGTGCTTTCTAGTTAGTTACGGAGACAATAATTCGTTAGAGAAAGGATATTAGTAGAGAGGTGTGAATTGGGTTACGAGATGTGTTTTTACTTCCTTGTACGAAGTAAAGAAAGTATTGTAAACGCGAAAAATTCCGGCTACCATATTTCAAGGAAAATAACAAATTTGACCGCTATGTAACGATGTTTTTGCGTGACATCTGTATGTAAGGACAGAAGAAAGGACTCTTTTTCCCCAAACGAATTTTAAAACTGACTGCATGTTATAGTTGTAAAATTATGAACAAATTAAGAGTTGTTTAGGTACGGCTAATCCTTTTTTTTAAACCATAGCAGCCATATTTGTTTACATTTAAAACTTAGCAGAATAGTGGATTGTTGCCAATCTAGAGAAACTAAGCTTCGCAACAACAAAGTAACATCTTCTTTTATTACTGCGAATTAAATTATGCTCAATCCATTCTGGAATTCTCATTTAAGTTATTAAACTATCTCATATATTGACTCAGCATAGCGTCCACAACAAATTAAGTCAGTTTCTACGCCTTTAGTATCTTTTTGCCTAGTGAGACCAAAAGTAAGCTTTCAGTTTTGTGCAGCGAAACATCTGCCTTCTTGACCGCTGGCCGAATTGCTTGTTTTTGCGTAGAAATTGCAAGGGAAAAAAATTAACTGCATTTGGTGTTTTATGTTTTTCTATATCCTTCAGTTTTTTATATAGTTATTTTGAGTTCTTATGTATTTTTGCCTTGTTGCGAAGTGAGAACTGAATTAATTGATTCAGAAATATATCTCTAATGAAATTCGAGGAAATAAGCTTAAATGAAAAGCAGGAAAAAGTGCGTATAATTTAATATTCCGTACAAGGAAGTCATGTGGTGTACACATCAGTTTTTTTAATAATCTATGTAAAAATTCCGACCTGGTTAAAAAATATGTATTGATTACAACTAAAAAATCATTTCAATAAAAATTTTAAAAAAAGGTCTGATGTGATCAGCACATGACTTAGCCCGGAAGGGGTATTAGCCTCAAAACGATATTTTGCGTCGAATGACTTTAAATGCCCGAATCATTTTTCAGATTATTGCCGACAAATGCTATCGCTTGGTATTATATATATAACAAACTAAATAATGAAGAATCTAAATGAACGTATGTATGTTTCTCGCGTTGTGAAAAAGCAGTGGTACCTAGAGTCGTCAAATTCTGAATAACGTAGTCCTCCATTCGAACATGGGCACATGGAAGCCCGAATTTGGAATTTGTTTTATCGTCTATTTCATATTCTATAAAACTTTAACGAATTTTTGATTAAAAAGTTCAACAATTTTAACAAGTAGCAATGGCAATGGCAACACTGTAGGGAGTACAATTTTTTTATCTCCAGCGCGCGAGACTGTCTATCGGAAATTCTAAAGATATGCTATTTTTAAATATTTTTAACGCAATATGGGTTTAGCTCAAATGGTCTCGAAACGTAAATATGTCTATAAATGTAAAAAAAAAAAAAAAAAAAAAAAAAAAACCCTCCCGATGGGCCGTAATACAAAATTTGATATGTCTTTCAGATTTTTTAAAATTTTTGTATATTTTTACTTTCATTGTTTTTATAACGAGTATGAAACTTTCCTAAATATGAATATAGGAACCGGGAAACCGCACTGAAAGTTAGATTTCGTTATTTGTTCAAAATGATTTTATTATTATTTTTTTTTTTTAATTTGACATTGCAAAAGCATGAATATTTTCGCCATTAAAAACACTTCCATAATTGGAAGAATACCAATTATGGAAGTGTACGATTGCGACCGACGATTGCGAAAATAAAGGCCGGGTATCGCTTGGAGACCGGGTATCCTAGGAGTATATATATATATATATCACTGGAGATCTCAATATCATTGAAGACTTAGAATTGCGAGCCCTTATACAACTTGGCACCAAATTTCGTCCTAATTTCAGCATCAATAAACACTTTTGCCTCAAACAATTCAATCAAGATCTAGATAAATTTATCATCTTAGTTAGTAATAAATCTAATTTGCCTACTACTACTTTTCTTGAATGGAAAGCTGCACTAATTAAAGAATTTCAACATTTACTTTTCAAGTGGCCTTATTTCCACTTTTTACACAATAAAAAGCAACTATATAATCTTATTAAAAAACAGCAAGATAACTTTATCATTACAAAAATTGACAAAGCCAGCAACAATTTTAGTGATATTTGAAAAAAGTTTTACTTTAACCTTATGCATAATGAATTAAATAGCAATTGCACTTACCAAAAAATTACTGCCAACACTAAAATTCTTCTCAATAAATTTAACGCACTACATAAAAGACTAAAAATACATCCCCGGAAATATAATAACAGATTTGCAAATTTCTATGCACTACCAAAATTTCATAAGTCTCCTATTAAATTCAGGTTTATTGCCAATAGTACCAAAAGTTATCTTAAAGAAATAGATTATCTTTTTGCAAAAAAACATCGTTTAATACGTGACTTAATTAATAACTATGATTTTAAGGATCTACATTGCAACTGGATGATTTCAAGTAACGAGCTAGTTCTCCACACTATTAATTTTTTTTAAATAGACCATATACAATTTCGAAAACCTCTATACTACCTTACCACTTAAAGAAATATATACAAGCTTACTTGTTCTACTGGATATTATTCCACAAATTTCGACAATAATAAGTACCGAAAAATGGCAACTTTTCTCTCAAGCGTGCTTTTCAATAATTTTATTCACTTTAACAATAGCATCTTTAAACAAATTCAAGGAATTCCACTGGGAGGTAATTTTTCCAGTGCTGTATGTGAATTATTCCTTTTTACAAAAGAATTGACCTTTGTCCGTTTACTAAGTAAAGAAGAACATAAACTTTACCAACACATATATCGTTACATTGATATCATCATTGCCTTTAACAACCACAACAAAATAGAAGTTGCTAATATCTACCCCACTTGCTTGAAACTAAATAATACAAATACGATGCAAAATAATGTAGTCTACCTTAAATATTATTGATTACAATTTTATCAAAGTTTACGACAAGAGGAGAGAATTCACTTTTTCTATACTAAATCTATTTAAGTTAACCAACTGGAATTCTAATATTTTCAAAAGAATCATCATAAACACTATGTTCTCACAGCTGTTTAGAATAAAAAGAATATGTAACACAACAGAAGAACACCTTCAAGAAGAAATACTTTACTTCGTAACAATTTTGAAAAATAACCTAATTCCTCATAAAATAATTAAAAATACCTTAAAAAAAGCTGGCATTAGCCTTACCAATTTTTAGATAATTTGATTCAGATAATAAAATTTTATGCTTAAAGCCCAATGGGACGGTATAAAGTGGATGGCTGATTCAGAAAATCTAATGTAAAAATGTACATATAATTCTTGTCACAACGTTTTCTTTCCTCCAAAGATTTTGGCACAATACTTTAATACTATTGTTTTAATAGTTTCGAATTACTTAGATGGCCAAATTCTACTCTTATTAACAAATCGGGCCTTTTCATTTTTCATTGTAGCTTGATCGCCCTCTAGCTTGAAGAATTACGACTTTTATTAACAAATGACATTTTTCCATTTTACTCTTACTTTTGTGGCCATGTCGAGTAATCTGTGAATTAGCCATTTTCACATTTTAAAACTGTTTTATTCTTCTAACAACTTGACTGACGCCATTTTGAATTCTTTCCATGTCTTTTCGAGTCTTTCTACCCCTCTTTCACACGAGGGAATGCGAGTTCCCGCGAATTACAATCTAATCGCATTAGCTGATACGAAATGACAATGTAACGCCTACATCACACGACGAGAGGGATGGCTTTGTACGACTCGGAGGGGATTACACCCCTTTTTCAAATATGTTTCGCGATCAAGAGGACGGCTCAGCCACAGGTCTGTTTTTTATGTTTTTTTGTGTTTTTTTTTTTAAATCTTTGTCTTAGCAAGACCCACGACGTTTGTTTTCATTAGTATTTAATTTCTTTAGATTTTGATTTCAATACCATAATATTTATAAAGGTTTTATTCTTTAAGCTAGCAGGACCAGCCCGTACGTTATTGTATAATTTGACTAATAGCAAACCGCTATTTATTTTATTTTAATTTTAATTTTGTTCTGCTCAGTGTTGCTTTTACTTTTTCTTACACCTTAATGTGTTTTTTTCTGTGCACGCGTCGGGAAAATGGAACAGAGAATTGAAGCTTAAAAAAAAAAAAAAAAAAAAAAAAAAAAGATTTTTTCGGGACAATTCATATTATTTAAAAAATTTTTTCGTCAAACAAGAGCTTCAATTGTCTGTTTCGGCGAAACGCGTAATGGCCTTAGCTAGATTCGACATTCAACTAATTTTCCCTTGAAAAGCCTGGTTGCAGGTCCAATTGGGCTAATTTACCATTTTCCGCTTTGTAATTTTTATAATTTTATAGTTTTTGCAATTTATGTTTTATTATTATGTTTTAAATTTGTTTTAACTTGTTCCGTCGATCAGTTTTTTACAGTGTGTGTGTGTGTAATTATGGCAAAGCCTCGAGGGCTATCTGCCTAAGAGGAGGGATGCCTTCGTGGAGGACTTTCTAAGGGTAACTGGCTCGTATACACGTTACACATGGGGAAAACCACGAAAACGCCCATGCAGCCAGCCCGTTCGCGGTATTCGAACCTCGGACCGAACTACCAGTGTTCAGCGACTTTAGCGCTCGGCCGCTGGTGGGCCAGTTTTTTATAAGTATTAACTTTACACATATCACATCGATAGGTTTTGCTCTTTTTTTTTTTTTTTTTTTTTTTTTTTTTTTTTTTTTTTTTTTTGAGCATTCACATGTTTGCAACAATTGATTTTAACAGTTTTTTGTTCTGTATTTTATTTCGCGTGTAGGCTGTGTTTTCACCTTTCCATGTTAATATTTAAAAAAATTACTTCCATGTTAACATTTTATTTTAAAAATACTGCGTTGGACTATTTCTTGGAGTCACAGCTCCTGGTAACTTTTTAGCGAGCTCTCTACAATATTTCTTCCTATTATTTCATATTTTTGCAGCATTTTGCACAAATTTTTAAGACCAAATAGGTCTTACCACACTTTACTTATTAGCTTTTCAATTTCTATTTTAATTATATATATATATATATATATATATATATATATGAAATGTAATTTCTCATACATTATTTGTTTTGTGCAGCCGGGGCAACAGGAATGAGACAAATTTTGGAATATAAAGTGGTAGGTTTATTTTAGCATCCATCTCATAAGCGTTCTCCTCGTACCTTGAGCAGAAGCCCTACTTATACATATGTGTACGTCACGAGGCTCCTCCAATCAGCGATATTAATTGAAATCACGAGGTGACGCTATCTTCTCATCAGGAGTGTTCTTAAGTACTTTATGTAATATGACAGATTTATGAGTTTGGCGATTTGGCGGGCGCCAACAGGTTAATATATTTTATACTAAAGAAAGGATTTCGCCAAAATTTAGGAACAGGGATGCAATTTAGGTAAAGAATCGCCAACACATTATTAAGCAATATTAATAGAATTTAATTTAATCAATTGATTTAAAAATATCATTACAGATTATCCCCCCCATCTGAAAAGGCTTGCAGTCGCGGCCGTCGACCCAAGACAGTACAGATAGTGAGAGCAGAAAATTTAGTTATTAGGAAATTAAGTGAGTAGGAAAACTGATTGGATTTACCTCAAGGCACACAAAATGTTTACATAAAATATGACATAAAATATTTGAATATAATTAATACAGTATATAAAATATAATAAATTATTAATGAAATTATAATATAGTAACTAAGTGCAGAACAAATAAAGCACTAATAACATATTGTTTGTTAGCTACGCGGCAATAGGAAATAGTAATATAACTGAATTTGTAAGTTTATATCTTAGGGCATGCCATTCACAGTTTGTGTATGAGTCCGTACAATCATTAGAGTTGTCATTCAGGCTCATCTTCAGTCTTTTACTGGTCTTTGGAGATCTCCGGATCATTTAATTAGCGCTAGAATTATGGATTAGCATTAGCTCTGAAAACATTTGAGTTTTTATCTCACGATACTAGAGCTCTTATACTCTTGTTGAAAATACACATTTTGCTAGGTTTTTAACATATTTCGTCACTCTATTTTTCTCTAATGATAACAAAACAAAATTTAACTTCCAACATCCATACCAGTTTCTGTACACGATGCTGCAGAAACATAAAGTGAAATTCAGAAGTTTCAACAACTGAAATTTAACTTTTTCAACTGTTGCTACAATTTATAATACAAACATAGGAAAACATGAGCTCAAGGAAATGTGAGGGTATAGTACTCTACTTGTAGTATAGTCTCAATTGAGTGTTTCCCATACGGAAAGTGCATTGAACCTGAAACTCAAGTTTGAAGGAGCCCAGTAAAAGAAAAGGGCAGACAAACTTTTCAGGCACTGAGAAATATATCAACTATTAAGGGGGATAACAGGATGAAAACTAAAAGAAGGGTTATGGATAGTTTATTGATTTATAAATTTAGATTTATTCATGATGTAATTTAAAGTTCTCGGGTGGATAATAGAACCTTAATTTTGACGCATGTACAATCTCAGTTGGTTTCTTCGTGTGAAAATTTCCCTGTCGATTTCATAATTAACTTCAGATAATTTATTCATAATCTGATAAGGGCCTGAATAGGGTGAAGTCAATTTTCTAGTATTTGGGTATTCAAATTCCTCGTAAAGGACAAAATCTCCAGGTTGAAATTTAGATTCTACAAATCTGATGTCATATCTAGTTTTATTCTTTCGGTGGTATTCGATAGTTCTTTTCTTTGCTAAAGCCCTTGCTTCATTTAAGGAAGGGTATTTATTTTGATCAATTGGAGATTCAAAAGGGAGGTTACCAAATAGTAAGTATGCTGGGGTGAACTTAGTTACCGTATGAGGGGAGTTGTTATATTCGATAACAACTTGCTCTAGCACTTTAGTCCATGGTACTTTTTTAGAAGAAGAATTTACATTTTAGTCGACTTACTCTTTCTACTTTACCATTTGTCTGGGGATGGTGAGATGAAGTTAAAAGGTGTTTAACATTATGCTTTTTAAGAAATTTTTTGAATCTAGAGGAAGTGAAAACTGCATTCCTGTCACTCAGAATTTTTTCGGGGACTTGTATTTGAAATATTTGTTTTAGACAATTGGCATAGGTTTCTGAAGTTACACTTTTAGAGGGAAAAGCCCAGACATATCTTCTTTCTCAGTAGTTTCATAACTTGAAGCTGAAATTCTACTTCTATTAAATCGATTGTAATCTTGGGTACTGTTCCCAATCGGAGTAACAAATCTGCGAGGTTCACTTTTGATTTGTTGATTTTCGCTAATCTTAATAAGCTTATGGACATGAGTGAGCCAAGAAATGGGGTCAGAGGGTGCGTTGATCGTCATTAAGGATTTTAATTCTATAGGAAGGCCATCCGTCAGACCCTCCAAGATCATTTCATGAATTAAGACACAATAACACGCCGAATAAATACTAATTCAGAAGTCTAAACAACAAAAATCAGCGTTATACCTACAAAATTTTCACAGGACTAGTTTCGATGGTTTTACCGAACCATCATCTTCAGCTGCAAAACCGCAAATGAACAAGATAGGAAATAATGATTAGATAAGATAAGAAAGCCTGGACAAGAATAAGCAAGTGGCGCCAATTGTTGGCGAAACCAGAACTAAAACATAATTTCTCTAAAAGCCGAAGGCAAATTTGGATTGGAATTAGGATCGTTAACTAGAACAGAAAGATTTTTATGAATGTGAAATGCCTCTAGAAAATCCAGTTCTCCAATGGAAGATGTTTTTTGAATAATTTTGGCAGCAGAAAAATTGAAAGTGTGATTTTCAGACCAACAATGTTGAGCAACAGAAGACTTCTGTGTTTCCTTTTTTCTAACATATGCCTCATGTTCTTTGACGCGAAATTTTAAGGCTCTCTTAGTTTGGCCAATGTAAATTAAACCACACTGGCAAGGAATCCTATAAATACCCCAGGAATTCATATCCGGAATGGGGTCCTTGAGTATAGAAGTTGGAATTTTATTGATGGGAGAATAAACAACCCGAAAGTTAAATTTCTGCAAAATATGTGCAACTTTATAGCTAATTGATGGAAAGAAGGGAATGACAACAGAATTTTTATAATCTCCTAAAATAAAAGTGTGGCTTTTAGTGTGTTGAGATGAGAATTTTTTAACTGCTTGATTAATAATGTTGGGTGAAAAGCCCCTGTCAATAGCTATTGCTTTTAAATAATTTAGTTCTTCATCAAGGGCTAGTTTGGAGGAGCAAACTTGAAGAGCACGGAAAACATAGGAATAAAATGAAGCTAACTTTTGTTTAGTCGGATGACATGATTTAAAGTGTGGTGGAAGGCAAACCGATGAAGGTTTACGGTAAACTGTAGTACTGAAGTTGGATGTGTTACGTGTGACCAGAATGTCGAGAAACGGAAGAGAATTGCAAGTCTCAAGTTCAAAAGTGAACTGAATAGCAGGATCAATAGAATTCATTGTTGAAAGAACTTTATTTAAATCATCTTTATTACCTTCAAACAGGGTAAAAGTATCATCTACGTAGCGGAACCATGCCGGGAAGTTTAAAGTTTCAAACAATTTTGATTCATAATAATGCATGTAGATATCAGCCAGGATGGGACTGAGGGGGCTTCCCATGGCTAATCCCTCAGTTTGCTTGTAATATTTATTTTGGAAAACAAAATGTGTTTGTTTCAAACAGAGTTGAGTGAGAGAAATTAGCTCATCAATTTCGATGCAAGAGAAATGAAATTCGCGAAGTCTGGTTTCTAGACATCTTAATGCACCCTCCACTGGGACATTGGTGAATAATGATTTTACATCAAAAGAAACCATGAGTAAATTACTAGGAGAAATGTTTTTAACCTTTTTTACAAACTCTATTGAATTTTTTATGGTGTAAATGTTATTGTCTAATAGAGTGGAAAATCTAGAAACCAGACTTCGCGAATTTCATTTCTCTTGCATCGAAATTGATGAGCTAATTTCTCTCACTCAACTCTGTTTGAAACAAACACATTTTGTTTTCCAAAATAAATATTACAAGCAAACTGAGGGATTAGCCATGGGAAGCCCCCTCAGTCCCATCCTGGCTGATATCTACATGCATTATTATGAATCAAAATTGTTTGAAACTTTAATCTTCCCGGCATGGTTCCGCTACGTAGATGATACTTTTACCCTGTTTGAAGGTAATAAAGATGATTTAAATAAAGTTCTTTCAACAATGAATTCTATTGATCCTGCTATTCAGTTCACTTTTGAACTTGAGACTTGCAATTCTCTTCCGTTTCTCGACATTCTGGTCACACGTAACACATCCAACTTCAGTACTACAGTTTACCGTAAACCTTCATCGGTTTGCCTTCCACCACACTTTAAATCATGTCATCCGACTAAACAAAAGTTAGCTTCATTTTATTCCTATGTTTTCCGTGCTCTTCAAGTTTGCTCCTCCAAACTAGCCCTTGATGAAGAACTAAATTATTTAAAAGCAATAGCTATTGACAGGGGCTTTTCACCCAACATTATTAATCAAGCAGTTAAAAAATTCTCATCTCAACACACTAAAAGCCACACTTTTATTTTAGGAGATTATAAAAATTCTGTTGTCATTCCCTTCTTTCCATCAATTAGCTATAAAGTTGCACATATTTTGCAGAAATTTAACTTTCGGGTTGTTTATTCTCCCATCAATAAAATTCCAACTTCTATACTCAAGGACCCCATTCCGGATATGAATTCCTGGGTATTTATAGGATTCCTTGCCAGTGTGGTTTAATTTACATTGGCCAAACTAAGAGAGCCTTAAAATTTCGCGTCAAAGAACATGAGGCATATGTTAGAAAAAAGGAAACACAGAAGTCTTCTGTTGCTCAACATTGTTGGTCTGAAAATCACACTTTCAATTTTTCTGCTGCCAAAATTATTCAAAAAACATCTTCCATTGGAGAACTGGATTTTCTAGAGGCATTTCACATTCATAAAAATCTTTCTGTTCTAGTTAACGATCCTAATTCCAATCCAAATTTGCCTTCGGCTTTTAGAGAAATTATGTTTTAGTTCTGGTTTCGCCAACAATTGGCGCCACTTGCTTATTCTTGTCCAGGCTTTCTTATCTTATCTAATCATTATTTCCTATCTTGTTCATTTGCGGTTTTGCAGCTGAAGATGATGGTTCGGTAAAACCATCGAAACTAGTCCTGTGAAAATTTTGTAGGTATAACGCTGATTTTTGTTGTTTAGACTTCTGAATTAGTATCATTTCATGAGTTAGATTTAATTTTTTACCAATATCTAATTTTTTGCGAAAATATTGCGTTATGTCCTCTTTATGATTGTACTTGTAAATGGCAAAATCACCAAACGTAGTTAAAGTGGGGTCGAAAAAATTTTCCTTTAAAATTTGGACTAATTCCACATATTTAGTAATTTTATGGCAGTTTTTGACATATACGCTAAGTGCATTACCTTTTAGATATCGAGCTACATTATTAAGCTTCCACGTTTCATCTTTCTCTAAATGAGTTTTGTTAAAGTACTCAAGCCATGAATTTATATCCATATCATTCTGCGCGTCAAAGGGAATTATACTTGTTTCAGGTTCAGCGCTAGCTGCCCTTAATGAATCATCAGGATCAGAGATGTTTTCATTAGCCATTATTCTCTTAATAATACTTTCATAAATAAAACTAATAATACTTTCATAAATAAAACTAACTCAAAAATAATACTCTTTAAATTTTCCCAAAACAATATTAAAACCAAAATACATGCTTTAAATACCAAATTTAAAAAACATTTATAACAAAATAATACTTTTTAAAATTTTCAAAATAAAAACACTATTATTAAATCAGTAATTATAATTCAATAGTAATAATATCATTTGCATCGCCAATCTTTTTACTAATTGCTTCTGTTTGACTTATCGTGACGAGAATACGAGTGATGAAATCGACACGAAAATACACATTTTTGTGCACTCTTGATTAGATTTTCGCAAAACACGATCAATCACCACACAAGCACAAAGCTCTCGAGAGCAACACAGAACGCCGTAGACGTAGGGAAAGATTTCCATCCTCAAAAGTAGGTCAACGGTAAGAGCGCATTTGATGAACGACGAACTTTCGTTGGAAACACAGATCACACATCACAGGGGCAGAAGGGTGTTTCTCTGGACGTAAAATAATCTGCAGAATACCAGAATACAGGTAACAGAAGGATGATTCTCTTGAAGCAAGAACGCCTACAGAAAAATGTAGAAACATAGAAGTAGCACAGCGGCAAATTCATCTTAAGTGCGTAACATTTTATCCGTATAATCCTTGGGGTATCTTCTTTTCTAGATAATCCCTTTGAAGGTGGGATCCTACCGGCTTTCTGAAATGTAATTTCTCATACATTATTTGTTTTGTGCAGCCGGGGCAACAGGAATGAGACAAATTTTGGAATATAAAGTGGTAGGTTTATTTTAGCATCCATCTCACAAGCGTTCTCCTCGTACCTTGAGCAGAAGCCCTACTTATACATATGTGTACGTCACGAGGCTCCTCCAATCAGCGATATTAATTGAAATCACGAGGTGACGCTATCTTCTCATCAGGAGTGTTCTTAAGTACTTTATGTAATATGACAGATTTATGAGTTTGGCGATTTGGCGGGCGCCAACAGGTTAATATATTTTATACTAAAGAAAGCATTTCGCCAAAATTTAGGAACAGGGATGCAATTTAGGTAAAGAATCGCCAACACATTATTAAGCAATATTAATAGAATTTAATTTAATCAATTGTTTTATTTGATTAAATTAAATTTATCAATTAATTGATTGAATTAAATAATAAATTGATTAAATTAAATTTATCAATTTAATTTAATCAATATGATGTTGTATGATCTTAAATCCATTAATTGCAAATACAAGTTATTATTACTTGCGCAATTGCTGCAAAGTTAGTTAATAATAATTTATTTCCTAAACAGTATTGATTAATTGATTATATTATCTCCTAAGTTTAATTAAAGTAGAATTATTTTAAAAGTGTGCATTCATACTGGTAAGTTATATTTTGAAAGATGTTTTGAAGTAATTTGAAAGCAAAATGTTAATAATGTTTTAACGGAGACTGGAGTTAAATCATCACGAAGAATAATATTTCAATTGTAAAAGGAAAAATTAAAACATGTAATCATTGTCATTGATCGGAAATTAGTAGCCTTTTCAAGGGGAACAAACCAACTCCCGTTCAATGA
This sequence comes from Stegodyphus dumicola, assembly GCF_044657685.1. Taxonomy (NCBI): domain Eukaryota; kingdom Metazoa; phylum Arthropoda; class Arachnida; order Araneae; family Eresidae; genus Stegodyphus; species Stegodyphus dumicola. The sequence continues at coordinate 75,342,423 of NC_140771.1, forward strand.
ACAATAATTGATAAAAATACGTAAATACGAAAGTGTTTCGTCTTTACTCGAGTTATAAGTTAAAGCCAAACCGGCAATTCTAGTCAGGGCAAATATTTCCGCGAATAGTAGGAATTATGAAACAATGCTGATACTCAAAGAACATATTCTTATGAAGCATTTTAGTCAATTCAATTTGGAGTAAAAATCAATTACTGTAGAGAAATCCTAACTGCAGAATGACATTGTAAGACACCAATTTACAGCAATTACGTGGATTCTCATCACCAGCACATAATTACTGGCAACCTGAATATCATACAAAACCATCAACTAAAAACACTAATGAGTTATGGTACAAAATTTAGACCAGTCAGAAACATGACTACAAATTACTGTTACAAGACTTTCGAAAACAACATCAACGAATTTAAAGCAAGCTATCAACTGAATTTACCCATAGATACCTTCTTAAAATGGAAAGCTAAAATTCTTCAACGCATATCCACCGAAATCAGTCACCTCAAATTTAAAAGTACACTGAATTGGTCGCAACTTACATCAGATATTAATAAATTTATACAGCTTTTTACTATTACAAAAATAGATAAAGCAACTAATAACTTTAGCATTATATGAAAACAATTCTACGTTGAAATTATTCATAAAGAACTTCTCAACGCAACTACTTATCAATTAGCCAACCTTACAGAAACATCTATAATAAACAGGATTAAAACTTTTCATAAGAAACTCAATATTACTTTCAATGCAAACTACAACATATTTACTAATCTTTATGCGATTCCCAAATTCCATAAATCACCATTAAAATTTAGATTCTATAGCTAATGGAACTAATAATTACAAGAAAAATGTAGACTACAGTCAAAAGTCGTTAATTCGGACACCCATAATACGGAATGATCTATAATCCGGACCTCAAAGCTACAAACTTTCTGCGCATGCGTCGCGTTGACGCATGCGCGTAAGACCTTTACCGCTGCTAATTTGCGTGTGCGCGTGCGCAAAATACGTTTACGAATGCGCGTTTAATGTATAACGGACGGGATAAGCTAAGCTAAAATTATCTAATTATCTATTTCAGTTAATGTTGCAGATTGCGTTGTTCCTTAATCTTCGAATTGGATCCGGATTATTATTTTTTGCAGACTGTTAGAGCAATTTTATAAAAGTAAGCTTGAACTTTCGATTATGTCAAATAGAATTTCCGATATATATTTACTAATATGTAAAGGATATACAAAGCGAAAGTATCTTTCGGAGTCCATTAAACAAAAAGTGGAATTGCTGCAAAAAATGGATAAAGTTTATCTAAACTTTAACCTTTGTTTATCTTTAACGCCGCGGCGGCGTGCATTGAATTGGAAGTTGATCTGTCAGCACTATCCTTATCTTAAGGGCAGATGTTTTTATTTTATTTGGCTTATAATTGCTTACTCAATGTAGTATTTCATCTCGTCTTTGATATGATTTAAATCAAATGCCTCGTCATTATAATTCGCTTCCGATAGCGAAGAAAGTGACAGAGGTTATTGAAAACGAAAAAATTTCGATTGACAAATTAGTCGATATTCTCGACACAGCAATTATAGGACTTGAACAGCGGAACTTTGTAACTGAACAAGAAATTATGTCTGTTTATAGAATTAAAGAGAATGTATTATAACATAAAAAACGAAGCAACTTAAACAACTTACATTGAAAGAAATGTTTAATAAAGTAAACAAATAAATATTAAGCTTTTTTTTTTTTTTTTTTGTAAATTTTGATACCCTTTAAATCATAATTTTTCTTTATTTCGTAAATTACGGTTTCATATTTTTAATTTTATAATTTCTGCATGCCATTTTACCAGTTTTAAACTGATGATATGTAATCCGGAAAAATCGATAATCCGGAATCGCCGAAGTCCCGACGAGTCCGGATTAACGACTTTTGACTGTATTATTTTTCAATTCAACTTAATAAAATCTGTAAATTTATTTTCAATGATTGTAACACTAATCATAACTATTGCTGGATCATTCATAATAACACTCCTGTCATTATTACCATTCATACCATTAACATCCAAAACATTAACTGCTATGATTTTGAAAACTTATATACCTCACTTCCTCTAGAAGAAATCTATACCAGTCTACTTGATCTACCAAACCTTTTCCCTAATATACTCAATATCATGACTCTTGACAAATGGAAAACCTACCTAAAATGCACACTTTTTCATAACTACATCAAGTTTCAAAATCAACTTTTTAAACAAGTCAGAGGATTGCCAATGGGCTTACATTCCAGCACCTCGATCTGTAATATCTTTTTATTTGTCAAAGAATTTAACTTCCAAAAAAATCTACAACCACAGGAGTTAAATTACTACAAACACACCTACAGATATATTGATGACCTTATAAAAATTAATAATTTTGGTAAAATTGAACACTCCAAGATTTATCCGAATTGTCTTACACTTAATAAAACTAATAATTCACAAAAAAGCATAGACCTTTCTAGATCTTCAAATCATTAACTACAAAAAAAATTTTACTTTTTGACAAAACAAGAAACTTCAATTTCAATACTAACAAATTAATAAATTGGAACTCCAACATATCCAAAAAAGTAATTAACAATACTATAATTAATCAAATACAACGAATTAAAACTATATGCACAGATACAATAGATTTACAACGCGAAATTTTGATCCTTATCAAAATTCTCAAAAATAATCTAATTCCCTTTCAATTTATCAACCATTGCCTTAAAAGAGCAGGCGTTAAATACTCACTCTAAATCATTTAACTGATAGTGATATGATAATTTATTCCTAAACCTGAGAAGGCGGTATAAGTTGGATGACTGTCAGTTGGAAGATTTGTATATAGTGTAATTACTCAATTGTATATATTGTAAAAAGCTAATTGTCTTCAGACATATACTGTTACTATACTGTTACTAATAAAATGGGCCTATTTCATGCCTTTAGACTGTCTATTAGCTCTTGGACAGTGAAAATGCCTTTTTCCTTTCTTAAATTCTTAATCATTGAGACACGACAATTAGCCAGAAATTAATTAATTTCCATTCACTAGTATTTTCAAAAAAATCTTAACAGACGGTCTCTCTCAGATAAGAACTCCACAAAATACATCCCTCAAGAATTCCAAGTCCCACCCACTACCATAAATTACTTCACCCAAGTCTTACCGACTGATATTATTCAAAGCCCCTACTGCCGCTAAGAATTTTCGGACACCCTACACTTCTGAGTCAGAAACGAAGAGAACGCTTTGCCAACTCCCCCACTAGAAAGAATGTAAGTTACTTAATACCTTTTCTGGCCTTTATATCTTCATGTACATTCACTGATCTTATTTATATTATTTTCTATATTATTTTTATATTTTCTTTGATTTGTTTTTACAAAGTTTGCATTATTTATCTTTTTTTTATAATCTTCTATGTTTATTTCAACTTTACTTTGAATTCGATTTCATAATGACAATTTCCAATGTTTAATTTCTACAAATAATATAGTACTCAAATGCATAAACATGAAAGTGTCGGGGACGGTTACTCGATATATACATACTGTTATACGGATTTTGTATTTAGTTAGCTATTTTTAGCGTAATTGTAGCGAATAGTTTATCCAACAGATGGCAGTATCTGCCAAGCTCCTTTGGTAATTGTCAGTGCGCATGCGCAAGCGGAATGTAAAAAGAAGTATGTTATTAGGAGAATGAGCTTTCGTTAATAATGTTGCTGCGCGTTTTCGCTGTGTAAATAAAGGTATAATTTTATATCATAGATGTTCTTTACTCTCTAATGCGAAGCACTAGGTTAGTGCACGAATCTCTTCTGATTCAGAAACCATTTTCAAACCGTGGATCACCACAACAAAAAGTGGCGTCCGCGACAGGACGCATTAGTTAGGTAAAGGACACTTTTGATGGTTTAACAGCAGAAATGGAAGCCTTGAAAGTAAGAAGAATACCACTGCGTGCAGCCTTCACGAAAGCATATAATAGCCTACATGGACAAGAAGTCTCGCAAGAAGAATATACTAAAGAATTTGACTCATGTGAGACTTACAAGGAGAAATTAATAGCAGCCAGGATGAAAGTGAAGCAAATCACTGTGAAAATAGAGAAAAATTTACTGACTCATGCATCGGTAAATGAAACCAGAACTGTTGATTCAAGAACAACGGCAACGAATTTGAAGCTTCCGAAAATAAATTTGATTGAATTTACAGGTGATCCACGACAATGGTTGAATTTCTGGAATACCTTTAGTAAGATACACGAAGATCCAGTGCTAGATGATCATTTGAAATTCGTATATCTGATCCAGGCTACTGCTGCCAAATCGAAAGCACGGGAAATAGTGCAGAGTTTCCCGAAAACTAAAGAAAATTATCCGAAAGTCATCGAACATTTAAAGAATCGTTTTGGAACGTGAAGATATTCTTATACAAGTGTACGTTCGGGATTTATTGAATCTTGTGTTGATAAATAATAATGCAACCAAAAAGGACTTTGCGCTATCATCGTTGTACGACAGTTTAGAAACAAAATTGCGTGCTCTGGAATCTCTCGGTGTGACTGAAGATAAATACGCTAGTGTTATTTTTCCGTTAGTTGAATCTTGCCTGCCCCCTGACATCTTACGCGTGTGGGAGAGGGAACGGGAGAGCTCGTCACAACAAGGTAAGAGCGATCTTGAATCTATTCTTCTGTTTTTGAAAAATGAAGTGATATCTGAAGAGAGAATTAAATTAGCGCGTTTTTCTTTTGATAAAAGTAGAAAATCTAAAAGTTACATTAATGATGAGTCTAATATTCCTACTTGTAATGATTTGTATACAGGAGACAAATTTAAAGAAAATGCTCCTATTAAGAAAGTTGAGGAATCGTGTTTATTTTGTGATAAGCCACATTTAACAGAAAAATGTTTTAAAGCTAGTACGCTTACATATCAGGATAAAAAAGATTTAATATTTAAGAAGGGTTTATGTCTATTATGCTTGAAGAAAAACCATATTTCTCGTAACTGTAAGTCCAAGGTTAAGTGTTTAATTTGCCAGAAAAGGCATTTGGCAGTAATGTGTCAACAAGTTCCTTCTCAATTGAAAGAGACTAAACAAGTAGAGCCTGTGGCGAAAAATGAGGTCAGTGTTTTGGCTAGCAGATCCGCGAGCTCCGATGTGTTACTACAAACATTAATCGTAAGGGTAAAAAATGGCAACAGGGAAAGGATAGTCAGAGGGATTATAGATACGGGTTGCGAGAGAAGTTATTTAACGAAAGATATTACAGATTCTTTGAAATGTAACAGTGTTGGTGAAGTGACATTAGTTCATAAATTATTCGGAGGTGTAGAAACAAAAGAAAAATTGCATTCTAAATATATAGTTAATTTGAGTAGCCTTGATAATAAATATGTATGTAGTGTGCATTGTTTAAGTGAATCTGTTATCTGTTCTGATGTTAAGAAAATACCTAAAGGTCCTTTGTTGAAAGAACTTCGTAAATTAAATATTCAAGTGTCAGATGTAGAGGGTAATGCTCCCAAAAACGAAAGTGACATTAAATTGTTGATAGGTTCTGATATTGCTGGAAAATTATTCACCGGAAATATTAAATGTTTACAAAGTGGTCCGGTCGCGATGGAAACAAGTTTGGGATGGATTTTAATGGGTAAAATTCCAGCGAAGGAATCTTCGGGTATAAATGATTCTCTTGCATGTGTTTCTTTATTGCTAAACGAAAGATCAGCAGAAAACTTGTGGAAGTTAGACGTTATTGGTATAAATGACCCAGTTGAGTCTAAAAAGAAAGCTGAAATTCATGAGGAGACCATGCAATATTTTGAGGAAAATTTGAATTTGGATTCAGACGGGAGATATGAAACTGCATTACCTTGGGTACTGGACCCCTCTCGCTTGTCTAATAATAAAACGTTGGCAGAAAAACGCCTGACTAATACGCGAAGGAAATTATTAGATTCGAATCAAATTAAAGTTTATCAGGAAGTATTTGATACGTGGTTGAAGGAACGAATTATTGAAGAGGTAAATGAAGGCGAAGTAGATAAAGAGCACTATTTGCCTCATAGGCCGGTTTTTAAAGAATCTAGTGAAACTACGCGAGTAAGGCCAGTTTTTGATGCTTCGGCACACGCCAAAGGAGAACTTTCCTTAAATGATTGTCTTGAGAAAGGTCCCAACCTAATAGAAATAATTCCAACATTGTTGAATCGTTTTCGGAAATATCCTATTGCAGTAATTTCAGACATTGAGAAAGCCTTCTTGCAGATTGGTATAAGAGAGAAGGATAGAGATTATTTGCGTTTCTTTTGGAAAGGTGCAGAAGAAGAGAATACTAAAATTTACAGACATAGTCGCGTGGTTTTTGGGCTTAACTGTAGTCCATTTTTGTTAGCCGCTACGTTGAACTATCATTTAAATCGTGCCCCAGATCAGTTTGCAGTTACAGCCAACATTTTGAAGGAGTCCTTCTATGTTGATAATTGCCTGACTAGTTTTAAGAATGTTGAAGAATTGAATGGATTTGTACTAGAATCGAGAATGTTATTGTCACTGGGAAAGTTTAATCTTAGAGGATGGCAGTCGAATTGTGAAACCGAAATAATTCCCAACTCTAAATTAGATACATTCGTTTGCGTTTTAGGGTTAAACTGGGATTTGAAGGATGATACTCTTTCCTGTAAAATTGAGTCACTAAAGAAAGAGGAGATTGTCGCGAGTAAACGAACACTCCTTTCTTGCACGCATAAGTTATTTGACCCAGTAGGCTTCCTTTCTCCCGTTACCCTGTTCCCAAAGGTGATATTGCAAGAGTGTTGGAAATTACGATTAAATTGGGATCAAAAATTGCCAGGACATTTAGAAAAGAAGTCCATACAATGTGTAAAGGAAATGAAACTGCTGTCTGATGTCAAAATTCCTAGATGGCTTAATATTGACAGATCGGTTAACGAAGATGTAAGTCTTCATGTTTTCAGCGATGCCAGCAAGCATGCCTATGCTACCTGTATTTTTTTAAGAGTGAAGACCGAAAATAAGGTTTATTTAAATTTTGTGCAAGCACGCAGTAGAGTTAAGCCTTTAAAGAGTATATCCATTCTTCGTTTGGAATTATTATCCTGCTTAATCGGAGCACGCTTGGGACGTATGGTCTTTTCAGATTTGAACATGCCAAATTTAAGAACATTCTTCTGGACTGACTCAACAACCGCTTTGTGCTGGATCCAGCGAGACGTACGGTGGGGAACTTTCGTTTGGAATCGTGTCCAAGAAATCAGAACACTTACAAAAATAGAAGATTGGCATTACATCCCTTCGGAGCTGAATGCCGCCGATCTCCCTTCTAGAGGCTGTTCAGTTAAACAGTTTTTGCTGTCGAAATGGTGGGAGGGCCCATCATGGCTGTTAGAACCAGAATCGTCATGGTCAAGAGGCACCGATTTGCCGGACGAAGAGATCATAAATCCAGAAAGGCGTAAATCAGTATTGACAACTCTTAACAAAGATTCTAAACCTGACAATTGGTATTACAGGTACTTTTCATCCATAAAGAAAATTGTACGCATGTTAGGTTGGATTCTTAGGTTTTACTTTAAATTACGAAGAATTACAAACGAAACCTCCAAAATTTTGTCAGTCTCGGAAATTGAAAGAGCTGAGATAACTCTTATGTTATTGGTTCAAAGAGAATCATTTAAGAGTGTGAACGATGATAAAATTAAAGACCTCAGACCTATAGTTGATCGTGATGGTTTGATCAGAGCTAAAACCAATATTTCTTATCGCGACGATACTGATGACTTTAAGTTTCCTGTCATTTTGCCATCTGATCATGCAGTAGTAAAATTACTAATAAGGAATGCACATAATGAGCTGCTGCATGCTGGTACTTCTATGGTGATGTCTCATTTGCGGGAAAAGTATTGGATCCTCAAAACTCGTAAGACAGTACGAAACTGCATTAGAAAATGTGTTAAATGTCAAAGATTTAAATCCAAAAGTTGTGATGTAACTCCAGGAATTTTGCCGAAAGATAGAGTACGTGATGCAAATGTTTTTGAGATAGTGGGTGTCGATCTGGCAGGACCCCTCTACCTTAAAGATGGTCGAAAAGCTTATATTGTTCTTTACACATGTGCGGTCTATAGGGCCATTCATCTGGAGTCAGTAACATCCTTGACAACTGAAGCTTTTTTCCAGTCATTGAGACGTTTCATTTCTCGTCGCGGAAGACCATGTATAATATACTCAGACAATGGCAGTAATTTTAAAGGAGCGAAGAGCCTTCTGCATACAATTGATTGGGAGAGTCTGCGATCAAAGGCCGCTGAGCAAAGAATTCAGTGGAAATTTATTCCTCCTTCCGCACCTTGGTGGGGCGGTTGGTGGGAACGTTTAGTTCAAATGGTGAAACAGATTCTGAGAAAAGTTCTAGGTCGTGCTTCCCTGGATTACGAGGAGTTGCTTACAGTACTATGCGACTGTGAGAGAGTAATCAATACTAGGCCACTTACCTACGTGTCGGAAGACGTTGAAGATTCATCCCCATTAACTCCAGAAATGTTCCTGCGGGAGATTTCCAAATCAGGAGTACCTGATATCGATACAGTGGATAAGGAAAAACTGAGTAAACAAGCTAAGTATCTACAAAAGGTGAGAGAACAACTTAGAGCAAGATTCCGTGTGGAATATCTAGGACAGTTACGTCAGCAGTCCATTAAAAACTCTATAGCTAAACCTCTCCAGGTAGGTGAAATTGTTCTACTTGAAGATAACAACAAAAAACGTGCTTTTTGGAACCTGGCGCGTGTCATAAAGCTGCTACCTGGTCGTGATGGACAAATAAGACTTGCTGTCATAAAAACAGAGACTTCTGAGTTTCTGAGACCAGTGCAAAGACTGTACAGACTTGAGCTGGATAACCCAGTCCAAAAGGATATGACTGAAAATATTCCTATGACTACCAGCAGTGGTAGAACTGTGAAACCAGTGATACGTCTGTGAAATGTTTTGTACTTGTTTGAATACTTTGTAATAATTTGATTTATTTTTATTTTTCTAGGTTTAGTATTATCTGTTAATATGTCTAGATAATTATGGAATGCTGCATCTCCAGGTAAATTTGTATTTCAATTTAATTAGAACATCTTCGTAGGCATAATTTTATACTTCAATATTGTATACTGTACTATTATGCATATATTATACTTAACAGATGTGTGAATTTACCTCCCAGTAAATTCAGGTGGGAGGAATATGTAGCGAATAGTTTATCCAACAGATGGCAGTATCTGCCAAGCTCCTTTGGTAATTGTCAGTGCGCATGCGCAAGCGGAGTGTAAAAAGAAGTATGTTATTAGGAGAATGAGCTTTCGTTAATAATGTTGCTGCGCGTTTTCGCTGTGTAAATAAAAGTATATTTTTATATCATAGATGTTCTTTACTCTCTAATGCGAAGCACTAGGTTAGTGCACGAATCTCTTCTGATTCAGAAACCATTTTCAAACCGTGGATCACCACAACAGTAATTATAATTAAAATTGTTTTAATTGTTTTAATTGTTTTCTCGTGCTTGCAATGCAGCACGAGACGTATTTTAAGAGAATGCTACGCCGGAAAAGAAAAAATGCAGGAGCACGCGCATTTAACATTTAATAAGTAGGTATCTCGTAATTCTTCTCTTTTGCTATCCAGAAATCTCGAGAAAACGGAAATTAACAGAACACGAGAACGTGGCACGATTAAAAATCTTCAAAAAGCCGGATAGAAACATCTCAGTTCAGCTGTTTACTTAATTATTGTTACTGATTGTAGCGAATTCGCGGTGAGATCGGATTAGCTTTCTCTCCACTTTGGGTTGTGTTGTATTTAACGTTTTAGTAGTTTAAAATATAACTACTGTGTGATATTGCGATATTGTCCGAATAAATTTGAGAGAAAAAAAAAACCTAGCGTTTTTGTTACATTTCTTGTGATAAGAATAAATTTTATTAACTTTTTATCGAATTTATGCATTCAGTCTGTTACGAACCCGTACGCACGCAACATTTTTTAGTGTCTGAAGTCGAATTTGAATGCCAATAACTAGAGCGATGGAGGAGCAGTTAAGACAGTTCATGGCAGCCTTTACTGCATTTAAAGAAGAGATGAAAGTTTCCGTTATAGAAATAATAAAAGCTTGCCAAGAATTGTTAAAGAGCAGATGAATCCTCGCCAAGAATCCGTTAAAGAGGAGATGAAAACCGTTCCAGCTAAGGAAGAATCCGTTAAAAACAAAGATAAAAGCTCTTAAAACAGAAATAAAACTAGGTTAAAAAATGAAAAGAGAAATTACCTGTATAGTATAAAACAAGTTCGAGGCTATGGAAGGAAGAATAGATACAGTTGAAGACAAAGGAGAAATTCAAGAAAGAGTTTCTGCGGTGGAGCAACAAATTGAAGAAGGAGTTTCTGCCGTCCAATAACAAATTGATGAAAGTATTTCTGCTGCTGTCGCCAAAGCAGTTAACACCTTAAAGAAATGCATAGCGACAGAAGGAAGCAATTCTGAGGGCTTTAAATTTTTATTCATGCTTGCTCGTCCGTCTCTGAAGGTATCGGTATATGATGAGAAAATCTCCTGGCAAGTGTATAAGACACAATTTTCTATAAAGGCGGAAGCGAATGGATGGGATTCCCATGCTAAGGCCTATTCATCTCGCCGCTTCTCTGACAGCAGACTCAGCGGATATCCTCCAAACTCTTCCCGGAAACCACAGGCTAGATTTCGAAGCTTCATCCGTCGCGTTAGAGCTGCGCTTTGGAGAGAAATGTGTAAAAGATTACAGCAGGCTTCAATTTATATCCCGTCAACAGAAACCCACCAAAAGAATCCAGGAGCTCGCCATGGATGTTGATAGGTTGTCTCACCTCGCCCTTCCGGAGTGCCCAAGAGAAACAAGGAAAATCTTGTCCCTGCAGTATTTTAACGATGGCATCCGGGATCCTGAAATACAGAAAGCTCTACGAATGGAGGATGTCAAGGATATAAAAAGTGCTCTGGTGTACTCCATGAAATTCGAGGCAGCCCAACAAGCAATTCGTAGAGACTGCCAACCAGTCAGAGCTCTGCAAGTCCACGAACCAGTGGTGCTGGAACTGCGGTGCTGGAGGCCACATACGAAGGGGATTCGGAGCTGAGACAGCGAACGTGAAGCACGCATAGCGAACTGCTCTTGAATTTTTCGGTGAACTGTCCCAGTCCAGTAGGCGGACAGCTAAGTTTTTAGTTATTTTATTGCGATATATCCTAAACTGATTCAGGTACCCTTGGGTACAGCAAAATGTCCTTTTTAGGACACATGGCGAATCATCCGATTACGATATGGTATCTGACCGGTCCATGACTTCCAGCAAATCTATGCAATTTCCATTCCGTAGAGAAGATTTTATCAAGTCACCGAGGAGGAAAAGCAAGGAAAAGAAAGTGATGAATACGTCCGAGCCTGATGTTTCTCAAAATAAGACAACTGCTACTACATACATGAAAGACGTGGTGGAACAAGTTATGATAATGATACGTAAACATAGTGTTACTGAAATGTTGAACCTCTTAAATGGAAAGAAACCAACTCCTGCAGCAATGGAAACTACCTCAGCTGAAAACAGTCAACAGAGAGAGGATGAGCAACCTAAAGAAAATGAATGGAAATCTCCGAAAAAGACTGCAAAGAAATTACCGGAAACTACCCAGATGGAAATCACCCACGAAAACAGATTCGAGAAATTATCGATAGAAGAAATCCAGAAAGCACCGGAAAGCAATGGCACAGCTGATAGATTGGATGATAGTCGAACGTGACTTAAGGGAAATATGCACGGACGAAATGGAAGCAAACATGAAGGTAAAACTCATTTATGTGAACACAAAAAAGATGGAAGATTATCAAAATGCATTGAAATTTTTTAAAGCCAATGAAATACCTTTTCATACTTATTTAACGGAAAATGAAAAACCACTCAAAAGTCATTCTGAAAAATCTTCCAGACAAAGTTACTGAAGAAGCAATCTATGATGATCTAGTAAGAAGAAAGTTTCCAGTCTTAAAGGTCAAACAATTCTGCCGGAGCAAAAAGTACAACTCGGAAAAATTGCCAATTTGGCTTATTGAACTCAAAAGAAACGAGGAAGGATATGCTATACATCAGCTAAACTGCATGTTTAGCGTGAACATAAAGATTGAAAAGTATAGCCCCAGAAAACGCCCGAAGCAGTGTTTTAGATGTCAGGAGTGAGGGCACTCCCAACATTTATGCACAAATGAAGTCAGATGCTGTAAATGCGGAAACAAACATCGCAACAATACCTGCCCTAAGAAGCAAGACGGAACTCCCACATGTTTATTTTGCAGGAAAAATCATGTATCCAGTTATCGTGGGTGCGAAGTGTACAAAAGAAATTCAACAGAAAACCAACTCCCCGCAATGCGACTGAATATACTTTCAAGAATGATGATTTTCCACATCCTACAAAAAATGCTGAAGGAAATATCCCCCATCTCAGGAGGCCCTGTTCAGTGAGAAACTAAAGAATAAACATAATCAAGTCCCTGCAGACACAAGTGAAGCTATTAATTGGCTGTGAGACGATAAGATACAAGAATTTCTTGGAAAAATCATACAACTCATTGAAAATATCAAGAGGATGAAAACTGTTGCAGAGAAACTTTCCTCCGGCTTTAAAGCCGCCATGTACCTGGTGAAGATCGCAGATGAAGACTATTAAGGATTTTACTTCGCTGGAAATGCAGTAATTCTACATTCTACTTTTATAATTCTTCACATTTCTACACTTATTCTAAGTACAAGTTTACTGGTTTTTAAAGCAGCATCGAGCGGGGTCAGTTTCTGGGAGTGTGACCTCCCACGTCGCTGGCTCCGACGAATGAGCAGTTACCAGTCTAACGACAGGACTTGTTACGACTAAGCACAGGACTTTACTCACCAGCTCGACGGTTCATGTCTAACTTGCTACTAATCTTTTGTTTTTCAGCTTCCCAGAACCAAAATTTTTACTTAACTCTCTATGCCATGTTAATCACCACTTATGTTGTTTCTTCATTTGTGTTCTAGAAATTAACTGGTTATTTCTCTGACATTTTTCGTAGCTACTAAAACGTTCTAGAAGGGGTAAGGCCTTTGGCCTAGGCACCCTGGTGTCACAAACACCACTCTACCGGGGATGACGAAGGAACTGCATAACACACCAGAGCACGGAAATTAAGACAGACGATTTAAACAGAAAGTTAAATGCCATGCGACGGAAAAGGAGTGACGAGAAACCAAAGTGCTAGAACTGCGGAGCTCAAGGCCACGTACGAAGGCACTGCAGAACACCCCTAGGGCACGGCAAATAAGATTATTTCAAAGTAACGATGCAGGAATGCAGCAAACAAATTAATGATCATATCACGGAGCGGAGTTTGAATGATAGTGAAAAAAACCCGTTTTAAAGCGCTTAGAATTTCTCCAGCAAGGGGCAACAGTAATGGCCTATCCATCAATGGACATATCGATGGAGTTCCTTGCAATATGATCATTGACACAGGAGCTAATGCTACAATCATTCGGAAAGATTTAGTTCAACAATTTAAAGAAAAACTCATTTGGACGCCATTCTGTGTTACCCTCCAAACTGCGTCTGGTGATAAGATCGATATAGAGGTAAAGTTAAACGAGAGCATCACGCTTGGAAGTGCCGCCTAACATGTGGTAGATATTACAGATCCTTGCATACTCGGATTGGACTTTAACTATAATTTTTCCTTGGACTTCAAAAACTGCTTTCAGCATCAGAGGACATAATTGCCCAACATCAGAAGGGATCCTCACCTGGAAACGCCAACTCCTTATATGAAAGTGGTGTTGGTGTATTTAATTATGGAAAAGCACACGAGGGCTATCTGCCTGAGGGTAGGGAGGACTTTCTAAGGGAAACTGACTCGTATACACGTTACGCATGGGGAAAACCACGAAAACGCCCGTGCAGCCAACCCGTTCGCGGGATTCGAATCTGGGACCGAACTACCAGTGTTCAGCGACTTTACCACTCGGCCGCTGGTGGGCTCATCTTATCTGAAAGACCCTACTCAGAAACCTGCCGAAATCATACTAGGGTCGAAGAGAAATGCCAGACTACCGGCTGTTCTCCATCCCAGATGCTCTTCGGTCGTGACCTTCGTCCACCTTGTGGTCTTTTGTTCGGTCGCCTTTCGGATGTGCCTTCATCGCCAGGACCGGTTTGAACTGATGCACAATTTTGCACGAAAGCCGGTCAATTTGGCCACGGAGAAAATGAATACCCGATATGACAATAGAGCTACTGAATATCGATTGAACAAAGGAGACAAGGTGTGGTTGTGGAATCTGACTCGACGAGAAGGATTCTGTCCGAAACTACAGTCCTAAACAGGCTGAACGACGTCGTGGTTCGGATCCGTAAGTCGTCGAACTGACTGTAAGCCTAAAGTCGTCCATTACGACAGGTTAGCTCCTTACTATGGCCATAATACGTACTGTACATAATTGTTCATAGTATTGTAAATAGTATAAGACCATGGTCTTTTTTGTTTCTAAATTTAGTATTTGATTTGAATTGTATTTAGTATTTGATTTGTGTTTGGTATTTGATAGTATTTGATTTGACTTAAGCTACTTACTGCAGTTATTGTTTATGTTGTTGGTTATTGTAATGCAATGTTTATTGTTGCATTGATGCCTTAATTGTAAGACCATTTGCGGTAATTAAGTCGATTAGGATGCAATCACACCGCTCACCCGATGGCGAAAATATAGGAAAGGCAAAATTAAGGATTAAATTCAACCATTCTAATGAGAATGCACTAGCAAAGTAAAGCACTGCGGTTTTACATAATTTCTGAGTAAGCTATTCGTACAAATTGAAATAATTCTTGCATTTAAACTTGTATTCCAAATTAAGACTTAACTTGAAATTAATGTAATAATTACTGAGAGAATTATATTTTTGTAGCGTAGAGAATTATATTTTTGAGATGAGATCAATTTGGGTCATCTGATACGAACCGGCGAATCAGGAGGTTGAACCATGAAAGCATAGTAAATTCTTAAATTAATGTCTTTTTACAAATTTATTGGCTTTTAAAAAAATTTAAATCATATTAATATGTTTATGCCTTTAACATAAAAAAAATTCTTAGAACTAAAATTTTTTATGTGTATACTGTATGCTGTCGCCAACAAAGTCTGCTTGGCGAGATTTGCGCCGGCGAAACGGAAAAAGTACCGAAAAATTAAATAACTTAAGCTTTGCTGAATGGTAACAACACATTGGCACGTGGTAAATATTTTTTTAAAATTTCGAATAGTGGCAACGTATTTCTTTTAAACTGATAAGTTTGTTGATTAAATTTGAAAGACAAACATCTTTGCCGTGTAGCAACACACTTCCTGCTAAATTTTCTGATTAAACCTGAAACAGTAATATCGTTATGAATCTTGTGTATATAGTAAAAAGGAAATTTTTAAAGCTAATTGCTTAAAAGCAAATATGATACTTCTGATTCAGAAGTCAAACAACAAAAATCAGCGTTATATTTACAAAACTTTCACAGGACTAGTTTCGATGGTTTTACTGAACCACCATCCTCAGCTGCAAAATCGCAAATGAACAAGATAGGAAATAATGATTAGATAAGATAAGAAAGCCTGGACAAGAATAAGCAAGTGGCGCCATCTGTTGGTGAAACCAGAACTAAAACATAATTTCTTTAAAGGCCGAAGGCAAATTTGGATTGGAATTAGGATCGTTAACTAGAACAGAAAGATTTTTATGAATGTGAAATGCCTCTAGAAAATCCAGTTCTCCAATGGAAGATGTTTTTTGAATAATTTTGGCAGCAGAAAAATTGATAGTGTGGTTTTCGGACCAACAATGTTGAGCATCAGAAGACTTCTGTGTTTCCTTTTTTCTAACATATGCCTCATGTTCCTTGACGCGAAATTTTAAGGCTCTTTTAGTTTGGCCAATGTAAATTAAACCACACTGGCAAGGAATCCTATAAATACCCCAGGAATTCATATCCGGAATGGGGTCCTTGAGTATGGAACTCGGAATTTTATTGATGGGAGAATAAACAACCCGAAAGTTAAATTTCTGCAAAATATGTTACACGAATGAATTTGTAGTAAATATTGAGGTTTTCATTTCGAATGCTATGTTCCATGTATGCGAAGAAGATGAGTATGTGAGATAATAGTCATAACCGAATGGCTTTCAACCTTTTCACGTCTAAAAAGGACTGTTTTTCAATTACATTGTGGTCGCTGCTTTTTGGTTAATTTTCTAATGACACATAAACAATAATTGTTTTTATTTGAGACTTATGAATAAAATAACGCAAACTAGACAGCAGAAAATTCTTCAGAATGAAGTTAAATAATACTGAAAAATACATTATTGATGCACTTTTGGGTTTTATATGTAGTAGTATTAACTACTACTATAATCCTTAAATGGAATCCTTAAATTATATATATCTATGTACAGGTATATATAAATGGAACCAAATATAGATCAAGGTATAAAATATCTTTATTATACAATGTTCATTACCATACGTAAATTTACGTAATATCAATATAAATAGTTAGTTAGGTTTCGTACATATATAATTTATTTTTATATTTTGTATTTTTTGTATTAGATTCAGTATTGTATACGTATCTGAAGTTTTATTTGTTCTCTTTTTGGGTTACGACTTTAAGTGAGAAAGAATTGTTAAGGCCTTCATAGGGATTACATTATATACAATCAGTTAAGTCATCATCATCATCATCATCGATATTGCCGGCATATTGCTGCTTTTACGCAATGTTTCCGGCTCATGATACTTAGGCCCAAAGGCGCATGACGGTAGAAAGCAGTGACAATTGAAAGGAGGCGTCAGTAGTGCGAAGAGGGGGTGACAGCATGACATCACAAGTCCATTTAAACACACAGACGAAGCTCAGAACCAGGAGAGGCAAAGACAGGGTGAAAATCAGACTTGAATCAGTTAAGATCCGACTTTTCCTTTCTTTCAATCATTATATATATTTAAATACTACTTGATAAGTATACATAAAATGCAGCAGTTTTTTAAGCTACTTATTTATATATCTATTGTTTGGTCTGGTTTGTTTGATTATAGCAAAGCATTCGACGGTTATTTGCCTAAGGGTAAGGGTGCCTTGTGGAGAACTTTCTAAGCAAAACTGACTCTTAGCACCTTACACGTGGGGAAAATCTCGTAAACGCCAATACAGCCATCCCCGTTAAAATTATTATTTAGAAATGCACTTATAATGGTTTTTATATTTACGAAAGATACTTCCCGTTTACTCAGGCTCACTGTATTCAAGTCGATAGGACCAACTGAATGGAAAGATCGATTTGTTAATTCATTTCCAAGTTTCAAATCGGATGAATGGACTCGCAAAAAAAAAAAAAAAAAAAAAAAAAAAAAAAAAAAAAAGGCACATTAAAATACGGTCACTGAACTACAGTGAGCTATGAAAATTTTAGCAAAGGTTTATCTTATGAAAACAAAATATCAGAATCTAATTAAATGTTTCACTTATTAGAAAAATAGAAAATATAAATACTTGTGAATAAAAAGAAATTGTCTTAAAAAAATAAAATTTAAATGAAAAAAATAAAAGAATTACAAAATATTGCAGAAATTACATAAAATAGCGAATAAACTTATTCGGCACAAGCTCGCTAAATGTAAAACAGATTGTACAGTCAGAAAGCTCGCCTTGTCACAGAAATATACTGTTCATCGGGTTTAAAGGTTATTCAGACTAACGTGCGAAAAAAAACCTGTATGTATTGCTCAGATGGGGGTGAAAGGAAATTCCTGAACGACAACAATGTAATAATGAAATATTAATAAACAAATAAATATAGCTTTTCGTATCCTATGCAATTTGTCTCCATTCTGATACCATGTGCATCCTTATACACATTACTGACTTACAGTGAAGAACAGAGAACTCTAACTCCATTGAGGATTTTATTTCTGATATACTGATACTGAATGAGACCTAAAAACACTTTTAAAATATATCTCCCCTTATGATCCCTGACACAGCCGTTTATTTTCCCCTTCCGTAATTAACGTCAGTCTCCTGCTCTTGACCGCATTTGCAAAGCCACCGTTATAATGGATGGTGTGTTGCGGTGCTAAATGTAAAAAGGAAATAGAATTAAGTGTAATGAATTAGAATTACTTGAGCACCAAAAATAGTCACTTGGCGTATTTTGAATTAATTGAATTTTGAATTTTATTAGCAAATGTAAATCAAATGAATTGCTTACTTAGTAAATCGCGTTGTGTAGCAATAACCCATAAATACTTACTAACGTGCAGATCAAAATGTGTGATCTATAAGGAAATATGAAATCAAAGTACTTACCCCAAAGTATGACAACTGTGTGTTACAAAATCAATTATATTTTATTCTTCATCTTTAATATTGAAATAAGCATTAATATAAATAAAATTATCAACCAGACAGACGAATAAATTTGAACATCAAAGCACGAGTGATGCGCATCACCAGAATTAACGTTGCACTCAGAATAAAGTCAATCTTTCTCGATCCACTCGAAACAAAGTCTTGTTGTAAAAGGAATAATCAAATTTTGATGGCAGTCATTAAGCATATTTGATCAATCCTGGTATTTCTGCATTTTCTGTCTTTAAATCAGGAAGTTTCAGATCTCACAAACACGTGCGCGCGAGGAGTTCTTGAAAGGAGGAAGAAGCTGAACAAAAATTATTTTCTACAATGATGTACAGGAAACAGGAGTAATTATTTTCTTGAATCTTCACGTAAAAATCTCGCTAAAAGGATTTTCATGTATGGCAGACAGCATCGAAGGAATAGCAAAGAGAAGCAGAAAAATGGCACATCGCCAGGGAGAGGACAGACCGAAGCCCGTCCTACACCCTCGAACGCCAGCAGCAGAAGAGCGAGAAACCGGTTGTTGCAATCTTTTCCGTTGTTGTCCTTGAGCGGTTGCGGATAGCACACCTGACGCTAAATAATGTGGAGGCTTGCCTGCACAGAAGTCTCTTTCAAATTCAAATGTGATTATTTTAGCAGCTACGAATAGACTCCGAACCAGAGACTTGAGCAGTATATCAAGCAAATGTGAATTGTCAAGCTTCATACGCACTTAATAAAAATTGTATATTAATGGCTAAGAAGTAATAATGTCGTTTCCTTCAGTTTCCGATTTTGTACAAACTTTGTTCTAAAACTACGTACTGGATTCACTTTTTATGTTGCAAAACACTTCAGAATTCGAAAGTAGAGGCTGAAAATCAAGCGACTTTCCACGACGAACGTAGACTAAAATAGCATTGAAAGGGATGTGGCTATCACTGATTACACATCAAGAATATAGGCCTATTTATATCAATTAAAATAATAAAGAGATAATTCTGAGGAGTAGGACAAAGTTTCCTTTGCCTGTATCTTTGCATAATAGCTAAGGTTTCTTTCTGGCAAAATGAGATCCCGTTTTTCTGGGATTATTGCACACATTTTATTGATTTTTCCTTTCTAGGAATTTACTGGATTTCCTAGAGATATTAAAATTACGTTATATTTATATGTTTAGTACAACTTGAAGAGCTAATTGTATTAAAATAGCTCTCATTAAAATGAAAAAATATATAATAGTTTTAATGAGACCAGCTAACATCTCAAGAACTTCTCAAATTTGTTTTTGGACAAGAAGGTACAATATATAATAGCGTACATGACCAGGTGTACAAGCAATTGGGGACCAGTACCTATGAGCCATAAAGGTAGCCAAACAAAGCAATTTGAGATGCAGATGATACTATACAAGCAGAAGACTGGTGAGTTTCTGATGTTCAGGAAGTCATATGCGGCATTTTTTTTAACGGAATTCTGTGCTTATCCCTTCCATCCCTTATATAGGAACAAATGCATTCATTTATTAATGTAATTTCGTTTTGGCATTTTGCCTTAAGCACAACAGGTTCCATCATCATTCTATAAAGGCTGCATTGACATTAATTCTGCAAACGAATTGTTTTGCAAGGAAACGTTTGTAAGCACAGCTTCTCTGCATTGCTCACTATTTTGGAAATCTTCTTGCACATTTTTACTCAAACTGCACAATTTAAAACGAAATGGAGCATCGGATCTTGCTCCGAGAACCATGCGGAAGGGAGTGCCTCGGGCGTGTGCTATCACTGCTTAAAATTTTTCGAAAAACATTTTGAATTATAACCATTGGGATCATTGACCAAAACTGAAAGGAGAAATGTCCCTTTTAACGTCCAGTCCCGCCAGACTTTCCGCATATGATCGAAAAAATTTGGAGATACTTTGACTGAACAGAAATGGCTGCGATATTGCTCTTGAACTGAATTTTATGGTGTTTCTTGCATTGTGAAAAAACGATGGTACGTTTTTCATTCGTTTTTTGGTGTTTTTTCCGATGACATCAGGAACGATATGAAAATATTCACACAATGCGAGAAACATACATACATTTATGATTGCTAAGGGGTCAGAAAAAACGTGCTGGCCGTCTATCTCAGGCAGTATCATATTTTAAAGAAAATACCCATTTTGAACCTTTCTGAATCCATTTTGACTATTTTTTGCGTGATGTCTGTACTTACGGATAGAATAAAGGACTCTTTTTTCTAAAACCAATTGTACAATGGATTTTTTTTTTCATGACGTAAGTATGTACGCATGTACTTCTCGCGTAACTCTAAAACATATTAGCCAACGTAGAAATTTTGTATAAAGGACTGTTAAAGCATTAGTCGTGCACCTACCTTTTTTATTGCAAACGACAGTACCAAAAGTACATATATATATATATATATATATATATATATATATATACAGTCTTATCTGACTAAAAGTCCTTAACCGGCTTTTATTTTCGCAATTGTATGTCATAGTCCTATTATCCAAAAGATTAAAAACAGTATTAAAAAACATTACATTACCCTCAAACGGGCGTGTTTTTAACGCTTTGCGTGTTACCTTTATTTATTAAATATCATGTTCTTCGCACTTACACCATAAAATTCAATTCAAAAGCAATACAGTCTCGCGTGCTGGAGATAAAATTGTTTTTCTTTTTTTTTTATGCAGTGATGCCATTCCTCGCTTTGAAATCTTTGAGTTTGTTAATCAAAAATTCTTTAATGTCTGACAAAATATGTAAGATAATGAAACAAATTCCAAATTCGGCCTTCCAGATGCCCATATTCGGTGGAGGATAAATTATTCAAAATTGGATGGCTCTAGGTACCCTTGTTTTATCGCAATGGGAGAAACATACACATATTTATGCAGATTTTTCATTCTTTAATACCTTCAAACATAATACAGGGCTGTAATAGTTGGTGGCAACAGTTTGAAAAATGAATCAACGCAGAAAGTGAATCGACGCAAAATGCCCAGACGAAATTAATAGCGCTTCTGGGTTAACTCCCTTTGGACTGATAATTTTAGATGAATAACGAAATATAACCTTTGATGCGATCTTCCGATTCTTAAACTTATATTTGGGAAAGTTTTATACTCGCTATGAAAAAATAAATATTTAAGAAGTGTACCTCCCGTACGACAAAAATGAACCGGGATATTTAATTTCAAAATTTGCAATTTGGATGTCATTTTCGACTTGCCCTGAAGGATCGCTTAATTAAGTTAGACTAATTCGACGAAATAAATTTAAATGAAATGGAGCAAAAATGTGTATAATTTAACAGTCCGTACAAGGAAGTCTGTTCACATGAGATTTTTATTTAAATCAATCCGACTAAAAACTAGAAAAAGTTTTTTTAAGAACTGTGTTTATTATTTTTCAGTCCTCATTTGCTACTGAGCAACCGAAAGATTAAGTCTGAAAGTTAAATAGCTTCGTTTTACTAAATGGCAACAGGCTGGCGCGTGGAAGATAAAAGTATTTTAATTCAGTAAGTAGGAACGCATTTCTTTATTCAAAGTATTTGAAACGTCGGAAAGCAGGTTCCTTTACTCTGTTGCAGATAGCGTAATAACAAGCAGTGGGATGCCCGTCTAAACCATTTAAATTTTTCTTTGGGTGAAAGACGCCAAAATGTCGCCTTAAAATTATATTAATATTTATGAAAGAAGAGAACGCGTGCTTTTATTGGGGATCATGTTTTGTGACTGTGAAATTATAGTGTTTTCATGATGTTATAAATATTGTGAGCAGTTTTCGAAATGTATTTTTGGATGCTTTCGATTTTTAAATTGGTATGGGATGCGCTATTCCTTATAAACCAAGGAGCTATAACGTCAGAACACCCGTGTTGGATGCAAGAAAAGACAGGCTGTCTTTTAAAATATTTATTTTGAAAACGTAATAAGAAATTCTTGAATAAATATTAAAATAATTAAATCATTTCATCCATAATTCATACAAAGGCCGCGACGACGCTAAAATGCGTCTGCTTTCACTCGTTTACAGCATCAAAAGCTTTTTACACAAAGCTCTCTCCTCGTTTTGTTAAAAACCTGGAAAGAGAATAATTAGTCCCTTATGTTCGGCAAACCACACTAGGGGGGTTTCCGCAGCACCTTTCTTTCAAAGGTCTGCTGTCCATTCTGTCGCTGAGAAATAGATAGTTCTCATTAAGTACCTGGAAGTCCGAGAGTGCATATGTCTGAACGTCACAGAGCACTGTATATTTCCTGATAGTTCTGTTTTAGATTTGGCATGTTCGCATGTGGAGGAGACATAATATTATGCTATGTTTGCTGAGAAGAGGTTTTCAGTTAGCCATGGAAATATTAAATTTATTTTCAGCTTCAGCAAAATGAGGCCTATCGAAGTTTGTTGTCAAGTATATAATGCGTAGGGATGTAACTTCTTTCCAGTGTAATTCGTCGTAAAATAATGTTAGACTAGATGGTAAATGGAGTGAATGGCCTTTACGAAATAGAATCGCATCAGATTTGTTAACATTATTGAAAATTCTCCAAACTGTAAGCCATACAACTAACAAATTAAAATAACGATGAATCTGACAGTAAAATTTTAATCAACGAAATCTGCTCTATATTCCGAAAATCAGCGTGTTGCCATTTAACGAAGAGTAATGGCAGTATTTATCTACAGTTCACAGTGAATATTTTCAAGTGTTGTGGCCTGTGCCAGAATAGCTGTATCATCAGCAAAAAGTGCTGTCTGCTGAATTGTTGAGTGTTGCGGGATATCATTAATTTAGAGTCTGTTCGCACATTTTTTAGACTATTTTGATTTTCTCTATAAAAGAAACTGACTGTTTGAAAACTATTTGTTTTTAACTGCAGCTATATTCTTGAAAGTATAAGGTACCGTCTGCTACTTAACAGCTTTGTTTTATGCAAAATGTCGCTTTTAAAGAAGCGATGGACAGGAGGATGTCTTTGTACTTTTTTCGAAGAAAATTATTAGTTATCTTTTTAATTAAAAATCCTAAAGGAAATCATCTTTTAATTCTAAGGAAAAATTATCTTATTATTAAAAACACTTTGAAAGCCATGGTATTTCGATATAAAAAGCTACAATAGGTACTCTTGTCAACAAGAAACAAGAAAATGTCAAAGTTTGGCTTCAAGTGGGGAAAATGTTTCAAATACACATCCAAGGAAAAGACGGAATGTTTCGAACTTTGTAAAGATAAAACTTTTAATATTAATAGATAATCCGCCAATTCAAAGGATAGCTGCAAAATAATTAAAATCTCAGTATCAGTTGTAAAAAATGTGATTAGTGCTAATATGAAACTTTAAAAGGCGAAAAACCATAATGTGCATTGGCTTTTTTCCCGACGTATCACCGAATGCAGAACGCGTTGCAGAATAATTTATGAAAAACATTTATCCAGATGAAAAGGAAAAAATGTTGTCACAATTAGATGAACCTTGGGTCGGTTTAAATGACTGCAATAAAAAGAGATCCATTTATTATCATCAAAGAGGAGGAAAAAAATTCTTAAAAAAATGATTCGAAGAATCTAACGGAAGTTTTCCTAAGGGATTTATGATTGCTGCTGATTTTCAAATAATGGTATAAAAATAGAAAGAGTCGAGAAAAATGTTCAGATCATTTTCACATATTATTAGAAACATATTTTATACATAGTTTTCAAATAGAGAATAAATTCTCTTTACCTACAATGCCATCAATCAGTAGAACTGCATCAAGACAAAGCAAGCAGCCGCGCGTCAAAATCCACTGTCAATTTCCTGGAAAAAATGGAACATGAAACCTACACACACATCCCTACTAAATCTCCTGATGGGTTTTTGCGTTTTGGGGCTTTTAAAAATCGGGTTGTCCAAACGTCGACCTAGAACTCTCCTTGGATTTTGGAAAGCTGTTCAAGAGGAATGAGACAAAACATATCTTGCGATACAAAAGGCTTTATTGTCTTGAAAATTACGGTGTAGAAAGATAGTGAAGAATAATGGATATCACATAAAACTAACAAAACACAAATATTTTAAGTAAAGTATTTCTATAAATACAATGTAAATCGTCTAAACAATGTGCAAACAGCCTTTATATCTATGTATATACAAAGAAGAAAGTCTGTGTGTTCGCTAATAACTCAGTCACTACTATAGCTATCGTCACCAAATTTTCTACAATTCTTTACTAAATCCTGGAAAAAATTAACATCCACTAAAAAAAAAAAAAAAAAAAAAAAAAAAAAAAAAAAAAAAAAAAAATCAGAGATATTAATTGAAAACTAGGAAAAACGACAATTTTCACCCTCATTTTTCAGAGTGGCAACAATCTCGCAAGCTGGAGATGAAAGTCTTCTTTATTTCGAGAGTTGTTGCCACTGCTCGCTTTCAAATCGTTGAGTTTGTTAATAAAAAATTTTACAATGAAATAAAAATAGCATTGCCAAACATTAAATACATTATTCTAGATTCCAAGCCATTTCGACTATTCCCATCTTCGTACGGATTTAATCAGCCGAAATATTAATCAAAAACTCTGAAAGCGCTAATTTTCGCACTCATTTTTCCGAGGGGCAACAGTCTCGGGAGTTGGAGATAAAAATGATTTATTTTCGAAAAGTGTCGCTACTGCTCGCTTTCAAATGGTAGTGTTTGTCAATCAAAAATTTGTAAGTTCTAACAAACCTATACATATAAAAAAAGAATGTCTGTTTGTACGTTTGGGTGGGGGGGTTGTTTTTTGTTCGCGTTATTGATTTTTGGTCAATTATGATAAATGTTTTGTCACATTTAATCGACTAAAACTGAGTATAGGTGAAATATTGGATGGAACTTCAGCTTTTATGACAATTTGATTAGAAAGACGAAAATCATTAAAACTGCACGCCATTGTTGCTGATATGAGAGAGCATTAGCTTATTTTTCTATGGAAATTTTTATGTGGGCTCCGTATCGTATCAGATTGAAAAATGTATGACTACAAATCGTACATTATTCAATAATAGAGAAAAGATGAAATTTAATCAGTCAAAATGAAAGTTTGAAAGCTGAGAACCAGTTGATGATTGTAAGAAATTTTATGTGGAAATATATTTTAATCGCCAAAGAGGACGTAAATCTTTCATGATGTATATATATTTCTTGTTTTTGGATCTGGCACCGCCAGTTGAATGTGTGTTAGACGTGAATAAACTTGGCAGTTTAGAAATCTGATTTGTAATGTTCATTTATGTTATGTGTAATTTGAATTGGTGTTTTTTTTTCAACCAAGATATCTTGCAATTCTTGACAGTTAATATAATATTTTATATTTTTTGGCGCCCAACGTGGGGCACGAACAATTTTTTTGATTTAGAATGTGGTGTTTTTCGTGTTACTGAAAAATTATTCCTTTGCACTGAACGTGGCAGGATTAACGTTCAGAATACTTGTATATGTGCTTAACCAGGAAAGCGAGTTACTAAATTTGGATTATACCATTTGAAGCCTGCATCAGGTAAGAGAATAAAATTACTTTTGTTGTTATTATGGCAGACGATATTATTAAATTGAAAGCTACTAGAAAAATCATGAGACAAGCTATTTCTAAAATAATAAATGTTGTAGAACCTGCAATTAAATAGACATTTGGGATAAGAATATGGTAGAAGAAAATGTGTTTTTATTTACTTCTAAACAGTCTGCGTTAAAAGAAATTAATGAAAAAATATTGGATTGTTTTAAAGGGGTTGAGTCTGAAATTGAGAAAGAATGTAATACTGTGTTAGAGTATGATAAAAAAATAAGTTATGTATTTTTAGGGCTAAAAAGAAACTTAATTTATGTTCCTATTGAAGATAGCTCGAACTTATTTAATGATACTTAACTTCAGTAAGTGGACTGTAATATTAACAATAACAAATTTATTATAACAAAAACAACATTATTGAATACTAGCACACGCATGTGCTTATAGTTACCTATGTAACTTAGCTAAAGGCGAGCAACCATATGCTCTTACATCAAGTCAAAAATCATACATACTAATAAGGCAAAAACGAAATAACTTTACACTAAAGCCAAACTCTGCTTGGCGTAAAACAATGCTGCCAAGCAATACTTTTTCAGACACCGAACAATTTAAATTCTCAGATAGTGAGCATTGAAAGTGAATCGCCTTGTAACCATACTGCTGCCGTAAAGGTCGAAAACAAAACTAACATTCGATTACCTAAAATTTCAATTCCTAAATATTATGGTGATTCTAGTTTATTTTGGGAATTTTATAATTCCTTTGAAAATGCTATTGATAATAATAATGAGTTAACAAAGGTCGAGAAGTTTACCTATCTTAAATCCTTACTCGCAGGACCTGCTTTAAGTGCAGTATCCGGGTTTGCACTATCTAATGAAAATTATGACGCTTCTATAAGTTTAATTAAAGAAAGATTTGGACGAACAGATTTGGTAATATCTTCGCACATGAATAAACTCTTGAATCGGTTAGAAGTTCGTCCATTGTAAAAGCACCAAGAACACTATACGATTCCTGTGAAATCAATATAAGAAGCTTAAATTCATTGGGTATTGTGTCGGAAGCTTACGGAACCCTTTTAGGACCTGTTATTTTAAAGTTTTTACCAGACGATATGAATCTGGAGTTTAACAGAAAAAGAAACTCTAAACTGCAATATAGCCTAACAGAACTTCTCGAATTCATTAGATTGGAAGTTGAGAGTCGGGAAGCTTCTAATTTAATAATAAACTCTAAGAAAAGAGACACAAATTACAGTGTTAAGGAGAATAAAAATAATTACTTAAAAGGGGCAAGTGTTCCTACTGCTTCGGCGTTAGCTACAGTGACTAAGCCGTATTGTTTCTATTGTAATCAAAATACACATGATGTAGGAAAATGGGAGAAAACAAATGAGCAAAAAATAGCGATATTAAAATACCATGGACGTTGTTACAGATGTTTTAAGAGAGGCCATGTATCTTCCAGATGTAAAATGAAACTTCAACCTTGTGAGTTGTGTAATGGTTTAAATCATAATAAGCTATTTTGTAGAAATATTGTTCCTGAAGTGGAAGCAGTTTCAGATGTTAAACAGAAAGTAGTTACAGTATCAGATTCTAAGCAGAATGTAGTTGCATCCCTGTCGTTTAACTCTGAGACTGTTTCTGAAACTGCTGATAAAGGTGTATATTTACAAACTTGCACTGTTAACACTTCGGATACAGATAATACTAGAAGCCAAATAGTAAAAATCTTAATTGATGGTGGATCACAGAGGTCATTTATTAGATCTGATTTGGATAAAGAACTAAAATTAAGGACTTTAAGGAAAGAAAGGTTACATATTTATTCATTTGGGTACATCCAGAGTAGACTAATGGAATATAATGTTGTTCAAATTGCCCTGAAAAGTATGCATTGCCCTAATGACTCAATCACTATTGAAGCTCTTGTTACAGATACAATTTCTGGAGCGATCATAAAAATTCCCTCCAAAAACATTTTAGAAATATTAAAATCAGAAAATCTAAAATTAGACGATAATGGTGAAGCAGCTGAAATAAAAGTATTGTTAGGATCTGATTCATGTTGGGAAGTGCAAACAGGCGAAAAGAAAAGAGTAACTAATAAATTATTTGCGGGTCTTCTATATTTGGTTGGTCCTTGGTTGGATGTTTAGAAGGTGATCAGTCTAGTGCCTGTATTTTTACAACTGGTGCTTCTCATTACTTGAAGGAAGATAATAATTCAGTTAATGACTGTTTGCAAAGGTTTTGGACTCTGGACCATTTGGGTTTAGAGGAGAACGAGAATCCTGACGATAAATCAGTCACTGAGAAATTTGAAAAAGAATTGCATTTTACTAATGGTAGATATGTAGCTCGTTTGTTATGGAAATCACATCATGCAAACTTGGGTAATAATTTAGAAAATTCCAAGCGACGTCTAGTATCTTTGGTTAATAAACTAAAAAGTGATGAATGGCTTGGGGCGAATTATGATAACATAATAAACGAACAGTTAAAAAATGAAATAATTGAAGAGTGCGAAATTGAAAGTTGTGATAGTAGTAAAATGTATTACATGCCACATGCTCCAGTTGTAAGAAAAAATGTATCAAAAACTAAAATCCGTATCGTGTTTGACGCATCTTCGAAGTGTAATGGGGTATCTCTGAACAGTTGTTTGATGCCTGGCCCAAATTTGAATCCTTATGTTTTGGACTTGATATTGCGGTTAAAAAAATACAAGCATGCGTTCTCAGCAGACATTGAAAAGGCCTTTCTCCAGATTGGGATCTCTGAAACTGATAGAGATGTATTACGGTTTTTATACTTTGATAATAATTACAATTTGAAACATTATAGAATGACTCGCGTTCCTTTCGGTGTATCATGTAGCCCTTTCATTCTGGAGTGCACTATAAAAAACCATATAAAGGAAATAGAGTTAGAAAATGCAGATATTTTTGAGATGTTGAACTGTTTGATCTACGTAGATGATGTTTTCTATGGTGCAGATTCTGTAGAACAGGCTTTTACATAAGTTAAGTACTGGAGCCCATTGTGTGCTTAAAGATGCTGGAATGAATTTGCGTCAGTTTAATACAAAGTCCGAGAAACTAAAGAAACTTTGGGATAATTGTGGAATAATTAAATCAGAAAATGAACTAAATAGTTCTTTAAAAGTACTAGGGCTTAACTGGTGTACGAGTAAAGATGTAATTTCCTTGAACATAGACAACTTGTGCGAAACATTAAATAGTTGTAGAAAAACCACAAAAAGAAATATATTAAAGGTGACTGCTACTATTTTCGATCCAGTAGGTTTCTTGGCGCCATTTGTACTACGTGCAAAATTGATAATGCAAAACCTTTGGCAGTTGGGTTTAGAAATCGACGACGAAGTTCCAACTGAATGTAAGCAGTTGTGGTCCGAGTGAAGCGATGAAATTGAAAAGTTAAAGAAATTTGAAATTTCTCGAGAATATTTCCCCGGCAAATTGAATCAAAATAAGGATATCGAACTTCATTTATTTTGTGATGCATCTATTAAAGCGTATGGTTCAGTTGCATATTTTAGGTTAGTTGAAGAAGGACAGGTAGCATTCATTATGGCAAAATCTAGAATTCCGCCAATAAAACAAAAACTCACACTTCCAAGGTTAGAGTTGCTAGGAGCATTAACATCAGCAAGACTTGCTAAACATTTAAAAGAGCTGTTTTCAATTCATGAAGAAAATATTTATCTGTGGACTGACAGTATAATAGTGGTTCACTGGATTCATAGTGCTTCTGAACGATGGAAAAAATTTGTAAAAAATCGAGTATCTGAAATACAATCATTAACTTGCCCAAATAACTGGAGACATTGTAATGGGAAGTCCAATCCAGCGGACATTTTATCTCGAGGATGTTCAGCCGAATATTTGTTGTCCTCAAGATTATGGCAGTTTGGGCCAGACTGGTTAGTTGAATCAGTGAGTGCTTGGCGTAGTAAATTTATCCTGACAATGGAGTTTACTGATGCTGAATTAGAGCGGAAAACGTGTATAAATAATACTACAATACTACCGTCTATATTGCAGAAAAATCTAATTCTCTGTTGAATCTTGAAAATTATAGTAAATTAATTAGAGCTATTAGAGTAACTGCATGGATATTTAGGTTTATTCACAATCTGAAAAATAAAACTGACAAGAAAACCGGACCCTTGATAGCAGAAGAACTTTTTGCCGCAGAATTATATTTGATAAAAGAAGTTCAATATGAACATTTTTCTGATGAAATTAATAGTTTGATAAAGTCTGGACAGTTGATTTCAAATAGCTCAAACATTTATGAACTAAATCCTTTTCTAAGTGAGGAAAGAGTTTTGTTAGTAGGAGGAAGACTACAAAAATCAACTTTAAGTTATCATGAAAAGCATCCTATAATTATTCCTTCAAAAACTCATTTTACAGATCTTCTGGTACGTGATGCACATGAACGAGTTCTTCATACAGGTGTAGCTAGTACTCTCATGTTCCTCCGTGAAAAGTACTGGATAATTAGATCCAGACAAAATGTGAAACGTGTTATAAGAAACTGTGTACTGTGTCAGCGTTATAACTCCTGACCAATGCGACAAGTCATAGTACCATTACCTCTATCTAAATTTAGAGTGCTAAGAGTATTAATATTGTATGATAGTATATTTCTTACTGAAATTGTAATCGTAATGCTACTAATGTTGTATCTATTTTATTTAATTGCTATTTAAAGTAATGTATATTTAATATTTAAAGAAATGTATATATTAGAAAATTTTAAGGTTGTAGAAATGTATAAGTGTATTTAAAATTTTAATTTAATACTGAAAAAAAAAAAAAAAAAAAAAAAAAAAAGGGGGGGGACAGATTTTTTGTAATAATTCTAGTATTTTAGTTGAATTATGATAATCTCGATTTTGAAATCATTCGTATAATATTATCTTGAGTTATATAAATTCTTGATTTAAATCCTGATGCTTGAATAGGAATGTTATGACAATAATTTTTGATGAAATTTACTTGAAAATTTACTTGATATTCTTGAAACATATGGTAAGTTTTACATGTTCTTGATATTTATGTGACATTTCTTGATTACAAAAACTTGAATTTGTATTGAAATGCATAATGATTCTTGAAAATAATTCTTGAAAATGTTCATGTAACACTGATAATCTTGATTGTTCTGAACTACAGTTCAGCCGGGCCCAGTGTGTAAGAAATTTTATGTGGAAATATATTTTAATTGCCAAAGAGGGCGTAAATCTTTCATGATGTATATATACTTCTTGTTCTTGGATCTGGCACCGCCAGTTAAATGTGTGTTAGACATGAATAAACTTGGCAGTTTAGAAATCTGATTCGTAATGTTCATTTATGTTATGTGTAATTTGAATTGGTTTTTTTTTTTTTTTTTTTTAAAAACCAAGATATCTTGCAATTGTTGACAGTTAATATAATATTTTACAATGATCTCTTCCAAGTTTAAGAAACTAAGAAAAGATGTTACTGAGCAACAAAAATTTGCTCGTATAGTGGAATTCACTTTCTCCTATCGTAAAATCTAATTTTGAAAAGCAGTACTGTGTAGATATTTTCATTAAAAGAGTGAACCACAGCATAATTCGGAGTTAATTATTCCGCGAATCCTTCGCATTGTCGGGATGATAAAGATATGCCACGAGACAGAGGCAAATAAGTAAGGATGTTTTCCTTTCAGGCGCCGCAAGAATCGTGAAAAGAATTACAAATATGTCAAAAGCGAGAATAACTTAATCCTGAAAATGACGCTAAATTGGGCTCAGTGGGAGAAGGAGTTGACCAAGAAAACAAACCGCCGAACATTTAGACGCTGGAGTTATCACGCCGGCAATAAATACTTCAAAACAGAACGTCTAAAGCCACGTCAGGGGTGTGTCTAAAACAATTGGTAGGTCCCACCCAATTCCTGACGTCACGGATACGCGACCCAATGCGCATGGCGTCCATCTTACGCGCTGCCGGTCGATGGGATGATGGTCTCAGTGCCTCGTCTGGCAGCTCCATCGTACGGGTGTGTGTACCTCCAGCCGTGACCGCAGTTTTAGTGTTGTTATTGCTGTCGTATTTAATTACCGCATCGTGCGCTCGGTTGGAGTGTGCGCGCCGGCCGATATTGTTGTTGTTGTCATCAGGCGTGGTGTGGTGTGTTGCCTCATGATACGTGGATAGCTTAATCGCAGATGCTGGCCAACACTTCCAACATACTACAGATGTGCAGGTAATGTGAAATACCTTATATTTTCATTTCATTTCAACATAAACCTACTTTGAGGAGAAAACTGTTTTCTTAGCGTTTAGGTTATGTTTATTTTTGTAAACCCCCATCCCACGCATGGTATCGGTGTTGCAATCGATTCCGATCGGAAATGTGCGAACCAGGGTAGATAGGAGATTCCCATGTTTTGATTTTAGCTCAAATGTTCTCAAACGTTTTTAGTTTGTACCACACATATATGAATAAAAATTATATGTATCATTCTACATATGTACCAAAAGAAGTGCCACTTCACCCTCATTTAAATCTCTTGTGTAAAAATTGTACCATCCAAAATGATGCAATCTGGAAATTACTGACGTTACAACATGTACCATAATTTGAGAATTTATATTCTAGATAACTCTACAAACGTGTGGGGTTACGTCAAAAGCCAGAAAGGGTTATATTTTAAATCTAACATTTTCTTGTGCATTATTTGGTTGTGAAGGTTTGATCTAAAAGAAGATATTCATAGTTTTCTACTAGGATATTTTTAGTTATAATGGGAGTCCTCAAGTGTGTACACGGGGCATGGATTAATGCAATCGAGTACAAAATTAATTCATGCATAATATACGCGTTTTTCATGCTGATTCAACATTGTATCTTAGAATCTAACTATGAATCCCCAAATAAAATAATTAAAAACCAATTCTTAATTTAACTGTTTAAATCCATGCCCCACCCATTGAAAATTTTTTGCTGAAATCCATAGTAACTACCCAGGCACTGGTTTAAGCTATATGCAAAATATTTCTTAAAAGCAAAATGCCCGTAATTTTCGATTTAGAAATTCTAAAACAATATATTCGTAATTAAATTAGTAATGCATTATGTCCTAATTAATTAATTGCAAGTTTATGTACATATAATAATTAATTGATTGCAAGTAATTGGGACTTATTTTTATAATGAACTTCATGAATCATTTTAGGTGCAGCATAATACGAAATGAATATGTAAAGAAAAATTAATTTTAAAACAAAAAATTTTTCTCTCTTTCCTACTCTCCTTTAGAAACAATTGCATTTAAAGATTAAAAAACCCTTTTCAGTAATTCAAATAGGAGGTCTATTAATTTAAAATATATTTACGGTTATTAATTTTATAATAATAGTTAATAATTAATCTTTACGATTCATAATAATAATTATCTAATATTTAAGATTATTTATTTGAATACTAGTGGGCTTTTGATTCTCAAACGAATCGAATAAGCGAACCCGTGAAACTCGTTAGGTAGGAATTTCATTGAAATGAGAATGCGAGGATTAAAAAGTAGAGAATAAATCCAAGTTTAAAGTTGTATATATATTGTGAGGTACGGAGTTCAGATTAAATGAAGATTAAATAATAAATTAAATAAAGATTGAGCGAAAGTGGATCCCTCATTTCATTATTTTATTTGACAACATAAATCAAACTTTGTGCAGCAGCGAGCAGCAAAGTTAAGAAAATAAATTAACTCATAAAACGAATTAAAAACTTCTCTGTGCACAAAGTTTCGGGCAAAAACAATTTTAAATATTGTTACGTATTTATCAGCTGAGTGCTTTGCGAGGAGCTTTAAGCAACTTTTTTAGGATTCCGCAAATCTAAATGAAAACTTGAAAGAGTTTTTGAATACCAAGTTGATTGCGAAAGTAACAACCTAAGGTAATTAATTATAATAGTATATTTTCCCGTCTCTTCTTTTTACTATTTAAAAAAGTAATAGGAAATAAATCTGCTTTTATTGAATAGAATTGCAATGAATTTTTTTTTTCATTTTTCATATAAAATGCATGCAATATTAATACATTTTCAATGCTTTTTTCATGTTTATTTTTCTCAGAAATCATAGTTCCAGGGGCCATTCCCAAATCCAAAAATGATAGTTCCAGGGGCTCCACAAAAAGTAATAATTTGAAGGATTCATCAAAAATTGTAGTTTTAGGAATTCCACAAAACTGATAGTGTTAGGAGTTCCACAAAAATGGGCCAATTTTTACTGTCACTGGTATTCCACGCATAGCTATTGAGATTTTGAACAATACTACGATGAAGAAAAGTATTTGCAGGCAATCCTCATCAAATTTTGTTGACTGCAATCTTCCAGTTTCTTTGCCGCTTCCTTTTAATAAGAATCTTAGCTGGTATACCAGTTGTTTTATATTCCGATGCTATTCTTGAAGAGCACAAATTAATTTGTTTTACAAATGGAACGAATGACAAGGTTTGGCTTGCATTTGTTGTTTAAAAAGATAGGAAAGAAAAAGATTTCAGTTAGTTCAGAATTAATGATAAGTGCTCTGTTTTTCAGGCTGAGTTGCTGCTCTTAAATCTTGCTCTGAAATGGATTCAGAATTCTTGTAGTGGTTTGAGATCAACGCGCATTTTAATGTGTACTGATTAACTTTTTTCGCTACAATTATTACAGAAAATTAGTGTTTCAGAGAAACTTGCTGTTGAAATTCAGGTTATTATTATGACTTTGCAAGACCTTGACATCGACATTCATTTTGCTTACGTTCGTGGGCACTGTGGAAATTTTGGAAATGAGCGGGCTGATGCTCTAGCAAAGCTAGCTACGACACTTCACATTGATTTAAATCTCCATGCTCCTGTTTCTGACTGCAAGGGTTTTTATGGAAATGATGCTATCTGTATTTTGAGCACAGAATATCTGGCCTAATCAAAAGCATATTGGAACAAAAGTTTTCTTTTTCTTACAGTTTTTCACAGAATAAAAATTGTTCCGTTTCCATCAGATTTTAAAGTAACTCAATTTTTGACTGGACGTGAGAATTTTAAGAGCTATTTAAAGCGATTTGGACATGCTTCAAGTGCTTTGTGCAGCTGTGAAAGCGGCGTTGAAGATGTAAAGCATATTCTTCTAAAATTCCGTCCATGCTACTATAAATGTATGGGAATTCATTATTATTTTTTTAAATGTAGTTTTATAAAACCCAAAAATTTTATAGTTATCTTAACCAGGTAAAATGTTGAAATATTTCTTCAACTCTAAGTTTTTAATTGTAAGAACTCCAGCTTCTTCTTTCCTATTTTAAGAAATATTTCACAACTAAGACGACGTAGCAAATGCAATTTAATTCATTCACAAGACTGTGTGCTTTCTAAGTGGAATTAAAGCGAAAAAATATCGTATGAGTCACATTCCTGATTTGTGGAGTTAAAGAAATGTGAGGATATAGTATACACTTGAGGTACATTTAAGAAAGAGATTATACTTGAAAATATTTGATTATATTTGAGCTACGGTGGAGTACGGCAGGAGAATTTATAACTGCACATTCTTATCGCAACAGAGGAAGGGGCTTCCCTCACTGGACCAACTGCAATAGTTTTCTCTGAGACTTGACAGTCAAATTCTACTCCTTCCCGAGAATTTTGTCAGCGATTAGTAATTGACTAAAGAATTTTGTTGTTTAATTTTTTTTTTCGAAATAATTAAAAATTACATTGACATACAGAAAAAAATCAGTGTTTGATTTATTACATTTAGAAAAAATATTAATATGTGTCAGATATTCCTTAGGACTTCAGAAGATGGATTCTTCTTCTTCTTCTTTTTCTTTTTCTTTTTTCTTTTTTTTCAAACGTAAGCGAATTCCGTAGTTGAAGTCCTTTGAATTTTAGAAGCCTCTTCCGTGGTAACGATACCAGTGTGCTTTTGTGAAATTCGCACATGGGAGAATTGTGTAGCTTAGGAGATTAGGTTCTAAAAGAAATTAAATACTGAAGCCAAGTTCAGAAAAATACACAAATACTGCAAAACTAACGTCCTTTCTAATTCCTTATAAAAAGTAAAGGAAGTACTGCAAAAGCGAAAAATTTACGCTATCATATCTCCTGCCAATGACAGTTCCCAAATCCGTTTGGACTATTCTTTTTCGTGACGTCTGTACGTACGGACAGAATAAAGAACTCTTCTTCCGAAACGGATACCTATGTATGTAATCGCGCATAACTGGAAAAAAAAAAAAAGATTAACATTTTCAAATTGGGATTGCTGCAATATCTAGTTGTGTATCTCCCATTATTATTGCAATCGGCAGTAAGAAACGTGCATGTATTGCCCATATCAGACTTTTTTTATTTCAATGAAACATTGTTTAACGTTTAAGTAAAGATTTTGATATAAGCAGAGCTTGAGAAGAGACTCTAGCAGTGATAAAAAAGTTAAATTTAGAAAGTTTAGTTATTACTTGGAAGCACTCGAAGGCTGTCTTAGTATATCAGTAGTCAAAAACACTTAGTAGCGAAGATAAATATAAAAAATGTAAGGTATAAAACTATTTTTAAAAATTGAAATTGCAATCGATTACCACGAGAAGGATAGTTTACTATTTAAAATTTAAAAAAATTAAATATAAAAAAATTTTAAATGTAAAAAAAAGTTTAAAATGGCAAGTTTTAAATGTTTTAAAAGTTTTAAATGACCTGGCAAGTTTAAAATGCCCTCTAATCTTCGTATTCAAATTCCAGTCTAGCGTCAGAAACACTTTATTTTTACTTGAACAGTTACAATAGGCTTAAATTAAGAAGGAATTGTCAGGAGTTCAAGTACAGAACATTACAAAAAATGCAATTACAAGGAGTTTTTTAAAATAACAGTCTAACGCAATAAGCGGAAACTTCTTACAATATTATTGCATTATAAATTAATGTCATGTTGAGCTTCTGCACTTATTCAATAACAAAAAGATTTCATTATTCAAGACGTATTTATGCAATTCTTTTCACTGTATCGTTTGCAATAAATATTCTCCACACCTGAAATTGCAACAATTTCTATGTTGCAAGGTTAAGAAATTTGCATAATGCAAACAATAATACCTTCTTCTATATCTTCTTAATAATGATGATGATGATAGTAATAACAATAATGAATAATATTAACAGAACGAGTTTTTATGAAACACGCAGCATAAACAAATAGTTAATAACAGTAACTATTACATGTTACATTATATATTTGAAGAATAATAAAAGAAAACGGAAATATTATATATATAATATTTACCACGGAAATCCATGGAAATACAGGTGGTTGACAGAAAATTATAGTTCGAAAGCAGTTAATAAAAATACAGGAGATGCCAGTTAAAAAAAAATGCAGGAATGCAGGAAATACCATGTTATAGTTAACAGAAAATACTTGTTACGGATTTTGTATTTAGCTAAATATTTTAAATAGAATTATAATTAAAATTGTTTTATTTCGCCGTGTAATGCAGCGCTTGACAAATTTTAAGAGAAAGCTACGCCGAAAAAGTAAAAATTTCTAGAGCACGTTCATTTAACATTGAATAAAAGTTTAATCTCTATAACTGATATTTAATTTGAATAAATGTAACTGACTACTATGTTATCTGTAACCGTAATTCTACTCTTTTTGCTTTCCAGAAATTGCTAGAATTGTCTCGCGTGGCCAATTTAAAGCTGTAAAAAGCCAGAGAGAGACAGCCTCTTTGTCGCGCCAAACTGATGCCACGCGATAAAATGCAAGATATTTATTTATCTTTCGCTTTTAATGAACAAATTCGGCTTTTTAAAACCCGATGTGTAGTCACTGCTTACCTTTATCTTCCACTCGTTAGTTTGCTGCCATTCACTAACCTTAAGATATTTAATTTGTTTGTTATTGATTAACAGGCGATTTAAAAGCAATACACGCAGTTCTTAAGAATAATTAAAAAAAAAAAAAAAAAATCTGAAATGTTTCAGATTTTAAATTACCTCTAAAGAGGCGTTTTTTAACGTTTTGTGTGTTACCTTTATTTATTTATTATCATGCTCTTTGGACTTAAACCATAAAATTCAGTTCAACAGCAATGTCGTAAAATAATTTTAAAATGAGCATATCTTTAGAATTTTCGATACACAGTTCCGTGCCCGTTGAAGATAAAAAGGTCCCCCCCCCCCCCGCCGTAGAGTGTTGCCATTGCTCGATTTAAATCGTTGAGTTTGTTAATCAAAAATTCGTTAAAGTTTTACAAAATACGATATCGATAATAAAACAAATTTCAAATTTGGTCTTTCAGATGCTCATATTCGGGTGGAGACGTACGTTATTCAAAATTTGATGGCTCTGGGTACCGTTATTGTTTGATTTCCTTTGTGATGTTAATAAACAATGCTTATTTAATGATATGAAAGATGAATAAAAAATCATGTGACCTTTTGCCAAACAGCAGCTTCCTTGAACAGGATCTAATTAAAAAATTGAAGAAAAGAAAATTTTAAAACCTGAAAGTTTTTAGATTTTAACGGTTGTACAAAAGGGTACTACCCCCACTGCTACTACCCCCCCCCTTTTTTTTTTTTTTTAGTTTTATTATTAAGCATCGTTTTCTTCTCACTTATCCGTATGTAATGCAACAGCAAAATCACAAAAATTTTAAAAGCAGCATAGCAGCCTACGTTTAGAAATTTCGATGCAGTGTGTTCGCACGCATTTTTCTATTTTCTCAGTTTTTGTTCAGTTCTTCATATCAATGTTTAGTTTTCTTAGTATGATGTCTAACGTTTTGTGTGTTAAACTTTATTGTAATTTTGTTGTTTAATTGCATGTAGCGTAAATGATGCTTAATAATAAAGCTCTCTCTCTCTCTCTCTATATATATATATATGACAGCTTTAAAACTTTACATTACGCCCACAGCTGCGTTTTTTTCATTTAGACACATAAACACGTTTCGAGAGTATTTGCGCTAATGTCAGTTTGGGCTAAAAATATT
Source organism: Stegodyphus dumicola (assembly GCF_044657685.1). Lineage (NCBI taxonomy): Eukaryota > Metazoa > Arthropoda > Arachnida > Araneae > Eresidae > Stegodyphus > Stegodyphus dumicola. The sequence continues at coordinate 75,381,600 of NC_140771.1, forward strand.
TAAAAACAGCACATCTTTAGAATTTCCTATAGATAATCTCGTGGGCTGGAAATTGTTATTTATTTATTTATTTATTTTGGTATAGTGTTGTCATTGCTTGATTTGAAACCGTTGAGTTTGTTAATAAAATATTCGTTTTACGAAATATGCAACCAATAAAATAAATTCCTAATTCGGGGTTCCACGTGCGCATATTTGGTTGGAGGACTACGTTATTCAAATTTTGATGGCTCTAGGTACCGTTGATTTTTCACGACGCGAGAAACATGAAGATTTTTCATTATTTAATTTCTTTAAATATAATATAGGGGGATAATATTTTGTGGCAACGAGTTAAAAAGTGAAACGAACATTTATAGTTAACTGACGCGAAATGCCGTTTAAAGACATAGCCCTTCTGGACTAACGGCTCTTTGGGTTAAAAAAATGGTTTAGTAAAAGGGAGTGTAATAGCAGACTGGTAAACTGAGAGCCCAGCGAGAGCGTAAAAAAACGTTAACAAACTCTTTTGGGTGAACGTTAAAATCTGAAACGTTTCCGATTTTATTTGTTATATATTACGTTCTTCGCATTTACGCCACATAAAATTCAATTCAACAGCAAAATTGCAAAATATTTAAAATCAGCAGAACTGTAGAATTTTCGACTGACAATTTCGCGCGCTGGAGATAAAAATGCTTTATTCTGTCCAGTGTTGTCGCTGCGCACTTTCAAATCGTTGAGTTTGTTTATCAGAAACTCATTAAAGGTCTTACAAAATATGGAACAAATAATAACAAAATATATATTATCACGCTGTGAAAATATTGAAATTTTAAAATAAATTGATCATGAATTAAATGCATTTTTATTATTTGAATCAATCCGATTCAAAAGTTAGAAACGAATATTCTTAAGATCTGCATCTGTTGCTTTCAGATAGCTTAGTTTGTTAATCCACAACAAAGATTCAATTTGAAACATAAACATCTTACATTTTACCCAGAGGCAACAGAATCTCCATGAGTCAAAAGCTGCATTTTTAATGATCAGGGGCAAGATCTCATTTCAAGATTAATAGCGGTTTTGAACTAATAAAGAATAATTAAAAAATCCCACTAATTTACCTTTTTAAAGAATGCTGTAGGTATTAAAGTCATGTAACTCGATTGTTGCTGCTATAGCAAGGATTACGGGATCTGCTCGGCTTTTCTCTTCCTTCTACATCGGGAGTATAATACCGGCTTCCGTAAGCGAAAGAGCTTCTCCCCCAAAAGCGCTTTATCCCCCCACACGCCGCCCTCTCCGTCGTGCGTGCGTGATTTCACGGTCTGCCGCTTGTGACACCGCACCTGTCCGCAGAAGTTTCGTACAAACTCCGCGGCGTCTCCGGCAGAGTTGAAGTGCTTCTTACCGGTGGAAGTATCGGGAAATAATTCCCAAACTGGCACACTTTTCAGCCGCTGATGACAACTTTTCGGGTTTATGAAAAGAAAAGTTTATATTACTGAATGATAAAAACGACAGAAAATTAGATTCTCCCCCCCCCCGTCATCGTTAAATTTGAACCTTATGAATTTTAAATGAATTATCCAGTAAAAAAAAATGAGTAGGAAAAAAGATTAGAAACTTCTGCACAGAACTTTAATGAAAAATCTGAAAGGTTTCAGAAATTTTTACGTCCAATGGGGCCCATTTTAAATTACGTCCAATGGGGCGTGTTTTTTTTTTTTTTTTTTTAACATTTTGTGTGTTATCTTTATTTGTTTAATATCATGTTCTTTGCACTTAAACCACAAAATTTAGTTCAGTAGCTATGTCGCAAAATAATTTTAAAATGAGCATATCTTTAGAATTTCCGATACATAGTTCCGTGCCCGTTGAAGATAAAAAGGTCCCCCCCCCCCCCCGCCGTAGAGTGTTGCCATTGCTCGCATTTAAATCGTTGAGTTTGTTACTCAAAAATTTGTTAGAGTTTTACAAAATTTGATATCGATAATAAAACAAATTCCAAATTTCAAATTTGGTTTTCCACATGCCGATATTCGTAGGAGGATTACGTCATTCAAAATTCGATGGCTCTATGTACCGTTGTTTTATCACAATGCGAGAAATAAACATACATTTATGCAGATTTTTCATTATTTAATGTCTTCAAATATAATGCAAGACTCTAACATTTGGTGGCAACAGTTTGAAAAGCGAAACGGACATTTATAATGATTCAAAGCAAAATCGCAAAACGAAAACAATAGCCCTCCAGGTACAAAGTGCCTTTGGACTAAAAATAGATTAATTTGCTACTGGAAAAACTTCAAATGTTGCCATCTCTTAAAAAAGGTCATTATTATTGAGTGAAATTAAAATATAACTCAAAGAGAAAAATTAAATTTTAAGAACTCTGGTGTTTATTTTTACTTTTTTTAATTGTAAAAAGTCAACTTTATATCATTCTTCATCTCCCCTCTGCCCACCTGTCGCCCCCCCCAAAAAAAACAAAGTTAAAAAGTATCAGATGTTAGAAAACTATCAAAATGTTTAAAAATGTATATTGTTGTGTGAACTAAATTAAAACCAGAAATGCACAAAAAGGCGATCAGATCAAATCGAAATATAAATGCGATCAATAATTAAATTAAGATTAATTAGTAAAACTTTAATAATTAATCAAATTAACTAAAAGTAAAAGATTAATTGAGGACTAAAAACGTTATTTTAACCTTATTAATTACTTAATCTTTAATTAATTGATAAATTAAATTGAATAAATTTAATAAATTAAACGACCCATTAATCAAATCTCAGTAAAATCAAAATATAAATATTTAATGAAATTTTCTTCATAAGTATTATGTTTCATTTTCAATGCGGACGATATGCGCGCAAAAAATAAAACCTAGAACTTCGGTAGTCGATCTGTTATAGAGCTCTAAAAATTCATTTTATTTATGATTCTCATATTGTAAAATAACAATTGTTAAAAAATAACAGTATAATATGTAGAATGTTTTTTAAAATGATTTAATAACAGAAAACTCATTTTTTGGCACTTTTTCAAGATGCTAAAAATAACCATAATTTATTATTTATTTATTTATTACTATAGAATTTTATCCTTACTTTTTATTTTTGATACAGCTGTTAATTTTTATAGCGGCAACTGGCAACAGTTGCATATTTATCCAGAAAATGCTCTTTTGCTCCCTTACCATATAACGTATTTCTCCCACCTTCTTGGCGTGCCTTCGTGGTGTAGTGGTCTGCTCGCTGGGCGCGTATTCCAGTGGTCCGCGTTTCGCTTCCCAGCGATGCGTTGCTAATTTTTCAATCTCTGTTGCTTCCAAAATGTCCTCATGTCTCTACATCTGAGTGGAATGAACGATTATCTCCTGAAAGGGTTAAAATTTTACTACAGTGGGTCATACTTGCTTTCGGACACATGTATTGTTGAAATTTATTTGCATAGGTCTTGTATTAGATATTGAAATGTAGAATTCAATTTTTTTTTCTGAGACAGTATTTTTCATTTTTTTTAAACCTTGTTTGTTGCAAAACAAATATCAAAATATTCCTTAATTATTTATTGAAATAATAAAATCATGCAATAAATAAATAATAAAGTAATAAAATAATTCGTTCAAGAAGAGTTAATCATTAACTTACACAGTAATTCGAACACTGAAAAGTTTTGCTGAAATGTATTAGCGTACTATGTTTCTTGTTTATAATTTTTTGTTTTAAATGAAAATATATCACAAAAATAATCGTCTGTATTTGGAAATTATTACTTCTTTATTAAACTATATTAACAGCTCCCTATTTGAAATGAATTAACAAACTACAAATTAATGAACACACTACGAATTAACGAAAAGTCATGTCAGAAATTGAATTATTCATCGTTTTAGAAATGGTCAAATTATTCGAAATATTCCAAACATTCTTGATATAAAGTGCTCAATTATCTTTGACGTTATAGAGCGATGAAAATAGTGTAGAACTGTTGAAAATGCACTGAAGTGTGAGCCAAATTCCAAGCTGACATTTGGAATCCCAGGTTTATTATATGAAAAATCAAACAAGGTCTAAAAAAAAAGTGCTAATACTTGCCGCGGATTTAGAAGAACGGTTTGCAATAAAAGTTAACCCTAAAACTGTTAAAGGAGTGATAAGTGTAAATGGAAAATAAGGCGATCAAAGAGAAGGAAATTTTTTGGTTAATAAAGGAAACAAGAAAGGTACGTCTAATTGTCGCAAAATCCCTGGTTAGCAAAGACTTATTATACAGAAGAACGTTATATTTGAAGACATGTCGAAATTTTAATATTTTTGTGTCCAATGTATGAATTACTGTGTGGCGAAAGTCGAATTAAAAACTGAATCCAAAAAACCTATTGCCTGCTATTAAGCACAGGAGCGGAGACATGGTGGTATGGGGATGTTTATGATGAGATGAGATGTGATGAGAAATTCAGATTTTATAGAAAATAATATGGATAAGTATAAACATATAAATATTTTTAATGAAGACCTGGAAACAATGCAAGAAAACTTGGAACACAGAATAGATTCAAGTTTTATCAGAATAATGATTCTAAATATACAAACCTAAATACTTGCTTGTGAAGTGCAAATTAGCACACATTGGCTTCACTTGTAATGCATTTATTATTTGCTTAGTATAAGCGAATTGCGAATTCATTTTTTGCATCCAGACTTCAGCTGTGGTAGTTAAAAATTTTCCTTTAGACAAATACTGTTTTTACAAAATTAGAAACTGAAATTAGGAAAAAAAAAATTAAAGCTATTTTAGCTCTATTCTAGACATTAAAACTGAAACTTAGATAACTTACGCTTTACAGAATGGCAGCATTCTGGTGCGTAGAAAATAAAAGTATTTTATTCCGGGCATTTTCAACACATTGCTTTTAAATAACGGAGTTTGTCATTAAAATTGAAGACTTATGTCTTATATATTGCCTAATGGCAACAGTATCACGGCCTGGGAATAAAAATATTTTAGTGACGGCACTCGTCCATGTATTCGCCTTTCTGGCGTGAACACTTCTGTGTTCTTAAACATTTAAATAACGCCAGCGCCCTCGGGCAAAAACTTAAAATATTGGTAAAAGCTTAAATGCTAAATGCCTATTGTATCCTGATGACCAATAACCAATTTTTTTTTTTTTTTTTTTTTTTTTTTTTTTTTAAGGTCTTGCTACTGTTGGCTTTCAAATCTATGAGTTCAAAAAGTTCCTCAAATTAAGAAAAAATATGAAATAAATCTGAATATATTCGAAATTCAGAACTCTGTCTTCGATATATACATGTTTGGGTGGAGGACTACGTGTGTTCAAAAGTTGATAGCTACTTTTTCGCAATGCGAGCAGCATACAAATAGACATTAAAATTAAGAGACTAATCTAATGGCAACAGTTTCGCAGGCTGAAATAAAAATGCTTCTTTTTGAGCGGTATTGCCACTGCTGGCTTTCAAAAGCCGAGTTTGTTAATCAAAAATTGATTAAATTCGTACAAAACATGAAGTAAATAAATAAATAAAAAATAATCGAAATTCAAAATTCGGGCTTCGATGTGCACAATTTCAGGTGGAAGACTACCTGCATTCAAAATTGGATGGCTCTAGGATGCTGTCGTTTCTCCACAATACGAGGAAGGTACCCATACATGTAATACATTGAAGGCATGGCTGTAATAGATTTGTTGAGATTTATTACGTAGATAAAGTGATGAAACCTGCAGACAGACGCAGCCGTAGATTCACATAATTTTATTGCTGGACAGCTAATTCTTGAGACACATATTCTTATTTACACATCAGTATTGGCAGAGTATGCACCACGAAATATTTGGAGTCTTACTTCTTAAGACATACAGTGAATGATAGAGAGATATTAGCCCCAAAGCGGCCGAGCGTTGTCGAACACTGGTAGTTCGGTCCGTGGTTCGAATCTCAGCGAACAGGCTGGCTATATATGGGTGTTTTCGTGGTTTTTTCCCATGTGTAACGTGTATACGAGTCAGATTTCCCTAGAAAGTCCTTCATAAAGGCATCCCTCCCCTTAGGCAGACAACCTTCGAGTGCTTTACCGTAACTAAGTAAACCAAACCAAACCATACAAATATTAGGCGAAATGTATTAACAGCAGCTAAGCAAGGGAGGAAAGTGATGACATATTCAGAAGAAAGTGGGAGGGATCGGAAAATTTCGGAACAGAAATTTAATCAGTGATTGGCTATGACATACCGTCATTACAGGGTTACATAAAAAAACATGATACGAATTAATTTTGAAATGACGCAGTTTAGCTTGATACGTTATGAATAGTTACTATTTCAAAGATAGAAAAAGGAAGTATCAATTAATATGTACAGATTTTTCATTATTGTCGAATATTATAGATGCATTTTAGTTTTATAGTATCCTTTTAGAGAAATACAAAACCGAAGCAACTTTTGGATTGATTTTTAACTTTTGTTTCCTACAACTTTTGTTGACATTTTGTTTGACGAATGAATGCGATTTTTCTATAACCAGAAAAATATTTTCCTAAATATAAGTATAGGGATTGGAGAAACGCATAAAATGTGATGATTTCGTGATTTGTTACAAAAACTAATGTTTTTAAAAATGGCAAAAAGTGAATAAATCCCTCATTTAAAACACTCTTTATAATTGGAAATATACGTCTACCATAAACGGTTGCGAAAAATCAAAGTCGCGTAACTCTTCAGCAAGGTAAGGGGTGTATAAGAAAAGCTTATGAACTAAACAAAAAGGACTTGTGAGATCAAGAATTTTGCGCATTGAGCTGCAAAATTTGAAATAAAATTAAAAAATAATTCTTCAAGCTATATCCTACGAGCTAAAGCTTCGTTCCTTTGCAAAAAAAAGTATAAACATATAGTAAAAATTCAATTGTTATGCAAAATGTAAAAACATTATATACTTCTGGTATATAATTCTGGTATATAGTCTGAATTTGTCGATTGCAATAAAAAGGGAGATGTACAACTAGATTTTCTCACATACTAGTATTAGTCCCATGTGCAAAATGGAAATAGAGTCAAAATGGATTCGGGAAGAGTCAAAATGGATATTTCCGTCGAAATCTGATGACAGAAATTTTTTGGGATTACAATATTTCCTTTTTCTTCGTACAAGGATTTCTTCGTACAAGGAGTACCCAATTGTTATGATTATAACGCTGATTATTACTAAAATACAAATGCAGTGAGGGAAATATATACTGTACATAAATGATACACTGCATACAAATGTGTTTCTGCTATTCAGATCAAAAGAGCAGTTTTTCAACACGCCCTAAAGGCTATGATCTTTGTTTGGGGAACCGATTTCGTCTGCTAGCTAGCCAATTTAATAGTGTTTTTGTTTTTCACAATCGTAGACACCATCGGCATGTGGCATGTAGTAACCGAGTCTCGAATACACATGCCATCTTCGTACTCTTCAAAAACTTTTTTTCCTTAATCTTCATAGTGATCCTAACCATTTTCTTCGTTGCTTGACTCTTCTCATTAGCTTTCCTAAAACTCATGCAAATAATTTACGCGAAAATAACGAAACTACTTTAAAATCAAGAATTAAAGCGCGGATTGTTTACCGAGTAGGCATAATAATGCTCATGGATATGCATTTATAGCGTCACGAAAGAGGTGAACGAGTGTAGTCCAGGCAGTCGTAACTCATCGAACTCGAGTCGTATTCTAAACAAACATTGTTTACCAAACACAAATTTTCGCGTCGCAGTACGACGTATACCGAAATACTGTTGTACTTGATAACAGTATTGAAGTCTGAATTTGTTTTTTCTCTTAGAGCAAGTTTCCGCTTTATTGTTATATTTATATCTGTTTATCTAAGCAAGTCATCTTTATTTTCATTTTTCTACATTCTAGATAAGTCAAGGAGAAAAATGAAAATAGAAAAATGCAACTAAAAGCTAAAACTGATGCAATTAAAACTGATTAATAACATCCATAGTATACATTTTATAAAGAGAGTAGTGTACAAGTCATGTTGAGCAAGGAATAATGTTATCTTCTGCCTCCTTAAAAGTAGAGAAAAGAACACTCAGAATGAAATAGAATTTGGTTGATTCATAAACGTATACCGAATAGACAACAAGATCCAAGTCAAACACTCAAACTCATCAGCTCTTCATCTTATGTTGTCCCTTAAGGGTTATTTTGCTAAAAAAACTGCTGTTTGGATTTTTCTCATTGGTCCTCAGAAACAAAAGCCTTTATATTTTCTAATCCATCAATGAAATCGAAGTGGTGGTCTCCTTTCTTTAACACCTGTTGGAGGGGGTGTTCCTGCCAAACGGCTTGGCTGCAACAGGTTGTGGAAATGATTGTTGTTTAATAGCAGACCAGTGCAGCAGTTTTTTTTTTTATCGCCTCATCAGGTGAAAGTTAGCTCCAGTATCTACCAGCTGGCGTTTCATGGATGATCCTGTTAATATTCTAGTCATGAAAAGTTTCAAAATGGTTACTAAAATGAGTATGAACAGAGGCGAATATAGCTGTTCTGACTGGCGCAGCCGACCTGCTTAAAGGTGCCGGCACCCTTTGCCAAGAAGGCCGTTGTTCGCTAAGACACAGGACATGCCTGGCACGCTTATGAAGTGCAGTTCATATCATGAAGAATGCAAATTTTATTAGGAGGCTGAGGACGCCTTTGGGAAGATTTCAACGAGTAGTCGCCGACTTGCATAAAGATGGACGTTATTCACTAAGATACAAAGAATGCCCGGCACGCTTATGAACTTCAGTTTATACTATGATGAATGCAACTTTCTTTAGGAGGCTTTTAGATCTTAGTCCGTGTGAAGATCTGAGCGAATAGTCACCGACTTGCACAAAGATGCCGACATCCTTATAAATTTAAGATTCTAGACGCTGAAAAATTGCAAAGTGGCTAGTTACCAAAGTGAGTAGGAAACTTGGAACCAAACAACTCCCATTTGGTGCAAACATCGGCTAAAACAAACAAATGTTATAGCCGAAGAAAAGTGGATACCATCTATGGGGGGGGGGATAGTTGCTGTAGCGAGCAAAGATATGAAAATGGAATAATGTAATGAACATTAGGATAACCTTGATTGAATTTTTTGGTTTTTTTTTTCACATTTTTCCATAATTTCTGTAAGTTTCAACGGAAAAATCACTAAAACCTTAAAGACGTTTAGGATGTTAAGATCCACATTCCATCCGCAAAGGAAAACATCTTTACACTGCTTTTCTTTTATGTTCAAACTCACTTTTCTCTGTGTTCAGAATAAGTAAGAATCTCAGTCTAAGCGAATGAGAACGAGTAAGCAAATCTTAGGACACCGTATGGCGTTCTTTGTATATGGTGTATGTGACCATTAAATCAAAGAACGTGAGTGAGTGCTTTGATTCCATCCAAATTCTTTGAGGGAGTTGTCAGATAGAGGTCTATTGAAGGCTGATACTTAGGATGGAAATTTGAAATTTTCGATATTTGGGAAACGAGGAAGTGGTGAATTTTATGAGTTTGGGTTACGCAGTTGATTCGCCTTTGAATTGAAAACTTTGAACTTGAAAATTTTTCATCCTTATCTGGATTTTTATTTTTATTTGCGTATAAATGCCATCCGAGTTCTTCCCTCTTAATCGGAATTTTGCACTCCTTACGTCTTTTGAAAACATAAAATATTGTTTGTTAAAGTTTCTGAATCTTCTCTTTGTAATCTTACATATTTTCAGTAAAAGTTTAAGGTAAATTCGTCAGTATTTTTTGTAATTTTTTTATGCAAATATAAAAGCACCATTTTTATATATCTGTGGAGTAATCTACTTTTTTTTTGGGGGGGGGGAGAGGAATCGGATATAACGAACCAAAGTTTTGGTCCCCTGAATTTCATTATAGCAGGGCTTGATCAAAGTGCACTGTGACCTTACTTCCAACATTTACATCCGAATTTCAGTTTACAGTATTTAAGTTTTGGTCAAAGTATCATAATTTTCAATCGCTCGGTGTTCATTTTAAAGTGTAGACGTAGATCGAGTTATTTCTTCGTATTAATAAATGAAATGGAATAAAAAGTTGTCATAAAAAAAGGAAAAGAAAGGTCCTGAAATTCTTAAATTAAGATGATTCAACTCTTGCATTCCTTTATAAAGATTCTGCACAGCTTTGTACAGTTCCTCAATATGTGTAATTTTGTTCATGCGTCTTGGCATTACAAACTCATTATAACTTGGATTATCCTCTCTTTCGCATATAAAGAGAGTGGTTTATATGCCAGACGGCAATGCCTAAGCATATTGATTTTCTCAACAATGCCCTCATAGAAATATGGTAATGCTATGCAAGAAAGTCCTCAACGTATGGTACTTGTTCATGTTGTCTGATCTACAGTCTAGTTCGGGAGTGGCCAGCTTCCATACACTTCCTCATGTATTTTTTCTTCTCGCGTATTTTCTCCACTAGTTTTTTAGCACCAGATACTGAAAATTTAAAAAAAAATTAGTGTAATTTTTCTTCTTTCTCAGTGAGTTCAAAGAACGAGTTCCCCTAAATTTCAAAATGGTTTCAGCCACGTAGGAAATGGATTTACCGTTCACCCAAACATGATATATACCAGAAAGTATTTCAAATTGAAAGTATACTGAGCTATCACTCTCTCTTTCTCTCTCTATATATATTATATAAGTAAGAGTTAAAAATTAAGTCAAAAAGGTGTGTTATCTTTTGATTATTTAACTAGTTTAGCAGCATAATGGCCAACTTTAATAATTAATAATTTTAAAATTTCGAAATTCTTATTATATGCATTATATATATCTATATAATAAATAACCAAGATACAATAATCAAATACAGCTTCGGTTATTACCAGTCTAACAGGAAGAACATACATTAAAATTGAAACAAAAACAAAACAATTCTATAAAATAAAATAAATACAGGATTCCTTTAATTTAATCACCGGATACCAAAATTAAATCAAAACGTAATTTTACGATGGAAAGGATATAATTTATATCGTTATAATCCTTAGTTAAGGAATTTTATTTGTTCATTTTAGGGAAAGGCAACAGAAGGCTTGTTTGCTTAGAAACAAAATGGTGACATGCAGTGACAAAGCAAACTACGTTCTCTGATTATGGGAAACGAAATCTTCGAAAAAAGTTCAGTGGCGCTTCCGACATGAATTTAATAAACATCCACGAACGAAACAATCAATTAAAAAGATAGTTAAAACAGTTTTGAGAGACATGTTTTTCAGGAGATGCAGGTAGACCAAGAGGCAGAAATGAAAATGTTTCTGCCGTTCGAGATGTGTTTATAAGCAGTCCCAGTAAATGCATTCGCCGTCCAGCCCGCAAACAGGAATTCCCAGATCGACTGTACATAATATTGTCACGGAATAGTTGAAACTGATTGCGCATATATTGTAGATTTTTCAACAAATCAAACCTAATGGTCGAGTCATTCGACTTTCTGTAGACATTCTTGGCCGTAACAGTAATGACGATCAGTTTCCCCAGAAAATCGTATTCAGTGATGAAACAACATTTCATGTTTCAGGAGAGGTTAATCGACTTGCCTGCAAAATTGCGGGATCAGAAACCTGCACTGTGTAACGGAAATTGAGCGAGGTAGCCCTAAAGTTAACGTTTAGTCTCCATCAACTCATAACAAAGTGATCAGTCCCTTCTTTTTATGAAACAATTCTTTGGTTCAAAACGGACGTTTGTCCCGAATGGAATATTAGTCTCGAAACAGCATTTTGCGTCGATACATTTAAAAGCGTTACATTACTTTTAAAATTGTTATCACCAAATATTATTTTCCTGTACTATATTTAAAGAAATTAAATAATGAAGAATCTGCATGAATGTATGTTATTTTTCGCACTGTGAAAAAACAACGGTACATAGAGCCATCAAATTTCAAATAATGTAGTCCACCACCCAAAGATAGGCACATTAGAAGCCCGAATTTTGAATTTCCAATTTATTTTATAATCTATTTCATATTTTGTAAAATTTAACGAATTTTTTATTTAAAAACTCAACAGTTTCAAAGCGAGCCGTGGTAACACGGTACGGAATAAAATATTTTTGTTTCCAGCTCTCGAAATGTGTATATGTGTGTAAATGGGGGGGATTCTTTTGGGGCTCAATAAAAAATCTGAAAGCTTTCAGAATTTTTTTAAAAATTTCTGTTTCTAATTTTATTATAAAACTATTTGTCTAAAGAAAACTTTTTAACTATCAGCTGAAGTCCATCAATGCTAAAAATGAATTCGAAGTTCGTTTATACCAGGAAAATGATAAGTATAATACATGACTAAGTAATGAAGCCAATGGGTGTTACTTTTATACCCTACGAGCAAACAATTAGAGTTATATGTTTAGGATCATTATTCCGATAAAATTTGAATCTGTTTTGCCTTTCAAGTTTTCTTGCATATGTTTTCAGGCCATCATTAAGAATACTATTTATATGTTTGTTTATACTGATCCATATTATTTTCTATAAAAACTGAATTATTTATCCACAGTGGCAGTGAAACATCCCCAAACCACTATATCTCGATCCTCGTACTGGCAATAGTTTTTTTTTGGGGGGGGGGATTCAATTATTCATTCGACTTTCTCCACACAGTAATTTGTCCGTTGAACCCAAATATATTAAATTTCGACATGTCTGCAAATCAAACATCTTTCTTTATGATACATCTTCCCTAACCATGGCTTCTATGAAAGCCAGAAGTACCTTCCTTGCTTTCTTATTAACGAAAATAGTTCCTTCTTGCAATAAGCAGGCTTTAAAATAGATAAAAAATACCATAGCAGAAAAAAAATTCTGTCTGAAAAAAGTCATTTAATACAGACCTATGCAAATAAATACTTCTTTAATTCCACTCAGATGAGATAAGGAACAAACTATCATTTTCTTGATACAAGTGTAACTGTTGCTAGTCCGCATGGCATAAAATATTTTTCTTTTCCAAATTATAGCGATCACAATAGGCCATTTTAATATCTTCTTTGATCTATTTTAATATCTTCTTTTATCTTCTATATTTGCTTAATGATACTTTGAAATTTTTTCATAGAAAGAAGTTTTATTAAAACTTTTAATATATTTAATATAGAAGACGCTGTGAGAGCCAATTAATGTACACGGGAGCTATAAAAATTATTTTCTCGTTCTTCTATCAGTTCATTATCATCTGTATATACTATATATACATACTATATATAAATAATAAAGTATATGTATAATACTGTATATTCTGCATGAATGTATATATGTTTTTCGCACTGTGAAAAAATAGAGGTACCTAGAACCATCAAATTCTAAATACCGTAGACCTTCCCCAAATCATGTGCACATGAAAGTCCGAATTTTGAATTTCGAATTTGTTTTATTATCTATTTAATGTTTTTTAAAAATTTAACGAATTTTTATTAACAAACTCAATTATTTCAAAGAGAACAGTGGCGACACTGCACGGAATAAAAGATTTTTATCTCCAGCCCACGAGACTGTCTGTCGGAAATTCTAAAAATTTGCTGTTTAAAAATATTTTGTGATTTTGCAATTGAATCGAATTTTATAGGCCGTAAGCATGAAGAACGTGATATTTAATAAATAAAATAAATACACGAAACGTTAATAAAAAATTTCCATTAAAAAGTTTAAAAAGCCATCTTAGTAAGAAGACTGAACATTGATGCAATTAACTGAGAAAGGATTGAAAAAAACAGAAAAACACTTAACGCTGCATCGGGAATTCTAAACTTATACTGCTATGCTGCTTTTAAATTTTTCGTAATTTTGCTGTTGAACTGTATACGGCGTAAGTGCGAAGAAAATGATGCTTAATAACAATGGGAAAAAAAAAAAAAAAAAAAAAAAAAAAAAAAAAGGTCTAGTAGGAATGGGTGTAACAGAAGACTGGGTAAGACTGCGAGCTCAGCATAAAAAACCTTAACAAACCCTTTGGGGTGACCGTTAAAAATCTGGAATTTTTCAGATTTTCGTTTTTTTAATTTAGTCCAGAAGGAGCAATATTTCTTGAAACGGTACTTTGCGTATAAACGGCGTATCATTTTTCAAATTACTGCCATCAAATTTTATCGCCCTCTATTATTCTTTAAGAAATTAAACAACAGAGAATCTGAATTGTATGCTTGTATGTATGTACGCATTTTTCTCGCATTATGAAAAACGACTGTACCTAGAGCCATCCATTTTTGAGTAACGTAGTCCTCCAATGGAACATGTGCACATGGAAGCCTGAATTTTTAATTTCAAATTTTTTTTTTTTTTTTTTTTTTTTTTTCCCAAAGGGGCAATTTGCCCAGAAGGAGTATTAATTTCGTTCTGGCATTTTGTGTCAATTCACTATAAACGGCGAATCACGTTTTAAATTGTTGCCACCAAATGTTAGAGCACGGTATTATATTTAAAGAAATGAAATATTAAAGAATCTGCATAAATGTATGTATGTTTCTCGCATTGTGATAAAACAACGGTATCTAGAGCCATCAAAGTTTGAATAACGTACGTCTGCACCCGAATATGTGCATCTGGAAGCCCTAATTTGGAATTTGCTTCATTATCTATTTCACATTTTGTAAAATGTGAAATAAATGGCAACACTGTGCGTAAAAAAGCATTTTTATCTCCAGAGCGAGAGACTGTGCATCGAATATGCTCTTTTAAATATTTCGTGATATTGCTGTTGAATTGAATTTTATGGTTTAATTGCCAAGAACATGATATTTAATAAATGAAGGTAACACACAAAAATTTTTAAAAAAAAAAAAACGCCTCTTTAGGCGTAATATTAAATCTGAAAGTTTTTAATGTATTTTGTTTTATTATTTATTTATTTATTATTTTATAAAACTTAAATGAATTTCTCATTAACAAACTCAACGATCTGCAAGCAAGTAGTGGCCGCACTGTTTGAACCAGAACATTCTTATCTCTAAGCACGCGAGACTGTTGCCATTCGGAAAATTGTAAGGAAATAATAACAATTTTCATTACGACTTTCATTACGACATTCATCGCCTTTCAGTTTTAATTAACAAAGTCGGCTTTATGAAAGCAACGTATTGCCACGGTCGGAAATAAAATACTGCTATTAATTTCCACGCGTCAGCGTGCTGCGATTCAGTAGATCTTAAGATACTTTCAGATTTCCTCTGGAAGGATATTGGGTAAACAAACTAAGCAATTTAAAGCAATAAACACAGTTCTTAAGAATGTTTTTTATACTTTTTAATTTGAATGATTTAAATAATCATGTATCAAAATCATGAGATGTCTAATAAGAAATATTCAATATTTTTATAAAATTAAGCTAACTGGTCTCATTAAAATCATTATATACTCTTTTTTTTTCATAACTCTTTTGAAAGGTTGGGTGCTTGCGCGGCTAATTTTTAAATAAGCAACATAGCGAATACAAAAGTACGTGTGGCAGCCTGTAATATTCTGTCGGTAATTCTAATGATATGCCGTTTTTAAATATTTTGCGATTTTTTTATTGCAGTTTGCTGTTGAATTTTATGTGGTGTAAGAGCGAAGAACGTGATATTTACTTAATAAAGTTAAAATAAAAAATAACAAAACTTAATCAAAATATTCGCTTTAAAAATTTAAAAAAAAATGTTAGCAATCTTGGTAAGCGAACAAAATATAGATAAGATGAACTGAGAAAAGACTGGAAAAAAAAAAAAAAAAAAAAAGTCGCGACGATATCATCGACCCTATTTTTAAGGAATTTAGTGTACTTTATACTGTTTAAAAACACATTAAAAACTGTACCTTTTTCCTAAAGGAAGTGTCACTTCTCAGAAATCTTCCTTTTGCTGGCCTAAAAAATTG
Source organism: Stegodyphus dumicola (assembly GCF_044657685.1). Classification (NCBI taxonomy): domain Eukaryota; kingdom Metazoa; phylum Arthropoda; class Arachnida; order Araneae; family Eresidae; genus Stegodyphus; species Stegodyphus dumicola. The sequence continues at coordinate 75,397,509 of NC_140771.1, forward strand.
ACTGGTTGTAAGAAGACGTCGTCTGAAGATTATCAATCACCGTAATTGTATGCCGTCGCACACAATTACCATGCTGAGTGTACTGGCGGCACGCAATTATGCTTGCCGGGCTCTGCCTATCGTAAAATGCTGCTGTTAATGAGACAAGCAAGCGCCACGGTAGCAAAGTTGTTTGACGATAAAAAGACGAAGTTATTTATGGCTGTTGAAATTATCGGTTTGGATAGGTAAAGATAAAATTTCTGTAGGAAAACGAAAGCAGTAATGTGCAGTTATTAGCTTAATAGTTATATGCACCTCGTTTTTTGCTTATTTACTTTACTAAAATATAATATGTGAGACTTAAATGTTCCCAGATTTTTATCCCTTGTGGTGTGCTGGTTGTAACAGAAATTTAATTGTTGGCTCCAAGTCAAAAAAAGCATAGTGGGGACGCCTCGTAACGGTGCTCTGCCGTGAAAAGTGCCGGTATCTTTATGTAAGTCGTTTTCCGTTTGAAAATGCTCCTGTCTGCCGAAGAAGTACCGAAAATTTTCTATAAGTCGGCCAAAGTTCGAAAAAAATACGAAACCTTCATAAGATGCTCTGTCATGAAAACCAGTTTCTAACTCGAAAGCAGGGAGGGGGGAACCCATAAATGTACTGCCGCCAGAACCGGTCATGTATCAAAATTTTTAGAATTTACAGAAGACCCAAGGCAGCAGAAATAAGAGACGGCAAAATTTCTACAATTTAAGGAAGTAACACGCAGCAAAATTTAGGGATACAAAAATGTTTAAATTTTAAATAAGGCAATGGACAGAAAAAATTTTTAGAATTTGAGAAAGGAAATGGACAGAAATGGTCGCAACAAAAGAATCCATTGCATTAAATGTTTCAAAGCTTAGGATTGCTGGAATACACACTGACTTTTCCTTCCTCTGTCCAGCAATAGAATATTATCCAGCAGTAGAAAAATAATCTGAATTTAAGCCTGTTATTGATAAACAAAGTAAGCGATTTAAAAGTAATAAATGCAATTATTGATATCTTTTATTAATTACCAGCTGTTCCCGTGAAAATAATACTAGCTGGGTTTATTAATAGCATTATATATGCATATTTTCTATTTTATAGCAGCTATTTTACCCAACTGGCCGTACTGGGAAACGGACAACAAAAGTGATTTGAAAGGTTCAGGACGTTTGGACATAATAGCTCATCTGAGCTAAAAATGTATAGGGATATTTAACATTGCATCTGTGATTTTAAAGATAGGCCGTTTTTAAAATATTTGTGATTTTGCTGTTAAATATTATGTGGCGTAAGTGCAAAGAAAGTGGTGTTCAATAGTAAAGTTAAAAAGATAGAAAAGGTTGTGTCAGAAGGAGGGAGTTCAAGAGCAGACAAAGAAATTCGAGCTCAACGAGAGCATAAAAAACCTTAACAAACCGTTTGGTGCGACAGTAAAATCTAAATCCTATCAGGTTTTCTTTTTTATTTTTAGTCACTCTTTTCGTCTTTTAAATTTTCAAGAATGTTCCAAATACTGTTTACTTCTTCACTCCCCTCCCTCTTAAACAGTAAGCACGTAAAGAAATCAGATTGAGTAGTATGAAAATCACGTGTACGCATGCGTGGAGGTATAGTTGGGAGCGTGTCTCTCATCACGAGGATCGTGATATTAGCTCTTTCTCTCTTTTTCACTTGGTCGCAAAAAGCAAAACTGCAACCTCCTCGTTATTAACTAATTAATCGAACTTCGAAGAAGCAGGAGCGTGTTAACACTAAAAGAAAATAATATCATACTTTCGATACCAATGAGGTTCTGAAAACTTTTATGTGCATGATGCAACAGATAAAAATACACCATAACGAAAAGAATCTAATACAAAAAATTATAATCTAGAAACTTCAGATTATAATAAACTAATGCTTTGAAGAAGGTATATGTAATAAATTATAAATATTTTTAAGTGACAGCGTGGAAAAAGGCTAAATTTTATTATTCTACGAGTTTGAAAATTTTTTTATATTCATTTTTAGAATTTTCCATAGCAATGTCGGAAAATCATCATTTTAATAAAATAGTTAAGGTAAATTTCAAAATATTGACAGCATGGAAAAGAAGTGAAGAATTAAAAATTAAATTTTGAATTGGCTCGAAATTTCTTAACAAATAGTAAGAAAAGAACTAGGCGACAAAATGCACTGGATAATTTTACAGAAGGTACTAGAGTGAACTCTCTCTAAGACGACCACACACGTTTCAGATGATTTGGGTCTAATCATATTAGAAAGGAAGCATCAACACGGGTGTTTATTTGTGTTCTGAAAAATACTCATCACCTTTCACATGTGTCGTATTAGACAGATTCAATCGTATTAGAGAGATTAAATCCTTTGTGTCATGTTTCAAAGCTTAATATAGCAAAAGGACTGCGGTGAATACATATGGACATTTCCTTTCCAAGTCCAGCAACAGAATATTATTAGCAATAGAACAGTTAAAAAATTGAAACATTAAACAATAAAACCTAAAATTAAATGAACTGTTCACATAGCAATGTGAAATGGCACACAGAAGAAAGAAGGAAAAAAGTCCTGGGATATTATTCCATTACATTAACACAATATGAAGATTTTTGCGCTTATTTAATGAAGAAGAATTTAATTTGCCGGAGGTAACTGTACGTATTTTCTCAAGATCACTTCCAAATAAGGTTTAAAATAAACTTTCCTGACGAGTAAAGTAGCGACTATTATTATTTTGCGAGAACAAAAATTTCGTGTAATGAAACAAGACCTACATCCGGGTGTTAAAAAAATCGATCTATAGAAGTGACGTACAATGGAGTATTTCAACTGTCTTGATGTTAAACCTCTCAAAATTTTACTCGCTTCACCATCAGAGAGGAAAAAAAATCTTTTAAATGAAATTTATGTGGGATTTTTAATAAAGTTTTTATTTTTTTTAGCAAAATCGCTGGAGTTTTCAACCATTTGATGTTGCATAATCGTTAGGAGTAAAACCGCGATTATTTATTGATGAAAAACGATTTTCTAATTCAATAATTTAACTGTTAAATTGTCATTTAGATAAATAAGATAAAAATTTTAAAAATTTAAGTTTTCATAAAATAAAGTTTTATTAAAAACTCATAAAATATTAATAAACGAAAACGTTGGTTTGATTTGCTTTATTTGATTATGGCAATGTACTCTAGAGTTATCTGCTTAAAATGAGGAATGCCTCCGTGGAGGACTTTGTAAGGGAAACTGACTCGCCACATGAGAAAAATCAAGAAAACGCACAAGCAGTCATCCCAGAATCGAACCGGGGACGAACTAGCAGTGCTTAGCGACTTTAGTGCCGATATATCGGGCGCAATGAACAAAAAGAAAAAAATAATTTTTCTCATAATTCTCTTCTTACTGGGAGCAAGAGATTAAATAACTCTCTTTACAAAATTCGATCTACAATTTTACATCACGAACAATAAAAGAGTGGCCGCTTAAATAACGGTATCTATTGATCGAATGGCTTTGTTAAAAGCATAACTATTATCCTATAATATTTATCAAGGCTGCCTTAAGATTTTATGAAAGAGATTATTTAATTTCTTGTTCTCATTCAACTATATGATAAATTAATTTTCCCGTTTTGGTTTATTAATGAATAAGTTTTTTTTAATAAAGCCTATTTTATAAAAACGTATTTTAATTTTTTTATAGTGAATCAAATTGTAACGAAGTCTATATTTCTTTTTTATGTTTCGTATAAAGTGAGTACAATACTGATATATTTTGAATGTTTTTTTAATATTTATTTTTTTCAGAATTGTAGAAGTTCCTCCACAAAAAATTCTAGTCTGAAGAGGTCCCGTAAAGAAAATTATAGTTCCATCAAAAAATTATAGTAAATGGGTTTTGCAAAAGAAAATTATAGTTTTCGGAGTTCCCCCAAAAATTATAGTTTCTTTGGTTTTACAACTGAAAAATTATGGTTTTAGGAGTTCCAGGAAAAATAAAGTTCCAAGTGTTTTCTGAGTTGACAAAATTTAAAGACCGCAAAATTATTCTAACCTTAACCAAAAGAATTTTAAATCGGAATTTTCAATGACAGTTTCCAAATTATTCCTTCCGAAGAGAAGGCGACGGACACAAGAAGAGATTTCTTCTCCCCCTCCTACCTTCCCGTCCCCTCCTCGTTTATAGAAGCGAGTAGTATTTACGATTTTTTATAGTTGCGAGCACTGACAAGCGGTATTCTCTTGTATTCATGAGATGGCGACTGTAGACAAAGCCTCCATATTTTCTGCAGACCGCGTAACGTTGAATCATCGCAATTGTGAGAGGCAGATGCGCTATTGTCTGCTTTGCTCTTTTATAAGTTCTCCAAGTTTGTTGCACACTTTTTTGCGCCGCCGCGGACAATCGCTGACGATTCCCAGTAACGGTGTGCCGGTAGGGGTAATCGAAGGTTTAAAAACCCTTTGCTTCGGTGTAGGATGTGTCATACAGATACCAAGAAGCTTGAAATCAATATGGCGTCAGCGAATATTGTTTCCTGCGTATCTTTATTTGCTTGTGACGTCACACCAATTCGGATTTAGGATTTCTATGACACCTTAATTCGAATTGAGAATTCTTGGAGTTTGTGAAGCATTCTTTTCTTTACAGAAGATAAATTAACGACTCGATAACTTGAGGAGGAATTCGAAGTTCGAAAGACGTTCAAGCGGATATTAAAAAGCGAGTTTTGTGTGATGTCCAGTTTACGTTTTGGCTGTGTTTCAATTTAATTTCGACTGGGTTTTCAGTTTCGTTTTCACTTCGGAGGCTTTGAACTTCATGATTTCAAGCTACACTAGAGAGTGGATATGGCTGGCGGAACTAACGTGATTAATGTACAAAAAGGTGCCGACACTTTTTTTTAAATTTCAAATTGGCCATAGCTCTGCAAGACTTGTTTTGACATAAAGATACAAGGGTGTCTGTACCTTATCTTTAAAAAAAAATTCAGTTTATATTACGAAGAATGCAACCAACATCGAGATGCCGGAACACTCATGTGAAAGTCTTTATCTTTGCAAACAATAACTGACTTGCATAAAGGTATCGGCATATTTATGATAGGCCACTGTTTTGAAATCGTCGTGCTGTTGCGACATGAAAATTTCCTGCTTTTATGCTATGGTGTAAATTCAATAGTTATGAATTTCCGATGAGCTATTAATGATGGAGTTAAGACGATAGGTTTAGTATGTTTACAGTCAGTTTACATGTTTTGGGGGTGAGGAAAGAGCAGCACCGTTAAATTTTTCTTTTAATAAATTGGTTAATTTTTTTTGCATAACTCAGAGAGTTATAATTAATATTTCATCCCTTTTTAAACCATCCATATTAGATGAGGCGGTGTTATGGCCAAAGAGTTTGAATTGGGACATTCACATTCATATTCTTTGCTGTCATCGGTGTCTCGAGAAATTCCCAATAACATAATTCTTAGTTGCCCATCGGTACTGCAACCAAGGAAATGGCTCCGAGTACAGACCACTAGGTCTGTACTTCTACGGAATATTCAGTTCCACAGTTCTTGTGGAACTGAATATATGAAAACTGTTGTTTACATTTTATTTCGCATTTGTTTCTTAGTATCCAGACTATACTTTTATTCTTTTCAAATTATTTCAACCAGATAATGAAATCTTCACAATTCTTACATTTAATCTAATTTCGCATACAAAACTTTCACAAAGAAGCCGTGATATTGTAATGATTTTTTAGGAAACGCTGGGGAATTCAACCATTTTGCTTTAAGCGCAACAAAGGTCATGTGACATAACAAAAAATGCTACTGGAAGTCCTTTGGTCTATTACAGAAGCTATTTTCATGGTTGCAATACTCGTTGTACACTTAAAAATCATTCTTCCCCATAGCCTCTATCCTTCTCTATGCTGTCACGGCTTGCGTTGGAGAATTTGCTCATTTCACATATGTCGTAAACAAATCTTGTTGAAGATTTGACGGTGGATAACAATATCTTGTTATAAAGATGCCAGCATCTTTTCGCAGGTCAGCCAGAATGTGTATGAAAATCAGTTTTTAACTTTGGGGAGAAGAAAACCCTCCATAATTGCCGGCACTTTTGTCATAGGACAAATTTGCTTGTTGGGTCAATTTTGTGTCGCGTGACAACTTGTGTGATAACCTTTCAATAGCCGTCGGACAACACATCTTTGTTGTCGTGAGGCAATGAATGTGCTGGCACTTTTGTAGTGGTATAACACTATGCAGGAAAATTTTTTTTTATTAATCACAGAACCAAAATAAAAACCTACTTGCCTACTGATGTCTCAATATGGTGATACTGGCATCTTCATGACGGGTACCCAATAAGTATCCAATGAGTACCTTTTTAAATGGTATTATACCTTGACCTAGTCTTTTTGACAAAATTTAGGCCATTCATTCTCATTAGCAGTAATGGCGTAACAGTCCCAGAATCTTCAGGACGGTCTTCCAATCTTCTTTGGCTAAAAGATTTCCAGTTTTTAATATTTATGAGCTTAAAATCATTTTTACCCTCCTCTAGCCATCTCAAAAACTGAGTCTTCCCAGCGTTCTGTTACCTGTTAGTTTATGATTAAAAATTTTAGAGGTCATTGTATTTTCTTATGTTCATTCTTGTAATGAATCCAACAAATCTCATTCTATTGTTCCTAATTTGTTGTATAATATTATTACTCTTATAATATAAATAATTAAATCTCTTTAGCTTCCGCCAACCTTTATAAATAGGTAAGTGAGTAAAGTTTTCGGTTCAAAAATTCGATAATGAGTTTTCAGTGAATAAGCACAGATTAAGCTCCCTCAAAACGTTTTCACTGTTTTTACAACTATGTCTGCCTGTCTGTGTGACATTTTTTCATCCTCGAAAACTGTTATATGAAATTTTCAAATATTTTTGTTTTCGGTATTTAAATTTACTGCATTCAAGGATTTTGGGTAAAACTAGACAGTCGGAACTGGTACTTTACTTGAAATCCATACACGTTTTTAATGAAAATCTATATTAAAATATAATCCGAAACTTTTCAATTTTCATATTTAAGATAATTTTATCAATAGGAACAAGCTTTCAGATTTTGGCTAAAATAAATAAACCGAAGCTGGTACTTTACTCGAAGCTCTAAACATATTTTGGTAAAATGAAAAATATTATGGGATGATCCAAAACTTCTCAGATTTGGTTATAAAATAGGCATCTGATTGAGAACAACCTATTAAGTGTATAACATTAAATATATTTTTAGAATTATGCCAAATACGACGAGAATAAGCTTATTATGAAGACGAGCTTTCGTTATGAAGTAATTAAATGTAATAGTCTTCATTCTCAATGCGTTCGTTTCACTTTTGTGTCAAATCACTTTTCAAATAAAAAGATGCTGCCCCGAAATATTCTCCCTATGTATTGGTTTTGAAAGAAATAATATAGTAAATATAAATAATATAGCAAATATAAAAAAATGTATGGCTACACTTAACACTCTCTCGGGAATTCTAAAGACACTCTGCTTTTTAAAAATTGCGTGATTATGAAGTCATCGATTTGTGAATTCGAAACATTGTATGACCAGACTACCGATTGACGCAATATTTTGACATCAAAGCATGAGAACGGATGTGAACATGAGTAAGTATAATTAACATTGCTCATGTATTGGAAAACAGAATAATAAAAAACGTGTAGTTTATAATTAACACTGAGTAATAAAGTTTGTAAACAAATTAGATTTTATTTTCAAACAAACAACCAGAAGTGATAGTTTTTAAAAAATATCATTACTATTTTCCAAATTCTATGTCTTAACCTGGAATTGGCTTGGCTGGATTTTACATTCTTGTCACATCAGATTTTTTTTTCTTCAAATATCTTCGAGTTTTGCTGAAAATTTGGATATTAAAAAATATATATCTTCACCAGATTTTGAATACTGTGAATGGCCCTAACATTTTAACATCCTTGCAAAGTCATTTATATTTGAAATATCAATGCCCATGGATTTAAAGATTCAAATACAGTTCTTGGCGGGGAGGGGTACTGACTTCAATTGCTGTAAATTAAGTAGACTGAAATTATGAAAAAATTGACAGTACTAATGATCATTCTAAATGAACGAGCCAAAGATGAATCATTGGAGTAGTTAAATCAACTGAAATTCGATGAAAAATTTTAAAATTTTACATTAATAAAATTGCGCAGACAATTAATCTTTGATGACATTTTGGCCCAATTTACATATTGCAATGATTATGCATTCGCCTCCAAATAACTGTTCGAACTTGCTTAGTATTCTAAAGCAATGCTTTAATATCAGAGAAGTCGGAAATAAGCATTAAAATAAGAATTAGAAATTAACCGATTTTCTCAAATCATTTTAGTTAAGCGAATTTCACATAACTTTTGCTTCTCATTGCTGAATGAATCAAATTTGGTCCTCAAAATTCTTTTTAGTTAGGCCAGCTCCATCTAACTATCGTGTTTCATTGCTCCAAACGCACATTCTCCCCTTTTTAAATTCCTACTATTAGCTCACACTCTCCCTATATCTTGTTCAAATTTTTAACCGTTAATAAAATACTTTTTATTCATCCGCTCAAGTTCAAATACATTTTTTAAAACTTGTATTGGATGACGCTTCATGTTAATACAGTTTTTCACATATTAAAGTCAATTCCTACTTATTTAATCCTGTTTATCGGAACTAAAGATATGCTGTTTTTTTTTTTTTTTTTTTAAATATTTTATATAAGACTTACAAATAATGACCGTTTATTAGGAATTCTCACGTGCTGTAAAAATTAATTTTATAACAACTTATAAATAATAGTACATGACTGTGATAAATGGGACTGTAATATTTAACAAAAATGAGTGCAATAGTAAGACAGAGTTCTGAAGATTTTTTGAAATTGTATAGAATTAAAGAATTGTAGTTTTGTAGAGTTGGATGATGCGGATGTAATGTCCCATTATGTAGCGAAAATTCTCCCCATATTTCTATGTTAACGTGATAATAATATATGATTTTGTTTTTGAAAAAACAATAGCATAGGACACAGATATGTTAGTCTTTTTCTTCTATTTTTCTTTGTCTTTGGTCTTAGCAGGACCCAAATAAGTCGTTATTTTTATTATTTTTATTTTAAATTTAATTTTCTTTTTAACAAAGTTTTTATTCTTCTCATTTAAAATTGTGTATTTTTTCGACTAATAGCTTTTAAACTATTTATTTTAAATTGTACATTTGCCAACCAAGGCTACCTAGTATAGGTTTTTCGTGCTTCAGTTGCAAGTTTTAAATATTTTTTAACCATATTTTTTTTCTTGTATTCTATTCTATTCTTTATGTACAATTTTAATTTCAATTGCAGGCGCGTCGGGAAAAGAAGCAAAGCCATTGAGATTTAACTATATTAAGATAATTTAATTTGATCAATCTATTAATGAATTCCGCTTTCTGTCTCAATTGTTTTCTTTTGACGAAACGCGTCAAGGAAATTGGCTAAAAATTGGAGTTTTCTTGCGCTTTGTCCCTGGTAAGTCCGTAAGAAACCTCGAATTGGGCTAATTTACCATTTTTCGCACTTCTTTGTAAATAATTTCTTTGCCTTTAAAATGCTTTTGTTTGCGTACATGATATAAAGTTTTTGACTGTAAAACATTTTTTAGTCTTTACTCAATCCATTTTTGCTTTTGAAGTATATATTGTTGTAATTATTATAGTGCGTTTTTTTTCGCGTTAACTTTTACTGCTTTAATATTGTATTTTTGTTTATACTTGGTGTAACTTCTTTACTATGGAACTGCAGAATCAAATGTGCTTTAAAGCATTAGCTAATTTTTAGTTTCCTCTTCTGTGCAAATATATGATTAAAATATAACCCTTTAAAATGACCCTTGCTTCACAAACGGAGAATGCGAAAAGAAACTACAACATAAGCGATAATTAGAGAAAGAAGACATAAGCGCCAAGAAAAGCTTTCAAATGAAACAAAAGAAGAAAAGCGCCAACGCTTAGATAAACGAAATCAAAGATGACAAGATGCGTCTCAAGAGCAGCGCGAAACTCGATTATTAGCTGATCGTCAAAGACATGCACTGTCAATAAAAAAATGAAACTCAAGAACAACGCAAATTACGATTACAAGATTGCTTGTATTATGTAATATTATGCAGTAATATATCTAGGACAAAAACTCATCGCAGCAGGTCAAGCATATGTCGCCTTGAGACGTGCGAAAACCATCAGCTTCATAAATTAGAAACGAAAAAATGTTAATAATGTTAATACTAGAAAGTAACTAAAATAAAATTATCTTTGTTGATCTAAGTAGGAATTGACTTTAATTTTTTTTTTATATTACTTGTTTTTAATTTTGTTTAAGTTTTGAAATTTAAATATTTATGATTACTATTCACTTAATGATTATTTATTTATTTAATCATAAATAATTATTATTTACTTAATCATGAATAAATAGGAGACGAAAATTTCTCCGAGTAAAACGAAGGAATATATTTTTAATAGCAAAAGATATATATCTGATTTACCAATTTACGAAAAATTATATTTTCTGCATTAAATGATAATACAGAGAATATAAATCCCACTAAATGAAGGCAGTAACAAAATCAAAATTTATTATGCATCAGTATCCGAACCTGCTACTGATTTCGCATTTAATCACTAATTCAGGCTAATACTGCATAAAGCATGCCCATAAACACGTCCATAAAAATGAAAATTTTTTTTACGGGTGTGAGAAGTCATGGGAGAAAAGAACTAACACAGTTTCGTGGTGTACAGGTAAGATACGGCAATACCGATGAATATTTATATGCGGACGGCAGATTTTCAACGTGTTTGAGTGAGAGGTGGTATTTGCGGTCAGCCCATAAGTAACCTACCCTACTAATGACCGCCATCCCAAGGGTGTGGCGCAGAATCTTCCTTTCACCCTCTTTTCTCTTCTTTGTCATGGATGGAGTGTGCACAAATCAAATCAAAGTAGTTATGTCTAAATTAACGTTCCATGTGATACAGAAAACATAATAATTCGGCCCTTTTTTTCCGGAGGAAAGGTTTTTTTTACAAACTAATGTTATATTAGGGCAGAGTAATACAGTTATATTTCTTTATAATATATTAGTAACCCCCCCCCCCGATTCTCTAACGAATCGAATAAGCGAACTCATGATGAAACTATCGCACGGTGTGAAGTACACAGCAATGAGAATGGGAGAATTAACAAATAGAGAATCAATCCAACTTTAAAGTTGTATACATATTTTGAGAATTTGGCTATAAACGAAATTAAATAATAAATAAACAATATTTAATGAAATTAAACGAAAGTGGATCAATTAAAATATTATTAAAACGCGTAACAACGAGCAATCAAGGTAACAAAACAAATCAACTTATCAAATTACTAGTCAAAAACTTCACTGTACACAAAGTTTCAGTTAAATGCACATGTGCAGTATTTTGAATTAAATGTATACTTTGTTCATGTGAAAGGAGGGAAAAAGAGAATCCCTTTGATTTTGATCGGCTGGTTGTGTCTTGGCCCATACATTCGCCTGTCTTAATATAAGATAATATTTTAAGCGATGATAATGCTACATACCGAAATCTTTAAAGGATTAAAAATCTATTTATAACTTTAGTGTCTTAAAAGGTACTGTTTCAGAGATGAAGTTAAATAATTTCGACACGAAAAAGTGAATTTTTCATTTCACTTTTGTACTCAGAATAAGATTTTCAATTAATAGTGCATTTTGCAATTTATTTCCGTTGAGAAATGCCTGAAGTGACGAGATAACTAAACTGCGTGCTGTCAGCATCCTTATGCAAATTCATCAATGTTCACCTAAGACAGAAACTTTCATAAAGGTGACAGCATCTCGAAACAACTTTCATAAGATGCCAGTACTTGTCGTAAAAGTACCAGTAATTTTATGCTGAGCATCCTTATGCAAAAGAAATTTGTGATTCCCTTGCAAACCAAATCCGAATTAAAAAGCTTTAATTGAGCCTGAGGGTGCATGCATAAGGATGTTTGTACATGTATAAAGGTTGCTTTTTTCAAATCAAAAACTGATTTTCGTACCATTCAGAAGGTTTTTAAGTTAGAGAACGCTGGCCGACTTGCACAAGAGAGCCCAGCATTTTTATGACGTGCAAGAGAGCGAGAGTATATCGTTTCTGAAATAAAAGCCATAAAAGAGTTCTGAGAGGTGGTATTCCGATTGAAATTAAAGTTTCGCCGAAAGGGGTTGGCTAAATTCATATTTTCGTGATATTTCCTATGTGTAAGGCAAATGAGAGCTAACTTCCTTTAAAAGTCCTCCATGAAGTCATCTCTTTCCTTAGCCCTTCTATGCTTTGCGTGATCCAATAAATTCAATCCAATACACTTAACTGGATAGCTGGACGATATTACACCCACAGAAAATTTTTTCCCGTTGTTTCTTAACACCTTCTTAAATTTACAGAAAGGTTCTTTCAACGGACTGCAACTTTATATTTTAGAAGACGATACTTCAGGAGTCTAGAAAGCCTCGATTGGATCTAGAATCTCACCCTCAATAGATATTCAAGGGTAAATGAAAGTTCATTAAATTTTTGAATTGGATTACACTGCAAACCTTTCTGGTATCCTATCAGTGGTCGATCGAGGAAACCGTTGAGCTTTGGCAATTTGACCTAGGTTCAAGTCTTGGCGAACGCCCTGGCCTGCGTAGGAGATTCTGTGGTTTCCTCCCATGTGTTACATGTGCACAAATACTTCCTTAAAAAATCCTTCACTGTGGTAATCCAAATAAGATTGGCACCTCTTAATGTGATCACGTTTGTCCGCGAGTATTTTCCCGATATTAACCGAATGATAACATTAAATGATTGGAAAAGAATGCCTTTCAAGGTAGCAATGGAACTTAACTAAATTAAATGCTAAGTACTTTCACAGCATTTAAATTAAGTAAAAATTTATTTGTGAACTGTTCGCAATGCCTTTAATGCAAAAGTTCATTTCTGGAAATTATTTGACCGATGCTGAACTCCTGAGCTTAGTACTCGGAAAGCATTCCCCTTTGAACGAAAGCAAGCTAATATAAAATTAAAAATTAGGGAGGAAGAAGGCAACCTTAGTAGATGTTTTCATACACTGGGAGAGGTCCGATTCTGCAGGTTTTATTTTTCCTCCCGTATTTGACCTCACTCAAAGTCGATAGAAATATTTAAAATCTACGTCAAACTAAGGTTGCTATTTTTTTTTTTTTTTAATTTTTTTTTTTTACTTTTAAAGGTCGGTTAAAATTAAAATCAAGCTGTTTGGTGATTTAATCCCTTACTTGGCGACATTTCTCTGTCAGCTGGAAAGTTTTATAATCTATTCTGACCTTATTATTATTTAATTTAAAAGAATGACTTTATTTTGATATTAACCGCATTGTTAAGCCAAGTATTTTCTATGTTTTCGCAATCAAATGGGTGAGACTTCTGCAATCTGATAACAACATTCGATTGACAATATTAACCGCGATCCATTGAGCGGAGTCGACCGAAATCCAGTACCCTACCCATTCCTCGTTTTGTGCAGGCAAAATTGTATGAAAGTTGAATTAATATTATTTAGATAGGAAAAATTATCTTATTTACAATAAGCATCAGAAATTCACAAGAAAAATTTTGAAATTCGCAAATCCATTTTGATAGCTCTCTGGAAAATTTTATATTCGCATTACATATGAAATATGAAAATAATTGGAAATCTGGAAGCGATAAACTTACGACCCTAATAATAATACATACTAAATCATTCTAAATTGCTGATGCAACAATAAAGTGAACTGTGAAGTCAATATCTGCAATCACTTGCACTTACTACGAACCTGATTTAAAAAAAAAAAAAAAAAAAAGGCAATTTTGCTTCAAGACGCTATCATTTCACCCCACAGAAGTGACATCCGTAGACAGGTACTCTTTGTGCTTCTTTTGTGAAGCAGATAATTTATGAAGTGCAGAGAAGCGGTGAGATTTAAAGCAGCTGAGGAAACACACAACTGAATGAGTTTTGGAAAGCGGAGAAAATTTTATTGCATATCTTGCTTTTAGCGCGAACCGTGAAAAAGAGGTTAATATAAAATAAATATTATGTGAGGGGGTGAGATTAGAATTTAGTTTCACAACTATCAAAAGTCACTAAATCATAAAACTTTCAGAAATAGTAAAAATTCTTTGAAGCAATCTTGTTCAATACAGCCTTGGTTTTTCCTCTTCTGCTATTACAAGACAAGTAGACAGAATGAGAAACTCTTTAAAGCGGTAATAACCAAAAGTGCCGGAACATTTAGGCAATTCGATCACTGCACCTTCATGAGATTACATCTGCGTAAAGGTGATCACACGCTGATGAAGAGTAGTTTGCAAATTATATAAAGCAATCTTCTTAAAGTGCGCGGCAGGATTTAGTTTGCTACTCTGATCAAAAATAAATTCAATTTCTTTTTCCACATCGATGCCAGCATATTTAGAAAAGTTCTAAAGTTAAAAACTGATTTGCATAATGTTGTGGGCAATTTGTTTTTTCGCAGAAGTCTTACGAATGTAAACGGTGGCCGACAGAGGGTGGTCCGACCGGAGCGTCCCCACTTGTAAAAGGTTACTGGAAACTTTCTTCAAGCTAGGAAGGAAAATACGTGAAAAAATACGGTATTTTACATATCTAAGTCCCAGTTTCCAGACCGTTATTTCATGCATTTTTGAATGCCGCTGAATACCTGAAGTATTCATCTTCAAATACCAATACATTTATTTCTACCAAACTCACAAACTCAGCTTTTTCCATGATGGTTTTTCATCAACGTTCCTAACTAGCAGACTGCGTATTCTGTATAGCAGGGATTGTAACATTGTAACAGAAAACTCGTGTTAACGATGCTTGCTTTAGGATGCACCATCATCCGTTAATTTGGCAACGGACCCCCATGCACCTGTTGCCTCTTCTCATTGTTCGGTAGCCAGCCAGCGCTCGATTTCGGTCGAGGTGTGGCTGCCGACCACGTGGTTTGGCGCGTGCTCAACCGGAACTACTTTCTTCTGCTGTTTTCTTCAAGCGAGGGAGAAGAAACCCTTGTCCTCCTCATTTCGAAGTCTTCTATCTACTATACGAGACACGCCTAGATGCTTCTATCTCTCCCTCTGCTATCTGCTTACGAATTCAACGAGCTAGCGAGCTGCCAAGCTTTTTTTAAATAGCTCTGGTAATGCTTAGGAGCAACGCTTCTTTTGATTAAGCTTAAGATTTTAAATACCTTGTTATTTTATTTACGAAAATGATAAACTTTGTTCTGCATTTTCTGAGTTCGAAGCATTTCTTTATTACTTGTTTCGCTCTTTTTTAAGAATTTTTTTAGCTCGGGTTGGTGGTGGGGAATTGCTAATGGACTTGTCTTATCCATTTCAAAACCTGATTAGCACAATCCCAAACGAAGCATGTGCCCTGGGCTTTCACTTTTAGGAAGGCACCAATTTTGGAAATCGGGTCGTGATACAAGTTAAGGGCGTTGTACCTTGTGCCGTCTTAATGTATGGATACTGTGGACACTGGAGGGAGCCCAGTGGGTTTACGGAGCCGCATTTCAGCGAATTCATTGTTACGCTCGGTAGAATTAGTGCAAACAAGAGCTTGAAGCCATGTAAAAACCTATAGGCCCATGATTCTGTTAAGACAACCATGGGTATAACATTCAGGTCGATAGTAGAGGTCGGTAGAGACAGCTCGAAGTCGTCAGGAGAATATTTATTCAGGATCCTTTATTCACGACTATTACATTCTCCACCCCCCTACATCCATTTATCTTTTTTTCACGAGGAAAAGAACAAGATTAAGGAAAACTGCGAAAAGATTTCTGTGCCTCCTATAATGAGGATCATTTCGCTAAGCTGAAGCCTTTCACAACTAAATATAATAAATTTTGAATTTTAAGAAGTTCTAATGAAAAGAGGATAATTTGAAGGTGGGGAGGAAAGGTAAGGGTAAAAAAATGTTTTTGAATATCTAGGTATGTTTGAGCATCCTCAAAGAAGGGATCGCTGATTATCCATTGAGAATAACTGAGTATTTCTCCTTGTACTACAATTGAATTTGGTTTTACGCATGTAAATATTGTTTAAAAACTAGTCACCTTTTCCTTTATATAATTTCTGCTTCCTACTTATATCCCATGTACGTTTGCTACATCTTTGCAAGGAGGTAGCGCCCGACTGATTTGTCGTAGCATCGACAAATCACAACTTGGTTTAATATCTTTGTATATTTTAAAGGATAAAAATCTTTAACATCTTTTATCAACACTTCAAAGAAATCTCTATTAAGAATTCAAAGAAGGTCGTACTGTTTTCACTCAAAAAATTTCATGCATCGGTAAAATAGAAATTGTTATTACGTTATTTCCGAAAACTGCTTGTTTCAAACCCCGTGCGCAAGCGTTCATTGAAGATAAATCACCGCAACGTTTTAAAAAATTTAATTCCTTCCTTAAATAAGTACAAAATTCTCCATATGACGTTAACTCAAGTCCTTATCTTTCTGATCTTATAACAATTAAGATAAGAATCACTTGATTTAAATTCTTTTTATCTTAATAACTTCGCTATTAAGAATTCAAAAGAGATGTTATTGTTTTTACTCAAGAAATTTCATGTCCTGGTAAAATAGAAATTACATTTTATTTCCGAAAAATGCTTGTAGCAAACCTTGTGCGTAAGCTATCATTGAAGATAAATTACAGCAACGTTGTAAGCAGTCGAATTTCTTTATTAAGTAAGTGTAAAATTATCCCTGTTATAAGTTTGGGATGCACTAGATTTATTAATCATGGAAATTACACTAAGGCTGCCTGCCAAAGAGGAAAAGTGTCTTCGTGTAGGATTATCGAAGAGGAACCGAATTTAGGATAGAACATTTTCTTATCTTCTTTACCTTGAATTTCCAGAGATAAATTTTTAAATTAGTAGCGCTTGTCATAACAGCTTAACATAATATTTTTTTCAGGTAACTGAATTATTAAAGTGAAATTTGAACTCAAAATCAGATTTTATTTTTTTTTTCTTCTAAATCTTTAAAATATCTTATTTAAACAATTTTTGAAATGCTTAATAGCAAAATTTTGTTTAAGCTCTTAGAATATTTTCTAATTTATGCAAACTAAATATCATTACGTATTAATAGGATTGCTGCCATCCTAACCTGCATAATAAATTCGCTCAGCAGCAATTCACACGCTCTGTAATCGTTTCTTGTCAGCATTTCTTAATTCTTGAAGATGCTCAGATGAGCCTTAAAATAGAGATGCCGGCTAATAACTAAAATTAGTGAAATGGTGCAGATTTTCTAAGAGCTGCAAAAGCGAGATGGAGGAAGCGAAATGAAGAAATATTCTCTCCAAAAGGCAGCAACGGAGTCGGCGTGGACGAGAGACGAAGGCCGAAGGGGCAATGTGGTTCTCAGGTACCCTATTGTTTTCACCATCTGATGAGGTCAAGTCCGTTGATGGGAACCTCGATCACCCCGTGGCGCCACACGCAATCCTTTCCCGGTCGGTTGCAATTAAAGCGTGGTCTGCAATTTGAAGAGAATATGGAATTGGATACCGTAGTAATTTAGATGGTGCGGCTGCGACACTAAGAGACGCTGTGAGAAGGACTTTTTGAATGTACATTTTGGATTTTAAAGATTGATTTGGAATGTGTTTATAATAAATAAAAATAGTCTCTGAAGCCGTCATATTAGGATAAACGTTAGAAAATCAGCAAGCATTATAAAATGCTTGTGCATTATAAAACTTGTGCATTATAAAAAAGCAAGCATTATAAAACTTTAACAGTGGAGACTTTTATGTGACTTTAACAGTGGCAACTTTATATGCAAGCTGGTGTCTGTTCTCCAAAAAAGAAATATGCCCAAAAGTGTCCCGACATGGTGGTGCCAGCACCCTTACGATGATGATGTTTGAATTTGGCGGCAGTAAGTAACTTTTATAAGAGTGGCCGCACTTTTATATGCCAGGACTATAATAGTCTACAGTAGTCTTTTATTTACTTTGGTTATTAGAGTAGAGAACAAAAAGTCTACTCTTATAACGGTGTCTCGGCATGAGGGTGCCGGGCAGTTTTAAGAAAATCAGGTTTGAACTAGAACAGAGTTGAAAACTAAAAACCGTACTCGCATGGCAGTGTTCCGGCACAAAATAGGCAGCACTCTTAAGATAATTGTTTTCTTCAAGTTGTCGGATTCTTCCCTCTTTTTGTACTAAAAGGAATGTCGAAGAACCTAGTGAACTTTTAGCGACTTATCGCTCAGTTCAAATAACTAAAGTTGCAGACTCAAGAAGGGCTAAAATACCCTTTATTTCACTCAATAAGAATAACAGTTGGCCCCCTTTCTAGGACTTACAACAAAACCTCCCTTGGGCTTGAACTCAAAATATGCAATAAGAACTAAACTATTACTAACTAAGAGACTTAGCCGAAGCTAACACAAGTATCTAACGCAGTCTCGGCCCTTATCTAAACTAGCCCGAAAATATCAAAAGGCATGTAATATACGGCCGAGCGTAACAGCTTCAACAGAGATTTAACCCGAAGGCAAACACGTGCTAATCAGAATTCTTAGCTATCTCTCTCAAAGTAAGTTGAACCTTCCTTAAATAATACTTCTAACTCATTTGCATTCAACGCGATTCTAAAACCTCATTCTGATAGGAAGTTTTAAGTGGAAACACGAGTGGATAGGAAAGCACTTTAAAATTAAAATAACTGTTATAAAATTAAAATATACCTTAAAAAGTTAAAAATTGATCTTCATGAAAGTGCTGTTATCTGTGCGTCAGAGCATCCTTGGAAAAGATTCCATCTTAGCCAGCATTGGCCGGTTTGCATAAAGGTACCGGCATCTGGCGTGGGAAATAATGGAGGGGGTTTGGTTATGATTTTGTCTGTCAACAGACTGAACACTTCTGAAAATCGAAATATTAATGAATTTTTAATTTTTTTGATCTGGTAAGTTGCTCGTCTAGTGACACATAGATGTTGGCATTTAAAGTTGTCTGCTCTGATTTTCTTGAAAACGCTTCTCAGTTACCTATGAAATTAAATTTGCGCATTATTTTAAAATTTGGCCGTTGTATTTTACTTCTAGGCGTCATATTGTGGTCATCTTCCCACTATTCACTTTGCGCAAAACCTTCGTATTATATTTTTGAAAGATTAATTAATTGAGATGTAACCTGGTTATGTGATTGAATTTGAGCTTCCTAGAATTTGCAGACATAACCATTTATGCTCCTTTTTCAACTTTCTGTTTAGATGCGTGTATTTAATATTCCCCTAGTCCTCTATTTTTCAGGTGAAAAATATTCAAATATTATATAATGTTCAGAAAAATGCCCCCCCTTCGAAAAAAAGAAATGTACGCGTGAAAATATAATACTTTTTTTTTTTTTTTTAAACAAAATCACAATTTCTTCTGCTAATTATAAGGTGCACCAAACAAGAATAAATTCAGATGCAGCCAAACTCTCGCAAAAATTGTGTGTACACTCGATTTTCAGTAAAAGCTAGAAATCAATTTATATTGAATCAATTAAATCGGATGTAGTTTGAAACGGTTTAGTACCATTTCAGCTCGTTCACGACTCAGCTTTGACAGTCTTATTTCTAGGTTAGATTAGATTATGTGACTATGATAAAGTACTCGAGAACTATCTAGCTATGGGAAGGAGTGTCTTCGTAGAGGACATTCTGAGGAAAATTGTCTCCTATTCACGTTAGACATAAGAAGAAATACGATAACCAACCATGCAGCCAACCCATTCACTTGAGATCAAAGCTATCAGTATTCAGCGGTGTCAACCCTTCAGCCACAAATGTGGGGCTTATTCTGTACGGAACATTAGACGATTATCCGTTATTTTATTCCAAGCTTAGCCCAGTTTGAAAATATTCTTTCATTTAATTTAAAATGTAATTTCCGTTTTTTTTCCCTTTATTTGTTTATTTTTATTTTATAAAAGAAGAATATCTAAAAAATTTTAATTAATTTTAATTTATTTATTTCTTATTAAAAAGGAGGAATAATAATCTGAACTTGTGAGAGAATTTTTTTTACAGTTGGTATATTGTAAAGTTTTACCCATGAAATGACAAAACAAGGTAATTGTAAAGGTAGGCCCCAATTGGTAAACCAATACTTATTTCAAATATTTAAAAAAAAAATATTTATGTATTCATTTTTTTAAGATATAGTTCAATCTAAAAGATATGCTTTTGATTATTTTTCATAAGGCACTTTTAAAAGAACTCTTATCATAACAAGTACAACATAGATCAATAAGCTAAAATAGGCATTTCAAAGCCATTTCTTTTCCCCAACTAATGACGCATAACCATGGCAACATTTGTTGCGGGAAAAAGGTAGAGTCCTCTGATTTGCTAAAATATCCTAGCTCACCTATGTGGTGATGATAACACATGTGACGTTGTAAGGATCTTAAGTTTTACTAACGTTTATTTTATTTTAAATCTTTACTATCACTTCTTATTTTCTACTTCCGGCCAGAATTATAAGCGTGAAGGATTTTATGCAAAGTTGTCTGGCGAACGCCAAGTATTTATGTGTGGCCTTTTTGCCAAGCAAGAGAGAGGAAGCAGTGAGTTCGAAGCAGGCCGCTTACCTTAGAAGTTACGCAGTTGCTATTTGCCTTCCAGGCCAGAGGTTTTAATCCTCTTGATAAATTAAACGTATTGTAGTGTTCACAGTCTCTGTGCTACATACGCTTCCTGTTATTATAAGGCCAATCTTACACGTGTATTATTCTAAAGTTAAATTAGAGTTTAGTTTTATTTTGATATCTTTTACGTTAGACCCCGAGTGGAGGGTCATTGTATTCCGAAGTACGGAAGTCATTGTATATAAAGAAAAATAAAGGGTTTTGTATACCCTTCGTCTGTATCCTGTCTACTTACTACAATTAGTGAACATAGCTTTAGTAAGCTCTCTGTTCTAGTCAGGTCATTCTATGTTTCCGAAGAAGGTTAGAAGAAACATTGAACCTGATAGTGGCGCCCAACGTAGAAGAATAACCATGGCCGAGTTTCAGGAAGAACCTGTGCTGCCTGCAGAAACGGCTCAGAATCCAGAAATGCCAGCTGCCGCCCTGGAAGGATTTGGGTACATCGTCCAGACCATGCGCGCTTCGATGAAACCAGAAGCAACATTTAATGGAAACTCACCGGTAACCAGTTTTTTGGAAAAATTGGATGACCACTTCATGCTCTACCCCGTGCACGAGTTTCAAAAAGTTACCTTAGCTACCAGCGCTTTGAGGGGCCAAGCGCTTAACTGGTTCAAATGTATCGGCAGAAGTCTCTTGGGTCAAGCAGGAAGTCCCACCTATACTTACGAAAATTTCAAGACTGCCCTACTAAAAGCCTTCCCTGTTTGTTGTAAGGGATCGTGCGAAATTAGAAACAGAACTTTTCAGTATATATCAACAAAGAATGGAAAACCTCTCGAGCTTTATTTTAAGAAAAATTCACGTTTTCAAGCTCTTGTATGGAAACCGTCCGGATCCTGAAATAATTCAAGTGATTTTGCCGAGGTTACTACCCCAAGTGCAAGACTTTATTGAATTACGAAATCCGACTACACTGGAAAAGTTATTTGAGCTAGCAATCCAGTTTGAAAGTAGAAGAACGGCGGACGTCGAAAGAAGACGCCAATATCAACAGCGAAACCAATTTGGTACGCCAAGACTACAGCAAACTCAAGCACATGGCTACGGAGAAAAAGCGAATCAGTGGGCAAGGAAACCCGAGCATTCAAAAACAGCCGGCGAACGTCGACAGTTCAATAGCAACCCAGGAAAAAAGTCTCAAGGCCAGGGGAAAAAGAAGGAAAGCACGGAAAAGAAAAATAATTTAAACTAAAACGGATTTCTGCTGACGAGAGGGTGCGGAAATCCGAAGGCCACGAAAATCCCTCTTCCTACAAGTTAAATACAGTAATGGTGAAAAATTTAACTCTTCCGAAGATTGAAGTCTTGGTAAATAATATCCCGGCCACCGCACTCCTGGATACCGGCGCGCAGTGTTCCTGTGTGGCAGAAGTCTTTTTTAGAAAGTATTTTCGCAAATACCGCATATATAATGCGGATAATACGACAGTATTAGCGGCGCAAGGAAAAGAATGTAAGTGCGTAGGTAAAGTACCTTTATATATCCGTATCAAGGACGAACAAGTAAAGGTGATGTTTTTTATAGTAAAGAATTTGCAAGCACATTTAATCCTAGGAATAGACTTTCTTTCAGAAGCACAAGCTACACTGGATTTTAATGAAGCGTCCCTTAGGCTGACAATGAAACCAGTGCGTGTAAAAAAGGTAGAACCGCCAAGGTTAAATCTTGACCACCTGCCTAATGACGAGCAAGATAGAATCCGACAAGTGGTAAGTGAATTTGCTTCCTTATTTAGTGATATTCCAGGATTTACTCAGGTTACTAACCATAGTATTGACACCGGAGATGCATTGCCGGTTCGTCAAAAACCATACCGGTATGATAAGAATAAGGAAAAAATTATAGAATGGCATATCACCAATATGCTACGTAAAAAGATCATAACGACCATCTCAAGTAGTTATGCTAGCCCGGTGGTTTTATGTAAGAAAAATAATGATTATCCTTTGGAGCATCCAAAAAGGTGGAGATTCGCTATTGATTACCGTAAATTAAATTCCATAACGAAATATCCGGTATATCCGTTACCGATCATAGAAGAAATTTTAAGGAACATAAAATCAACCAAATTTATGACGACTTTAGACTTAACGAATGGTTATTTTCAAATAGGGGTGAGGCCTGAGGACGTGCCTAAGACTGCTTTTATAACCAAGTCTGGCACTTATGCATTTTTGCGTATGCCGTTTGGCCTTTCAGGCGCCCCAGCAACATTTCAGCGATGCATGGACATTGTGTTAAGACCTGTTCTTGGAAAGTCCACATTTATCTATTTAGACGATATCATTATTACTAGTGATAATCTCGACCAACATATACAGGATTTAAGACAG
The DNA here is from genome assembly GCF_044657685.1 of Stegodyphus dumicola. Taxonomy (NCBI): domain Eukaryota; kingdom Metazoa; phylum Arthropoda; class Arachnida; order Araneae; family Eresidae; genus Stegodyphus; species Stegodyphus dumicola. The sequence continues at coordinate 75,420,698 of NC_140771.1, forward strand.
GTGTTTTCTTTATTAAATGAGGCCGGTCTAAAAGTTAATGTCGAAAAGTGCAAATTTGCAGCCCCTGAATTAAAATATTTAGGTTACAAAATATCGCAAAAAGGGATCGAGACAGATGAATAAAAAATAATCGCTGTACAAAAGTATCCGACTCCAAACACGGCAAAGAAGCTCTCTTCTTTTCTAGGACTTTGTTCATATTATAGGTCCTTTATAAAAGATTTTGCGGCTATCGCTGAGCCATTGTTAAAATTAAAAAGGAAAAAGGCAAGATTCTCGTGGACGGCCGAAGCCAATAGTGCTTTCGAAAAATTAAAACAAGCATTAACGCAAGCCCCTGTGTTGAAATTTCCTGAAAAGGATGAAAATTTAGAAATTTCAGCGGATGCTTCGGATTATGCGGTAGGAGCGGTACTTTCGCAAAATCAGCAGCCCGTGGCATTTTTTAGCCGAACTTTAAATCAAACACAAAGAAACTATTCCGCGACCGAGAGAGAGGCACTTGCAGTTCTGTTAGCAGTGCAAAAGTTCCCAGTCTATTTTGGAAAGGCGCCGATAACAGTATATTCTGATCATGCGGCGGTAACTAGATTGTACTCAGGAAAAAATTTATCCCCAAGGTTAATAAGATGGGCACTCAAGCTGCAAGAATATAATCTGGTAATCAAGCATACCCCCGGAAAGGAAAATATCGTAGCAGATGCCCTATCACGAATTAAATTAGACGAACAGGGTAATACCGTAAAAGTTGCAATGCTTACAGCGTGTACAATAAATTCCCGAGAAACTGTAATAACCGAACTGGGTAAGGATCCTGAGTTTGGAAGTATTTATGAGTATTTGAAGGATCCTGAAAATTTTAGCCACCAAGATATTGTGGCGATAAGAAATAGGGCGGCCCATTACGAACTAATAGATGGTCTATTATTCTACACAAAAATTACGAATTCCAACAACGAATTTCGACCTGTTATCCCAGCTAGTCTTAGATTAAATATCCTGCAAGAGCTCCATGACAGCCCTTTAGCTTCTCATGCTGGTATTCGAAAAACTATCCAACGCGTACGCGAGGCAGTCTACTTTCCTGAACTGCAAAAGTTAACAAGGGCGTATGTCCAGTCCTGCCCAACATGTCAAGCCGTTAATTATATTAATTTCCGCCCGGCCGGGTTTCTAAATAGTATTAAATCCGAATTTCCAAATGAAATAATCGGCATCGATTTATTGGGGCCTTTCCCAAAAAGTCAGTTAAACAAAAGTCGCTATCTCCTTGTTATGGTTGATCATTTTAGTAAATGGGCCGAAATTGTTCCCTTAAAACGAGCCTCCGCGAAATTAGTTACCGATTCTATTTTCAATAAATATATTTTAAAATACGGGGCGCCCCTAAAAGTTATATCGGATAATGGTCCTCAATTTGTAAGTAATATATTTGAAGACATGTGCAAAAACTGGGCATACGTCATTTAAAAATGGTCCCGTATCGGCCGCAATCAAATATAGCGGAACGGGTCAACAGAAATATAGTGAAAATTATCCGTAGTTATGTTAAAAATTTTCATAAAAGCTGGGATAACTATGTCAATGAATTTGCTTTCGCCCTTAGGACCGCAAAACATGATACAACGGGCAAAACTCCTGCTGAGTTATTTCTAGGCAGAAAGATTATAACACCGTTAGATAAATTATTTTATGTGCAACAAAGAGCCCCAGAATTTAAAATGGGTGATATAGAAAAACTAATTAAGGAGGCAAAGAAGAATACTGAAGTAGCACAGAGAAAACAAAAATTGTATTATGACTTGAAACGACGGGGAGTAACTTATAAAGTAGGGGATGAAGTACTAAAAATTAAGCATTCACTTTCTTCAGCACCAGAAGATAAAACTGCCAAATTTTTTCCACGATTTGAAGGACCATATGTTATAGAAAAAATAACTCACGCTGTTGTAGTGTTAAAGGCCAGAAATGGTGAAATCTGTTCCGCAAATATTGATCAAATTAAGCCCTACTTCGATCGTAATAAAATGCAAATCTTTTCAGATCTTTTGCAGGATCCGGCACGGCAGACACCGCAGGTACAAGTTCCAGAGGTGGAAAAACGAGAAGTACAAGGGCAAGCCAATGAGAGACAGAAGCAAGTGAAAAGAAAATTGCCCCGCGGAAAAATTGAAGGTAAAAAGAAAAAGAAGTCGTTCCACCGTCCAGAAAACAGAGTTCACGAACACCCCCAGAATGAAGAAGGGTGAAGGACGACGTATGTGAAGAGGACCAGGAGAAATGACGGCAACTATAACCCGGCTTTAAAACGGAAGATCGACTCATCCGACAGAACTCTCCGCAGCAAAAGTCGCCGAACTGCGGAAGGGCCATCAGCGGCGGAGAAAAAGTACAAGAAAAATTTGAACGGCCAACAACGAGGTCCAAGCAGGATCACGACAGAAGTTTCCCGGTTCCACCAAGACCAGCTGCCTTCAAACGGCCAAGACCACAAGCAGAGGACAAAAGGAAGATGTTCAAGGGTGGCCGTACTGGTGAAAAACGGAAGCTTCCAGAGGAAAGCACTGAAGGGCGAGCCCGTACAAGAAGGAGGATCAGCCAAGCTACTATCTGCTATACCTTTAAAGACTGGGCCCAGAAAAGGATGTCTGAATATTACAAAGATAAGTAAAATTTTATGTTACTTTGCAAACTTAAGTTAATCTTTCATTCTTACTGCAAGTGGCAGATTTCAAGAAGTTTTACCTCATGCGAGGTCTACCTTTATCGCCAAAAGGGCGAGAAATGAGTTGCGACCGATTTTCGTATTATGTTTTTAAATTACTCGTGCGTAAAACTAAAGTTGATGTATAATAGCGTTGTGTAAAGACTTAAATATTGTAAAAAGTTATTGTATAAATTTTATTTAAAACATTCTAGCAAGAAAGAAATTTTTGTCTGAAAGACTTTTTGAAATGTAGTATTATTTCAATGTAGAAAGAATTGGCACTTGCTTTGAAAAGAATATAAGTTAACAATGTACTACTAATGTATGTTTTCAAATGTGTAAAATTAACGGCAGGTTGATATGTTCTTATATACATGTGAACTGTTATTTTAAATGTTAAGAAATACCGTGATATGGTAAAAGTGAAAGTAATGTTAAAAATTTGTTATTCGTGTGACTGTAAAGATTAAATCATGGTGAATATGTGGTAAAGGTTGAATGATGTAGTTAGGCTCTCTGACGCTACACTTTAGAGTTAGCCACTTTTAGAATAGTACCTCAGGGTTTAGAGTTGAAAGTAGGGTGTGTTAAGAGGTCTCGTTATGTTGAATTTTAACACGTTAGTGTTTTGATTGTAGGAGGAAGTGTGGCACACGTAGACAGAAACACATTCGTGTTTGGTGTTCTTTTACAACACATGTCAGAGAGCACGGGGAGAGATAATTAAAATAGTCATGAATGAAATAAGAATGTTAAGAGAAGTATATTCTATATGTTATTTGCAATGTCATTGTGTAACATTTCATTAAACTAGTTTTCCTTCCAGATCTCTGGAAGGAACCAGAATTGAATAAAGCTCCTGTTTAGATGCAGTACAGATGAAAAAAAAAAAGATTGTTGTAGATCCTGGGAGCTGCTATTGTAACAAATTTCTTTCTTTTAAATTTTCTAGTTTCTAACGAAGTTATGATTGTAAAAGGTTGGCCTCGCGTTATATTCTAGAGCTAAAAGTTTTCAACAAGGTCGTTTTAGACCTCAGTTTCAAACTAATTAACTCTGGCGGGAAGTATGTAAGGATCTTAAGTTTTACTAACGTTTATTTTATTTTAAATCTTTACTATCACTTATCAATTATTTTCTACTTCCGGCCAGAATTATAAGCGTGAAGGATTTTATGCAAAGTTGTCTGGCGAACGCCAAGTATTTATGTGTGGCCTTTTTGCCAAGCAAGAGAGAGGAAGCAGTGAGTTCGAAGCAGGCCGCTTACCTTAGAAGTTACGCAGTTGCTATTTGCCTTCCAGGCCAGAGGTTTTAATACTCTTGATAAATTAAACGTATTGTAGTGTTCACAGTCTCTGTGCTACATACGCTTCCTGTTATTATAAGGCCAATCTTACACGTGTATTATTCTAAAGTTAAATTAGAGTTTAGTTTTATTTTGATATCTTTTACGTTAGACCCCGAGTGGAGGGTCATTGTATTCCGAAGTACGGAAGTCATTGTATATAAAGAAAAATAAAGGGTTTTGTATACCCTTCGTCTGTATCCTGTCTACTTACTACAATTAGTGAACATAGCTTTAGTAAGCTCTCTGTTCTAGTCAGGTCATTCTATGTTTCCGAAGAAGGTTAGAAGAAACATTGAACCTGATAACGTTAGTAAATGAGGAGAGGATCGCTATGACCCTATATTAAAGTCACAGACAATAGTTACTGGGTGTGTGTTTCAATTGATTGAATACAACTATAACAACCTCTACGGTATTTACTGGCAGAAAAAAAGATATACGGATATATAGAACAAAACCTCGGCTATAACGAACGAGCCTTTTGAAACCATCCAGTTTCAACTTTAATGTTACTCTATATGGCGACAATGAAATTCCAAACCTATGAAACAAACTTTATGCATGCCATCGTCTGATTTTCTTTTTTTTTTTCGTGGTTCTCATAATTTTTGGCAGAATTTCTTCATATTTTAAGTGAAAAATTTCTAACCCTTTTAACTTTTCCTGATTAGGGTATCAGGATAGCGAAAATTACTTTTATGTTTATCTTCATCTTTATTTTTACCTACGCCACAAATAAATGCTACTAGAATATTGTGACATCTAGTTTTTGGAAAATCAGGATACATATGTCTTAGCTATCATGAAAAGGAGTATTTATGATCATAATGTCTATTTTAGAGGAGATATGTATTTCGACAGCAAATTCTGAAACAGGAATGCTAAGTAATTCATCGTCTTGTATAGTTATGAACGTGGGGTGAAAAACGTTATTAACGTGAAAATAAATAAATAAAATTAAAAATTTTTAAAAGGGTTCAGATTTTAGCTATCGTCCAAAAGGGCCTTTATTAAAGTTTAATAAAGTTTATCAGTAGAGATTACCGACAGATATGGCTCAGAAGATATAGAGAAACATTTTATAGGATATTAGATGAAAATGCATTTAAACTAACATCAGAAAGTTATATAGCTTGTATTTATTTTAATTTGAAAAACGGAAAATGTGTAATGTCATTCTATAAAAGTACTGAACGGTTTTAATTAAGTATATCATGAACTAAATGCATTTTTATTGAAGTCCCTTCGCTTAAGTAAAAAAAAAAATAATAATATTCTTAAGAACTATATGCGTTGCGTTTAAATAGCTTAGTTCTTTAATTCATAACAGACAGATTAAATTGAAAGATCTTACGTTTTATGGAGTGGCAACAGACTCAAATGAAAAGTAGAACAACGCAATGAATGTGAATAAATGCTAAATCGAATTTCGAGACTATATCAGCTGTCTTGGACTATTAAAATTTTAAAAATAATAATGATAATAATTGCACACAATAAACAATCAATGATTCATCAGTCGACTTTTGCATATTTTTGAGAGATAAGTTCCATTTTTCGTATGGAATCAATATAACAAACCCCTGGATATAGTGAACCAAACTCCCGTTACTTCAAATTTGTTAAAACCGTGTTTGATGGTAGTAAAATTGAGTCATTATGAAAGCTCAAACGCAATAATAGGCTAATACACACCACTTGATTGCTTCGGTACATGAAACGGAGGATGAAGAATGAAATATTCACATTCCTTTACGTTTATAAGAGGGTAAGTTACGTTTATAAGAGAGTATAGAAGGCTGAATTGGGAATATGACGTCTAAAGGACACTTTTGGCTCGGGTTGAGATCGAAATATCAGGATCAGTGGTGAGAAATATCAGTGGGGAGTTCAGAAAAATTGAATTGGAATATCACCGCTTAAAACGCATCAGTTCCAGGAAAAAGGATTTCGTTCTGGAGAAACGCAACTACACCGGAGAGCCATTATGTTGGAAAGCGTTAAATAACAATGCTTTCTACGGGAAAAAATAATTAACAGCGGGTTCAAATCATATCTTTAAAAAACATTTTAAACCTTCTTCTGAATCTGAATGCAACTATTCTGGGAATCCTTATCTCAAATGCTAGAAGCCGTGCTATTTAAAGTCATGAAACCACCAACGGATAATCATTTTCGCTGCACTTAAAAGCAAAAAATATGGTCCTCTGAGTTAAGCAGATTTTATTTATATCTGCTATGAGTTGCGCTTCCTTACTTCTCATGAAGCTTTCGTCGTGCTCCTCAAGTCACGAAACCGTTTAGCAGGAAGCATGCATTTATTAACACCCTAATAATAATAAAAATAATAAATAGTTCGCAGGTAATAATATTCGTGCTATACCACCGACAACGACACGCTTCTTATATTTATATTCTCTTACGGAAGGTATTTTGTTTCGGAAGCCATTTCGAGATCGTATCTTCCGATTCTTCTTCTTGCCGATCAAGGAGAAGTACTGAAGAGGGACCGGACCTAAAGGATGAGGAAGCATTTACCTTCACAAATCGCTGCTCATTCAAACACTTATTAAGCCGGGTGAACAAAACAAAATCCCTCATTCGTAATAATGGCATCTTTATAGCTTTGGCTGCTGATAATAGCTTCGAACAATGGGCCATCCTCGATTAATCCGGTATCCTTGTGGGTGTCGGATCGATTCCTCGGGCCGATCTGGGCCACCGGATGTCGCTGTGGGAAGGGAATCGAAAATATCGCCCACAGCCGTTCTATGTTGTACCGTACGGGAGATTATTCCTTGCTGCTTTATTTATTGGGAAATGTAAGGCGATGGCATCCGTTAAACTGTGGAGCAAAATGCCGGTGATGGCTATCGTAACCTTTGTATGGGTAGCACAATAGAGGGAAGCAAGGATCGTCTATGGAAGTGATAGGAGAGGAGAGAAGTTGTTAACCTCTTTCTACTTTATCCTCGAACTGTCACAGGGGAGATTCGAAGCAACATAGAAAGCTATTTATAAAATTCGCTTCTGAGAAAGGAGAAGTACTACATTTATCTAGAATTTTCACTTTTTGTTTCATTTTATTTTTATTATATTTTAAGTTATGTGAACTCAAAGCGAAAACTTCTTTAACTTTTTTCTGTTTATTCACCATGTTCACAAAAGCACCTTACCCGGCCTTTATTTTCTCAGTCGTTGGTCTTAGACATAGAGTTCTGCGTTATTAAAATTGTTATATCAAAGATTCGAATTTTGGTGTTTTTAAAATTTAAAGAAATCACTTTTGTAAAAGTAGCGAAATGTAAATTTTTAGGTTTTACTCCAGTCCCTATACTCAGGAAAATTATGGGTTTGTTATAAAAAAAAAAGTTTGACAAAAATTTACCGAGGTATTTTATATCAAAATCCAGGAATCATATTCAAAGGCCGTACGAAAATCGAAAGAACGAAATTTGTGCATATGTACTCAACTAAAAATAAAATATTCTTTTGAAAAAGATTTTTGATGTTAAGAGATTACCCGCAGAACATTTCTGATTATTATGAAAGGGCAGATTGTTATGAAAAATATTCATCCATGTAATCTCTTTTTCAAATAGATCTTATTCACAGAATCCTCCAGAATTCGTGTTCTCGAAAACACTGCTGAGTTTCAATATTGGAGCGAACCTAAACAGTATTATTTTTCGCATTAATTAAAAATTTAAAACATTTGTAGTTTGAACTTTTTATATAGATTATGGTTCTACGATACTAAAACTTCACGGGAATATGAGTAACGAGTTTTAAAAGCTTATAAATGATTTATGCGAAAATTCTTCCTGCATATCAAATGTAAAACAAAAATATAAATTGAAGACATAAGTCAGCCGCCCCCCCCCAAGAAAAAAATCATTCAATGACGTTTAAGGGCCAAAAATCATCCTCGAATTGTTCTTTCTTATTTAGAAACAGAGGGTTCCATGCAAATTGAATATGAGATCAAAAATCGCAAATTTGGAAATTAAATATCTTGACTAGTTTTTTATGCCCGTGAGTCAGACTTCTTGTGTTTTGTTCTTTATAATGAGTACAGTATTTTTCTAAAACAAGTATGACGGCCTCAAGAACTTATAAAAATTTACCCTTCCTAATTTTTGCAAAATTGATTTCTTTGAATTAAAAAATGCTATATAATGAATTTTGGTACTATTTGAAACATTTTTGAAAATAAAAATACATGTCTACGACCAACACTTACGAAACTAAAGGCCAGATATGGACTTCTGTGCTTACGTTTTATATATTTGTAATGGGTAGAAAGAACATCCGAAAGTCAATTAATAGAGACTGTGTTCAATATATGGTATGGTGTTTCTGGAGTTACTGTGTACTGTTAGTCACGTAGTAAATGAACTTTAGTTTACTGATACTCAGTTATTAAAAATGATGGTTCTGCACCAGCAATCCAGAAACACCATATTATGTATGCTTCCAGGAGTTTTGTAAAATGTAAATATAAATATAACATAAATTTAATGTAAAATCTAAGCCCAACTACATGCATAGTTTAAATTTTTTATAAAAGGCTATAAGCGTTGAACTTTATTTTATTTTTATTTTTTATTTAATTCCTTAGCACTTTAAACGGAATTGAAACAGTGTATTTTCTTCATTTATCATTTCTGTTAAAAATGAGGAAAGAAAAATTGCATAATAACTTTCAAAACTACACAATTTGGAACGGGGAGTTACAATGCGAAAACTTCAGATTATGTTAAAATCCCTAATAATGTTTACTATTAAACACTTTTTTAAAATTAAAATGCATAAAAATTTAAAAAAAAGAAAAAAAGAAAAACTACCATACAAGAATTTCTCTTATCTTCTTAAATAAAAGTAATATATAAAGTTGCAGATTCGTGAAAATGAATCTTTACTCTCGGAATAAAATTAAAACCCTGCTGAGGGGGACATCAATTTAAAAAAAAGCACCGGTATTTGTTTTGTTTCTTTATTTCTTGCTGGAAATGCAACATAGAATAAACAAAAAATATCACAGTATTTAAAAAATGTATTGCCGTTTGAATAAAATTGAAACATGCAGAGAAACTTCCATTTCGTACATTACTACAGCATTTCAGTAAAACCATTAGATTTTATCTTAGGAGGAGACAGTCAAATAGAAATTTTGTAATCTATTAGGTGTTAAAAATCTACTTTAGTTAATATGGATTGCTAAATGGCAATAATGTTTACTTATGACGGACAGAACTTTATTAAAAATTTAAAATAATAACAATTTACTAAAATTACTAAACTTTTTCTTTTACTTAAAAATATGATGTAGACACCACATGACTTCCTTGTATGGTCTATTAAATTATACAAATTTTTTGTTGCACTCCATTTAAACCTATTTCCTAGGATTATTTTAATTTAATTAACTGATCCCTCAAAGAAAGTTGAAAATGACATCGAAAATTGCAAATTTCGATATTAACTAGTCCAGTCTTTTTGTCGTATAGGACCCAAGCCTCTAATTTTATTTTTTCTCAACAAGTATTCCCAAGTATGAGTAATTAAAGGAATCGGAAAAAAGCATTCAAATTTAGATTTCGTTATTTGTAGAATTTTTTTTTTTTTTTTTTTTTTTTTTTTTTTTTTTTTTTAAATTTAACGTTTGCGAAAACATAAATATTTTCGCTATTTAAAATATTTCTGCAAATGGAAGTATATAACTTCGATCAACGATTGCGAAAATAAAATCTGTGTAAGGACTTTTAAGCGGCGGTATATAGACATACCCCCTTCAGTCATGCGATATACATACATATATACATACATATAAACGTTCTGTCCGTGCATACAGATGTAACTCAGAAATTCGTCCAAATGGACTCAAGAGCGGTCAAAATGGATATTTCTGTCGAAATATAATACCTAAAATTTTTCGCTATTAAAACACTTTCACTACCTTCATTTATTTTCCACAAATAAATAAAAAAAAAAAAAAAAAAAAAAAAAAAAAAAAAAAAAAAAAGGGGGGGGGGGAATTTTTCAGCTGCCAGATTGATCACGAGGAACCAGAGAATATGCCACGTGATGGCGTACAAGGAAGTAAAAAGGCCTCACCAGTGGCCGACTGGTTAAAACTGCTGAATGTTAGTAGTTCGACCTGGTTTGGCGTACCTGTGCAAACTTACTGCATGCATGGTTGGTTTTCCCAAAACGTGAATGCGAGCAAGTTTCAGTCAGAAATTCCTCCACGAAGGCATGCCTCTTAGACAGATAGCCCTCATGGCTGGGTCATATTCACGTAACCTAACCTAATTATTACTAAATAATAAAGAATTTGTATTTATGTATTTTGTTCGCACTGTATAAAAATGGTGACCTCTAAAGCCATCCAGTTTTAAACACACAATGGCCGGCACCCGAACATGCGCATCGTGCATCGAGACTTTTGAATTTTGAGTTTGGTATTTATTTATTTATAACAAGCTCAGCGAGTTAAAAGAAATGTGTTGTCACCTGGAAAAGCGTACGGTTTTTTGTATTTTAAACTTAACAATAATAACAATAATAAAAACTAAACGGTTTTAAAGAAATTTGTTACCACTGCCCCATATAAAGTAATGGGAACGGCAGTTTCCGCGCGGCAGTTTGTTGCTGTTTGGTGAGACGTAAGATATTTAATTTATTTTCCAAATTTAATTTTTCCGTTGCTAATTAACAAATTAAGCAAATTAAAAAAATATCCTTATTACTAGCTGGATTCGTGAAATAACACTAGTTGGACTCATTAAAAGCATTAGTTTTTTCCTTCTTTTTTATAGTAACTATTACAGGCGACTAGCTTAGCCGGCGATTAATGGTGTTGAAAATATAGAAAATTAAAAAAAAAAAAAAAAAAAAAAAAAATATTTTTAAGCACTTTTTAAATACATACATACAGTAGACGCCTCTTAATGTGATCGCAGTTCATGTTAACATTCGGATATTATTAGCGAATCGCCGCCGCCCGTTTGCATACAAACATCGGTTAATGCGGCTTAATCACAATATTATAGAATATTTTTTTTAAATCTGAAGTAAAGTCAAAACAGATTATAAAATTAGCAAACGACAGAGAAATGTCCCCAATTTACAGATTAAGTTATTAAACGAATTGGTTTTGATTTTAATCAATCATTTAAAATTGAGTAAAAAAGCAACCTAAGTTTAGCGTAGATTTTGAATAACTCTATGCACTTTTAGCTCGGTTAGCCAAAGTCCCTCTTTTCCAGAAAGGTGAAGAAAATTCTGCCGTGTTCCCTCTTTTCTGTAAAAAAGGAAAAAAAAAAAAAAAAAAATATGAAAACATTAACCAAAGTTGCTTTTTTTACTTCCTTGTACGAAGTAAAAAGGAAGTACTATAATCGCGAAAAACTTCAGGCATCATACGATATCAATTTAACGATATTTTTGCTTGACATCTATACGTAAGGACAGAATAAAGAACTCTCACCCAAAAAATTATAAAATTGATTTAAAATGAATTCTGACGAGAACTTTTCATGGCGTCTGTGCGTACATACGTATGTACATGCGTACGTACCTCGCATAACTCAAACACGAGTAGACTCAGAACATTGAAATTTTGTATATAGGATTGCTTTAACATTTTAGATGTGCACCTCGTATTTTGGTTGCAATTGGCCGCCCCAAAGGTATATAAATATATGTATATATAGTATATCCACTCTGTTACTCGACTCAGTAATATCAGTTTCTTTAGTCTTATATGTTTGTAAATTGTGCAATTTTTGTTTGATTGAATTATGTTGTTCTTATCTTCCGGTTAAGGTTTTTATGCTTTTAGTAAATCTGCATACGATATCTTTAGAATTATCAACAATTTAAAAGTTGTTTAAGTGCCGCTAAGGCTTATCATTTTTGTCATGGCGGCCATGTTTGTTTGCATTTAAAACAGCAGAATAGTAACTTTGTTGCCAATCTAGAGAAAGTAAGCTTCGCAATAACAAAGATAACGCCTTCTTTTATGATTTCGAATTAAATCCTGCTTAATCCGTTTTGGAATTTATTCAAGGAAATAAGTGTTTAAGATTTACTTCATAATTTTCAATACAGATATTGTGAATTTTTATGCATTTTTGCCTTGTCGCGAAGTGAAAACTGAATTAATTGAATGAGAAATACTGAATCGTCTGGGAAAAACTGTTTCTTTTCTTTGTTGTTGTTTGCTTAATTTCTTTTATACAACGTTTTAGATTTATTATAGTATTTGAATAGAAGGTGTAGCAACGATTAATTAATTCTTAAGATTATATTAAATTTGTGCATTCTGAGTTCAAAAATGAATGAAATGTAACGCTGTTAAGTGAACCTAGGACCAGAGTGTCACTATGGTCACAAATATATTGAATTTTAAAGAGTGCATTTATTCTATTGTGGTTTATGTGCTATCGACGAAGTAAATGTAATTAAATCCAATAATGTTAAATGAAATGCAAGAAAAAATGCGTATTATTTAATACTCCGTACAAGGAAGTCATGTGGTGTACACATCAGATTTTTTTTTTCTTTTTTTTTTTTTCCTAATTCTAAATTTGCATTGGCATGTTCTCTTTTAAGAAGGAATGCCATTAAGAATGGATATTAAAATTAGGGTCTCAGCATCGGTCAAATAATTTCCAGAAAGGTTATGAACATAGAGGAACTTTTGCGTTTTCATAATAAAAATGCTGTGAAAGTACCTATTTATGTTTCTGATTATATTTATTTTAAATTAGATTCTGTTGCTATTTTGAAGAGCATTTTTTCCTCGTCGTTTAATGTTATCAAAATTGTTGCCGGCAAACGTGATCACATTAAGCGGCGCCTACTGTACCACTTAAATGCTTTCCTGGCAAAAACATATTGCTCCGAAGCATGAATTATAATATTTGAGATTATATACATCGTTTCAAACTCACCATAACGGGCAAGCCGCTCACTCAGGGAATACAGACGCTTCGTCACCTTCCCATTCCTCGGCTACCATCAAATGAACACACAAATAAAATCCACAATACATTAAAAAGGTTGGAATTTCTTACCTCTATTAAAAATACCACCCACTTATTCCACTTGCAGAAAAACCTCGCACAAAATTATAAAAAAAGACAACCTGGAAGAGAGCGGTGGAAAATAAAGATCCCAAAAGGAGAAAAGAAGAAAAAAAAAAAAAAAAAAAGACACCGAAGTCGAGTTAAATCCGGCAAAGAAGGGTAGGGTCGCGCTGGTAGAAAAAGCTAGATAGAAAGAGAAAAAAAATCTTATTTCCTAATTGCAGGTGTGGGTTTGATCCAATGAAGGAGTGAGGCAGAAATGAGGTCCCCCTATTTTTCCCTAATAATGAAATGGCCATTGTTCGTCAGTAATGCGATAGTCGCGGCAGTAGAAAGACATCAGCCCAGGTCGGTAATAACCGGAGCGACGGTAGACCATACAGTCCGCAGTCCCTTAATGATACCGTGGCTGGTTGTTCGGTCTGTGGAAGATTGGCACTTCGGAACGGCGTTTTCTTTTGTTTGTTGACTGGCTGGCTTTGTACGCTTGCTTATCCCCTTGGTGCAACATCGCTTGCCGAAGCCGCAGTCTAAATTCGTCCGGATGAATGCCGCGATCATTCGCATCTCAGCGTCGAGTTGTGTCCCAAAATGCCATTACTACCGCAGGATGTATAAAGATAAAACGGTAGACAATTAACTATTATAATTATAGCTTCTGTTTAACCAATAAGGCTTAGGGCAAAGGTTCTCAAACATTTCCCATTATCGGAACCTTCGGAGTACCGTAATTTTTCGTTGGGACCATAAGTTACTTCACATTAGAATATAGGCTACTTAACAGATACAGAGTGCAGTTCATGTACCTAGGTTAGGCTAAATTAAGATATCCAATGTCGAGACCACGATTTCCGTAATTTAATAGGCCGAAGTCGTGTCGACACCACGACTTTGGCCTATTAAATTACACAAAATTTTTTGCTGCGCTTCATTTTAACTTATTTCCACGAATTAATCAGACTTAATACACTGATCCTTCCAAATGAGTTGGAAACGACAACAAAAATTGCAAATTTCGAAATTAAATCATCTTATGTAATTTTATTTTTTCATAACTAGTATAACACTTTCTAAAATATAAGTATAGCAATCGGAACGCAGCATCAAAACATAGATTTCGTTATTTGTCCAAAATATTCTTTTTTAATTTGACATTGTGAAAGCGTGAATATTTTTTGTCATTTAAAACACTCCGTCATTGGAAGTATATGACTACGACCAACAACTGCGAAAATAAACGCCGGTTAAAGACTTTTAAGCCAGGGGTAAGAGGATATATACATATATTTGTAACTGCCAATTTCATTAAAGAGGGAAGCACACAACTAGTAGATATTACGTTCCATAGCTAATCGTTTTTGAGTTATGTGATATACATACATACGTGCGTACAGAACTCACGAAGAAATCCATTTTAAATCCATATTGCCAATCATTTTGCAAAAAAAAAAATCTTTTATTCTGTGCGTACATACAGGTACAGGTAAAAGCTAGGCCAGCACCTCCGTAGTACCACAGGTAATTGAGGTATTGCTGAACCTAGCTAGCTTTTCACCCCAATTTTGAGGAAGAACACCCCGCGGGTGGTCCGAGGATCTCCTGCCCCTCTTTTTTACCATCAACCCCTTGAGAAGATTTTCTGAGATAACTTATTTCTGGTATTAATAGAGTACATAAATTATACTGAGAAAAGACTGTCCTTGAAAAGTTCAACAACTTTCCAAAAGTCAATGTATGAACAACTGTCCTTTCTAAAGCAGAAAGTGTAATAAACAAGTCTTTAGAGATCCCGTCCATCAGCATTGCAAAGAAAAATTAAATTATTGGAACAATAAATTTTAAAAAAATTAAGTAAATATATTTTAGTAACATATGAAGATGAATAAGCATTAGATATGACAAATATCCAGTCGAGTCCTGATTTTGGCCCTAAGGTGTCTGTTCTTTATTGCGTACTTCTTAAATGGTATTAGATTGTTGTTAGGCTTAATCAGATGTTTACCGTCTGCTAGATTACAGTCAAAAATGTAATGATCAGGGTCGCCCCTTTCGCCACATATGCAGAGATCCGTGGGGCACATGCCTCTGTCATGGAAGTAGTTGGGGAAAGGAACTTGCCCTGTGGTATACTGATTCAGAACATGGTCATAGTGCAGTGCCTCTTTGTCAGTTCTTAGGAAAAAAAATCGTGGACTCTTCTGCCTTGCAATGCAGAATCCCATTCTTCTTGGCACTTTGAGTCGACAATGGCATTCGATGTAAATTTTATATGGGACTTGGGCCACGGGACATGAATCACCTTACTATGGATGTTAGTCGATGCATCCTTTGTAAGGAGGTCAGCTGCCTCGTTGCCGACATTCCCGTTATGGACTTTCACCCAATTGAGGAAAAACTGGATTTCTGGTTGGGCGCTTATGTATTTTGAATATCCTGAACCAGTTGGTTCTTATTGTTTCTGTCCTTCAGGGCATATAATGCAGGTTGGCTGTCTGAATAGATTGTCATTGTCCTGAAATTATTTGATAAGGTTTTATTTACTGCAGTTTGAATTGTTGACTGCTCAGTTTGATAAACAGAATTTTCTGGAGATAATTTTCCTTGCCATATTGTTGGAATAGAGGAAGATGAATAGATTATTGACGCTGCGTCCACATCTCCATGAATTTTAGAACAGTCTGTAAATGCTCTTGAACATTCTTGACTGTTGATTGCTGATGCGTCCGTATTGATTATTAAATTACAATACTTTGCAGGATGGTAGGTCAATGGTATGGCTGAAGACTAATATTTTGAGGCATAAAAGGTGGTGCCGTTCAGGTAAGCATCTTCTTTCAACTGAAGTACTTTGGCTTTTATCAAATCCTTCGTTGCAATTAAATGAAGGGGAGGTATCCCAGTGAGAATGCATAGAGAGTAATTCGATGTAGTTCTATAGACTTTGAAGATAAAAAAATAGTTCAGATGATTTCGGGAACAGTCTGAATGAATATTTCCGTTGAAATACGATACCCGAAATCTTTCGCGATTACAATACTTCCTAACAAGGAACCAAAGAAGGAATTATATAACTGAGAGATGACGAAAAGTCATAAAACAATATAACGCTCATGGGCTTCAATGAAATTTCCTTATCTTTTTTGTACCTCTTCATTCATATTTATCATAAAAAATCTGATGTGTACACCACCTGACTTCCTTGTACGGAATATTAAATTATATGAATTTTTTCTTGCATTTCATTTAAACTTATTGGATTGAATTAAATCTACTTCGCCGACAGCGCATAAACCACAATAGAATAAATGCATTCTTTAAAAATTCACTCTAGTATTTGTTTACCATAGCGACACTCTGACGCTAGATTCACTTAACAGTATTAATAATTATATAATAGTTAAATTATATAATAATTATATAACGGAAACAAAGTTAACTGTTATATAATCCAATAATTATATAATAGTTAACTTATATATTTCGTTCATATTATAACTCATAATGCAGACAATTTATATCATTTAAAGAATAGAATTATCTAATCGTTGCCACATGTTCTATTCAAATACTATAATAAAGCTAGAATGATGTATAAAAGAAATTAAGCAAACAAAACAAAAAAGAAACAGTTTTTCACAGACGATTGAGTATTTCTCATTCAATTAATTCAGTTCTCACTTCCCGACAAGGCAAAAATGCATAAAAACTCAAAATATATATATTAAAAATTACGAAGTAAATCTTAAACACTTATTTCGTCGAAAAAATTCCAGAAAGAATTAAGCATGGTTTAATTGGCAATAATAAATGAATGCGTTATCTTTGTTGTTGCGAAGCTAAGTTTCTCTAGATTGGCAACAAATCCACTAGTCTCTTGTTTCAAATGTAAACATCAATGGCCGCCATAAAAAAAGGGTTAGCGGCACTTTCGACAATTTTAAAATTGTTGATAATTCAAAAAATATTGCATACAGATTTACTAAAGGCATAAAAATTTTAACCGGAAGATAAAAACAACATAATACAATCATTTTTAAAGCAAAAAATGTACAATTTACAAACATATAAGAGTAAAGAAACTGAGATCACTGAGCCGGGTAATAGAGTGGATATATATATAAACATATTTATATACGTTTGGTGCGGCCGATTGCAACCAAAATACGAGGTGCACATCTGCATGTTCTAGCAGTCCTGTATACAAAATTTCAACGTTCTGAGGCTACTCGTTTTTGAGTTATGCGAGATACGTACGTACGGACGTTCGTACAGACGCCACGAAAAATTATCTTCAGAATTAATTTTAAAGCAATTTTATAATTTTTTTTGGATTAAAAGAGTCTTTTATTCTGTACTTACGTACAGATATCACGCAAAAACATCGTTAAATTGCATTCGATAGCTGTCAAAATGGATATTTTCGTTGAAATATGCTGCCTGAAACTTTTCGCGGTTACAATACTTCCTTTTTACTTCGTAGAAGGAAGTAAAAAGGCGCAGAACTTTCCGGATGATCAATATAAATTTTAAGGCCATTTCTTAATTTTTACATTTTTTTTTAACTTTTCCTTTACGATTTTTTTTTCAATATCCAAACTAGGATGCTTAAAGTAAAACATAATTACAGAATAGTAAATATTACGATTGCTCTCACAAAATTTGAGGCTGATACTAATACGCTAACATGGAAACACGAGTCATAAGGGTTTTATTAGTAAGGCCTATCTATTTAATAGCCTTAGAAATAAGGTTATTAAATAGATAGGAGTATACATGTTACTCGAAAATAAATATTAATGTACATGCTATCGGAAATAGTATATACTCGTATATATAGCTAATTTTTCAAAAATTGAATATTCTATCTGGAAAGTGTAAAACGAGTGTGAAAAGGACTTGTAAAAATATTCAGAAGTAAATAGAAATTAAAATTACGCAAAATGAAAGCTAAAATATAATTAAATAATTTTTTTTTTAATTTAAGGATTAAAAACATCTTTTATATAAAATATTTTATATCAAACTGCATTTTGATTATTCATAATTTAATGTTTGAGAGTAACTGGTCAGGAGGTATTTATCTCAAAAATTAAATCCGAATAATTATAGAGTTCTGAAAATGTGTTTCGTCCTTTTTGATCGTTTGACAAAACCAAACAAAAATTTTCTCTCCTTTTGGAGTGAGTTTATTAATCCAAGGTAATGTAATAGTTTTCATTAACTCTTAATATATCTTCTTTTTCAAACTCTGTTCAACTTTATGTCATATTTTGCCTATTTTGTTTTAAGTATTAAATTATATATATATACATATATATATGTATATATGTATATATATGACGCTAAATAAATTAATATGAGTTATAATAAATAATGCGTTTAAAATTCATCCCATGTTCAATTCGGAATAAATCACGCTGCACGGTAACAAACTTCAAGAAAAAGGGGCCAAATACGCCAAAACGGAAAATGATGTAAAAAGAAATTTGGACGTTTAACGAAAGAAGTAAATACATCAGCTTGTTTCTGAACTAGACACAAACTAAAGTTTAAAACTTAGAATAATATCAGAAAGCGATCAAAGTAATCTAGTGTATACTTATAATAATTTTCAATGTTAAGTGCACTGAGTCCAAAAACAAGTAAAACAGAAGCAATCCAACATACGGAAAAATTATAGATTATACATATGAAATGCATAAGAAAAAGTAATGAAAATTTGACCAAAAAATATTTAAAAAAAAATGAAAAATGAAAACAGAAGTCAGTCCATAAAATCTGTAACGTAGAGCAACAAATGTTTATATTTATATACATATTCGTGCATCTGTTGCAGTGGGCGGTGGTGTATAACCCTCTCCTACTTTGAAAATTAAATAAAACTTTTAAGGTTCTCCAGAGCATCACTTCCTCATCACGTTTTGCAAAACTACTCTTTTGTTAGTATTCTTCTCTTCTTTACGCAAAACCATATTCCCTATCTAACGCTCTTCTATCTCTCTCTCGCTTTTTTTTTTTTTTTTTTTTTTCCATTTTCTCCACCATCTCACACCACCGAGTATTTAACCCTGAGTTTTAATTTGTGTGACAGTGAAACTCTGCCCATTACATAAAGAGATGAGACAGAATTCAAATGCAATAAATTTTACAGGTCTCCGTTTTAAGCGGCCTTATTTTCCTCGAGATATTTTTTCCAGGAATCAAATTCTTGTTTCTAATTCTAAGAAGAAGTACTACAAGTGCATTGTACTGAAACACAACACGTTATTTCGGGTAAAAAGTAAAGTAAATTAGTCGAATCCTTACTAATAATTTGCACGAAAATTCTTCAGTCTCCATAAATATACTGTGCGTTTACTTAACCCACATATATTAGATACTTGCTCAGCCCAGTTTCCTAGTAAAAATAAACAGAAATGACTAAAGAGAAAGTCTTGATGAGCGTAGTTGTAAATTACTCTTGTCATCGTATGTTACAGTAGAAACACAGGGAAAAAAATGCTGCTGCTAAGCATGGAAACAAAAATATGCATTAGAAAGCATTAGAAAGTATATGCATTAGAAAGCACAGGAACATATAACTAAAATAATGATTATCAGTGTAGGAAGGATTTGGGACACAAGTTTAATTTTTCATCTTTGATTATTAGATAAGATGTATTTAAGCATTATGAAATAAAATAACATACCTAAAATAATTTACGCAAACTAATCTGAACCGGGATCTTCCTATTCTGCTTCTTTGTCTCTAAGTGTTTCTCTTTTCTAACAATAATCATGGCGACAGTGAGAAACCCCAGGTGAAGATCTTACTGAATAGTGTAAAGGTGCCGGCATCTTTATGAAACTATGAAAGTAAAGAGAGCAGGAAAATTCTCCACTTTTGGGGCTAAGGAGTAAAGAATTAGATCAAACAGTTTTGAATTTGCGACGGGGTAATGATGAGGAGCTATCTTTCGAATCTATTTATTTTATTTAAAAAAAAACTAGTGTCATTAAATGTTTCGGTTACTTAAGTATTAGAGCAGCAGCCATGGCACAATTTGGAGATTTTTTTATAGAAGAAAGAACAATGACTGGTAGTTAAAGAAAAAAAAAAAAAAAAATCTGATACGTTCTTCAGATTTTAACGGTTACCCGAAAGAGTTTGTTAGGTATTTTTACGCTCTCGCTAAGGTCGCAGTCTATCAATCTGCCATTACACTCACTCCTTGCTAAACTCATTTTTTTTATTCGTCTATTTAGCTCTATTATTAAGCATCGTTTTCTTCGCACCTACGCCACATACAGTTCAACAAAAAAATCATACAAATTTTAAAAGCTGCACAGCAGCATATGCTTAGTATTCCCGATGCGGTGCTATATTTTTTCAGTCTTTTCTCGGTTTATCGATATTCAGTTTTCTTAGTGACATGGCTAATATTTTTTTGTCTTTTTATTATTAACTTCTCATATTCTAACTTTATATATTAAATATCACTTTCTTCGCATATAAAATTCAATTCAACAGCAAAATCACAAAATATTTAAAAACAGCTTATCTTTGGAATTCCCGATAGACTGTTAGAGGTTGTCATACACACTTTTACATTTATTTTATCATTTTTTTAAAAAGCTAGCCGCTCGCACCGTCAGCCATCTAAAACAGTTATCATATAAAAAAAAAGGGGGAAATATATATAATTTTATTTAAATCAACTAGTTTCATTTTATAAAAATGTTTAATAGTTTTAATTAGACACCTCATGATTTTAATGCATCTGTAATTCAATCAATTACAATAAAAAGCAGATACAAATATTCTTAAAAAACGTGTTTATTACTTCTAAATCACTTAGTTTATTATTCAGTAACCTCCCAGATTGAATTTGAAAGTATCTTAAGCTTTGCGAACACGCTGCCGTGGGGAAGCAAAGAGTACTTTATTTTCTGCGGCGCGGCAACACGTTGGTTTGAAAGACAAACATCTTACATTTTCCCAAATGTCAACAATCTCGCGCGCTGGAGATTAAAATATTTTATTTCGAATAGTGTTGCTGTTGTGCTGTTTCAAATCGTTGAGTTTGTTAATGAAAATTCATTAAAGCTTTAGAAAACATGAAATAAAAGATAATAAAACAAAGGCGAAATTCGGGCTTTCTTAGGTGGACATTTTGAGGTGGAGGATTACGTTATTCGGAATCAGATGACTCTAGGCACCGTCGTTTCTACACGGTGCGAAGAATGTAAAATAGGTCAAAATGACTACTAAGAAGGAACCATAAGACTACTGGCCGCCGAATCGCTAGGTTGTGATGTTTGTGGAAAACAAAAGTACATTCATTTATCCTGTTAAAGAAAGCGTCAGTACTATGCAGTATTGCGTCACGGACGCTGAGTTATTTTCCGTATTTCATGAAAACTCATTTGAGTAATGCACAGGAACGACGTGACAGAATGTCGAAAGAACTTTCAAGCAATTACAAAAACTTTACAGGAGCATTTAAAGAGCATTTGTCATTCTAAAGAATGCCTAGGTATTATATACAATGCCTAAGTAAAGTATGTAAAAATTCTCTTATTTCATGCTTTACCTAAAATCGTCCGGCATTATATACAATGCTTAGGCATTCTACAGAATGCCGGCGTTTCATACTTTGTCGGTGATACGTACATACTTTACTTTTTAATTAAGTGTTTGTCTTAAAAAAAAAAAAAAAAAAAAAAAAAAAAAAAAACATCATAGACTTATTTACAAGGCATTTTTTTCTTCTGTTCTGGTGAAAATTTTGGGACGATTACTTTAAGAATAGGTTTAAAACAAACGTTTCCTTCAGCGATTTGGAACCAAAATAAAGTATTCCTAGAATATTTTTACTACAATCCATGGCAGACGAAAAGAGTTTAGGGGGAAAATAAAAAATAAAGAGGTTGAAGCGCAATCAAAAGAACGCACACGAAAACGGCGACGTTGTTTATTAAAATTAGAACTATCGCAAGCATAGTTTCCCAAGTTTGGTGCATTCTGAAAATTTGGCGATTTCTAATAATTTGGTTGGGCTAATATTATTAGCACCTCTTTTTCTTCCAGTGAGTTTATAAGTCTTGTTGCATGAATCCTTTGATGTCCTTTTCAACTTGACTCGAGAGATTGATTAATTAAGTTAGGACAATTCGAAGAAATAAGTTTAAATGAAGTGCAGCAGAAAAATATGTATAGTTCAATAGGCATACAAAGGAAGTCATGCGGTGTCCACATCAGACTTTTTTTTTAGGGGGGGGTATCTAGGAGGACCACAAGGTCAGACTTCGAGGACGGCTTATGATCCACACAGCACAGATTGACAAACGCTGATTTAAAGTATAAAGTTAAGAGCAAGATAATTTTTTCCCTAACTAGACCATTTGGGGGGGGGAGGAGGATAATCCCAAAAGAAACGTATAAAATTTTTTTAAACAATTGTAAATGGAAAAATGCTGAATTATTAAATTATTCCATAAAGTAAATTATTCCATGAAGTACAATTTCCATCCGCGACATCTGTCTTACTAAAAATAATTTAAAAGGACCCTTATTAAGGTAATTTACCCTGAATCTCTCTTTCATAAATTCTGGACCGGTACTCACACTGGTAGAGAGATTTGTCGCGTTTTAAAAAATACTAAAGACTTTCTACGTATATTCCGTTCTAGATTTTGGCGCCGTTATAAAACTTTGAAAATATTTGCGTTATTTTCCCCTTTCTCATCGCTTTCACAGAATAAGCTCCCCGAAATTTTAAAATAGATTCCTCCACGTAGGGATTGTTTTCGTCCAACTAACAAAGGCAAACTACCAGCGGAGTTCATGCCCAACCTTTCCTTTCTAACTGTTGAAATTCATTCCAGCCTAATACATTAAACACCCTATCATAGCGAAGCAAACATAAACAGGTGTCTTCCTGTTCCCGCGGTTGTCAAAAATGTTCCTGTTTCCGCGAAATCATCAATCTTCATTACCCCCTTTCCCAAAAAGATTACATAGTGGGGGCCGATTGGGCCTCGGCCTCTCCCGAAATGTAGGAAAGCAAATAATTTTTAGATTAAAAAAAAAAAAAAAAAGAATTTTTAAAAGAAATAATCGAAAAATATTTACATCTCAGATCTTTGCATGAATGAAGCTAATAGTGTATTTAAAA
Source organism: Stegodyphus dumicola (assembly GCF_044657685.1). Classification (NCBI taxonomy): domain Eukaryota; kingdom Metazoa; phylum Arthropoda; class Arachnida; order Araneae; family Eresidae; genus Stegodyphus; species Stegodyphus dumicola. The sequence continues at coordinate 75,444,005 of NC_140771.1, forward strand.
GGGGACAGAGAAATGTCAAACTCTGCGATGATTTTATCAATGAACTAAAAGATAAAATTCCTAAAATAAAAATAATATTCCTCCGAAATTCTGCATAAAAGTGGGTTATAATAAAATCTTTCAGAATAAACATTCGTTACGAAAAGAAAGGCGGATTAAAATAAAATGCACTTCGAATATCATCTCAGCTTCTGACAAACCTTGATAACATCTGAACCTCGATTGAATGGACTTGCTTTACTTGCATTCATCGGAATATCCAAATACATTAATAGAAATCATTGTTAAATTTAGCAATCGTGGCAAGTAAATTTGTTAGTTTCAAAGATTTAAAGTTTCAGAAGTATGGCGCACGATTCAGCAGTGATTGTATGTATTTGTCATAATAATTTAAAAGAATTGATTATGTATATATACTTGTAAGCAGATATTGACGGTAAATATAAGCAGTTATAGAGTATATTTTAAATATATATATATGTCATTTAAAATTAATTTTAAATATATATATAAGGAAACAGCTAATTATTATCAACTTATTTAATATTATTTCATTTTACAATGCTCTTTTTTCGAAGTCTTCTATTCATCAAGCTTCTTTTTTAAGAGAAACTGTACTTTGTGAGTCACCTGCAATTCCAACTCTAAACGCGGTTCGCAATTAAATTAAATTTATTCCTATGGTCGCAATATTAAAAAAATCGGAAACACTGGTTCAACAATTGTAACTGAATTCAATTAGAGTTAACTTCTTTAAAGCAACTATGAAGTGACTTTGGTGCATTGTGACGGTGGATATTTTAAAAGATACATTAAGATATTGATTAAGATTAGATGTGAAAATAACGCTTAATATTGTAACAGAATTACAAAGAGAATGAAACTAAAGATTTCGAGAGGAGCCTAAACTAAGACACAATGTCAAGATGAAGACCAACTTATTTATAAAGAAACTGTCCAGCTCTTCTTAATGACTTATCATAACATTCCCTGAGGAGCTGTGGAGGGCGAATTGTACTCTCCGATTTCGTGGCAACAGGAAAAAATTTGAAAAACGCGGAAAGAGGAATCGCGAAACAGAACTAATTCACATGAACTGACGACATTCAGTCTGCGATTTCGCCCAGTCGATTCCACGCTCATATTTTAAAATTATTTATAGATGATTTGAGTCTTAAAGAATAGAAGAGATAATTATAAGAAAGGAAAAGATTCTAGTTCTAGGGATGAGAATATCTAATTAGATATTGTAATGTTAATATTACTATGCATTCGAATTGAAATGCAGGTTTCTTTTAACGAAATAATATTGTGATAGATACCCGCAGTTTATTCAAAACTATTTTTCATTTATTATATTTTTACTGTAGCTGCGTTCTTCGGAAATTATATTATTTGCATAATTTCCCCTATTTAAATTGAGACGATAATATTACTAATCAAAAGGGGAGGAAATATTGTACCCGAGGAAATGCTGTAAATTTACAGGCAGATCTCGTGAATTTTCTGTTCTGATGCATGTCCAATGCCACTATCTGACCATTTATTTTTAGTTATTTTTTATTTATTTATTTATTTATTTATTGCGTACAATTCACCTGTTGTACGAAGGCAGAATAGACCCTCTTGGAGGCAGAATGACGTTAGATCGTGACATTCTCGAAATGGGTGTGAATTTCTTCAACCCGGAAATCTCGACGCGATCCAATGGCTGGTGGAAAAGTTACGAGAGCGCTGGGGGAAGAGGGGTGGCCGTGCGGAGTATTAAGAGCAGTGTCTCGTGCTCACAACAATGAGCGCCGAAGAAGTTAAGTGGTGGTGTACAGGAGGTGCGGAAAAAGAAGAGTGAAGAAAGTGCATCGGCCATTCCAATGCATATGAATGAGGAGGGCGTGAGAACCTTATGGCTGTTGTGCCACTTCCGGGGTTGTCGAAAGACGACATCGCCCACCTCCAGAACACTGTTTTGTGCCAGGACATGGAAAGAGATCTGCACACAAGGCCTCGAGAACAGAACCAATTTCCATTCGGTATGCATGTCGAGAATTCCGAATAGAAACTGTCCAGTTCACCCAGATACGAGGCTAAGGAATTGTTTTCGCTCGCTTAAACATATATTACTCTATAAAGAAATGCAACTGTAAGACACACGAAGGGAATTTTTGTCCATCCCCGGATAGAAATGTATTAACTGGTTGATTTTGAAATGTGAGACGTATGAAACTAAAAACAATTTATTAATGCATACTAGTATTAATAATAATAAAATATTAAAAAAACTCAGTATATAATCAAGCATAATCAAGCAATTTGCAGATATATGTAGGGTGTCCAAACAAAAGTGTCGGGTTTAATATGTCCAATAAGATGCTTTATTTTCCGAAAATGGAAAGTATTTGAACGTACAACCGTTAAATGCTCCGATTTAAGAACGAAAAATAATGTATGACATATATCCTCCATGGCTTGAAGCTCTGTCGATTAAATTCGTAATCACATTTTCATGTATCTGCCTATCTAGGTGGGTAATGATATAATCGATTTCTTCTTTGATTTTGCGTGTTTGTTTGTTTCTCTTTAACTCTGGATTTTGGGAATCCAGAGTTAAAGAGAAACAAATAATTTTGGGAATAATGTTGTCACTTACAGGCACAGGTAGAAGCTAGGCCAGCAGCTCTGCAGTACCACAGGTAATTGCTGAACCTATCTAACTGTTAATTTAATAATTTCGAGAAGAACACCCCGGGAAAGGGCAGTCCGAGGGTCTCCCATCTGGTCTTTCCTTACAATCAACCTCTCGAAAGGACTTTCGGCTTGTCACTAGCGACCTTTTCAACAAACCAGCTAGATCGAGAGAGTAATGATTTAACGTCGCCGAACTTGTGTCTCCAAACTTCTTTGGCTCACCAGTAGCCGAGCGGTAAAGTCTCTGAACACTGGTAAATGGATCCGGGCTTTGAATCCAGCCTAAAGGGCTGGTGCGTGGGCTTTTGTAGTTTCCCCATGTGTAACGAGTATACGAGCCAGTTTCCTTTAGAAAATCCTCCACAAAGGCATTCCTTTTCTTATGTAGACAGCCTTCGAGTACTTTGCCATAATCAAATAAACTAATCTATCTTCTTTATCAGTCTGCAAAGTGTTATTTCATTAGATGCACGTTCACGTCCAAAGATTTCAAGAAGCTTTCTAACAGTCTGTGTATAACATCTGGCCATTCTTACAATGAAGTTTCACAATCAAATCTCTTGATAGAGAATTTTCACAATTTTTGTGTAGAGCTCCACGTAGACTAAGCTGAAATGATTGACAGTTATAAAATGCTCATGTTACCAGGTCAAATCAAACAGGATATTTTTATATCGAAATACTTGTCTCTTTTAGGTATCTAAAAATATTTCCTAGTTTTTAGAATAAAGTACCCTTGCCGGCATATTAGATCGGGCGCTTTTGTTAAAACACCCTATATCTGGAGTTAAATATCTCTTTTACTTTCCGCATATATATATAATAAAATGAAATAAAAATGGCAAATAATAAGTTTTAATAAATCGGTGGCTAAATCATATGTTGAAAGCTCTGCAATTCTGTAGTAATAATTTCAAATTTAAATTTAAAATAAATTCGAAAATCATAGTCAAATACAGTTAAGTTATAGCAAAAACGAAATTCGTCCGAAACAGATTATACAATCATTTCATAAAATTGATAAAAGTTAAAAATGATCCCTTCCCCCCCCCCCGCCAGTTGTTATTTTTCCATCCCCGGCCTGCCGGAGTTCGGCAACTAATGTGCAATTTAATTTGCTTTATCTTATAATTGTTTTTCTAACTATTAACTAATTTTCTTAATTTTAAATTGATTAGATTTTAAATTGGTCAAGATCTAATGAAGATGTCACAAGTAAAAAATCAAAAAATTAAATAATTTTGCAAAGAAAAAAAAAAAAAAGAGGAAGACATGCACATGTACAGATGTCACCAAAAGTCTATTTTTATATCCCTTTTAAATCCATTTTCAATCCGTTTCGGAATAAATGATGTTCAGATGGCGTATGTACAGATGGTCACGCAAAAAATAGTCAAAATGGATTAGGGAACGGTCAAAATAAAGTTTTCCTTAATTTTTTTTACGATTACAGCACTTCCTTCACTTCTAACAAGTAAGTAAAAATATGTAGCTACGTTCTGTCTAATATCATATTTTGAACTTACTCCTCGCTCATTAAAGAGTACTGCGAGAGATAGGAACTAATGGTAAACACATTAAACTCACCATTTTAATCCTTTGTTGTTATAGACTGCTACTTTTTCCGCCTCCCGATTTGACGCGTAATTATGGAAACAATAGCTGCGCGAAAAAAGGCGACTGACTTAATTCTCCTCCCCCTTCATTCACACACATACTTCATTTCCTTTAGCTTATGTGACATAAAAAGCCCGCGAATGAAGACTGACTTAAATTATAGTTTCAAATGACGTGCAGAAAATTTAATGTTATGCGATGATGACGAGTTACGATTGCAAATGGATGGGTTGGGGATAGCTATGACCTTGGAGTACCTATTTTAAAAAACAGACTATAGCTCGACAACAGCTCATAACTGTTCGATCCAATACTTAGTCCATATAGCATAAAGTGGATAGTCTTCATGTCTCTCTAATGATCTCATAAAGATACCGGCACTTTTATGCCAGTCAGCGACTGCTCACCAAGATAAAAGGCCTTCACATAGTTAGCGCCTTGGTATTTCAATGAAGCTTGTATTCTTCATGGAATTTCGGAATGGTACCGGCACATTTACGGGGTTCCTCTGTCTTAGTGAATCGTGTTCAAAATGTAAAACGGTATCGGCACTTTTGCGACTTCATTCTGCGATTCCCTTGTTTTAGTGAATTGTGTTCGACGTGTTAAATGGTACCGGAACGTTTCGTGAAAGTTGGCCTTACAGGCCAGACTAGGCGCATCCACCCTTGCCTGGCGGTTCGACTTCTCATGCATTTTCAAGCAATGTGAACTTCTAATTACTGTTTCATAGTCCCTAGAATCGGTCTTTCAAATCTTGACCAAGCTTCAGATCAATCTTTCCAACTCGATTACGGGAATTTACTCACGACAGATCTTCATGCAGCAAGAATTCCGCAAATCTTGGGACCCGGATGTGGAAGTGCGTCGGCATCCTCGTTACGAGGATCCGGTTTAGGGAAACGTTTTCACACTTGCGGTCGAGTCGGAAAATTGTAATAAATTAGTCCGGTTTCTTTCGGCCGGAGTTGGAGCGCGCGCTTTCCTCTTGCCTGCCTTTTATCTTGATGGAGAGATTCCTCCAGCGCCAGGCCGTTGTTTCTGCGAGCTCGTCTGCTTGATAACATCGGCGAAAAACTTCGAGAATCAGTTGCCGGCGATTGTTTGGGGTTGCGACTTCTGACCTTGTTCCGACGATTGTTTTCTTCTCACTAATGCAAACGATTTAGTCGATTCCAACGCTGAGGTTAGCCCGTCAGTTTGGAATTACGAGTTCTCTCGCTGTGTGAACATTACTTCGCAAACCCTGTTAACGTTCGGACTTCTCGAATTTTTCATTTCGTCTAGAAGAGTAACTTTGCTTTGCATTTTTCAAGAATTCTGTTCGTTATATTTTATTCAATTAAATTTCAATTTGATTTTTCAGCAAATGGAGGCTGAAATAATCAGATATTAATGTTTAAGTACATACCAACCTTTCATGCCTTTTTGCATTTAACTTTTAATATAACTGTTATATATTTTTTTAAACCAACCACCTAAAATAGTTATCATAAACAAATAAAAAGTATATATTAATTTAGTATAAATGTAATTTCACAGGTCCAGCTACTTAACTGTAGTCCAGTAATGTCATTTATAAAATTTTTAAATATTTTTAATTAGACATCTCTTGTTTGAAAAGAATTTTTATTCAGATCGATCGGATTAAAAAGGTAGAAAAAATATTCTTAAGAACTGCGTTTATATCTACAAAGAAATGATTAAAAATCTTAAATTCCACCAGATTTTGGATGCGCATAGTCCTTACTCCAACATGTGCGCTACGAAGCCGAAATTTTGAATTTTGAATTTTTTTTTTTTTTTTTTAAATTTGTTACTTCCATACGAAGTAAGGGAAATACTGTAATCGCGAAAAAATTCAAAGATTTCGGATGTCATATTTCCTTGAAAATATGGATTTCGATCCTTTCAGAATTCATTTTGATTATTTTTTTGCGAGACGTATGTAAATTAAATGTAGAACGTTTAAATTCTATATATAGGACTTCTGCCGTAACATATAGTTGTGCACCTCCCTTTTTTTATTGGAATCGGTAGTACGAAAAGTATATATATATATATATATATATAAAGTATATATATATATATATATATATATATATATATATATATATATAATTAGAAAGATTATTTAACAGTTTAAGACTGTTAATTAGCAGCATAATGGCAGGAAGAACGAAACGTGTGTTCGGCACTCCTTAATCGTCCAGGTTTGATGTTTTAAATACTAGTCCCTTGAAAAGTTTTATTTGAAACATTAAACAGAGTGTGATTAATAATTTTTATTTGTTTCTGCTAGTAATACTTTTTCAAACTTTAATTATCAGTTAATACATTTTTCAAATTTTAATTAGGATTAAGATTATTCAATTATGGCAAAGCGCACGAGGGCTATCTCCCTAAAGGGAGGGATGCCTTCGTGGAGGACTTTTTAAGGGAAACTGGCTCGTATACACGTTACACAAGGGGAAAACCACGAAAACGCCCATGCAGCCAGCCCGTTCGCTGGATTCGAATCTCAGACCGAACTAGCAGTGTTCAGCGTCTTTACCGCTAGGCCACTGGTGGGCCAAATTTTAATTATCCTTTAAAAAAAAAAATAGTCGTCAGTTTTAATCTATCATTACCAATTAACAAGGAACAGTATTGTTGTCGTTTACAGTTTTTCTTAGAATGAAATAATCTTTAAATACAAAATTAAAAAAATTCTTATTATATATATATATATTTAACATGCATTCTCTATTCGTATAAAGCAAATTTAATGTTAATTAAAATTTAAATGTTAAACTATGAAATTTTATTGTATGCAAATAAATGATTAATTATTGCTGCGAACTAATTTAGAATATCATTTAAATTCTGAGAGCATATTATAAAATGTTGTATGATCTTAAATTCATTTAGTGCGAAAACAAGTTACTACTACTTGCGCAATTGCTGCAAAGTAAGTTAATAATAATTTATTTCCTAAACAATATTGATTAATTGATTATATTATCTCCTAAGTTTAATTAAAGTAGAATTATTTTAAAAGAGTGAATCCATACTAGTAAGTTATATTTTGAAATATGCATATATATATATGCACACACACCATTACCTGGTTTAAAAGTCTTTACCCGGCCATTATTTTCGCAATCGTTGTTGTAGTTATACATTTCCAATTACAGAACTGTTTTAAATGACGAAAATTTACATATTTTGTCAGATTTAAAATAAAATCAATTTTCGACAAATAACGAAATATGACTTTTAATGTGATCTGCCGGTTTCTATATTTATATTTAGGAAAGTTTCATGCTCGTTTTGGAAAAAAAATCTAAGAAGTTTCAATCCTGTGCAACAAAAATGGACCAGGATATTTATTTCAAAATTTGCAGTTTTTTATTGTCATTTTCGACTTTAACTGAAGAGCGGTAAAAAATCTGCATAATTTAATAGGCCGTACAAAGAAGTCATGTGGTATCCATATCACATTTTTTCGTATTTTTAGGAATTCAATGAGGTTTTGGTGAAAAGCTCAGCGATGTAACGGATTTATGTTGTCCTTTGGCAAATATGAGTGAAAAATAAGAAATTAGCAGAAAATATGAAATAAATAATTAAAAAAATATAAAAAATTCGAAGCTTAAAGTCTGTTTTCGAGGTTCATATGTTCGGATGAAGTACTATCGCCGGTTTTTTTTTTTAATTTTTTTTTTTTTTTTTACTTTCTTTGTGTGCCTATGTGCCGTCGTTTTTTCACATTGCTAAAAATATGCATACATATATACACATACACATATCCTTTTAATAACAGAGATAATAATGCTGATAATAATAATAATATAGTAAAAATAACAATAACATGAACTCATCTACGTACGATTTATAATGTAATATTTGCTACGAAATCTTGATCACAAAGCTATTCACCATCCCAACATTTGTAGATACAAAAATAAACAAAACAAAACAAAATCTACAAAATAAAAGCCATCAGCTTAACAACGAGTAATAACACCTTCGCAGAAGAAGAATCCGTCATGTCAAGAGCTGTTTTTCTTAACGTTTTTACGTATGCCATGCACGGGCCGTCTTCATTTAAATCCAATTTATAAAACTGTACTACACCTGCACCAAAATGGAAGCCGGAGATCCGAAAGACGAGGATGAATGTGGAGGATGACCGAGAAAACAAAAACAATTTTTAGCCGGAAAAACGAGTAAAGGAAAGGTGAAAATTCGTCGCTGGCAAATCTTCACTTCCTCTTGCCCTCTTCGAATTGGATATATATCATCCATCCTATTACTAGTTAAAAACCAGACAACGGGGTGGTCAAGTGAATTGTGCAGCCATGTTTACAAGTTTGGGTACAAGAAAATGAGAATGATGATCGAAGTCTAGACGCGGCATTTAAAATTTTTCTCACTGGGAATAAAAAAAAATTTAAAAACCCTGACATTTAGTAATTCTGGTATTTTTAAAAAGCGGTTTTTTTTTTTTTTTTTTTTTTGTCTGTGTGTGTGTGTTTCGAAGTGTTTTTTTTTCTTTTTCAAAAGTGTTTTATTTATTTCAAAAAGTGTTTTTGAAGCTATCCCCAGATATCTAATTCCTTCCCCTCTGCTATTACTATAGAGCCGTCTTGCAAACTCAATCTAATGTGGCTTAGAGGGCGGAGAGTTACCAAAAATGCTGAGTTTTTTGGAAGAAAGAATGCGACACCTGATCATATTTCCCCAACACCTAACCTCGTGGCAATTTTATGATTACTTTCTTATTTGTGACAACCTTTTATGGATAAGTGATATTTCCACACAGCCTTTCAGAAAGCCTTATAATTTTTCCTTAGCATAGTGTCCGTTCCTGCTCTGACAGCATATTTCTCATAATTTTCTTGCTTGCATGGTCGATTTCACCGAACCCATTGGTCAGAATAAAAATAAAAATAAATTAATTAATTAAATTTAATTTAAAAAAAGAGACAAACGTTAAATGAATGATCTCTAATTATAGAAAAAAATAATCGATTTTGGAGCTACGGAAAAAATAATTAAATAAAATGTTATTTTCTAAGAAAGTATAATTATGTTATTTTAAACGTAGGTCATTTTAATCGTACATTTTTTTTTCTCTTTTATAAAATATAATAATAAGCCGAAAACACTAATTTGTTTACGTAATGCTATGTGCAATACATATTACAATATTATGTGGATGACAAGAAATGGTATTTTATTTAAAATATTTTAATATTAGGGATGTAAAATAAAAGTCACAAATGAATTTTTAAAAGTATCGAAATAAGCATACAAAATTTAAATACAAACCAGTTTCCTCTTAAAAGCCTCGACGAAACACAATCAAAAATAAAAAAATGAATGCGGGAGATACTTAAAAGCAAGTATCTCCCGCATTCATTTTTTTATTACCGTATAGTCCGGCGTATTAATCAATATTGTTTAGGAAATAAATTATTATTTTAATTTTTAGGTATATTCGCCGTATAACGCGGACTCTTTTCTTTAAGAAGAAACCTAAAAGGTGTACATGCGATGCTCTTATCTTCTGAAGTCATTCATTCCAATATTTTTCCCAGTATTTCGAACAATGGTTTTCTAAATTGATAAGAGATAAGGGAGACGATATGTGTGTGAAGCAAATGCTTGAGGGAGTAAATAATTCTGCGAAGAGGGTAGGTTGTATTCAGTGCAGGTGTTACACAAGCATGTTATTCTAGGGTTTCGAGTGGGGGTAGAAGGGGATTCCGACGCGAACGAATTTCCGGTATTAGGAGTCAGATGTTTTCTCTCAGTGAATGAAAGCAAAATAATGAATATGCTTCATGTCAAGGAAATTACCCGATAATCAAAATTTTTAAGTTCACAAGGTATGTCATTACTTTTAAATAAACAGCATTTAGGTTTATGCAGCAAATCTAATTTCTGTATGCTCTTCTTTTCCTAATTTTTAATGTATCATTTTTATATTAAATTATTATACATCAGATTTACATATTACATTGTAATATATATATATTTAGTCCGCAGGGTCAATTTGCCCTGAAGAACTATTATTTTCGTTTTGGCATTTTGCGTTGGTTCACTACAAATGTCCGATTCACTTTTCAAATTGTTGCCACCAAATATTATCGCCCTGTATTATATATAAAGAAATTAAATAATGAAGAATCTGCATGTTTCTCGCATTGTAACAAAACAACGGTACCTAGAGCTATTCAATTTTGAATAATGTACGTTTCCACTCGAATATGGACATCTGGAAGCCGAAATTTGAAATTTGTTTTATTATCTATTTCATATTTTGTAAAACTTTAACGACTTTTTGATTAACAAACTCAAAGATTTCAAAGCGAGCGTTAGCAACACTGTACCGGGGAAGGGAAAAAAAAAAAAAAAAAAAAAAAAAAAAACGTTTTTTCTTTAGCACGCGAGATTGTGTATCCGAAATTCTAAAGATATGCTCTTTTAAATATTTTGTGATATTGCTGTTGAGTGAAATTTTATGGTTTAAGTGCGAAGAATATGATATTTAATAAATAAAGGTAACACACAAAACGTTAAAAAAATGCCCCTTTGGACGTTATTTAAAATCTGAAACCTTTCAGATTTTTTATATTATACATTATATTTTATATATATATTTTTCAAAAAACTTTCCATTATTTCTGATGAAAAAATACAGATTGTAAAATGGGAATAAAATATTAAAATGGATTTTTTCGTGATATCTGAACGTGCGAGATACTACATACATGCGTACGAACGTATATAAGTATGTATCTCGCATAATAGAAAAAAGATTAGCCGTAGACCTTTAAAATTTTGTGCATGGGACTGCTATAATATCTATTAATTGTGCTCCTCCCTTTTTATTGGAGTCAGCACTATCAAACGTGTAAGTGCTTTAAACAAGTAAAATATCCATGTTTTGACAATGCTAAATAAAAAAATAAATAAATAAATAATAAAAAATAAATTAAATTTGGACAAATAACGAAATCTAATTTTTAACGAAATCTGCCGGTTACTAAAATTTGGGAAAAATTTATACTCGTTACGAAAAAATAACATTCTAAGAATTTTAACTAAGACAAAAATAGACCGGGGTATTTAATTTTAAAAAAATTGCAATTTTTATATAATTTTCAAATTGCTTCGAAGTATCGGTTAATTAAGTTAGAATTATTCGAGGATAAATTTTTAAATGAAGTGGAACAAAAAATGTATGTAATTTAATAGGCTAGTTATAGGGAAGTCATGCGATATCCAGAACAGATTTTTTAAAAATAACTTCCATTTTTTAATGATTTTCATTTTTGAGTTTATACCTTCATGTACAACTGGAAAGCATGTCCGGTTAACAATCAGAAAGTCCGGAGTGCGAATCCTAGCGAGGCAATGCGTATTGTTTATATTTCTTCTTCCGATGAATCCAGTGACTCGATGAACAGTTTTGCTGAGAATCATTTAAATGAAGTCAAAATAATCTCATTCGCTGGTCATTTTCTTTCACCTTGTCCACCACGATCCGTATTCATAAGGCATCTTACTGTTTATAACAAAAAGTTCTCTGTAACTTTACTTTGGATTTATCTTTGAACCTCAGAATGGGCAAATTTAAAATACAAAGACGTGTTTCGGGACGACAGACAGATAGAAGATCATTGTATACATAATATAATTTACCAAAATACCTTCCGCTTTGCTGGTAATCCTGATTACATGTAACGACATGGCTAACATTCAGAATCCAAATAACGTATGAATTTCGATAGTTTAGTGTCAGTTTAAGAATCACGTCTCTCCATCTCCTAAATAGCCAAATTATTTAAGCATTCTTCACGAACGGGGCAATCTATTGATCTTTTAGTCGTCTCATCACCGAGAATGTTGTCCACAGTGCAGTGCAGGATGTAACAGAAGTAGTAAGCGGAGGTACTCGTGCTACGGAAGTGACGTCACAGAAAAGGGGCATGGCCTCCGCCATTTTGAATTTCTCCGGAAGTGACGACACCAGCGCCATCTTGTATCACGTGATGGAATGACGTAATCATGTTGAGTTTCGTTTTGATTCTGTGGCAACGATTTTACGTTTTCAAAGTTTTTTTTTGTGGCAACGACACTATTTTTTATGTTTATGGCAATGAGCTCTTAACCACGTGTTTGGAATGACATCACTTTTAATTTATTATTTTTAATTATTTGACATGTGATTAATATTATTTTGTTATTTGATTAATTTTTAATACGTCATTAATTTTAACTTTTTAATTATTAACTACATCATTATTTTACTTATTACCTTTAATGAATTTTTGTGGAAATTAATATTATTTTCCCTGAATTTTAAAAGTAACACCACCGCTGGGATTCGAACTCGCTATCTCTGGGATGGGAGTCTAGCGCTTTACCGCTCGGCTACCCTGTCCTCTTATCAGACTTGTTATTTTAAACTCTCTTTGTCCCTTTGAGTTTTTGCACCATTGATGACATAAGGCTGAAAGTCTGCGCATGCGCTTTGACATGAAAACCGCGTCACACATTTGTTTTTACACGACGGCTAGGATTTCTTTTGGCTTCTTAATCATTACTTTATTCATTGCTGTTTTAAATGTAAGATTTTCCCACGGTTTAATTTTTTTTATTATTAAGATATTTTTAATTGTTTTCAATTTTCATCTCATTCTTACTTTTTTTAAGTTATTAGTTAATTTATTAATTTTTATTTTATTTTTTTCCCTTTCCCAAACATAAATTTTATTTTTAACTTCAACAAAAGTGAATTTAAATTTTCTTTTTACTTTTTATCTTGTAAAGTTTATTTTTTTTTATATTTAATTTTCTTTTTGGTTTTACAAAAGTAATATTTATTTTTACGAATTGAATTTTTCATTTTCACTTTTTTATTTTGCAAAAGTTTTTTTTTTCCAAAATTTTTTCCTTTTTGTATTTTTACTTTATTTTAATTTTTTGTTTAACTTTCTTTTTGGTTTTACAAAAGTAATATTTTTATTTACGAATTGAATTTTTCTTTTTCACTTTTTTATTTTGCAAAAGTTTTTTTTTTTCCCAAAATTTATTCCTTTTCGTATTTTTACTTTACTTTATTTTAATTTTTTGTTTAAACTTTTTTTTGGTTTTACAAAATAAATATTTATTTTTCCAAATTTAATTTTCCTTTCCGCTTTTTATTTTAAAAAAAGTTGTTACTACATTTTTAACTTAATTTTTTTACAAAAGTAATATTTAGTTTCATAATTTTAATTTTTTTGAGTTTTTTGTTTACACAAATGTTTTTTTGTTACATTTTTATTTTACCCTTAACTTTTTTCCCTTGTTTTAAATACAATACGATGTTACATTTCCATTTCTCCAAAAGTAAACTTACCTACATTTCTGTGTCTTTGAAATTTTAAGCTGGAATTTACATGCATATAACTTCACTAGATAATATTTTCTGTAACATTAAGCCAATATACACAATGCTCTTTCTATATAGTTTAACTGGAATACTACATTTCTTACTTTTTTTACTACTAAGTTGGAGATACTCAGAACTTTTCCTTCTAATGCATTGTACTAACTATTAATGCCTATATTAACTTTTTTGGCCAACTATACAAAACTTTGTTGATTCCCTTTTACACGTCTTACTTTTATTCAAAGGATTCACCAAACTATGCCTGACAAATGTAATTTTTACACTTTCCATTTACACATTTACCCTTATATTTAACTTATAAAACATATTCATGCTGTATTTCTGATTCCTTTTTCCCACAATAAATACAGACTTACACATGTTTCTTTATTGTAAGACTTACTAACTTTAAAACAAATCTTACAAGGAGCAATAAATTTTCATGGTATGAAGCCCACTCAAACCAATGCATGGAGCATTTCTACCCAGTTAAGTTTAGATACATACCAATAGTACTTCATTTTTTCTTATTTTACTCTACAGATATTTATACATTTATATTCAGAACACTCCCTTTCATTCAGTAAGATTCATTTATACTACTAACACAAATTTTGCTAATTCTTTGAAATATTTTACGAAAATATCTTGTATTTTCTTGCACACATCCTACTTAAATCACCAAACATACACTGAACCTTGATTTTTCCTTCATGTGAAAACGTCACTCGGATTTTTAATATGATTCCACCATTTACCGCAGAACTTTATAAACACTACTCTATTTGAACTTATCACAGCCTAACTCTCTTAACAAGGTACAGAAGATTGAATTGTGATATAGCCGTTCCTCAACAGACACTAATGCCGGCTAGCTTTAAAAGGATTTATTAACAGAGCACACAGGAACGGTTACAAACAAAAGAAATATATATAAAAATGAAACATAAACGAAATGGAACATCAAACATTGAGAATAACATAACATAGTAAGCTATCATCATGGCGGCTGGAGGTCGACTGACGTTTTTTCATATCGCCACGAGATGGCGTTTAAATAAAATAGTTCGGTTACAGTTCATGAGTTCATGGCGTGAATAAAATAGTTCAATTACACTTAAATAGGTCTGTTACAGAATTATATTTTAACTACAGAGAAGAATATCCACATTGTAATGAATTATTTTAAATTTGAATTATAATCACATTTTGTGAAGGAGAACTTAAAGTCTATAATACACATGGAATTAATATTCAGCCATGGAAATGAAACTTTATCGCCTTTTTCCCAATTTGGAATATAAAAATTTGTTAACTTGGAATATTTTTAACGTATTCATTGTAACTTAACTGAAAAATACTCATATTTCCCATTGTCAATAATTTATTTAGCACTGAACTCTTACAGCCTTTTGAGAACGAAATTTAATTTATCATACCTGACAAATGACTCCTACATAGTTATGATACATTACACGAAATACTGAGTAGAGTTCCAAATAATGATCTAACATAGTAATTAACATAAAAGACCTAACACAAATAATTTTAAGATAGAAATTTCAAACTGGCATTGCTTACTAATGAACTTTTACAGCTTTTTTTTTTTTTTTTTTTTTTTGACTGACATTTAACTTCTCATAGATAATAAATAAAATTACACACAAATAATTATTCAAAATAGGTAATAATGACAGAAAGTCCATATAATGATCTACTATAGTCACCAACTTTAAAAATTTTAACGCATTTCTAATATAAGAAAGACCACACTTTTTTTTGAAAAGCATTATTTTAATTAAACATTGGAGCCACGCAGTCCTGCGCACATGCATAACATCTTTATTTATCATGAGCATGACACATAATAAGTAAATAAAATTTTCACAAAGTACGGCCTACCAGCGGCCGAGCGGTAAAGTCGCTGAACACTGGTAGTTCGGTCCGAGGTTCGAGTCCCGCGAACGGGCTGGCTGCATGGGCGTTTTCGTGGTTTTCCCCATGTGTAACGTGTATACGAGCCAGTTTCCCTTAGAAAGTCCTCCACGAAGGCATCCCTCCTCTTAGGCAGATAGCCCTCGAGGCTTTACCATAATCACACACACACACACTATTCACAAAGTACGAAACACATTTCTCTTTTAACTGAACTGTACTCTTAAGAAAAATGCAGTATGGAATGCTTAGAACAAACACTCAGGGCCACAGTTCCTCATTTCCCCACGCATTGACCAAAATATACATGTACTTTAAAATCAGTTAAACAAATTCAAATGTTAGTATTCAAAGAGGAATACTTCACAAATTAGATGAAAGAAAGGTACACAATGAACTTGAGTGAAAAATACACAAAAGCATGTAAGGACCGAGAAAAAGATGTATTCGTGGAGAACTTTTTTAAGATAAACTTGCTCTATTTTTGCACATGGGTTACATTTTGCATTTCAGATTAAGGAAACATTCAAGATAATTCCTGTATAACTAGGGATTTTATTCACACTTGTTAGTACTGTAATTTATTAGAACAGTCACAGACATATAGGACAAGTATGCCATTTCCAAGGAAAACAATTTTCCCAAGCCAGACTTTAACAGTGAAATATAAAAGGGAATAAAGATATCCCATATTTCAAACAAAATTAGTATCTGAGTATGCAAAAACATGAACAAGAAACGAATATATTTTCTGAAAATGTTCCGAATGGTTTAAGTCAGGACTAGTTTCATGAACAGAGCATGAAAAATAATGATGAATTTTTAATTTTATTTTGTCTGTAGTACATTTACTTATGCTAAAATCTTCCATTTTGGTTGACTGTACTTTACATTCAGACCTAAGTTGATAAATCAGAGTGATTTTGTGTTTTAAAGCTTCAAATTCAGAAATACTACAACTCAAAAGCAAAAAGATTAAAATGACAAGAGAATATACTGCAAGCAAGCGAACGTGATAAATGACTTTTTGGGCTGAATTTCATGAATTCATAGATGGGGTGCAAAATTTTAATGCACTGTATATGAACTATTTTTCAAATGTATTACGATCACCAACTTTACATAGACTTTAAGTAAACATTTCATGTTAATTTACCATTTTATCTATGTATTTACTAAATTTTTGCATTTTGTTTATAAATATAATAACAAAAGGACATAAGAGAACATTTGTTTCTTGAAAATGTCCATAATTTTACCCAACTGTTATTTCTTTCATAGCTTTGAAGTAACCTATTAAACACATAGTTATCTTGTATTGACCAGACAGCCGTTGGTCTTGCCAATGTCTGAGGGAAGTCACAAAGCTAGAGAATTTAAGTAATATTTTACCAGTACGGAGAACTTCTTACGGCGTTTTCGATGAAAATTGACCGAATTTAGTAGTTCATTACTAACCTAGGAGCCTTTAACTATTTTTTTATTCGAAAAAAACACACCAGAAATTATCATCAAGATTTTCCATACAGATATATTGATATATACAGATATATATAATAGGAAGACCTATTACTGATAGAAAAATTACATTTTGTGTGAGGGATTTGGAATACCGAAGTTCATATGAATGTTGAATAAACAGAACAAATCCGGCATTCTATCGTAATTGACTAACACTCTGAATAATAAAATTTTAAGAAAACATCAGTTTCATTCACGTGAATAAAATACATTTTCCAAAAACGTCCAAAAAAAATCTATCACAAGTGTCAACATAAAAGATCTACAAATATATTTTTAAGTATTTAAATAACTCATAAGCTGAAGATAAACCAAGAGAAAAAAGTATCCAGAATTCATTGGCATATACCAACAGCAAAGATAAAATAGTTTCCAATAGCAAAGAGAAAACGTCTACTCTCAAAACGTTTGCGAAAAGACGATGACATCACAAAGACATAAATTTTATGGAATATCACATTATTTAAAAAATTTTCGTTCGAAATTTTAGTTCTGATATAGGAAAATACACATTAAGTAATTAAATGTGGGTATTCGTGTACATGTTTTTAAAAAACAAATATATAAATTTTTAGGAAAATTTTGCATATTTTTCTATTTTGGTAATAATATTTTTAAGTTGGAACATTTTCTATACTGAATATAATGAATACTAATGAAAGCATGGCCCCGGTTCAGCAATGCAATACAATGCGTTAAGTTAAAACGAGTTTTTTTTATCACGTACGAAGTGTATTGAAAGAGCGAAAATTAGTAATATATTAGCAGTGGATTAGGAAACAAATTTTCAAAGATAATACTGTGGTATGAAAATTAATCAAAAAGTATAATATGTAAAACTTTTTCTTCGTAATAAGTTATGAATGTTTTCGTTTCAGTAGAATGAAGTTAGAAAGTACAAATTTTGTAATGAAACACTCATTTAAGCTTTTAAGATTTTATTAAAAGATGCAATAAAACACATTCACTTTGAAATATAATGCAGTAAGGTAAAATATAACTCTGGTTCATCAACACAATATATTAGTTATGTACAATTAATTGTTCATTTCGAATATGATAAAGAAGAAACTTTTGAGTCAAAGAGAAATATATTTACAAAATAATGATTCTTATTTTATTATTAATTTAAATCAAATCTGATGTTTCTTATGAAGATGAGGTATTTTCTTAGACATGTTTCTAAAGAAATTAGTATATAAACTTTTAAGAAAGAAATATATTTCTCGAGAAAAACGTCTATGACAATGCAAGTCAGTCATCGTGGTGACTTTGAGAAAATATTCCAAGTCTGTATGAGCTGGGTTAAAAGTCTCTATTATCTACATACGAATACGTCAATGTCAGAGAAAATTAATCTATCCCCATAGAATACTAAGATAACAATTACATTTCTTTTCTTAACTTCTGGTTTAGCGTGATAGTGAAGTTAAATCTTCCAAACGTGTAACAAAATTATTAAATCGAATGATATAAGTATTTAGTAAAAATTTGTTCTCAAGACTTTACGAGGCACTGTAAACGATAAAAAAGGAAAATATATGAAAATTCAATGATTTGCAGTGGCAGTAAGGTAAAAAATGGTAATATTTAAACTGTTCTAAAGGTTACCAATAGGGTGTTTCAGAAAAACGGTTTATGAAAACACGAACACATCACAGCCACTTACAAATAACTTCTGTCAAAACTGAAAATTCTACACTCAAAATTTACTTTGAATTCAGGAAAAGAAACATTAGGGGTTTCGAAATGAAGGTACTCATGTAAACTTTCCGGAATGAAATGTACAGTATTTCAGGAAATATTCATTTAACTTCTAACTTGTTCGTAATTTTGTTAAATCATATGTAATGAGCGTATGTGAGACACGAAAATGCATTCGTATGCGAAAAAATAACAAACATTTAACTATCTGACAATGAATCAAATTTCATTTGAAATGTAATGGCATGAAAAGTAGTACAATATATCTGTATGGAAAATCTTGATGATAATTTCTGGTGTGTTTTTTTCGAATAAAAAAATAGTTAAAGGCTCCTAGGTTAGTAATGAACTACTAAATTCGGTCAATTTTCATCGAAAACGCCGTAAGAAGTTCTCCGTACTGGTAAAATATTACTTAAATTCTCTAGCTTTGTGACTTCCCTCAGACATTGGCAAGACCAACGGCTGTCTGGTCAATACAAGATAACTATGTGTTTAATAGGTTACTTCAAAGCTATGAAAGAAATAACAGTTGGGTAAAATTATGGACATTTTCAAGAAACAAATGTTCTCTTATGTCCTTTTGTTATTATATTTATAAACAAAATGCAAAAATTTAGTAAATACATAGATAAAATGGTAAATTAACATGAAATGTTTACTTAAAGTCTATGTAAAGTTGGTGATCGTAATACATTTGAAAAATAGTTCATATACAGTGCATTAAAATTTTGCACCCCATCTATGAATTCATGAAATTCAGCCCAAAAAGTCATTTATCACGTTCGCTTGCTTGCAGTATATTCTCTTGTCGTTTTAATCTTTTTGCTTTTGAGTTGTAGTATTTCTGAATTTGAAGCTTTAAAACACAAAATCACTCTGATTTATCAACTTAGGTCTGAATGTAAAGTACAGTCAACCAAAATGGAAGATTTTAGCATAAGTAAATGTACTACAGACAAAATAAAATTAAAAATTCATCATTATTTTTCATGCTCTGTTCATGAAACTAGTCCTGACTTAAACCATTCGGAACATTTTCAGAAAAAATATTCGTTTCTTGTTCATGTTTTTGCATACTCAGATACTAATTTTGTTTGAAATATGGGATGTTCTTATTCCCTTTTATATTTCACTGTTAAAGTCTGGCTTGGGAAAATTGTTTTCCTTGGAAATGGCATACTTGTCCTATATGTCTGTGACTGTTCTAATAAATTACAGTACTAACAAGTGTGAATAAAATCCCTAGTTATACAGGAATTATCTTGAATGTTTCCTTAATCTGAAATGCAAAATGTAACCCATGTGCAAAAATAGAGCAAGTTTATCTTAAAAAAGTTCTCCACGAATACATCTTTTTCTCGGTCCTTACATGCTTTTGTGTATTTTTCACTCAAGTTCATTGTGTACCTTTCTTTCATCTAATTTGTGAAGTATTCCTCTTTGAATACTAACATTTGAATTTGTTTAACTGATTTTAAAGTACATGTATATTTTGGTCAATGCGTGGGGAAATGAGGAACTGTGGCCCTGAGTGTTTGTTCTAAGCATTCCATACTGCATTTTTCTTAAGAGTACAGTTCAGTTAAAAGAGAAATGTGTTTCGTACTTTGTGAATAGTGTGTGTGTGTGTGATTATGGTAAAGCCTCGAGGGCTATCTGCCTAAGAGGAGGGATGCCTTCGTGGAGGACTTTCTAAGGGAAACTGGCTCGTATACACGTTACACATGGGGAAAACCACGAAAACGCCCATGCAGCCAGCCCGTTCGCGGGACTCGAACCTCGGACCGAACTACCAGTGTTCAGCGACTTTACCGCTCGGCCGCTGGTAGGCCGTACTTTGTGAAAATTTTATTTACTTATTATGTGTCATGCTCATGATAAATAAAGATGTTATGCATGTGCGCAGGACTGCGTGGCTCCAATGTTTAATTAAAATAATGCTTTTCAAAAAAAAGTGTGGTCTTTCTTATATTAGAAATGCGTTAAAATTTTTAAAGTTGGTGATTATAGTAGATCATTATATGGACTTTCTGTCATTATTACCTATTTTGAATAATTATTTGTGTGTAATTTTATTTATTATCTATGAGAAGTTAAATGTCAGTCAAAAAAAAAAAAAAAAAAAAAAAAAAAAAGCTGTAAAAGTTCATTAGTAAGCAATGCCAGTTTGAAATTTCTATCTTAAAATTATTTGTGTTAGGTCTTTTATGTTAATTACTATGTTAGATCATTATTTGGAACTCTACTCAGTATTTCGTGTAATGTATCATAACTATGTAGGAGTCATTTGTCAGGTATGATAAATTAAATTTCGTTCTCAAAAGGCTGTAAGAGTTCAGTGCTAAATAAATTATTGACAATGGGAAATATGAGTATTTTTCAGTTAAGTTACAATGAATACGTTAAAAATATTCCAAGTTAACAAATTTTTATATTCCAAATTGGGAAAAAGGCGATAAAGTTTCATTTCCATGGCTGAATATTAATTCCATGTGTATTATAGACTTTAAGTTCTCCTTCACAAAATGTGATTATAATTCAAATTTAAAATAATTCATTACAATGTGGATATTCTTCTCTGTAGTTAAAATATAATTCTGTAACAGACCTATTTAAGTGTAATTGAACTATTTTATTCACGCCATGAACTCATGAACTGTAACCGAACTATTTTATTTAAACGCCATCTCGTGGCGATATGAAAAAACGTCAGTCGACCTCCAGCCGCCATGATGATAGCTTACTATGTTATGTTATTCTCAATGTTTGATGTTCCATTTCGTTTATGTTTCATTTTTATATATATTTCTTTTGTTTGTAACCGTTCCTGTGTGCTCTGTTAATAAATCCTTTTAAAGCTAGCCGGCATTAGTGTCTATTGAGGAACGGCTATATCACAATTCAATCTTCTGTACCTTGTTAAGAGAGTTAGGCTGTGATAAGTTCAAATAGAGTAGTGTTTATAAAGTTCTGCGGTAAATGGTGGAATCATATTAAAAATCCGAGTGACGTTTTCACATGAAGGAAAAATCAAGGTTCAGTGTATGTTTGGTGATTTAAGTAGGATGTGTGCAAGAAAATACAAGATATTTTCGTAAAATATTTCAAAGAATTAGCAAAATTTGTGTTAGTAGTATAAATGAATCTTACTGAATGAAAGGGAGTGTTCTGAATATAAATGTATAAATATCTGTAGAGTAAAATAAGAAAAAATGAAGTACTATTGGTATGTATCTAAACTTAACTGGGTAGAAATGCTCCATGCATTGGTTTGAGTGGGCTTCATACCATGAAAATTTATTGCTCCTTGTAAGATTTGTTTTAAAGTTAGTAAGTCTTACAATAAAGAAACATGTGTAAGTCTGTATTTATTGTGGGAAAAAGGAATCAGAAATACAGCATGAATATGTTTTATAAGTTAAATATAAGGGTAAATGTGTAAATGGAAAGTGTAAAAATTACATTTGTCAGGCATAGTTTGGTGAATCCTTTGAATAAAAGTAAGACGTGTAAAAGGGAATCAACAAAGTTTTGTATAGTTGGCCAAAAAAGTTAATATAGGCATTAATAGTTAGTACAATGCATTAGAAGGAAAAGTTCTGAGTATCTCCAACTTAGTAGTAAAAAAAGTAAGAAATGTAGTATTCCAGTTAAACTATATAGAAAGAGCATTGTGTATATTGGCTTAATGTTACAGAAAATATTATCTAGTGAAGTTATATGCATGTAAATTCCAGCTTAAAATTTCAAAGACACAGAAATGTA
Organism: Stegodyphus dumicola; assembly: GCF_044657685.1. NCBI lineage: Eukaryota > Metazoa > Arthropoda > Arachnida > Araneae > Eresidae > Stegodyphus > Stegodyphus dumicola. The sequence goes on from NC_140771.1 coordinate 75,466,665, forward strand.
GGTAAGTTTACTTTTGGAGAAATGGAAATGTAACATCGTATTGTATTTAAAACAAGGGGAAAAAGTTAAGGGTAAAATAAAAATGTAACAAAAAAACATTTGTGTAAACAAAAAACTCAAAAAAATTAAAATTATGAAACTAAATATTACTTTTGTAAAAAAATTAAGTTAAAAATGTAGTAACAACTTTTTTTAAAATAAAAAGCGGAAAGGAAAATTAAATTTGGAAAAATAAATATTTATTTTGTAAAACCAAAAAAAAGTTTAAACAAAAAATTAAAATAAAGTAAAGTAAAAATACGAAAAGGAATAAATTTTGGGAAAAAAAAAAACTTTTGCAAAATAAAAAAGTGAAAAAGAAAAATTCAATTCGTAAATAAAAATATTACTTTTGTAAAACCAAAAAGAAAGTTAAACAAAAAATTAAAATAAAGTAAAAATACAAAAAGGAAAAAATTTTGGAAAAAAAAAACTTTTGCAAAATAAAAAAGTGAAAATGAAAAATTCAATTCGTAAAAATAAATATTACTTTTGTAAAACCAAAAAGAAAATTAAATATAAAAAAAAAATAAACTTTGCAAGATAAAAAGTAAAAAGAAAATTTAAATTCACTTTTGTTGAAGTTAAAAATAAAATTTATGTTTGGGAAAGGGAAAAAAATAAAATAAAAATTAATAAATTAACTAATAACTTAAAAAAAGTAAGAATGAGATGAAAATTGAAAACAATTAAAAATATCTTAATAATAAAAAAAATAATCCGTGGGAAAATCTTACATTTAAAACAGCAATGAATAAAGTAATGATTAAGAAGCCAAAAGAAATCCTAGCCGTCGTGTAAAAACAAATGTGTGACGCGGTTTTCATGTCAAAGCGCATGCGCAGACTTTCAGCCTTATGTCATCAATGGTGCAAAAACTCAAAGGGACAAAGAGAGTTTAAAAAAACAAGTCTGATAAGAGGACAGGGTAGCCGAGCGGTAAAGCGCTAGACTCCCATCCCAGAGATAGCGAGTTCGAATCCCAGCGGTGGAGTTACTTTTAAAATTCAGGGAAAATAATATTAATTTCCACAAAAATTCATTAAAGGTAATAAGTAAAATAATGATGTAGTTAATAATTAAAAAGTTAAAATTAATGACGTATTAAAAATTAATCAAATAACAAAATAATATTAATCACATGTCAAATAATTAAAAATAATAAATTAAAAGTGATGTCATTCCAAACACGTGGTTAAGAGCTCATTGCCATAAACATAAAAAATAGTGTCGTTGCCACAAAAAAAAAACTTTGAAAACGTAAAATCGTTGCCACAGAATCAAAACGAAACTCAACATGATTACGTCATTCCATCACGTGATACAAGATGGCGCTGGTGTCGTCACTTCCGGAGAAATTCAAAATGGCGGAGGCCACGCCCCTTTTCTGTGACGTCACTTCCGTAGCACGAGTACCTCCGCTTACTACTAACAGATATTACACTCGCGAAGATGGGGAAAGGAAGATAATCTACTACAAGCGAGCTTTAGACTAAAGTCAACCTATATTCTCGGTTTCTGAGCTGCAGCTAATCTTCCTTAACCTCTTTACCATCCAAAAATCTAAAAAAAAAAGACATAGAATGACAATTTAAGAAAGAACGCATAGAAATACAAATAATTAGTTACTTAAACAATAAACTTTATATTACATTTATTGATCCGGTACTAGTTATTTTTATTTCTAATATTTTATATGCACTTTGTATATGTTAAATGCGTTAGTGTAATTCCCGATCAAAATTTTTGTATATAATATTTAGTGTAAATCATAAACTATAGCAGCCCCAAAGGGTTATTACCTGAAACCTCAAAAATTTTCATGTTATACACCATTATTGCTACCTGAATATCTCCTATCTTTAACGAATAATGTTATTGATTCGATTCTTTCGCATCAGATCTCTTTTAGGGGGGTCCATGTGTGTTCATTCCCTAATAATTAACTTTCTCGCAGCTGCAGTCCTAGCAATGTGTAAAATAACAGAAGAATTATATCTTAAATCTGGTAATCTGCAGCAGAAGATGAAGACCTGCTTCACGTAGAAATGTTATTCTACCTCGAGTGGTTCTAGGATAGGAAAAGGGGTACATATCCGTTCACATAACTTGAATTCCACAATCAAGATTAACCAAAACAATAACAAAATGGCTGCTTTTGGACAACAGTGACGTCACTGCCTCTACGCAGCAACATCTTTCTGTTGACAGCTTGCTGAGTCCTCTTGCCTCAGCGGGGAACTCGTCTTCTGGGGACAGGGACACTGCAACGAGTGACAGCGGTTACCTGTTGCAAGTACCCCCAACTGCGCGCGGAGAGGGGGTGGGAAGCAGCATGGTCCAGAACTGGTCCACCCCCGTCGGGAGGGTCAGGGGTCAGATCAAGACATCTCTCTTTTTAAGCCATGTTTAATAATTCTTCCTGACGGAAACGCTGCTCTGCAGGATGTATTCCTTTTATTGGCTTGGAGTGCGTCATTGAGAACTTTATCGCCGGCTTCGATCGCGCGTGGGGTGGGGTTGTTTCTCCTTGCATATCACGGTGGTGGACAGCTTCAATAAGTCGAGACGTTTCTCCGATGTGAAAAGGCTCACTTTTCTTTTCGAGGCATTGGGATTGGATGGAAATATTATTTGTCACTAAGTATAGAAAGATCCTGGTGGTATGAGCAGCAACTTCTTGATTTAGAATGAGATCCTCCTTGATGGACAGATCTTCAGTTCAAAACAGTTGCAAAAGCATTTTATGTAGAAAATTTTAGATAATAGCCTATTAATTGGCGTTTGATGATTTTAGAGTCATTTTTCAATTGACTAGCCAATCGCGTGTCCAGCCGTCGAAAAATGAAAACGTATGTAATGGTTTTAATGAACCCACTTCATATAATTTCATAACAATATTTAATATTTCTAATTATGTACCTCCTATTTAAATGCATTTTTATTTAAATCAATCAAATTAAATAACTGAAATTTCATTCATTGCATTTATTGCTTTTAAATCGCTTAGTTTGTTACTCTGTAACACTGATTAAATTTGAAAGTTATATGCTTTACTGAATGTAGCACTCTGGTCCATGGAAGATAAAAGCATTTTATATCTGGCAGAGGCAATAAACTGCTTTTAAATACCATGTCATGTTGAACAGTGTGGTATCAGTGCAGAAAACTCTAACCCTATCAATAAATGTTCTCCTCAAATGTTTACAGAAAAAAAAAAAAAAAAAAAAAAAAAAAAAAAAAATTATTGTATTTAAATTATACTTTATTATGTTAAACAAGAAGATAAATAAACAGTATAGAAAGTTCTATTATATGGTACTATAAATATGTAACATACAATTAAGTGGAATTAGTGTCCCTTACAATTTGTTTAGTGTTTCGCTGTTAACAGAATCGTTGAAATCATTGTTACAAATTTTAATTGTTTTATTATTAACACTGCATTGACGATTGCGAAAATTCTGAGCCAGATGATAATAAAAAGTACGGAGCTGCACAATATCTAAGTTTCCACGAATCCTATTATTTCTTACACACTATGGACCGTTCTGTCATAATCTGTAATGTACCATGGGCCGTTCTGTGCAATTTGCAAAGCCTTTCAATTAATTTTAAATTATTATGCCCAGACAGGGTAGGTATAACACAGCGTGAGATGTAGAATGAATTTATAAGGGAAACTTAGATATTGTGCACCTCCGTGCATTTTATTATCTGGCTCAATTTTCGCAATCATTAGTGCAGTGTTAGTAATAAAGCAATTAACATTTGTAACAAGGATTTCAATGACTCTGTTAACAGCGAAAGACTAAACATATTGTAAGGGCCCCTGTTTCCACCTATTTCCACCACTTGTTAGCAATAGATGGGACGCTAAATTGAGAAAAGTTTAGTTTTGCCCCCTCGAAACTTTTTGATAACAGATGCAATGTGCGCTTTTAAATAGCCGAGAGTGTTGATTAAAGTTGAAAGATAAATATCTTATATTTTTGTGAATGGCAATAATCTGGACGTCTGGAGATAGAAATTTTTTTTTTTTTTTTTCAACTATGTTACCACTGCTCGCTTTTAAATCACCGAGTCTGTTTATCAAAAATGCATTAAATTCCCACAAAATTTTAAATAAATAGAAACAGATTCAAAATTTGGACTTCGAGATGAACGGTTTCGGGTGGAGGACTACGCTTATTCAAAATTGTGTGGTTCTAGGTGCCGTCATTTTTCTACAATTATAAGAACATACATACATACAAGTTCTTCACTATTTAAAAATAGAGATTTTAGATGAATTGCCTGTGAACCTCAAGCACTAAAGTTGGTTTAGTATCCGGTCTCTTTTCAAATTATCAAACTTTCGTAAGATCGTAATGAAATAAGGAGAAACTTGTGGCTAAATTGCATATGTATATATTATTTAATTATGACAAAACACACTAGGATTATCTGCTTAAGGCGAGGAATGCCTTCGTGGAGAAAGATCCTTTGAAGGAATCTGGTTCGTATTCATGTTACAAACAAACGGAAACGCTAAAATGGTCATGCAACAAACTTATTCTAGGGATTTCAAGCTGAGATGAACTAATAGAATAGTATTCAGTGACCTTATTCACTGGTGGGCAATATGTGCAGAATTAATCTGAACTGTAAAATTAAAATGGCTTTTGGAGATGATAAAACAAGATAAACATCTTGAACGACAAATGAAGGAAACAGAATTATTCTTTGCCGGAATGGTAACTTCAGGAGAATGTTCTAAGGATTTTGATATACATATTTTACTTTTGTAGTTCTGGGTAAGATGTAGTAGTTATAGTATGTTTTTTTTTCCCAAGTCTAAATAAAATTTATTAATGCTATCAAAAATGGTTATTTTTAAGATCTTAATTTTTACTTAATTTCGATAAAATGCGAAATAAATTTAATCTCGGTATGAAAAGGAACTACAAACCCACAGTATTAAAAATTGAGAGTAACTATATATTCTTAAGAAAATTTTTAAAAATTTTATACTTTGCTGTTTGCATACTTTTCTTTTGTGCTACTTCTTAGTTTGAAATTATTTTCTAAAAATAGTGCTCGTTTAAAACCGGAAATAAGATACCTCACAGATTAGATTTAATGTAAATATATTTATATTATGCAAATGTGGAAAATAACAATAGTATGAATTTAAAATATAGCTTAATGTTTAAACTGCCTATATAAAAGTATTTCAGTGAGCAATGCATCTAAAATATTTATTTAAATGGCAATATATGGTACAGGTGGACTTAAAAAACGAATGGGAATGCAAACGCTAGAAAGAGAAAATGCTGATTAAATAACATTTTTCTTTTATTTATTTACTTTGTGCACGTGTATTTAAGTAATAGCCCTTTGGTTATAAAATTCTTAAGTTAAGGAGATAGATCAAAAAGTCTATTTAAATTTAAGAAGGACTTTTTAGCAAGTCTTTTCTGCTTAAAAAAATGCCTTTAAATTATGTAGTTTCGTTTGTTCAAAAGATTGAATTCTTTTGATTAATTTACTGCCACATATTTCGAAATGCTTTTATTTAAGCTTTTTGTTAAAAGAAATCATATACATTTTCAAGGTCCCCAAATAGTAGAAAATTGCCTAATTAATTACACTACATTAATAAAAAAAAAGTATCTCTCCCTAACTCGTGAAATAAATTCTTCGTGTGTTGGTTTTCTTTATTTATTTAACTTACCGTTTGTACGGCCTAAATAGTTATTATTAAAAAAAATTATAATGATTTTAATGAGTTCACCTAGTGCGATTCCATACATTTTTAGTCCAAAAGGGATATTTGTCCAGAGGGGCTATTAATTTCGTTTTAGCATTTTGCGTTGATTCACTATAACGGCGAATCATTTTTTAAATTGTTCCCACCAAATATTAGAATCATGCATTATATTTAAAGAAATTAAAGAATGAAGAATCTGCATAAATGTATGCATGTTTCTCGCATTCTGATAAAACAACTTTATCTAGAGCCATCTAATTTTAAATAACGTACGTTTCCACCCGAATATGGGCATCTGAAAGCCCGAATTCAGAATTTGTTTTATTATCTATTTCATATTTTGTGTAACACTTTAACGAATTTTTTATTAGCAGACTCAAAGATTTCAAAACAAGCAATGGCAACACTGTATGGCAACTCCAGCGCGCGAGAATGTGTAACTTTAATTCTAAAGATATGCTCATTTAAAAATTATTTTGCGATATTGTTGTTGAACTGAATTTTATGGTTTAAGTTGTAGAGACATTAGGAATTTTTTTGGAAGCAGAGAGATGAAAAATATGCAACCGCCTTCGCCTGGAATCGAACCATGGACCTCTGGATACCGGCCCAGCGTGCTACCGTTACACCACGAAGGCACCCTAGGGAAGTGGGAGAAATACCTTATAAAGTATGAAAAACAGGATATTTAATAAATAAAGCTAACACGCAAAACGTTAAAAACATACAAACATAAATGTATACATATTCTTCATTAATTAGTAGTATTTGGAAGTTTCATTAATCTATTTATGTTTACTGATTCAGAAGTCAAACAACAAAAATCAGCGTTAATTCACAAAATTTTCACAGGACTAGTTTCGATGGTTTTACCGAACCATCATCTTCAGCTGCAAAACCGCAAATGAACAAGATAAGAAATAATGTTTAGATAAGATAAGAAAGCCTGGACAAGAATAAGCAAGTGGCGCCATCTGTTGGCGAAACCAGAACTAAAACATAATTTTTCTAAAAGCCGAAGGCAAATTTGGATTGGAATTAGGATCGTTAACTAGAACAGAAAGATTTTTATGAATGTGAAATGCCTCTAGAAAATCCAGTTCTCCAATGGAAGATGTTTTTTGAATAATTTTGGCAGCAGAAAAATTGAAAGTGTGATTTTCGGACCAACAATGTTGAGCAACAGAAGACTTCTGTGTTTCCTTTTTTCTAACATATGCCTCATGTTCTTTGACGCGAAATTTTAAGGCTCTCTTAGTTTGGCCAATGTAAATTAAACCACACTGGCAAGGAATCCTATAAATACCCCAGGAATTCATATCCGGAATGGGGTCCTTGAGTATAGAAGTTGGAATTTTATTGATGGGAGAATAAATAACCCGAAAGTTAAATTTCTGCAAAATATGTGCAACTTTATAGCTAATTGATGGAAAGAAGGGAATGACAACAGAATTTTTATAATCTCCTAAAATAAGAGTGTGGCTTTTAGTGTGTTGAGATGAGAATTTTTTAACTGCTTGATTAATAATGTTGGGTGAAAAGCCCCTGTCAATAGCTATTGCTTTTAAATAATTTAGTTCTTCATCAAGGGCTAGTTTGGAGGAGCAAACTTGAAGAGCACGGAAAACATAGGAATAAAATGAAGCTAACTTTTGTTTAGTCGGATGACATGATTTAAAGTGTGGTGGAAGGCAAACCGATGAAGGTTTACGGTAAACTGTAGTACTGAAGTTGGATGTGTTACGTGTGACCAGAATGTCGAGAAACGGAAGAGAATTGCAAGTCTCAAGTTCAAAAGTGAACTGAATAGCAGGATCAATAGAATTCATTATTGAAAGAACTCTATTTAAATCATCTTTATTACCTTCAAACAGGGTAAAAGTATCGTCTACGAACGGAACCATGCCGGGAAGTTTAAAGTTTCAAACAATTTTGATTCATAATAATGCATGTAGATATCAGCCAGGATGGGACTGAGGGGGCTTCCCATGGCTAATCCCTCAGTTTGCTTGTAATATTTATTTTGGAAAACAAAATGTGTTTAATTTACATTGGCCAAACTAAGAGAGCCTTAAAATTTCGCGTCAAAGAACATGAGGCATATGTTAGAAAAAAGGAAACACAGAAGTCTTCTGTTGCTCAACATTGTTGGTCCGAAAATCACACTTTCAATTTTTCTGCTGCCAAAATTATTCAAAAAACATCTTCCATTGGAGAACTGGATTTTCTAGAGGCATTTCACATTCATAAAAATCTTTCTGTTCTAGTTAACGATCCTAATTCCAATCCAAATTTGCCTTCGGCTTTTAGAGAAATTATGTTTTAGTTCTGGTTTCGCCAACAGATGGCGCCACTTGCTTATTCTTGTCCAGGCTTTCTTATCTTATCTAAACATTATTTCCTATCTTGTTCATTTGCGGTTTTGCAGCTGAAGATGATGGTTCGGTAAAACCATCGAAACTAGTCCTGTGAAAATTTTGTGAATTAACGCTGATTTTTGTTGTTTGACTTCTGAATCAGTATTTATTCGGCGTGTTATAGTGTCTTAACTATTTATGTTTGTTTCGAAGCTCTAATGAAAGACAGCACTTGATTTTAAACGCCTTTAAAATTAATCTTTAATAGGAGCTACTACCATGATATCAGATGCAAAGAACCGTAAAAGAAATTTTGTGAAAGGAAAGCCTACAATCATTTCAAGAGCAAAAATCGACATGCATATAGAATATTTTTACCTCAGAGATCTAAATATATGTGCAACAAAAATCAGCATATATATTGAGTTATATTATTAAGATAAAATTGATGAAGGAAACAAAATTACAGAACGTTAAAATCAGTCACAGTATTGCCAGCTTCACTTGCTATACAATTTGTGACTCCTTGATTGATATTTTTATTCCATAAAGCCTTTAATTCGTCCTCTCTCTCCTGAGTCATAATTCACAATCAATGATGTAATACATTTCACTCATTTTCTTTACGTATCTCTGTAATTTATTCTTATTAAAAGCAAAATATTTAAATATTTTTGCAGTGTTCTGTATATTCCAATTGTGCCTTAAAATATTTTTTCCCAATCTGTATATATTTCATCATTACCGTTTAAAAATAAGAGTCGTATTCGCATCGCGATAATTCATTTTCAGCAACACTTTCTTATTCGCAAATGAATAAATTTGAAATTTTGAAAAGTTAAAAGAAATTTCATTTTAAAAATATAAGTCATAAAATTGAAAAAAAGAACGAAAAAAAGAAAAGAGTCATATTTGATCTTTGTATCTGAGTTAACGCCCAGAAATTCGAGGTACAGATCCGAAAATTGTATATTTAAAAATGATCTATTCAAAACATACCAAATGTTAGGAAACAAATTGCTAGATATATTTTAACATGAATTATCATCCCCTTTAGATCTATTTAGTTAAGTATTAAAAAGACACTTAATTATTAGTTATAATTAAGCTATAACTGTGCAATAAATACACTGGGTCTCTTGCGCAGGAAGGTTGCAGTAAACATTTTCCTCAAATGGCAATACTTCTTATTTTGTCAGGACATGAAAATTACAATTACATAAGTGACAGAGCTTCATTTGCTTTGGAGACTACCGGAGCCCGCTCGTTTTTTGAGATGAATCGTTAATCCTACCTGTATTATACTGGAGCCTTGCAGGTGAATCACATTTTCGGCAGAAAATTTTTATCTTGAAATTTTTATTTTGATATTAAGTAAGCCTTAAAAATGGGTTCTAACTTCTAAATGTATGTCTGCCTTTCCTGGGAAACAAACCCTTTGACGGAGGCTGGGACTTTGAAAAAAAGAAAAATCTCCATCCATACCAGAAGCTTTCCAGAAATTGAGTGAACTCCAGAATTTGTGAGAGTGTAAATTTTTTATTTCGGAAATTATTAGAAGCGATCAGTCCTTGTTGTGCACGACCAAATGCCTATTATTTTAGAAAAGGCACTTCGAGGCCATTCCAGGCCCTCCCCGCCAAACATTGACTTCTAACTACGACAACGAGTGCTGGTGAAAAAGTCAAACAACTAATTCGCGAAAATCTTCTAATTTTCGCTTTGCGGTGAGGACGACACACACAGCGAGCTTAATGAGGAAACGGGGTTACGACCACGGAAAAGATCACTTTTAGTCGTTTTAGAACTGCGTAACAAGGGTATCAAAAATTGTCCCCTGAATAAAAATTTATGTTTGTTCTCAATTTGTCGATCAATCCTAGGATTCAGGGGAAATTTGATCCCTTGTCCTATTCTACTTGACAACTAGAATTACATCGGCAGGAGATCATGGTCAGAAAGTGTTGGACTCTTCTTTCATTGTTTTCATAACATCTCCGCTAAAATTACCTTCCGTATTGTCTTAATGTTTCTAGTATTCTCTCTATTCTCATTAGTGATACTTTAACCGTTTTACCTTTTTTCCATTACTGTGTTGGAAAAAGAATCATCCCTTGAAATAGCATATAATATATATATATATATATATATATATATATATATATATATATATATATATATTAGATTTGAGTGAAATTGTAATTCCAGCCGGAGGTCACTATAAGATGAGGTCGAGTAATTAATTTTATTATATCTCATATATATTAACTACTTATCATTTTCCGTGTTATTGAACATTTAATTTTCGTTATTTTAATTATGTTAACATTTTATTATTTATTTATTTTTGTTAATTTTTCTTGAGGGTCTTCCATAGAGCTCCGGCACTTCTAGTTTTACAAATAAAGTTCCTACTAAGTGCAACCAATAAATATTTCTTCAAAGTGTTCAAAAAGAAATTTTTATTTGTTTTACATAGAATATGTTTTTCAAGAAATCGCAATATACGAATAAGTGCAAAAAAGTGCAGTTTTTCTAATTATAGTTTCTCCAGAAAGGACAAGCCAAAAATTTTACTTCTTTCTTGACGGAGACAAAAATTCTCTGGAAGAAACTCTATCCTATCAACAAGGTATAACAAATTACTGAAAAAGATTGCAATACCTATGTAAAAGAAACTATACAAATTTCCTAAAACCTCTGAAGCTAACTTATCTCAAAACTACAAGAAAAAACAGATTAAATTACATGGCATGTACAGTACTATACCCTGCACTGCTGCTTAGAGTTCAAACTTCGCAAGGAGATAGAAAAGAAGAAATACCAACTGAGTAGTGAGAGAAGAACTGTCATTAGATACGACCATCCGATACAAATTCTACACCAGCAACAAAACGACTCACCAGCTGTGACGACCGTTCATTTAAATCCCATCCATCATACATTCTGCTGATGAGACAGGTAAAATCAACGCATTGTACAGTGTTCCGTGGTTGGGTTTTCTTCCTTCACTTTGTATTGTTGAGGAGTTGAAGAACATGTTCTCTTTATCGTTTCCGCAATCTTTTAGATTCTTTAATATAGAAATAAATGAATTCTTTGTTGTTGTCACTAAACTGTCTCGAATGATTTTATTTCAGTTGGTATCTCTGTTTGATTCCGTCAAAATCCGGGATTAATTTTTATTGACATTTCGGGAGCAATGATGATATAATATTCCACTGAGAACCAATATTCAAATGCAATATTGCTATTAATAGTCGCTTGCTCTGCTACCTGGCTAAAATAATTAGCAAATTAATAATAAAATAATAACAAAAAAAGGTGAAAGCTTTCAGATTTTATATTACGCCCAAACGGGAGTTTTTTTTTTTTTTTTTTTTCTTTCAGCCTCTTTCAGGATCTGTTTGTATGGGATTTCTGTTATCAGTATTGCTTTTTTGGGCTTTTTGACCCTTTTCCAGCTGAGACTTTAGATGGCATTGGAGAGATTTCCCCCAAAGAAACTTTAATTTTTGACAACAACGATGATCCACCAGCTGGAAGCTGTTCTGATTCTGTTCCACTGGTCGTTGCTACAGATTTTCTCCCTGGAGCATGCATGTCGTATGACAGTCCACAGTAGAAGAAATTAGACTTGTGTCAGGAACTTCTACAACATGAATATCATTTGTTTCAAACTGCACTGCTGCAACATAATCAGAGTTTTAAATACATCTCTGTTCACTGGCCAAACTCCAGTTTTAGTAAAACTATTCATTGCCTTCCTATTGTCGCTGCTTTTCCATACGCTTTCCCAAACAATCTTGCTATATGGAAATGGGTGACAACTTCTAATTTCTTTTTTCTCCCTCTCTGTTCTAGAAACTTCTTTATTTCATTGATGAAAAAAACTGCTCAGTGGCTTGAAGAGCGAAAAGTCAAGGGGTCAAATTTTATAATGAAGAAAATGAAATCAATATCCAATTATAGATTTAGTTACTACTGATATCTTTTTACTGAATCAGATACAGTGACTTTTATTCTACAACTTGAAAACGTTACAAAATATTAGCCTCGATATATTTTCCGTGGTTGGACCACCATCCCATTCATAGCAACGCAGTCTGGCTCATCAATTAGCAGTCGGTATGTACTCGTAATACGTTCATGATTTCGGTTATAACAAAGTACATAACCATTGTTAATATAGTCAAATAACGCTAATTTGGTACAATTTTAAATGTTACCAGTAAAAACTAAAACACTATTAACGTCTCACTGATATCTATATTTTCTTTACTGTCTATATTTCTATTATTTTATATAAATAGAAGAAAAGTACAAAAATCTTACCTTGTTTGAGCGTGGATCAACTCACAGTCAAGATGGCGGTTTTCAAGCGTCATGTAATCAACAGTCAACAGGTAGCGCCTACTATCAATAACTAGAAAATAATGAATGTGGCTGAACGAAGGAGCCGGCCCATCGATAGCAAACTTACCCTTCATTAATATAGATTCTTCATTATTATTTTTTTTAAATATAATAGAGGGCGATGAAATTTGGTGGCAACAATTTGAAAAGTCATTAGATATTTAAAGTGATTCGACTCAAAATGCTGCGTTTTGAGACTAATAGCCCTTCTGGGCTAAGGTCCATTTGAGTTCAGTAACTATATATTTAAAAAGGAAGAACATATAATGATTTTAACGTTTCCAACTAGTGTAATTTCAAAAGGTATTTAATATATAATGATTTTAACGTTTCCAACTAGTGTAATTTCAAAAGGTATTTAATATTTCTAATTGAACATCTAATGATTGAAATGCAGTTTTATTTAAATCCATCGGATTGAGAAGTAGGAAAATTATCTTTGAAACAGTCGAGTTTGTTGATTGAAAGTGACAAGTATTACATTTTGTTGAATGGCAACACTCTGGTTCTCTGGAGATAAAGTTGTTTTATTTCGAGCAGTGTTGCCACTGCTCATTTTGTTAATCAAGAATTCATTGCGTTCGTACACAACACGAAACTAATCAAAAACAAATTCGAAATTGAAAATTGTGGCTTCGAGATGCACATATTTGGATTGAGGACTATGTGTGTTCAAATTTGGAGGCTTTAAACGCATCCTTTTCTCCATTGTGAGAAACATACTTACATATATAGAGAGAGATTTTCCATTGTTTAACAGGAGAGATAATAAAGTAATAATTTTTTCATTAGAGAAGCAGGATTTTAAAGCGCAAAATATCAGTCTGGAAAAAACAAGATTTATACACTAGCTTCATAAAAATTTGAGAATAAATGCATTGGGAAAAAAATCCTGCAATTTATTCTTTATGCGTTGACGACCTTTAACATTTCCTCGTTTACTAATAAGGAAAGGAAAATTTTGGTTTAGTTTTGGTATCGAACGGCTCAGTTTTCTTCTTAACATTTCCGCTTCTGCTGCCATGTTTAGCAGCAACAACAAGAATTAAATACCTATTAATGCAAAAACAACAGGAAAACAGAGAGACAGAAACAGAAAAACGTTGTTAATAATACAGTAATTACAGGTTCAATTAATTCTAATTAATTCAACAGTCCTCTTTAAGAAAATTCAATAAGGTTGAAAGAACTAGTTTTCTCACCAGAGGTAATTAATCACAGTAAGGAAGACGACAGGGTGGGGGAGGATTACAAAGCAAGTTTCATTCAGTTTGATATAGGACTGATACTTTTCATATTTTTGATCAAAAGTTTTTTATATGTGTGTGACATATACATGAATTTTTGACTATATATGCAGAAAATTTGGATGTCGATTTCATATTTGCAAATTAAATGAAATTTGCACTTTAGTTCATTAAAATCTAAAAAATGTTTAAAAAATTGCCGTTTAATTTTTAAATGGAAAATTATTAATAAAAATTATCAAAAAAAACTGAAAGTTTTTCAGATTTTATAACGATCGCTTAGAAGGGCTCTTTTATAGTTTAATATGGTTTATCAATCCAGATTATCGATAGAGGTGGGCCAGTTGGAATAACCAAACGTTCTATATCATATTAGATGAATATGCATTTAGATAAACAAGGGAATGTTATATATCTTCCATATATTTAAAAAGAGGAAAACGTATAATGTAATTCTATATCATGAAATATATGCATTTTTATTCAAATCAATCCAATTCAAAATAAAAGAATATTACTCGTAAGAACTACTTTTAAATAGTTTAGTTTATTCATGAATAATAGAGAGATTAATTATGAAAGAATAAAATCCTATGTTATAGCTCCGTTTGTTGAATGGTAATAGATACATTCAATTTAAAAGATAAATATATTACATTTCTCTGAATGGCAGCAGACTCAAATGAAAGTTGTAACAACGCAAAATCATGTTTCGAAATGTGCAGAGAAATTCTACCCAAAAATTATAGAAACTGAAACAGTTTTAAAAGATAACTCTAATTAACTGTTATATAGTTTATTAGTAAACCCCCGATTCTCTAACGAATTGAATAAAGGACCTCATAAATCTCTGCTAAGATGCTGATGTCACTGGAATAATAACTAAAGTAACGATGAATAATAACTAAAAGTAGGCAACTCATGCCTTAAAGCTCATTCATCTCATGATATCTTAAAATTAACATCAAAACAGTTCGCTGAATACAAATCATAAGATTAGATTATAATAATAAGGCTTATTAACATCCCGTTAATTGTATTATTAGTCCAAAGGGGTTTTGTCCCTGAGGGACTATTGTTTTCGTTTTGCGATTTTGCATCGAATCACTCTGAATGTCCGTTTCACTTTTGAAACTGCTGCCACCAAGTATTATCGCTCCGTATTATATTTGAAGAAATTTAATAACGAAGAATCTGCATAAATGTATGCATGTTTCTCGCAGTGTGATAAAACAACGGTACCTAGAGCCATCCAATTTTGAATGACGTAATCCTACTGCGAATATGGGCATCTGGAAGCCCAAATTTGAAATTTGGAATTTTTTTATTATCGATATTAAATCACGAAAATATTTACGTTTTGGCAATATTAAATATTAAAAAAATTAATTTTCATCAAATTACGAAATCTAGATTTCAATACAGTTTTCCTGTTCTTATATTTATATTTAGTAATACTCGTTATGAAAAAATGAAATTATAAGAAGTTTGATTCCCGTACGACAGCAATTGACTGAGATATTTAACTTGAAAACTTGCAATTTCGGATATCATTACCGACTTGCCTTAAGGATTTTGTTAATTAAGTTGGAATAATTTGAGGAAATAAGTTTAAATGGAGTGCAGCAAAAAATCTGCGTAATTTAAAGGCTATATAAAGAAGTTATGTGCTATTCACATCGGATCTTTTTATTTGGCGGAACAAAACATTCTGTAGCATGTTCAAGTAGTATATATTGAAATCGATATTAGTTTCAATAATGTAAGACTGCTATCACACATCCATTTGCTTCGGACGAACAATTATTTGAAGTTTTTTTTTTTTTTTCCCCTGACTGTTTTAACACTGAAAAAAAGACATCCGATATTTTCTTCCCCTTCGCAAAGAACTGTAAGTTCGGTTTCAAGAATCCATCAGCTATCAGCATCGAATCTTTCATCAACCATCATTTGTAATGGAGAACTGGTTTCCCGTTTCCATGGTAACCCAAAAGTGATCTGCAGTTTGTGTAAAATTTCTGGGTGTTCCATTCCTTTTTCACTACTTTCCAGACTAAATCATGGTAGGTCTGCACTTAGAAAGAGCTCTTTTTAAGAGACCAAAGCCCCAATGGTTCATCTAGGTTAAACGTCAGGAGATTTCGCAAGAATACATTGAAAAGGTATATATGCAATACTCGTCTTTATTTTTTCAAGGAATGTAGTGGTACTTCTTGAAGTATGACTTGTTGTTTCGTCCTCATGAAATTTCACTTTTTGAAAGTAATCGGGATAAAGAGATGGAATTTCTTCTGTCAATATCCGATCTAAAATTGTCTGAGTTGATTTTAACATTTTTCCCCACTCTTTTTATTTTTAATTCCTCACTATGAGAGATTTCGGTAACAATCATAAACCCCTTATACTGAAACTTTCTTTATGCTGGCAGAAACAGGCTTGTACATTTTTTTTCCTTCGTTTTTGCTGATAAATAGGCCTTTTTTTTTTTTTCCAATAAATTTGGTAAACCCATGCCTCATAAAGAGTCACAATGTATTTCAATTTATTTCCAGCTATATAGTTTTCATACGTAGTTCTACAAATTGTTCTGCGCTGAGCCATCGGCAAAAGCTGGTGAACATTATGCTTTTTAGCTTTTTCAAGCTACAAATATTGGTTTATTATTCTATTTATTGTTGCAACAGTCGTATTCAAAAACTTTACAATTAATTTCTGTTGACGGATTTTCTGTTATTGCTGACGATTTAACTTTCGAAACATTAGAAACAGAACGTAGCTTTTTCGGGTACTCGTTTGGAGACTTCTTTCGAAGTAGACTGACTGTTTTTCCTTGTCCAATGAGTAATGTTGCTTATTTTTCTTTTAAAATTTATAATACCGTAGAATTTTAATACCATTTTTGGCATTTCTCAAAGTTTCTAAATTATAGAATAGAAATATTTTCTTTGGAGAGCTCAAAAGCATATCCTTCAATACGCAGCTTTTTTACATGCGACATATTGAAAGAAGAATAAATTTAAAAGTAGCAGACAATATTTCTCATTTCAAATAATAAGCTACTGCCAGAAATTTTTATTTCAAAACATTGCCTTTTTCCAAAATCCTTTAGCGAGATCGTTCTAAAAGTTTGTAAACATTCTCAGTACCTGAAGGGTAGGTGGGAATGATCTTTAAAGGTGTTTCCTGATATTTGATTACGTATTGACTTGTCGATCTATCGATACGAAACTTCTTCCTATGGGAATATATAAAGTCCTAAATACATGCTACTGGGCAACAGGTACCTAGTATTATTACAGTGTCAATAAAATTTCCCAAATTGGTATCGCTATGTTTCCGAGATTTATGTGAAGATTTCATCTTTGGCTGCATTAATTATAACGCAAATAATCTTTCTAGCGTAATTTGTAAGGTATGAAGGTGTTTTAGAGAATTGCGAAGCACTGTTTTGCCATTTTCAAATAATGCTTGTATGTATTTTTGTCTCATTATTCAAAACATTGTCATGCAAAATCATAGATTCTCATTTCCCAATCTTATACCAAATATCATATATCTCCTGCTGCCTTTACTTTCGTAAGAGTGGTAACAGAACCACCAGAATACTAGAGCATAGTTAATAGTGCATAATGATGCTGGAGGTTAGACTGCAGAAGATTCAAGATCCGTCAGGAGTCAACCGGTTGATGTCTCCAAGAAGTCCACAGCTGAGTCATCCTTCACAGAGTAGTCGGAAAAGCACAGCTGTCAATAAAACTTACCAGACCATTTATAAGATCCCTACGGAGCTCGTATTTTGCATCGGAAACTGCGTGAAGCCGGATTTCAACTCTGTTCATTTCTTTCTTTCTTTTAAACTAAACGTTTCGTTTTTTCTTTTTTATTTTGTTTCCCCGGTAAACACGTCCATCGGATGAAACCTTGAGAAATGATACCGATCCCCTTCTCATCCTCCCCCACTCCTTCTCTCGAACTTTTGTTTCGCTATTCATTTGTTTACTTTATTTCGTCAAAACATGAGGGATCCTTTACAAATATTTTATTGTAACTAAACTAATTGGAGTGTTGAATACTTAGATGGTGCGTCTAAGGGATTTTATTTGAATTCAAATTGTCGTTAGATAGAGAACTGCTTGTTTATAAACATCGATAATAATAGCGCTGTTTTCATACAAGGAAAAATATGCGGGAAGGCTAAAAACATTATTAAATTTCACAAAACTAAATAGAAGCCAGTTATTACTATTTTTCTCCTTTTAAAAACTTCATTATTCAGCGTTTTTCCTTTTAGACATGATCAATTCCGATATATTTCTTCAAGCAATGGAATCATTCTCAAAATCATCTTTCTTCAGTTATCCAACTAGTTTGGGATTAAATTTCAATCCAAAATATTATCTTGATCCTTCTATAAGGTATTTCTTCCACTTCCTTAGCGCGCCTTCGTGGTGTAACGGTAGCACGCTGGGTCGGTATTCCAGAGGTCCGTGGTCCGATTCCCGGGGAAGGCGGTTGCATATTTTTCATCTCTCCTGCTTCCACAACACCTAATGACTCTACAAGTGGCGCCCGAACTAAAAGGGTTGTGGATGATGATTCTCCGCACTTAGGACTTGGCGACTAGGTCCCCTAAAACCCTAGTCGCCCTTTAAAAAGGGGAGTATATAAGGTATTCCTCCCACTTCCCTAGCGTGCCTTCGTGGTGTAACAGTAGCACGCTGGCCCGGTATTCCAGAGGTCCGTGGTTCGATTCCCGGCGAAGGGGGCTGCATATTTTTCATCTTTTCTGCTTCTAATTAACCTAATGACTCTACACTTCGACTGAAGCTTTTGATTCTTGAATTAAATCTTTGGCTTCACGCCATTTGGATTGCCTTCGCAGTCTTTCCAGACTTTCCAAGCATAAGGACAGTGGCGTAGCCTGAGGGAGCGAAAGAAGGGTCGACCATAGGCAGCACATTTTTAGAGTCTGCATTTTTCACGGGAGACGTAATTTTTATAGGTCTTAAATCATCGAAGCAGAGAGATGGCTCTTACACTGGACAGAATCACAACGATATTTCATCAGTTTCTTATTTTTCTATTCTTTTTTTATGCAAATAGGAAGTCAACTAGATGGCGATCATGATGACATTAAGTAGAAAAAAACTCATCACCGAGACGGAAATATTAACTTGCTAAGGGAGACAAAACAGACGTGGAAATTATGCCCTTTGAACTTTTGCAAAATAGTCTCCAGAAAGCATCTCCAAGTATCGTAATACTATTGCACAGTTTTTCCCTCATAATTAATGTTAGTTTCATTTGTTATGAGAGGATATTTCCTAAATAAAAGCTGATAAAGAATTATTAAGAATTACAAATTAGTACCTAGCGTTTAAATCTTGCCATAGTGTCCTCCGAATAGCAACTGCGGTAATGATATAGATTTCTACAATGTTAGTAACAATTTTGCTAACAGCAAATGAGCAGAAGAGTATTTCAGTGCGTTTGAAATTAAAATTTTATGTAAAAAATAAACATAGAGTTTTAATTTACTTACCTGTTGTTTTAATATTTTGTAGTATTTCCCGAATGTAAGGAAAGGAGCAGCAAATACAGATACCTGGTTGGGAAAAGCTCCAGATTCACTGCTGCTTGAAGACATTGATTCTTCCATCTGTTCTTCTGCTGAGTTCTTGTTCAAGATCTCATCCTCGGTTTGTCCAAGGTGTGATTTCGATTCTTGGACCGGTTTGGGCTATATTCTCATTTTAAATCTTATCTTGAACTTTTTAGCTTTCTCGCATTCACAGCCTTTGATTTTTTCATCTGTTCTTAGATTATTTTTCTGTCCAAGAATCCTCTCTGTCCTTGGGTTGGATCTCTTGGAGCTATATCTCAAATTAAATGTCATCTTGATCTTTCTAGTTTTTTCGTATTCAGAGAGAGCCCTTGTTTTCCCCTCTATTCTTTATTTCTTTCCAAGAAGCCATCTCGGTCTTTGGGTTGGATCTCTTAGTTCTTGGGTTAGATTTCGGTCTGAATATCCTCTTAGCGTTTTGAGATTTTCTCAGAAGCAGGAAGTTTGATTCTTTTCGGCAAATATCGCAGATCCGATGATGAGCGTGAAACAAATGTCCTTGAAACATTGATTCTAATGGCTGGAATGGTTTTTCTGATGAGTATTACTGATAATAGATCCAAAGAGATCGCATCCAGTTTCGAAAAGCTGCAAAAGGAATGTTTTAATACATCCTATAGAATTATTGCAAAGTTTGGTAAGCTTTCGTGGCAAAGAAAAATGTTACTGAATTTGGGAGAGAAACATAAAGCTCAGATACCACTGCTGTTGATGGCAACACAAAATCCCATTACCATAGCAAGTTATGGTTCTAGCAAATTGTATTTATATTTACTTATTTCAAAACCTAACGATAAACGATCCTTAATAAATGAAATTATTTAGCATCTCTGCTCTGTCAAACCAGACATTTTTCTGGCCAATTAGGAATGTTTCTATTCAGAAAACATAGAAGAATGAACGCATAATAAATTCAATCTGGAGGGCAATTTCTTAGGACGAAAAGAAGTTGCAAGTAATTAGAAATCAGTTAAGTATATCTTCATCTAACAATTTTTTAATCCAGATTCTGTTTTCTTAGCTTGACATTAACTTCTAGATTAATGCTATAATTGCATAACTTAGCTGCATAAGTCACAGAGTGAATCAGACAAAAAATACCAAAACTAAGTTGAGAATAAGTAAATGTTAATTTAAAGTAGGGTTCTCAACCAGGAAGGAATGGGCGAAATTCAGAGGGGAACGCGATAAGGCATTTATCTACCTATTAATGATTTAGTTTATGAATATAAAAAATACTTTCATTTAAGTTTTAATATATATCAATATTTTAGAGTAATAAATATAAACATTTTTTGGTTAAATTAACTAGCATCAAATTTCTAACAGACTTGGAGCGAATTATCGCGGTGTCTGAAGTTAACGACATACATTTGAAAAGGTTAAAATAACTTTTCATTAAATTAGACCTGGAAGATAAAAGGTACTTTTTGTATTTAACAAAACAACTGCCACTTGTGGCGATGAAATTTAAAGTAAAAGTTAAATTCAAATTTAAAATTAAACCTTGTAGTCAAAGGCTATACAGTTGATTTTAAAGCCTAACTTCTCATCGGCTTAAATATTTAATGTCGGCAGCAATACCGCAAAGTCGAAGAATTCCGATCCTATTCCTATCAGAGCTGGCGAAACTTAGTGACGTGACCTCGACAGGCTGAAACACGCTCTGTTGAAACCCTATATTTAAATTCTCTTTAATTAGTTTACATTCCTGGTGAAGAAATCGAAAAAAAAATTTAAATAAAGGACTAAATCGCAATATCTAGTTAAATCAAACAATAATAAACGCATTAAAAATAATCTAAATTTAAATAGACGTATTTGTATTTTTCAAATTTTGGAAAGGGGGGAACGATCATCTGTCAATTGTGAAAGGAGAGCGTGGGGACAAAAAAAAAAAAAAAAAAAAAAAAAGGTTAAGAACCGTTGACTTAAACGAACAAATTGAGATCTAATGTAAAATATTTTACAAAACAAAAAACAGGAAAATCGTTAATTTTCTGGAAAATACACAAATGTGATCCTAAATTTCGCAGCTCTCTTTGCGAAATCGAGTAGATGCTTGGAAGCACCCCCCTCCCCCCCAAAAAAAAGCTCAAAGTCAATAAAGTGTTTTTAAAGATTGTTTTCCAGTTCTATTGGATGATGCAAAGATCGAAAGTCTGCCGTAGTTATTTTGATTTTTAAACAGAACTATGTAAGACAACTATAGAAAAATCGCATTAATGATGAATAAAAAAATCCGTATCAAATCTTGAAAAAATTGTTGAGATATTGTATTGCATATATGCATGAGAATCTTCAAGAAATTCTAATTCGACTTGGTAGAGCTTCCAGAATTCCTCAAAAATTTATTCAAAATTTGACTTAAACAAACAAAAAAAAAATTTAATTAGATTTTTTTTTTATCAAAATTTAAGTTTTTCAAGTTTCTTAATAACAAATGATGATGATTCAGAAGTCAAACAACAAAAATCAGCGTTAATTCACAAAATTTTCACAGGACTAGTTTCGATGGTTTTACCGAACCATCATCTTCAGCTGCAAAACCGCAAATGAACAAGATAGGAAATAATGTTTAGATAAGATAAGAAAGCCTGGACAAGAATAAGTAAGTGGCGCCATCTGTTGGCGAAACCAGAACTAAAACATAATTTCTCTAAAAGCCGAAGGCAAATTTGGATTGGAATTAGGATCGCTAACTAGAACAGAAAGATTTTTATGAATGTGAAATGCCTCTAGAAAATCCAGTTCTCCAATGGAAGATGTTTTTTGAATAATTTTGGCAGCAGAAAAATTAAAAGTGTGATTTTCGGACCAACAATGTTGAGCAACAGAAGACTTCTGTGTTTCCTTTTTTCTAACATATGCCTCATGTTCTTTGAAGCGAAATTTTAAGGCTCTCTTAGTTTGGCCAATGTAAATTAAACCGCATTGGCAAGGAATCCTATAAATACCCCAGGAATTCATATCCGGAATGGGGTCCTTGAGTATAGAAGTTGGAATTTTATTGATGGGAGAGTAAACTACCCGAAAGTTAAATTTCTGCAAAATATGTGCAACTTTATAGCTAATTGATGGAAAGAAGGGAATGACAACAGAATTTTTATAATCTCCTAAAATAAGAGTGTGGCTTTTAGTGTGTTGAGATGAGAATTTTTTAACTGCTTGATTAATAATGTTGGGTGAAAAGCCCCTGTCAATAGCTATTGCTTTTAAATAATTTAGTTCTTCATCAAGGGCTAGTTTGGAGGAGCAAACTTGAAGAGCACGGAAAACATAGGAATAAAATGAAGCTAACTTTTGTTTAGTCGGATGACATGATTTAAAGTGTGGTGGAAGGCAAACCGATGAAGGTTTACGGTAAACTGTAGTACTGAAGTTGGATGTGTTACGTGTGACCAGAATGTCGAGAAACGGAAGAGAATTGCAAGTCTCAAGTTCAAAAGTGAACTGAATAGCAGGATCAATAGAATTCATTGTTGAAAGAACTCCATTTAAATCATCTTTATTACCTTCAAACAGGGTAAAAGTATCGTCTACGTAGCGGAACCATGCCGGGAAGTTTAAAGTTTCAAACAATTTGAAACAATTTGGCCGGGAAGTTTAAAGTTTCAAACAAAATGATGATATTAACAATAAAAGATAATTATGGATATTTCAAAGAAATTGTGATTAAAACGAAATTTTCTATTTTTATATGCTAACATCCACAAGAGAAAAAAAAAATCTAAATAGTAAAATACAAATAGTTTATTACTTAAATCTATCTTTGTAAGAGTACAAGTAAAATAGAAAATTTATCAACCATCGATAAAACATTCGTGATTCTAAAATTAAAAAGCTATTTTTAAGAGCAACTAAAAGCCGAAAAGATTTTTCGATTCGAATTACTTCGATAATGATTCGTATCTAAAACGCGATCGCAATTGTTATTTTACATTTCGTATTCGTCATAAATATTTAACAGCAATAAACTACTCTATCGTAATACGCCTGAACGGGAGTGGTTAATTGTAGTAATTATTGTCCTAATAAAGTGATTAGAATATTAGCTCGCTTCTTTATGTAACTCTTGTTTATATTACAAAAGAACAGCACTTTTTTTTTACAACGTTCCGTATTAGAAAGAAAAAAAATAAAAAAAGTAAATGTTGCTTCGGTTGCGTCATAAATTTTTAACAGCGAGCCAGATCTTGAAGTTAGCCGCATTTACTAAATAAATATATTTTCTTATTTCATAATAGAATTCAAAATACTCGTTATGATTGGGATCGGCGTTCATGTGGATATTCGAAAAATACAGATATTTGGATTCCCCCCCCCCAGAAGACATATATGCTATGACGCTTTTTGGAAGATGAAATATGAAAAATCACTGGGACTTCGCTTGGATTCGAACCACAGATTACTCGACTGTGATTTGGAACACTTACCGCACGAGTAAATGGCATACTTCCTAGTATTCTTTCCTACTTAAATGGGTCACTGAAAAGTCACGAGAGATTAATCGATAGAAATTCGGATGACGGCGAGTATTTTAATTCGGACGCCACTTAAAACCGTTAAGTTTTTTGCAGCTACAGTACTGGGGCAAATTAAGTGTACACTTACTGGGCTTCGCACTATGTATCGCTGAATTCCTAGTTCGATATGCTAAGCATTTATAGGGTGAAAACTTTAGGCGTACAAAACATCGTGGAGGAAAAGAAAGCAAGGAAAGATTCGAAATTCTGCTAAAAATTTTTTTGAATATTATGCAGAAATATGGGAGAAAAATTCAACAGTAAAAAAAAAAAATCTCTATCAGATTTTGAAAAAGGTTACTGTGAAATATTGTATTATTATTGCAAACAAGTATATGTGAAAACTTTTAAGAAAATTAGCTCATTAAAAGGCAATCAAACGTTTCAGGATTTAATGTAAGCAAAAAATCAGAGTAATGAAACCATATAGTAGGATGCTTCCAGAATTTTAGGAATTAAGTTCTAATTCAATTCCTCAAACTTATAGCCAATGCTATTGGCCAGAGACAGGTCGTTATATGCTTATGCAACTATTCCGTGCAATATTATTCAGTGCAATTGCTCGACTGCTACAGGAATATCTTTGTAGTGTTGTTTTTGTAACAACGGAAGATGCGAAGAGCAATTATTTCCATTTGTGGAAACAGTAACTTCAGAAACTCTTCAAAGCCTACTACAATAAAAGAAAACTTGCAGGTTGAGAATTTAATCGTGCTATAAACAAAAAGTATGTGAAACAAGTGGATAGAGGAAACACAGAAAAAATTCTTTGAACACAGTTTTAAAAAATTAGTTTTCCGTTGGAATAAGTTCACTGAAATAAATGGGGATTACGCTGAAAAATTACATTGTAATATTGATGAAATTTGACGAAATAAAAAAATTGCACCTAAATTCCTAGAACTTGGGAAACACCCTGCGCAAAAGAGTGTTAGAATGAACTTCTGCTGACCTGTAATCATGTAATAAATGCGTTATTTAGCGGGTTCTTGTTATGATGAAAAATACTTTGTAACTGGTTTATTACTTTTTTAATCATCCTTCATGGAGGATTTTCTAAAGAAAATCGTCTTGCATTCATGCTGTTCATGGGATAAAACTACGAAAACTTTTACGCAGCTTATATGTTAGCTGTTCTAAACCAACTGTGACAAAAAGATATAACGCTTCATTAGGAAATAAATTTCACTGCATTACCAAATCATATTTTCACCCATAGAAGACCTAGATCAAATCATTTGAAAATTTATGAGCAGTCCCTCCCGTTTCGATTTCTGGTGATGGTCCTTACCGCATGGCCTGCTGTCAGTGGGAATAAGGCCGTTTTCTGATGCGGGAGAGAAAGAAGGAGAGAGAGAGAGGAAGCACGTGGATGCCTTTTCTTTTACGGAGTGTGACAAGTGCCCCCAGCCGCGTTCTTGATGTCGGCGCTGCCCGTCCACCCTGAGCGTCAATCAGGCAGCCTCACTCGATAAAAGGGACATTGACGGGCTTTTCTCTAGTGCAGAACTTGCCGGAGAGAAGACCTCCTTCCGCGATCGGAGATATGCGCCGCCTCAAATTTTCCTCGCGTTGCCAAGCGAAATACAAAAAATAACGATAAAAGAAACTAACGGGGCCGCGTTAGTAATTCGCACTGAAATTCTTCAGCATTCATTACGGCAGCCAGTTTAAGTTCTTGATCCACTGCACTTGATCCATATTCCGACCTGGAATACATGGTAAGTCGATTTAAGTTGCGTCTTGGGATGGGACACCTTCATTACGGTGTCGCGCCATAAAGGTGCCAGCACTTTTATTCAAGATGGCTACAGCTCGAAAGGACAGAAACCTTCATAAAGATGTCGCAGCAAAATGGTGCCCGTATCGTTTTACAAATCGGTTTCACCTTTACATCGAGGTACCGTTATTTGCATGTAAAATTGGTAAAATCTTAATTCGCTCCTCTGATTATAAAGCAAACAGAAATATTACTTGTATATGCCCCTGCAGAAAGGTACTATAAGCTTTACGAATATTTTTGTCTTTTCGAACAGTGTACAGTTTGCGTGGAGGTGCCAGCTCCGTTATGATGGGCATCATTGTAAAACTGCCTGTCTTTGGTCCACGGTTGGCACAACTGATCATGTTTAGCAAATATTTAGGAATGTATGTTGCAATAATAAAATTTTAAAATCCTTATGGTATTTTCTTCAAATCATCTCTCTATGGATGCAATTCTAAAGTGCTTAAAACATAATTTCTCATAGTACATGTACTACTAATGATACATCATATTTCACATTACTTTTGATGGTATACAGTTTTTATGCAAAAGATTTACATGAATATTCAGTACTATGGTACATGTGCCCACTAATGGTCCATAAAATAATTTGGAAGGGGGTTAATTTTTACAAAAGAGATTTAAATGATTATAAAACGGCGCTCCCCTTGGTACGTATATCAGTACGTGATGGAAGAAATATATTTGATTCACATTTAAGTGGTAAAAATTAAAAAAAGTTTGAGAAATTCTGATCTAAAGTATGAAAAATACATACCAATTCTGAAATTCAACCAAGAATAATAGATTTTGTCAACATAATCGCAAGCCAACACTTAGCCACCTTGGCTTGGTTTAACTACCCATCCTAAACCATGTGCTATTATTTATCTGTTTTTCTTTCCCCCTACTTCTATATTTAGTGCTGCATGAGAAAGTTTAACCACATTTCATCGAGAAAGTGGGAGAGCGAGAGAAAATGAGATGTGATTTTGCTTAAAAAATAATATAATTGATTGTTCACGATTTTAGGGCATTGTCATTTCATTCTTTATTGATGATTTCTTCAATAAAACGAGGGGGATTAAAAACTAGTGGCAGTTGAATCTATATCGATATTAGCGATACGATATTCTAAAAAATAGTGTGAATAAAGTTGTCGAAGAGAAAAGAAAGTGTGATCGGGTTCATATTTATTTTTTTGCTATTATAAAAATATGTTTTATGCATTGAAAGATAAAATACTGAAAGATTAAAAAAATATTCATTATGCCTTTAATAATTTATTTCCAAAATATTTCTTACCTTTCTAGCAAAGCAGTTTTTATAGTTAAGAATTATTATTATTAAGTTAAATAGCTGTCACAAAAACTTTTTGCCTCATTTTTGGATTAAAAAAAACGCCTTAATGATGGATTATTAACTGTATTTGTTACTTGGGTTTTAGGTAATTATTGAACTGACAGTGAAGGAAAATGGCCATGTAAAACTGTCTCATCATCGATTGCAAGTTTCTAATTGGCACCCTGTTAAAAATTTAACATCTTACTTATTAAATAATCAAGAACCTTTATGTATACATGCTTCTCGCACTGTGGAAAAACGGCGAGACGTAGACATTTACTAAATTTTTAAAGCAGGTATTCCTCCACCCGAACTTCTACACTTCGGAGGCCGAATTTTGGATTTTGAATTTGGTTTTGATTTATTTCGTATTTCGTTTAGAGAATTTTTTTAGTAACATGCTCAGCGATTTGAAAGCGAGTAGTGGCAACATTATTCGAAATGAAGCATTTTTACCTCCAACACGCGAGACTGTTGCCATTCAGCAAAATATATTTAAACGGAGTTCTGAAGAATATTGTGTCTACTTTTCATTATTTAATAACACAGATAGCGAAAAGTACCCATGCCAAGTTTAATGTAGAACGATGGACGATATAAGAGTTTTGTTTAGCATACATACACACAAATTTGGACTTAAGTAATAAATTTATATAAAAAATTATTATTACATTAAATTTTATTAGTAATTATTTTACTTATAAAATGAATAATGCAGTTTTTAACGTAATTATTTACTACTATAAAAACAATAGATTGTTGTGTTGGATTCACAGAAATTAAGCAAATTGGGAACGAGGTAGATAAACTGGTATATTTTGGAGGGCGGAAAAGAAGCTTTGATAAAATTTTATTACTGCCTCCCATTGGCTACGCTGATGAGTATATTAAGTGGAAATTTTTAAAGCATAAAGGAACAATCGTCTGCCTTGTTTTCGCCCTCTAATAAACTCCGTATTCCATTGTGTGAAATCCCCATTACGTTCGAAAGCAACACATACTCAGGAACCATAAGGGTTCTAATAACAGCATCCCCCCTCGCTTCTTATTTCGAAATAACAATTACGGTATATTTGACCGAAAAGCAAGTTGAAACAATGCGTCTGTTGATAGCTATACTCGGAACATCTGCCATTGTATCCTCATTATGGTTGAAAACATCAGTTCTCGGAAGAAAGAACATCAGCTGTCCAAACACCCATCTACTTCTTCCTCCACAGCCATGTCTTGGAAAAAGATGGATTCTTCTTTCGATTAAATCGCAGCTTCTCAATCTCTCTCTTTGTTATTTGGGTTCCATGTTATCACCCTCTGCTTACCCCCTCACCGCCACTCTTCCCGCCGTAAAACACCTGGCCAATCCGATAAGTCACCAATAACTTAACAGCACCCAAATTCTCTTCGAGTTTACGATAAATCACCTGCCGTGTAAATTCGTTTCTTTATTGGTTAGGTCAGAATCCGGGTATTCAGTATTTTTTCTTACATCATCGAATGAATTCCCTTACTATATTTAAGCATTTTTTTTTTTTTTTTTTTTTTTTTTTCCGTTTAAAAGAATAATCGCTTGCTTATTAGCCGCCTAGAATAGTTATGAATATATACGAAAGTTTAGAAATTTCATATTAAGATTATAAATTATTAAACTCGTGTAATATGCTGAAAAATTAATTAAATTAACAACAGTAATGAATAAATCAAAAAAAGGGATCAACAGTCTAACAGGATGTACATACAACAAAACTGAAAAAAATCTGCAAAATAATATAATAAAAATTATTTATAACAAACTGAGGATCTCTTTTTCAAGAAGCACTTGAAGAATTTTCAAGAGAGCTACATTTCTGAATTATATTTAAAGGGTTTTCATGAAATAATTTAAAAGAAAATGCCAAATAAAAATTAATTACATAGTTAAATAAATTGAAATTAGTATTTAAAATCCTCTGTCTACTCTCATTTAACAGTTATTCTTCCATTTTGAGTTTTTTTTTTTTAATTTTTTTTATTAGCTAAATTATCCGTTACATTGCAGAGATAGGTTTATTTTATTACTCTTGCTGTTTTGTAGATAGTAGGAAGATTTCTTAAATGACAAATGTTCATTTGTAGTTCTTAATTACTTCTTAACTGACTGCTATTAAGTGAACGCTTGCCACAACTAGCAACATTTACAGCAATTAAGAGGAAAATTCGCACTAGTGCATATTACAATTTTTGGAACTTTGTTCTGCTGGAGATCGTACTTTATATTAAACCGTAGAAATTCAGAAGAACTGCCTTTCCACATTCCCTAAGAATAACGGAAATAAAAATTTGAAATATTTCCTTGTTAACGAGGAATTCCTCCTTATAAATGGCACCGTGAGCTTAATTTAGTTCATATTCGTAATATGCCTCAAAAAGCTTTTACGGAATAAAAACGTTATGATAAATGTATGTAGCTGTTGAAATCACGACGTGATTTCTTTGAATAAAAACTCTTTTCTCCTCAGTTTAATTCCGTATGGCAATTTAGAACCCGATTTTCCTTCACCTGCCTGAGTTGTACCGGCGTGATATTGGCAAGAATAAAGCAACGCCGAAGACAGACTGCTAATCGTAGAATTTCAACTAGCAGCGTAGCCTTCAGCAGGCGGAACACGGACTGTCTAAGTAAATTAAAACTTCCGTTTAAATGCTATCTTTTTCTATCTAATTTAAATAAGCGCGAGGTAAAATTTACATTCTGGCAGGAAAACGGAAAGGGAGAACTGACAGTAAAGATGCATAATATAAAATAACTGGTTAGATAAAATAAATAAATGCTTTACACACCATATAAAATTCAAGATCAGCATCATTATTAAAAACTTCATGTCTTTAGAATTCTGGAGTGTTAGGGGTTACCATGCATATTTATACATTCGCTACATCATTTCTTAGACAAGTAGCCATTCGGGGGGGGGGGGGAGAGCAGCCTAAAATAGTTGCGATAAAAAAAGAAAAAGGCGTATAATTATTTTAATGAATGCAGCTAGTGTTCTTTTATGAAAATATTTGATATTTCTAGTTAGACATCCCATGATTTAAATGCATTTTTAATTAAATCAATCAGATTGAAAAGCAGAAAAAGTATTCTTAAGAACTGCGTTTATTGCTTTTCAATCATTTGGTTTGCTACTCAGAAAGATTCAGTTTGACAGTTAAATATGTTACGCTTTACTGAATGGCAGCAAGCTGGCTTCGTAAAGATAATAAGTGTTCTCAACAAATTCCTTTCAAATAGTCGAATTTGTGGATGCAAATGGAAAAATAAAAGTACATTTTGTCGAATGACAACAGTAACGAATGACATTTTAATCTCACTGGAGATTAAAATGTTTTATTTCGAACCACTTTGCGCTTCCAAATCGATGGGTCTGTTAAGCAAAAATTCGTTTAATTTGTACATAATATGAAATAAGTCAAAAACAAATTCGAAATTCAAAATTCGGAATTCGTGGTGCCATCTTTCGGTCAAAGGACTATGCATATGCAAACTCCGTGGTTCTAGGTGCTGTCATTTTCCACAGTACGAGAAATATATTAGGGCGAGTCAAATGAAAGTGAGCCAACCCCTCCTCAGCAAGAATGGTTCGGTCCATCAACTGCGGCGCATGCGCGTAGCACAGAGACAGCCTTCATTTACGAAAGTGGCGCGAAAGTGTGAGGTTAAAGTTCTTTAAGGCGCTCTTACACTGGGTTGAAGACGGTAGCGTGACATAATGGACGCTCCAAAAGAGGAACAGCCTGGTGTGGTCAGGTTTTTGACAGCTGAAGGTGTTTCCCAACATGAAATTAGTCGCCGTATGACTGCTGTGTACGGTGAACATTGCATCGCATTGGCCATTGTGAAGCGTTGGAGCAAACGGTTCAGAGAAGGACGTGAAAGTTGCAAAGACGTTCCAAGACCGGGCCAAAGCCACCTTGCAATCACCCCCGACACAATTGCACAGGTTGATGAGCTGATTAGACAAGAATGGAGGATAAGCATCGATGAACTGGCAGAGCGTGTGAACATCAGTCACGGTTCGGTTCACACCATAATTCATGATCATCTCGGTTATCGGCTTTTGTGTGCTCAATGGATGCCCAAGATTTTGAACGACCGCCAGAAGACAGAGAGGTTCGGCGCTGCTCTGACTCATCTCATCCGGTATCACAATGAGGGTGACGACTTCTTGTCTGCAATGGTGACTGGAGACGAATCATGGTGCCACCACTACGAACCTGAAACACGCCGGCAAAGCTTACAGTGGAAACATTTGAATTCACCACCCCCGAAGAAAGCAAAGGCTGTCATTTCCTCGGGAAAGGTGCTATTGACTTTTTTTTTCGATCGTTAGGGGCCATTACTGATTGAATTTGCTAAACGTGGAAAGACTATCAATAGTTTGCGATATTGTGCAACGCTGGATCGGCTGCGTGTCGCAATCAAGAACAAACGACCTGGAAGATTGATGAATGGTGTGATCTTGCTACACGACAATGCTCGTCCCCACGTCGCTGATGTGGTTAAGACACAACTGGCAAAGTTCAAGTGGGACACGCTGCAACATCCTCCATACAGCCCAGATTTGTCGCCATGCGACTTTCACATTTTCGGGAAACTGAAAAAACATCTCAAGGGTACCAGATTCGTGTCGGACGCCGCCGTTAAAGAGTCGGTTACAGACTTTTTGAATCGACAGCCCAAGGAGTTTTATGAGACGGGGATCACGCGGCTCATTTGTCAATGGGATAAATGTCTCAATGTTCATGGAGACTACCTTTAAATAAAGTACTCTGTTTGTCATATATTCGCATTGGCTCACTTTCATTTGACTCGCCCTTATATATACAAATTCTCTCTCTCTTTTTTTTTAATGGCGGGGTGCTTTATTTAATAACCATTAGGCCTTTACAGATGGCCCGAAATGGTGTCCATTTCATTGTGGAAGCATCTAATAGCTGGGTGAACCGTTACCTCCTATGAAGGGACAACTATGCCTTCTTCGGAATTCGAACCCGGGCCCGTCGCTACGGCAGTCAGGATCACCAATCACCATAACGGCTGGGCGGCCAATATACAGATTCTTGATTATTTAATTTTTTTAAAGAAAGAATACATGGCGATACTATTTGGCGGCAACCGTTTTAACAGTGTTTAGAGCGCGAAAGTGGTGAGGACAAAAAGTGAGTCTTGAGACCAAAGCACCTTTGTTATTAAAAAAAAAAAAAAAAAAAGTTTTTTTTTTTTTTTTTTTTTTAATTTCTATCTGATCTTTGTAACTGAGAATCAATTTGTTGTAAAAGCCTGCGTCAGTGTACTGAATACACTGGTGAGATTAACTTAAGTAAAACAAAATGGCGCAGTTTGTTTGTATATTTGCTGTATTATTTATTACTGAAATCTTAATAATATACTGAATGGCTTTAAACAGTACACTTTTTAAATTCTTCGACTATTACTATTTTATATACATATGCAATGCAGTAAAAAAGATTTACTGTTTAATGCTATTTCCTGCTCCCGACTAAACAACTCTTCTGCCTTCTGTGAATCTCGATTTGTTGATCGTTCCAGTCCTGATTAAATATCTAATTCGGCTATTACGTTATATGTCGGAATCGTGATTTTTCGTTTCCCTTTGCGTGACGGATTGTCTTTTATTGGTAAGCAAACTCAGAGGCAAGGAATAGAGTGACGCCCCTTTACGGCCTAACCTAGCGTTACGGTGCGTTTGTTGGCTCTGTTTGTCGGATGATGTCTTTAACGGTTCATCGCAAAAGAAAACGGGAATAGGTTTTATTAAGCACTTTATGTTCCCTTTAGAAGCGTTGATTATCGTCTTCCTCCTATTTCGAGCTCTTTTCTGACACATGATTAATTTTATTATCGACCTCGGTTTATTCTTCGCTATTCGCTAATGTCCTTGAATTCATTTCTGGATAGTTATGAGAAAAATTTTAACACTAACGTTCTCAAATCGGAACTCGATTTCTGAAATTAGAAAAGCCGCACTCCTTATGAGATGTCGGAAATATAGAAGATAAACAAATAAACAGAAATAAATAAATAAATAAAATTTGAAAGGTTTCAGATTTTAATTGTCGCCCAAAAGGGTTTGCTAAAGTTGTTTACGCTCTCGCTGAGCCTGTCTACCAATTTGCTGTTCCACTCGCTCCTACTAACACTTTTGTGGCCCAAAGGAGCCCAGAAGGTCTATTAGTCTCAAAACGGTATTTTGCAAGGAATCACTCTAAAAGTCTGAGCCACTTTGCGAATTGTTGCCACCAAATATTATCGTCCAGTATTATATTTAAAAAAGTTAAATAATAAAAAATTTACATAAACGTATGCATGTTTTTCACATTGTGAAAAAACAACGGTACCTGTAGTCATCAAATTTTGAACAACATAATCCTCCATCCGAGTATGGCACCTGGAAGCCCGAATTTGGAATTTGAAATTTGTTTTATTACCTATTTAATATTATGTAAAACTTTAAGGAATTTTCCATTACAAACTCTATGATTTATAAACGAGCAATGGCAACACTGTACAGGAAAAACATTTTTATCTCCACTGCGCGAGACTGTCTATCGGAAATTCTAATGACAAACTGTATTTAAAATTTTAGCCCGAAGGAATATTAGCCCATATATTCTGGAAACGTGTATGTGTACGTAAGTGAAAAAAAAAAAGTCCTTTTGTGTGTAATATAAAAATATAAAATCTGAAAGCTTTGAGGGTTTTTTTTTTTAAAGTCCAAAGGGATTTGAATCCCGAAGGACTATTAGTTTCGTTTTGGCATTTTTTTTTTTTTTCTTTTTTCTTTCTTTTTTTTTTTTTTTTCTTTTTTTCTTTTTTCAATTTCAATGTGTGTTAAGTGACACGTGTTTTTCTTCTGTCTTTTCTTAGTTCATCATATCAGTATTCAGTTTTCTTAGTGAGAACGGTAACAATTTTTTTATGCTTTTATTATTAACTTTTTATGTGTTATTAAATATCACGTTCTTCGCACTTACGCCACGTAAAATTCAGTTCATTAGCAAAATCATAAAATATTTAAAAACAGTATATATAAAGAGAATTGCTGATAGAGAGTTAGAGGTTGCCATACATATTTTTATATTTGCTGTAATATTTTTTTGAGCCCCTTACTACTAGCAGCTTAAAATAGTTAAGATAAAAAAGGCTACAGTGGTTTTAATGAGTCCGGCTAATGTAATTGCAGGAAACTATTGAATATTTAAATTAGAATTTCATCATTTTAACACTTTTATTTAAATCTATTTAAATCAATTACATTAATATTTTTTTAAAAAGTATTCTTAAGAACTATGCTTATTTTTTTTAAATCGCTTAATTTAAAACACAGTAACTTTCCAGATTAAATTTGGAAGTATCTTAAGCTTTATTGAATGGCTACACTCTGAAGCGTAGGAGATAAAAGTATTTGTTTGCAACCTCGGCAGCACATCGCTTTCATAGACCTAAGTTTGTTAATTAAAAGTGAAAGACTCATCTTACATTTTGAAAGTCGCGCACAGTGGAGATAAAATGTTTTACTTGAACAGAGTTAGGAATTTAGTAATAAAAAACCCAAAAAAGAAAAGTTTTTTAAGTCATCTTACAAAAAAGATGAACATTGATATGTTGAACTGAGGAAAGACTGAACAAAAAATATGTATATATGTACATATATAATTACTAATGGATTATTGAATTTATTATTTCCTTTGAGAAAGTTAGTAGAATTTAATTTTAGATTTTTGTGGAACACGAGGAGTTAAAATTACAGGTAAAAATCCCCCCCCCCACACAAAAAAAAGTCCCTTTTGCGCGAACGTTAAAATGTGAAACCTTTCTGATTTTTTTAAAATTGTTTCTTTTGTTGTTGTTTAAGGTGAATATAAATTTAAAATTTAGATTAGGTTTTTTTATTTTTATTTTTTTTATTTTCATTCCTTTTCTCTGTATATATAGATATATGTAATAGATCTGGAGATAGCTAATAGATTGGCGATGATTTAGTTCTTTGTAATAACTCGGAGAAGCTTTACTGCGTAGATCGAGTGTGATTATGGCAAAGCCTCGAGAGCTATCTGCCTAAGGGGAGGCATACCTTCGTGGAGGACTTTCTAAGGGAAACTGGCTCGTATACACGTTACACATGGGGAAAACCGCGAAAACGCCCATGCAGCCAGCCCGTTCGCGGGATTCGAACTTCGGACCGAACTACCAGTGTTCAGCGACTTTACTGCTCGGCCGCTGGTGGGCACTGCGTAGATAGAGTGATGGCACACAGAAGTAGCCGATTTTATTTCGGGATAAAGTAATTCTGGAAACTCAGTATCTCAGTCACATCATCATGCGCGCAATATGTATCCCGAAAACTTGACACATAGAGAAGCGAGCATCAGCTGCAGCATGAGAAGCAAGCCAGAAAGTGACACATTTAGAAAAAAGCATAGGTAAAAAAGTTTCGTTCTCTAACTAGTGATTAGCCATAACATACCAACATTGTTACGTTAAAACCCTCTGAGCGTTATGACTGGGTTTATCCGGTCATCAGAAGTTTTGCTACTTGGCATATATTAGCTTACAATTTAAGATATTTTGCTTTCTTACTTTCTTTAATAATGTAAATATCATCTTAATGAATGTAAGTTTATAAAAATACGGACTAAAATAAGTAATTATACAAACTAAATAAATAAATGCTGTTTAAATACTGGTCTTCCTGACGGATCTAAAATCCTGTACCACTCAGAGGGTTAAAATTGCAGATGCGAATTAATTTTGAAATGACACATTTTAGGTTGAATATATCATAAATAGTTATTATTTTTAGGGTGGAAAGGGAAAATGACCAAATTAAAATGATGAAAAAGAGGGCTGTTGCTAATTAAAATTTGAAACTCGCTTTCATAATTTTATTTTATACACACACACATTATATACACTCACATACAGGGGAAAATAAAAAGTAAAATAATTTTTTTATAAAATTTCAAATTTTAAAATAATAAATTTAAAAAAGTGTAAAAATTTTTTGTTGAATTATATATATTTAAAGTTAAATTTTTATCGTGGGAAAATATTAAACTTAAAATTAGTGGCCAAAATCGATTGAGGTTTTGACATAAATCTACGCAAGCCCGAGGTTATTGTGTTACTAATTTTGTTTTTCACTTAGCGTGTTTCTCTTCTGTTTTCAAATATTAAACTCTTTGCGACGCATTTTCTTTAAGTGAACAATTTCATTTAGATATCAGAAATTTCCCTGTAAATTCGCAGACATCAGTCATAAACCTGAAGTGGTGAAACTGACAAGGTATTGCAAAGATCATGATATCAAAAGAGTATAAGGATGAGAAAGCGGCATTATTTTGAACAGATTTAGAGCAAATGATAAAAAAAAAGTTCTTCACGTAAGAAACGAAGACTCTTCAAAGAACTTGCCTAACGCGATGCTCACGCATTTTTTTTAACCTTTCAAGTCCCGGATAAGTTTTCTTTTGTGGTCCTCACTTCCAACTTCTGTCCGTCATACAATATCTAACTTCCAACAAAAGAGAAATCTCGTCTTTTGAAATTGAGACGTTCCCGACTCAGTGGGTGGGGGTGTTGGCTGTCCCTCTAACCATTGTTGCAGACACAGAAGATAGCATTGTCCAGTCGCATTCCACAAGCCAACTGCGTCCCGGTGAGTGAGAATGTGGAGAAATGACACCCCCTAATGATCACGCAGTGTGAAGTGATTAAGCTTTTACAGAACGCTTTGCTTTTTTTCTGAATAAATAATTAACTGCTTTATTTCTTCTGAATTGAGACTTTTTTTTAAGAAAATTATTAAAATCTTAAAAAATTAGTTTATAAAAAAATTATTGTAATAAGAAGAGAAGAAATGAAGCAAAATGAAAATAAGCAATATAAGCATGAGTAACATGAGTAAGAAATCTGTAATAAAGTGTTAAGGATATGTTTGATCAAAGCATTGTGTTGCCGCTCCTGAAAGTATAAAATATTTATGTTCCAAATTTAATCACAAATATCGGCGATATAAAAGAAATTTGTTGCCAGTCGCAATATATTTTTCTTTTTTAAACAGACTTAGTGATTTAAAAAGAAATCTATTGCCACGGCCTGAATTAAAGTATTTTTAATTTCCACGTGGCAGTGTTTTGTCGTTCAGCAAAGCGTTATTCAAATATAATCTTTCTGTTACTGATTAACAAACCAAGCGATTTAAAATCAATAAAAACAGTTTCAGTTTCTTATTAACTGCTAGCCATACCCCCAAAATGACACTAGCTTGATTCCTTAAAATCATAATCAGTATGCGAGTTCGTCGCTCAGCCCAGAGCTATGAAATTTGGTACATATTTTGCCTGAACGATGGAGGTGCGCATCTCGATGTTTTTATTTACTTATTTCAATATTCGAGTTAACTGTTTTCATTTAATATTCAAGGGATTTTTACCAATTTTTCTCACATATTTTTGCATAACGAATAAATTTAAAATCTTAGAATTTAACTGTTTGCACCAACATATCATGCGAGAAAAAATGAAGTTTTTGCCGAATTTTGAACATGATTTATTGGTTTGGGGAGATTTTGCGAGTATCACTCCTTTCGACCATTCGTGTCCATTATTTTCAAATTCCATAAAACACCCAAAAATGCATCTGATGTGACAGATTTCTTATAACAGATGCATATATTTAAACATTTGAAATTTTTGATACATTTATATATATTTGAAATTTTTGATATTACAAATTTTATCATACGAAGATAGAAAGGGAAAAATTATATAAAGAATTTAATTTCCAAAGGAGGCGATTAGATTAAGAATATAATACAATTTTCATTAATAAACTACAGGTAACTGTCCCAATATATTATTTTTAAAAAGAAATATGCATTGCAGTAAAATATCTAATAAGATAACTTCATTTTTACTTCCCTAAAACTTGAATCTCACCCGTTTTTATTGTTGTCTGTGCTACTCTTTAGGTCTCAAACCATCCATAAATAATTAAGGAAGTGAATGTGCAGCGAATTGGCCGAAATCGTAGATTTAAATGTCAGTTCGTATATGCTTCGTCGCGAGGATCGGTTTTTGTGTTATACTGGCATAAAGTTCAACAGTTGGAAGGAAAAGGTTTGTCATGACCTTCGCAAGTAATTTGCGATGTTTTATCGGTGTTAGTTGTAAGACGAAAACAATTACTAAGGGGACGAATTTATTTTAAAGTTTAGGAGAGCTAGTTTTCAGAGAGCATTGAAGAAGAAGGGAAAGGACGCCAATATTTTAAAAATGTGCAGATCCGGGCGCTAAAATGCTAGGAGGATAAATATGCGAGGAAATCCGGTATTTGAATTTTTACTTATTATAAAACAAACTCGTTATCTTTTTTAAAAAAATAAGGATAAATAATTATAATAATAACGGCAACTTACCCGCATTTCTGGATTTTTCTAAACTCCGCAGGTTAGTTAGTTAGAGCTTTAGTTAGTTATATTTAAAAATTCAACTTTTGAATAACTATGATTTTAATTAAAACCTTTTTTTATACCCCGTTTGACAAACTAATAAAATTTATTTTCTAACTTATTGTATACCAGATAATTCTATACGACGTTTTGCTGTAAATAAACAATGCTCTAGAAGCGATACTGATAAATAAACAAGGAAATAAAAGACTTTTCTTTTTGAAACGTCCCGAAACTGTCACTGGAATTTCTTACTTTTGTTCTGGCTTGTACCTTTTCGGAATGTGGTGAAAGAAAGGAAATGTAAATAGAAAAGAACTTGTTCGATTCTTGAGGTCTAGATTTTTCAGGTCATTTAGTTCTCACGTCCAGATAGTGGGCGGTGGCTACCTTCCTCAGCTTGCATTGCATCATATGATATTGCCTTGGGATGCAAATGAATTGAAAAGACGCTAGATAAATGAACAATAATCACTACTGCATTCTTAAGTGTTAGAAATCTTCACCCACTATTATTGTCTGAAAACAGCGCATCCCCAAATTTTTTAAGTAAGAAAAAAAAAAAAAAAAAAAAAAAAATTTCTAAACAATTATGTTTTCCTTTTCATATGCTCAGCTGAAAAATGCTGAAAGGTTCAAGAAAGTTTCCTGAATCAGACAGCTGATTAATTAATCCATCTTTGCAGCGATCTCAAATTCAAATTGCCTGCGGGGCGAATACACGATCGCAAAACAGCTGACTGGCCAAATTTTATTTATTACTTCTTTCTACGAAGTAGAGGAAGTTTGAGACCATTGCTTTACTGCATAAATTTTTAGGTTTCAAAATGAAAATTATTTTTGGCTCTGTAGGTCGGTAGAAAGCTTAAAAAAAGGGCACAAAAATTAAATTTAAAAAATAATTGATATTGTTTTATGATACAAAAGTTTGATATACAAAATTAAAGTTGCTTGTTAATTATACTTATAATTAGAAATTCTAGTTAAGCATTTCGTTCACGCTAACCATTTTACAAGTGTAGTAACCAAATGTATAACTATACTTTTTGTCAAGAGAAACTGAATGTTTTTCTCACATTACTTATTCAAATACAGGGTGGTCATAAATAAACTTCTCCGATATATGAAACACTAGCGGCCGATCCGCTGATCCGATTGAAATTAAATATCTAATACTGTTATTTGAAGGTATGCGCTCAAGATTGTAAAGATTTAAAGCAGTAGAGCTCTCACAGTTACGGTTACAGATAAATGTTGAAATTTTTGAATGGCAACGTTCCTCTTTTCTCCTGCGCAAATTGATAAGCGTATCAAAAACCATAAATGGCACAGGAACGATACACGTATGACGAAAGTTGCAGGCGTAAAACATTTGCAAAGAGCATTGTAAAGGACCATTCATAACACAAGAGAGGAGAGGGGAAAAAACTTTTAATGGAGTTACATGCTTTCATTACATGCTTTAATAGATTTACATTTCCACATCGTTGGAAGATAGAGTCATCTTCCCTAACTTTGCAGTTTCTGGCCACCGCGATCTTCCGACATTAGACATTATTCCGATGGATTTCTGGGGTTATCTGAAATCTGAGGTGTACACATCAAATTCGCGAGATTTGACAGAATTGAAAGATGCCACAAAGCGGGGTGTTATCCAGATCCCTGTGATGATACGTTAGGCATTGCTTTCAACAATTTCCGGCATGCAACGCGTCATCATGTGGAAAGGTGGACATGTTGAAAACTTGCAATTCCAATCACAGTTTCCCACCCCCTCCTTTCTTCTCTTATGTTGTTATTGGTGCTAGCAGCTTGCAGGGCCAGCAGCCTAAAATATTTATCATAAAAAAAAGGAAAAGTGTACAGTGATTTTAATGAGTTCAGCTAGTGTAATTTCATAAAGATATTCAATACTTTTACTTAGATATCTCATGATTTTAATATATTTTCATTTAAATCAATCAGATTAAAAAGTAGAATGGTACTTTTTAATCAGATTGTTGCCATTCATCCAAATATAAGATAATAGTATTTCTAATAGTAATAATGGAATATTGGAGAAATTAAAATTGGAGAAAATGTTGATAAGTACCAAAACTTGAGCAAAATTATTATTGTTATTTTATTCTTAAGATCTGCAGCTATTCCTTTTAAACCCTTCAGGCTGTTACTCAGTAACAAATTAAATTTGAAAGTTAAATGTCTTACGCTTTACGGAATGGCAACACGTTGGGATGGGATGTTGGAGATAAAAGGATTTATTTTACGCGAGAGGCAACGCATTGCTTTTAGACAGCGTAGTAGTTTATTGATTTGAAATACTATTATCTTATATTTGGCTGAACGGCAACAGTCTCGGGTGTTGAAGGTAAAAATGTTTTATTTCGAACAATGTTTCTACTACTCGCTTTCAAAACGCGAAGTGAATCTATCTAGAATCCATTAAATCAATATGAAATATTTCGAAATAAATCAAAAACAAATTCGAAATTTAAAATTCCGGCTTCCGGGTGCCCATGTTCGGTTGGTTCAAAATTCGGTAGCTCTAGGTGTCACCGTTTTTCTGCAGTGCGAGGAATTAACGAAAAAATTCTTCATTTTTTAATAGTAGAGATATCCGTTTCCGTTACGCGGTCTCGAAGGAGCCGGTTAAATGCGTTATCCGGCTCCTCTGAGAGCTTGGTTAATAAAGGCCCAGTTAATAGAGGTTTTGAAGTTACATGCTTAGTGGTTGCGTCTGATAAAGAAAACTATAATAAAAGTTAGTTGTAGTTAAACCCAAATTCTTTTGCTTATATCAGCTTATATATTGCTTATATAAAGTCTTCGATAGAAACTTCATGTGGAAGTTAAGCTCTGCAAAGCAATCATTCACTTAAAGAAAATCTGTTTCATTATAATCATAGGTTATCAATATTTTATAACTTTTATTTTCAGAGCGCTAAAAAATAATACTGTATTTCCTCTCTCATTGTCCCTTCTAGCCTTTTAGTTCTAGGTTCTGAAAATTAAAAAAATATTCGTATAATTTCCGGTTTCCTCTATTGTACATTGTTTTTCCGTTTGAGGCCGAGTTTATTGGTAAATTGCATTCTCTGGCTTATTTTCATTTCCATTCAGGGTATTCGGTATGTATTTGTATTTTGGTATTACATGTTATCCATTTTATTTTCCATAGCATTTATGATTTGAAACGTACTTTATGCAGATTCTTTGTTAAGGCGGAAGTGGCAAGTGTTCTGCCACTTAAGACACTTTAAAAACATATGATTTCACCTTATTGCTGTTCCAGCTCATTATACCGTTACCTACTGCTGATATGTTCGGTCTTTTGAAATCCGGGCCTTTTGTTCGCCCCCTTCGCCTTCATTCCTCCGGTGTTTCTCTCTTAGAAATTTGTTGTCAAGGCTCATTCATGTAAGGTGCCTCTGGGATTTTACAACGTAACTGAGGCGAAGCACGACGCGTTCGTCTCAATTAATACCCTCCGTTATCAACTCAATATTCGTCAGATATTGTGATGTTAATATTGCTTATTGGAATGTAGGTTTCTTTTAAAGAAATAATATTGTGAGAGTTTTATCTGTAGTTTATCCATAACTACTTTTTATTTGTTATTTATTATTAAAAACTATTCTTTTCTTATATTGTAACCATGTTCTTTGGAAATTAAATTACTTTACAATTTTCCTCTCGATTATATTATACTATAAAATTAATTAAAAGAAGGAAGAAATACGAAAGGAAGTACAGTAACTCGAAATCGAAGTTAACTTGTTCATAAAAGAGGAAATGATTAATTTGTTGATTCTCGAAGTTCAGTTCGAAGAACGTTTTTGGTTATCGGTTGGTGACAATTGTAATGGGCCAAGAGATAAAATTGATTTTTGATCACAAAGAAATGGGTCAAAAACCTCACGGTTGAGTTTTTCTACATTTTCAGCGACTTATCATTACTGACAGAAACAGGCTGCCTATCTGTGACTAGCGTTTAAATAGCATTCGTGAATGAGAGAGCTAAATAAATATCGTGGTACCACACAATTTAGAAACTTTACTTAAAAAATATCAGCAACTGTTATGTTTGATGTTTGCTCAAGGAAAAAGTATCATCACGCGCATTATTTTTTAAGAAAAAAAAAAAAAAAATACGTATGACTTTTAAACCCTTTTTCTGTTTATATGCGCCATCGAAACTTGGTAAAAGTGGTTATGTTGGGAAGTTAGTTTTATTGGTTTCTGAACAGCTAAGTTTCATAAAAGCATTTTATTATTAAGTAATTAAGGATTAAAAGTTAAAGCAATGATCTCAAACTATTTTCCTCCGTGCACTTCTTTCAATTGCTAGATAATCTAGACAATCATCCCCTCTTCCTTCCAAAACTCGAAATGTTCGTATGGTATATTTATTTAAAATTAGATTATTTTTA
The DNA here is from genome assembly GCF_044657685.1 of Stegodyphus dumicola. Classification (NCBI taxonomy): domain Eukaryota; kingdom Metazoa; phylum Arthropoda; class Arachnida; order Araneae; family Eresidae; genus Stegodyphus; species Stegodyphus dumicola. Next base: position 75,509,674 of record NC_140771.1, read on the forward strand.
ACGTGTTTTATAAAACAAATAAGAAAAAGTGGAAAAAATGTTGATAAGTACCAAAACTTAAGCAAAATTAGTTTTTTTTTCTTAAATACTCCTAAACTAAAACGAAGTACTAAAGAGCTTAAGAGAGGAAAACTATGTACTATTTCTAATGCTTCTAAAGTTAAATCACTGGCAACAAGAGAAAATCCATCGTCGCAGAAATCATTTGAAAAGTCTTTAAATACATCTGTTACAACAATAAATAAAATAATAAACCAAGTTTTTTCCCGTGGTATGTGGGGTAAGTGAAAATACGTTGTGACCCTCGATGAAGCATGGATTTGCCTAAATAACTACAACAAAAAAAGGTCTATTTATTATCGAAAACAAAGAAAAAAAATGTATAAACATGATTTTATTAATGCAAAGAAAGTTCCAATAAGGGGTTTACGATTGTCGCAGGATTCTGTTAGTGTGAAATTTAAATTTAGAAGAGAGGGGGGAAATGTTAAAATCAACTCAATGGACTATCAAGAGAAAGTTTTACTTTCGATATTTACAGAGAAGAAATTCTATTTCTTTATCTCAATGACTTTCAAAAGTGAAACTTCATCAAGACGAGCAATAAATTTTACTTCGAAAAGGATCACTGCATTCCTTGGAAAAATGAAGACTGACACATGTATTGCATATGTACGATTTCAATATATTCTTACAAATTCTGATATTTTAACCTATGGAACGTTGCGCCTCTGCTCTATTGAAAAGAACTTTAAGTGAAAACCTAACACTTTTGATGGACTCTGGAAAGTAGTGGAAGAGGCATGAAAATCAGTAAGGAAAAGCTCTTCTATCAGGAAAATCACAATGCCCATAAAAAAAGGGCTATCAGATCGAATATTTAAAAAGAAAAATACTTCTTATATTTTGAACATTAATTAAATGAACCCAAAATCTTTCTAAATGCGTGTAAGCACCCTCTGTATCCTCGTATCCTTACTCGGAAATACATCTTCCGAATTCCGTTTTTAATAACATAACTTTCTTTATTTCTGGAAACTTGAACTCAAGCTTCTCATATCAAGCTGAATAATGATGAAGAATTACCGAGTATTCCGTGGCTACTGGCTTGTTCAGCTGCAAGCTGAGAACTCACCACGAAGCGATAACGGAGGCTCTTTTTATGCAAATGCCCAGGAAAAGGCAGAGGGGATGTTAACTTCTAACGGCAGTGTTCCGAGAAGCTCGAAATTTTTGTATTGGCCAGATGCGGGCAGATTTTGGAGGATTGCGGATGTACTGCTTGCGTGTCAGTAAAAATAACTCTTAATGTTTGCTCTCATTGAGGTTAATAGTCTTGTTCCTTTGTCTATAAAAGAAGAATATGCAGACTGTGTGTTTATAATATTATGGGTTTGAAATAATGTTTTTATGTGGACTTTTGAGCGGTAGATCGTGTTTTTAACTCGGAACTTCATAGGTTTCGTTCTACTAGATTTCTGCTTTTAATTTTTTTTTTTTTTTTTTTTTTTTTTTTTTTTTTTTTTTTTTTTTATTTTCCGTGATTTTTCCATAACCAAACGGAACAATTTTTCTGGCCAAACTTAAAAACTAATTATCAAATTAAGTGTAAATAAAAGAATGATTATTTTATAACTTTTTATAGTATTTTATTTATTATTATTTTGGATGTTCTATGCTTCTACTTTACGTCAACGTTCACCACAATACAAATCATTTTAAAGCAGCGCTTCTTAAACCTTTTCATTCATGACCCTTTATATTACCATATACTTTTGCGACCCCAGCAATTAAACATAGAATAAAAATATGAAAATAAATTTTATCCCATAAATAATTTATTTCTTTGGTAAGCAATATACATACGAAAAGTAATTTTAGGATTTATTTCAAGTATAAAAATATAATGAAAGAAACTCAGCCTGAGACGAAAGTGCATGTGTTTTTGCTGCATAACAAATTGAATCTTGGTGCAGTATTTGACACCTCTGGATGTAAAGCATATTGAACTCTTTTCAGCTTAAACGATATTTGGATTTAATAAGCGTTAAAGCTCAAAATATCGTTTTACATTAAGTATGTTGTGCTGAATGACGGAAGAACACTTGATGCAATTTCAGAAGTTGTGGAAAATTCAATTCTAGCTTCGTTTCGGAATTCAGTCCAGGATTTTTTTGTGGAAACTCAAGCTTTGGATTCAGCCGCTTGGTAGCTCAAATAATTCCTTTTGAGCTTTATATGGCAGGTCATAAATCTCATAAATGTGAATTAATGTAATTCCTTTAAAAGCTTTTTAATGTAAGTTTTTTTAAAAATTCATGTTTCTGAATTAAATTTTTGCGATACCATTTGCGGTCGCGACTGATACTGCAGTTTAAGAACCCCTGCTATGTTACGTTGTTAACCCACAATTTAAGAAATGTTTAAACTATAAATAAGAATCGTTTCAAAGTTCATCGGAAAGCGACTGGCAGTTTAGGCTGTTGTTCACTGTAACTTGTATTTCTGCTGTCTTATATTTGCTTACCGGCAAGGATTTACTTAATTTGCACTCCCCGCGTATCATCAGTTAGGCGATCTACTAGCGGCTGAACACTTGCAGTTCTGTCCAGGGCTAGAATCCCAGTGAATGGGATAGCTGCATGGGCTTTTCATGGCTTTCCATATGTATAATATCTATATGAGCCAGTTTCCCTTAGATAATCTTCCACGAAGGCATATCTAAGGGACCGTTAGGTAGATACCCTCGAGTGCTTTGCCATAATCAAATAAACCAAGCCATTCATCAGTCAGACTTGTTTGGAATGCGAATAAGCTTTGTTTGTTATCAATACATTCAATTTGCTTTAAAATTTGTGTTTGTGACCCACCAGTGGCCGAGTGGTTTCGATCGCAAAACACTGGTAGTTCGACACGGGTTCAAATCCCGAGGAAGGGTAGGCTACATGGAAACTGTAATGTGAATAGAATTCAATATTCCTTAGTCCTCGACAAAGGCATCCCTTCCCATAGGCAAATAGCCATATTGTGTGTTTTGCAGATATTGCGTTTCGCCATATTCAAATAACCTAATCTAAAACTTGTGCTGAGAAGCTTATTTGCCCTCCCCCTTTCCGCAAAATCAATTTCTGTTAATTTCAGCTTGTGTAACAATCAAGTTAGCATAATCCAACTGAATTTAAGATAACTGAAAGGAATATTTCTTCTAGAAGAACAAAACATACGTATTGACAAAATTAAATGATATATTTTTCTAAAAATATTGTTACAGTTTTTCGCTATGTAACTTTCCAAAAAAGAATTACAAGTAATATTATGCAGGGTGATCCAGAAGTAGCCTACATCAAGTTTTCAAAAACTGTGTAAGTTCCAGAATAGATAATTGTAAATCGTTTCAATAGATAACGGCTATATTCTTACAACTAACATATCGTTGATACTGCAGTTGCAGGTTTACGCTGCTAGCTTTTAAAACCCTTTATTTGATGTGAGATATGCTCAAGAATGTCTTTTTACGTTTGAGCATTACTTCGCAATGCATACATTTGATAGAGATGTCATTTCCTTTACACTGTTTGTTCGCGTGATTTCAATATTTTATTATACTTCAATATTACAAGTTACTGTCAATCATAAACATTTCTTCTGGTTATGTAAGACGGAGACGGATTTAAGGCCAAAAGCATAAACTAAAACAGAAATTCCAAGCTATAATTATTTGTAAAAATACAAGGGTGTCGTCCAGTGAAACAATTTATCAATAATATGCACTTTGCAAGTTTGAAACTTTTGGGACATTCAGCATAAAATTCTGGGATTCGCTCAACCTTTTAGAATACAGATTTTCAATCCTTTCCTTACATTGACCACTTTAAATCAGTGGTCTTCTGCTTCGACTTCCTTACATTTTTCTAAATAATGCGCAGTATACAACACAATCAAAATACAAATCATGGCCTATAAATAATTTAAACGTAGCAATTAGATTAAGAACATGAGCAACATTCGTTTTAAAAACAGATTTATTAGATTTTTATGTTTTATTACTTCTGTTATTATTATGTTTATTTTTGCAAATATGAACATGTTCTCGAAAATAAAATAGCAGATTCTAATTGCAAAAAAGTTCGATTTTAATTATTGTGATGGTTATATTTGATGTATCGATATAATTTTTTAATATTTGGTAATTATTTAATTTATTAATAATTTATTTAATTTTTTAATATTTGGTAAAGCCTAGCTCTTAATTCTTAACTCACTTCCTTCAAAATAATTAAATCTGTTCCTTGTTTCAGATCTAATTTTGCTTTATTCTTTTCTTTCCCCTATAATGTTTCTTGAGATATACTTTTTTATATTACACTTATCGCACAAAAAATTTGTGCATTTTAAAAATGCATTAAGTAATCTTAGCCTATTTTCTCCCTTGCATTCATATGATTTCTTCCTTGCTAAGAATGATATAGCTTTATATCAACAAACAATTAATTATCAATTTTTTTATTATTTTTATTTATTTATTTTTGTAATGAGTGGTATCTTGATTATGTCAGTCTATTGTCGGTACATATTCATCTACCGACTCTTTGATCACCATAGAACCCCTTTAAAATGCCATTGATCCACAGGGATCAATATCGACCCATTAGGGAATCCCTGTTTCCGATTATATAATATTTTTTGGGTTTAATTAAGTTTTCGAAATTTTTTGGTTCTGTTTAGGATCACATCAGCATTGCATTGAAAGCATTTTTTGTGCTGTCTTGTCGATCGTGTACTGGAGAGGCTTTGCCATACACACACACACACACAACAACAACAACAAAAAAAAAGGGGGGGAAAGCCGTAGTACATCCGTTGTCATACACAGAGATGGCGCAGAGTTTGCACACAGGCAACGAAAAGCCTAGCTCCGTCCTTGGCCGCACATTACCGTACACATTATTCTACCGTATTTTGCACCGTATATATGAATATAGCGGAGTTTCAGCGACAGCCGTTGGACGCTACTAACGCTTTTAAAATAACTTTTTTTTTTTATTTATTTATTCAACTAACCCATGAAACTGCTGCGAATTTTAATGAATCCTTCAAGAGCCTGGCACGTGCGGAAATGAGTCTAAAGCGTTTATCCAGCGGCTTTTTCCTTCCTCAAAATACAGGGCGTTGCAGTCCGGTAGACCCCTTCAATTACAGGTTGGTAGTAAGTTGGCTTTTTTTATGGTCTCCGTTTTTTACTCTTATTTCGCGGGTGTGGGAGGGAAGATTCAATTCCTTTGCAAAGAGTAAAGCCCTCTCCATTTAAATGTATAAACTCAGATGTTTGTCGGAAATGATCTCGTTTAAAAAAAAAAAAAAAAAAATAGTGAAAGAAAAAGAAAAGAAAAGAAGCAGCTATTATATTCCACGCGAAGAAAGCTCTGGTGGTGAAATGAATCCCTTCCAGATACTGGTATTTAATTGGTTGATTATTTGTTTATTTAAAAGGCATTGTTAAAATCTCCCATGGGAGTCGGTGTGGTGTATTGTTGCGGTTTGGGTGTGATTTGAAAGCGTGGGTGTCGCTAAAGATGAATACGATGGTCAAGCTTTTGTTAGGAAGAATTATATTTTTTGGGTCTCCCCCCTTCTTCCCGTCGACGCACTTCAATGAAGGGTGGACTGTTTTTTTGTTTGGGTTAGGGTGTTGCTGATGGCCGGGCTCGGTGAAGAACTTTTAATTTGTTTCACAGCTACTTTTAAACTGGTATTTCTCGTACGGATAACAAAAGCGGGCAGAAAAATGAAATTTCATATTCTTGCTATGTAGAAAAGATTTTTTGTGTATCGAAGAAACTGAATTGCGAGATTAAGAACTAAATTTCTAATAGATCTTTTTCGGAAAGACCGTTTTTTACTCTTCTAATGTAATTGTGCTCCCGCGACCGTTGGCTTTGGAGTTTTAGTTCTCCGTTATTTACCATATCATGAAAAAATTTCTTTCCCCCCCCCCAAAAAAAGTGTAATAAGTAACAAAACAGGCGTCTAGAGTACGTTAAGTTAGGCATTTCAAGAGCATTTGTAAGGCATTTCTTCCTCCTCCTCAGTCCATGACTCAGATGCATGGTAACGAATCCTCTAATTTGTTAAAATCTCCTAATTCCCTCTAAGCGGTTATGACGACACGCGTTAAGATCACAAGTGAGAGGAGACTTGTTACGACCTTCCAGTGCCTATTTTAAAGTAACAGACTGTAAGAGCCAGTGCCGAAGCCGCTGCGATTAGCGCGGTAGCACCGGACGGCAGGATTTAGGGATTGTAAATTTTTTTAGAATTTACAGAAGAACTGAACTCCAAAATTTAGAGATGGAAAAATTTGTGGAATTTTAGTGGAGACATAGAGAATCAGAGTTTAGAGCCGGTACTATTTTTAGCTATTTTTAGAATTCATGGAGGCACTAGGCAGCAGAATTTAGGACACGCTGAGATTACACAGGGAAGCAAAATGTTTAGCGCTGACCCTGCAACTGTACAAAATGCTAATTATTGAAATACAGTACAGCCTTAACTTGTCCAGGTGTGTTTTTCCTCAAAATTCATATCATGAGCAAAAACACCCACATATTATTCGAAGCGTTTCTTTGCTTGTGCCTTTAGTTGATGCAAAAACATGAAATTTTTTGTTTTGCTTTCTGATGAAACTGGGAAACAATTATCTTAAAAGTTAAACTACAAGTTTAACTACAAGCTTAATTTAAACTAAGTGCCAATTATATATATATATATATATAGATATAGATATATATCTATATATATATAATTTTTTTTTTTTTTTTTAATTTACGTGGCATATATTCGCTTCGAGTCTAATGTTATGCAAATTAAAAGCACACAAACAGAGTTTAAATGATACAAAGGTTACTTCGAATTTATCCTTCCCAAACAGAACTAGTACCAGTCTGTTTTGGTAAAATTAGTGTTTGTCAAAGGTTGAAACGATTCCAGTTTGCTGCACCAGGTTGGTAAGGACCTTTTACAGACATTACGGGAAGGAGTTAAAACCACGGGTCTCTTTCGAACGTGCCCGTGGAAAATATCGCGGAGAAAACAACGCAAGGAAAAAACATCGTTACATAAAACATATCTGAAAGTCTAAAAATATATGTCTGCGATGTTATCATCATACGATGATGTAGGCGATTGAGCTATAGACGATTTATTTTTTTACCACGATGTTTTCAAACCGTGTTTTAAAACTGCAAATTTCTTAAATCGCTTTATTTTCTACCACGATGTTTTCTCCTTGATTTCTTTTGAGGTTTTTTCATCACGGAGAACCACGATGTTTTGTACGGCCATGTTTTCCCCTTTATGTTGCTTCCGACTCAACGTTTCTGCCAGCGATTTTTTCGTCTGTAAACTTTTTGAGAAGGGCTGAATTTGATAATAGCCATTATAAAAGCTGATCACCTTATTGAATCTTTACTTGTTTATTTGACCTTAATTGTAACTCATAAGACGTGGAAAAAATAAATAACTTTGTCTAATTTTAAATTTTTATTTGTATGCAGGTTAATTGGAATCGAGAATAGTTTAAGAAACAGATTTACAGCTATATATATGGTACTGTAAGATAATAGTGCAATACTTTGTGATTGCTGTATTATCTCATTAAAATTAGAACAAAACGAAAGAATTCTTTACTTTCATTAAGTAAAAGATAGACAGAAACAAAACGTTACATTGTAACTATGCTATTAATCATATAGTAATTTTATTATTAATTTACTTTATAATAGTGATGTCTTGCCACGGGTAATTTATCAACTAAACCTAAACACGTTTACATGTGTTTCATGAATTCTACTTTACTTATTATATTAATGCGTCTCAAAGTGAGCGATACCACTCCCTTTAGGGCTTTGGATTGCTAAAAAAGGAGTTAGTAATCAGTAGAGATAGGGATGCTTCAAGTTTCAAAGGCCAATGGTTTTGGCAAAATTATTTTTTTAATATTATTAGGCATAATACAATAATGTAACGTTTACTGTGTTACATTTAATAATTTTAATTAATGTAATATTTACATTTTAGTTCCAGAATTTTAATTGCAGAATTTTATTCCTATTGCAGTACTGTCGTTAAAAAAATTATTTTTATCATCTTGCTTTTAGTTTGTTTAAAATATTAACTATACAGATCTTTTGGTTAAAAATGAAATTCGTAAATCATAAGAATTTAAATTGTAATATTTGATACAAAAAGAAAAATGACCATAATTTAATTTCAGCAACTCATCTAGAATAAATTAATATTTTCTAGGAAGTTTTTGACGCAGGTGTACATCTGAGTTTTTCCTAATATATATATATATATATATATTATATATATAAATTTTATCTGGTGTGCGGTTTGATTTTGAGCTTTAAATAAAGCGTTGAACAAGCAAAGCGCAAAGAAAACACGGGTTAGAGCAAAAAGTTCTGTTAAAATGTACTCATCAAATGGCACAGTAATAAAGCTTCTCGTATCAGCAAACCTATGTAGTCAGCAGACTCTACTGACTATTCTATCCCTCCGAGCAACTTTCTTCCATGCATCACCAAATTTGAACCTCTGTCTAGTTTGAGATATCCCACTTCCTTCTTTCGCCTCCTCAAATACCAATATACAACTCAAATACCAATATCTCAAATACCATATGCTGCCAAATAATAATAAATAAATAAATAAATTTATAAATTAAATACGTATTAATTTATATTAATTAAACAACTTTAAAATAAAAATTTAAATTATTAACAAATGTTTTGTTTCTTTTAAATTACTCAGTTTGCTAGTTAATGCAGGCTGATCAAATTTGAAAGATAAATTAAAGATTTTATGCTTTGTCAGATGACAACAGTATGAGAATAGGCTATGAACAAGGGCTCGTGAAAAATAAATTAAAGGTGTTATGATTTACTCATTGGGAACACTTGCCGAGAATTGCTTCTAGATTCTTTTCGCTGTCTCTTGTATACGTTTATAAGACATTATTGTGTTTACGGATTTTAATTTTTAATTTACTAGGATAAGAATTTTCAGAATAAAGGAAAACAATACACACCCTTTGGGGTGAAAAAAATCACCGAACAGTGCATCAATACAGTTATAAAAAATTTTAAAATGCGCTTGTAGAACTTATTGTGTAATGATCGTTTGGTTGGTCAATAAGTCACAGTATCTAAGGACAGAATACTTTCCTGGAGGACTTTTTGAAGAGACAATTGAACGCGAAAAATCCCTCGTGGTCAAACCATCCGCTCATGCAGAACTATTAACTTTCAGCGAGTTTATCTTCTCGGCCACTAGATTTGGATTTATTTGATTACAGTAAAGTCCAATAGGGTTATCACTGTAATGGAAGAAATACATTCATGGAAGACTTTATAAGGGAACTGGTACGTATTCACGTTGCAGATGGAAAAAACTATGAAATGCCCACGTAATCAGCTCGTTCACCGAGACTTAAACCGTGAAACTACCAGCACACATCAACCAGCACAACTAATGAAAACTACCAGCGCACAGATATCTTACTCATTCGGCCACTGTTATATAATAATTCCTTTATTTGAATAACGAAAAGCACACGAGGGCTATTTGCCTAAAGGGAGAGGAATGCCTTCGTGTAAAATTTTCTAAGAAAATTGGCTTGTGTTCGTCATGAAGAAAATCACGAAAACTCCCAGACAGGATAGTATCCATGATCTGATTCCAGGTAGAACTACCGGCATTCGACGATTTTATATACTTGACCCCTAACAGTCATTGTCATGTAACGAATGCATCAGAAAACGATTAAAATATAAATTATATATTTGCAATGTAATTGTTAACTTGCGTTCTAATAATGTATTAAGAGACTAATAGATTATCTTTCTCTCTCTCTCTCTTCCATGCAGTTTCGATGCGAATAAATCGACGAAGGGGGCGTCGAAACTTCGCCGAGACCTCATCAACGCGGAGATCGCCAATCTGAGGGATCTCCTGCCTCTGCCTTCGTCCACGAGGCAGCGGCTCTCGCAGTTGCAGTTGATGGCCCTCGTCTGCGTGTACGTAAGGAAAGCCAACTATTTTCAGCATGGTAAGTACCAAGAGATACCATTTTCTCTCTTGTTTCTACCCAAGCTAAATCATATCTCTCTTGCAGATACTGGAATCGATAGCTTTTATTGATCTAACTTAGTAGTTGAGTAAATTTATCACATCTGTAAAGATGGAACATTTAACTGCAGCCATTTTCAGCGTAAGATAACACATTTAATGCACACAGTAATAAATGGAGTTAAAAATGTTTACATAAATCAGTGCCTTGGATTCAAGAAAGAGTCTCATTTCTTCAATATCCTCATGACAATCACGGCGTTGCTGCTATGTTTCTGGTGCAATTGCCTTGATGCTATGTGTGTCTTGGGAAACATCCACAGTCTTCTGAATAATTGCATTTTTAAGGCTGCTATATATATATTATAATATCAAACGCGAGTACAAACGTGATTTCCCAATGATCCAAATAAAGATTGTTTGCTTCCTTACCCGGTCGAGTTCTTTCACGTTTAGTTACATTTAGTAGCTCTTATTCAATTCCACTGATCTTGTAGCAGCAAACACTTAAAAACTCAAGTTTTCATTCGCATGTTATGTTATTAAGAATCTTAAAAATAAATGAGATTCATCAGAAGGTTAAAAATGTTACGCAGAATACTCTAAGCCGCATCATTACTCGTTACAGATGGCAAAAAAAGTCTTGATCTTTACAGAGCAAATCTCCGAGACGTTGTATTGAAGAAGCGAGACTTATTTTCCAAATCCAAGACACCGACTTTCTTAATCGTATTCAGTTATATTTATTGCTGTGTACAATTAATGTATTATCCTATATTGAAAATGCATGATGTTAAATGCTGCTCCTTTCTTGCTAGTGGTGAAACACCAGAGTACCCGGCTCGAAGAGCCTACCTCCATCAAAAATTGTCAGCTTTCGCACTTAGTCCCGAAATAGCAGTGTAGACGCTAAAATAACCCAGATCAATTTAAAATAGCACAAGGTCCTAAACTGAAGATAAGGAAAGAAACTTAAAATTTGGATACAGAAGAGACTGCAAATTAGAGTACATACAATCAAGACTGGTTATTAGAGTACATACAATCAATGATACCAATGAAAGGCAAGTATGAGTCAACAGGACAACATAACGAATTGTAAGAAATGTAATCCTCCTTAAATAACAAATACTGAACTTCAAATAAAAGTACAGAAAGAGGATTAAATACCAAATGCCAACAAGAACCCCCCACATAGTAAAATACCTCGAATATACATCACCAAGTATATAAATTAAACTACTAGTGCTCCCTCCACGGAATATTTCTTCAAAAGTATTTACCAATACAAAGATTTCGCCTATTGCAGGTGGGGCTGCCTTGATTTTCCCAAGTCTTCCCTAAATAATTTTAACAATGTCAGTGATGGAATATTCTGTGCATAATTTCTGAATTTCAACCAATACCTTAAATATGTCAGCAAGGGTAGCATCAATGTTCTCAGAGCTGTTTTCATTTTTCTTCATCGAGGTTGTTCTTCCCTTAGAATACGAACTTTAGGTGTATTTGCCCGAACTTTTTCCCCCAACGAAAATTAGTTGTAAAAGCGTAAATTAATAAAATTCCAAGTGTAAATGCACAAAAAATGTATTGTTATTTTCAAAAATATGAAAATGATTAATTAAAAACGTAATTTCAATCATAGTTTTTTTTAGTTTAATGATATGACAGAAACTAGCAAAATTATCTTTGTTAGGAAGAAGTATAATGGACTTCGGAAGCACTGTAAAAGGGCTTAAAATCGGGGGGGGGGGACATTTTGGCGCAGATTTTGAATAAACTGTTTGGATTTCAAAGGCGATTTGACATAAGGCTCTCTTTTTAAAGAATAAAAACTTTTCCCTGCTGAGCAAATTTGGACCAAAATTATTCAACAACAGAAGGCAAAGAAAACAAGAAATTTTTGCACCTGAAGAAGAGGAACTTGTGCTTGATTGCCTTTGAAACTGATACACTTATTGGAAAACTACGCCAAATTGAAGTTGCCGTTTTGCTTACTTTTAAATTTCATACTGATTTCCTTTTTCTTACATTAGATTGTAGAATGGTTTCTTAAGATCTTAATGTTCTTGGAACTTCTGAAGTCTGATGATTATTTGTTTAATCAATTAAGACGAATCATTCGAAAGTTTTCTAGCTTGGAGAGGAAATACTTTTGAAAGAGAAATTTTAAGAGACTGCTGGAAAAAGTAATATGATAAAGAAATACAAATAAAAGCAATTGCAATCGGAATTCAGATTCCGGTTTAATACCTAAAGTAGATTTAAACTAAATAGTAAAGATCAGCTTTCTAATTTAATCACCAAGGGTTCAAGGTATAGAATCATAGATTCAAAAACAATTACTCAAATATCGTAGATTTTGATAATGATTAAAATGAGTTGATTAGAAATTCAGTGTTAAACTTTAGGGAAGGGAAACTTGCTTTTGTATTATTTTTTCATAATTTAAGTGCAGAGACCTTTTTGCAGTTTTTAGTAAATAAACTGTTTACTTAGTCATATCTTAGCTATTTTTTTTTAATCGCCACATTACTTGCACACAAAGTTTACAACAACTATTTCCCGTAAGTCAACTATTTACGCAAATTTATACTAATTGTTACTAACTTGGCAAAATATAAATGGCAACTACACTCCTGCTCAAAAAACAAGCAACAAAGTCAAAACACAGAAACAAAAACTATATAATGGATGTGTGTGAAATTAATCCGAAAGGTTAATGTTGCATTGCTAATTTACATAGCAAGCAAAAGCGAAGATATACAAAAACACGTATATTACGATCATCACATCGCGAAATGCCAAATAAGTCGAAAAATGTAGTATCATAACCTCTACCTGAAACGCAGGCTTGACAGCAATGAAGCGAGCTGGCAATAGTGTCCTTGATCATTTGTTGTGGCAGTAGCGCCCATTTCTGTAGTAATGCATGTAGGAGCTCGTGTAGGGTGCTTGACGGCACACTGCGACCTGCTGTCCTTCGTCTCAATATGTTCCACACATGCTGTATGTGATTTATATCCTGTGATCTAGCAAGCCACGGCAGATGTAGAATGGTTCACTCTCCAGATAATTCCGCACCATCCAAGCTGTATGCGGGTTGTTATCGTGCATTAATATCACTTTGGTATCCATTGCATCGATAAAAGGACGCACAAAAAGATGTAGAATTTCGTCACGATATCGAACGGCTGTAACGGACCCACCAGAAATAACGTAGAGATCGGTGCGGCTGTTCGTTTTATCCCAGTATATACAAATAAGCCTCCACCTCTGTAATAGTCTCTTTCGATAATGTTTGGCGTCCGATAGCACATTCCTTGCTCTCGCCATATTATTGACCTTCGGTAACCGTTCTCGATGATGCTAAATCGAGTACTCTTTACTCGTGTAAGGAGTACGTAGCCCAACTGCAATATTCACGAGTGCAATTCAACCGTGCTCTGACATGCGATAGGGACGAAGGAACGTAATTTCCAGATTGTCGGACATACAGTCCACCTTCATGCAGTCGACACGACATAGTTTGGCGGGATATGGGCCGTCCTGCAGCAGCAGAGATGCGACGCCAACTAGCATGCTGTTAATGATCTACGGTGTCTTGTACATAGCAACAGGAAGCGGTCGTCTCCCGTTGTGGTAATCCTCAGACGTACTGACCCACGCCTTTCGCAGTGATTTTGATCCTTTTGGTAACGATTCCACAGTCTACTCATGGCATCACGATGCACATTCAGCTATCTCGCAACAGCGAACTGTTTTGCGCCAGCTTGCAACATCCTGACAGCCTTCCAACGCATTTCATTAAGCAGATGGTGTCTTCGGCTTATGCTTTCCCACTTGGGTACCTCGGATTACACGGAATTGTCGCTGCTTGCGAACTGAAGCTTACATCCGCTATGCCTCATTTTAAAGCGTTGCGGTGTAACTGCGGGATTGCGTTTTATGCTAATTTTAGCTGCCTATTTTGCTTTCGTCTCTGCCTTATATGTAAATTGTATGTTTTAATTCCTCTTTTTACATTCGTATCTTTTCTTTTAAACGTTTGTTGCTTATTTTTTGATCACGAGTATATTTATATTTTCCCAATACGCGAAATTCTGGCAATGAAAACAATAACATCGATTTCAAATCATTTTTGAATTTTTTCTCTCTGAAGTTTTAAAAATGATATCAGAGATCTATCCAAACAGTAGTAAAACACAGATTTATAAGTCCTTTTTCCTTTGGAGAAACTTAGTAGGAATCTTTAAAAACCAACTATGGTGTTATCAGGAATCAAGGTATTCCAGTTGCTGCTCAGTATTAGACAGCGAAATCACGTTTAATTCCTTATAAAATGAACGCTCTTTATAAGTTTCCTATACATTTATTTCCTTAATATTGAATGTTGTGTGGAATCCCATTTAACTGGTAGCAAAAAGACCGAAGCAATTCTGGATAAGAGATTTTTCCAGATAACCGAATACATATTTCTAGAACTTACATGTTCATGTTTTGTGAATCCATCTATAGATATTGCAGCATGCGAAGTTCATAGGTCATGCTCTTGATCTGTCTGCCACAAGTAAAGGAATAATATCGAAAATCGAGTTGAGCAATATCAAATATTAAAAAAATTAATTTTACACAAATTACGAAATCTAACTTTTAATTCGGTATCCCGGTTCTTCTACTTTCATTTGGGAAATTTTTCTACTCGTGATGAAAAAATAAAATTACGAGAAGTTTGACTGCCGTAGACGGGAAAAATTGACATGGTCACTTAGTTTCAAAATTTACAGTTTTTGATGTCATTTTCGACTTGCCTAGAGGGTTCGATTAATTTAACTGAAAAAATTCGTGCAAATAAGTTTAACTGACGTACAGCAAAAATGTATGTGATTTAATAGGTTGTACAGAAAAGTTATGTGGTGTTCCCATCAGGTCTCTCTCTCTCTCTTTTCTTTTAATCTCTGGACCTAAATTTCTGTTTTGAATTTAGACCTTCAAAAGTACCGTTATTTTGATATTGCCGGTTAGTTTGGTACCAGTTATGAGAGACTTTACTATATCGAGTTTTAACAGCGTTAGATTTAATTATGTATCCAGAAAATAAAAGTTCCTTGTATATAAAAAAAAAACTAGAAATTTGAGGTACGAAAGTGATTTTCTTATCACATTATAGTAAATGAATCAAGATACTGAAACAATAAAAACACAAAGCAACAAAAAGTAACCGTGAAAATTTCCAGTCCATGTAAATTACAGTACAGGTATCAGATTTCACAAGTTCTCTGCCTCCTCTCAGAAATTAGATCATTTCCGATAATAGCATTTTTCCGAATACCCCTTAGTTAAGAGAGAGATTCCTCTGCAAGCACATCAATCTCCGTCGAGGAAATGCTCTTCGAGGGCTTTTCATCCGCTGGATCCCCGATTTCTATCGGCTTGCTTATCAGTAGCCTTTCACGATCCGTTGGAGTGCAATACCGGGCACTCATTTTGAACTTTGCTTCATTTTGAAAAGGCAGCTGCAGCAGGTCTGGAGTCACGACGCATATGAAGCCAGGTGTTAAGGCAGCAGCTAGCATCCAAATGGCGACAGAAATAATCGCAACGTCGGAAATAATCAGATGATGCTCTTTACTAGAGGGAGAGACCTCTGCATCCTCTCCATTCTGAAACCGATTTCGAATCCTTCCGGTCTTATGGGTACATTAAGATCGACGCATAAGAACCCGACTGCAGGGACGGACAGAATCGGGCCTTTTCTCAGTGTGGAGAGTCTTCCGAAGAATATAAGTATGTGCACCTATACGTAGGAATGTTTTAAAGCATTTTTACCTATACGAAGGAATATAAAAGTCTGATGTGGACATTACATGACCTCTTTGTATGTGTATTACACTATACACATTTTTTGCTGCATTTCATTTAAATGTATTTCTTCGAATTATTCTAATTTGATTAAACAATCCCTCAAAACAAGTTGAAAATGACGTCAAAAATTGGAAATTTTGAAATTAAATACCCCGCTCAATTTTTATCATACAGAAATCGAACTTCTTATAATTTTTTTTTTTTTTTCCTATGACGACATGACTTTAGATACCGAAGGCTGCATTAAAAGTAAAATTTCATTATTTGTCGAAATAATTTTTTTTTTTATTTTTTATTTTTTTAAATTTGACATTGTCAAAACATGAATATTTTCGTCATCTAAAACACCTCCGTAACTGGAAGTATATGACTACTACTAACCATTGCAAAAATAAAAGCCGTTTGAGGAGAGTGGGTATATGTGTAGATAAACTTTTGGTACCGGTGATCGCAATAAAAAAGGGAGGTGCACAACTAGATATTATAGCAGTTCCATAAACAAAATTTCAGCGTTTCTCGGCTAATCGTGTTTGAATTATACTAGATAAATACATAAGTATGTGCAGAGGTCACGAAAAAAAAAAAAATTCCGTTTTAAACCCATTTTAATTGCATTTCACAATCCATTTTGGACAAAAAGTGTTCTTCATTTTGTCTGTACGTACAGACATTTATCAATATAATCGTCCTTTTGTTTTGTAGAGACATTAGGTTATTTCGAGGCAGGAGAGATGAAAAATAAGCAAAGCCTTCGCCGGGACTCGAACCACGGACCTGTGGAGTACGCTTTGAGCGTGATGACTACTACACCCCGAAGGCATGCTAAGATGGTGGGAGAAATACCTTATAATTTAAAAAGGAATTTCAAGTGATATGTTAAAAAAAGTAAGGGTTGAGACTAATAGCACTCCTCGTGCTTATAAGAGTGTTGGCTTTTTTGTAAAGTTTCCACCCACTCCAAGTGAAAAATCTTGTACACCAAGGTGTCGTCACCATTATGCCTAGGCGTTCTAGTCAAGGTTTCTATATTGGATGATACTGGCTGATTTGCGTAAGAAATCCAACATTTTGATGCTAAGGCATCTTTACTAAGACATCGCGATAAACTTACTACCAAAACTCTCATATTTGCTTCAGATATTAAGTATTTCACTTAGATGTTTTATGAAAAAGCTATTATGCATTCTGAGTTTAAAATATGTTTGGGACATGCATTTTAGTGCGGATGGGGCTGATTAAACCGGCGCGGTCAGTTTGCAAAAATGTGCAGGCACTTTTTGCAAACTGGCTATTGATCACGAATACATAAAGGTATTTTGAGATAAAGGCACAAAGGCATAGGACACCCTTATGAAATTCAGCGTACATAACGAAGAATTTAACCTGTATCAAGATGCTGGAAAGCTGTTGTGAAAATCTTTACCTTGGCGAATAATCACCGACTTGCATAAAGGTGCAGAAATCTTAACGACAGTCCATCGATGTGTCATCAATATATTGAAACAGAAAAATTCCCAGCTTTAATGTTACGCAGTAAAGAAATGCATCCAATAATTATGAATTCCCGATGAGCTACTGAGGACGGGGTTAAGACAACGGGTTTAGTATGTTACCATCAATGTATAGGTGTTTTTTAGAGGGGGCAGCTAATAAATGTTTTTCTTCTGATGAGCTTATTATTTAATTTGCTGCAAGAATCCTACGATTATGATTAACGTTCATTAATTTTTAAGCAGTCTTTAATCAGATGACGAGGCGGCACTAAAGCTACAGTTATCCTAAAGCTCCAAAAGCCTTTGAATCACATTCAGAATTTGATAAATAATTCACGTATAACATGACCGTAATCACTGATAAATGCGTAATCTAATATTAACATTAATTAATTTAATATGAGATCTACTATTGCAGAGGTGAATATGCAGAACGAAATTTTACCTATATCTACGCCTTTAAAAACCAGTTACGTGTCGGAATATTAGCAACAGCACAAATTTTGCCCGGATTTCTACGTATAAATTAATCACTTTTGTCACAGGGATAAGTTCCAAGCATCGCAGATGTGTTTGTACTGGCAAAAAATGTAGCTATTTATGGAACAAACTAACGCAATAGAAATAAAAACATAAACAAAATTTTTCAAATTTCTTTGCCGAACTGGCGCTTTCCTGAGCATGACGTGCATGCAAAATATACAGCTTTCAAGGAAATCGAAAATGATTTCAAGTATTTCACAGGAGGGGACTGGTTTTTCTTTCGTTTTATATCAGTTTATGCTAAGAGCTCGGAACTTTTAAATAATTATCTTGCATTACATTTTATAAAGTAGCCAAACCTCACTGTCCAAGCACAAAAATATACTAATACTACCTTCTAAATGTTTCCTTTTCCGTTTTACACATTACTCTAACGTGTACCTGATTTTTAATGAAACTTCAGAAATAAAATATCAAATAGACTTGGGTAAATAGTATGCAATCTTGCACTGAAGTGATTATCCAGAAAAGTGCGGAAATAATTGATAAAGTCAGAAGTAGCCGCAACTTGTTGGAAAACTATTCTTTTAAAAAAACTGTAGAGCAGCTTATCTCTGTATAAAGTATGCCTTTGCAAAATAGTGAGAACCAGTACCAAGCTTCACTAAATTTACGAATTTTAAATCTGGATTTTACACTTGTTTTTCTTAGAACTGGTATTCTTTTTGCATTATAAATTCTTTTATTAAGCATTTAAGTGAAACAGGACTTGAGATTATTTCTGTGAGATTACAAGTCTTCTACCGTATTCAAATGGTCGCAAAATTTCTGCCGAATAATGCGTTTTATGGCAAGTACAAGTACGAGAAAAATCAAAATAATAACTAATGGCTAAAACTGATGAGTTTCGTAAAACATTGAAAGGTAAACAATTAATTACAGAAGTTTAAAGATAGATCAACTCGTGTCAACATCGGTTAAGTACCATAAGGTGAAGGAAAAAGCGAGCAGAAGACTTTCTATAGCCATGGCAACAGCCATTACCATTCAGATATTTCTGATAAGAATAAGTCATAGAATACCATAAATTAAAATAAATTTGTAGGTAGCATATAAATTTCAAGACAGGATTCCCGGGGACACGACAAAAGAAAATTGAAGTGAAATGCAGCCAGTGTCATTCAAATAATTACGATACCAGCTAATAATGATTCATGAGATACCCATACATTAAATTTTATTTGAGTGAATCTTAGCATCAAAATGTCCAAGATAGAATCTCTTGGTGAAGAAGTACAACTAATGTCATTCAAGCAATTACTATAACAGTCGATAACAAACCATGAGTACCCATGCATTAAATTTAATTTGCGAATGAATCTTCGCATCTAAAGGCCTAAAATCGAATCTCTTTGGATACGATATTCCGATGCTTCCAACGCTTCGTACCATCGGCTTCCATCAGTAGCTGCTCCATGAACTCCTGAACCACTGGGCCGTACTCTTCACGATGTCTGCATAAAAAGTGGCGAACCACAAATATCCCCGCTCGCAGCTGCCCTGTCGGTCACGATAAAACCATGCGGCCACTTTGTAGACCTAATAACACATCCCGAAATGAAAATAAATAAGTAAAAAATTCTCTACAGAATGCTGATAATAAGGAAAAAACAACCTCCTCCGCTGCAGCTGAATTCTGATCACCTGTAGTTTCTGAGTGGTGTGATCGACTGTTGTTGAATTTTATGTGCATCGTCCATCAATTAATTGGGGGTGAAATTGGACGAGCATGGGAAAAAATAGTTTCGGGGGGTTAGACTTTTTTTTTTCTCCTGTTTTTCCACCCATCCAGTAAGTGTTTCTGCTGCCTCGAGGAAAGGGGCTGGTAAACTAATTGTTCGTTCCTGGTAATGTGGTTAAGTGGGGACGGATAATAATCCTCCCATTTAGGATGGGAAAACGTGGGGAAGAAGATGGTGAGTGCGCAGTGATGGAATGCGTCTGGCGAATAATATCTAATCTCACTTTCTCTCATCTGTGCCTTCCTTTT
This sequence comes from Stegodyphus dumicola, assembly GCF_044657685.1. Lineage (NCBI taxonomy): Eukaryota > Metazoa > Arthropoda > Arachnida > Araneae > Eresidae > Stegodyphus > Stegodyphus dumicola. The sequence goes on from NC_140771.1 coordinate 75,529,696, forward strand.
AGAGATATATGGCGATATGCGTAGTAGCAATAATAGTTATTTACCTGAGGCTATCTAGAACCGGCGAAGGGCAAAGGTTACGCATCTCGTTTGGAAAGAAGTTAGCAAATATTTCCCAACCGTCTTTCAACTTTTTGCATTACATGAAGATATTTTTTATTATATTTTAAAATTAAGTACCATTAGGGCTATTTAGAAGGCTGTGATCAAAACGCCTGAATAATGTTTGAAGTCATATCCTTTATTTATGCGCCAAAAGGATATCAGAATAAATGATAAAAATTATATCATATTATTTGTTCTCTGCTGCTTTCCTCATTCTAAAAAAATAAAAGTTTTAAATTCACTTCTTGTTTAACAACATTAGTATTTTTTTTAACAACGGTAGTGTATAAGTGACAGTAATATATGTATGTGCACAAGATATGCAGATAGTATTGGACTTTCGAGAAGTACAGTTGCAGCATTTCTGTCGTAAGTCGATTTTGATGTAAATCAGAGATTTATTCTTATCCTTGATATCTTTCATAAAGTATTTTATGAACTAGGCTTTTATTTAACATAAAATGGTTTATTTATTTATTTATTTATTTATTTATTTATTTTGAAGCAAGAGACGTGAAGAATGTGCAATGCCCTCGAACCTGGACCTCTCGAATACCCCGATGACATGCAGAAAGGAGGGAGAAAATTCCTGATATATTTCCAGACATACTCACTGCATGCGTACATATTTTATAAATTCCCAGTTGAGAGGAAAATATTGCTAAATATTATTCTATTGAAAATTTAAGAAAAGAAAAGATTTAAATTTTTTATACGCAACAATTATAATCTTTCTCTGCAACGCCCGCGTTCGAGGTTTGCAAAAAATACAGTGAACTTCCTTTAAGACGATCATCTGTGATTCCAGATGAATTTTGTTTGCAGTAGAGGAGGTCGGCTTTGAGGGTTTCTGTGATCATTTGTAAATAATTAACAGGAGTACTTACGGCATTGAATACTGGTTGAAAACTTCAGTCAGTGAGCATATTTTTTTTTTTTTTTTTTTTTTAAGATTATTCTTTATTTGGCAAGCAGCAATAAAAATGGGGTATATTAAAATTTTGGTAAAATTAAAGGTACTTTTTTACTCAATTTTATATAATTTAATACTGAAATGGCAGCGGAAGCGATATCTTCATTGAGGTCTTTCTAAGTGAAACTTGCTCGCATTCATTTTATGCATAGGAAAAACTAGAAAAATATGCATGCAGTCAGCCCGCTTACTGGGATTCAAAACCAAGCAAAACTGCCAATTTTCAGTGGTCTTATCCAAGCGCTTTGATAGAAATGCAAAATATTTTTTTGAGTCCCAAAAAATATTCAGCCTTTTGTTTCGATTTTGCTGCTTCCATATTAAACATATGCTTTCGAAATTTCAAGAGTTTAAAGCTGAATTTGAGAAAAGACACAAGCTCGGAGGGAATGGGAACTAAAATACATTTCTCTTTAAGAATGTATTTCAATAAAGGAAGCTTTCAGGTAAAACATGAAAGAGTTTTCCTCGAAACAGAGTGTAGGATCTCATGTTAAACCAATATCATCATTTTAGAAATACGGCTGAAACATCAACAGCTGTCTGGGACACAACATTAAACAAGAAAAAAGAAGATCTCGACATGAAAAGTACTTTCCTAATGATCCTTTTTTATGGTGCAGACTTCATTAAACTCCTTGTAGAAAATTATGGAATACGTTATCAAGGGAAATCATTTTCGAATGTGGGTGAGAAGAGACGGTTTGTCTAAAATCAGGTTTCATCACAGAACCCCAATCTGAAGTGTATCCTCTCCAAATATGTCTGAAAGTCCCATCATGATGGGAAGCAAGAAAGAGAAAAGATCAACCTCATTTTCAGCTGCAGAGATGTAGTCATTAGACAACAATCTAGAAAACAATCGCAGGTAAGCCACAGCAACCAGTTCCAACAGCTTAGGGTAAGAGTGGACCGCAGACGGTGAGTCTTCCGAGAGTAATTACTGATAAGAAGCTTTCTGACAGGGCAAGTCTAGAACTTGGAAGAACAGAATGAGTAGTAGGGTTTTAGTTGTCGTTTTCACCTAAGATCGTCACTTTCCTTGGGAAGGGTTATAATGAAAGGCTTTGTCCACCCGCACCATGCAAACTGTTTTGAACACTAATTTTCTTTACATTTTTACAAAGGAAAACATTATATTTTGTAATCTCTTGTAAAAACAAAACTGGTTTAAAGGCATACGATTAATTAAAACATCTGATATATAACAGCGAAATGTTAAATTAAACAATGCCAAGTGGGAAAAAAGTTAAAATATTGATAACAAAAGCAAGAACTATGGAAATAAGAGGATCATTTTTCAATATTCTTCAAAAAATTTTTTTCTTTTCATTTTAGTATTCTCCTATACTCCTCACATTCAGATTTATCCCGAGTATGTACTTCCGCCAATAATACAGGCCGACTGTGTAAGACTGCTGAACACTCGTAGTTCGACTAGGGTTTTAATCCCATGAATGGCTGGTTGCCTGGACGTCTTTATGGCTTTCTCCACGTATTACATAAAATATGTATAGCATATATATGAGCCAATTTTCAGTAGGAAGTCCTTCACGAAAGCACCCTTTCTTTTACGCAGATAGTCCTGCAGTGCTTTACCTTAAATAAATAATCTAATCCTCTAAATAATTCAATACTTAAAGTCATAAAATAGAAATAAATAATCATACGAAGGGGAAGAAGACTATATATTTAATTGAGCACATGAACATCTATATATAAACGTTTAAACCCTACCTATGGAAGAGACGAGGGGAAAGCAAAATATAAAATTAAGTTCCCTTCCCCCTTAAGATTTAGATTTGCTTCGATGTATACATATATTTTATAACATTATTTATATATATTTATTTATATATATTTTATAACCCTTTTAAGGGGATGGAATAAGAAAAACAAAAATTCAGAAGAAATTTGAATTTTTTTTATTTATCTCCTAAAAAAAAGCGACTTGAAATAATTTCTTTTAAATTATTGAGTTTTCTCTTCCCCTCCCCCTCCCGAGAATCTTGAATCCCGAAATGTAAAGATCTACGGTTCTTAAGAATAAGAATTCGAGATTTCCTAATAAGACTCAGGATTTTTCGAAATGAGATTCGTGAACATATTTGGCAGATAATGTATAACTGCCAACTATGTTCTACAAATAAAACTATACTCACCGAATTACCTCCCGAATCAACAATTTCGCATTCTCCAATTTTTTCCTCTATTAAATATAAAGCGTCATATTATATTTTAAGATATTAATATGCTCAGAATCGAAATACATAGATTTACTTACATATATATAACCTTAAATTAAATAACGCAACGAAAATAACACTCAGATAACAATGATATACAATCTGAGTAGGTAAAATTTATTCTAATATATTTAGACTACAGAATTATAGCATGAAATACAAATACAAATTTGCGTTTCAGATAAAAGGAAAAAATGCCGATAAATAGTCTATTGTTGCACAATTTCGCTTTCGGTAATAGTGCAGTACTTCCTCGCGTACTTTCCACTGTAGCTTTTTTAGAGCCGGGTTCTGAAAATTTTAAAAATATTTGCTTAATTTTTCTCTTTCCCAACTCCTCTGAAAACTGTTTCGTCTACGCGTCGATTGTTTTCGTGTTACTAACTAAGACAAACCCTCGCAAACTAATGTGAACGTCACGTCGAACCTTTTCCTTCTAATTGCTGAGCTTATGCCAGCCTAATACAAAAACCGACCCATTAATTGCAAGTAAACATAAATTGACATTCAGTCTACGATTCTGCTGGTTCAGGGTTCACGTTCTCTAACTATTTGTGGATGATGTGAGACCTAAGGAGTAGCAAAGACAACAGTAAGAACCTGAGAGATTCAAATTACAGAGAAGTAGAAATGAAGATATCTTATTAATACCGCTATGCATTCTCACTGGAATGCAGATTTCTTTTAAAGAAGTAATATTGGGATAGTTAGGGGTAGTTTATCCATGATTCCCTTTTTTTGTTATGTTCTTACTCTAACCGTAGCCTTCAGAAATTAAATGGTTCACAAAATTTTCCCTTCTCGACTTTTTAATAATAAAATTAGCAAAAAAAGGGGGGAATACACAATGAAATTTGCTTGCTAAAATTACTTTTGGAAAAGAAAAAGTAACATTTCTAATTTTACTGATGAACATTAACATAAAATCCTTGTAAAATACTATAATCTTTTACCAACTTGCATTTGCTTATGATACATTTTACTTTACATCGTTTTGGTTCACTGAAACAAGAAAATGAACCAAAAGAATTGCATTCCGTGGCCGTTGATCTATACCCCCGAGTAATTTAACCCGACGAACTTTCTCATGCGCCTTCGAAGTAGAAAACTATTTACGTTCATTACAACCTTCACGGGGGGGGGGAAGGGCAACTTCTGTGTACTTGTGGATGGGTTATGGGTCCCTAGGAGACAGACAGACTGTGGCATAACCACCAGTTGCGCTTTATTAGGAAACGTAGGTAGAAGAGAGATCTGGGGGCTGATGGGGGGCAGGAAATTCATGTTACAGCGCAAAGTGGCCCTTGCTGCGTCATGCTGCTACTTCAGCAGCACTGATAATACACATTACACCCGTAGAAGTATATGCTTTTCGACTTTTTACCCTATTTTTATGATTATTAGGTGGGAGACCCAAGTCTCGTCAACTGACTATTGAAATCCGGGCTCTTTCTGTGTAGTAAGGGGGGGGGAGAAACTTTCTGTTTCCTTTCCATTATGGTTTTTGTGGCAAGATATCATACCTTTGGTTCAGAATGATGAGCAATTGTTTCTGGACCGATTTTTGACCCCAGGGTAGAGAACGGTTTGCCTGATGGAGTTTTCTTTTTCGGTACGTCTTGTTGTTTTGTTACGGAGTAATGATCTTGCCAAAATTTCTAGTTCAACCCAGGACCTGTTGGTGCATTGTAGTGGATGTAATGCAGATCTCATATTCGAGAAAACTAGGAAAGAAAAATATTCATAAGGATTTTAATGCGTCCAACCAATGCCATATCACGGGTATAGCAGTACGTAGTAATAACGGAAATGAATCTGCGTTTATAGTTTTTAAATTGCATAATTTATTAACTAATGGCAGATTAAATTAGAAAAAAAGAAGTAAATATTACGTTACGCTTTGCCGAAGGAAAACACAGAGCCGCGTGGATGATAAGAATATTTAAATTTAGCAATGGCAACACATTTATTTTAAATTGCTGAGTTTATTGATTAACACTGAAGACAAAAATATTGAATATTCCTGAATGCCAACACATTTGTTATCCCCAAAGGGCTATTAGTCTCGAAATGCGGTTTTGCGTTGTTTCTTTTTAATGCGGTGTTTCACTTTTCATTCGAGTCTGTTCCATTCGGAAAAATGTAAGATCTTTCAAATTTAATCTGTCTGCTACTGATGAACAAACTAAGCCATTTAAAAGCAACAGATGCAGTTGTCAAAACATGTTTTTGCTTTTGAATGTGATTCAGTTAAAATATACCTTAGCCCAAATGCTATTAGTCTCGAAACCCGATTTTATTTTGTTTCACTTTTCATTCAATTCCTTTGCCAGTCTGTAAAATATAAGATGATTTTTTCCAATGTGTCTGTTACTGATTAGTAAACTATAGTTATTTAAAATCAACAATTACTGTTCTTAAAAATATTGCATTTTTAGCCCAAAGGGGATATTTGCCCAGAAGGGCTATTAATTTCGTTTTGGCATTTTGCATCGGCTCACTATAAATGTCGGTTCACTTTTCAAATTGTTGTCACCAAATATTAAAGCCCTGCGTTATATTTAAAGAAATTAAGTAATGATGAATATGCATTTATCGCCCGGGGACGATGTCCCCTTGGTGTTTCGTAGCTGTACCACTGTGTTCGGTTAAGATAATTAGGCACAGAGATTTTTTGTAGGCACACAATGCTCTCTTGCTTTATTTTCTTGAAATTAAAACATAATTAAGGGTCAGAACCGGAGCTAGGAATTTTGCCTCACGGTGCAATTTCTGAGAATCCGTAATTCAGCTGCCTAGTACCGCCGCTCCATTCTAGAACTTTTTACCATTCCAAAATTTTGCGGCTTCTCCAAATTCCGGACATTTTCTCGCTCATAAGTTCTGCCGCTCACTGTAGCCGCACTGGTTTCTCTGGCTATGGTTCGGGCCCTGTTAAGAGGAACTTTAGAATGATTTGGGGCCTACTAAAAGTTACGGTCGTAGACCCAGGCTTTTAGTAGGACCTTAAGCAGTATATAAACCCTAATCTGAGGTTGATTCCTCAGCGAAACTCGTCTCGATTGGCACGGTAATTAAGGAGCTAAAAAGATATGGATTATCTACTGTACTGATAAGCTCCCGCAAGTAACCAAGCAGTTAAAGACTGCTGAAAACTGGTAGTTCGTTCAGGGTTCGAACCCAGGCGAATGGGCTGGTAACATTCGTATGACTGGTTTTCGGGATTTTCGCTATATATAACGTGAAATACGAGACACTTAGTTCGATTCAGTCCAGGTATGATCTGAATGCTGGTGGCTATCTTATCTTGGCACATCTTCGCCATTGAAAGATAAAACGTACCAAACAAATCTCTCTACATAAATGTTTGTGTCAATTAGACACTTTCAGAGAAAAAAATACTTCCGTCATTAGTATATTTTGACTGCGTTACAACTTTTCTAAATATAAGAAATACACACTTAGGTTTTTTTTGATTAGTAAAAATGAAATCAAATGCTACATTTAAAAAAAAAAAAGTTTTTCTTAGTGTTAAAGCGTTTTACCTAAGGAAAATTGGTCTGATGGAGTAAGCTGAAATTAAAATAAATAAACAAATTATACGGGAATTTTGAAAAAGAAAATCGCTTTGGAATATTGTACGTCAATATTTCAAATACACATGTGCATAGAATTTCTGAGAAAATCAGTTTAAGAAAAAAGATGAAAAACTGATATCAGTATTTGACCTAAACAAAGAAGCAAATAATAAATAAATAAATAAAACTAAATATATTGAAAAAAAAAAGGAATTTTGATTGATAAAAAGAAGGAACATGCCTTTAAAATGAGAGTACTATAATAACAGAAATGAACATTCGTCAAATCAGTGCCACGCTACAAATTAGCCAACTCTCACAATAATTTAACAGAGAAATTCAGTAATGCCTCGTCATCATAAATCTCTGAGGGCTTTTAAAAATCGAAACAAAAAGTCCACCGGATCCATAAGTGCCCACAGGTAATTTGCCGCACTTCTCCTTTCCTCTTCGCCGTTGCGCCTGTAGGCCCGACCGCGCCTCTGCGGCGCCCCACGGGGCCTCGGGCGCTTACCCGGGCATGGCCGGGTGTAAATAGCCCCATTTAAGTATCCTCGAACCACGTGGTCGCTAAGCGCCGACCCCACGACCCCTAAACCTAGCTCCTTTTCTTCTTTTTAACCTTATCTTTTTTTCCCTTGTATTTCTTCGGAAAGAGAAAAACGTTTTGGTTTCTCAGGGAATACTTTTTTGTTTCTACTCGCCGCGGAGGGATATAATGAGTGAGGAGGTCAAGGGTCAGAGAAAGCAGTAAACTGCAGTTGGAAATATTGCGCGTTGCGTATGAATACGGGGGGGGGCGCAGCTTTTGGGAAGGGATGGAGAGGCCGTTTTGACAGAAAAGTGTTTGCCGTGTGTGGAAGAGAGGTCATAAACAATTAGAAGACATTTTTTTAATTAGTGCTCCTAAGCGTTAGCAAATTTCATGCAAATTTACATCTCGTAATAACCCTGATTTTCCAAAGTACTTATTGTTGAAAAATTTGTTTCACAGATTTAAAGCAAAGAAGAGATCAAATCAAATAATCCATAGTAACATGAAAGTAGTAGTAGTAAGTAGTCATAAGTAGTACTTAAGGTAGGTCATAAATCCTCCATTGACTTGAAAGAACTTGCATCAAATTCTGTCATTTTGTTTTTGTACAGAATAGTTGCCAATATTTTTATGGCAATTTTAGTATAAACATGCAAAAAAGTACCGGAAAACAGGAAGAGTGGCGCAATATAAAATATAATAAGGAGATTCTAATCTTTTTCTTGGATCGACTCCTTTTAAAGGAATGACTTTCTTCATTTATTTCTCATTTTTTTTTTTCTATAATATACAGTATGCAAATAATCAAAGTACAAATAACTCCACATAAATGACTTAAAGCTAACAGCTAGGTTAAGACAATCTATAAAGTTTTGAGAAAAAAAGTTTATTAGATTTATTATTAATTATATTGTGCATTACGATTATTTTTTAATTTTACAAATACAAACAAGTGTTCAGAAAAATAGTCTCAGATTCTAATAGCATGAAAGTTCGATTTTAATGAATGCGATGGCTGCAGATGATGTATTGGTGCCATATTGTTTTAACGTTTATCATAAAATTGTTTAGTTGAATTCTTAAATCACCTCGTTCAAAAATATTCAATCTGTTTCCTTTCTTCCATTCTAGATTCCAGTTTTGCGTTCTTTGTATTTTTTTATTGTGTTTATAAGTTTTACATTTTTATATTGCACATATTTCAAAAAAAAAAAAAAAAAAAGAAAAAAAAAAAGAAAACAGCAGCAGCAACAACAACAACCAAATGAATACCAATTAAATTAGTTACAAGTGGGCAGCATAAAAATCTATTCTCCGTCATGATACATGAACAAGCGTAGGAAGCTTGTAAACAGAATATGGTGTCAAAGACAACACTTGGCCGGCTAAAAGTTAATATGCAAAGAAGGGTTGATTGTAATGTTTAGATATGATTCCTGCAAGGATGCAAACTGGAATACTTGTATAATCTCTGACTCTGTTATTAAATAATGAGGAACATATATACATGTATGTATGTTCCTCGCACTGTGGGAAAAAGGCTTCATCCAGAGCCACCAATTCTTGACCACACTTAGTCTTCATCCGAATGTGGGTACCTCGAAGCCCGAACCTTAAGCTTCGAATTTATTCTTTGTTTATCTCCCATTTTGTGTGAACTGAAGGAACTTTTGATTAAAAACTCAATGATACTGCAAGCTTTGTGCTGCCACTCCACAATATTTACGTTTCAAGTATGATCATAAAACTCATCGATAAAACGAAGTGTGCTGCTAATCGGCAAAGCGCAATATATTGGTCTTCCGAGCTGAATGAACAAACTCTTCGATTTCAAAAAAATGCGTTGCCGCTACCCGAGTTAAAATATTTTACCTTACACGCGGCAGTACGTTGTCGTTCATCAAAGCGTAAGAATTTAATTTTTACTTCGAATTCCTTCTGTTATTAATGTACAAACTAAGCGATTTAAAAGCAATAAGCACAGATTAATTTCAGTTATTGTTAATAACTAGCTGGACCTATGAAATGGCATTTACTAAATTCGTTAAAATCATTATATATATATATCTTTTAATGACAATTATTTTATGCAGCTGGTCGAGCAAGTGGCTAGTCAGGTAAATAAGTTTTTGTTTAAATAATGTTTAGGAAACCAAATTCATAAAGCGTTTCTTATTGTCTTATTGCTTTTTAGTGCACCCCTATTTTCCTTAGGATCAGCAATGCTCCTTCAGCTCTCACTGGCGGAAAAGTATACTTACCTGTGGGCTGGATTAGGCATTTAGCAATATAAGGAAAGTGGCACCAAAAAATTTCCCTTTGCTAGTTTTACCATTGACTGCATGGAGCAGCTAAACCAAAACCAAGAGAAAGAAGGAATGAAGAAAAAACTAGCCTAAACATACGTTGGAGGTTCCAAAATCTTCTAAGTGATATAGGGTTGCTGAAGGTATTTATCCGGCCTTGACTTTAACTCTTCGCAGCTCGGAGCTTTCACGCGATTGACCGACTACTCGACAGCATTTCTTCAAAAATATAGATTACGGAATTGTGAAATTAGAGAATAAATTTTATTAATAAATATAAAACAACGCAGGTCTCAATCTATATCATTCTGTGCTTCAACATGAACAGCATTCAGCTTTTAAGATCTATTCCTTTGAGATACTGTCTTAGATTTTCTTAAGTATCTTTTCATACTATACAGTACTCCACGAAGAATATAAGCAAATCTGCTTGTCCCTTCCTTTAAAATGAATTTTAGACAGCCCTGTGAATAATTGGTTGGTTGACCAAGGACTATTTACCTAAGGGAAGGGATGCCTTCATGGAGGACTTTTTAACGAAAAACTGGCCCGTAGTCAAGTTAGACATGAAGAAACTACGAAAACCAGCAATGTACCCAGTCCTTTCGCCTAGTATCGAATACAAGCCTCCCAGTATTCAGCTGTCTTAACCACTCGGTCATTAAAGGGGCCACCGTAAAAGAACGTCACACATGTGCTTCAAGGGTATTGTTGTAAGTGCAGCTTCAAGGGTATTGTTGTAATTTTTTCCATGTATAATGTGAAATGAGCCAATTTTCTTCGGAATGTCCTTCACGAAGGCATCCTTAGGGAGAAACCCTCATTGGTTTAGTCATTACCAAATAAACCAAACCAAACTAAGATTTTTATCGTTCTCTTCCGACTTAATTCTAGTTGATATATATTTTTAATGTATCTCCATAGACAAAATATCTTTTGGGTTCTTATATATATACATATATGTGCTATTTCAATAAAAATCTTTTAGGTAAATACATTTTTCAAAAGGTTGACAATGCGCATTTATCTTACGTAATATGACTAATAAACCTTAATGCTCTCTCAGAGGAGATAACTGAGTGGTTATGCTAAACTTGCGATGTTTAGTGTAGTATGTCTAGCATAGACATCTAGGAAAAAGCGAGGACAAAATTATATATTAAGAAACGTATTTCTTTGCATAAATGAAGATTCGAAAGCAATTGCCAGAGATACTGTGTAAGCACGAGGTAGCACAACGCTCGAAAGAAGTTTCGTTGCTTGAGGCTTCTACTTTACCGTAGCACGAAAAGTGAATGGCTAATTAAACGAGGTGTCTGGCACATTGGCAATCGGCCTTTGTTCCAGACGGTCTCCGAAATGAGAGATCCTCTGAAAGAGTGCAATACATCTATCTCTCGGAGGGGAACGAGTTCCGTGGAATACGCACACAGCGGTTGAGAGAAAGAGAGTGGGGTTAATGAAGAGGATGGACTATTAAGCAAGCAAGCACACGCAAATGGAGTGAATGGCAGAAAGGCAACTCCCCTCCCGGAACCGACGGTTCAATCGGGTTCGAGCCCTGGTTTTTGCGTGTTGTTGGTCGTTGCGTGCGGCCGTCTCATCTGCGTCGCAGGTTTGATTCATGGGGGGAAACTTTCTCTCTCGCTTATTAAAAGTTGAGCTTTTGTCTCGCCACTTTGTCTTCCTTCTTCCACTCGCACAGGAAAGGAGCATTGCCAGCGATTTCTTAAGAGACCTTCAGAGAAATGTTGTTGATGGATGGTATTCTTTCGCAGAAAGGAAAGTTTAGCAGGCAGTATTGCTTAATAAACTATAAAACTGCTGCGTTGAATGGTGGTATGCATATATCTCCGATTGTTTTGTAGAAAGAGCGGTTGCTAATATATTTGAAGTTGTTTTTGTATACATAACACGCTGCCGGGTGATGTCTTTCTTGGCTTGCTGTTTGCCAACTTTCCTTCGTTTAGACAAAAGTATTTCTTGCCGTCTTTCACCATAAAAACTTCGGTGGATGATAGATTTGAAGTACTCAGCGATGACTCAAAAGTCGTGACTATAAAGTACGCTCCGCTTAATGTGATCACGTTTGTCCACGACTAGTTTGTTAATACAATCAAATGATAGCATTAAGCGATGAAAAATGCACTTCAAAATAGCAATGGAACTTAGCTAATTTAATATAAAAAATTTGTTCGTAAATAGTTCACGATTTTTTTAATGTAAAAGTTCTTTTATGAAAGGTTCATAACTTTTCTGGAAATTATTTGAACCACCTAATCTTAATAGTTGGAAGACACTCGTCGTTAAAAGAAAGCACGCCAATGTGGAATTAAAAATTAAGCAAAAAAACTACTTAGTAGATGTTTTGAAATCGATAGAATTATTCAAAAATCTATGCGAAGTTTTTTTTTTTTTTGTTTTTTTCCTTTCTCTCGTTTTTGTTTTATTTTAATTTTAAATGGTTGCTTAAAATCGAAACCAAGCTGTTTGATTTCTTAATTCCTTACCTGGCAACATTTCCCTGTCACTTGTCGATTTTTATAATCTATTTTGACTTTATATGGCGACTTTACTTTAATTTAAAACAAACATATTATTCTATTTCATTTCATTTCTGAGGTTACGGCCCTCTTTACCGCCCTCTTTTTTTAGCATCGTCTCTCCCGCCCTCGAGCGACGTCTTAAGTGGTATACATAATATTTTGGTCATATTGACGGAAATCTTGATCACAATACGCAACGCATCTTGTATGTTTTTCTATACAAACTGGCTGGATTTCGGCAATTAACGATTTCTGAATGACAATATTAATCGCGATCACATTAAGCGGCATCAACTGCACATCAATATAAAAGTAATAAATAGTATATACGATCGTTAACGGTCATATGCGTATTTTTATAAATAGGAAAATGCAGCAGTGTATTGAAGTTGATTTGGACAAAATATTTAAGTTAATGCTATCCAAACAGATATCATTTAAGTTAATGCTATCCAAACAGAATTTAGCTCTTCCCTTAAAATGGATGATTTGCTTGCATTTATTGTAAATGGAATATATTTATGTAGAAATTTATATCAAGCAAAAGATGCACAAAATAGCACCTGAACATTAATTGAAAAAATCTGATGTGTACACCACATGACTTCCTTATACGGAATATTAAATTATACGCATTTTTTTTCTTGCATTTTATTTAAACTTATTGGATTGAATTGAATCTACTTCACCGACAGCGCATAAACCACAGTAGAATAAATGCATTCTTTAAAATTCACTCTAGTATTTGTTTACCATAGCAATACACTGGCGCTGAATTCACTTAACAGTATTATATTTCGTTCATATTATAACTCAGAATGAGCAAACTTTATATCATTTAAAGAAAAGAATTATCTAATCGTTGCCACATGTTCTATTCAAATACTGTAATAAAGGTAGAATGATGTATAAAAGAAATTAAGGATACAAAACAAAAAAGAAACAGTTTTTCACAGACGATTGAGTATTTCTCATTCAATTAATTCAGTTCTCACTTCGCGAGAAGGCAAAAATACATAAAATCTCAAAATATCTGGAATAAAAATTACGAAGTAACTCTTAAACACTTATTTCCTCGAAAAAATTCCAGAAAGGATTAAGCATGATTTAATTGGCAATAATAAATGAAGGCGTTATCTTTGTTGTTGCGAAGCTGAGTTTCTCTAGATTGGAAACAAATCCACTAGTCTGCTGTTTCAAATGTAAACAAGCAATGGCCGCCATCAAAAAAATTAGTATGCTTAGCGGCACTTAAACAACTTTAAAATTGTTGTTTAAGTGCCGCTAAGCATACTAATTTTTTAATTTGATAATTCTTAATTAATTTGATAATTCTAAAAATATTGCATACAGATTTACTAAAGGAATAAAAACCTTAACCGGAAGATAAGAACAACATAATTCAATCATTTTTAAAGCAAAAAAATGTAGAATTTACAAGTATATAAGGGTAAAGAAATTGAGATCACTGAGCCGGGTAACAGTGTGGATATATATATAAATATATTTATATACGTTTGGTGCGGCCGATTGCAACCAAAATACGAGGTGCACATCTGCATGTTCTAGCAGTCCTGTATACAAAATTTCAACGTTCTGAGGCTACTCGTTTTTGAGTTATGCGAGATACGTCAACACCACCTAGAACTAACTAGTTCAGTTAGTTCTAGGAGGTGTTGGATACGTACGTACGGACGTTCGTACAGACGCCACGAAAAATTATCTTCAGAATTAATTTTAAAGCAATTTTATAATTTTTTTGGATTAAAAGAGTCTTTTATTCTGTCCTTACGTACAGATATCACGCAAAAACATCGTTTAAATTGCATTCGATAGCGGTCAAAATGGATATTTTCGTTGAAATATCCTGCCTGAAACTTTTCGAGATTACAATACTTCCTTTTTACTTTGTACAAGGAAGTAAAAATTGTCTCTCAGAATTAGTGTCCCAAATAAAAGCATTCCTTCCTCAATTTTTAGTATAATATCGCTTTTATTGCTGCATACGTATTATTTATTTTATTGCTGTATGTGTATGTTACCGTGTATGTTTTATTACTGTATATTTCTATTTTGTCATGACATGAAAATTGCCTAGTGAAAATCAGATTTCAGGATTATAAAAAAGTATTTACTTAAGAATTAGAATATTATGTACAAAAGAGGAACATATGCTGGATGCAAAGATTTGTCTGAAGATTAGTCAATTATGACAAAATACATCGAGGGATATTTGCCTAAGAAATGGCCTTGTGAAGACTTTTCTAAGGGAAATTGGCTCATATTCACTTTGCACATCCGTAGCATCACCAAGACGCCCATGCAAACAGCGCGTTCTCTAGGAAGACGGGTTAAAGTACCAGTGTGCATCGAGAGGTTTCATTCGGTCAGCCATTGGTAGGCCCTGAACTTAAGAAAATAGTATCCCCCCTAGCAACTTAGCTTATCCTCTACAACTACATTTTGTATAGCGGCAAATTAAATTATCATGCAGTCAAAGAAATTAATTAAGTCATTAAAGTTCAGGAGTGTCAGCCGTTGAAATTATAAATTCATATTTCTTATAAAAGAAAAACTGACAGCTGCTGAGATAGGCGCTTTTGTGCCTTCAGATAGGTTTACAGATTCATAGAAGATTTTCAATATTAGCCAGTTGAGAGGAAAATAACTTTAACTGCGACAATTACGAAAGTTGGCCGTATAATTCTGAAAAATTTTCCAACAACGCGGATCTAAAGGTTACTTTCTTTTGGTTGATGATGGAAAAGCGCTCGAAGGCTCCTTGCCTGAGGGGAGAAATATCTTCGTGGAGGAGTTTTTAAAGGAAATAAGCTCATTTCTACATTACACATAGGGTAAACCAAAACAACAACAACCATGCAACCAGCCCGTCTGGAATCGAACCCAGAGCAAACTCTCCCATTGAGATACTACTACTCCACAGTGAATTATACTAATTCCATACTGTTCCGCTTTTTTCGGCTTATAAGGTCATTTAAATAATTAAACAGCACCGACAAAAACGGTGCAAAGAAGAGTAATGACTTGACAAAATTTAAAATTCTCTGAGTTTCGAAATTGAATTTGGAATCACTACCCGATTAAGACACTGGCAGCCTATAGGTCTTAGAGTGCCTATAGGCAAAGCATTTTTAGGCGTCCTAATGCCTAATTTCCTTTTTACGAGGGGAAAAAAGGTAGTTATATTTGATTTGGTTTATTTGGATATGGCAAAGCAGACGAGGTTTATCTGCTTAAAGGGAGGGACACCTTCGTGGAGGACTTTCTAAGAGAAACTGGCTCGTAGCTAGGTTGCACATGGGCAAAACCACGAAAACGGCCCTGCAGCCAGCCCGTCCGCCTGAAATCGAACACACATCGCGAACTACCAGAGTGCAGCGAATTACCGTTCTGGTCGCTGGTGAGCTTCAGGATTATAAGAAAACACAGGGGTCCTTGTGTAATGCCTGGACGAGATATTTTTTTCAGATTTTGAGGAAATATTTTTCTATGTGTAAAAGAACTAGAATTTCAACCTAGAACCTATCAATCAACAAGCGAATGCTGTAGTAGCTACCGAGCTCTCCACAGTGTCAGTAAATTGTTTCCCAAATGGTGGGACACTTGCTTGTTAAGCATTCATCACGAAATGTCACGCGAGGCTGGTGCAATCTCTGTGCGTTCTGAATTCCATTGTTCGGTGTCATCCCAATTTCTAAAATTTTGCTGGCTCTAAATTCGGTTCCCTGAATTATAAAAATTTCGTCATCCCTGTATTTTGCTCCTCGGTGTTTCTCCTAAAAATTTTGCCACCTTTAAATTCCGCCACACGGTCCAGCCGGCCCTTGCCACACGAACCGTCTCTTCGCCGAGAACGTTAGTCAGATACAGGTAGAGGTTGAATGGGAAACTAATAGTTTCCCCGTGGTCGTACAGGTATAGATAGTGCTGCTACATAAACTGTCCAGGTCCACTCCAATTTTGAGAGACACTCCGGGGGGGGGGACGACGGTCCGAGTTTCTCCACTCTTTCTATACTGCTAACCTCTCGAGAAGAATTTCGACTTGCCGTGTGTTTTAAGTTCCCCCTTGCCTCCTAGACACTATTATACGCTAACAAACATCTCTGACTTCTCCAGGATTCGAACCCGCACCTTTCTGTACGACAACCAGCAAACCACTATACCGCCTTGGCGGCGAAAACGTTAACCAGGATGTATTACGCTGATATTACACCTGCAGAGACGAGAATAGGCATTTACAAACGTGCATACTTCCTTCGAAATTCAAGCCAGATTCCAAAGATGTGGCAGAGCAAAGGGGCCTTGGTTTCACTTATTAATTTAGTACTTTTTGGGAGGGGGGAAAGATGTTTTATTTTACCAAACATTTTTATTTCCAGATTTGTTTTGAAAGTTTTCAAGAGCTATGACAAAGAATTATAGTCTCTAAGATTTCAAAAACCTACTAAAAGCGTGGTTTCAAAACTCGAAAAATGAATATACATTCATTTAGATTTTGATTTTTTATTGTGTTTTTATAAATTAAGTATAGGAAATTCTGATAAATACCAAAACTTAAATAAAAGCCGATTTTGCATATTTATAAACTAAAACTAAATACTTAACAGGCTGACTAAACAAAAGGCTGACAACATTCGCTCCCTGAAACTATGATATTCCTCTACTCCAGAGGTAATTTGTTCCTGGTTGAGAACACCTGTTCTAAAAGCACTGTATAAATTACAAGCGTCATGAGGTCTTCGAAACTGTGACCGAGCAACAACAATTCAGCATATTATAATTACCTTTGTAGTCTACTATTTTTACATTCATTTGCATATAATTTCCGGTATCTTATTATCTTTTTAAAAAATCAAAATGCTTTTCTTGCCTTTTTACTTAAGAGGAGTAATTCTTAATAAAAGCCATGAAGTAATTACGACAATATTAGAGTCGGCAGAGATAAATAGATAAAAATGAACAACCAATAAAATAGTGTATTTGCTATGCTTTAGATTCTCGCTGCAACATTTTCCAGAATCTCGAACAGATGTCCCAGCCATCACCGTAAATTCCATTAACCTTTTCGTGATCTCACTCAAAAGAGCAATAAAAAAAGGCTTTTCGTAAATTATTCTTTTCTGGAAAGTGGCGCAGTCATATCATAAGTGCTTTTAAGAAACAAACGATGCACTTCCTGCGGATGTCCTATACTGTATGTATAATTCAAATCTCACACCACCAATTAATTCAGTTGCACTTTAGATTGTTAATTAAATTAATTAATTTATGCACCAAGGAGGCCTTTTTCATTCTCCCCCTCCCCCTCGTCGCCTAGACAAGACGGTGGAGTGCAAATTAAATGCTCCACTTTTCTCAGCGAATGGTTAAGTCATTAGTTTCTCTTTTTTGTGGTCCATTTGCAAATTCCCAGGAATAAGGAATCGGCGCCGAAGAGGAAAAAAAGAAGTTGAGAAAAAAATAGCATAAACTTGTTACAGATGGGGGGAGGAGGAGGACTGTGCCATAAAAACGGTCTTAACAACATCCGCGTAAGCGTGGCGTAGTTTTCATTTCACATTTTTGCGCGATCGCCCCCCCCCCCCTTCCGAGTCTGCGCCATGCACTCGCTCATAAAGCATAAAGAAACACGTGCTTGCGGGTGGGCCTCCTTCTCGGCTTAATCTGCTGTTTATTGGCTTTTTCGGCGGCGGTCCCTTAACGGACCGGGTCCGCTGACGTAATTGCGGCTGACAGAACTGAAGCCAAATAATCATTAGCAAACAGTAGTAAGGGGTGGGAAACAAGGGGGGTTCCCTCCCTCCCCGCGGCGAAGATGAAAGGACCCCGGCGACTCTGCTACCTGCGAAACGGCAGCTTTCTCAAGGTCGGCCATAAATGGACCTGCGATCGCGTTCCCGTTTGTCGGTCCGTTGCTGTCCACCCCTTGTTCAGGAGATAACGAAGTCACCGGGCCACTCAGTCTGGAAGCTGAAAAAAAAAATTCGTGTTTCCAATGGTAAAAATCAATCTCTATCGAAGATTTGTGATTCCTACGGGAATAATTATGGATCGGAATAAATACTACGGAACGTGTTCTCTTCCTTTCTTTTTTCTTGACATAATTATTATTTTAGACATGTGAAACCTTCATAAAGTAAGCTTAAAGAAATTTGTCTCTACATGTGTCTAGCAACTTGTTCGTTGAACAGTGGTTGTTAAAGTTTTACTTTCAATCAAAATCCGCGGCAGCCTAACGCTTTAATAGATATAATAATTATGCATGGTAATCGGAAATTCATAATGCTTTTTTTTAAAGCACGTAAAAAATCCCTTATTATTTAACCTAGCTCTATATGTTTGAGGAAAAATATAATCCTTAACTGCTGTTATGATGTCTCATAGGCACGTGTGTTAGGAAGAAAAATCTACCACTTCATTTCAGATGAAAAACAAGATTCGCCATTTCGTTTAATATTAAACAAAAAATTAATTATTTAAATATTTGTAATTTCAATAATAATAATATTTCAGAAGTAGTCTTTAATAATATTGTAATTTGATTATTTAAGAAAAAATAAATAAACAAAAATTAAAATCTGAAAGCTTTTTCAGATTTTATATTACGCCCAAAGGGGTGTTTTTTTAACGTTTTTACCTTTATTTATTAAATATCATGTTCTTCGCACTTGAACCACAAAATTCGATTCAACAGCAATATTGCAAAATATTTAAAACAACATATGTTTAGAATTTCCGATACACAGTCTCGCGCGCTGAAGATAATTTTTTTTTCCATGCAGTGTTGCCATTGAAATCGTTGAGTTTCTTAATCAAAAAACATAAATGCTTTACAAAATACGAAATGAATAATAAGACAAATTCCATATTCCAAGATGGCCATATTCGAATAAAGGACTACGTTATTCAGAATTTGGTGTCTCTAGGTACCGTTGTTTTATCACAATGCAAGAAATAAACATACATTTATGCAGATTCTTCATTATTTTATTTAACTATAATACAGGGCTCTAATATTTGGTGGTAACAATTTAAAAAGGGATTCGCCGTTTATAGTGAAACGAAATTAATAACCCTTTTGGGCAAATTGACCCTTTGGGTCGATAATGTTAATAGTTATGAAAACGGAAAAAAAAAAAAAAAAAAAATAAGGTTTATCGATGCTGAACTGGTAAAATTAAAATAAAGTTTTAAAAAAAAATGTTCTGAAAGGGCTCAGATTTTAATGATGGTCCAAAATGGCTCCTTTAAAGTTAAATAGGGTTTATCAGTACAGATTATCAATAGAGATGGCCCACGTGGAACAGCGAAGTATTTTATAGGCTATTAGAGGGATGTGCATTTGCTCGGAAGGCTGTGCATTAACACAGGAACTTTCTATACGATCTGTAAATTTAAAAAGTGAAAAAAATATGGAATGTAACTCTATAAAAAAATATGGAATGTTTTTAATTAGATATACTCCGAATGAAATGCATTTTTTAAAATCAATCAATTGAAAAGTAATTCACTATGTCCACGACATCTGAACCTCGAAATGTTGCAATAAGTAGTTATAAAGAATATAAAAACTAAACGGGAAAAGTTAACAAAACGCTGATACTTCGTACTTGAAATTATGGGGTCGTAATCCTTGTGTTCATGACAAATGAATGAAGGAAGGATCGAACGAATGAGGCGTGTGAAGTTTCAGACCTCCTTTATCACTATATGTGAACGGCACGATTATCGTGATTATTCACTTTCTGTCCTCGAGTCTCGACGGACTTTGTGCAGGCGGGGAGGGCCAGAGTCTTTCGTGATCAAGTGGCACGGCGACGCGCGTGTCGTTCACGTGAGCGTGGCACGAGAGTCACGAACCAGGACAGTTGATGGGTTCGGAAATTTCCCGCCGTCCAAAGTAACTCAGCGTGCGTAATTGTTGCGAGAATGGGAAGATGTTTTAGCATCAGTTTCCGTTTAGTTGTTGAAACCTCAAACAGACATATCTTCTTCATGCCATAGTAACACGAGTTGCTAACTTTGTTGCGTTGTCGGCTTTCAGATGACTTAAGAAACTTCCTTCGCAAACATGTCTATGAATTCGAGATCGATTTCATTAGATGGTTGATTTAATACGATTAAACTAGTCTGAGTTCCAGGGCATAGCATTGCCTCAGGAACCTTAATATCCTTGTTTCTTTGTCGAGGCGTTAACTAGAGGATGATTTGGAAATCTTTGTACAAAGGAAAGCTCACCTAAAAAAATACGGGAAATAACAACGTTCTTCTAGCCTCTTTTCAGCTGGCATTGCAGTGGAACTACTGCTTATTGGAAAGCGTGTCTTCAGGGGATCGTCTTTGTTAATTTTCCGATAAGAGACTAAGGAACACAGGCGTATTTTTCTCTGGGTATGGAGACGATGTTTAACATCTTTGAGTGTGACAAGTGGGCGGTTTTCTAAATAGGTTTTGACAGCTGGTGAAGAGGGAGAAGAAAAATTTCTACGACCAGTTTCAGGGGCAAAAAATTTTCTCTTAAAAAAAAAAAAAAAAAAAAAAAAAAAAAAGCAAATACTTGTGTTTTATAGGACCGTGAAGTGCTTTATTACTTCATGGGCAAGGAATTTCGCTGTCTTTTGGAGTACCATTTCCTTACTAACTATATCATACGAAAATCGAAAGGGTTCCGAAGGAAGCGGTTTCAACAAAAGCATTACAAATAAAAAGTATTAACTACAAATAAAAACTACCTATAACTATCCACAATATTATTTATTAAAAAAACCCTATAATCCAATAAGATTACGTTGTAATATTAACAATAGCAAGACATAATAAAATATCTTCATTTCTGTTTTCTACATCTTGAATCTCGTCCACTCTTACTTTTGTCCTGTGCTTGACCAAGAGTAGTCACTCTTGGCCTCAAATTATTTGGTGCAGCCGGTACTTCTGTTTGTGTCATCTGCTATAGCTTGCAAGTTGTTGACATCATCATCGTTATTATCGTCTTCGTCACTTTTCAGATTAAACGGCTTATCACTTTACAAATTGTTCCCAACCAAATATTATCGCCCTGTATTATTTTTAAAGGTATTAAATAAAGAAGAATTTCTATGAATGTATGTTTGTTTCTCGCATTGTAAGAAAACGACGGTACCTAGAGCCAGAAAATTTTGAATAACATAATCCTCCATAAGAACATGGACACCTGGTAGCCCGAATTTTGAAATTGTTTTATCGTCTACTTCACATTTTATAAAACTTTAATGAGTTTTTGATTAAGAAACTCAACCATTTCAAAGCGAGCAGTGGCAACATTGTGCGAAAAAAGAAAAAAAAAAAAAAAAAAAAAAATTATTTTCAGCGCGCGAGAATGTCTGCCGAAAATTCTAAAGATATGATGTCTTTAAATAGTTTGTGATTTTGCTGTTGAATCGAATTTTATGTGGCGTTAGTGCCAAAAGTGTCTTGTTTAATAAATAAAGTAAACACACAAAGCGTTAATAATCAAAGGAAAAAAAAAAATTTACAGCCATCTTAGTAAGAAAATTGAACATTGTTATGATGAAATGAGAAAAGACTGGAAGGAGGGAATGTATGCTTACACTAAACGCTGCATCGGGAGTTCTAAACGTATACTGTTACGCTTCTTTTAAAATTTTTGCAATTTTGCTATTGAATTGCATATGGCGTAAGTGCGAAGAGAATTATGCTTTAAATTATAAAGCTAAAAAAAAAAAAAAAAAAAAAAAAAAGAAAGAAAGAAAAAAAGGGATTAGTAGGAATGAGTGTAAGAGTAAACTAGTAAACTGCGAGCTCAAAGCGAGCATAAAAAACCGTAACAAATCTTTTTGGGCGAAGGTTAAAATCTGTAAACCTTTCAGAATCCCCCCCCCCATGTGGTCTAAAAGACAGGACATCCAAAGCCTATAACAATGCTCGGTGTGGGGAATTTTCTGCGATCTTTTACCTCCAGTACAATCCTGACTTATTAAAGAATATCACTATTATATCACTTCTCAGATAATTTCAGAGAAGAAAATTAAAACTCTAAATTTGATGAAGCTCAGGAAAGAAAAATACCTTCAGAACGACAGGAATTTTTTTAAATTAAATTTTGGAATTAAAAATTAAATTCATTTTTTTGTTTTGTTTTTGAGGGGCTGTTTGTGAACACTTCAGTCACTGCATGCACGACTTTTAAGAAACGCAGAAATTGTGGCAGACATAAAATCTTCATCAAAACACGACGGAGAATTACAGGAATATCATGAATCAAAATTTCAAAATTCCAATAAAAGAACCAAAGGAAATTATTCGCTTATTGCGTACCTTTCAAAATCGTGTGAAAACAAAGGTCCTATATTATTCCCTGGATCACTGCTTTACAAAAAATTTGCCCAGTCCCGTAAAGACGTAAGCAGGCGTAAACATTTCTATTAGGTATTTGACTAAACATAAGCTCTTGTGGCTCTATGTGCTGTAGCTTTTTTTTCCACAGTACGTGGAACATCCATCCATGCATACATACATACAAACATAGGTTGTTCTTTATTTAATTTGTTTAAAAATGATATATGGCGATGACATTTGATGGCAACAATTTGAAAAGTGATCGGGACACAAAAGTGAGGTCTGAAATTAATAGCTAGTGCTAATAAATAAATAACTAAATAAAATGAAAGAAAAATACTATAAACTGGCTTGCTCACTTGTGTTAAACTTAAGTTCACGTAAAATCAGAATGCATGGAGTGCTCCTTTTTTGCGGTTTTTCTATGCATACTGGCATTAAATAAGTATACTTCAGCTAGAAATCAGTTATTGCACATGAAAGTAAATATTACGTAAACAAAACGGATCTTTACACATGAAAGAATGAGGAACTAGATGTTATATTAGAATTCTTCGAAAACAGTTATATCTCTGAGGAAGAAGTCAGCCGCAAGAGAAAAACTGCCATTTCGAAAAGGAAAGTCTCTCTCTCTCTTCCAACGAACATGGCATGGCGGTTAATGGGTTAATATGGAACGAGACAAAGAATTCGGATGGGCTGGTCCCGTCTCCTCCCACGCAACCGTCCATACTCGGTCAAGGTCTGAAGCCAGATCCGGAATAAAAGCGCAAAAAAGAAAGAACTTTCAAGAATAATTACACCGAAAAACATTCCGGTTTGCGTGTATTCTGAGCAGAGTGAGCAACTCCGACATTGCGAAACGACGACGCAGGCCAAGAACTCGTCCGCTTGGTTTTGGATTTAAGCATATACACTGGAAGCGGATGAGGCTTATCGAGAATTCGGGAAATTTCAGGAAGCGCCGGTGGGCATAAGTCCGTCTTATCACCTGATAACGATGACTTGGAAACGGCTGGAACATTAAGCATAACTATAGGATTTTTGCAGCAAAAGCAATAAACTAGCTGGAAGAAAATGGCTCAATAAACCTCACTCAAACAAAACAAAAACAAAATATTGGTAAACATATTCAACTGATTGTCTTAATCACGTCTTCGTTAGATCGCCTCAAATTCATAACTTACGTATCTAATCCTTTACATAAAAGCAGAGAAATTTTATATGCCGCCACCTAGAAGATTTTATAAAGATACTGACATCTTTATGCAAGTCGGCGATTGTTCTCCAAGATAAAGATTTTCACATGAGCGTCTTGGCATCTTGATGAAGGTGCATTCCTCGTGAAAAATAAGCTGAACTTCATACGGTGTCTTGTACCTTAATGTTGAGGTACCCTTCTGTTTCAGCGAATAAGTTTGTATAAGGTAGCTAGCACTTTCCCAAATTCATCTTCCCAGTCGGACTACTGTATTCGCCCCTGATAGACATACCTTAATTTTAGGGGCCCGTACTGCTTACATTTATAGGATTGACAGTGCATAGAGTCGACATCTCCACAAAATCGACATCAATCGACACAATGAAACAATCGACACAATGAATGAATGATCGACACAATGAAATGAAATTTTGATAATGATATGTTGATGAAAAAGAGGATTAATACCCATTTTTCACCTGCATACTTCAGTCACAGGCAAAAGATCGAACGGTGCATAAGATTAAACACCGGCATTCATCGACATTCCTATAGAGTACAAGTTTTACAATTAACAACAGCGCATAATCAGAGCATAAGAACTTGATTAAGTTAATTTTATGGTTTATATAAGATTGATACAGGTATATCAAATAACTTTAGCTGCTGTACGAATAGAATTGTTTATTTTACGCCATGCCATCTTGGAAAAAATTGATTGATGCACAAGTTCATGCATTCAAACGTTCATGTATTTTCCGAAATTTTCTAGTGAAAGCATTAATTGAGAATAGAATTTTTACTAGGAATATACTAACTAGAGTTTCATCTTATATATAAGCTTTCTTCTGTACTGGATATCCAAGAAATTTATGTTTCTACAGAACGCAGCTTTTGGTTGCATTAGTTTATTTTATTCGATGGTGGCCACTGCTCAGTCTTGAGTCTATGGATTCCACTAGAGATGGCTGGTTAATTGACAAAGAACAAGAAGGATTTACGTTAGGAGAGATATCTTCGTGGAAGACTTTTTAAATAAAACTGATTCGTAGTCACACTAACATATAAAAAAAAGCAGGAAGCAGTTAGCCATTTCGCTGAGAACAAAACTAAGACGAATTACTAGTGTTTAACGATTTTACCTACTTAAGCAGTGGAGTTTCTTCCTGGAAGGTCACTAACAAGATCGTTTTGGAAGAAGCTCATCCTCCCCACATTTACTTTCGATATATGGGAGCCGGAGCATCGCTACACAGATAAGTTTATTAGTCTTTTACCCTGCTTCATGAAACAAACAAAAATCCTATATTTGCACAGCAATGCAACTACCTAAGATTGACATCGGCATAAGATCCAATATCAACTCCGGGCCAACATAAAGGCCTATCAATTTAAAACTAATGTAGATCCTGTGCCGCATCCTCCCCCCCCCCCAAATCCAGTTGTTCTTTCTCATTTCCTCGTACGAAGTAAAGGAAGTATTTGTAATAGAGGAAAATTTCGGCTATCATAGTTCAACGGAAACCATTCATTTCATTTTGATCGTTCCCGAATCCATTTCGACAATTATTTTGCGGGACACCTATGCGTACAGATAGAATAAAGGCTTCTTTTTCCCAAAACGAATTTAAAATTGGATTCAAAAGGGTTTTGTTTCGTGACACTGTACGTACGTATCTGGCATACCTCAAAAGCAATCAGCCGTAAGACATTGAAATTCTGTATATGGGGCTGCTATAACATCTAATTGTGCATCTCCCATTCTTATACAATCTTCAGTACCAAAAGATTTTTCATTTAACTGTATTATAAGTCACATGAATTACATAAACTAAAAAGACATGTTGCTTAATGGTGCACAAAAGGTTACATTCTATATATATAAAGATTATATTCAAAATACGTTATGTATGGCACTAGTAAGCAGTTTATTAATTGTAATAATCATACAGATGTTCACAAAAATTATCAGATGGGTATGTTATAAAATATATTAAGTTTATTAGACTTGACATTGATTAGGGTTTCAGCCTAGAATTTACAGCTATGTGTGTGGAACCTTGAGAACTAGTAAGCGAATAATCGCTTTAGCTCAGGAAACAGAAACTCAAGAGGAGTTAATTGCCGTTTATTGCTCAAAATAAGAATTTACCGATGGCCCTTTCTCAGGACGTACAGAAAAGCCTCCACTCGGGCTTGAACTCAAGAGTACTAAGAAAATCAAACTTAACTAATTCTTAACTAAAAGATATAGCCGAAGCTATCAAAATTCTACAGGAGTTGGTCCCTAAGTGTAAAAATCGGACTAAACGGCGAAGCTATCAAGGGCCTGAAATACGGCCGAGCGTAGTAGCTTAGAGAAAGTGTAGTCAAAAGGTGAACGCGCGCTAGTCGGAATCTCTGGCTGTCTAAGGAAGTCAGTGGAAGACTTAAACACCGCTCTTCCTTCATTTGCATTAATCTCGATACCGCGGTTCTAAAAATACAGTCTGGCAGTAAATTTGCAAGCTGAAATTAGAAGGGACAGGAAAGTAGCTTTAACTAAAGATAACTGTTAAAAACTTAGGATAAACCTTACAAGTTTTATTAAAAATTAAAAGCAAAAACTGTAATAAAATACTTTTTCTCCAATGCCCCAGCGTGTTGCCAATTAGCAAAGCTTAAGATACTTTCAAATTTAATCTGGAAGATTATTGAGTAATAAAATAAGAGATTTAAAACCAATAAACAATTTTTAAGAATATTTTTCCCTGCTTTTTAATGTAATTGATTTAAATAAGTATATATTAAAATCGTGAGATGTGTAATTAGAAATATTCAACATTTTTATGAAATAGCACTAATTGGATTCATTTAAATAATACTTATCGTAAATTTCTTTTCTTACGATAACTATTTTATGTGGCTGGTGGCGGCATGACTAGATTTTTAAGAAAATAATGCAGCGAATATAAAAAATATACATGGCAATCTCTATCACTCTATCGGGCATTCTAAAGATATGCTGTTTTTAAATCTTTTGTAATTTTACTGTTAAACTAAATTTTATGTGGCGCAAGTGAGAAGAACATAATATTTAATAAAGTTAACACATAAAAAATTAATAATAAAAAGAAATTTTTTTTTTTTTTTTTTTTTTTTTTTTTTTTTTATTTGTTAACCAACATTATTAAGGTAACTGAATATCGATATGAAGAACTGAAAAAGGACTGAAAGAAATATGTATGTATGCCAACACTTAACACTGCATCAGGAATTCTGAACATATGCTGAGATGCAGCTTTTAAAAATTTTGTGATTTTTCTTCTTGAACTTCTTTGTTTTCTTGTTGTGCGATAAAAAGTTATATTTAATGATAAAGCTAAAAAGAAAAAAAAAAAAAAAAAAGTTAACAGAAGTAAGTACAACAGAAGCCTGGTAGACTGGGAGCCTAGCGAGAGCGTAGAAAACCTTAACAAACCCCTTTAGGAAACCGTTATAATCAGAAATCTTCCACTTGTTTTTTGTTGTTGTTTCAAAGTGAACGCAAAGGCAAAACCTCCTCTGAACAACCCCCACCCTCTTAAGTTTTTCAACGCAGCAGCTATAATTGAAGCAAATTGTGTAAGGCACTTCATGAATTAACATAATATTTGAATTTTTTTTTTTTTTTTAATTTGAAGTTACTAGCCACTAAGGCGGTTACCCGCCTAAAATAATAATTAAAGAAAAGAAAATATATAAAATTATTTTAATGATTAAAATATTTAAAATGATTTTGTATTAATTAAAAATATATATACAATGATTTCGTATGAATTAAAAAAAATATATGCAATGATTTTGTAAAAATTAAAAAATATATATATACAATGATTTTTGATTAATATATATGCAATGATTTATAAGAAAATATTTACAATGATTTATAAGAAAATATATACAATGCAAATATATACAATGATTTTAAATAATTAAATATATATATAATGATCCAGTTAGTGTCATTTCATAAAAATATATAATATTTCTAATTGGACAACTGATTATTTTAACGTATTTTTATTTAAATTAATCAACTTAAAAGGTAGGAACACTATTTTTAATAATTACGTTTAATATTTTTAAACCACTTGATTTGTTAATCAATAACAGACAAATTAAATTTGAAAATTAAATATACACGTTGCACGTCGGCGCGGGGAAGATAAAAATGTTTTATTTCGAGCAGTATACTTTGAAATCGCTGAGTTATTCAAAAATTCCTCAAATTCGTATAATATATGAAATAAATTAATAATAATGATAACAACAATAATAATAATAAACAGATTCGGCGAAAGGTGAGAAATCTCAATTTTATCGTGTTAGAATATATAAATGTTATAAAAGGGCCTGAGATAAATTTCTTTCTATTTTCTCATTTTTATTACGTAATTGCAAAAGAAACCTCTAATCAAACACCTGTAAAAGTGGTTTATCATTCGCCTTATGATTTGCGTGTTTTAAATATCTGGGAACTGTACCCAGTGAAAGGTCAGCACTACATGTTAAGACTCTACTTCACACCGGCCGAGGTTGAAACTTGTTCTCTCAGAGTTCATTTCTATTACCTCGGATGCAGACATTACTCAGTGTGTGGGTGGATGTGGTTGTTATGGTGTAACCGGTCCCCTTTTTTAATTATGTTTCAATCCGCATTCGACGCTAATGCGACTGATTTATCACCAGTATTACTGGTATTTTATTATTGCTGGCAGCATTAGTTTAAAATTTTCTTTTCTCTGCAAAGCCTGAAATGAATGGGTATTGTTTCCTGATCCCTCCCAAAAGAAAATAAACGGACAAAAATTTAGACAGTGATCATTGTCCAAATAATAATAATAATTATTATTATTTCTTCAGCTAAGTTACTGCCTACTTTAGTTTAATTCAATTAAGAGGTAATGGTGCTTAGGTTATCTTGTAAAAGAAACTCGATTTTATGCGAATTGCTCGATAAATACAAAATTAATTTAATGCTTCTGAACACTGGATTAATGTCTATTTTTTCTCTTAGAAAAGTTATTATTCGACAGTTTTGCACATAATCATAGCGAGGTTGTTGATGTATAGTTTCAGACCATTAAAATCCAGAGCTCATAATAATTCGAAACTTAACTTTACCTTAGACTAGCCGCTTGAACGACCAATTCCTTAAAATAGTTTCTTTAATATACAAAAACTTCTCCGATAATTTAACTCGTAGCGGCCTATCCGCTCAACCAATCAAAATGAAGTTTCAGATATTGTTACTTGAAGGTATGTGCTCGAGATTGTGAGGATTTAAAACAATACAGCTCTCACGGTTATGGTTACAGTGAAAACATTTCGAATTTTTAGATCTGCAACGCCCACGTTTTTCCAGGGCAAATGGATAAGAACTGAAAAACCCTAAATGACGTTGGAACGATAGGCGTACGACGAAAATTGCTGTAGTAAAACATTTGCAAAGAAGAATATTGTAAAGGACCAACTGACAGAGGGACATTTTTTTTAATGGAATTAAAATGTTTTCAACGTGTACAACATTTCATCTCCCTTAACTTGCAGTTTTGTGGCCACCGCGAGCCCGCGACCTCACTCCGATGGATTTCTGGTTTGGAGGTCATCTGAAATCTAAGACGCACAAATCAAATCCAGAAAATTCTTCACAACTGAAAGGTGACATAAAACGGGAAGTTATACAGATTCCTCCTGCCATGTTACGGGATTATTGTCAACAACCTTCCGCATGCTATGCGTTATCGTCCGTGAAGGTGGGCACTTACTGAATGGCAGCAGTTTGGTGATCTGGAGATAAATATGTTTTATTTCGAACATTAATGCCACTTGTCTCTTTTAAACCTTTTATTTCGCTAGTCAAAAATTATTTAAATTCGTACAAAATGTGAAATTAGTAAAAAATTAATTTGAAATTCAAAATCTCGCATCAATGTGTCCAGAGGGCTATTTATATTCAAAAGGTAGTAGGGGGCTATTTATATTCAAAATATGGTAGCTCTAGGTACCAGCAACCTTCTAGACATTGAAAGAATCGGCCACCCTTCTAGAGATTGAAAGATATCACTCGTTATTGGGATGAAACCATCAGGACTTAGAAGAGAAGGGCTAGCTCATAGAGCTTTTCCCCCTGAAGCAGAAAGTGAGAAGTGATGACGTAGCCAAGATGACACTGAGCGCGCCAATATAATTCACAGCTTGGAAATTAGCGTTTTTGAACCAGCGTTTAAAATGAGTTGTGTGTGAAAAATAGATATAATTTGGAAGAGGCAATGTTACTGCTTTATGCATTTTAGACTGAACCATTAAAAAATTTAATAATGCTTACTCAATTTTAAAATAATAGATAAAATGTGCTACTCTTTTAACATAAAGTTCCGTGTTTTTTTTTTTTTTTTTTTTTTTTTTTTTTGAAGGTTTTTTTTTATTTAATGCACGTTTATTTCTAATCATTTCTTTATTTGCATGCTAACTGAGAGAATTTTTATACTGCTTCTAAGATAACTATAATAGCAGCTATTTAAATTTACTCAAAAAACAACTTTACATTGACATAGGTTTAAACATATATGGCAACATTTCTGCTAACCTACGTTTGATTTTTTGCCTAATTGCAAATTTTACATTGTTATAATTCTCTTCCGACTCAATATAATAGATATTTTTTAAATAATTTTGTAATTTATACTTATATTTATATTACAATTAAATAAATGTATATAAGATTGTTACCTTAATTTTGACAAAATAGCTTTATTCAGAGTACCTAAAACAGTTATTTAATTTTTCAAAAGTGTGAGTAAAGGAAGCAGGTCTTTTTATGCCAATTACTTTGATGTTTTATACTATTATATTTTATCTAGAGTGCTAATCTAGCACAAAATCTAATCAATAATTAGTTACAAAGGATAAAATAAGAATAACTTTAACAAGTACTTAACAAAATTAGTTTGTTAAATACTTGTTATTCTCCTTGGTACTATTTTGGTACTATTCATAATACCTAAAATATTATCGATTAACTCATAGAAGTCAGATGCTTTCTGATTTCCTGTGGGGTAGAGTATACCTTTTGGGGTACTTTTTGAAAATAATGTTTTCTCTGGAGCGACTTTTTGTCTCTCGTTTCAATTGACCATTAAATAATTTGGTTTTAGTTTGTGACACAATTTGATTTCTTCTCAATCTCTGTTTAAAACCTCTTTAATAATGTCAAAATTTAAAACAGTTACATCTTCTAAAACAAATCCTCTATCTAAAATGCGGTTTCTCAGTAATTTGATGCAGAGCGCGAAATGAGACCTCTGATTAAAATAAACTGCACATTTTGAAAAGAACCAACTTAGTCCAGTTTAGATCATAGCAGAGTTTTCAATCTATATGCATTTCGTCGAAACTGAGAACACATATTTTTTCTACAGAATACAAATATTCGCCTTTTTCCTTCTTTAGAGTAAGAACATTACTTTGAATTCTTGGACCACACTAAAATTTAGAAAACACTAAAAAATAAAATAAACACCATTTCTTTAATTTGATAATACTAGGTAAAGATATTCCAATTTTTTTCTTAATTTTTTTTCTTTCCAAAAATCATAGCTTTAAGATGACAGAGCTCTTATGACGATGCAACGTGAAATATTTTTATTAGTCCACCTGATTTTTTTCTTCTTTTTCAGTAATGCATTAATCTGCGTCTTTATAAAAATAGGCTTTAGACATTTTTCCAAATTCTCCGATTGGTGCTCCCCCCCCTAATTTCGCTATTTGAGATTTTAATTTCTGATACCAATTTCTGTCTAGATGTCGTTCACCTTCTTTGTCGCTGAACAAACATTCTAAAATTTTTCTTTTCTCTATTTTTCAATACTTTAATACAATTTAATACAATTTTCTAAGGATATTATTTTGTTCTTCAAATTATCAATGCATTCTTGTTTATCCTTAAACATTCAGGATGATCTACATTTTCATTTGTGAGTTTTATTTCAAAATCATTAAAATTTGATTTATTATTGTCATCATCAATTTCGATTTATTATTGTCATCATCAATTTCGATTTATTATTGTCGTCATAATTTACTTTCGGCACAGCATTCCATTTCAACAGTTTCTTTTTGTGGCTATCCAAACAAGCGATTTTTCATATCATCTTCATAAACACTGCATAGAAAATGTTCGCTGCAGATTTTTCCGCTCTTCACATTAATAAAATCTTCTCTTTGACATTTGTGTATCCATTCTTTCGTCAAAAGCAAACTCTCATTTGGATCCTTTCGTCCCATGAAATAAAATATCTCATCCTTTCATACTTCTGTAAGTGCTACGGCACGTTACTGCAGCGCAAAAAGACATATTACGTAAACGATACTTTACAATATAGAATTTAAAATAAAAACTGACTAAAATTACATATATATAAATTATTTTAAATATATACATTATTAGAAAACAGATATATATATTATTAAAATTAATTTGGGATATGTAACCTCTAGAAAATCGTCTCGCAGCTTAATGAAACTACTGTTTTAAACGCGGGAAATCAGGACAGGTGGCATCACAGTGACGTCAGATTATTGCCTGTTACGTCCCCCCATTAGGCTGGCGTCGGCGAGGAGTCGAACAAAGAAATGAGCTAGCCCTTCTATTTATCCCTGTGAAACCATGCACAGTAAAAGGACTTACAATAGTCTTATATACTCCTTGAAGGGATTATTTTTATATTTATTTTACATAGGAAGAAATTAATGTATTGCAAACTGAGAAAGATTTTCTATGCTTGTTTACTGACTGAAGTATTGTTTAAGATTTCTGGTTAATACTATCCCTTAAAGAAATATTTTGCCTTACTTTTTAACATTAATTATGCGATTTTAAATTGTCTGACACACATCCACTTTAGATTTGGTACCTATGTATTTACGAAAACATTTATTGGTGATGATGACTTTGAATCCCAGTAGACGATTATTGAAATAAAAAGCATTATTGTAGGATAATATCTTCCTTATTTGGATATATAGTTTTTTCTTCTAAATCTAGTAAAATGTATTAGTAAAAATCATCCACGTTAAAACATTTGAAATTCACTGTCATGTTTTAATATTAACATTTTGGCTTAGACTATCAAAATGCTTCTTCTATAAAATTACTTTGAATATGTAGAAAATAATCTATTTTACAGAAATATGCTTTTAGACCTTCATCTATGTGTAGTAAGTAATAAAAGTAAGAAAAGCATAAATAAGTAGGGGTCAACATTTAATGATCTTAAACATAACTACGTAATTCTTACTTCTCACTTACCTTTTCTGTATTGGTTATATGTTTCAAGTTATTCAAGATTATTCCCACTTCCTGAGGTTAATTTCATAATTAACTATGAAATTAATCACAGGAAGATGAGAATAATTTAAAATTTGGAAGATTCAGAGGCAGTTTTTTTTTTTTTGTTTTTTTTTTTTTTTGTTTTTGTTTGTTTGTTTGTTTGTTTGCTTTGTTTCGAAATGAGCGAGAAAGGTGATTACTATTCTAACACGTTAAATTCTCATTTGAGAGAATTAAGCGCGATAAAAACCCAGTTTATTATTTTATTGCACTGGGCAAAACATGCTGGGCTATGTACCTAAGAGCAGAATGCTTTCTTGGAGGAGCTTCTAAGAAACGGCTCTTATCCTCATTTTTACATGAAGAAAACTACAAAAATACAAACATAGCTAGCCTATTTTGCAGTAATTCAGAGCTTATTCAAGCAATTAGTGTTCAGCGGTTGAATTCATTCTGCAAGTTGAGGATCCTTTATATTCCAGAAGTCAATTAATAGATTATCCTGCTGTCTGCACGTTTCCACTGCTTGTTAGGCATTTTAGACCAGGAAACTAGAAAAATCAATTAAGTCTTCGCCGTGATTTGGGCCACAGCACCAATGAAATGCAATAATTCCTCACATGGTTGTTTCATAAGAGTATATATTGGACACAACATGACTTTCTTGTACGTCCTATTAAATAATACAATTTTTTTCTGCACTTCATTTAAGCTTATTTCGTCGAATTATCCTAACTTAATTAACCGATTTCTGAAGCAAGTTGAAAACGACATAAAAACTGCAAATTTTGAAATTAAATATACGTTTAAATTTTTGTTCTACGGTAGTCAAACTTCTCATAATTTCAATTTTTCACAACGAGTATAAAACTATCCTAAAATGTAAGTACAGAAACCGGAAGCCCGCATTAAAAGTTAAATTTCGGTACATTTCGAAAATTGGTATTTTTTAAAAGTTTGATATTGCTAAAACATAAATATTTTCGTCATTTAAAACAGTACTCCGCAACCGATGTGCCATGAGTAGGATATAGGTGTGCCGCAATCAAATACATGTATTTGACATTTTGCAATTTTTTATCATGTATTTAATACACAATGACAATTTTTTTCCTTAATAATGTCTATTTTAAATGTTTTTATATATTTCACTGTTGTGTGTGTGATTGTAAGTGTGTCAGCATTTGAATTTTTTCGGTACTTCCTTGATAACTCGGAACTCTTTGGTGTGCCACGAAATTCCAGAAAGATTTTTTGTGCGTCGCAGGTGAGAAAAGGTTGCGGAGCACTGATTTAAAACACTTATTTAACTCGAAATATGACGACTGTGAAATTAAAGAGTAGGTAAGGACTTTTAAGCTTGGTAAGAGGGGTGGGTTGCAATAAAAAAAGGCCGATTGTAATAAAGAAAGGGACATAGATGCTATAGCAGTTCCGTATACAATATTTCAACGTTCTATGGCTCATCATTTTTGATTTAAGTGAGATACATGCATACCTACTTAAGTTCGTACAGACGTCATGAAAATAAATCCATTTTGAATCCATTTAATAATCCGTTTTGGAATTCGGAAGCGGTCAGAATGGATATTTCCATTGAAATATGTCACCCGAAATTTTTTGTGATTGCCAGAGTCGTAGCTAGGGTTTTCAGCGCCCAGGGACAACTAAAGATTTCACGCCCCCTATTGTTTGCCAAGGACGGAAAACATTTAATTCTAAAATGTCGTAACATCAGTTTGGCGCCCCTTGGATCCTGCGCCCGGGGACAGATGCCCCCCTCTAGCTACGCCCCTGGTGATTGCAATACTTCCTTTACTTCATGCAAGGAAGTAAAAAAAGACAAAAATCTTGTCATCTTCCATCATCTCGTTTGAATTTTATTACATACTTTTTAACTCGCGGAACGAAATTTTATCGTCCAAAAATTTTCCGCCCGCTTGAGCAGTCCAATAGTTCCGTCGCCGGGGGTGGGAAGGAGAAGGTAGCAGAAATTTTTTCTATTCTTTTTTTTTTTTTTTTTTTCGATGCTCAACAGTCCGTATCTAAATCGCAACCTAAGAGGCTTCGTCGATGGCATTGTTCACGAGGCCCACTCATCAAAAATGGAGTAGTAATCTCACCTTTGCGGAGAGTGATTAGTATCGGACAGTCAGACAAGACGTGCCTGGCGAGGGTGGTAGACGAGGGGTGGTCCAGGAAGTAAACTGCAGCATTTTTCCCACGCCTCGCGGGCCAGATCGCTTATTTACGTCGACAAGAGACCTGTCGGTTCCTTTTCAAATGGTGGCTATCAGAGCGGTTTTGTTTGTATGGCGGCGGGGAAAATAGTTTTGTTCTTGTCTGTCGGCAAATGGATCGTACATGGATGACATTTGTCATAAATTACACTAAAAAGGTGATTGCTGCATTTGGAAGGAATTCAGGTAGATTTTACGGGACAGTTGCGTTCTTACAGATTTCTCTTTCTTTCCGCCATTTGTAAGACACAGTAAATTGTGAATAAAGACGTTAATATTGTTTTCTGTGTGATTTATGACGATGGGAAACGAAGAGATTTAAAATTTTGACTCAGCAGAAACAGAAGAGAAAATTTATATTCCCATTGTGGTAGTTTTGGATGATGTTTACGGAAATGAGCGCGATCATTATTTCAGCTGAAGACGTTAATTTCTTTTTTCGTAAAAATGATTCAAAATACTCAGTTTATCAGAATGATTTCGCCTTAAAGGAATGATGACACATATGCTGTTTACATACTGAATTTTAAATTTTTATCACTGTATTTGTGATATATATTTATGCAATATTAAATATGAAATTTTTAAAACCGCTCTTATATTACGTGCCAGTAATCACTGAGTAGCACTTTTTACCAAGAAGAAATATTATAGGATAATACAATAAGACTTCAAGAGAACTGTAAAACTTAAAATTGGGCAAAAAGTAGCCTTGTATATGGGATACATTTTAATTAAAATTCTATCGTTATCGAGGGTATCTCTTTGTCGAAATTATTTTTGCTCCTGACGGATGTACCTGTACGCCCTAGAAATCGATAAAGTTTTCAATAAAATCTACCCCAAGGACAAGGTTGTTGTTTTATCTAGTTTTAAAATAAAAACCTCTCCAGGTGACCACCTTCTAAGACGATCGCTTTCTGTAAGTTACCAATAGTTTTAAGAGGGAAAATAATGTCGTATTGATCGTCACCTTTCTGTAACGGTCACTTCCCAGAGTAAATTTATTTGCAAACGTAAGTGGTCTTCTTAGAGAGGGTTCACTGATTTTCCTTCTAATGCATTTTCTTAATTGAAAAATCTTAGTATATTTTATTCTTCGCATTATGCATTAATCGTGGATTAGTAGATTAAATTTTTTTTTAAAAAAGGCTTAGCTTTTAATTAAAAAAGCCAAATTTGGTGCTAAGAAGGTATACGCATGGCTTGCTATTTGTCTTGCTAATTAATAGAATATTGCTAATTTTAAAAATAATATTCTCTTTTCAGAGTTTGCACTGACTACAACAGTTTCTTCGTTAATAATTTTTCCTTTAAATTTTTAATTATAAATTTTAGACATGCAATCATTTTCCGACAAAATGGGAGGGGTTAAAGGCTAACGGCCTCGTCTAGAAAAAAGTTAATTTTTTTTATTGCAAATGATGGGAAAACAGCCATAAAAGAAAACTGTCTTCTGAAGTTACAAAAGAAAAGTGCTGGGATACTAGGAATGATATTATGTGATGTCACCATGATTTATAACTAGCCGTTTTATCGGCCAGCCCCCTAAAATATTTATTATAAAAAGGAAATAATATGTAATTATTTTAATGAGTCCAGCTGGTGTCATTTTGCTGGACCAGCTAGTAATTAATAATAATTGAAATGAAGTACTGTGTTTTTGCTTTTAAACCGCTTAGTTTGTTAATCAAAAACAGACAGATTAAATTTGAAAGAAAAGTAAAGTATGCAGATTTTTCAGAAAGCGATCGTTTTCCGTATGACAAAATCTGATGTGCTGAAGATAAAAAAATATTTTATCTTGAGCAGTGGCCGCATATTGCTTTTAAATCGCTGAATTTTTTAATCAAAATGTCCTTAGATTCTTACAAAATGTCATATAAATAAAAACTAATTCGGGTTGCGAGGTATGCATGTTGGGTGGAGGACTGCAAATGTTCAAAATTAGGGGGGGGAGGAAGCTCTTGGGTGTTGTCATTCTTCCACAATGAGAGAAACATACATACTTATATACACACATACTTCATTATCTCTACTTTTAAATACTTCGAACAGTGGCAAAATGGTGCATTTCAAATTGAATGCGTCTATTAATGAGTAACAGATGAGTAATAAATGAGTTAATGAGGAAAAGAGATCTAAAAGCAGTGAACGCATTTCTTAAGAATACTTTTTCTGCTTTTTAATCTAACTGATTAAAATACAAATCATGAGATATCTAAATAGAAATATGAAATGACACTAGTTGAGCTCATTAAAATCATTTTTACTTTTCTCTTTTTTATAACTATTTTGAGCGGCTAGTCGCGATAGCCATGGCTTATTTAATAGTAATAATAATAAAAATAATGAACTAAAGGTAAGAGGTTTAATTCCTTAATTTCTGAAGAGATTTAATTTTTTCTTTATTCACGCACGTTTTTTTTTTTTGTTTGTTTTGAATATAGGTTCCACTTACACGATTGATCGTATTGTGCATTTATTTTACAGATTAAATTGCATGAATATACCGGTAAATTATTAATATAGTTTTTTATTAATTATAATACGGTTTATTCCTAATTCTTAAGTTTTTTTATTTGCATTCGGATTAGAGGGTTTTGAGTTAACGTGGAAACCGTACTCTTGTTGTCCCTGTTCATCAGGAATTGACTATAACAATACCTGCCACAAAACTAATCTCTTCTATACTTACACAAGCATTAAATTTCCTGTGGTCTAAGTGCAGAATACCATGCAACGGAACAGATTGTTGCCTCTACGAATTTAAGCTAACAATTGCCGCATTTCCTTGGGCATTTTTTTCCCATTAATTTTAACCTCTGAAAATTGAGAGGGAAAAAGTATACTAGTCATTAAATTTCCGAGGAACGTTGTTACAGTATGAAGATAATGCATGAAATGTAGTCATGGATAAACTAGCTGTTATGGTATTATTTCTTTAAAAGATACCTGCATTCTAATAAAAAATAGCAATATGAGCATTACAATATCTAAAGGACGCTCAGTTACCGTGTGAAGCCCCAGGGGCATCTCACATGAATAAGTTTTGACCGCAGTTCTCAAGTGGGACATCGAAGGAACGAAGGTGAAGGGACTCGGATTTCAAAAGATCGAACACATCAGAGGTAGGTAAGTGCACAATAGTAGTTAGGCGAAATCACATGTTTGGAAAGTTTCTTAAGACTGAAAACACCTGCTGTGTCCAGGTAGCTTAACAAAGAACCTGCATAAAATGAGTTTCAATTAATAAATGCAAGGTAAAATGAAATAGATGAAATGCCAATACAAAAATGCAAG
This sequence comes from Stegodyphus dumicola, assembly GCF_044657685.1. NCBI lineage: Eukaryota > Metazoa > Arthropoda > Arachnida > Araneae > Eresidae > Stegodyphus > Stegodyphus dumicola. Next base: position 75,568,442 of record NC_140771.1, read on the forward strand.
TTCAAACGGAGTACATGGTATAAAAATGAAAATAGTCAAGGGAAGGCAATTTGCCGAAGTTAGCCACCAGAGGGAAAAACTATGTACAACAGAGGAAGGGGAAAAGATAGCAAATATTTAAATTTCATTACCAAGCGCTAAAAAAGCTAAAGGGGGAAATAAGCGAGGAGGAGAATAGGAGAGGAAATAAGGTATTTATGTCCTTCACGCAAAAAATTCGTCTGATGCTTGCAAGAAAAGGGACTACTATTTAAGCTAGACTGGTAAACCAATTTGTGATATTTTAACATTTCCCAAATTCACGAGTGTCTAAATATTCATGTTTTTTCACATGACACAAGCCGTTACAGTCTTCAACTACACATCACCCTACACACTATTACGACAGATTCGGCTGTGTGGAACTCGTAACAGACATTTCGAAATTCTAGAAAAATAAGTTGTAGAGCGAATTCAAGTTTACCTTCGTGTTTTCGACCTCATCTCAAAGTCCTTGTCAGACGAGTCCGTAAGGTTTGGTGAGCTGCAAGCAACCTTGATCTTTTTAACTGACCTCCCATGGCGCTATCATTTATCTAGCCATCAACGACAAGATTACCTCTGACCACAAGAGACCGGTTGACCGCTAGGCAGCGCTGTAGCATCTTCAGAGAGGGACTGCAGAAGGAAAACAATTGCCGTTTAATCGCACGTATTTGGGTTCTCGGAATCTGTTTATTAGGTTGGTTGTAGGAGAGAGAATATTGGTTGTTCCGGGAAATAGTTGTAATGTTACATAAAATCAGTTTTTCAGAAACATTAAAGATGCAAATAGATGTGCGTAATACAAGATAGGCTATTTAACGGTCGTCGAAGTATTACATTAAAAATTTCCTTCCATATTATTCCTAAGGATGAAATCTAATGTGGTCACCACATGACTTCCTTGTACGGCCTATTTAATTATAAACATTTTTTGCTGCCTTTCATTTAAACTTATTTTCTCGGATTTCATTAGAGCTATATATCTCGTTCAGTTAATTCAGTTCTCAGTTCGCGGCAAAGCAAAAATACATAATAACTCAAAACATCTTTATTAAAAATTGTAAAATACAGCAAAACTTTAAACACCGAATACAGTTAAAACAGATTTAAAAAAAAAAATTACAATTGAAATAAACTTCAAGGCAAAAACAAGCAATTCGACCGGCGTGTAAGAAGGCTGATTTTTCGGTGCACCAAACTGAAAGTTTACTTTTTGTCCCACTCGTCAAAAAGAGGTTGCAGAAAATGACTGAATTCACTACTGTACCAAGTTACAAATGTAAACAAATCGCGGTTCGTTAGGCTTAACTAGCCACTCTTATATTATTAACTTTAACCAGAACATAAACATCACATAATTCAATCCCTTTTAAACCCAAAAATGCACAGTTTAACAATATATAAGAATAAAAATACTAAGCTCACCGAGTCAGGAAACAGAGTGGGAATATTATTTATAAACGACTGATGCTGCCTATTGCAACAAAAAATGGAGATGCACAAATACATGTTATAGCAGTCCCATATACAAAATTAAAACATTTTACGGTTACTCGTTCTTGAGTTATGCGAGATATATACATACGCACGTACAGACGTCAGAAAAAATCTTTCTTGAATCCAATTTACAATCCGTTTTGGCAAAAACAGTCCTTTATTCTGCCCGTACGTACAGATATCAAGCAAAAACGTCATTCAAATGTGGTTTCGAGAGCGGTCGAAATGGATATTTTCGTTGAAATATTACACCCGAAATTTTTCGCGATTACAATACTTCCTTAACTTCGTACCAGGAAGTAAAAATGTGAAAGATATTTGACTCCCGTATCTTGGCGATTCCTAGACTGATCCGATTAATGGTATCACTCGAATATTGTTATTGAATTGCCGAAGTCTCGTTCTTTTGCATACGAAAACGTGGAAATTACATCACTTATTGTGTTCGACAATTCGGTGAATAGGATTAAAACGTTACAGGATAAATTTGTTAGACTGAAGTAAAGTCGCCAAATAAGTTTAAAATGTATCATAAATCGGCAAACGTTTTGTTTTCGATTTTAGTCAAATATTTAAATTTAGCCCTCCGCCAAAAAAAATCTTAGTTTGGCGTAGATTTTTCACTTTTTCTCTTGATTTTGAGGAGATCAGACATAGGCCTTTCTTCTTCAGGAGCAGAGAAAAAATCTGCGGATTTTAATTCTTAGATTTAGATGCAGTTCTTAAGAATATTCCTTTCTTATTTATGAATCGGATTCCTTCAAATAATAAAAATGCGTTTATTTCTGATTTGAAAGCGAATAGTGGCAACACTGTGGGGATTAAGATATTTTTAGCGCGTGAGATATTTCTCCAGGGCACGAGATAGTCTGTCGAAAATTTTAAAGATATTTTCGACATGCTGTTTTTAATAATATCAAAATATGGTTAAAAAATGTAAAGCTCAATTCTACGATCATGTAATTTCGTATACTTCCTTGATATTGCATTTGTTATTTCAAATATTAAAACATCTTAAATAAAATACCTTCTTTGACATAAAAGTGAAATCCATTTTAAATAAATATTCTAAATCAAATGCGGAAAAAATAAACAATACACGAGAAATATTCAGAATAACATCCAGAACAAGAATTGGACACTACTTAAAAATCGCGTCAATAATCATAAGGCTGACTGATTGTAAGGCAGGCTGTGAGGAAGTGTCACTTATTGTCTACGGTTGGTTATACCTGTTAGAAAATTCCAGAGGGATTACGAGCTGTCGTGTTGAATGAAGTCGAGCTGTCAAGTGCCGCCCAGACAGTATAGATGTTAGTAACGTCTATCTGTCTTGGCTGACTTCCATACGCTGACTGCCATACCCATAGGTCCTGGTTCGAATACGGAAAAAGGCATGGATGCTTGTAATTATACAGCATTTCTGCAGCAAAGAAGCACTAAAAATGCGCGAAAAGTCCTCTCGAATGGAAGGTGGTAAGGTAAGCGTGGTGGGAGACACTCGGACTGCCCTTCCCCGAAGTGTTGTCTCTCAAAATTGAAGCAGTAGCTTAACAGTTAGCGAGGCTCGAGGATACCTAATATTTTTCAAGAATGGATAGGTGCCGGCCTTACCTTAACCTGTACCTGTCAAGTTCAAATCACATGGATGATAAATGCGTGGTAGCGTAATACAACGAATTGAAAAAGTCCAAAATTTTTTAATCCTTTGAAGAAGTTCAAAAAAAAAAAAATCTAGTGAGTATGTTGAGTAGTTACTAAACTCGTATCTAAGAGCGCTAAAATTGCTTTCTGGACAGCTCAAGACTTTCTGCGATATCACAAAACCGAACGTTCATTTAAATGTATTGTCTCGACTTTTAACTTTCATTCTGTGCTAAAAGCAGCTCTGCAAGATTTTGGTATTGCAATTAATAACTGGTATTGTCTGCAAGGGTAGCTGAAAATATCGATGACAGATGAAGATGAATACAGACACAACCCCAGGATTCCTTTCTGCAATGTGGCCAGCCGATCAGGATCAATAACAAACGACAGAGTCACCAAAAAAATGAACAAGGCAGACTAAAGCCATTAATAAAGAAGCCGTGTCTGGAGAAAGTGAAGCCACAGCTGAAAAATGACACCTGTCCAAGAAGGTGTTCGTGGGGATGGCGCGATGAGGTGCTTAGCTTTGTGACTCCCGCTGTCCAGGGATAGAACGATTTATCTTCTAACCGTCCAGTGCTGCACTACATGAAGCAATCATCATTCGCCCTGGCCATAGAAACATTCCACTTTCGTTGGTGAAGAATGAATGCTTGTCCTGCGACCGATGCATATATATATATGTATATACATAAAAGAGAATCTTGTGTTAAAAATAGAAATGCCACGTTTTAAAACCTACAACAGCATTTCACAACCTCTGGTACATGCATATTTAACAGCATAGCATGTTGATTAGAGATAACGCATGGCATGCACAAAAGCATATAAACCAGGTTCATAAAAGTTCTTTCCCCGGACTTTTTTTTTTTTTTTTTTTTTTCTCCTGAACTATGAATCGTAGACATATGTTTCCAACCATAAAAATGGTTTAAATCAGTGCTCCGAACTCAGAGTGCTTTCGGGCCAAATACACAATCCAAAAGCAATTGACGGGACATTTTTTTTAATTCAAAATTTCTTCTTAACTAACTTTTAAATTTTATTTATTAAATATCTGTCAAAACGTTCATAAACCTTAATAATAATGAAACAAAGGAAAAAATTCTCATTTATATTTATTTCTTCCTCAAATCGAAGGATTAGTATCTGCAAAAAATTTCTGTTGGTTACATTTTATAATTGCACTGATAGCTAATGATTACATTTTTAGACTGTCGTTTATTTGAAATAATTCTAATATATTGAATGAGCCACTACGTAATTCACTTAAACTGAAAATAAGCAAATTACGGAAACTTTTCAAGTGGAGCAAAACTTGAAAATAAATAATGACAATTTTATCGCAGCTCTTCACGGCGTTTTGATTTAGAACTATTTACCTAAAATGGTAAATTTGAAAGTTAAAAATTATTCTACTATCTAAGAAGATTTATTAATATTTATCTAGGTAACAAAACTGATTTAAGGGGCACTACAAATCCAATATTTGATACTCTGAGCATGCTATATATTAATTTTATGTATGTCATTAATATATCAGTTTTATGTATGTCAAAACTGTATATATATTAACAGCTAAAACCTACAATTTGGAAATTTTTGAATTCCTCGGGACAATAATCGAGATATGCTTCATTATTCTTTTAAGCATTATAAAACTATAATAGGAGCGTAAAAGGAATTAATTTTTACTTTAGCAAATACCAAATTTTAATTTAATATTTGTTTTGTACGCACAATTTTTACAATATCTGATAAATGAAAGTAGAGACTGATAGTCTCAATCAAATTTTCCAATTATAAGTATAAATGATTTTTTGTAGCACCCATCGTCTTGGAAATTCAAGTTCTTAGAAAGAGGGGAGAGGAAAAAGTCGCGTAGTTCGTGGGTTACGTTTGTTTTGTTCACCCTTCTTTTATAAGGTGGATGATAAAAAGCTGCCTATTATTCGTTGTAGGGGAGTTGGCACTTAGCTAAGGAGGGGGTTTTCAATTAAATTTCGGGCATTTCGCAGACTACCGTCGGCCACTGTTCGAAAAGACATTAATGATGTCCTAATTCTCACTCAGCTCAATTTCTAATTTGAACGAAACAAGCTTGATCAAGGTGCTGGCACCTTTATGCCGGAAGACCGCTATACAGGTAAAATTTTAATGTTCTGTTCTGATTAGCAAAGCAAATGAAAGCTTTTTTTGTATAGTGATGACCCGACATAAGGTTGTTTATAAACTAATTTTCACAAGAGTGTGGACGTCTGAGTACCCCCATTAAGATTATTCTCTTTAACGATAGTCAACTTGCAGTAAGTAAGATTCATTGCTAGATGGGTAATAGTAATTTGCATCGTTTAGTGGCAGTTGAGCACAAAACCACATTTTCTTGATTACCTTTCGATCATTTGAAATAGCGATTTGAATTATGAATTTGCTTTGTAAAATTTTAAGCTACTAGACTGAACAAATATAGATTTTAACAAAATGTTAATAGTATATACTTATTAACCTAGTAAGAATGATAAATACCTTATGAAGTCGGGTACCTTTAAAATGTCAAAATAACTCAAAAGTACTTAGAGATATGTTTTGTATCTTTTCAAAACTACTACATTTTGTGTCATCATCCATCCTGCATCTTAAAATTTTGCTTTTAATACATCTGCATGCTGTCACTTTAGAATCTGCATTAACATGAAACTGTTGATACCGATAGATTGCAAATGATTTGCCTTTAGATATTTCAGTAAAAATGAAATTCCTTTTACATAAATTTTCTAAAACGAACTCATCAAAAAACTAATATTACACAAGAAACACTGACAGCAGTAATGGATAGTATTTGTAATCATCTAAGTAAAATTTAAGACTCATTGTTTGTTTCTGACTGGCAGAAATGTCACTTGTTATCAGACACTGGTTACACCTGTTAGAAAATTTGATGTTTCCTCAGCGATGATAAGCCACTTGTGCAGAACTACCAAATGCGCAAGTGTCACATCACCTTAGAAACAAGCTGGATATTACGGACATTGAAAACCCTGGACTCAAGCTAGATATTACGGGTTCTGAAGCTCAATGACTTTTCGCCGGTCATAGATTCATGTTATCCTAGGTAGGCAAGACTTCCTCAAAGAGGGATCCACAGCATCCTTGTCTACAGGACATCATCAGAGTGGGGTACAAGACCTGTGCGTGTGAAAAGAATTCCGGAGGTCGGAGTGATAAAGTGTTGGCAACCACCGCAGAAGGAATCCGCTAACAGAGACTCGTTTAACCATGGGTGGTCCTCCGATAACACCGACGAGAATTTTTTTTTTTTCAACCTCCTCACCGACCCCGAGTGCTCCCAACATACAGGTAGATAAGATTGCATAATGTTCTCTAAAAAGGCATAAACACTGGTAAAAATCCCTTTCTTTCAATAGTTCTTTGGGGGTTTGGAAATGACAGCGATATTAAAAGTCAATGATTATTTTTAATGGGGAAAAAAGCCATGAACATAAATTATGCTGCTGTTGTGTCATCGTTTATGCAAATACTTCTGCTTGCTTCCGTTAGAAAATTGCAGCAGAAGATTTTCAGGAACTTTTTCCTTAAGCAACTTACGAGGAAGTGAAAGAGTCGTTATTCGAAGGAATTAATCATGCTAAGTTTAATAAGCATCTTTGCAATTTTTTTAGAGGTTAGCGCTTTTAATATTACGAGGGTTACTGTTTAAACACGTTCAGCATTAATCACACAGATTGTATTAACACATTTTTAGAACGATTTCGGGGCCGTTTAATTAGCGTTTAGAATGTAAGGATTATTTTTTTAATGTGGTTTTCATGATAGAAGGATTCTTCGTAAAACTTCCAGGGATACTGCTTTCCATCCCTCTTCTATTATTTTTCAGAGTCCATTAATCATGGTGGGTTTGCGCTTAGAAGGTTTAACACTATACATTTTATGTAACTTTTTGAATTACATAATAGGAATATTTCTCTTCGGAAAACATATTCTTTATTCTATACCTTGTTTGCATGCGACATTTTGATAGAAGATTAAATTAAAAAAAGCAGAAGCTGTTTCTCATTTAAAATAATAACCTCTCGCCAGATATTTTTATTCCAAATCATTTGCTTCTTTTAAATTCTTTATCGAAATCGTTCTAAAAGTGTGTAAACATCATTTGTATTTTAGCTGATTTTTCCATTTTGAACAAAAAGATGAATGAAGTAGGAGTTTGAAATACAATACTAAAATGTGCGAGAAATTGATATCTAACTTGACTATTAGTGACTGCTGTAATGCGAACGTCTGTAACTTTTGTCTCGGTTGCATTGTTACTATATCATGCAATTTTTCGCAAATTTACTACTTTTGAACAATTCCATGTTAAAAAAAAAGGACATTTAAATAAAAACGCATGAAATTGCAATAATCCACATTATGATTAACAGGGAAATACTGTTAACAGCTTAGCTGTATTTCCGATCCGTATAATTCGAAAAATAAGCTGATTTAGTTATGCACATTAAAATAACATGCTTCAAAGGATTCATAGATGTGCACTTGATATATTTTCGCTATTGAGAAATTTACTTTTACAGACTTATTTAACAATGTTTACACATTTCGGATCATGTATAATTAAATTACGCACTGCAGCCAACTCCCCAAATACTACATCATACGCTATCCTGCCATGCCATAGCGCGCATTTTTCTTTTTTGTTGTAGTTGGACAGTTTCGTTTTACACTGTTAATTTTTAATAACAGTTTTTCCATCGTTCTGCAATATACAGATTTCATTACTTCTTCTCGCTCTTTTCAATTTATTGTTTCCATTTTCTTTTTTTAGAATATCCATTTGCTCAGCCAGCCGCCTAAAATAGTTAGCATAAGAAAGAGAAAAAATATAATATTTAATAATTAATATAAAATATTAAAAAACTGAAAAAAATTTAAAAAGTCACATAAGTATTTCACTTTTCCTTTTTAATTATGAATATTTATCATTGCTAAATCATAAAAATATAATCTATACTGTTGAATAACTTTAACACATAACTCAGACAGAATTCCATTTTTAAATTTTGTGCACTTCTTTTTGGAGCATAGAAGAGTGCAAACAAAATTATATATCAAAATATTTAAGAAGTTATATTCTTTTTCGATTATTCAAAAGTAATTATTTTTTTAACATTGTAACGAAATCTTATAATGAAAATATTATTTAGAAAGTAATATGCCTTTTTGAATAAATAAATAAAAAGAAACTAGAGAATAGCAATCTGTGCATTATAAATTTTCATCTGTACCATTCGATTTTATTTTAGATGCAAACGTGTTGAAGAAGTTTACGATTGCTGTATTGCAGAAGCTGTTCGTACATTTTTTAGACAAATTTCATTGTATTTATAGAAATATTTTACGCAAAGTTTCTGTCTTTTAATGTTCCATTTGATAACGCTTAATCTTTACTATGTTTCTACGTTGTAATTTTCAAGATAAAGAAGCCTTTTTTAGTATCGAAAGAGATATTTTATCCCATTCCTCTTGAACAGCTCTCCAGAGTCCAATGAGAACTATAGGTCGACGTTTGGACATTTCGCTTTTTTAAAATCCAAAAGTGCAAACATCCGTGGATGATACATCAAGAGATTTAGTAGGGATATGAGTGAAGGGTATGGCTTTGGAACCCGTTTCTTGTTCCATTTTTTCCAGGAAATGAACAGTAATTTTGATGTGCGGCTGCTTCCTTTGTCTTGATGCAGTAATACTGATTGATGGCACTGTGGGTACAGAGAAGGTATTTTATATTTGAAAATTAGGTATAAAATATGTTTCTGGTAATATGTAAAGTTGATTTTAAAAGTCTTCTATAACCTCTTTAATTTTTATCTGCCTTTACATAAAAAAAACAACAGGAATCATAAATCCCTTTGAAAACCATTCTTCAAATTCTTTGAACCATGTTCTAAGATTCTTCTTCTTTTTGGTGATACTAAATGGATCTCTTTTTATTTCGATCATTTAAATATACCAAGATTCATGATTGTGACAACATTTTCCCACTTTTGTCCGAATAATTATTTCTAATAGAGAATTCTGCAACGCGTTCTGTTTTCGGCGATATACCGTGAAGAAAGACGATGCACGTTACGTTTTTTCGCCGTTTCAAATCAGTATAATCTCTTTGTTTACAGTTGGCACTGATGGTTTTAATGATTATGCAACTGTCCTTTGATTTCGAAAATTGTCTTTTAACATTAAAGTTCTTACCATTTGCAACATACACGAAATATTCCCTTTTTTTTTTTTTTTTTAATCTTGGATATGTATTTTGAGCAATTTTTCTCCTTGAAACCAAACTTTGAGTTTTTTTTTTTTTTTAATTTTTTCTATTAAATGGGTTCTCTTTTTGACAATATTGTCTATTGTTGCTTTTCATACCGAAAAATCATGGCTTTCACATCATTTTTTAATAACTAGACACGAATAATTTTCTTCGGAACGAGCACAAACATACCCTTCCGTCCATTGCGTCTTTAAAATAGCCATTTTGCATGAAAACAAAATTGTTAAATATAGCAGACTGTAATTTATGCTTTCAAAAATATAGTTGCAGTTAAAAAGATTTCCAAGCAGACGATTTTTTTTTTTAATAGCAAAGCAAAATCGTCTAAAAATGTGCATACAGACTCTTTAGAAAAGAAATAGAAAACGGTTATCTATCACACATATGATGTTAAATAATACTTGTTGCAAAGCAAGTACTGTTAAAAAGTACTATAAAATAACTTTCTGACTTTTTTTGCACTCAAGAGCAATGTTCTTTCGTAGTATGGAAGATAAATGAAAGATCATAAACCTCATCAATTGCAGATGTAATGTTTTTCGTAGCGGACACAAACCACAGATTAAAAACAAAAACCACACGAAGTGATAATAAGAACACAGAAGCCGACAAAATTTAGAATTCTTTTTTTTACGGAAAGTGAACCTGACCTCGACAAAATGCAATTTAGTATTTTCGTTTACATTTTATCTAGACGATTTCTTTGACTACTCAAAAGACTGCTCATATTTTTGCTGTCAAGTAAAAATCAATCAAAATTCCTTGCAGTTGTTAAACTAGAATCTAAAGCATTGAACTGCAAAATTTTAATGTTTTTATTTATTTCCTGATTTATTTATCTAGTTATTCATGCATAGTTGTTTATTTTGCACTCTTAGTGATATGTTTTATTTTTTATAGTGTTCAGGAAGCACGAACTACCTCAAGAAAACATGATTCCTCACTTTGGCTTCTCAAAGGTAAATATGTATAAAAAATTAAATGAATTATTCTTCTTTGGTACCGTGCAATGCTCGATCGAAACTTTTCCTTCACCTTTTCCATCATTTCTGAACGAGTTTTATTGAACAAGATAAAAATAAAACACACATCCACTGTTCGTATTCGACAATCTGTTGTATACAAGCTGTTAAACAGTATAGGAATCAGTGTAATAACTTATAATGCACAAAATGTATAAAAAAATGCAAAAGAAAAATTTGGTGTTGGCGACAGGGGAGCTACTTTTCTGTACCGAGATACATATAACATATGAAAGAGACTGAGGATTGTTGTTAATTTTTTACAATTTTTATTTATTTATTTTGCCCCTGCTGCAAACTGACATTTTAAAGAAATTTTTAGCGGAAATATTCGTGTGTTCTTCCTCATAGAATATGATATTTCTTTATTAACTAGCCGTTTTCGCGGCCATCCGCCTAAAGTAGTTATCACAAAAAAAAAAAAAAAAAAAGAAAAGAAAAGAAAAATCTGAAAGGTTTCAGACTTTAACGCTCTTCCAAAAAGGTTTGTTAATGTTTTTTACTCTCGATGAATCCGCAGTCAACCGGTCTGCCGCTGCACTCACTCACAACTAACCCTTTTTTTAACCCAAAAAGGGAGTTAGACCGAATGGGTTACGAAACGATTTGGCGATATATCACTTTAAGGGGCTGAATCACTTTTCGCATTGTTGCCAAGAAATATTATCATCTTGCATTACTTTTAAAGAAGTTAAATAATGAAGTATGAATCAATGAATGTATGTATGTTTCTTCGAGTATGAAAAAATGACGGTACCTAGGGCCATAAAATTTTGAATAACGTAGTCTTAATATTGTTTCGTAGCAGGTCAGCAAAATGCTGAACTCTAACAATGTTCAAATGCAGAAACATGCACTTAAGAATCAACTGCATAGTGCTGTTTAATGGATGAATAAATGTAGCGAAAATGTATATAATAAAACTCTTAAAAAAATCCCATCTATCTGCACGCTAATTTCCTTACTTACGTTATAAATTAATTAAAATAAAATAAAGAAACATATATAAGATAAAAATGTGTAAATCAGCTTTATAATTTTATTTAGTAATAACCGCTTCATTCCTCATTTTTAAGTTACTTCTTCTTTATTCTAAAAAAAGAAGAAAAATTTCTGGACTGCGTCATTTCTAGATAAATCTATGTTGCATGGCTCGCGTAACGTTGATGACGTAGCTGATTTGGAATCTAAACGCAAAACTTCGAGGAAAAAAAATAATAAAGAAATTAATTTTCTGATCTAAACTGAGACTTTCCTCTTAGTGATCTTCTATATTGGTTAAATGCACACTTTAGCTTCAACTTTTGTGCTACATGAAAACTCTTTCTTATTAATAACGTTTTGTGCATTTATTTTGTAAAGTCATGATCATTATTTTGATGCTGAAGACGTGAAAAATGTGCAATGCCCTTGACGGGACTCGAACCTGGACCTCTCGAATACGCGCCAAGAGTGGTACCGTTACACCACGAAGACATACAGAAAGGATGGGGAAATGCGTTATATGCTAAATATATTAATAGCTGCGAATGGAAAACTTGATAACCGACATACAAGGGATTATTCCGTACTGCCATGCAATATACAGGATTAGAAACATACTTGATTATTTAGAGTACTGACATACACGTTCATAAAAACTGAGAATTATATTAATTATTACATTGCATCAATTAAATGTGGTGCAGATTTGCATAAATATATATATCAGCTAGATATGTTGACAAATATATATATATATATATAAATTATTATCAAGACCGTTTATTGTTTTCGAATCGTCCAACTGGTTAATCAATAACAAATTAATTAAATTTAAAAGAAAAGACCTTTGTTGAAAGACAATATTCTATTTGCTAGATTCTGGTAAGTTAAACTGAAAATAATATTATCTTAGAATGGCAACACTTCCAATGTTGCCGACGTGATAATAATTTTATTAGTATAACATACATAATTGCTTAAAAAATTAAAACAAATTGAGCTATAGACAACATGAACGTTTCGTTGACACTGCAAAAATAGTTTTTCAGCCTAAGACTTGCAGCATCGATATTATAGGCCTTTTAGATATTATTGCCTTACCTTGACATTCGAACCCTTGCAAACAGTTGCTGACGTTACTAACTACTATGCCACCGCCAACCACTCAAAATGACTGTCGGCTTGCCAGTATTTTAAGTGCCCCCATGCTTCACTGACGAAGAAATGAAAACTACTGTGAATAACTGCCTAATTCTTTGCAAAATTGGAACGGAGCTGGGCAAACTCAAGTTGGTACGCTTGCAAGGGGCCCAAGGCTTATACTAATAACAACGAGAAATCCTTGTGTCTTCATCCCGACAAAATTTGTGGACTGATCGAGTTGAGGCTCAGATTAGTAACAACAAAAACTAATATGGGTAAAATGATAACGGGCATCCTTCTGTCCAGACTTGATTTAGGTTTCTGTCTTTTGGAACAACGGCTGATTTGCTTAAGGGGCCGAAACTTTAAGATAGAATACCATTATGAAGCGGCTGCAAAGAAAAGGGGGGGGAGTCTGCATAATTCATAACCAGATAATATTCTTGTTTTTTTCAAGCAATTCAGTAAAGCGTATCGGTTTCATAGTATTTCGCTGACGCGAGCAGCATATACAGAGTGTGAAAATGAAACTGGCGCCATTCGTCTGCGTTCGTAAACGTTAAGCTCCTTCGAAAAGAATCGTCATTAGTCTTTAACGGGGTTGTCATTCTTCGCCATGGTAACATAGATCTCAAGCGTCCTATCCACCTATCTCGCGTAAGACCGGCAGGCAACGGGAGCCGAGAAATTGAGCAAGGGGGGAGCAGAGGCAAGAGTAGATCCCAATTACGCGATCATTTGGTGGCCGATGACTGGGTGCGGCGCGCGCCCCAGGGCTCCGGCGACCACGCCCCCATCCGCCGCTGCCTTCGCCTCAGTGACACCCTGTAGCCAGTGCCTCAAGGACGAAATCCTCTCACCACAGTTTCATTTTCCAGATCACTCTCTAATCGGGACGCACCTCCGCGGGCATCGGCAACTGGTTTCGGTGTCCAGGAGAAAGCGAAGACTGCACACGCACTAAATAAATAATAAAGAGCTTATTTGCATTTTTTGAAACTTCATCGTCTCCAGGCTTGACTGAAAGCTGATATTAGGGCCTGCATTCCGGGAAACGAATTGTGGCCGATTAATAGTGCTATTCTGTTATTAGATTCTGAAGAAGCAAGACACCGATTCCTTCTTTCCTTGAAGGGTGCTTGTAATGATTTATTCGTCTCGTTATTTTGTACAAAGTGCGCTTTGTGGAGAAACGATTTTCATGCATAGAAGTTTTCGTGGCTTCTCACAACAGGGACAATTAAAATTTGTGTAAAACAGAGAACTCTTCCTAGCAAATCACCGAGGAAAAGGCAATCAGTTTACCTCGAGTCAACCTCCTCTAGTTTTTTAATTCCAACCATAATTACCCACCACTGGCACTAATTATTACGCACCTTTATGTTAATCGGTTCGTTTGTGAGACTCTGTTAACAATGAGGGTTTCCAAATATAATTTGTAACTATCACAAATTTAAATATGAAAGCCATTACAACAATTATTATGGCACTGGTAAACCCCACTGGATGAAGAAGCGAAATGTTACTATTCTCCATTTTTACGAGACTTCTCTCTTGGCTTGATTACGACAAAGCACTCAAGGGTTTTCTGCTCAAGGAGAGGGATACCTTCATGGAGGATTTTCTAAGGGAAAATGGCTCGTATACACGATGCACTTAGGGAAATCCACGCGAATTCTTCCTGGATTATTTGGCTATGACGAAGCACATTTGGACTTTCTGCCTAAACCTTCGTCTATGATTTTCTAAGGAAAACTGGCTCGTATTGTCATTACGTATAGCCGAAAGGCCGAACGTGAAGTCAATCCTTTCGACGGGATCCGAACTCGCATCGAAATATCAGTGGTCAGCAGTTTTATCTGCTTGACCGTTGATGCGTTAAATTTTATTTTATTTATTTATTCCTTTTTTATGTTGCATGAAATTTTTTTCACGAACCTGCAGGGATAAATAATTCTAAATAAGGTAATGTTTATTATTACAAGTAAAAAACAGTTAATATGTTTGGCTTACGACGTGTAAAATTTTTGTCACCAGTCTGTAATGAAGAAACGAAGAAACATTTTAAATCAGATAGTATTACAAGTAAAAAAAAAAGTTAAGGCTGGTATTTTTACGTTGTGTGAAGTCTTTTGTCACCAGTTTGCAGTAATAAGTTAGTTATTTTAAATCAAGGAATGTTAATATTACCAATATTAAAAAAAAAAAAAAAAAATGCTACAGCCTTGGATGAAACATTGCTTCGATATTCGTAAAACATGGAATTTTATCTATAAGCTGCTAAAAATTGAATCGTTCAATTTGAATGGTTTGACAGTTTTAGAAGTAAATATATTTTATTGCTAAGATCTTTGAAGCATACTGTCGGATTTAAAACAAATTTTAATATTCCTCTTTTTCTAGCGTTTAATAAGAACAATGGTCAGTGTGTTAAAAATCAGAGATCCGTTTATGTTGGAAGAAAAAAATTATGTGGTCACATAGATTCTCCGATCTAGCTGCAAACTTGAGATTTGACTAATTGTCAAAAAGCTAATTAAAAAAAAAAAACTTGAGCTAATTTCCAATTACGCTGAATATGCTGAGAAAAATTTGTTTGTTCCTGATCTTGATCCGTAATGAAACTCGTCGAAATTATTGCCAGTTCACCATAAATGATTTCATAAGTTGAAGAAGTTGTGCATTATTCAAACATCTTCACTTAATTCTTCGTTTTATTTTACAGTATTAATCAAATATTTAAGAATCAAAACAAAATTCCAGTAAAAACTAATTTTGACGATGATTCATGAATTTACTTATTTAATTTAGTAATGGATTAATTTTCCCCTTTGCATTTTCGTAACGCCTGAATTAGTCACAAAATTATAAATTAAATTAAGCTTCGGGATCCAAAAGTAATTGTCAGTACTCTTTTGAGTAGGGAATAATTTCTGTAAATCCATCTGTTTTGTCTAATTTCGAGTATTTTGATCTTATAAACCAGAAGGAATCAAATCTGAAGCAATTTTATGCTGCCCGTGAATACATTTCAACTGTGATATTGCAAAGATTTCAAGATTTTTATCCGAACATTACATTATTTTCATTTTCATTGAAAACGAACATGAATAACGCACTAGCAAATCTATAAATGGAGTTAATTAATTTACACTGCGATATAAATCTTATCGAAACACTTGAAGGTGCAGATTTTTACTAACTTTTACTCATACTTTTCGGAAAAAAAAAAATCATTTCAGTTACGAATTTTTGCGCTAGGAATAATCCCTCTGTTTAGGAATACGTTTATGTACGTGAACAGCGTTTTCTCACAGCTGAAAATTAATACGAAAAGAACACGAATGACCGATGAACATCTACAATCCATGAAGATAATTTCTAGTAATTTATGTCCAAAGCTACAAACTTCATCGGAAGTGATGGGTTCCCTCGCAACCCCCCCCCCCGAGGGTGTTCTTTCTCAAAATTGGGGCAGAAATTTAATAATGGTCAGCTAGGATCGGCAATACCTCAAGCATCTGTAGTACCACAGGATCATCTGTGCTACTACAGAGGTGCAGGTCTAACTTCCATCTGTACCTCTCACTTGCTTCTACATCCTAATGACTTTACATCTTTATGAAAAGATAACGCTATGGAGGTTCATTAGACCGTTGGTTAACGTTCTCCAGATGAATGGTCTTCATCTGTCAGCTTAGTTCATATGTGTTCAGAAGCCTGGCAAAATAAAAATGCAACAGCAGTTAATGGAGATATTTCCACTTTTCCTTTAAATAACGAAATTAATAACGAAACCGAATTTGGAGTAGCAAACCGTTTGCTTTCACCGACAGCAGGAGTCTGAGTGTCGAACTGCAGGTCCGGGTTCAATCCGGGCTCATCAGATAAAGACGATAATTACTTTGATTGATTACGGAAACGATTTGTCCGAAATTATCTTTTTACGGCCTCGCAGGGTGGATCTCAACACCCTACTGGAGCTACAACTCCTCGGAAAGCGGAGGGGGGGGGGAGATGAAAAAAAAATCGACCTTGGAAGGAGAGAAGTGTTTGCCGATGTATTTGTTTTGTTTTCTTTTCTTTTCCACACTGCCAGTTTCTATTACTGAGCACGTGACAGCAGACTTCTCTTCGAATTAAATAAAGAGTTGCCCTGAGTTAATGTATACAGTAATTGTATATAGTTTCGTTTGAATTAAATTGGTTGCTTTTAAAAGAATTCAAAAAATGTACTTAAGTTCTGATCATCCAGTCTTCCTTCTTCCTACTTTTATAGAGGTGTTCCATATTTTGACATAATAATGCACATTAATACCTCTGTATCAGAGCATAATTCGTTCTGAGATGATAAATGAAAGCTCGGATAACTGCAATGCTATGTGAAACAGGACATCTATGTAACATATATAAATTCGGTGATGTTTAATTGATGATTCTTACACAGTAAGACTCTATCACTATTAATGAATAATAACTTATACTAATTACATTTTAAAAAACGAAAATGCACTTGCTACTGAAAACTTCAGTTTGCAGTTTAAAACCTCTTCCAAGAATTTGCTAATGAACATTTCTACAAGTATTAAAACTACACATTTAAAAGCATTTAAAACTACAAAAAAATATTTGAGAAAAGTGCTGAAAGGATTCAGATTTAAGTTTTTTATACTCTCGCTGGGCTCGCACCTTACCTATCTGTTCTTGGACTAACTCCTGTTAACAGAAGTTTGTCTTTTAACTTTGTTGTTAAACTCCTGTTTCTTCGCACTTACTTCACATAAAATTCAACAATAAACGAAATTTTAAAAGCAGCATATTTTTAAAATTTTTCAATTAAGTGTTTTTTTTTCATTTCTTAAGAAGTTGAACTACACTCTCTTTTTTTTTTTTCTTTCTTTCTTTCTAATTTCATTTAATCACTTTCTTCGAATTTAGACTTCAACAGCAAAATCACAGAATATTTAAAAATGGCACATTTATAGAATTCCCGATAAAGTTTTAAATGTTGCCATACATTTTTTTAATATACGCCATA
Source organism: Stegodyphus dumicola (assembly GCF_044657685.1). Lineage (NCBI taxonomy): Eukaryota > Metazoa > Arthropoda > Arachnida > Araneae > Eresidae > Stegodyphus > Stegodyphus dumicola. The sequence goes on from NC_140771.1 coordinate 75,586,140, forward strand.
TAATTTCTTTAAAAATAATACATAGCGATAATAATGGTTGACAACATCCTTTTATTTGTGTTAAACCTTCTTTTATGATATATTCTCTATGTTATTTTTTAAAAAAGTTGCTTGGCTATAACATTGAGTGGCAACATCACTTTATTCGAAAAGTACACAATGGACGGTCACAGTGGTAATACGGCCCCCCCCCAAAGAAAAGATTGTGACTAATAGCGCCTCTGGCACTCATATTTAAAAAAAAACTAAAAAATGAAATTTGATCTTTGTCGTGGAGAGGTTCTTGAATGAAAATGAAATATAGTTATGTTGTAGAGTCATATATGTATATATGTATACGGGAGATGTGAAAAATGAGCAGTGCCCTCTCCGGGATTCGAACTTGGACTTCTCGAATACGAGCTGAGTGTGCTAACCGTTACGCCAGGAAGGCATGCTGGAAGGAGGGAGAAAATACTTTATAATATTATAGTGAGAATCTGGATTGGATTCCTTCATTAATTACGGCAAAGGCACCAAACCTAGTGCGCTAAAATGAGAGATAACTTTGTAAACTTTTTTTTTGGGGGGGGAGGGGGTTGAATGTGATTTATTCCGAACTGAATATGTGGTGAATTTTAAACTTATTATTTATTTTAATTTATTTTAAATAACACACATATTATATATAGTGAGAGAGACAGAGATGTATATATAAAGAAGATTATTTGCGAAACATGTAATATATAGTGTTAGAAACTCCTTTGATTAGTCAAAATAATACTTCAGATGTTCCTAATTATCAATTCCGCATACATATTATAAATAAAATGTATTTTAAGAATAATAAACGTGATAGATTGTTAAAATAAAATTAAAATAAAGGTTAACATCGATACCGTTGGTCATTAGTAACTTACAGGATTACACTATCGGTGGAAGGGGGCATAATAAATTTAGACAGCTTATTAAAATAAAATTAAATTATAGGACTTTCGTGACTGTCATATGAAAGGTAAAATCACCGGAATGGAGAAGCACGCTAAATTAAGACGTAAAAAAAAAAAAAAAAAAAAAAAAAAAAAAACATAAGTATCTATCAATAACACTACTATCAACGGCTTGTGACTTTATGGCCAATAATAAATATAAAACATAAAGGGCTTATAAAAATTGAATTAAACTAAAGGACACTGATGATCTTTCGAGTCATTGATCACCGATGACTTGTGAGTTGATAGGCACTCATATGGAGCAGTGCAGTGAGTGCAGGATATGGTAGGCGCATGGATGATAAATGCATGGTAGCGTAATATAACTCTTAAAAAATTCCAGAATGACTCCGCTAAGGACGTTTCTAACAGTAACACCTATTAAAAAAAGCTAGAATTTTTTATATGTCAATTCAGATGCAATCTGCGCACAGCTTCGTAGAGATCTTCAAGGTCAATGAAAAATTAATTTCCTTTTTCCTCCACCAAATAAAATACTCCATTGGCTTGTTTATCGGATGCCCCAGTCGCGACATCATCGCTGTGCGAAATCAGGGAACTCATGCGGCGAGGAGAGTGGGAAGAAAAGATCACGGTTTACTAAAGGGAGCACTGTCAACAGTTTATCCGCAAACTATTTAGAGCTTTACCCTCAATTACCTCCGAGCACAAGCAAGCACCCTCCCCTTTTCCACCGAAACGAAGTCACGCTCAGCTGCCCGTATAAAGTCGAGGGAGAGTGACCGCGTTTGCGTGCGCCACGAGTCACCCTTGGCTGGCTACAGCAGAATCCGTTAACCGAGCCGCAAGGTCAATGCCGACAGGTGACTCCGTACCGTTCTTTCCTGATCCGATGAGACACAATTGCTCGCCACTGACGGACCAACTTCTGCGCCTTTATCAGCTCTTGGAATGCTCGATGAAACAATTGGGGACAAACTTTAAATCGTCGCAAAGGTTTGTCATTTCTTTCTGAGAGCTATTAAACGCTTTGTTGGTGGCCGGGTTGTTCCCCAGGAGAAAATCGTGGCCGACCCTTAAGTGTGGGTGTCATGTACTTGTAGCTGCAACTTTTAGATCTTATCGCTGTCTACGATCTCGGTCAGAACACATGGGAAATCGGTTAGTTATCCATATTCATTGCGATGTTCTTGTTCTATTTACGGAAAGGTTGCTGAACAGAACGTTAATTTCCTCGTGAGCAACATGTGTTAGATTTGGAATTGTAAACTTTTAACCTTGAATCGAACAAGCTAAAGTGTTATTTTAAGATTGACTATTCTTCTTTTATAAAGCTATTTTTCACATCAATTGGTCTATTTTTCTATGATTGTGGTCTGTAGCGCAGTTTTTGTTTACAAAAATAAACGTTTAATTATTCTTTATCGGTTTAATCTTAAAGGAACAGGGTTATTGCTTGTTGTTTATTCGGTTCGTAAGAGATTTTATATTTTTAAAACCACATGACTTAAATCTTAAAACTTTTATTGTTTGTTTCATTATCTTTTGCCATTTCGCCTTTATTTTATTTACTTATTTATTGAAGAGGGAAGTATGAGAAAAATTTGTCTCGTAACTTTTAGTGCATAAAATTTATTTTGCCATAAATACTATTGCTTTTCGTCATAAAGTAGCATTGTTCATAATGGCCAATAGCCAAATGTTTAAACTACTGAACACAGCTAGTTTCTTTCTAGATTCATTTCTTGATTTCGTATTTCCTCTGTTTTCGTATAGATCTAAAACTGTAATCAAACTTCAAAGCTATATGTGACTGCGCGTTGAAACATTTTGGAGTACCTGATTGGCCTACGTGAAAACCAGTTCTTTGGGGAAAACGTACGAGAGATGCAACTTTAAGCGAAATATTTTTGTCTCAAAATGTTCCGCCTACATACGCGAGACATCGGTTCCTGTGAAGTTATTTTGTATTTTATTTAAATTAAATTCTCCAATGATAGGAAAACGAGAAGCTTGTTTCTCGAAAAGTTTTTCTAGCGTCATGCGTCGATAGGTATGATAACTCCTTAAGGGATAGCAAAGAATTGATCACGGGAAACCATTTGAGAGTTATGAGAGAGATTTCTTCATGGATTACGTTTAAAAGAATATTGTCTCGTAGCTATGTTCTACACGAGTAGAACAATGAAAACACTGCTTTACGACGATGCTCCGCCATAAAAGTGTCGACACCTGTACGCAATTTCGCTAAAATTCGAAAAGAAAGAAACTTTCATAAGGGTGCTCGTAAAATGAAACCTTCGTAAAGTTGCGAACAGTTTTATGCGAAAGTACTGCTATGCAAGTAGGACTGCAGTTGACTATATTCTAATTTTTTTCTGCTAGTCATCAGGATATGATAACTCAGTTATATGTTTATGATTAGTCGGTACATGATTTTAGAAGATTTTTGGATCTTCAAGACAAACTAACAATTTTCTAAAGAACGATGTGTTGCTACCGTTAAATTAAAAGTATTTTTCTTATCTCTTATAAGTGCTGCCATTTTCAAAGCTGCGTTAGTGAAATGTTTTTAGTTATTCTTGTTCTATTTCTCTCTCTCTGTTTTGTTTGCTTCTTTGTTGTTTACTGAAATAATTAACTTAATAGACAGGTCTTAGTTTCTAAAATTATAAGCACCGCAGTCCTATAAAATGTTATCAAAGAAGACGAACAAAAGTAAAATAAAATAATGCAATAACAAATTAAAATAATAAAATACCGTGTTTACTCGCCGTCTCGTAATAGCGCACTCCTGTCTTGAAGTGGAAGAAATCGTCAAAAGAGCACAATATTGTGTAGTAGATTTCCCCGCATAATAGTCGCACCTAGACTTTCACAATGAAAAATTGACATAGAAAAAAACAAAACAAAAAAAAAAAAAAAAAAAAAAAAGGGGGGGGCGACTATTATGCGAGTTAACACGATAGTTGAAATTAAATAAAGAGGTAAATTAAAAATAAAATAAAATTTCGGATTGTTTTTTATTTGGGGCCCCGGCTGGAATCCAAATTTCATTCAAAAACTATAAAATAGAGTACCTCAGCCTCAGGTTGAATTTAAGCTCTGATATACAACATAAAGCACTTTTTCGAGGAATGATAGAAACAAAGATAATTATTTTCCCCTGTATCAATGAAAGAGAGTAAAATGGCTAAAAAAAAAGACTTATATAGAAACTATTAGAAAGAATATGACAGTATGGAAGAAAATTAAAAAAATTTAAGTGTAATTATTATGTATGAAATAAAAGAGAAGAGCCCAATACATTTTGACCACGATCCCCTGCCGATATAAGAGCCGAATATAACAGTGGAAATTTTTTTTCGGTTTGATCTGTTAGCTGAGAATTCACCGAAGGTTCCGTGCAAGTGACCATTCGCATCCTCCATATTTGGTTATATCGTTTCGAAACATGTGCGGGTGCTCTTTCCAGTATGAAGTCAACAGCGGTGAAGGTATCTGAGTTATTTTTCTAAGTCTTTCACAAATATAATATTTCATCAACGCAAGCATTTCATCATGCCCCTTGTAAATTGGAGCCCATTTAGGAACATTAATAAAAAATAGGTGATGCGGACACCATATGACTTCCTTGTACGGCTTATTGAATTACAAACTTTTTTGCACCATTTCATTTAAACTTATTTCGTCCAGTTTTATTAGAGATAGATTTCTCACTTCGCGGTAAGGCAAAAATGCATAAAATCTCAACGCATCATCATTAAAAATTGTAAAATACAGGAAAATATGAAACACTAAATACAGTTAAAAAAACAATTTTTGCAGTTAAAATTAGAATTTCTACGGGGAAAAAAAAAAAAAAAAAAAAAAAAAAAAAAAAAAAAACAAGCACGGCTAACGACGGGCGGAAAGACAAAATTTTCGTGCCCAAAACTGAAAGTTTACTTTTGGTCCCACTTTGCAAAATAATAGTAAAGATTATAAGGTATTTCTCCCGCCTTCTTAGCGAGCCTTCGTGGTGTATTGGTCTGTACGCTCAGCGCGTAATTGAGATCCATGGCTCGATTCCCGGCGAAAGCGTTGCATATTTTTCATCCTTGCCTGCTTCCAAAAAGTACCTAATGTCTCACAAGTTGGTGCGTAGACTGACTGAATTCATTATTCCGTACTGAGAATTTCAAATGTAGACAAATGCCGGCCTCGTTAGGGTTAGCACCACTTGAAACTTTTAAATTTTTGATAATTCTACAACTATTGCATGCATATTAACTAAAGGCATAAAAACCTTAACTGGAGCATAAGAACAACGTAATTCAATCACCTCCAAAATAGAAATTTCACAATTTACAAAAATATAAGTTTAAAAAAATTGAGCTCACCGAGCCGAATAACAGATTATGTATATATATATACACGTCTGCTGCGGCCGACTGCAACAAGAAGCGAGGTGCACAACTATATTTTATAGCAATCCCATATACAAACTTTCAGTGCTCTAAGGCTACTCGCTTCTGAGTTATACGAGATACATACATACGTTCACACGTACAGACGTCATGAAAAAAAAATCTCTTTTGAATACATTTTATATAAATTTTACAATCCGTTTCGGGAAAAAGATCTTTTATTTTGCCCGTTTGTAGAGATGTCAGGGAAAAACATCGTTGAGATGGATTCGAGAGCGATCAAAATGGATATTTTCGCTGCAATATGACATCCGAAATTTTTTACGATTATAATACTACCATTACTTCGCACAAGGAAGTAAAAAGGGTTATCCTATTCCGTAATACTGTTCCTCGTGATTAACTAAAACCAACGATACGAAGTCAGAGAATACGATGGCATGACCAGGAGGATCATAAATGAAATAAAGTTTAAATTTCAAACTAGCTCTCATGAGTGTATTGTACTTCCGAGATAATAAAATTTTGAATGTGAGTTTCTCTTTCCTAATAAGTCTCAAGCTCCGCCCGTTTCAAGTCTGAAATATTACTAAATTAAAATTTTACAAGAGCAAAGTAAATTTCTGCTGAAATTGCAGTTCAGTTTCATAAAAGAAGTGCCGCAATCCCTCTTGTTTAGTGCTACGGCGCCTTCCGATTAGAATTGCGATTTATTAAAAAAAATCGAGAAGTACCGAAGCCAGAGCTCAATTTAAGCTCTCTTAATGGATATATTTCTGTTCAGAAAAATTTTACCTCAGTCAGCAAGAGCTGATGACGAAAGCATGTTTTCTCGTTCCAAGTATCAAACTGTATATTTAAATTTGTATCCTAATATTTATATATATATTTATTATTTATATATCATAATATATATACTCCTCCTCAAAATTTTACGGAAATCCCAGACCATGAAAATTTAGTGAACTTTACTACATAATTCTACGGTCTCTCCAAAAATTTTTTGGTGAAAAAATTGCTGCCGTGATGATGATTTCTTCTCCCTATACCTCCCAATATGCCTATATCTAAAACTAAATATACATATTCAAAACACGTGTACGGAAATCGTGAAATGGAATTCGAGAGCTTTTTTTAAAATTTTATTTATTTAGATTTTAAAAAGGAAAATTCTGAAATTCAAAACATTTCCTACTTCACTCAAAAGAGGGCAAATTTCTTCTCTTTCATCGGGAGTAATTTAGTTGAAAGGATTAAGTCTCTCCCAACAATAAGGACTAACGCCCGCTAGGATCCAATGTCGGCGCAACTTGCAAAGGCTTCTCTCCAAGGAGTCTATCAGAACAATGGGGAAGTCAGTTCGTTTTACCCCCAGAACTAAAAAAAGCAACAATGCAGCAGCCAAATCCACTGGGAAGATCGCTTCAGAGAAAAAGGTCTTGACCCTCTACCACTTCCGCCTGTTTGGATGTCGGAGGGCGATAAATTGGGTGCCCTGTCCGCTTAATCGTCGCTTTGTGCAAGGGTGTGTGTTGTTGACCACTTTCACTGCTGCTATGCGACGGGCAATCAAGCGTGCACAATGCCCAAGCGACGTTTCAGACACGTTTTATTTGTTTATTTGTGACTGTAGATGCTAAAACACTAAGCTGGTTTGTATCTACAAAAACTCCGCTCACAACAAATACAACTTACAAAAATTGTTTGGAAAATTCGAAGTTGAATTAGAATATTTGGAATTCCGTTTTGAAAACTATTTAGGATGAATTGTAAAAATTCACAACGACATCTCTTTTACCTCTCCGTTATTTCTTCCGAAGGGGCCCACTCTCGGCCGAGCGGTAAAGTCGCTGAACACTGGTAGTTCCGACTTGGGTTCGATTACAAGCAAATGGGCTGGTTGCATAGGCGTTTTAGTGTTTTTTCCCCCATGTGTAACATGTATACGAGGCAGTTTCCTTTAGAAAATCGTCCACGAAGGCATCCCTTCTCTTAGGCAAATAGCCTTCAAATGCGTTGCCGTAATCAAATAAAACCAAAACCGAAACTTCTTCCCCAAAAAGAACAGGATGTATTTCTGCCTGATAGTCAGCAATTCTTCTTATTTCTGCCATTAAGATTACAATTTAATGTTCACTCTTATTTTCCATTCAAAAGCTTCGATAGAAAAGTGAAGCTATTGAAGTCTCTTTGTAATTCTTTGCTATACCCCCTACCCAGTAAAAACAGTTCTCTCCTCAATTTAGTTTAGTATTCGAGTTCGTCATCTCGTAATTCTTCACCTCATTGATAACTGAATGGATAAAATGACGGAACACTGGTAGTTCGATTTATCAAATCTCAAGCAACGGGCTGACTGCCTTAAGTGATTTATCATGTGTATAACGTAGAGTGGGTAACATCATATCACACATGCATGGATATGAATAAAGCCAGTGCGCCATCGCAACGTGAATACGAGCTACTTTGCAGCCCTTCGCTGAGAAATTTTAGCACTCCACGAAGACATCATGCTCTTTGGCTAGATAACCGTAGTAAACTTGGTAATAATCCTACAAATTTTCAATTAGTCTTTCTGTTCCCAAGATCTGTATGATTAACTCCTACAAATATATTTCACGTGAAAAATGCCACCCCAAGCCTCTAGGTACACCATTGTCAGCTGGTGATTTCAAGCAGTTTTTATCCCAGCTCCATAATAAATATCTGCTTGCTAAGAGAAAAGGATGAGAACATTGGCAAAAAAGATGATCTAAAGTAGACACCGGAAGAAACTACGTACAAGTTCTTATTTCTCTTTGAAAAGTAGCTGTTTGTGCTGCCGGCCGCTTAAAAGAGTTATCATAAAAATGAAAAGGTATATAATGATTTTAATGAGTCTGGTTAGCGCTCTTTCATAAAAATGCTTAATATTTCTAATTAGACATGTCATGATTTAAGTGTATTTTAATTGAAATCATTCAGATTAAAAAGTAGAAAAGAATATTTTTAAAAAACTGCGTTTACTGCTTTACAATCACTTGGTTTGCTTCTCGTAGCAGACACATTAAATTTAAAAGTCAAATACTTAGCCAAATGGCTAAAAATGTTTCATTTCGAACTATGTTGCCCTTCTCGCTTTCAAACTGCTGAGTTTATTAAACAAAATTTTTTTTAAATTTGTACACAGTGTGAAAGAAGTGAAAAACAAATTCGCAATTAAAAATTCGGTCTTAATTAAAAATTCCGTGGCTCTAGATATCGTCATTTTTCCATGATGTGAGGAACATACATATATGCGTACATACGTATACATGCAGACTGATTCTTCGTTATTAGCCCAGAAGGCTATTAATTTCGTTTTGGCATTTTGCGTTGGTTCACTATAGAAGTCTGAAATACTTTTCAAATTTTAACTTCTAAATTTTAGAGCCCTGCATTATATTTAAAGAGATTAAATAATGAAGAATCTGCATAAATGTATGTATGTCTCTCGCATCGTTAAAAAATAACGGTATCTAGAGACATTAAATTTTTAATAACGTAATCCTCTACTCGAATATGGGCATCTTGAAGCCCAAATTCGTAATTTGTTTTATTTATTTCATATTTTGGAAAAATTTAACGAATTTTTGATTACCAACGATTTCAAAGCGTTCCATTAACGCTCACATCGCGTGCATCTTCAAGCACGGACATTTTTTGAGAGACGTTTCTTTACATTTCTTAGTGGTATTATGTTGGTAGCGTAATAATGCAAAGACGTTAACTTGTCTAACGGTATTTTGCTTGGAATGATTTTGAATGTCTGTATCACTTTTCAAATCCAGTTTTGAAGCCCCCGCGAAATAAACGCCCCTTTGTGCGTAATATACTTACGTACTTATTTTTTTAAAAATAATAATAATTTTTAAATAATAATGCCATTCTGTGGCAACAATTTGAAGCGATTCGGACATAAAAGTGATGCCAACAAAAAGGTAAGTTTCCAGTCAAAATAAGCTCGTCGGGTGCTAAGAAGCCCGATTATTAGACAAACAATTTGCTGATGTAAATCGGCATTCCGTGGGTTCCGTGGGTGGATTTCGAATATTATGTAACCCTACAGGAAGGCGAAACTCACTGACATAATATTTATTTACCTCTAGGATTAAAAATGGAGCAGTTAATCAAAGGGTATACAAAGAATGATGCTCAAGGGGTACCTTCTTTGAGCAGCTGCTCCGTTTCCGTCGGCAACTCCATGAATAAATTTTGAAATCTTGCTTAATTTGAATGTAACCCTTTATAAGAAACAACTGCTTCAATTAAGTTTATAAAATTGTTTCTTCTACAGTATCTTATTAAGTCAGATAATCTGCTATATTTTATAATTTGACATTAGTGAAGGCGAGAATTTCTAAGTTTATCGATATTTACTGTATCTAATAACTGAAGGTGTTTTGCAAGTACTGTTTTTTAAAACTTTTATTAGAGAAAGTGCGCCATGAAAATTAGTCTAGCTGGACAAGTGAGTAAAACTGACAAATACTGGACTACAATCGGTTTTTTCAGAACAGGCACTTCAGGGCCGTTTCTTTCCCTCAAACTATGACTCATAACCAGTGGCTGATGGGACTTTCGAGAATTCGGAAAAGCTAAGGTAATTGCTGGTAGCTAAGGTCCTCCTTGCCAGTATTTGTCCCCTTTATGCAACTCGGCGATTGTTCGTCAAAACAGAACTCATCATAAAGGTGCCGGCACCCCCAGAAAAGATGCTTTCTGAAAGTTATAAAATTAACTTCAAAATAATGCCGGCACTTTTATAATGGAGTTTTGCGAAGATTCCTAATAAAGATGCACTGGTATAAAGGTAGCAGCACCTTCATGAAAGTTGCTTTCTTCAAGACATAAACTAAACTTAATAACGGTGCCGGCTTGCTTCATAAGGTACCTTTATGCCAAAGTACGCTTGGTAAAAAGCGGTCCGTTTGTGTAAAGGTTAGTGAAACCTTTGTGGTGGATACTTCTCCAAGATAGAAATATCATGAAAGAAATTACACGACAACATTACATCATAGGTGATCCTAGAAATTATCAAAAAGATGCGACACTTTGACGGAAGTTGCTTTCTCCAAGCTCTAAAGTGAACTTCATAAGGGTTCTGGCAAATTTATACAACCATAAAGGAATCACAGAACCACAAAGGAAAATAAGCCATCATAAAGGATTCACAGAACCACATCACATCATAAATCATCACAGAAACCATCAAAAAGTTACGGAAACATCATTAAGTTTCATTGTTGAATTGAATTTTATGCTTTTAAGGGCGAAGATATTTAATAAATAAAGGTAACACACAAAAGATTAAAAAAAAAAGCCCCTTTGGGCGTGCAATATAAAATCTTTTAGTTTTTTTTTTTTTTTTTTTTTCCTGAAGAACCTATATGTATGTATGTCACATTGTGGAAAAACGACGGCACCTAGTGGCAAAGATTTTTTTTTTTTCACCCAAACGTGGGCACCTGGAAGCTCGAATTTTTAATTTCGAATTAGTTTTTTTTTTTTTTTATTTCGTATTTTGTACAAATTTAACAAACTTTTGTCTAACAAACTCAGCGATTTGAAAGCTAGAAGTGGCAGCACTGCTGGAAATAAAAGAGTTTCATCTCCCTCGAGCTATAATGCAAAATGTAAGATATTTATTTTTCAATTTTAATCCACAAATTCAGTTATTTGAAAGCAATGTGTTGCCACTGCCTCAAACGAAATACTCATTATCTCAAAGCTTCAGCGTTTTACCATTCAGTAAAGCTTAAGATGTTTAAAAATATTTTTTCGACTTTTTAATCCGATGGATTTAAATAAACGTGTATTTAAATCTTGAGATGTCTAATTAAAAATATTAAATGTTTTTATGACATGACGTTAGCTGAACTCATTAAAATAATTATATACTTTTTTTCAAATGGCAAGACTTTTAGGCGGCTGACTGCTCCAACAGTTAGTTTTCAAAGAAATAATATAGCGAATATAAGTAAGCGTATAGCAGTCTTCAACACTCTACCCAGAATTCTAAAGATGTACTGTTTTTAATTCTTGTGTGACTTTGCTATTGAATCTTACGTGGCGTAAATGCGAAGAAAGCAATGCTTAATAACAAAACTAAAAAGACAGCAAATTGTATTAGTAGGTATTTGAGTCCAAGAGCAGGCTGTTAACCTACCATATTCTGCAACAGCATAATAAACGTTAATAATTCCTTCGTTGCAATGTCTGAATCCTTTCAAATTTTCTTTCTATGTTTCTTTTTTTAATGAATTAATTAAGCTGTTTCATAATAATTCCTTAATAATTTGCGATGATTTTATAACAAAAAGGTATTTTGACTCAGCAAATATAATTTTAAGAAATTTATTACAAGTGAAGCTTATTTATTAAAATGTTGTTCAAAGTTTTTTTGCGATGCTCATGTATGACGTTGATACGATGAAATGTTGTTTAGAGGAAATAATCAACAAAGGAGATTCCGTAACATGCACTTGACGACATAATAAACAATAAATTAATAAATTATAATAGCATAATAATAAATTAATAATTGCAATAATGATAAACTAATACATTTTAAATATACTTATGATTGCAATAACAATACACTAATCAATCTTTTAAGTGGAGCAGGTAGGCGAAATCTATGAAACGGTTATTGTAATTGCAAATAATTTCATAATGTTTAAATATCAACGCTTAAAAAACAACATGAAATAAAATCTGAATTTGCTGGCCGAAAATTTCCGAACCTGACTACCGACTTTCAGGTAGCTCTCAGAATGAAGTTAGTTGCCTTAAAATTAGTTGCCATTCAAATACGATTCTTTTCGACTGGCTCTGGAGGTAAGTGAAAGTGCGTGGGCGTATGCTTATTACCTGTTGATGCTCATAGCGGTCAGTTATGAAGAGCAGTGGCATCTAGTGTGGCTCGCAAGAACTAAAATGATCAAAATTTAAAGATGCCGCCCGTTTAACTAAACAGTTACGATTAATTATAAGGATTTCTTTTCCGAGTTTAAAATAAAAATTCGCGGAAGTCTTAAATTCAGTAGAAAGAGCGCATACTAAGGTGAAATACTGATTCATGATTCAAAAGCTGGGAAGTATTATGTTTTCAAAAATAAATAAATAAAAAATAAAATAAATAAAAAAAAACATTAACACATCTCTATATCATTAAGTTATGAAGAATGTGGATGTATGCACGTATGTATGTTTCTCGCATTTGTGGGAAAAGACGCCGGCCGAAATGGTTATCATAAAAAAGAAAAAATAGATATATATATATAATTGATTTGAATATCCCATTTTTTAATTAGGTACTGTCATTTTATAAAAATAATATTTTTAATTAGACATTTTAAGAGTTAAATGTACTTCTATTTAATTAACCAGGCTGAAAAATATTCTTAAAAATTTTTTAATCGCTTGTTTTGTTAATCAATAAGAGAGAGATTAAATTTGAAAGTTAAAGATCTTACGCTTCTCCGAATAGCAACATGTGGCACTGGAAAGATAAAAGTATTTTATTTTAAGCAGAGGCAAGATGTTACTTTAAAATAGCGGAGTTTGTTGATTCAAATTTAAAGATAAATATCTTAAACTATGGCAAATAGCAACAATCTGGCGCACTGGTGATAATGTTTTATTTCGAGCAGTGTTGCCACTGCTTGCCTTTAAATCGCTGTGTTTATTAATCAAATATTCATTCAATTCGTGCAAAATAGGAAATAAGTTATAAAAAAAATTCTAAATTCAAAATGCTTGTTTTGAGGTGTCCATGTTCGGGTGAAGGACGTGTATTCAAAATCTGGGAACCGTAAGATGCCGTCGTTTTTCTACAATACGAGGAACATATACTTTTATATGAATCCAAATTCTTCATTATTTAGTAACAGAAATAGAGAGAACGACTTCCTTATGATTTCGGATCTTTCACAGCACCCAACGGTTATAGAATGTTTATTTGAGAAACATATTTCCAAAGCCTTCAGACAAACTGATTAATACTCTAGAGTATATATTATCCTTTTAGCGAGAAACATATTGCAACGCGTCGAGAGCTTTCCAGCCCCGTAGCTAGACATTCCGATTACGGACATAAATGTCTTTTTATCTTGAACATAGCTGCTTACTGCTTCCGCTAGGAGAAAGTAAATAACGATTTAAAGCACTCCGGTAACGAGGCTCGACCGAAGAACAGCAGTAGAAACAAATGCAACGTTAAAATGCTTTCTTACAATGAGTCAGTCCCTTTTAAATTTCGGAGCAACAACAAACAATCGCTATCATTTCGAGAAGGAAGGGGGGAGGAAGAAAAACGCAGACGACATGCATAGGAGTCCTATATGCTTATAGCTGTGGGCTGAGGTTTTATGGAGAAATCAATGGCGTCATTTCCCGCCATAATCTTGCAGAACATGGAGAAATTCTTCGCAGACTTTTCAATGCAATTGACCGATTCTTCCTTCAATAAAACAATGGCTGGTAAGAATTTTTTAAGGAAAAACCCCATCCCCCCTTTCTTTTTCTTGTGCATTTTTTTATTCTAGCTTTTTTCCACCCGAGGTTTAATATGGGTGCGAAAGCAGCTCTTTGACAAAGCGGTGCTTTTGATGGAAAGATGCGACGTGAATTACGACCGCATTGTGTTTCACGTGTTGACTTCCAGCTTTCTACAAAGCGAATGGTTATTTGGGAAGCATAAATCTGGTAATATGTTTTGACTGCTCAGCGCATGTAATGCAATTATACTTGTTGTTAAAAACTTTATGCCGCTGGCGGAATGGTCGGTTTCCCAACTTCGAATATTCTCCAGTTTGTTTCGTTGTTTTATAAATTTTAAATTGGTCGGAAAGAAACGTAATCGTGTTTTGTATTGTCCGCGAGGAAAGTGGTATATAAAGAAAAAGCACATACGTGCGTGTGAATGCAAACCTGAATTCTTTGTTTTTATTTTAACTAGCCGCTTCCGTGGCCAGTGCCTAGAATAGTTGATCATAATACAAAAAAATATAAAATAATTTTATGGAGTCCAAAAGTAAAGTAATGCCATTTCATAAAAGTACTAATTTTTAATGATACAGCTCTGGGCTTAAAGACATTTTTATTTAAATGAGTCGGATGAAAACGTAGAAAAAAATATTCTTGAACTGCGTTTATTGCTTTGAAATCGCTTGGCTTGTAACTCGATAACAGACCGATCAAATTCGTACGTTCAATATCTTACGCTTTGACGGTGAGCTGGGCAGCACGCTGGGACGTGGAATATAAAAATATTTTATTTCGAGTAGTTGCTTTTAAATAGCCGAGTTTACTGATTAAAACAGAAAACCAAAATATTTTTCATTTTGCCGAATGGCAAGAGACTGGAACTCTAAAAAAAATTATATATATTTTGTTTCGAATAAAATTGTCACTGCTCGCTTTGAAATCGCTAAGTTTGTGCATCAAAAATTTGTTAAATTCATACAAAATAAGAAATAAATCGAAAATGTATTCGAAATTCAATTTTCGAGCATCGAGGTGCATAATTTCGGGTGGAGGGCTATGTATATTAAAAACATGATATCCTATATCGAACTTTCCTGATTTAGGCTTTCTGGGAGTGACAACAAAATCGTACCATTTTAGGCTTTTTTCTCACTTCTAAGGGTATTTTGGACGAGAAAATCAAAACTCGTGCCATTTTATCTTTTTTATTTTTAATCTTTCATTATAGCTGGTGGGAAGACACTGGAGGAGGGGGACGCTGTAAGGTAAATTTGGGTCTAGAACTTTCGCCGACAAAATAAAGAGTCAACAGTTGATTTACAGTAGGCTAGGGGTTCTCAAACGGTGGTACGAAAGAGAAAAATGGTTGGTACGCGAGAATCAAAGTATTTTTAACTGTTAAATTCAAAAATTAAAACCTCAACATCCTGATTGAGGTTTTTCTTTAACACTCGTAAGCTATGGTAGTAGTACTTTGTAGTGGTGTACAAAAGGTTTTTCAATTTTTGTTTAGATGGCACGCGTTAGTCAAAAGGTTGAGAACCGCTGCTTCGCCGTCAAGTAGAAAAGTAATGCGTAATAAAGGTTGCTTATAATGTACATATTTACTTGTTTGCAAATATGGGATATAAAGAAATTACACATAGTTAGAATTTGTGTCAGTATCAAATGAAAAAGAAAAATTCACATTTCATAATTATGAGCTAAACCTTGATGACTTTCTAACGGATTCACGTTCCGCATTGGAAAACCGTGAAAACTAACTATTTAACCAGCCCCTTCGCCTGGGAATCGAACCTAGATAGAGGTCTTAACTGCTGTGTCACTCGTGGAGCCTTCCAAACTACAAAATTTTGGTCACAAGGAGCCCAGGAATGTATCAAAATTTAAATTTCGTAATTTTTATGGAACTGACGCCTTTAAATTTAAAAATACCAAAACATGAACCTTTGCGCTATTTGAAACATTTTTGTAATTGGAAGCATATATTTACAGCAACGTTTGCGAAAATAAAGGCCGAAAAAGGATTTCTTTTGTGAACACGGTGTATAAAAGTAAAAGAAACTTATTATTAAAAATACTTAGAAAGCTGTCCGAATTTAATGCATAATCTTAACGACATGAAGCTATTCCATAAGAAGTTCTTAAGACCGTAGTTAAAAGATGATCGTGTTAATGACAACGGGCTTAGGCCATATTTCAAGAGTGACAGTAACTAACAGGAAAATAAATAAATAAAATGAATCGCAATTTTCCATGTAATGATCCAAACAACAGCCTGAGGCTGTCAATTTTCTTAGACGCGGTTAGAGATTATTTCTTCTGCTCACCGCGCTTTGGGTGACAAGCCGACCCCTCGCTCAACGCCGGAGTGTAAATCGTAAAATTTTGGGGCAGCACTTTTAATATATATTGGAGGATGTGTCTGACGTATCGCTTTGATCATGGAGCAGTAAACAGAGAGGTTTCGTGGGAAATAGCCGGAGGGCTTTTATAGATTAAACGTTTTCTTCGATAAACGAATTCGATTATCTTCTTTGGAGAAACAGCCGCAGGCAGATTTACCGCTTTTTAGTAGAAACACCATTCAGTTCGGTAGTTCTTTACCTTTTTACTTCCTTCTGCGAAGTAAGGAAGTATTGTATCGGGAATTATTTCAACGAATATATCCATTTTGACCATTCCCGAATCCATTTTAACTATTTCTTTGCGCGATGTCTGTACGTATGGATAGAATAAGGGACTCTTTTTTCCAAAACGGATTGTAAAATGGATTCGAACATTACATTTCCGTGAATTCTGTACGTACCTACATATCTATGTATCTCACATAATACAAAAAGATTAGCCGACTATTAAATTACATACATTCTTTTTCCTGCACGTCATTTAAACGTATTTCCTCGAATTATTCTAACTTAATTAAGCTGTTCGTCGAGGGAAATTGAAAATGACATAAAAAATTGCAAATTGTGAAATTCAAGATCCCGGTCAGTTTTTCTCGTATGGGAGTCAGATGTCTTGTATTTTTATTTAAAAAACTTTCCCAAATATAGGTATAGGAACAGGAAAAATTAGACTTCGTTGTTTGTCGGAATTTTTTTTTTTTTTTTTTTTTTTTTTTTTTTTTTTTTTTTTTAACAAAAGCCGTTTAAGAACTTTTAAGCCGAGTAAGGAGGCGGGCACACATACAAACATATATGTATATTTATATATATATATTTACAAAACAATTTTTTAATAATAAATACAATTTTAATAATAATAACAGTAAATTATTAATTATAAATTTCAAAATTTCGTCTTTGTGGAACATTAGCTATAAATTTCTTACTTTATGTTTTTATAGATATATATAATCAATTTCAAAGGGAAAGAAAAAAGGTGAAAAGAAAATTAAATTTCGTGTCAAAGGCAATCCGACTTATATTACGCGAAGTTGGTGAAATCATCGATATATATATATACCGTATATTCCGGCGTATAACCCACATTTTTAGTACAAAACATCAATTCGAAATTTACAGGTGCGTGGTATATAAACAGGATATAAAAATGATAGATTAGAAATAAGGAAAAAATCAGTGTACAAAACTAGATTTTTACATGTAACCTAAATGCTGTTTATTTAAAAGAAGTGACATATATTATGAGCCGCGAAATTTTCATTATCGGATAACATGACGTCATGCTTATCTATAACGTAATATCTTCAGGCACATCATCTAATTCTGTTTCATCTTCACCATCATTGTCACTCTGATCCATAAATAAATAATCATAATCCACTCCATCTTTCACCAACAACCAAGCACTCTTACTACAGTACGATTTTCATTTTCTTTTGCAAATTAAATGGCTTTGTATTTGAAACCAGCACTGTGTTGTTTAGTTTGGCAGGAACCATATATAATGCTAAAAGGAACACCAAATCCACTGTATTTCAAATAAAGCAAATGTGTTTTATTAAACCCTTCGATGTCTATTTAAAAATCACGGCTTCAAATGAAAGAGAAAACATCTATAGAAAGAGGAATCATTTGACTCTTAATTTTACGAATTCTTTCGTGTCGGAAAGGCATTTTTACCCCAAATTCTATCCATCTTTTCTCAAAAACTTGGAATAATATTCTGGTGTCTACTTGCACTGAATACAACCCACTCTCTTTGCAAAATTATTTACTCCCTCAAGTATTTTACCAGTGCACACGTGTTATTCCCCTTATCGCTTTTCATTACAGTATACCATTGTCCGAAAGCCTGTGTCTTCGAATGAATGATTTCGAAAAATAAAAGCATCATATACTCACTTATCTTTCAGGTTTCTTCCTAAAGAAAAAGGTTATACGGCGAATATACCTAAAAATTAATAAATGCAGTTTGAAAGTAAACGTGAGCGCTATACACCGGTGCGCATTATACGCCGGAATATACGATAATACGGTATATAGTATATATATATATATATATATATATATATATATATACTATATACCGTATTATCGTATAATATATATATATATATATATATATATTATTAGGCTGAATGATTTTTAATTAAATTTAATCAAAGCGAAGAATTATTAGAATAAATTTTAGTCAGTATTTGAAGTATAAGTTATTTAAATTTCTACTGTAATTAAATTTTTTTTTAACTGTAAAGAAATAATATTTTGAACCGTAAAAATTCTAAATAATTAAATATTATTTATTAATATATTTTGAACCGTAAAAATTCTAAATAATTAAAATTAAAGTATTGAAAAGGTAGCTATTGTCATTGACCGTATATCAGTTGACTCGTCAAGGGAAACAATATATATATATTTCTGATACTGCCGATTACGATAAAAAAGAAGATACATATTATAACAGAGCCATGTACAAAATTCATGGTTCTACGGCTAATTTGTTTTGGTTTATTCGGGAAACATACGTTTATACTCAGGTACAGACACCATGAAAAAATGCATTTTGAATTCATTTTGAAATAAAGATTTCTTTATTCTACCCGTACGCTAAATGTCAAGAAAAAAAACTGTCCAAAAGAATTCGGGAACGGTCAAAATAGATATTTCTGTTGAAAAATTATTCCCGAAATTTTTTTCGCGATTACGATACTTCGTTACAATACTTCGTACAAACAAGTGAAGAAAAAAAGTGTAAATGGTTTTAAAATGTCATTTCATAAAGATATTTAATATTTCTAATATGATTTAATTTCATTATTATTCACATCATTTTAATTAAAAAGTAGAAAAAATTGTTCTTAAGAAACACATTTATTGCTTTCGAACCGCTTAGTTTGTTAATCAGAATCAGATACAATAAATTTGAAAGTAAAGTATTAACGCTTCACAGAATGACAACACTCAGGCGCAATGGAAAATGAAAGTATTTAGTATTTTATTTCTGCAGTGACCACGTGTCTTTTGAACAGCCGAATTCGTTGGTTGATATTAATCAATTATTCAGGCGTTTCCAGAGCATACACCTAATTGTTAGAAACAGAGTTCTTTCTGTAGACAACGAACTGCTTATCTATGAAGCCCTTTAGCGTTCCATGTTATGTCATGCCTGTACCCTGCCTGATCATATTGAAGCCGCACTAATAGAAAGGAATTACATGTTGTCCAAAATAATGTTCTTCGACAAATATGCAATTCACCTTTGTATATTCGTAACAATAAAATACATGAAGATTTAAATGCTGTAGAAGTATGTACTATAAGCTAGCCGAGAAATTTCTTAAAAAATCTTCCTTAATTAATAATGAAAATATAACAGTTATGATTATGATATATATATATCATGCTCGCGATTTAAAACGCCCCAGGGTGATTCATAATGTAAATATGACCTAAGGGTAGTAGTTATTAGCTGTCTTGGTTGCTTTTATTACTGAACTGAAAGCTGGATATTATAAAAATTGAAAGATAAATATCTTACATTTCGCCGAATGGCAACAGTATGAAGCACCGGAGTTACAAATATTTTACTCTGAATAGTGCTGCCACTATTCGCTTTTAAATCACCGAGTTTATTTAACCAAAAACTCATTAAATTAAATATGAAATAAATCAAAAACGAACCCGAAAATTAGAATTTTGGCTGAGAGGTGCTCTTGTTCGAGTAGTGGATTACGTGTATTCAAAATTGAGTATTTTTCCATTATGCAAGAAACATGCAGATTCTTCATTGCTTAATAATAAGAGAAGAGATAAATGAAAGTGGATGGCTTTATTTTAATGAAGATTCTAATTTTATACTTTCTTTTATCCCCTCTGTCTAGGCTTTGAGCGGTTTCCTCATGATGATGACCCAGAACGGAAAACTTTTGTACATATCAGATAACGCGGCAGAATATCTGGGACACTCCATGGTAAGTTCTTTTAATTTTATAATTAAAGAGTTCTTTCACGATTCAAGATGCTCTCAACATATTCTACCATAACAGTTACTATTAGAGTTTGTAATTTTCTTTAATCTTAAAATTTTTGAATTAGTAAGAAAATTTTAAGAAACGAAGGAGGGTAAGTTTCGGGAAAAAATGGAACTTAGGAAAGGAATAAAAAAATTTAAAAATTCAATGAAGGCTAATAGGCTGAATGACTTTAATTAAAAGATAATATTTCTATTTTCCGTTGGACGGATGCCTTCGTGGAGCATTTTTCATGTATGGCCTATTAAATTATATTTTTTACTGCACTTCATTTAAATTCATTTCCTCGAATTTCAATAGAGATATATTTCTCATTCAATCAGTTCAGTTCTCACATCAGGAAGGCAAAAATACATGAAAACTTACAATATATTCATATATATATAGAAAGAGAGAGAGAAAGAAAAATGTACATACATATATATATATATATGTTTGTGCGGCCGATTGCAACAAAAATAGGAGGTTCACAACTGCATGTTATAGCACTCCCATACAAAATTTCAGAGTGCTGAGACTAATCGTTTTTAAGTTATGCGAGATACATACATACATATATACATACAGGCATTTAAAAAAAATTCCCTTCTGAATCCATTTTATAATCCGTCTTAGAAAAAATAGTTCTTTACTCTTTCTGTTCGTACAGATGTCAGGCAAAAAGGTGGATTCGAGAGCGGTCTAAATAGATATTTTTTTTTTGAAATAACATACTCGAAATTTTTCACAATTACAGTACTTTCTTTACATCGTACAAGGAAGTAAAATGCCTTTCCAGGACGATGAATTGTTAAAAGAAGCATTTTTAACTGGTTCCTTATTTTAAGAAAATTTTCTAATAAATCTGAGACTACATAAGCAATACGGTGTCCGATGCCATTTCAAAAGACACACACACTTCGTTAAAGTGTGAATTGAAAATACGTGACAAGTTCTGACTGCAGTATTCAGGAGTACACAGGTACATCAGACGCTGCACAGTTAGCAGTTATAATAAGAATGGTATTTAGTAACTTTACTGTAAAAGAAGATCTACGGAAAATATTACCTATCAAAGGACAAACAAGAGGTGTGGTTATCCTCAATATATTCACAGCATATGCAAAGTAGATAGATATGCACAAACTGTTCGGCGTAACCACTGACAAGAGACATCAGACATTGGTAATTTTAATCTATATATTACCCTCTGTAAAAAAGATAATGCATTTCCAATGCAGTATCAGTAGATAGAAAACACGGGTTCACCGACACGCGGTGTGGGGTGTGGGCGTGGCCAACGACGTCACACAGAGGGCGGGACCAAAGGCAACGTCATCACACCAGGAGGCGTGGTTTCGAGTGGAGTTGAGTTGTTTTTTAGATTGCTGATTGAGTTGTAGACCTCCTGCTTTTCATTTAAAGTTAGTTTTTTTTTTAAATTGGCAACGGGAAATATTTTCTGCATCTTAATTTTGATGATATAGCGATGCTGCCCTCTATTAATGAAAAAGTGAATTATATGTGTTAGAAATATATTTTTTAAGTCTGGTGTTAAAATTATTCAATGCGCGACTCTGAAAACAATGTAAAAGAAACAAATATAAAGAAAAGACTTTCCTTTAATGAAACTACAAGATAATTTTTTTTTATTACTCAATTTTATTCTGATACTTTTATTCTTTCTAGTTTTCCATGAAACTTTAACTTATTTCTCAGGTTTTCTGTTCATAATAACATATTTATTTACTGTCATATTTTTTTAATACTTAACGTTTCTAATTTGTAATATTTTATTTAATTTCCACATACTATTTTTTTTTCATACCTTTCATACCATTTCAGCATACCCTGATTTTTAACTTATATATTATATTTCACAAACGTTCCCGCACATGCTGTTTATTTGTTACACTACTTAATTTTAGATGCAATTTCACACTTTTTTTAACGTTATAATGTTCAATATATTCTGAATTTTAACTTCATTTACTTTTTTTAAACCATTCTAGTATTCTATACACACTTTAACTTAGTGGTTTGAAATTCTATTTAAAAAGAAACGTTTATTTTTCGTGATCTTAGTTCTTTTACTAAATTTTCTACAGAATTTCTAATTTCTTTTACATGTTTAACAATATCTTCCTTATATTACCGAATATTTTTTTAAAAAAACTTAAGTCTATAACTGTTAATTGCGTTTCTTACGTTCATGATTTCCCTTCTGTGTTTATATTTCTTAATTCTAGTTTAACTTATTTATTATAATGTTTTTATTTCTGTCTCATCATTCGTAATTCCAACATTTTATCCCTTTTTATTCATTTTAACGATATGGATTGTTTTCATTTACTCCATATTCAAATATTTCCTTACAATTTTTAAAATACTTGTTTTATTCTCCGATCATAATAGATCATCTACAGGTTTTACTCAGAAATTTCCATTCACAACTTTACAGTTTAATACCATTTATATCTAAATGCATTTCTTTCTCATATAGTTTTACGATCTTCAAAGTTTCTAACATCATGTTTAGTTTTAAATCCCTATTACCTTTATGTGTGTTGATAATTTTCATTTCTAATTTTACAACCACGTTTAGTGTTTCATCCACACATACCAAAATATTTCTTACATCTTCTGGTATTTAGTCTATGTCATATTTCAGTACTTCAAGTGAATTTACACTGCTCACACTATTATTTTTTCATGTTTTAGAGACACTGACTATATTAATTTTACTATTTTTCATACACTAATTGCATCTATGTCAGCACTCATGATAAAGTAGCAATTGTTTTGCATCACATACATAAAGAAATTCTTAAAACCAACTTTTTCAATATCGTATTCAAATTACTGTTTTCCAGATGGGAATTACCAGTATTCTTTGGTTTTACTCTGTTACATCTTTTTAAATTTTAACATCTTACTTTTAATTCTAACATACATGTTTCGAACAGTTTTTTCTTTTAATAATAGCCTTACCTTATTTGTTCAAATTAATTCTTTAATTCACCTTCTTTACTACCTTTCAATACCTTCATAATTCACTATGCAAACGCAATGTCTTTCACTGACATTCTGTTTAATAATACTACAAGTTTCCTTAATTGACAAAAAGCGAATCATTTCTCAGTTCAAAATAGAACTACTATATTTCGCACAAACATTACCTTCATCCATTCAAGACACCCCTTAACCTGTAACTGACGTAGCGATAGGAAAGGAGACTCTTATCATATGCTCTTTCGACATTTGAAGTTTCTAGAACTTCTTTGACAAGTATATCAATACCATCAGAAAATATACTTAACATTTTTACCCAGTTTAAAGGCAACATACTATTATAAGAATGGTTTTAGTTAAATTTATAAGACAAATAAACACATTTTATGCTAAATAGGCATAAACATTTAGATTCAGAATATTTCTTTTTAATCCGACGTAAGACTTGAATTTCATTTATGATACGGATTGTCTCTTAAATTTTTTGTTTACCTTACACTAATAGAAAATTTTTATTTTACAAGTTCAGCTTTTAACGAAATAGAAATAAAAACTACGATACACCTGGTGTTTTTAAGAAAAGGAACTTTGATATAATTCTGGAAATGTAAATGCTTTTAGAGTTTTTTTCTTTCAATAACGTTGATTTTCATTACTTTACTAACTTCAATAATTCTCTTATTAGCTAATATGAATGAAAGAAGATTTTCAAAAATGTGACACAGTATAATTCTTACGAACATACGTACCTTTACCAGCATACAGATATTACCGATTGAAATGAAGAAAGATACAGATATTTTACTCCAATCTACATTAAATTAAAAAAATATTTAAACTTTCATACATTCCAAAGAATAAAAGAAAACTCAATAGATATTGTCATGTTTGTATATATGAGATAAAAGTTTTATGAATGGTATTTAAAGTAATGCTTAGAACTTCATAAAAGCGAACATTCACTATGTTAATACACATATCATCAGTTATTTACATAATTCAATGTAATATTAATCATTACATGTACTATATGCATATATATTTAAAGTTTAATTGTCTTACAATTGAATAATTAACTATTGAGAGAAAGAGGTTCATATCTTACACTATTTAATTCACATGGAACAAATTTTTCCATCAACCACATTGAACCGCGTTTATTAAATTCGCCAAAGCTCTTTTATTTCTGCATTTTCACACTCACGACACATTTTAAATGTAACTATTGATTACCATTTCAAACACCGATATCATAACTCAGTGTAAAACTACATCATAACTCATTTTTTCCCTACTAACTACAATTTTATATATTCAAGAAGTACATCTAAGACATGATCATTTTCTATGTTCTAGCAAATCGATTCAATTGCGAACATACTATTAAGACTTGCGATTTTAGAAGACTTGCATGTATTAACGATGTCAACGTTTCTTCGTTTTTATAAGATTCACATCAAATCATGTCGCATTCGAATGTGGTGTAAGAGATCACTTTTTCTTTTAAACACTTGTAAACAATGGATGCAATTTATAAGAAGAGAAGTATCATGCTGTTTCAAAACATCATCATCAGCATATTTCTGTTTCTTTTGACACCGGCAACAATTAAAAAATAATGTTTCGTGAGATATTCTTTAAATTCTGTTTTACTTGAAAAAATGTCCGAACATTCAATACGATGTAAAGATTCATATTGTTTTAAATTCTTATGCTCACTAAATATTTTTTATCATGATTTACTCTTAAAAGTAACTTTATAAGTTTTCATATCCTTTTTACATGAAAAGAACTTGTGATTATTCACTACAAAATTCTAAGACGAGAAGCTTCGCGACTTTTCAAACTATAAACTTAAATTTCTTAGGACATACACTACATCTGATGTTTCTTTCATGAGATTTCAAATATCTCTTCAGATACTCGTATTCAAGAAACCTCGCAAATATATCACATAAGTTCAGCGAATAATCGCTTCATAAACTCTTAATGCTATTATGCTTTTCAACACGAGTGAATCACTTGAAGCATATACTGCACTGTAAACATACAATACTTAAAAAAATTGTTATAAAAAATAAAAATACATTCATTTCAGCAAGAAGCTTTTCTATTTAAATACATTTATTTATTTCCAAAGAACAAGTTTCTGTATTATACATAAAATATACTTAGAATTTTCTTTCATTAGTTAATATCAAATTAACAACAATATCCATTTACTGATATTTGATATACATGTTTGCTTTAAAATTAAAACTAAAATTTCAATATATTTCTATTAAAAAAAAACATAAGGAAAAAAAAAATACTCATAACATCAACCAAAGACAGAAATTTAAATAGAATAGCTGTACTTATATTAGTGCATTTTTATAATCTTCATAACATTTCGATTCAAAAAACCTATTACAAAATAAATGAAACATTTTTTTTCTGCCTTAAAGAACCTCTTATATTTTCAAAATTAATACATAAAAATATATCTTCACCAATATATTTAATTCTATACTCAACTACCCCAACGAATCAATTTTGGATGCACGGAATACCCTCTCAACCTGACGTTAAAGATCCTAGAATTAGTATCACATTCCGAAACATAAAAATTTCGAAAATTAAAAAACGACGCTTGGAAGATAATGAGGATGAACTTCCAGAGGATGACTGGTTTGCCCACTATATGAAGTCTGTTCCTGAAAATATCTTCATGCCGAATAATCGAGAACAGAAAAAAGAAAGTTCGAAGTTGATTGCACAGTGGACTCTTGGTTGGGGATATTTTGTGTCCATAAATCAGTTTGAAAACAGAATGAACATTCATCTACGTGAATGTGTGGAACAAAATAAAATATTATACCCTACTACACGCGGTGTTGTTATAACTTCTGCAACATGGCAAGAATTTTCCTCAAAAATATATGAATTTAACCTTGTCTATACGACTGCCAGCATCATTTGCAATAATGAGTTGGCAGTTTTCAACAAAGAAGGTGAGTGTATTTTTCAACAAGTTTTTAAACAAGATGAAAATTCTTTTAAACTGAAACCTACATACCTAAAAGTAAACTGTGATATTTTAAAAAAATTGAAAGAAATTATTCCTGATGTATCTAATACTTTATATAAAAGTATTTTTGAAATTATTTTACCGTTGCAAATCAAATGTAAAAACAATTGTTCGGATATGGTAAGTGATGATGATGAACTTTTTAAAGAACTCATAAACTCTATCAAAACTTAATTAAATTCAGTGATTACAAAACTATTTAAATGCGAAGGTTGTATTGTAAATCATCCTTCACAAACAAGACATGATTGCATTATAATAAGTGTTGAGGATAGAATTAAATATATTGGGGAAGATATATTTTTATGTATTAATTTTAAAAATATAAGAGATTCTTTAAGGCAGAAAAAAATGTTTCATTTATTTTGTAATAGGTTTTTTGAATCGAAATGTTATGAAGATTATAAAAATGCACTAATATAAGTACAGCTATTCTATTTAAATTTCTGTCTTTGGTTGATGTTATGAGTATTTTTTTTTCCTTATGTTTTTTTTAATAGAAATATATTGAAATTTTAGTTTTAATTTTAAAGCAAACATGTATATCAAATATCAGTAAATGGATATTGTTGTTAATTTGATATTAACTAATGAAAGAAAATTCTAAGTATATTTTATGTATAATACAGAAACTTGTTCTTTGGAAATAAATAAATGTATTTAAATAGAAAAGCTTCTTGCTGAAATGAATGTATTTTTATTTTTTATAACAATTTTTTTAAGTATTGTATGTTTACAGTGCAGTATATGCTTCAAGTGATTCACTCGTGTTGAAAAGCATAATAGCATTAAGAGTTTATGAAGCGATTATTCGCTGAACTTATGTGATATATTTGCGAGGTTTCTTGAATACGAGTATCTGAAGAGATATTTGAAATCTCATGAAAGAAACATCAGATGTAGTGTATGTCCTAAGAAATTTAAGTTTATAGTTTGAAAAGTCGCGAAGCTTCTCGTCTTAGAATTTTGTAGTGAATAATCACAAGTTCTTTTCATGTAAAAAGGATATGAAAACTTATAAAGTTACTTTTAAGAGTAAATCATGATAAAAAATATTTAGTGAGCATAAGAATTTAAAACAATATGAATCTTTACATCGTATTGAATGTTCGGACATTTTTTCAAGTAAAACAGAATTTAAAGAATATCTCACGAAACATTATTTTTTAATTGTTGCCGGTGTCAAAAGAAACAGAAATATGCTGATGATGATGTTTTGAAACAGCATGATACTTCTCTTCTTATAAATTGCATCCATTGTTTACAAGTGTTTAAAAGAAAAAGTGATCTCTTACACCACATTCGAATGCGACATGATTTGATGTGAATCTTATAAAAACGAAGAAACGTTGACATCGTTAATACATGCAAGTCTTCTAAAATCGCAAGTCTTAATAGTATGTTCGCAATTGAATCGATTTGCTAGAACATAGAAAATGATCATGTCTTAGATGTACTTCTTGAATATATAAAATTGTAGTTAGTAGGGAAAA
Organism: Stegodyphus dumicola; assembly: GCF_044657685.1. NCBI lineage: Eukaryota > Metazoa > Arthropoda > Arachnida > Araneae > Eresidae > Stegodyphus > Stegodyphus dumicola. The sequence goes on from NC_140771.1 coordinate 75,613,985, forward strand.
AATGAGTTATGATGTAGTTTTACACTGAGTTATGATATCGGTGTTTGAAATGGTAATCAATAGTTACATTTAAAATGTGTCGTGAGTGTGAAAATGCAGAAATAAAAGAGCTTTGGCGAATTTAATAAACGCGGTTCAATGTGGTTGATGGAAAAATTTGTTCCATGTGAATTAAATAGTGTAAGATATGAACCTCTTTCTCTCAATAGTTAATTATTCAATTGTAAGACAATTAAACTTTAAATATATATGCATATAGTACATGTAATGATTAATATTACATTGAATTATGTAAATAACTGATGATATGTGTATTAACATAGTGAATGTTCGCTTTTATGAAGTTCTAAGCATTACTTTAAATACCATTCATAAAACTTTTATCTCATATATACAAACATGACAATATCTATTGAGTTTTCTTTTATTCTTTGGAATGTATGAAAGTTTAAATATTTTTTTTTAATTTAATGTAGATTGGAGTAAAATATCTGTATCTTTCTTCATTTCAATCGGTAATATCTGTATGCTGGTAAAGGTACGTATGTTCGTAAGAATTATACTGTGTCACATTTTTGAAAATCTTCTTTCATTCATATTAGCTAATAAGAGAATTATTGAAGTTAGTAAAGTAATGAAAATCAACGTTATTGAAAGAAAAAAACTCTAAAAGCATTTACATTTCCAGAATTATATCAAAGTTCCTTTTCTTAAAAACACCAGGTGTATCGTAGTTTTTATTTCTATTTCGTTAAAAGCTGAACTTGTAAAATAAAAATTTTCTATTAGTGTAAGGTAAACAAAAAAAATCAAGAGACAATCCGTATCATAAATGAAATTCAAGTCTTACATCGGATTAAAAAGAAATATTCTGAATCTAAATGTTTATGCCTATTTAGCATAAAATGTGTTTATTTGTCTTATAAATTTAACTAAAACCATTCTTATAATAGTATGTTGCCTTTAAACTGGGTAAAAATGTTAAGTATATTTTCTGATGGTATTGATATACTTGTCAAAGAAGTTCTAGAAACTTCAAATGTCGAAAGAGCATATGATAAGAGTCTCCTTTCCTATCGCTACGTCAGTTACAGGTTAAGGGGTGTCTTGAATGGATGAAGGTAATGTTTGTGCGAAATATAGTAGTTCTATTTTGAACTGAGAAATGATTCGCTTTTTGTCAATTAAGGAAACTTGTAGTATTATTAAACAGAATGTCAGTGAAAGACATTGCGTTTGCATAGTGAATTATGAAGGTATTGAAAGGTAGTAAAGAAGGTGAATTAAAGAATTAATTTGAACAAATAAGGTAAGGCTATTATTAAAAGAAAAAACTGTTCGAAAGATGTATGTTGGAATTAAAAGTAAGATGTTAAAATTTAAAAAGATGTAACAGAGTAAAACCAAAGAATACTGGTAATTCCCATCTGGAAAACAGTAATTTGAATACGATATTGAAAAAGTTGGTTTTAAGAATTTCTTTATGTATGTGATGCAAAACAATTGCTACTTTATCATGAGTGCTGACATAGATGCAATTAGTGTATGAAAAATAGTAAAATTAATATAGTCAGTGTCTCTAAAACATGAAAAAATAATAGTGTGAGCAGTGTAAATTCACTTGAAGTACTGAAATATGACATAGACTAAATACCAGAAGATGTAAGAAATATTTTGGTATGTGTGGATGAAACACTAAACGTGGTTGTAAAATTAGAAATGAAAATTATCAACACACTTAAAGGTAATCGGGATTTAAAACTAAACATGATGTTAGAAACTTTGAAGACCATAAAACTATATGAGAAAGAAATACATTTAGATATAAATGGTATTAAACTGTAAAGTTGTGAATGGAAATTTCTGAGTAAAACCTGTAGATGATCTATTATGATCGGAGAATAAAACAAGTATTTTAAAAATTGTAAGGAAATATTTGAATATGGAGTAAATGAAAACAATCCATATCGTTAAAATGAATAAAAAGGGATAAAATGTTGGAATTACGAATGATGAGACAGAAATAAAAACATTATAATAAATAAGTTAAACTAGAATTAAGAAATATAAACACAGAAGGGAAATCATGAACGTAAGAAAAGCAATTAGCAGTTATAGACTTAAGTTTTTTTAAAAAATATTCGGTAATGTAAGGAAGATATTGTTAAACACGTGAAAGAAATTAGAAATTCTGTAGAAAATTTAGTAAATGAACCAAGATCACGAAAAATAAACGTGTCTTTTTAAATAGAATTTCAAACCACTAAGTTAAAGTGTGTATAGAATACTAGAATGGTTTAAAAAAAGTAAATGAAGTTAAAATTCAGAATATATTGAACATTATAACGTTAAAAAAAGTGTGAAATTGCATCTAAAATTAAGTAGTGTAACAAATAAACAGCATGTGCGGGAACGTTTGTGAAATATAATATATAAGTTAAAAATCAGGGTATGCTGAAATGGTATGAAAGGTATGAAAAAAAAATAGTATGTGGAAATTAAATAAAATATTACAAATTAGAAACGTTAAGTATTAAAAAAATATGACAGTAAATAAATATGTTATTATGAACAGAAAACCTGAGAAATAAGTTAAAGTTTCATGGAAAACTAGAAAGAATAAAAGTATCAGAATAAAATTGAGTAATAAAAAAAAATTATCTTGTAGTTTCATTAAAGGAAAGTCTTTTCTTTATATTTGTTTCTTTTACATTGTTTTCAGAGTCGCGCATTGAATAATTTTAACACCAGACTTAAAAAATATATTTCTAAAACATATAATTCACTTTTTCATTAATAGAGGGCAGCATCGCTATATCATCAAAATTAAGATGCAGAAAATATTTCCCGTTGCCAATTTAAAAAAAAAACTAACTTTAAATGAAAAGCAGGAGGTCTACAACTCAATCAGCAATCTAAAAACAACTCAACTCCACTCGGATCCACGCCTCCTGGTGTGATGACGTTGCCTTTGGTCCCGCCCTCTGTGTGACGTCGTTGGCCACGCCCACACCCCACACCGCGTGTCGGTGAACCCGTGTTTTCTATCTACTAGTATCACTGTATTCTCTTCCAGAAAGCTCTGCGTGGTAGAATATTGCTCTCCAGGAATGCTATGAAAATAATTACAAAAATTAATCTTTATTGGAGCAGCCCTTTGGAATACCGCCTTTTTAAGACCCTGTAAGAAAATCCTGAAAATTATTATCTTATTCTGCATATTGAAGTACATTGGCTCTTGCAAGATTTGTAAACTTTACTGAAGACATAAAAAATTATCTCAATACCAAAAATCACTAAAAAAAACAAAAAAAAAAACGAACGGACTTTTACTAGCTGGCTGATTTAGGTTTCATCACAGACGTCATTGATGAGTTTAATTATTTAAATTTGGAGCTGCAGGAAAAAGATAAACATATAGCTTTGATGATAGGGTCTGTTAGGTCATTTAAAGCTGAACTAGTTTTGTGGATGTCTCATCTGCAGATGAAGTCATTTGGCATTTCCCAAATAGGAAAAAACGATAGGCGAAGTCTCACTTGTTCTTATTTGTAATCAACTTTCAATTACTTCAAGACCAGCTCGAAAACTATTTTAACAGTTTAATATTATCGGGTCGATGGTTACGTTTTTCATCAATCCTTTTACTTACTGAGTAAATGTAATCGAAGTAACTGCATGCGTTGCAGAGCTTATTCAAGCAAGAACGGAAGAAATGGAGCTAAAAATTTTGTATCTTCAAAATAGCATTGTCCTAAAATACAGTGTATAACTTGAGGACTTCTTGAAAATAGCTGACAGAAACAAATTTCCATTCTTGAAAATGCAAAGTTGCTAGAATAGAAAATAATATCAAAACATCAAATGGAGAGATAGACAACAACATTCAACATCTACTTCTATAAAGCAAAATAGAAAAAAGCATCGTACACGACAAAATCGTTTTTTGGTTTAACATACTTGTGTGAATCATTAATGAATGTCATAAAATGAAAGTACAGATTTCGACTTATAGATGAGGATCTCGATGACTGCTTACCAAAAGGAACATCATCATATCCTTTTAAATATGAAGCAACGGCCAATGAAATACAATTGCGAATATCATGATTAATTTCAAAATTATATTTTTTACAAAGAATTATAAAAATATTATCAGTAATTTTTTATATCTTAATATTATATTTTTGGAATACTTTTTTGTATGTTATGTGTATTATTAACTATGTCAGCCCAGACATTAACTCTGAAAATGCACAAGTGCCCGCCTTCCCGTTAGTAACATATTACAGTGTGCTCTAAAGTATTAACAAGTTAGAGATTCCTGATTTAGAGGAATTCGTTCTCTGAATGCCTCGGGGAAGCGGAAATTTTTACGAATATTTTAAAAACTTTCAGAAGCTGGGGCTGAAAATCTAGGGAAAAGGAAATATGACATTTGTCAATGGGTGCATGCAAATAATCACAATGCACGTTTGGAAATTATTAAAAATTTTTGTAAAACAGGGAAATAGTACAATTTTCTATTCTACAATCTCGACTTTCTTAAAATTATTATTCGCTGCCCATGTGTAATTATGGTGACATAAAATGCAGAGCTGCTGGAGTTAACTCGAGAGCGCATACTTCTGCATATAACGCCTTCTCGAGTAAATTAGACTGTCCATATTTCTAGTATCGTTCACTAGAGTTAATTGGAATGTGCTCTTTAAGAGGTTAACACTATTTTCGTTGAGGTTTGAATTTGAATTTTTAATTACAACTAAACATACTTGGATAATACGCTTAAAAGGATGAAATGCTATCGTGGAGGATTTATCAAAAAATGTTCGTCTCCATTCATTTGCATCCCATGGAACTTGTTCATTTAATAGTTGGTTATAGATTATATCAGATGAATTGATTTAAGACAAAATACAAAAGAGCAATCTGTCTAAGAAATTGAAGGACTTCATAAAGAACTTTCTAAGGGAAATCGGCCCACATTCAGTTTACACATAGGGAAAAAAAAAAAAAAAAACAATCGCTAGAATTTGAACACTGATGGGCACAGTTGCAACAGAAACTGGTGTGAATTACCATTCTTTCACGGTTGTAGCCACTGGACAATCGGCAGACATTTCTCTTTAAGACAACTGAAAATTAATGCCCAAAACTTACTATTATACCAGATTTTGCTCTTGTTTTACAGAAAGTAAGAGAGGTATTTGCATGTAACGATTATTCTTATATTGCAGGAGGATCTGCTAATCCACGGCGACAGTGTCTACGATATCATCGAGAAGCAAGACCACCAGGCCATACAGACGGAGCTGATGCGCAGCTCCAATCCGCTGAACCTCATGAACGATAGTCGAATGTTCCTTTGTCGGATGAACGTTTCCCGGAACGCCAGAAGGCAAATGAGGTTCGGCGATCAGAAGGTATGTACTTGTTTATTCGAATTTTTGCTGAAACTATAACATCTTAGTTATGCATCTCTCTTTCCTTTTTATCGCAAGTACCACTATATATGTATATACAACTATATACCTACTCCCTTAACTGGCTTAAAAACCTCTTTACCAGGGCTTTATTTCGTAATCATAGTTTGTAGTCGTATACGTTCTTCCAATTACAGAAGTATATTAAATGAAAAAATTTTTCCTGCTTTGGCAATGTAAACTTGGAAAAAAAATTTTTTTTTCGACAAATAACAAAGATTTAACTTTTAATGCGATCTCCTAGTTCCTATACTAAATCTGGAAAAGTTTTATACTGGTTACAAGAAAATAAAACACTAAAACACTAAGAAGTTTGACTCCCGTAAAACAAAATTGACTGGGATATTCACTTTTGAAATTTGCAGGTTTTGATGTCATTATCAGTCCGCCTCGAGGGATCGATTAGTTAATTTAAAACATTTCGAAGAAATAAGTTTAAATGAAGTGAAAAAAAGTGTATAATTTAATTGGCCGCACTAAAAAGTTACTTGTATCCATATCCAGCCTTTTTTTAAAAAAGTAACCTTTGTAAAGCTGTAGTCACTATAATGTAATATTTCTCATTTGGTCAGTGAAATGCACGTATAATTTTCATTTACTTTACTAATCAGATTGCAAATTAAAACCCTATTTGCAAGTGGTTTCCTGGCTTAAAGATGTCAACCTGGGACAGATAGCATTAGCCGAGCATTAGCATTAGCGAGCATTAGCGAGCACTAGCGAAATTTCCCGAGGAGCAGGTGCGTGTGATGCTGATTTATTACCTGATACCGACGGTTAAAAAAAATGAAATGTTAATCATAATTGTAGAATTCGTGCATCAAAAAACGGTAAACTCAAAGAAAAAGAAGAAAAAGATTTAATTGCATCCTAAAAAGAATCAGAAGATAAACTAATGGGTGGTGGTGTGGTGTATTGAGAATACGGCAAAGCACACTAGGGCTATCTGCCTAAGGGGAGGGATGCCTTCGTGGAGGACTTTCTAAGGGAAACTGGCTCGTATACACGGTACACATGGGGAAAACCACGAAAACGCCCATGCAGCCAGCCCGTTTGCGGGATTCGAACCTCAGACCGAACTACCAGTGTTCAGCGATTTTACCGCTCGGCCGCTGGTAGGCCCATAAACTAATGGGAACCGTATTGAACTCAAAGACTTAACCATGATGTCATTAGCTCGTCGCGAATTCAGAATTATTGGATCTAATTCGTTGCTCCCTTGCACAAAAGCAATGCATTTTTCATGTCCCGCCACATGAATGATTTCATAGAATATTGCAAAAGTGCCGGCAACTTTATGGAACAGACAACGGCTCTTCAAGATTAAGAACTCCGCAGCCTTGATGAGTGTTCATGTGGATGCCAGCACATTTGTAACTTTATGACAGACCGCTCCTGTGTCTTGGCGAGCAATTGCTAACTTGAGTCAGGTACCAACATGTTTGTGCATGTTGACGATTCCTAGCTAGGGCTAACCTTTGCATAGATGGCCGGGCAATCCTGATCAGGACGGATCAAGACGGATATTTTCCTCACGATACCGAACTTCCTAGTGATGCTGAAAACTTTATGCCGTGGAATCGTTGCGCATTGGGAAAAGACGGATAGCGTGAAAAGGGTGCTGGAACCTTTTCAGGCTTCCCGCACCAATTTTACGAAACCCATCCATCGGTGGTGCAGACATCTTTCTGAAGACTGTTTTTTAGAGTTAGAAAATGATTTCCCAAAGGTGTTAGCATACTTATATTGCTGTTTCCTCATGAAAGTTTGTCTTTCCGTACTATGTCTGACTTACATAAAAGTTCGGGCACTTTTATGGCAGGACACGGTTATGAAGACATGCTGTGCCACAATAAACTCAAATGCATATAGGCATTGTCTACAAATTCTTTTTTCTCAAGAAGAGTCATTTTATTTTTTGGGAAAACTGAAAAATACGAGACCACATTTAACCATATTTATTACACTCTTGCGGAGACTTTTAACTATATTTATTACCCTCTTGCGGAGAGTTTTCTCTGTCTAGAAATTAAATACAAGTCATTCTCTATCGTCAGTTATTATTACCCGCTTCCTATTATTCTCCCCGTCATACTAACGAAATATTCCACAGCTTTCTCTCATTTGGAATTCTTTCTTCTTAAGAAGCAGGGAAGAGGGAAACGAGAATATTAAATTTTAACTGAAACATCATCAAGTCAGCAATCAAAAGAACAAATAAACAGACAATAAATTCCAGCACAGAAAAGTTATGTAATAACTTTCCCAGACCCGTATCGCACTCAATCAGCACCCAAGAAAACGCGGAGCATTGGAAAAATCCTAACTGAGGGTCATCCCAGGTGGCGTGGGAGTGCCCCCGAGGCTTGACCCCCAACAGGATCCTCGTATTTATTGATTTACGAGCCCATCTCTCGACCTCGTGACCTCTCGCGGGTTCAGGGGGTGGGGCGACCCGAGCAAATTTTGATATCAAAGCAACTCCCCTCTTACGGTTTCCCGCCTCCTCTTTCGTTCTCTCACCAGCGGCTATTTTCTGTTCATTAGGAAACGAAGAACTCGTCGAAGACTGTGTGCAGCCGATATCGTAACAACATCAAGACCTTCCAAAGCTTCCGGCACGCCGTGCCGGAAGCTTTGGAATTCTTTTGCATATCAATATTCCTTTTCACTTGTGAGTATAATATCGATATTTCCATTATGCAAAAGTTATTCGGATTAAAATAATTATTACGCTCACATTCACAGAATCTACACTGCACAGGATCGACAGTACGCAGAATCGACAGAGCACGTGATCGACACAGTGTATAATCGACACTACATAGCATCGACATTGCGTAGAATCGGCATTGCACTTGATCAACACTGCAAAGAATCGACATTTCAGAGGATCCACATTTCGTACGATCAACACTGCATAAAACCATCTCTGCGTAGAATCGACATTTCACAGGATGAGACATGACATACCGTCATACTGTGTAGACTGGATACCGACATACGACCGACAGTAGTTATTTGTATATGATTTGCCACACACATACACACACCAAATATAAGTGGATAATAAGTTAAAAGAAAATTCTTAGTGCTTACGCTAAATGATGCAATAAGAAGTAAAAGGATAAGAAGAAAGAGTAAACAGTTGCCATTTGTACAAAATTTTCCGAAGTACGTTACCGACATTGCATAGTGCCGACATCGTCAATTATTAACATCAGTGTATAATAGATAAAGTTTATAATTAACAAAGATGCATAACGAAAAGGAAAAGAACTTGATTAAATTGCTATTTTTCAGTACCTGCAAAGGATCGGCAGCAGCATACGTGAATACAAACGATCCCTTAGAAAGTCCTCCACGAAGACATTCCTCCTGTTAGGCAGATAGCCATCGTGAGCTTTGCCATATTGAAATAATTTAAAGTTCTAAGGAAAACTGACTCAAATCCGCATTATACACGGGGAATAGCAGGAAAATGCCCATGTAAATGCAGTTCGTCGACATTTGAGCCCCTTTCGAACTGTCAGTATTCAGGGATTTTACCGCTCGGTCGCAAATATTGTACTGTCTACTAAATGTTTCAAAACAGGAAAGATGAAAATTCAGCGAAGACGAATTGGAACAAACGAATGAAATCGAACGCCGAATGTTCCAACTGCGAGCCGAATATGCTTCCAATTACGCCATGAAAGAAGCCATATTTACGTTGCACATGGGGAAATTCACGAAAAATCACACGCAACTAGCCCATTTGCCGAGAATCGAACCACCCGCTATATAAAAAGGTGATATCTGAAATCAACATTTTCTTCAAACAGCCTTTATGCTTTTATTCCGATTTAGCTCAACCCGGAAAATGCCTTTGGTATTTTTTCCAATTCAACCTTCGTTTTCTGTCATCTCCTATAAATGTAAAGGAAGATGAGTTTAATTAGAGTAGTAGTTAGATTTTTTCTCAGTACATAGGGAAATACATCTATTTGAAGTTTTAACTAACTTTTAATTGATACTAACTTCCAATGCGAAAATATTTTCAAAAATCCAAGATTTTAATTTTGAGAAGACGAAGTTAAACAAATCTACTTCCATAGCTTCAAAATTATGACTAAATATTATTAATGGCTAAGATTTTTGAAAGATGATAACAAGGGTTGTTAGGGTATATCTCGGAAACCTGAAAAATGAGGTTGAAAGTTTCCACTAAAAAATATATATAATAAAACTATAATCAAAATATTTATGCAGTATTGTTTTCGAATCTAATCACATTACAATAAGATAAATAATGATAAAAATGTGCTACGTTCAATTAAAAATGAAATCTATTTGTACTTGGATCCTCAGATTACGATTCTAATATAATAAAACTTCAGGAGAATATTAATAGTGCAACTTTGAAAACGTATCATTTACTTACGTAAACATTCTTTTGGCATACCAAATATTAAAAATTATAAATAAAGGCACTAATAAATCACAAAAGTATATTACTGAATAGCATTTAAGGGGGTCAAAAACCAACTTCGAATTAACTTAACATTAATTGATATTAACTAAATTGAAAATGAGGTCAGAAATAGTAAATTTTGGAATTTAATGTCTTAGTCCATTTTGATCACACGAGAATGAATTTTTTCGTGTTTTTCTTCTTATAAGGATTGTAACATTTTCCTAAATACAAGCACAGGGATAGGGAAGACATATAAAAAGTTAGACTTCGTAATTTTCATAAAACTGGTTTCTTTAAATGTAAAAAGGTCGAAACGTGAATCCTTGCGTCATCTAAAACATTCTTTTTATTGGAAGTACAAGGAATAATAAGAAAATTTTTCCGATATATGAATTAAAAGAGAGCTAACCGCTCAGCCAATCGAAATGAAATTTCGTATACTATTATTTGAAGCCATACCTTCGACATTATGATAATTTAAAACAATAGAGTTGCAACCGTTACGGTTATAGTGAAACTTTTCGAATGCAACAGCCATTTTTTCCTCGCTGCGCATAGAAGAACCATAAATGGCGGTGAAACGATACACGTATGAAGAAAATTGCTGGCTAATATATTTGCAAAGAAAAGCATTAAAAATACCACCAGTGACAGTACAAGAGAGAAGAATCGAAATATACTTTTATTGGAATAAAAAGTTTTCAACGTGCCCACCTTCACAGACGATAACGCATCGCATACGAGAGTTTGTTGATAACAATGACAAACTTAGCATCGCAGGATGAATCTGTATAACTTCATGTTTTATGGCATCTTTTAACGATGACAAATCTCGTGGATTTGATGAGGGCGTCTTCAGATAATCCCAGAGCCAGAAATCTACCGGAGTGAGGTCGGGAAATCGCATGGCCACGAAACTGAGAAGTTACGGTACATGACTCTATGTTGAAACGTGGTACACTCTGAAAACTTATAATTGCAATGAAAGTTCTTTTCCCTGCACTTTCTTGTGTTGTCAGTGGGTCCTCTACAATGCTCTTTTTTGCAAATGTTTTCAGATGTCTAATCTTTCCAATGCCATTTATGGTTTTCGATGCGCTAATCAATTTGCGCAAAAAAAAAAAAAAAAAAAAAAAAAAAAAAAAAAAAAAAATTGTTGCTATTCAAAAATTTTTCTCTGTCAGTGTATAAGGTATTTCTCTGGCCTCCTTAGCATGCCTTCGTGGTGTGGTCAGCACCCTGGACGCGTCTTCGAGAGGTCTGTGGTACGTGTCCTTGCCATGTCAGCTCTATTTTTTAAATCATCCCAGTCTCTGGCGCATTTCTTCGGATAACAATATCAGAAATTTCATTCTGAAATAGTTGAGAGGCTAGACAGCTAACGGTTGATATATCGGGGAAGTAAATCTGTGGACACGGTGTATAATCAAATTATTTGTATCTTCTCTATTACATAATTTTTTAATTTCTGAGGAAGGTCAAAATGACCCATTTTTAAAAAAAATAACGCTTCTTAAAACGTTTTCGTGACTGTTAAAAAATACAGATACCGATTATTGCTAAAAGTAATTATAAGAAAATATAGCCCGTGAGTTAGGAAAGTTTTTATGAAAAATACAGTCCCTCTCTCTGTTTGGAGCAAGAACAAAAGGCACCCTTCCTAAGAAAGCTAAGATAATAAAACAATGATATCATTTTGTTGGAGAAATTAAAGACCTGTTTCTGGCAACATAATCCGATGCTTTTCCAGTATAAGTGCTACTCCCGAACGGTAAATCTTTTGTCTCATTAGGGGTTCTGTTGAGGGTAAAGAGAACGGAATATCGGAGGAGTAACTTCCAGTGAGTGAATAAGTAGCCTACAGCTTTGCTGTTGCGTGCGTAATCTTCACCCGTCAGCTCTATAGAGGCGGCGATCTTGAAGGAGTAGATATCATAGGAGAATCATTACGGAAATTTCTGTGATCTCTGCCGACTACTTTGTACTGCACTCCCATTCTGGCTGGTCAGTCATTTGCAACCACAAAGAAACTCATCGCGGCAGAAGAGGTTTGTTCTTCATAAAGGGTTCCAGGAATCAGATTTTTAAAGCAGCAATTGGGGCAACTGGGACTGCGGAATGTGTTCTAGCCACGGAAAGCCATTTACCTGGTAGTTGGGCGGTTTTTTGACAATAAAATAACTGCTAAAAAGAGGCTTTTCGTGGTCACGGAGAGTAAACAAACTTTTCAGACGTGATTCGGTAGCTTCAGACTAGCTTAAGTGTGCGAAAGAAGAATTTGATTGTGATGTGGACGCCAAATTGTAAAATTGTGGTAAACTGTTAGCCATGTTTCTTATATGTATCTTAAATTGATCAGAAATTGAATCAGGGAGAATTTTCTGTTGTATCTAATAAAACGAAAGTTTAGTTGTAAGTTCTAAAGAAAACCTAAAAGTTAATATTTTTCATCACATTTTTCCAACATGTTGCTCTTTTTTTGCATTGCTCGTAAGAAGAATACCAGTTGCCTATCACTGATTGTTTTAACAATTTTTTTTTTTTTTTTAAATTTCCTTATACATTGCTTCAACAGTTTGATATTTCATAAGTCAAATAAAACCAGTGGGTTCAAAGTAGCGGCCCCCAAAGCAACTTTACGCGGCTCAAGAATCATATCAATTATACGTGTTTGTTCCAAATACGGATTAGGAAAGATTTCAAGCTTTTAATTATTTGAAGTCCGAGTTTATAGTATTTTTACTTCTGTTCAAAACGAGCATGAATAATGCTTCAGTAAATCTATAAATGGAGGTAATTAATTTGCAGTTAATTTACAATGTGGCATGAATCTTATTCAAAGATTTGAAGATACAGATTTCATTAACATTTAATCGTACTTGTCAAAATATAAACAAACTCAGTTACCAATTTTTATATAAAAAATAATCGTTTTGCTTGTGAAAGCATTTATACGGAACAGCTTTTATTCACAGTTGAGAATTAACAAGAAAAGAACCTGAATGACCGATCTACAATCCTGTAAGAGTCTAGAATCCGATTTACAATCCGAAGGTAATTTTTATTAATTCCTCTCCAAGACTACAAACTTTATCAGAATCGATATGATTTCAAGTGTCAAGAAATAAGTTTGTAATTATTTACATACCAAACACATGTATTTTTACTTCCTTGTATGAAGCAAAGGAACTATTTTAATCGCGAAAATTTTCGAGTATTACATTTCAACGAAAATATCTATTTTGACCGCTGTCTAATGCAATTTAACGACATTTTTGCGTGACATCTGTACGTAAGGACAGAGTAAAGGACTCTTTTTCCCCAAATGGCTTATAAAATTGATTTAAAATGGCTTTAGAAGATAATTTTTCGTGACGTCTGTAAGTACAAATGTAGGTATGTATCTCGCATAACTCAAAAACGAGTAGCCTCAGAACCTTGAAATTCTGCATATAACTATAGCATACAATTGTGCATCTCTCTTTTTGGTTGCAATCTGCCACACCAAATTTAAATATATATGTATACCCACTCTGTTACTCGGCTCGATGAGTTCATTATTTTAATAGTTATATGGTGGTAAATTGTGTATTTTTTTGCTTTATGTTGATGAATGAATTATGTTGTTCTTTTGTTCCAATTAAGGTTTTTATGTCTTTTGTAAATTTGTATGCAATAGTTGTAGAATTATCAAGAATTTAAAAATTGTTTAAATTTTCTAAGACTAACGAGAGCGACATTTGTTTCCATTTCAAACTTTATTAGCAGAATAGTGAATTAAGTCAGTTTCTGCTTCTTCAGTGTCTTTTTGCGGAGTGAGAGGAAAAATAAACTTTTAGTTTTGTGCACCGAAAAATATGCCTTCTTACCCACTGGCCGAATTACTTATTTTTACGTAGAAACTCTAATTTTAATTGTAAATTTTTTTAAATTGTTTTTAACTCTATTTGGTGTTTTATGTTTATCTATATTTTTCAATTTTTAATAAAGATGTTTTGAGTGTTTATGTATCTTTGCCTTCCCACGAAGTGAGAACTGAATTAATTGAATGAGAAATATATCTGTAACGAAATTCGAGGAACTAAGTTTAAAGAAGTGCAGAAAAATATGCGTATAATTTAATATTCCGTACAAGGAAGTCACGTGGTTTGTATATAAGATTTTTATTTATGCATCGAGGAAAAATTTAATAAATAAGGGAAGGAGACTAAATTGTTATTATTCCTAATGAACTTCCATTTCACTTGGTAAATTTTCTCTGGAAACTTAGAAAGTTCTTAATTTGTTTATTTTTAGTTTAAATTAATTAATTTATTCACTAATTAAATACGTTGGAATTATTTGAAGGAAATATCAGTCTTAGAATTTAATATTTAGTTGTCAGTATATTTGAATTACAAAGTTGAAAGCAACAAAAATGCCTTACGATTACAAGACTCTAGATTTCAGACAGAAAGTAAATCTAATTTTTTTTTTTTTTTTTTCCATTTACAATACAATTGTATTTTTTATATAGTATGTGCTGATAAATATTTAGTAAGCGAAATTTAAAATTTATTTAAAATCTATTTTATTATGTTAGTAAAGCTGTTCACTTAAAAAAAAAAAAAAAAAAAAAAAAAAAAAAAAAAAAATTCTGCCCCGTCATTTGTTTTCAGGTGATGCGTTCGACGTGCTTGCAGTTTGAGTTTAAGATGACTAATATAAACTGTGACAATCTGCTTGAAAACATGCAAAATGGGGCTATTGATACATTAAGATTATATAGTACGAAGTAAATAAAAGACATGTGCCCCTTATTTTCTGATGGGTAGTATTTATTCGGCCTAACTTATCAGCAATTTTCATATGGCTAACAGTTTACATGTATATATAATTAAACGCACATAAAAAACTTTTCCCGCTTTTAAACAGTTTGTTTCATTTATAACCTTCACACCATTTATAACCAATATGTATATATATCATATGTATTCAATGCAAATCCTCAGTTTTGAGCTTTTTTGTCAGTATTTTGTAAATTAAGAGGTAAAATTCTGTTCATTTTACTGTACTACGCAGATACACCGTATTATGGAGCTTTCGCTTTTATTTACAACTAACAAATCACGCCTATTTTGCATTTTTGTGCTCTGACTGCATGTGCAGTTTAAGAAAGTATGTTCGCCATTTTAATGACTGCTATTTTCGTTTGTTTTATGATTCATATCTTATATTATAAGCAATGTTACTTGTTCTAAACAAAACAAAACAAAACAAAACAAAACAAAAAATATTGGATGGACACGCATTCTGAAGAGAAAGGACCTTTTAAACTATACCATAAATTAACATTCGTTACATTTATATGTATGAAACAGAGTGTTATTTTGGTATCCACTTTTTGAAGTTGCCTAAAATAAGCTATGATTTGCAATAGTTCATAATGGACACAGCAACTTGCAATACTTTAACGGTCTCTTGTATTTTTTAGGTTGTGCTGGTAGAGGGTCATTTTGTGAGCTTCCTCCCTCTATGTAGTCGTAACGAACCCGTGTTTCTAGCCACTTGCACCCCAGTTGCCATGCCCGAAACTAGGGAATGCGTCGTCCAGGGCAGCACAAGTGTCTTCACAACCATCCATTCCATGGATATGAAGTTCCTACACATAGACAGAATGTAAGTATCTTGTTCTTCAACCCCATGTAATATGGATCTCACGTTGTAAGCTCTTTTATCTAAAGCTGTATTGAGAGATGTCCCGGTATCCAAAATAGAAAACGAGAGTAGGTAATTTATAACTGTAAAATCGCAGAAATTTTCGTCCTAGGGTGGTGCTTTAGTTAAGATTTTATATCGCTTAAAGACAATATATCCAGTTTGTTTTGCAACCAGTAATTTAAATTCTATTACTTATTGCCGCATGTATTACTATATTCTGTTGTTTTGCGAACTCGGTAGTAGATAGAAAATACGGGTTCACCGACACGCGGTGTGCGGTGTGGGCGTGGCCAATGACGTCACACAGAGGGCGGGACCAAAGGCAACGTCATCACACTAGGAGGCGTGGTCACGAGAGGAGTTGAGGTGTTGGTAGATTGCTGGTTGAGTTGTAGACCTCCTGCTTTTCATTAAAAGTTAGTTTTTTTAATTTGGCAACGGAGTCATGCCGTCCTCTAGGGATGAAAAATGAAAATAATCTGTTTAGGAATTGCTCATGGCGTCCTCTACGGACGAAAAAAGAAAATAATTTATTTTAGAAATTTCTTTAAAAAAAATATTCTATTATTCAAAATATAGAATTGAACTCTCAAACAAAATATCTCACCAGCTCAGTAGTTTGAAGATTTTAACCACTAAGCTGATGTGATACATTCAGATTCAGGTAAAAAAGCCTATTTAAGAAAATGGAATTTGAATCGACTCATCAATTTATTCTGATACTTTTATCCTTTCTAGTTTTTCATGAAACTTTAACTTATTTCTCAGGTTTTCTGTTTCATAATAACATATTCATTTACTGTCATATTTTTTTAATACTTAATGTTTCTAATTTATTTGTAATATTTTATTTAATTTCCACATACTACTTTTTTTCATACCTTTCATAAATTTCAGAATACCTGATTTTTAACTTATACGTTATATTTCACAAACGTTCCCGCACGTGCTGTTTATTTGTTACATTACTTAATTTTAGATGCAATTTCACACTTTTTTTAACGTTATAATGTTCAATATATTCTGAATTTTAACTTCATTTACTTTTTTTAAACCATTCTAGTATTCTATACACACTTTAACTTAGTGGTATGAAATTGTATTTAAAAAGAAACGTTTATTTTTCATGATCTTAGTTCATTTACTAAATTTTCTACAGAATTTCTAATTTCTTTCACGTGTTTAACAATATCTTCCTTACATTACCGAATATTTTTTAAAAAAACTTAAGTCTATAACTGCTAATTGCTTTTCTTACGTTCATGATTTCCCTTCTGTGTTTATATTTCTTAATTCTAGCTTAACTTATTTATTATAATGTTTTTATTTCTGTCTCATCACTCGTAATTCCAACATTTTATCCCTTTTTATTCATTTTAACGATATGGATTGTTTTCATTTACTCCATATTCAAATATTTCCTTACAATTTTTATAATACTTGTTTTATTCCTCGATCATAATAGATCATCTACAGGTTTTACTCAGAAATTTCCATTCACAACTTTACAGTTTAATACCATTTATATCTAAATGTATTTCTTTCTCATATAGTTTTATGGTCTTCAAAGTTTCTAACATCATGTTTAGTTTTAAATCCCGATTACCTTTAAGTGTGTTGATAATTTTCATTTCTAATTTTACAACCACGTTCAGTGTTTCATCCACACATACCAAAATATTTCTTACATTTTCTGATATTTAGTCTATGTCATATTTCAGTACTTAAAATGAATTTACACTGCTCACACTATTATTTTTTCATGTTTTAGAGACACTAACTATACTAATTTTACTATTTTTCCTGCACTAATTGCATTTATGTCAGCACTCATGATAAACTAGCAATTGTTTTGCATCACATGCATAAAGAAATTCTTAAAACCAACTTTTTCAATATCGTACTCAAATTACTGTTTTCCAGATGGGAATTACCAGTATTCTTTGGTTTTACTCTGTTACATCTTTTTAAATTTTAAAATCTTACTTTTAATTCTAACATACATCTTTTAAACAGTTTTTTCTTTTAATGATAGCCTTACCTTATTTGTTCAAATTAATTCTTTCATTCACCTTCTTTACTACCTTTCAGTACCTTCATAATTCACTATGCAAACGCAATGTCTTTCACTGACATTCTGTTTAATAATACCACAAGTTTCCTTAATTGACAAAAAGCGAATTATTTCTCATTTCAAAATAGAACTACTATATTTTTGCACAAACATTACCTTTATCCATTCAAGCCACCCCTTAACCTGTAACTGACGTAGCGATAGGAAAGGAGATTCTTATCATATGCTCTTTCGACATTTGAGGTTTCTAGAACTTCTTTGACAAGTATATCAATACCATCAGAAAATATACTTAACACTTTTACCCAGTTTAAAGGCAACATACTGTTATAAGAATGGTTTTAGTTAAATTTATAGCACAAATAAACGCATTTTGTGCTAAATAGGCATAAACATTTAGATTCAGAATATTTCTTTTTAATCCGATGTAAGACTTGAATTTCATTCATGATACGGATTGTCTCTTGATTTTCTTTTTGTTTACCTTACACTAATAGAAAATTTTTATTTTACAAGTTCAGCTTTTAATGAAATAGAAATAAAAACTACGATACACCTGCTGTTTTTAAGAAAAGGAACTTTGATATATTTCTGGAAATGTAAATGCTTTTAGAGTTTTCTTTCAATAACGTTGATTTTCATTACTTTACTAACTTCAATAATTCTCTTATTAGCTAATATGAATGAAAGAAGATTGTCAAAAATGTGACACAGTATAATTCTTACGAACATACGTACCTTTACCAGCATACAGATATTACCGATTGAAATGAAGAAAGATGCAGATATTTTACTCCAATCTACATTAAATTAAAAGAAAATATTTAAACTTTCATACATTCCAAAGAATAAAAGAAAACTCAATAGATATTGTCATGTTTGTATATATGAGATAAAAGTTTTATGAATGGTATTTAAAGTAATGCTTAGAACTTCATAAAAGCGAACATTCACTATGTTAATACACATATCATCAGTTATTTACATTAATCAATGTAATATTAATCATTACATGTACTATATGCATATATATTTAAAGTTTAATTGTCTTACAATTGAATAATTAACTATTGAGAGAAAGAGGTTCTTATATCTTACACTATTTAATTCACTTACACTATTTAATTATATATATCTTACACTATTTAATTCACATGGAACAAATTTTTCCATCAACCACATTGAACCACGTTTATTAAATTCGCCAAAGCTCTTTTATTTCTGCATTTTCACACTCACGACACATTTTAAATGTAACTATTGATTACCATTTCAAACACCGATATCATAACTCAGTGTAAAACTACATCATAACTCATTTTTTCCCTACTAACTACAGTTTTATATATTCAAGAAGTACATCTAAGACATGTTCATTTTCTATGTTCTAGCAAATCGATTCAATTGCGAACATACTATTAAGACTTGCGATTTTAGAAGACTTGCACGTATTAACTATGTCAACGTTTCTTCGTTTTTGTAAGATTCGTATCAAACCATGTCGCATTCGAATGTGGTGTAAGAGATCACTTTTTCTTTTAAACACTTGTAAACAATGGATGCAATTTATAAGAAGAGAAGTATCATGCTGTTTCAAAACATCATCATCAGCATACTTCTGTTTCTTTTGACACCGGCAACATTTAAAAAAAAAAAAGTTTCCTGAGATATTCTTCAAATTCTGTTTTACTTGAAAAAATGTCCGAACATTCAATACGATGTAAAGATTCATATTGTTTTAAATTCTTATGCTCACTAAATATTTTTTATCATGATTTACTCTTAAAAGTAACTTTATTAGTTTTCATATCCTTTTTACATGAAAAGAACTTGTGATTATTCACTACAAAATTCTAAGACGAGAAGCTTCGCGACTTTTCAAACTATAAACTTAAATTTCTTAGGACATACACTACATCTGATGTTTCTTTCATGAGATTTCAAATATCTCTTCAGATTACTCGTATTCAAGAAACCTCGCAAATATATCACATAAGTTCAGCGAATAATCGCTTCATAAACTCTTAAATTTTCAACACGAGTGAATCACTTGAAACATATACTGCACTGTAAACATACAATACTTAAAAAAATTGTTATAAAAAATAAAAATACATTCATTTCACCAAGAAGCTTTTCTATTTAAATACATTTATTTATTTCCAAAGAACAAGTTTCTGTATTATACATAAAATATACTTAGAATTTTCTTTCATTAGTTAATATCAAATTAACAACAATATCCATTTACTGATATTTGATATACATGTTTGCTTTAAAATTAAAACTAAAATTTCAATATATTTCTATTAAAAAACACATAAGGAAAAAAAATACTCATAACATCAACCAAAGACAGAAATTTAAATAGAATAGCTGTACTTATATTAGTGCATTTTTATAATCTTCATAACATTTCGATTCAAAAAACCTATTACAAAATAAATGAAACATTTTTTTCTGCCTTAAAGAACCTCTTATATTTTCAAAATTAATACATAAAAATATATCTTCACCAATATATTTAATTCTATCCTCAACACTTATTATAATGCAATCATGTCTTGTTTGTGAAGGATGATTTACAATGCAATCTTCGCATTTATATAGCTTTTTTATCACTGAATTTAATTCAGTTTTGATAGAGTTTATGAGTTCTTTAAAAAGTTCATCATCATCACTTACCATATCCGAACAATTGTTTTTACATTTGATTTGCAACGGTAAAATAATTTCAAAAATACTTTTATATAAAGTATTAGATACATCAGGAATAATTTCTTTCAATTTTTTTAAAATATCACAGTTTACTTTTAGGTATGTAGGTTTTAGTTTAAAAGAATTTTCATCTTGTTTAAAAACTTGTGTAAAAATACACTCACCTTCTTTGTTGAAAACTACCAACTCATTATTGCAAATGATGCTGGCAGTCGTATAGACAAGATTAAATTCATATATTTTTTAGGAAAATTCTTGCCATGTTGCAGGAGTTATAACAACACCGCGTGTAGTAGGGTATAATATTTTATTTTGTTCCACACATTCACGTAGATGAATGTTCATTCTGTTTTCAAACTGATTTATGGACACAAAATATCCCCAACCAAGAGTCCACTGTGCAATCAACTTCGAACTTTCTTTTTTCTGTTCTCGATTATTCGGCACGAAGATATTTTCAGGAACAGACTTCATATAGTGGGCAAACCAGTCATCCTCTGGAAGTTCATCCTCATTATCTTCCAAGCGTCGTTTTTTAATTTTCGAAATTTTTATGTTTCGGAATGTGATACTAATTCTAGGATCTTTAACGTCAGGTTGAGAGGGTATTCCGTGCATCCAAAATTGATTCGTTGGGGGTTTCATTACAAGGAGAGTTCCATGAGTTAAGTCCACGCTTCGAGATGTGAAATTTCGCCTGGTAAATACCATTTGACGTTTTGAACCTAAACTGATGATAGGTATATCACTTTCATGTTCGAGACAAGTTTCATTGTCTTTATGTGTTGAAATTTTCGCCACTCCGTCAGGATAATAGTTCAATAAAGCAAAATTATATTTTTTGCCAGTTATCGTTTCAACATAATCTTTTACATTTAGAAGAGTTTGAGTCCATGGTTCTGCACAAATGCGCGTTCCAGAGAATTCGTAACTAAGTCCTTCATCACCAAAACCGAGTACTTTTCTTCGTGGAACATACTGAGTCCCATTAATTTCAAAACTAATATTTTTAAAATCATAATTTGATAGTTCATCTAGCAAAATATCAGCTTGATTTCGTGAATAAAATTCTTCGTATAATTCCACATTTAACTCTGTATCACATATATTCCTCATATTCGCTTTTGAATCTAACGACAATTCTGAATGATATAGAAATACGTAGCATTCTTAAATAGCAAAAATTATCTAAAACATACATTAACGAAATGATTTCATCAACACTTATCGTAAAACATTCTTGTCTTGTCTTGTTTGTGAAGCCAGTCTTTCCGGCGTCATATGTGTAAAAATAATCATGATAGGATAGTGGGAAAGAGTTATAGTGTCCTAATGTTGTTATTCTGAACCTCGATATTACATATATGCATAAGGAGAATCTTAAAAGCATCATCCACTTATCATGATAGAGTAATGGAAAATTTCTAAAACTCTGATAATCATACGCGAAAGAATGTATTATCTTAAGGTTATTGTTGCTATTCCAAATTTGACAGTACATACAGAAGTGATGGAAGATCCTTGATAAGCGCTTCACGTTATCATAACGTTATCATAACGTGAACGTTATATAAATGCTATATAAATCCGAAGGTTGCATTGTAAATCATCCTTCACAAACAAGACATGATTGCATTATAATAAGTGTTGAGGATAGAATTAAATATATTGGTGAAGATATATTTTTATGTATTAATTTTGAAAATATAAGAGGTTCTTTAAGGCAGAAAAAAAATGTTTCATTTATTTTGTAATAGGTTTTTTGAATTGAAATGTTATGAAGATTATAAAAATGCACTAATATAAGTACAGCTATTCTATTTAAATTTCGGTCTTTGGTTGATGTTATGAGTATTTTTTTTCCTTATGTTTTTTTTAATAGAAATATATTGAAATTTTAGTTTTAATTTTAAAGCAAACATGTATATCAAATATCAGTAAATGGATATTGTTGTTAATTTGATATTAACTAATGAAAGAAAATTCTAAGTATATTTTATGTATAATACAGAAACTTGTTCTTTGGAAATAAATAAATGTATTTAAATAGAAAAGCTTCTTGGTGAAATGAATGTATTTTTATTTTTTATAACAATTTTTTTAAGTATTGTATGTTTACAGTGCAGTATATGTTTCAAGTGATTCACTCGTGTTGAAAATTTAAGAGTTTATGAAGCGATTATTCGCTGAACTTATGTGATATATTTGCGAGGTTTCTTGAATACGAGTAATCTGAAGAGATATTTGAAATCTCATGAAAGAAACATCAGATGTAGTGTATGTCCTAAGAAATTTAAGTTTATAGTTTGAAAAGTCGCGAAGCTTCTCGTCTTAGAATTTTGTAGTGAATAATCACAAGTTCTTTTCATGTAAAAAGGATATGAAAACTAATAAAGTTACTTTTAAGAGTAAATCATGATAAAAAATATTTAGTGAGCATAAGAATTTAAAACAATATGAATCTTTACATCGTATTGAATGTTCGGACATTTTTTCAAGTAAAACAGAATTTGAAGAATATCTCAGGAAACTTTTTTTTTTTTAAATGTTGCCGGTGTCAAAAGAAACAGAAGTATGCTGATGATGATGTTTTGAAACAGCATGATACTTCTCTTCTTATAAATTGCATCCATTGTTTACAAGTGTTTAAAAGAAAAAGTGATCTCTTACACCACATTCGAATGCGACATGGTTTGATACGAATCTTACAAAAACGAAGAAACGTTGACATAGTTAATACGTGCAAGTCTTCTAAAATCGCAAGTCTTAATAGTATGTTCGCAATTGAATCGATTTGCTAGAACATAGAAAATGAACATGTCTTAGATGTACTTCTTGAATATATAAAACTGTAGTTAGTAGGGAAAAAATGAGTTATGATGTAGTTTTACACTGAGTTATGATATCGGTGTTTGAAATGGTAATCAATAGTTACATTTAAAATGTGTCGTGAGTGTGAAAATGCAGAAATAAAAGAGCTTTGGCGAATTTAATAAACGTGGTTCAATGTGGTTGATGGAAAAATTTGTTCCATGTGAATTAAATAGTGTAAGATATATATAATTAAATAGTGTAAGTGAATTAAATAGTGTAAGATATAAGAACCTCTTTCTCTCAATAGTTAATTATTCAATTGTAAGACAATTAAACTTTAAATATATATGCATATAGTACATGTAATGATTAATATTACATTGATTAATGTAAATAACTGATGATATGTGTATTAACATAGTGAATGTTCGCTTTTATGAAGTTCTAAGCATTACTTTAAATACCATTCATAAAACTTTTATCTCATATATACAAACATGACAATATCTATTGAGTTTTCTTTTATTCTTTGGAATGTATGAAAGTTTAAATATTTTTTTTTTAATTTAATGTAGATTGGAGTAAAATATCTGCATCTTTCTTCATTTCAATCGGTAATATCTGTATGCTGGTAAAGGTACGTATGTTCGTAAGAATTATACTGTGTCACATTTTTGACAATCTTCTTTCATTCATATTAGCTAATAAGAGAATTATTGAAGTTAGTAAAGTAATGAAAATCAACGTTATTGAAAGAAAACTCTAAAAGCATTTACATTTCCAGAAATATATCAAAGTTCCTTTTCTTAAAAACAGCAGGTGTATCGTAGTTTTTATTTCTATTTCATTAAAAGCTGAACTTGTAAAATAAAAATTTTCTATTAGTGTAAGGTAAACAAAAAGAAAATCAAGAGACAATCCGTATCATGAATGAAATTCAAGTCTTACATCGGATTAAAAAGAAATATTCTGAATCTAAATGTTTATGCCTATTTAGCACAAAATGCGTTTATTTGTGCTATAAATTTAACTAAAACCATTCTTATAACAGTATGTTGCCTTTAAACTGGGTAAAAGTGTTAAGTATATTTTCTGATGGTATTGATATACTTGTCAAAGAAGTTCTAGAAACCTCAAATGTCGAAAGAGCATATGATAAGAATCTCCTTTCCTATCGCTACGTCAGTTACAGGTTAAGGGGTGGCTTGAATGGATAAAGGTAATGTTTGTGCAAAAATATAGTAGTTCTATTTTGAAATGAGAAATAATTCGCTTTTTGTCAATTAAGGAAACTTGTGGTATTATTAAACAGAATGTCAGTGAAAGACATTGCGTTTGCATAGTGAATTATGAAGGTACTGAAAGGTAGTAAAGAAGGTGAATGAAAGAATTAATTTGAACAAATAAGGTAAGGCTATCATTAAAAGAAAAAACTGTTTAAAAGATGTATGTTAGAATTAAAAGTAAGATGTTAAAATTTAAAAAGATGTAACAGAGTAAAACCAAAGAATACTGGTAATTCCCATCTGGAAAACAGTAATTTGAGTACGATATTGAAAAAGTTGGTTTTAAGAATTTCTTTATGCATGTGATGCAAAACAATTGCTAGTTTATCATGAGTGCTGACATAAATGCAATTAGTGCAGGAAAAATAGTAAAATTAATATAGTTAGTGTCTCTAAAACATGAAAAAATAATAGTGTGAGCAGTTTAAATTCATTTGAAGTACTGAAATATGACATAGACTAAATATCAGAAAATGTAAGAAATATTTTGGTATGTGTGGATGAAACACTGAACGTGGTTGTAAAATTAGAAATGAAAATTATCAACACACTTAAAGGTAATCGGGATTTAAAACTAAACATGATGTTAGAAACTTTGAAGACCATAAAACTATATGAGAAAGAAATACATTTAGATATAAATGGTATTAAACTGTAAAGTTGTGAATGGAAATTTCTGAGTAAAACCTGTAGATGATCTATTATGATCGAGGAATAAAACAAGTATTATAAAAATTGTAAGGAAATATTTGAATATGGAGTAAATGAAAACAATCCATATCGTTAAAATGAATAAAAAGGGATAAAATGTTGGAATTACGAGTGATGAGACAGAAATAAAAACATTATAATAAATAAGTTAAGCTAGAATTAAGAAATATAAACACAGAAGGGAAATCATGAACGTAAGAAAAGCAATTAGCAGTTATAGACTTAAGTTTTTTTAAAAAATATTCGGTAATGTAAGGAAGATATTGTTAAACACGTGAAAGAAATTAGAAATTCTGTAGAAAATTTAGTAAATGAACCAAGATCATGAAAAATAAACGTTTCTTTTTAAATACAATTTCATACCACTAAGTTAAAGTGTGTATAGAATACTAGAATGGTTTAAAAAAAGTAAATGAAGTTAAAATTCAGAATATATTGAACATTATAACGTTAAAAAAAGTGTGAAATTGCATCTAAAATTAAGTAATGTAACAAATAAACAGCACGTGCGGGAACGTTTGTGAAATATAACGTATAAGTTAAAAATCAGGTATTCTGAAATTTATGAAAGGTATGAAAAAAAGTAGTATGTGGAAATTAAATAAAATATTACAAATAAATTAGAAACATTAAGTATTAAAAAAATATGACAGTAAATGAATATGTTATTATGAAACAGAAAACCTGAGAAATAAGTTAAAGTTTCATGAAAAACTAGAAAGGATAAAAGTATCAGAATAAATTGATGAGTCGATTCAAATTCCATTTTCTTAAATAGGCTTTTTTACCTGAATCTGAATGTATCACATCAGCTTAGTGGTTAAAATCTTCAAACTACTGAGCTGGTGAGATATTTTGTTTGAGAGTTCAATTCTATATTTTGAATAATAGAATATTTTTTTTTAAAGAAATTTCTAAAATAAATTATTTTCTTTTTTCGTCCGTAGAGGACGCCATGAGCAATTCCTAAACAGATTATTTTCATTTTTCATCCCTAGAGGACGGCATGACTCCGTTGCCAAATTAAAAAAACTAACTTTAAATGAAAAGCAGGAGGTCTACAACTCAACCAGCAATCTACCAACACCTCAACTCCTCTCGTGACCACGCCTCCTAGTGTGATGACGTTGCCTTTGGTCCCGCCCTCTGTGTGACGTCATTGGCCACGCCCACACCGCACACCGCGTGTCGGTGAACCCGTATTTTCTATCTACTCTCGGTCAACAGTAAGAATGCTATCTATCATTAGTCATCCTATTTGCTTGCTTTAACTTTCCTTTCTGCTTTGAGAGTTTTGAGACTAGTCCGATTTCAGATAGAGAAAGGAAATTTGGAAATACGTTTATTAAAAGCCACCTCTTGTTGAAAACCTTCCTCTTCAGAGTAAAATCATCGTCTTGATTTCTTGTCTTTTCACGTCGTGGATTTCTATAATGCCTCCTTCGCTGAAAATTATTTTAACTTTCACTCTGTTAAGCTGTAAAATGCATGTTAGAAGGTAAATTGAAATAATATGAGTTTTTGAACAGCAGAGGAAGCTTCAGCAGAGGAACGGTTCATTTTGGGGGGCAACATTTTTCATGGGAAATATAATATAAGGGCTAATCATATGCATTTTCTTACCAGAACGACTAATCGAGATTTATTGGATTATAAAGAAATTTCTTCGATTATCTGTCTGAAGAGCAGAATGTTTTCGTGAAGGACTAAAATTCCGCGCAAAGGGCTTAAAACTGGAAACTTTTTAATTTTTTCACATTATTATTTTCACATTTCATTTTTTCATTTTCACATTATAAGGTATTTCTCCCGCCTTCTTAGCATGCTTTCGTGGTGTAGTGGGCAGCACACTCGGCGCGTATTCGAAAGGTCCGTGGTTCGAGTCCTGACGACGGCATGGCTCATTTTTCACACCGCCTTCTTCAAAATAACCTAATGTCTCTACAACGTTACGAAAAGAGTATTGACTTGTATCCACATCATGCGTACTCGAATACATTACATACCTTATATTATACAAGAGTAAACCACATAAAGCAGCCAGGCCATTGTTTGGGATTTGACTCCAGGTTGAACTACCAGTATTCAGTTATCTTAACCACTCGGTTATCTGTAGAGTGAAGAATTATAAGCTTCCGAATAGTAATAAGAAACGGAATTGAGAAAGGAATTCTTTTTACACTGAAAATATTTTATAAAGAAATTTATATTATATTATTTTATAAATATTTTACAAAGCGTCTTCATTTCTATGCCTTCCTTTTTCCATCGAAACTTTTGAATGGGAAATACGAATGACAGTTAAATTATAATTTTAATGGAATAAGTAAGGAGGAGTTCTTCACTGAGAGAGAAATTCTTCAGAGTTTTATTTCTGTTACTGCTCGGGAAGACGAAACCGAAAAGTAATCGCTTTGAAATTTGACAGTTTATTCTAAAATATAGTCTCCAAAACGAAATTCAAAATACTGTAATATTTTCCAATACAGCTGTTGTAAGTATTACTTGTACGGTGAGAAGAGGTTTTATAGATAGAAGAATCACCAAAGATCTAAAAATGAGTGTCTGGTATTTAATAAATATTGTGCTGTTCAGAGAAGAATGAGCGAAGTCACGAAGCAAACTTCTAGAATGTCATCCACGATTTTGCTAACTTAAAAATAAGTAAAATGGCACTTTAAAATGTTGGAATTAAACTTTTATTTCAAAAATGAGCGCACAGGTTTTATTTATTTTCCTATACGTCATTTCGGTCTGTTATAGTTTTGAGTTTTTTAGTGTGCATTGAGAAGGGAGGCAAAAGTTTTAGCTTTTCCACTAGGATGAAAGTGATCGTTTTAAGTAGTAGAAGTCACTTCCTTGCATTTTTGGCAAATAGAACATTTGTGCAATCTGTACAAACAGCAATATTGATTAGGGTAGACGTTCTGGTCCAATGGGGGTGAGTCACGTTTCTACGTATACTTAGTTAACGCAGCCACTTAAGTAATGAAAAGAACCTTCGGTAGCTGCTTTTCGTGACCAGAAGCAAACGACGACCATCACACACCTAACCGAAACAGAAGTGACCACCTGCGCCACCTGCGTAGCTGACCACAGGTCAAGGAGGCCGGGAGAGTTCCCACGGCCCTCTCTGCGCAAAGGCAGACGTCAATGCACCTGCTTCCAGGCTATCTAATCTTCTCATTACGCTCTGCTTTCACTGCGACCGTGTCTCATTGAAAATCACCGTTGTTACGCTCTTTGTTTTCCAGCCAAAAAAGGGGCGGAATTTGAAATAGAAAACTTCGCTTTATTTATTGGATTTCTCAGGATTCAGGGCGGAGTCTGCGCTTGCCGAGTGACCAGAACTGCAAATGAGATGCAAGCTGCAATCAAAGAGACACAGAAGACCAAATTGTGCTACACGGAATAAATTACATGCAAATAAAAAAAATCATTTCATATGCAGTGATGAATAGCACCGGCGTGATGAAGTGCATGAAACGTCAGTAATTTATGCTGTTTTCACCACCACACTAATACATTGTTATTTGACGATGGCAACAGACTTGGTATTCTAATAAATATTCAGTGAACAGAGAAATGAATAATTAACGATATATATCCCAAACTTAATTACGACGAAAGAAAATATCAGTATGAGTACGAATTAAATACCTTTCAGCAGTAGACAGAAATTACAGTAATAATGATTTTAAAAAAAAACGATAGTTCACATTTTAACAGTTGCCCAAAAAAGTTCTTTTAAAGTTTAATAGGGTTTATCAATAGAGTTTACCAATAGAGATAGCGCAGGTGGACGAACGAAACATTTTAGAGGATACTAAATGAATAGACATTGGGACTAACATGGAAATGTTCCATATCTTCCGCATATTTGAACGTCATTCTATGAAAATATTGAAAGTTTTTAACTAGATATATTGTGAATTAAATGAATTTTTATTGAAATTAATTCGATTCAGAAGTAAAAAAAAGTAATATTCTTTAGAATTGCAATTATTGTTTAAATAGTTTGTTAATTTATAGCAAAATGATACAGTTGGAAATATTAATAAATCTCTTTTGCCAAATTGCAACAGATTTGTACGAAAAATGAAACAACGCATTCACAGTGAACGACATTTAGGAGTCTAAGTGAATCAATGCAAAATCGTGTTTCGAGATTAATAGCTCTTTGGAGCTAATAAATCCAGAAATACAGCGTGGAGAAAATTAAGTTTATATTTTTGTTAATGAAAATCTTTTTAAGAGGAAATAAAATTAAATTTATCATAGTTATTATTAAAAAGCTCTATTAAGAGGGCATTAAGTCAAATATATCACATCTATTGTTAAAATTGTTATAAAAGTGTTATTGAGATGAATAAAATTATCATGTCTTTAAAAATATTACTAAGAAAGTTCAAAATTAGTTTATATTTGTTATTAAAGGTTTATTAAAAATGGTAAAAATCGAGGTGATCATATGTGCTTTTTTAGTACTGCTAAAAGTGGATAAAATTAAATCCTTCAAATCTGCTATGAACAGTGTTAATTAAAAGAGTAGATAAAATTTAGTTTATGCCATGTACTTTTCAAAATGCTGCTAAGAGAAAATAAGATAATGTTCATCAAATCTCTTATTAACAGCGTTATTAAAAGAATAAATAAGATTAAGTTTGTCTTATCTATAATTAAAAGTATTGTTCCGACAGGTTAAAATTTAGCTTTTTATATTTTTCATTAAAAGTGAAAGACATAAGGAACCAACGAAGTTTTCAGTCTTCTAAAAGTAATTAAATTATGAATCAGAATTTTCCTGTTCAATAATTGACAACTCAACAAAACAACTAAATTATAAATTCACACTTTCTCTGACTGAATAAATCAGTACTTTCTTCTATAAGGCTACTTGCAAGACCTACCTAAGTATTCGCTGCCGCAATGTGTAGTCATATTATAAGGTATTTCTCCCGCCTTCTTGGCATGCCTTCGTGGTGTGGTGGTCTGCACGCTGGGCGCATATTCCAGAGGTCCGTGGTTCGATTCCCGGCAAAGGCTTTGCTCATTTTTCATCTTGCCTGCTTCCAAAAAATACCTTATGTCTATACAATATTATGAACTACTGTTTTCTAAATATCTGTCTACTGCAGTTAATAACCAAAAAAAAAAAATGTTAATGCTAATGTAATCTAGAGTTGGTTCTGCAGTATTAAGCTAGAACAAAGCAACAACAAGCTAGAGATAAACATCCAGTGGATGCTTTAAGGTAGCTTTGGCACTGAAGATCTTCAAAATTTGGTCAGAATCAAAGCAATAAGCTTACAACAGTCTTCCAGAGTCGGTAGTAAACTAGAATTCAGCACTAACTAGCTTCAGTACTGAAGGTAGTTAGCATGAAGCTAGAATTAAAGCAATAAGGTAGTAATAGTAATCCAGAATATACAGGGTGGCCAGAAAGTCCCTTTACCCGTGCAATCATTTCATTGTAGCTTCAGTAACGCTTATAGTTATTTGTCTAAAACGTCCGTATGTGCACCATCATTATTCCTGCACACCTTGATACACATCAATATTCTCCTATGCAGATGCTTTAGCAGCTGTTGTGTCACATACTTTTAGGCTTCAAGCACTCCTGCCCGCAGAGCATCATTGTTCACGTACCGCTTCTTCCTGACATATGATTTGATCATCTCCCACTGGCAGAGTCGTAGGTAGGGTTTTCAGCGCCCAGGGACAACTGAAGATTTCGCGCCCTCTTCTGCTTGGCCAAGGATGGAAAACATTTAATTCTAAAATGTCGTAACATCAGTTTGGCGCCCCTAGGATTCTGCGCCCGGGAACAGATTCCCCCCTTGCCCCCCTCTAGCTACGCCCCTGCCCACTGGTTATTGTCTGGTGTCGTAAGATCCGGACTTCAAGGCGGCCAAGTATACGGGGCTGGTGAATCCAAAACACTTCCCATGCGAAGAAATTCCTTCCCCCACGCGATTAAAATCTGACGACTTGGCGGCTTCTGACGGGACATTTCACGAAACCTATTTATCACCTGTGTCATATTTTGGCTGTTGTGCTTCCGTTCATGGATCGACACACTTGTCATTAAGCCCTCCTCCAATGTGAAGTCAGTGTATCCAGTATTGTTTGTCACTGGTATCTGCCATTGTTCGTCACCAATCACAGAAAGGCGAGACAATGAATTGGTAAACTTGCAGACTTTATTCTCTTCCCCGGGCAGTCACGTGGCAGTTAGGCGACAGCCATGTTGAAATTCACTTGATAAGCACTGTTGCCATATCAGTGATCAAGATGAGAGGTTCAAATCTTAAATATCTTATCATTTTAGACTGTTACACGCATTTAGTTCAGGTGTAATGGGGACGTACTGGCTACACTGTCCATAATCAGCACTAAACTATGTTCGGTATTGAAAACAATCAGTACTAAGTTAGAATCAAGAATCAGCATCGCGCTATAAGTAATCCTCCATGTCAATCGTTGAAAAAAACTTTACCTTTCCTATCTGCTGTTTAAAACCTTTTTATAAATGTTATTAAGGTTAGCTAAAGCTTGGAAAGCTCAAATCGAAGTTGAACTACCATTAAAAATAAAACAATTCTTGCAGACTTATAATGCGTATTTCTTTATATAAATATGATTTCATTTGTGATTCATATCTTTTAGAGGTGAGTTTCACTTGGGCTACAGCAAGTCAAGTCTTCAGGGAATCTCTTGGTACGAACTTGTCCACTGGGAGCATCTCAGGGAAGCCCAATCCAAACACAGACTAAGTAAGTTATTTTCTTTATGATAATTCTCGTGTAGTATTCTAAGACCTTATTTCAATGGCCAACGTTCCCCCCCCCCGAAAAAAAAAGATCAGACAATTATTTACGTGAAACTTTGAAACTTAATCGCCAGTCGTCAGTTGATGACATATGTGAATCGGATGAAATTTTTTTCCCTTTTCCCGATCTCCACTGATGGAAGTACTAGCAGTGAGTCCATTCATGAGGGTGGCCCAACATAAAGGTGCTGGCACTTTTATGCAAGCTGAACACTG
This sequence comes from Stegodyphus dumicola, assembly GCF_044657685.1. Taxonomy (NCBI): domain Eukaryota; kingdom Metazoa; phylum Arthropoda; class Arachnida; order Araneae; family Eresidae; genus Stegodyphus; species Stegodyphus dumicola. The sequence goes on from NC_140771.1 coordinate 75,646,275, forward strand.
TTCGAAAATCTAAAAATTTATATAAAACGTGCCGGCCACAGAAGTGACCACATCATAATGAGATTAGTTTTTAATTTATTAAAAGCAACCAACTAATTTTTAAAAAATAACTTTCATAAATGTCTTTTTATCCTTTTATAGAGGTTCAGGTACCTTTACTGCCGTGGCGCTCAAATGAAAGTTTCTGCCATTTCAAACGGTGAACAAACTCTCATAAATATGCCAGTACCTGCATCACCGAGCACCGTTAAGGAGCAATTTGTTGGGTCCAGAAATAAAAAAAGGCGCATAAGAAAATTTGCTTTTAATATTGCCCTGCTTTAAAACTGGTAAATTATGATAAGGATATTAAATAATAATAATGAGGTTTTATCTCTAGCACAGAGGATAATAATTAGTTAATGCAATTGTCCAATTTGTTTCTCCCCGCTCCCCCATCCTCCCATTAGCTGTTGCTAGGAGTATGACATAAGTTCAAACATTGTTAAAGAAAACTGAAAGGATTCAGATATTAACATCGCACCAGAGAGTTTCTTAAGAGCCTAGAAAAGCTATTATCCTTAAACTTCACTTTGCGTAGAGTCACTTCTGCCATCCATATCATTTTTTAAATCATTGACCGCCTAAAATAGTTACTATAAAAAGAAATAAGAAATATGTATAATTGCGCAAGTAATAATAACTTGTATTCGCACTAAATGGATTTAAGATCATACAACATATATATATATATATATATATAATGTTTTTTATAAATCTAGTTGGCTTCATTTCACGGGTCCAGCTGGTAATTTATAAAAAAGATAAATAACTGCGTTTATTGGTTTTGAATCGCTTGGTTTGTTAATTAATAAAAGGCAGATTAAATTTGAAAGAAAAATTAAGTATATCTTAAAGTTTCTAAAAATGGCAACAAGCATGGAAATTAAAATCAGGTATCTTTATAATTCTAGGTAAAATGTTAATTAAATGTTGCCTACTTTTTAAATACTGATTATGTAATTTCTTTAAAAATAATACATGACAATGACATTTGATGGCAACATTTGAAAAATAATACGGAGAAGTGAGATATGATAAAAAAATGATACGGAAAGGAAAATGATTGATACGGATAAAAAAATGATACGGAAATACGGGGGGAGGGAATGAAATTTGAGACTAACAGCACTGTGGTGCTGAAAACAGATAGGGGGGGGGGAAGAAAAAAAAGAAAAGAAAACTTTTTTTTTTTTTTTTCCTTCACAAGTTTTTATAATTACGAATTAAAAGTTTAGGACCCTATTTGATTCTCAGAGTTTAAAGAAAATAAATCACTGATACATGTTCTGATAAGAAAGCCCCAGCAAATATGTAATAAAATATAAAAGAATAAAAATATGACTTAATGTGATAGTGCAATACCTAGCCATTTTTAATTCATATCTTTTTTAATTCTTGTCCCATTAATCTGCTCATTAAGAGCAACCGTTTCTCAAACTGTCCACGATGTGGCCTTCTATTAATAAATTTCCCAGAGAGCGATCTCAGAAATTTTGTTCTCTCTTTTTTACAGTTACGCAGTCAGAACAAGAACGGTCCTGCATCATCTTGCTTCGACTCCAGGACAGTTCCGGGAGGTGGTTGTGGGTGCACGTGGTTCTACAGATCAAAGACGGTACCGACACCACTCAGCAATCAGTGATAGTCTGCACCAACCAAATACTCAGGTAAAGACAAGGATTTAGTAAACATGTCTTTGTTTAACATTATAAAATGGGTGATTATTCTAACAAAGAAAGACATTTGCGGTCCTTTATTACATTCAAAGATAATAGGTCGTCAGTCATGTTTATTAATTCAAAGCGAGGTACTTTCTGGCGGCGGATGAGGAAATTTAGTACTAAGTATAAAACATTAACGAGCAATTGTAATTCAGCGTTTTGTCTTGTGAAGAATTCCATCGCTGCTTTAACTGCAGAATATTCTGTATAGTAAATTACAGATCATTTATTTGAATAATTATTAACTAGCTACATTCATATGAATATTTGCTAAAACATTTTTGTGTGTTCATTAAATGCATTCCGTCTATATTACCGTTAAAACTTTTTTAATACCGTTAAGTCCTTTGCAGTGTTTTTTGTGCTTTCATAATGCTCTCATATAAAAATTTGTCAACACTGGTTCCATGGAGGAAGAAAGATTTTTACTGAAGAAATAATATTTAATTGTTGCCTGATGATTATCTTGTTATCAGTTTTTCAATAGAAACAGGTAGGAAAAGTGACATTGGAATTCGTATCAGTATTGCCACATGCAATGAAAATTTAAATAGCGTATCTAAATAATTAAATTGTTATCCAAGACAGAAAAAGTAAACCAGTCCATCAAATAGAAACTTTTTAACATCAACATAAGGTTGCTGATTTGCTTAATTTTAATTAATTCATGTTTAACTTTCTATCTTTAACAATGAAACTTAAAAATATTTTTATATACTGAAAAGTAAAATGGATGCCTAAAACAATCGGCAAGGGTTAGAATCCCGGGCCCTGATGCATAGGATCTTGTGGTTTTCTCCATGTGTAAAGTGGATGCGAGCCAGTTCCTTAAAAGGTCCTCCGCGAAGGCATCCTTCCTCTCAGACAGATAGCTCTCGCTTTCTTTGTTATAATCAAATAAATCAAATCAAACCAAACGAGCCTAAAACAATTCGAGTGAAATATCAAAAATGAACCAAAATACGTAGTTTTAGGGGTCGAGCATGAATCTTTTTATTTTTATGAACTTTATCGTTTGATGCTTGAATTAGGCTGCCATGAACCACTAATGTTTTCCTCAGCTTAAATACTAACTAATTCATTAACATTCTGGTGAGGAAACGGAAAGGATGAGTTATAGTAGAAGATTAAATTATAAATAACTAGTTAATTTAAATAATAACACTACACATTCCTTCGCTTAGGCAAATTGCCCTCGCATGCTTTGCCATATTCAATTAATTTAACCTCTATATTATCAGAGATACGCATTTACAAGGAAAACATTACAAGGGCCCAATCTTATCCGTTAGCTCATCAGATTTCGTTTCATATATAATGAAAAAACAAAAGAAAGTTTTGTTACAGCAAACAATGCATATCATAATTCATTTGATTTCGGAATGGCATATAACAATTTGCTTTTCTGAAATTCTTAGTAATGATTTTAAAAATACATCCGTTCGAATAACTTGTGGTGTTTCATTGTATTTAATTTTAGTCGCAATATTTCGTTAAGTATCTTTCATTGTTACTAAGCCTTTACAGATTCTTTTTAAGTAAATGTATTTGATAAATGAAATATTCTCAATAAACAATAATTCTTACATTTAATTAGTAAAGATTAAAAACTGGTATTAAAAAATAAAAATATTTATCATTTAAAATATATTTCAAATTTTGAATCACGATGACATTCTATTCTATTGTTATTTATTATATCTATCTAGGAATATTTATCTGATTAAAATTAGGAGGGAAAAGTGTTAAGATAAATCACATTTATTTGCAGTTTAAAAATGAATGAAAGGGTGGGAAAAAAGTCACTATGTGGCATTGCATGCAACTTTCTCAAGCATTTTTGTGAATCAATGAGAATAATCTACCCATTACCTGACCGAAATTTGGGTTCACACTACATCGCATCATGTTTGGGTACGCATCACAATCTATATGCCAATATCATCTATATGAAAAAGCATGAAAATTTAATAATGCTTTAAAGTTCTTTTTTTATCAGTTAAGAGCAATTTTTACCGAGATAGAACACCTGTTCGTGTAAAGCCATTTATTTCATTCCTAATTAAAACTCTTCGTTATGTAATATATTTCTATTTCAGAGGTAACGCAGTTTCTAATTATACCGCATTTTAACAGAATATAAAACATATTACTTCATCATATCATAGCCTATTTATTAAGCAATTACCTTTTGAAATTATTTGCCTTTTTCTTAATGTTTCCTTTTTTTGCAGTGAGAAAGAAGCAGCTGTGATGCGTGCCAACAGCTGGCTGTACCAGTACTATTCACTTCATTCCAAAATGCACTATGGCCTAGCATACGAGGCACATCCATCCCGACTGCCAACGTATTACTCAGCTATGATGCCTTATCATCCATCGCCAACAGAAGCCGCAGTACCCCATTCACCTTACCATCTACATCCTCCTCCTCTCAATGGAGGAACAGCACAAACTCAGCCTCCCCCACCACCAACGGTTTTACAATATGGTGGTGTACCATATACCAGTTTACCATCAGAGCCAGAGCAGGCCAGATGGCCAACTGGAGTGAAAAGGTCAGCATCGCCCGCTTTAAGTAGTCCTAGCAAATCACCGCCACGAGCAGCTTCATCTTCGTCTTCGACATCTGGTATCTTGATCCGGAATTCTAGTGGATATACGGCAGCCGGTGCTGAAGTTGTCGTCCCTCCATCCGCTTACTACGGAAGCACGCAAGTATTTGCAACAGTTTCTTACCCACACCTCGTTTCCTTAAGAAGTCAGAAACAAGTAGACGATGAATCCGTGGAACAGTCACTAACCCCAGCCAACACGGAGGACGTTTCAGCTATGATTTCATTGGCCAATCGGCCATCTTCCTACATACCCATCGCATCCGTGTTGTCAGAAAGTAACCGAGTCCTTTCTGATAGTTGTACAGATGATCTCATTCGGAGACAGGATGACACAGGGTCTCGAAGTCATCTTTTCTGTTCATCTCCAAGGTCAGCTTCAAATCGATTTGATCTGCCTTACGTTCGATATGGGAATCCTTATCCGTTAGTAGATCTCGATCACAGGAGAAGATTCTCTAAGTGGGATAAGGACATTCGACAAAGTTTCTGGGGAAGTCCAGAGCCACATCCACACCTAGGACCTATTCAAGGTGATTGTTTCCCTTACTCTGATGGTGGGTGCACAAAATCTCCTTTCATGGAGACAGGTCCTATGTATCAAGATCTGAGCCAAGAGCAGAGTTTCAGGGCTCGGTTCCTTGGTTACGACCTACCCAGGAGAGAGGACATACTCAGGCTCTCCTCCGACAGCCATCATAGTAGCAGTGTTGAAAGTCAACAAGAAGTATATGGTAACGGCCATGCTGGTGTTAGGCCTTGTCTAGTCAGACCAAGCAATAGCCCTTCTCCACATAGCAGAGCAAGTTCCGATTGCTGACGGTACGATTCATTAAATTCTAATACAAAATATATATAAGATAATTCAAAATGAATGCCATAAAAAGGAAACATACTTGTGACTGAAAGCATACTTTTACATAAGCAACCTATATTTCAAACTGTTCCATACGTGTGATGTTATGATAGTAAGTTGCTTCAGTGTAAATTTGGTCTGGAAATGTCTCTAAGTAACAATTATCAATGAAATTTTGCATAGGCGAGTTTTTCAATCTGATAAATAAAACTTGAGGAGTCAAAGTTTCATTTATTTCACCATTGCATCTGCATTTGAGAACAATACAGATATTAGAGAAAATAAATTCAATTGACAAATTCATTATGTCAGTCACAAGTATGTTTTCTTATTGCACCAACCTTTAAAATTATTCTGTGCAATTAGTGTTATAAAACTTGAAGCAAAGAAAAAGGCTGCCTAAAAAGAAAACGGATAAAATCGAACTGTTATGTTATACAATCTTACATATTTTCTCTCCATTATCCTAGAACACAAAGGAATTCGCTGTAAAATATGTATGGATATGGGATTAAATTCTGAATTGCCAAATGTGATATTTAAAGTTTCATTTAAATAAAAAAAAGCGATAAGACATTTATATTGTTTTACAAAAACAGGGTAAAACACATGTAGGAAATAGCACTTTTTTCAACATGAAGTTGAAATATTAAAATCAATTAATTTCTATGTTCAAATAAAAGGAACAAAACGTTCAAGGAACTGCTTTTTTCATTAAAAAAATACCATTAGGTGTTTTGAGTTCTATTTACTGGATATTATTCATTAAGATAAAGAGAGTAATACATTTATTTCTAACTATATCGCAAATTAAAAGCAAATGAGACATACTATTCTTTGCTTTTTCTACAACGGTAACAAAGAACTGCTATTGTTCTGAAACAGCAATAAATGAATAAACTTGATTTTAATTTAGACAGCCTTTTATCTTTCTGTTTAATTTTAAGTGAAAAATTATGTACTGTTTTAAAATTTAAAGTAAGTTAATTAACTATATATATTAGAATTTCTTACTTTAAATTTTAAAATAAGAGTGAATTTCAAATCAAAGTAAGTTAATTAACTATATATATTAGAATTTCTTACTTTGATTTGAAATTCACTCTTATATTAAAAAAAAAAAAAAGAAAAAGAAAAAAAGAAAAAGAAAAAGAAAAAAAGAAAAGAAAAAGAAAAAGCAGTAAACTAGCAAAGGACGTAGCAATTTTTTTTTTTTTTTTTTTTTCCTGTTAAATATTCCGTCTCTTCAATTTAAACATTTACTAGTATATGTTCACAAGATTGCGATAAAATTATTTATAATGAAGATAAGACTGTTTAGTTCACGTTTGCTTGAGGAAAATTATAAATCATTTTTCTCAGAGTTAATTAAAAAATCTACACAATGATTTTATATAACATGGTCTTTGATGGATCAAAAATGAAAAATTATAAAAAATTAGTATTCTTTTATTGCTGAAGCACAAAACCCATTTTTTAACTGCCTAAGGAAAAGATTCAGATTTCAAAGAAATAGATTCATTTCAGAAGTGGTAATTACGAGTATAATAGAACAAGTGCTAAAGAACTATCCAAGGGACTTTAAATCAAATTCTAAGAATTGACACAGATAATTAACTATTAAATATAATAATTAAAATTTTACCTTAAATTATAATAATTATAACATGGGCATTTTAAGCATAATTTAAAATATTTAGATACAATTGTACATATAAATGCATAAATAAAAGACCCGTTTGCACCAAAATCTTTAAATGAATTTGTATTTAGTCTTAGCACTTGAGTTACAATTTTTAATTTTTTGAATGTAAATTTATAATTTGTGTCAAAAATACTTTTTTAGTTAAATTTTAATATTAATTTCATTTTAATTAGCAAGCTCTCATATTTTATGTTTAGTTAGAAAACTCGCATAACTTCTGTAAAACTAAACTGTTCATTATGCACCAGGAAAAGATAATCATCTATAATGCATCCGTTATGTACTCTCGCCTTTTTCTGGCCATGTCAGAATTAATTTTGTTGTAATAAAGTCCTGATAAGAAGGCTGAGACAATTTTTCTAACCTTTGTTAGCCACTAGGAGTCTTCGCGTTCCGTCATCTGTCACCTGCCTAAGGAAAACGAACGAACGAACGAAGATTTATACCGCAGTTCGTGAACTTAATCACATTCTGGGAACGGGATAAATCCCGAAGGCGTCACCCAACGATGACGTCGAACACTCCTGCTGGGCCCGGAGTCCCACACCCCCGAGACACCAACAATTTTATGGTACCCTCTTTTGATCGCTCAACAATCAAAAAGCACCACCGCTAAACACGGGCCGGTCAAGACCACCGTCCCGGCCGGACCGAGACCACGGTGGGGTGGGCGATGGAAACTTAGGGTCGATGACCGGCCGTTATTTTGGGCTACCTGCCAGCACTACACGGGTGCCCCTCTCCTTAGGCTTTACATGGAATTCCAAGGACAGCAGTGACCAGACTCTCAATGGTCCAGTTTGCTATTTGGCTACCAATACCCTGGTGGAAAGGACTTACACCTCTCGGCCCATGAAGAGCAAGTATAAACCTACCCCATGGACCATCAGGAACCGCCAAGTTCATAAATTATATACCCCCGTGGCCGAGACTGCCTAGGTACAGATTCTAGCCAGTACTGCGCAGAGTACTCTACGTCGACCCCCGGGGGGGTGCCTAAGGAAAAGGCAAACATAAACAGCGACATACTATACTTACCTTGGCCAACTATACTTACCTTGCTAATACTATACTTACCTTGCTATTTTTTGCAGATTGGAAGTATCGCTATAAATCCAATTTGCAAAAAATAGCAATGACAACATGGATGTGAGAATAGGATATCATTGTCCATCATGTCATGCAAAAGGGGAGAAGAACTTTCAATATATTTACCATTTGTGATACCAGTAGAGCTACTTACAGCTACTTCACAATTAAATTGAATTCTCTCTGGTAATAGTCCATTCTCTATGTACTTTTACTCCAGAAGCATTTATTCAACAGATACCCACACTGCGGCGAATTAAGCGACGATCCACATGATCTATTCAAATGCTCATTAAAAAAAAAAAAATGTTTCCACATTCGTCGTCCATCATGGCTCTCCTTTTGAAAAGGAAAGAATACAGAAACATCATCAAAATAATGAATATGGTAGCAATACAGGCAGATATTTATGACGTTCCTGATGAAGAATTTTTCCATCTGAAGAAAAACACCATTTCTTCAGCAGTTTCTTACCACCCTTCAGATCTTGTGCACGTATAAAACGCGCATTAAATCATTAGCTTCCAATTACAAGGTCTATTGTAAGCCTCATTTCATGCACGCACTCATCATAGCAAGCAGTGCTTCATCATAAGTTTACGCTATAAAAAGTGCAGTCGAAGAGCACCTGTTGATTCTATAGTAAAGCATTGGTGCCCTCGCCTATCAAATACCAACTACCAACATGAAAAAGGAGCTTCAGTTTTAATACTGTTATTTTCATTTTATAATTTTGTATTTATTTTATTAATATATAGCATTAGAAACAAAAGAAAGGAAAATAATTTTTATTAATCTTTTATCTTATTTTTTTCATCAATCCCAATGTTATTACGGGTATTTCAAATAAGACTGGATCATCGTTTAAAATCTGCATAACTTAGAGATTTTTATTTAATTAGGAAAATTTTTATTTCCGAAATCTATTAAAACTAGAGAAGATCTACGTTGGCTTCCAAAAATTCAATACGCGATAGTAAAATCAACAAAAATGAAACAAAAGCTTTAATTAACACCAAACCTCACTGGAAGGTAGAAAATGTGTTTATGGATGAAAAAAAACCATTAAATACAAAGGAAAAAACAATATTGAATTTTCATAAATTACACACAGATGTCACATTTCGGTTATTAAAGATTGAGCTAAAAACAACAAACTAAACTTACATTAATAAAGTTTGTGTGAAGGACTTACAGCGATACATGAACTTTACAGCGATTGCCCATGCTTTCAATGACGTGATCAACCATGGTAAGTGCTAGCAATAGTCATTCCTCCATTAGGGCAGATTCCTAGTGTCTGAGATTGGCTGGAGAAGATAAACGTGAAGACACAGCAGGCCCGAGGAGCATCTCAAAGATTTTCATTGGGATTAAGTTCGGGAGGGGGAATAGTGCTGCAGCATAGAGTCTCACAATGAGGTGTAGGACTTTCTCTCGATACCGCATAGCCGTCACAGTACTGTCTTTCTTTAAAGACATATAGCTAGGTGATATATCCCATTGAAATTCCAGCCCATACCATACTACCACCTTTGAATGCGTGTTGTTCTGGGCCTGACTTAATGTGCCTTATTCTCTCCAGACGCTTGATAAGCTTAACACCCGATTCCAGGGAAAATCTGGTTTAGTACGCGAACAGGACGTTGACCAATCTGAAGCAAACCAATTGAGATGTTGACGACTCGAATTTAATCTTGCTTTTATGGATTGGACGGTTTAAAACGCAAACTTTTCATGTGAAACCTTCGGCGCACAACACTGGCAGATAGTGTCTTACCAAGTGAGGCTGAAACCAAGAATATAACAGTTGTTGAGATGGCTCATCGATTCCACTTGGCTACCTATAGCAATATACCGACCTTCATAAGGTTGGTATATTGCTATAGGTAGCCAACCTTCATAAGGTTGGTATATTGCTATAGGTAGCCAACCTTCATAAGGTTGGTAACGCTTGATTGATCACGCACAGGTCTCAGGACAACTGTTTGATTTGTTTGGAATTGTTTCTATGTTCGACATATTACCAACTAAACAACACCAATGAAATGAGCGACATGTTTAACTGACAGTCCTGCTTCAATGTTTTCGACAGCATATCAGCATTCACTGTCTGCCATTCAATTTCTTTCAGCCATATAAACACGAATATCACCAGAACATTAAATGAATCTTTTCAAACCCTTGAGAAGGCTGGCGTCTTCAACCACTGCACTTATTAGCATATGTTCGGACAGTCAATCGTGAAACATCATACGTGCAACATGCTATATTGGCATGCTGCCATCTGCATCCTTAGCGACTTTCAAACGCTCAGATTCAACTACGCTTTCTGAAATTGCTAATTTGCTTTGCGTGTTAACGTTTGGAAACCAGGGTAGAATAAGCTTTACCGTGCATGCAAAAAGCTAGCATGTTCAAATATAATCCATATACTTTCCACAGCCTGGAATGCTACTGCGAAACATTTCTTATCATTATGGCTAATTTCATTTCCGATATTTTCCTTTACATATTCTAAGGTGCATGGGTAAGTGTCTGGGCAAATAACAAAAAATCAAAAAGGAGGTAAGGCTCAAAGCACTTTTACAAACTTCTTCGAAGACTCTATAATTTCCCATGACCTAACTTTCTAGATCATCATTGGACCTTACTTCCCCAGACCCTTTCCTTTGAGGATACCTCAAGGTTTTATGAATATAAATCAAAACTGTCTAGTTTTACTTTGATCACCTTCTGTAAGCAAAGTGAAAAAAACGCTTTATTTAATTTTTGTTTCCTTTTTTTAGCAATCTACAGACTCTTCAATGATCCTGTCTTGAAGGAGTTACGAAGTATGGCATATTGCCAGAAAATTTTATATTGGACCCAGTTCCTGAGATTCTAACCCAGCTGCTACCTCATCACCCTGCTTCCTTGGACATCAGAATATTACGCCGTTACTTTTCCATCTCCACCTCGCATCTCTCATATAATGACAACAGCAATTGAAGAGCTGCAAATATTTCATTCGTTCTTATAGTATTGTTTTAGAATATGCCTCTCTCCCTGGGAACTCGCAGTATGCAAACTATGTGATTGAACGAAATAGATTTGGATGTTTATTTATAATATGTGAAAAATCACAAGCAAGAGACACTGCGATGTTGAAAATTTTACCTCATTTAAAGAGAGAAATTCAATTTAATCAGTTAATTTTATGCCTTGAGTAAAAGTGTTAATCGTTTATTTCTGTCCTATTCAGTTTCAAAAAATTACTTCGATTCAGTATTATTATTTAAGATTTTTAGTTGACACTTATGTAAATCTTCTTATACCTCGTTTCCATCTGGTAAATAAGATGTCATCTAATTGAAAATTTTAATAATTTTCCATTGCTTCCAAACACCATCTTATTATAAATTATTTGAAAATATAATACTAAGAATGCACCTTTGAATTCCTCTGACATACACAAAGCCTGCAAGACAGTAACAGTTTGTTCTGATCTTGATATTTACGATTATATCGTGACTTTTAAAGCATATAAAATATACAGTGTCTATAAAATTCTGGAACTGAATTCTTTCTACGAAGCTTAGCAAAGTTATTTAATGCTAATCAGTGTCACTGATTACCAACACATTTTAATTTGTTTTATGCAAAACACAGTTTTTTTACGAAAAAATATTTAAGTGGGATTTTTTTCCCCCAGTTGATATACAGGGTTATTGAAAAAAATGAATCAGTTTCGTGGAGCTATATTTTATTAAGAACTTAAAACTTTTAACAAGGTAAAAAATTGATAATAAAGTTTTCTTTCTTATTCTATAAATATTCAAACACGTTGAAGTACCGCAAGTTTACGGCTAGCTGGAGCTGTGGATAGCCATGGGCTCCGCTGAAATGCTTTCTGGATTTTTTCCAATATTTTAGATTTACAGCCATCCGAGGCTCGTCCCTTTACATAAATATCCACAGTGTCGAAGTTGTGGAGACCTCTCCGAATGTTCACCAATTCGAGAACACAGAACAACACCTTTTGCTGACGAGTAGCAATTCAGAACGTAAAAGAAGGTCAATAGACAGACAAGGTTCCTTCCAAAATTGGAATTCAGTCCTGTCACTTTTCTTATGAAAGTGGATGAAACCAGCGTTACTATACTACAAGGTTTGCCTTTCCCAGCCGAAAATCTTTGAGCATGTGACGTTGCTGGCTCATAGTCTGCTCCAAAACAATTACTCCTTTTGTGTCTTTATTACTGCAAATTCAAGCGTTGAGAATACCATAAACTTTTTTTGTCTACTGACCTTGAGAGCAACGAAGACACAGCTCTGAATCAGATAATAACGTCATACAAAGCCAGTAACTCAAAGATTTCTTTGTCGGGAAGAGCAAACCTTGTAGTAAAGTAACCTTGACGTTAAGAAGCAATTTAAAGAGGGGATGACACATCTAAAACGACTTGCTAGAAATAATCCAAAACTTAGAAATCTACTCTTTTAAATGGTCAGGGTCTCATTCCAATGAAGATACTTGAAGATTATAAAAGTTGGACTTCAAAACTGATTCATTCGTTATAAATAACCTTATATACTATCTTAAGCTCAAAAACTGAGCAGCAATAGTTCTGTGTGCAGTCAGCTGTATTCTACCAGCCTACTGCAATAAAATTCAAAACTGTTCTTAATCATCCTCTTTGAAGTAACTCATAGACTGGACATCTGCAAGTTTTTATCTGGAAGGCAGAATTAAAGAGTGGGCCAACAAGTGACGCATTTACTTCCTTGAAGACATACAGAAGCTCTACGAAAGTAATATGAGACGGGTATAATTAGGAGGAATGTGCATAGGAAGATAAATTTTGATAAAGTTTTATTTTCTTCCCAAACATTAATTTGTTACGAATTCAGTTCCAAAATCTTGTACACACGCTGCACATCCATCACACTAAGTGACTGCCTGTATTCAGTACAAAATGTTATTCTGTTTTTGTTTTGTAATGTTGTTTTACAATTGCAAATTTTCATTGTTCAGCGAAAGTTAAGAATGTTCCTTATGAAGCTCATTATGGTAATAAAAGTTTATGCAAGTCGGCCACTGTTCGCAAAGGAAGAAACTTTCATAAGTGTGCCCTGGCACAAATGTGGCAACACCCTTTGCAGATCAGTTTCTAATTCGAGGAAAGAACTTCATGAATGTGCTGGCATCTTTATGCCAAGGCAGCATTATAAAAGTAGCATTTTAATTTGTTATTCTCATTAGCAAAACAAAGGAGTATTCTACTTGTATAGTAATGGCTAAGTGTAAAGATGAACGCACTGTTACGAAGTTGCATGTTTGGAGTTAGAAACGTATTTACATAAGGATACGAGCATCTTTATGCACGAGCGCCTTTATGAAGCTTTTTGTTTTTCGATCGGTGGCTGAATTGCATAAAAAATGTATAGGCACCTTTCAGACGCTGATATGAAAAAGTGTCCCGAGGTACTTAACGTATTAGTGCAACTACATTGGTGCAGTTTTGATGATTTTTTTTAAGAAAGAATAAGAATGACGTTTTATAAAACCATTTATTGCATATATACGCATTTTACATTTTAATTAGGTATTTATCTCCCAAAAAATTTATCACAATTTATAACTTCCAAGTGAGTCTTTAGTTATTTAGTTCAAGTGGAAATTGCGCGGCGATAATTTAAAAAATAGATTCAAAACAATTGTTCCGTTAAGTGATTTCGCTGCTAAATGATCTATTCCTCTAGAATTTTACAGCAATTTCTCCATTGCAGGCAAATTCCATAATCTCACACTTTAAAATTATAACAAAGATATAATTTGTTTACAAAAGCCGTTGTTACTTAGAATACAACAAAAAGAACGCATACGAAAACGACAGCGTTACTTGTTAAAAACTAAAGAATTGTTGTCCTCATAGTTACCAGAGTTTGGCCCATTCCTGAAAATTTACGACTTCCACTAAGGTAACTGCGCTAATACATAAGTACCTGTCCTGATTTATGGTACCTTCTAACGAAATATGTTTCTCTTTCATACAAGAAGGGAGAAATTATTATATCCTTGATTTGTGTATGACACAGTACACAATGTGCTTAGGTATAAATATATACGCTTTAAAAGTTACAGCAACTTCTTCTGATCACCTCTTTTAACTAATAGAACACATAGGCTTCGTTAAGAGACAAGGGCAATGCGGTCATAAGCGATATAAACCAAGCTTTGTTGCTAGAAAACCAAATCTTGCTATGTTATAAAAACTGGCTTAAGGATTTTGTTTAAATGTTCTCCAATGTTTAAATGTAACATTTCGACTTTATTCCAACTTCGAATAAGAACTGATCAATCACAGCGAAAGCAAACATGAAGTGTCATTCCTTCCACGGTTTCGCTTGTGTTAGCTGCACTTTACCTACGGACAACTTCACATTTCCTGATTGGCTGCGGCTTAAACTCTATTACACAGAGGCGAACGGACTCAATGAATTTAATTTAATGCCTCAAACCGCAGAGACCTATGACCACAAAACTCTTGTCTTAATGTGCAACATGCGTCGGCAATAATAATTACAAAACAATGTTTAAAAAACAATGATCTTTATATTGAAGAATAGAATTAATTGTTTTTTGCACATTAAATTCTCTAATTTGAAATTCATGACAGGTTAAAAAAATGATAATACAAAATGCTTAATAAAAAGTATTAGACATTTATGAAAAAAGATAAAATTCATGCTCTAAAAATTTTTAATATCAAAGCAATGTTATTACTCCCTATAAGTAAACAAAAATTCATCATTCTTATCGTAAAAAATTAAAATTAATAAATTATAAATTCCGTAGTTTTCTCCTAGCAGGAAGAACCAAATCAGTTGAATGTATTTACAAAATGCATGAGAGCAAGTTTAAATCTTAAAAAGGTATAGTATTTTTGATGTATTGTTACATTTATTTATAAGTAAATTTTATTTGACGAGGAAATTATGAAAAGCCATATAAACCAGGGTTGCTCTGAGGTACACACGTGATGGGGCAAACCGGTTGGTGCTGGGCTAAGCAATAAAACAGACAAACTTTGTTCCCGGCGCCTTTTATGGTAGTTACTGTACAAGAGAGTAGCGTATCATTGTCTCCATGTAAATCAGCATGTCGTTTTCGATTGTTTTTATAATATTATGCAGATGTCAGTGATGCTTATGTACAAAATTAAATTAATTTTTCATTCACACCTTTGTTTTGTCATTTCTTTCTTGTTGAGTTGTCTTTTGTTTTTCCTTTTAAATTCGTTTCGCAAAGGTTTTTCGAATAATATTCTCAGTAAGAAACTTTTGCAAGAATTCTTAGTTGCTAAGTTGCGTAATTTTAAAGTTTTATCTGAATTGGTAACTTTTCCAGCAACAAAATGTTACAAGGAATATAGCCTGTGACTGATCGCATGAAAAGGTCAGGAATCTACAATTGAATGTCCCACATATGAAGATTCTGAGGATTCGTTCCTGACGTCAACATCTTTATGCAATCGTCCAAGTGTTCAGGAAGACAGAACCTTTATAACAGTACCTGCATCTTTTAGATTTAAACTTAAAAATAAAGCAGCCTTCATAAAATTACAGGTACTTTTATGTACGGACCTTACCACACAGATAGAATTTTCATTTGCTTTACTTTCTGAATCGCATACTGACCGTTAACGTTCGAAAGGCTGCTCTGCAGAAACATTTAACCCTTTGGCGGTTGCGAGGTTAAGCGATTTTTTCTTCCCAAATATGCACGATATCTGTAATTCGCAAATTTGTAGTGCGAGCTGTGTTTACGTCCACTGCCGTGCTTTAACTAGAAAGCGAGCTAGGCTCCTTGATTACCATCAGATGATTAACGTTATATAAAAAAAGAATTGTTGAATAAAATTCTTACTGCAGAAGGATTACACATGTATACCGACAGATGCTACACAAGTATCGAATTAGCAAAGGAATTGCTAAAAGATAAGAAGTACTCAAGTGTTACAATAAAAAAAGTAGGAAAGGTCTGCATGTATAAATAAAAAAACAATATTTACTTTTACGCTTTGACTTCCTCTACAAAAACGTAGTCAGTAAAAAGGTTTATTTGCTTGTCATAAGTTTAACATATTGGTAATAATATATATAAATAAAAACATTTTAATTGAATCCTTTTTTAATTATCTCAAAAGGGACATTAGCCCAAGTAGGCTTAGTTTTGATAAGGGATTTTGCGTTGAATCACTATAAAACGACGTATCACTTTTCAGATTGTTGCCACCAAACATTATCGCCCTGTATTATTTTTAAACAAATTAAGTAATGAAAGATCTGAATGACCTGAAACGACGGTCCCTAGAGGCATCAAATTTTGAATAACGTAGTCCTCTAAACGAAAATGTGCACCTAGAAGCCCGAATCGAATTTGTTTTATTATTTATTTCATATTTTGAAAATCTTTAATGATTTTTTAATAATAAACACAACGATTTGAAAGCAAGCAATGGCAATGCTGTACGGAATAAAACATTTTTTATCTTCAGCGCGCGAGAATGTCTATCGAAAGTTCTAAAGATATGCTCTTTTTAATATCTGGTGACTTTGCTGTTGAATTGAATTTCATGTGACGTAAGTGCAAGAATCTTGATATTTAATAAAGTTAACAACAAAAAGTTATCAGGGTCAATGTTCCTTCTTACCTTCTTCGGGAACATACAAGGACCTGACTCGGAACAGAGAGCTTACTAAAGCTATGTTCACTAATTGTGGAAAGTAGACAGGATACAGACGAAGGGTATACAAAACCCTTTATTTTTCTTTATATACAAGAACTTCCGTACTTCGGAATACACTGACCCGCTACTCGGGGTCTAACGTAAAAGTATAAAAATAAAACTAAACTCTAATTTAACTTTAGAATAATAAACGTGGAAGATTGGCCTTATAATAACAGGAAGCGTATGTAGTACAGAGACTGTGAACACTACAATACGTTTGAATTTATCAAGAGGATTAAAACCTCTGGCCTGGAAGGCAAACAGCAACTGCGTAACTTCTAAGATAAGCGGCCTGCTTTGACTCACTGCTTCCTCTCTCTCTTGCTTGGCAAAAAGCCACAACTTAAGTACTTGGCGTTCGCCAGACAAACTTTGCATAAAAACCTTAACGCTTATAATTCTGGCCGGAAGTAGAAAATAAGAAGTGATAGTAAAGATTTAAAATAAAATAAACGTTAGTAAAACTTAAGATCCTTACATACTTCCCGCCAGAGTTAATTAGTTTGAAACTGAGGTCTAAAACGATCTTGTTGAAAACTTTTAGCTCTAGAATCTAACGCGAGGCCAATCTTTTACAAACATACTTCGCTAGAAACTAGAAATTTAAAAGAAAGAAATTTGTTTTTACACAAGCAGCTCCCAGGATATACAACAATTTTTTTTCATCTGTACTGCATCTAAACAGGAGCTTTTATTCAATTCTGGTTCCTTCCAGAGATCTGGAAGGAAAACTAGTTTAATGAAATGTTACATAATGAAATGGCAAGTAACATATACAATTATACTTCTCTTAACATTCTTATTTCATTCATGACTATTTTAATTATATCTCCCCGTGCTCTCTGACGTGTGTTGTAAAAGAACACCAAACACGAATGTGTTTCTGTCTACGTGTTCCACACTTCCTCCTACAATCAAAACACTAACGTGTTAAAATTCAACATAACGAGACCTCTTAACACACCCTAATTTCAACTCTAAACCCTGAGGTACTATTCTAAAAGTGGCTAACTCTAAAGTGTAGCGTCAGAGAGCCTAACTACATCATTCAACCTTTAACACATATTCGCCATGATTTAGTCTTTACAGTCACACGAATAACAAATTTTTAACATTACTTTCACTTTTACCATATCACGGTCTTTCTTAACATTTAAAATAACAGTTCACATTGTATATAAGAACATATCAACATGCTGTTAATTTTACACATTTGGAAACATACATTAGTAGTACATTGTTAACTTCTATTCTTTTCAAAGCAAGTGCCAATTCTTTCTACATTGAAATAATACATTTCAAAAAGTCTTTCAGACTAAAACTTCTCTCTTGCTAGAATGTTTTAAATAAAATTTATACAATAACTTTTTACAATATTTAAGTCTTTACACAACGCTATTATACATCAACTTTAGTTTTACGCGCGAGTAATTGAAAAACATAATAAGAAAATCGGTCACAACTCATTTCTCGCCCTTTTGGCGATAAAGGTAGACCTAGCATGAGGTAAAACTTCTTGAAATCTGCCACTTGCAGTAAGAATGAAAGATTAACTTAAGTTTGCAAAGTAACATAAAATTTTACTTATCTTTGTAATATTCGGACATCCTTTTCTGGGCCCAGTCTTTAAAGGTGTAGCAGATAGTAGCTTGGTTGATCCTCCTTCTTGTACGGGCTCGCCCTTCAGTGCTTTCCTCTGGAAGCTTCCTTTTTTCACCAGTTCGGCCACCCTTGAATACCTTCCTTTTCTCCTCTGCTTGTGGTCTTGGCCGTTTGATGGCAGCTGGTCTTGGCGGAACCGGGAAACTTCTTCCGTGTTCTTGCTTGGACCTCGTTGCTGGCCGTTCAAATTTTCCTTGTACTTTTTCCTCCGCCGCGGATGGCCCTTCCGCAGTTCGGCGACTTTTGCTGCGGAGAGTTCTGTCGGATGAGTAGATCTTTCGTTTTAGAGCCGGGTTATAGTTGCCGTCATTTCTCCTGGTTCTCTTCACATACGTCGTCCTTCTCCCTTCTTCATTCTGGGGGTGTTCGTGAACTCTCCTTTCTGGACGGTGGAACGGCTTCTTTTTCTTGTTACCTTCAATTTTTCCGCGGGGCAATTTTCTTTTCACTTGCTTCTGTCTCTTATTGGCCTGCCCTTGTACTTGTCGTTTTTCCACCTCTGGAGCTTGTACCTGCGGTGTCTGCCGTGCCGGATCCTGCAAAAGATCTGAAAAGATTTGCATTTTATTACGATCGAAGTAGGGCTTGATTTGATCAATGTTTGCGGAACAGGTTTCACCATTTCTGGCTTTTAACACTACTACAGCGTGAGTTAATTTTTCTATAACATATGGTCCTTCAAATCGTGGAAAAAATTTGGCAGTTTTATCTTCTGGTGCTGAAGAAAGTGAATGCTTAATTTTTAAAACTTCATCCCCTACTTTATAAGTTACTCCCCGTCGTTTCAAATCATAATAGAGCTTCTGTTTTCTTTGTGCTACTTCCGTATTCTTTTTTGCTTCTTTTATTAGTTTTTCAATATCACCCATTTTAAATTCTGGGGCTCTTTGTTGCACATAAAATAATTTATCTAATGGTGTTATAATCTTTCTGCCTAGAAATAACTCAGCAGGAGTTTTGCCCGTTGTATCATGTTTTGCGGTCCTAAGAGCGAAAGCAAATTCATTGACATAGTTATCCCAGCTTTTATGAAAATTTTTAACATAACTACGGATAATTTTCACTATATTTCTATTGACCCGTTCCGCTATATTTGATTGCGGCCGATACGGGACCATTTTTAAATGACGTATGCCCAGTTTTTGGCACATGTCTTCAAATATATTACTTACAAATTGAGGACCATTATCCGATATAACTTTTAGGGGCGCCCCGTATTTTAAAATATATTTATTTAAAATAGAATCAGTAACTAATTTCGCGGAGGCTCATTTTAAGGGAACAATTTCGGTCCATTTACTAAAATGATCAACCATAACAAGGAGATAGCGACTTTTATTTAACTGACTTTTTGGGAAAGGGCCTAATAAATCGATGCCAATTATTTCATTTGGAAATTCGGATTTAATACTATTTAGAAACCCGGCCGGGCGGAAATTAATATAATTAACTGCTTGACATGTTGGGCAGGACTGGACATACGCCCTTGTTAACTTTTGCAGTTCAAGAAAGTAGACTGCCTCGCGTACGCGTTGGATAGTTTTTCGAATACCAGCATGAGAAGCTAAAGGGCTGTCATGGAGCTCCTGCAGGATATTTAATCTAAGACTAGCTGGGATAACAGGTCGAAATTCGTTGTTGGAATTCGTAGTTTTTGTATAGAATAATAGACCATCTATTAGTTCGTAATGGGCCGCGCTATTTCTTATCGCCACAATATCTTGGTGGCTAAAATTTTCAGGATCCTTCAAATACTCATAAATAGTTCCAAACTCAGGATCCTTACCCAATTCGGTTATTACAGTTTCTCGGGAATTTATTGTACATGCTGTAAGCATTGCCACCTTTACGGCATTACCTTGTTCGTCAATTTTAATTCTTGATACGGCATCTGCTACGATATTTTCCTTTCCGGGGGTATGCTTGATTACCAGATTATATTCTTGCAGCTTGAGTGCCCATCTTATTAACCTTGGGGATAAATATTTCCCTGAGTACAATCTAGTTACCGCCGCATGATCAGAGTACACTGTTATCGGCGCCTTTCCAAAATAGACTCGGAACTTTTGCACTGCTAACAGAACTGCAAGTGCCTCTCTCTCGATCGCGGAATAGTTTCTTTGTGTTTGATTTAAAGTTCGGCTAAAAAATGCCAAGGGCTGCTGATTTTGCGAAAGTACCGCTCCTACCGCATAATCCGAAGGAACCGCTGAAATTTCTAAATTCTCATCCTTTTCAGGAAATTTCAACACAGGGGCTTGCGTTAATGCTTGTTTTAATTTTTCGAAAGCACTATTGGCTTCGGCCGTCCACGAGAATCTTGCCTTTTTCCTTTTTAATTTTAACAATGGCTCCGCGATAGCCGCAAAATCTTTTATAAAGGACCTATAATATGAACAAAGTCCTAGAAAAGAAGAGAGCTTCTTTACCGTGTTTGGAGTCGGATACTTTTGTACAGCGATTATTTTTGATTCATCTGTCTCGATCCCTTTTTGAGATATTTTGTAACCTAAATATTTTAATTCAGGGGCTGCAAATTTGCACTTTTCGACATTAACTTTTAGACCGGCCTCATTTAATAAAGAAAACACCTGTCTTAAATCCTGTACATGTTGGTCGAGATTATCACTAGTAATAATGATATCGTCTAAATAGATAAATGTGGACTTTCCAAGAACAGGTCTTAACACAATGTCCATGCATCGCTGAAATGTTTCTGGGGCCCCTGAAAGGCCAAACGGCATACGCAAAAATGCATAAGTGCCAGACTTGGTTATAAAAGCAGTCTTAGGCACGTCCTCAGGCCTCACCCCTATTTGAAAATAACCAGTCGTTAAGTCTAAAGTCGTCATAAATTTGGTTGATTTTATGTTCCTTAAAATTTCTTCTATGATCGGTAACGGATATACCGGATATTTCGTTATGGAATTTAATTTACGGTAATCAATAGCGAATCTCCACCCTTTGGATGCTCCAAAGGATAGTCATTATTTTTCTTACATAAAACCACCGGGCTAGCATAACTACTTGAGATGGGCGTTATGATCTTTTTACGTAGCATATCGGTAATATGCCATTCTATAATTTTTTCCTTATTCTTATCATACCGGTATGGTTTTTGGCGAACTGGCATTGCATCTCCGGTGTCAATACTATGGTTAGTAACCTGAGTAAATCCTGGAATATCACTAAATAACGAAGCAAATTCACTTACCACTTGTCGGATTCTATCTTGCTCGTCATTAGGCAGGTGGTCAAGTTTTAACATCGGCGGTTCAGCGTTTTCAGTACGAACTGGTTTCATTGTCAGCTTAAGGGACGCTTCATTAAAATCCAGCGTAGCTTGTGCTTCTGAAAGAAAATCTATTCCTAAAATTAAATGTGCTTGCAGATTCTTTACTATAAAAAACATCACCTTTATTTGTTCGTCCTTGATACGGATACACAAAGGTACTTTACCTACGCACTTACCTTTTTCTCCTTGCGCCGCTAACACTGTCGTATTATCCGCATTATATATGCGGTATTTGCGAAAATACTTCCTAAAAAACTCTTCTGCCACACAGGAACACTGCGCGCCGGTATCCAGGAGTGCGGTGGCTGGGATATTATTCACCAAGACTTCAATCTTCGGAAGAGTCAAATTTTTTCACCATTACTGTATTTAACTTGTAGGAAGAGGGGTTTTCTTGGCCTTCGGATTTCCGCACCCTCTCGTCAGCAGAAATCCGTTTTAGTTTAAATTATTTTTTCTTTCCGTGCTTTCCTTCTTTTTCCACTGGCCTTGAGACTTTTTTCCTAGGTTGCTATTGAACTGTCGACGTTCGCCGGCTGTTTTTGAATGCTCGGGTTTCCTTGCCCACTGATTCGCTTTTTCTCCGTAGCCATGTGCTTGAGTTTGCTGTAGTCTTGGCGTACCAAATTGGTTTCGCTGTTGATACTGGCGTCTTCTTTCGACGTCCGCCGTTCTTCTACTTTCAAACTGGATTGCTAGCATAAATAACTTTTCCAGTGTAGTCGGATTTCTTAATTCAATAAAGTCTTGCGTTTGGGGTAGTAACCTCGGCAAAATCACTTGAATTATTTCAGGATCCGGACGTTTTCCATACAAGAGCTTGAAAACGTGAATTTTTCTTAAAATAAAGCTCGAGAGGTTTTAAATTCTTTGTTGATATATACTGAAAAGTTCCGTTTCTAATTTCGCACGATCCCTTACAATAGGGAAGGCTTTTAGTAGGGCAGTCTTGAAATTTTCGTAAATATAGGTGGAACTTCCTGCTTGACCCAAGAGACTTCTGCCTATACATTTGAACCAGTTAAGCGCTTGGCCCCTCAAAGCGCTGGTAGCTAAGGTAACTTTTTGAAACTCGTGCACGGGGTAGAGCATGAAGTGGTCATCCCATTTTTCCAAAAAACTGGTTACCGGTGAGTTTCCACTAAATGTTGCTTCTGGTTTCATCGAAGCGCGCATGGTCTGGACGATGTAACCAAATCCTTCCAGGGCGGCAGCTGGCAGTTCTGGATTCTGAGCCGTTTCTGCAGGCAGCACAGGTTCTTCTTGAAACTCGGCCATGGTTATTCTTCTTCGTTGGGCGCCACTATCAGGGTCAATGTTCCTTCTTACCTTCTTCGGGAACATACAAGGACCTGACTCGGAACAGAGAGCTTACTAAAGCTATGTTCACTAATTGTGGTAAGTAGACAGGATACAGACGAAAGGTATACAAAACCCTTTATTTTTCTTTATATACAAGAACTTCCGTACTTCGGAATACACTGACCCGCTACTCGGGGTCTAACGTAAAAGTATAAAAATAAAACTAAACTCTAATTTAACTTTAGAATAATAAACGTGGAAGATTGGCCTTATAATAACAGGAAGCGTATGTAGTACAGAGACTGTGAACATTACAATACGTTTGAATTTATCAAGAGGATTAAAACCTCTGGCCTGGAAGGCAAACAGCAACTGCGTAACTTCTAAGATAAGCGGCCTGCTTTGACTCACTGCTTCCTCTCTCTCTTGCTTGGCAAAAAGCCACAACTTAAGTACTTGGCGTTCGCCAGACAAACTTTGCATAAAAACCTTAACGCTTATAATTCTGGCCGGAAGTAGAAAATAAGAAGTGATAGTAAAGATTTAAAATAAAATAAACGTTAGTAAAACTTAAGATCCTTACAAAGTTAATAATAAAAAGACAAAAAAGTTAATGCTAGCCGTCTTAGTAAGGAAACTGAACACTGATATAAGACAAACTGAGAAAAGAGCGAAAAAAATATAAAAAATTTATGCCAAAAGTTAACACTGCATCGGAAATTCTAATTATTATTAAATTAAATAAAAATTTTGTATTTTGGTGTTGAATTGTATATGGCGTAAGTGTGAAGAAAATGATGCTTAATAATGAAGCTAAAAAGGCAAAACAGATGCGTTAGCAAGAGTAAGTGCAAAAGCTGACTAAGTAAACTGAGAGCTCAGAAAGAGCGAAAACAACTTTGACAAACCCTTTTGTGGGCTACCGTTAAAAACTGAAACCTTTCAGATTTTTTTTTCCTTAAGAAAATATGGGGAATCTACACTGCAATACAATTAAGACTATACGTCTTCATTTAATTTTGAGGATACAGTAGAAAGCAGCTCTTATTATTCAGGCAGAGTCTAACATTGCAAACTGTGCATTGCTATTTTTTATGGGGTTAAACTTTTATACTGCATAAGCCATACTGCAAAGATATTCTATATATTAGCATATGCATTGCTTCATTTTGATGAGTCTCAGGTGGAGAAAAACGACCATATTTTCTGGAACAGGGTGTTGATGTCTTCATTTTTTCATCCATGTTTATGACTTTATCGCACTGCTATCAATCTTCTCGTTACAGAAATTCGAAAATCTTCCATTTATAAGGATTGATCTTCATTTCTTATGGAGAACAAGATGCACGATTTTGTAATTATCACGTCAACGATACCAAAATGTACGAAGCCACCAACGTTCAGAAAATAACTTACTGGCCGTTGCACAAGCAACATTGAAATTTTATTCCACAAAATACACAAAAGGCAAAGTTTTGGCACTCTACAAGTGTTATCACAAAAAGAAAATGCCGATATTGATGAAAGGCTGCATTTTATCCCCAAATTTCAGTTAGGCACTAAAAGATGGTGTTCTACACTACTTAATTTATACATTTGATTGGGCAAAAAAAAAAAAAAAAAAAAAACCATCGGCTTATATTCTGTAGAATTTTGACAATATGGTTTCAGAGTAAGACCTTCAGAAGGGAAAGAGTTAACTATTGGAACGATTTTTGTTTTTATAAAAAAATATCATTTTACTATTCGCCTGGAAAGCTAAACAAATTGTGACATTACTCAGTGCTAAAAACAAAGAGATGCAAAATGCTGGTGCAAATAATTCACGGTAGTAAATGTTGTTATGCTCAGTGTGGCTTTCTTTGTATAAACTGCATATATTGACGGCGTAGATCAAGCAAATCTTTGTGCTGCTTCCTACTGATTTTTTGACTCAGAAGCCTTAAATGTTGGCAAAAACAGTTCTTTTCAGGATGGAGATTTGTGCGGATAATTCTGTACAAAGAAGTATGTAAACCGAAACATGGTATAGGTTTAAATCATTTTAAATTTGTGAAGTAGTTGGGTATCCAACTCAGAGAAAATTTTCGAAAGAAAAGGCAACCATCAGATCAACATCAAGTACCAGGGGTTCCAATAGTGCGGGGGTTCACGAGCCGAGAGTTGCAGTACACTCGTGTATTACATTACATTGGCAGCTAAAAGTAATTTAGAAGTTAAATCGAAGTCTGAATGGATTAAACATTTATGGCAATTTGAAGCTTAGTGAATTTCTAAAAAATCGGAAGACAGTTGCAGATTAAAAGAGGATGTTTCCTTTAGAATATTTCGAGAATCCCCAAAATTTGTGAACAAGAGATTTGCAGGTTACTTGCCATGGAACAAGCATGCAGGGGAATTGCGGGATAATTTTGAGAACGGAGAAAAATTATACGAGTCGAAGCGGCGTTACCTTAAGAATCCGAAATTTCATGAGTATTAGAAAGCTGTGCTAAGAAGGTATATTGGGGAAGAATCGAGGTATTTAACAAATGAAAAAGAGTACTTTTTACCTCAACAAGCTGTAGTTAGAGATAACAAAGATGTCACAAAACTTCGCGTTGTCTTCGACTTATCATCACACTCTGATGGCAAAGTGTCAGTATATGATTGTTTAGAATCACACGATTATTTCCATTTGAAACCTATTTCGCTACTTTTAAATATGGATTTGTGGTTTTTAAAAAATTGGCTTTTGCCGCTGTGCAACTTTCCTGAATTCTAACATGGGACTGTTACTGACATGAAATTTGGTCCCACCTGTAATATACGTTCGTGAGGGAAAAGCGACTTCATGGAACACTACACATTTTACGTTAGGAAAATAAAAAGGATTGTCGAGTGTGTTCCAATAGAAAAATCGCAGGAAGATGCAAACAAACATCAGCATTATTGTTCAACATGGCGATGTCCTGACAACCTTCGTAGACTATTTTGTAAAATTACATACCATGAAAAATTATCAAAATTAATTCCGTAATAAAGGAGAGTAGCTCCAACTTTATACTGTATCTTTCTTAGCTTTCGTTCCTTTAAGTGAGGTTAACATGTACTTTTTGTACTATTTAATTATTATGAATATGCTATAATACTTTAATCACACTCCTCGATTTATTGATACATTATAATAATAAATCCAGAGCTTTAAGGATTAAAACATAACTTGAAACCGGAAGAGAAACATGCCAAGGAAAAAATTAAAATTAGTAAAAAGAGCAAGACGTAAGTTTTGAATAAAACCGACTTTTATGTAAATTTACGTCGAACTAAGGTTGATTTTTTTTGCGTAATGTTAAGCCTTATGATTTATTTTCAAACGATTCACAGTTTTTTTGGATGCGTGCAAAAGTTCTAGCCGGTTTTGGTGTGAATACAACAGAAAACGGAACTCAAAAGCTGAAGGACACATGTAAGGCAATTTTCGTAGCCTCCACATCATCAAAGGTTTTTCCAGTGGAGATATTTGTTTTGGAAAGCGCGAAAAAGTAGAAGTCTGTGGGGCTAAGACAGGGGAATATCGCGTATGGGGTAAAACCTCCCAAATCAAATCTTGTAATTTTCTGACGTCTCATCACAACAGTATGAGGCTTAGCATTACTATGTTGAATGATAAACGCTTTGGGGCTTTGATCGTAATTTTTCTTTCAGTCTGTCCTGTTGCTGATAAAAAAAAAAGGTTGAATTAATGGTTTTATTAGATTCTAGGACTTCCCAATGAATTATTCCTTTCACATCCTACCACAAACTCAATAATACCTTCTTGGAATGAAGTTTTTGTTTGAACATTGATAGAGAGAGTGCAGCAAAAGCCCGCAGTACTGCCCTTATCAAGCTCACTAGAGTTTAAATTTGATCCGCACAACATTCTATTCATATACGAGGATTATTCCACACTCATTGCTGTTGCTGATCTATAGTTCTCACAATATCATGACAATCGATTCCAGCTTTTGGAGTACCATCTATACGTCAAAACACTTTTCTTCAGAGACCTATCACAAATGGGTAGAACTTCTGCACATACCCAATGCAATGAAACAACAATTTTGGAAAGAAAAGAAGGCAAAAGAACTAGTAAATATATATCTATCAAATTAGAAGAAATGTGATTTTTAAGCATTTAAATATGCGGTGAGCTTCGCCTTTCAAACTCGAGTTTGGAGCTGAAAATATCTGCGGGGGGGGGAGTTATCGTTTCCACTCAAAGGGTTAAATAAAACATTATTTACATAGCAGTGCCCTGCATAAGTAACCTTCATAGAAGTTTTTGACTGCAAAAAAGTACTTGATATCCTTATGAAGGTTCCATCACTCTTATGCCAGGCATTCTTACGCAAGTAATACTGTTAAGCAAAAAAGTACTGATATCCTTATGAAGGTTCCATCACTCTTATGCCAGTCATTCTTACGCAAGTAATGTGTCAGTATGTTACTCTGATTGCAAATGAAAATCTTACTTGCATGAGGGGGGGTACCTACATAAAAATTATATTTTTAAGATCACGTAAGCATATGTCATTATCAAAGTGCCGAGATGGTTACAAAATCCCCTTAAGGTTTCTGTTTTGACGAACTCCGGCTGACCCATCATCAGGACGAGACTTTCATGCAGCTATTGCTTTAGGTGAGGAAGAGATCTATATTATTGGAAATTTATTTCTTGAAGATATGGAGGCACAGCTATTTCCTGTAGCGTGTGCTGGTTGCAGCCGAAAACATCGCAGCAAAAATACCGCGGACGAAAACGTCGCGGAGAAAACAACGCAAGGTAAAAATGTCGTGGTACAAAACATCTTGGGAGAAAACATCGTGGTGGAAAATAAAGCGGTTCAAAAACTTCGCAGTTTAAAAACATCGTCGTCGAAAATATTGTGGTAAAAAATACAGTACCTACAAATCATCGTAGGAGGATAACTTCGCACACATGCGTTTTTGAAATCCCATACGGACATATTATATAAGACTTTCGTCTTAACTAATAAATAGACATTAAAAAAACTGATTGCACGCGATTACATAAAAATGTTAATGACAGTTTAAGAATAAACGGAAACAAAACAACATATAATTTTCACTAAAACGATATCAGATTAACAAATGTGAAAGAAAATAATTTGATCATTAACTAAGCAAGTTTTATAGAGGTTACCTCATGCAGTTATTTATCTTGTATCGACGTTTCTCAACCGCTTTATTTTCGACCACGATATTTTGTACCACGATGTTTTAGAACAGCAACGTTTTCTCTGTGCTTTCTTTTCTCTCACGGATATTTTGTACCCCGAAGTTTTTGCCTTGCGTTGTTTTCTCTGCTATGTTTTCGTCTGCGATGTTTTTGCCGCGATGTAAAATTAGAATTAAATCAGAGGATGTCTAATTATAAATATTAAATATTTTTATGGAATGACACTAGTTCGACTCATTGAAATCGTTATGTAGATTTTTAAAGATAAATCTTCTAGGTGGCTAATTGCTCGAGCGGCTACTTTTCGAAGAAATAATATAGCGAATATAAAAAAATGTATGACAGCGCCTAACATTCTATCCGCAGTTCTAAAAGTATGCTATTTTTAGATGTTTTGTGATTTAGCTCTTGAATTTTATGTGGTTTACGTGCGAAGAAAGTAATGTTTAATAATAACACTAAAAAGACAAAAATATTTCATTAGCAAGAGAAGATCAAAGAGCAGACCAGTAAATTATGATGCTCAGCGAGAGCATAAAGAAAACATTAACAAATTCTCTGGTACAACGTTAAATCTGAATCCTTTCAGATTTTTCTTTTCCTTCCTTTCTTTTTTTAATTATTATTTTATATTCTCTCTATTATTTCTTTAAAAATAATATATGGTGATAACATTTGGTGGCAACAGCTCTTTATTTAAAAAACGATACGGACGAAAATTAGTTAGGGTCGAAGCTAATAGAACTGATAAAAATAAATAAAAAAGGAAATAAATAAAAAATAAAAAGTAACTGAAATATTGTACTGTTATTATTAATACACTCGTGAGCAAAATTTTAAGAACATAAATTTATTAAAATAAGATCCAACATTAATTTAATAATTTTATGCAAACTAGCAGAGAAACCAGTCTAAAGAAGAACTGTTTAAAAGCCTAAAGAAGAACTGTATGTTGTGGAACATAATTTTTGTTCAAAAATATTCTGTTTTTAGAAAACACTAAAGAGAAGCCTACACTGTTAAAAACATCTGCGTCAAATGTGTAAAAAGGAAAATGGGGAAATAAAATGGCAACTCGGTTACGGCCGAGGTTTATTTTTCTGACTTAAACGCTTCTAACGACGGGATTATATCACCAGCAACCTTCTTAAGAAAAAGTTACGACCCGGCTCTTGAAAGCCTGCTCAGAAAATATGTCCGGATCTTCCATCGTTAAAAGAGAGATTTTAGGCTGGCATCTAATCCAAGGTCAACGTGGGTGGTCAGCTGGCGACGACTAGGAGGCTCGAAGACCACAGATTAGAAGTGGACGATTAGCTGCGCATTACTGTAATAGTGATATTAAATTATGGGAATATGACTAAATGCGTAATACTAAGAACTTAAATCGATCCAGTTGCCTAGACTGGACAACTGAATGCTTTAGAAATATATAGTTTATATACATTTTTAATTAAATGTTATTTTTAGCTGTCATGAATTTACTGGCACCTTTAGCAAAATCGTTTGCTTTTAGAAAAACCATAAAGGTGCATTGATATAAAGTTGTCTGCATCCTTACACAAATAAGTTTCTAATTTTCAAAAAAGCAAACTTCATAAAGTTGCTCGAGCCTTCATATGCTCCGGCAAAACGGTGTCCGAGCCTTTATGAAGGTTTTGTTTTCCTAATGAAAATGTATTCCTAATTTGCAAAAAAGCAGCCTTCATAACGATGCTCCTGCCTTTATATCAGGGCACCGTTGCGCAAATTCACGACTCTTATCTGCAAATCAAATGACAATTCTATTTGCACAGCAGTAATTGGGCGAGACCGTGCCCGCGTATTAGTGCAGATTTCGTTTTCCAAGCACTTATGAAGATTTTTGTCTTTTCGAAACGTAGTCGATGTACTTAAATGTGCTGACTTCTTTATGAAGGTTTCCCTGATCTCCCAAAGAATATTCATTAATTGTGACCAATAATGCAACAGTTTTTAAACTTCACTTTAGTTGAAAAAAATAATAACAAAAAATAATAACGTATGTCTTTAAAATCATTCTTGTTTCATGAGAATTTAATCCAGACTTTTCATAAAAAGTATCTCTCTAAATAAAGAAGAGTGTAATTATATTTGTCTTTCATCCAAATCTACGGTTTCATTCCGGTCTCGATGCAATTTGCACACGCGACGATCAAAAGAACAGGAAGGTCACTGTCTACGTAGGATTTCTCGAAAGCTATCCCGCGGATCTGCATTCTTTACATACACGTATTTTAAGTTAATTTAACTTGGTTATACTTTGGTTCGGCCCCTTTATCACCGTAATATTGTAAATATTGTAACTATATGACTGTAATTGTATTCATATGCAACTGTAATAGTCTTCAGCCCTAATATGCCTTCCAGTAATTTCGAGAAGCACTAGACATTTATCGACAGCGATGTGAAAACTATATGAGACCGGAGAGAGTATCTGCTGTCAATTGTTAGTTCAGCCTGAGTTCAGAATCTTGAGATATCTCCGAGTTAGCTTCTCTCTTTAGATGCGCTTTGCACTGCATGGTGTTTAACAGTCTTTGTAGTTTGTTGAGTAACTACTAATTGTACTCTCTGATACTGTGAAGATTTATACGACTATTTTTGTGGAAAATTCTAGAACTGTGAAATGTTTATTTTGATAAAATAAATTTTATCAAGCTATCATAAATTCTGTGCAAATTCAATTTATTACTAACCTATACGCACGCAGCAACTTTTCATATCAGAAATGGGGTTGACTGCCAGTGACAAGAATGATTGAGGAGAAACTAAGACAGCTGGTGACGGCATTTGCTGCATTCCACGAAAACATGGAAGAGACTCTCAACTCCGTTAAAGCAGAGATAAAAGCGAGCCAAGTGCAGATGGAAGAAGCCTTAATTCCATTAAAGAAAAGGTAAAAGCCAATCAAGAGGAAATAAATTATTAATATCAAGAATTATAAGATCAAAAGGAAATAAAAAGATGAATAGAAAATAAATTCGACCTTATGGAAGGCAGAGTAGAGATCGTTGAAGATAGAGAACTTTAAGAAAGAATTTTTGCTGTTGAACGACAAATCAACGACAGAATTTCTGCTCTTGTCGCCAAGAAAGTTGATAGTTTAAAGAAGTCCATAACGACAGCTGGTCATAATTCTGACATCTTTAAATTTTGAACATATATTTTTTTTAACCCCTCTAAAAGTATCCTTATATGATGGAAAGCTTTTTTGGCAAGCGTTCAAGACGCAGTACACTATTGTGGCAAACGCAAATGGATGAGATTTCGAAGATAAAGCATGCCATCTTGCAGATATCCTCCAAACTCTGAAAACCCTAGGCTAGACTTCGAACCAGAGGCTCTATATAGGGCGTTGGAGCTGCACTTTGACGAAAAGTGTTTAAAAGACTATAGCAGGCATCAGTTAAAATCTCCGCAAAAGAAGCCCTCGAAAACAATCCAGTAGCTCATCAAGGATGTTGAAATGCTATCTCATCTTCCCTTTTCGAACTGCCCATCAGAAACGAAAGAAACCCTGTTCCTGCAATACATACCTTGACATTCGGGATCCTAAGATAGAGTAAGCCTTGCGAATGGTGAATGTCAAGGATTTAAAAAGCAATCTAGTTTACTCCCGGAAATTCGAGGCAGCCCAGCGGCCGCCACTTAGTCACAGATGCCTAAGTCCAGGAGCCAGTGGGTCAAGTGAATTCTTGTCTAAATAATTTAAACAAGCAAGTTAACGCCGTGAGACTGAATAGGAATGACGAGAAACCGTCCCAAAAGTGCTGGAATTACGGTGCTAAAGGCTATGCGCGAAGGAACTGCAGAATACACTAAGGCACGGAAGATAAGACCCACGCCAGCAAAGACATAATTGTTAGATACTGAAAAACCGCACTTTAAAGCACTTCAAATTTCTGCAATGAGTGGCGGCCGTAATGGGCTTTTTTTTTTCATCATGGGACATATCAATGGAGTTCCTTGCCTTATAGCCATCAACATAAGACCCAATACTACTATCATCCGAAAGGATCTGGCTCAACAATTGGAAGGCAAATTCATCCGGGTGCCGCCCTGCATTATGCTTCAGACTGCGTCTGGAGATAAAATCAGCATCGACGGAAAATTAAATGTAAATATCACGTTCGGAAGTGCCGCCTACAATTATACGTCATATATAGAAAATAATACAGACCCTTGTATACCGGGATTTGAATTTCTACGGAAATATAATTTTACCTTGGACTTTAAAAATAACGAACAGCTTTCTGTCTCTGAGAACATAACCCTGTTTGGAATTAATGATGAAGGAGTTGAATCTGTTCATCAAATCTTAGCTCAAGACCATACCACAATTACCAGCAGGATTTTTTACTTCCTGGATCTACAGCCGAAAACAGAAATTTCCGCTACTCTATAATTGAATATCCTTAGAACTGAAACACCTCGCGAGGAGTACTAGTAGCCTCGGTACTCGTCAACTTATGGAGGACAGTTATCCCTATTAGAGTCGCCAACGCCAGTGATAAAGCGAAAGTCATTATGGAAAAGTGAAATGATTGCAGCATGTACTCCAGGAAACAGTAGCCTTCCGGACTCCTTTGCTTCAGAAAGACTTAATATAATGTTGTTTCAGAATGCACAACTAAGCGATGAAAACAGAAACTCTGCAGAATATGTCATTCGAGAATTTCAAAATGTTTTCTCAGACACTCAGTCTAGAAAGCTCTACCCTGAAAGGTTGCGGATATTTTTAAAATGTCAAGAGAAATACGAGCTTCTTAATACGGTCGCACGTCAAATTGCAATTTGAACAATGTCTGACCCCGATTCATAAAGTGAAGAAGAAGTCAGAAAAGACTGGTTGAAAGCCAACGACATTAAACCCATAATTTTGTTAAAGAAGTCTTCAAATAAGAAATCTGCCTGGCAGGGCATTTCGATCTATAGTCCTAAGACAAGAAAATATTGGACTCTATGGAACTTACTCAGTAATCGAAACGGCGTCTTGTACCTGACTTTCGAATCTCATAAGTGAAAAGAGTTCCAATGCTAGCTGGTGCTTCCAATGTCCCGAACGTCCTTAAAGAACTACATAGCAGCCCTACAGGAGGCCACTTCAGAATAACGAAAACTTTGCAGAGAGTTCAAGAGCTCTTCTACTGAAGAAATGCAAGGGCGCATGTGCAAAAGTGGTGCTAATTTTGCATTGCCTGTGCCCGGCGGAAAGGACCGTCGAAACGAAGCCAAGGAAACTGAAACATTACCAATGCAGGATCTGCTTTCGAACACATCGCATTCGATGTTCTGGGACATTTGCCACGATCTGCTACATCCTTGTGATCATTGATTACTTTACAAAGTGGCCTAACAAAACCCAAACGACACCTTTACATCCGCATTCAGAGGAGCAGGGTGGAGAGGTTTAATAGAACCATCCTTAATAACCACTTGCGGGTGGTTTCCAGAAAGCAGCAGAACTGGAACAAGAAGTTACCTCTGTTCTTACTGACCTATCGCACTGCTGCCCGTGAGACTGTTAACCAGAGAACAGAGGCTCCATTACCTAGCTGACATTATGCCTGCCTTACACGGAATAAAGGCCCTGCCTCCAGAAGCCGTGTATTACCACTAAGCAAAATAAGTTTACAGTGGCATACAAGGCCTTCAAGAACATAAGTAACAGGACATAGTCATGATATACAGTAGTCAGAAGATTTCGAATTTTAGATTTGATACCATAATAGTAGAAGACAAATAATAATACAGTCTATTAACTCCAACTTGAAAAATAAATCAATGGCGATAAGGAAATTGACTACCTACGCTATACAGATATACATGAACCCATAAATTTGTGACAATTCCACTTACTCTAGATATAAAATATTATAATCAATTATTACATTGCCAACAAAACGACAAATCTCTGCCGTAAAAGATATACAAAAGAACGTAACAACAAAAACTTATACCAGACCAAGACAATGCTAAGATAAACCATTTTAGGTCAAACTTGTGACAATCCAAAAGGAAACAAAAATGTGAACAATAAAACCATATATACAATAACATTTGGTCAAAAATCAATGTTTACCATTAGCCTAGTAAATCAACCTTATCTTCAAGGAAAAACACATCAAAACTACATACATGAGCATGCATGAGCATAATGCTATGACCCCTACATTAGAAAGTTACCAATGCATCAAATAAATCAGAATTATAGACAATTTTCATGAATATCAATTTGTATCAAAACAAATACACTATACCATAATAACAACTTTAAATAAAATTTACTTCAATGATGAAAAATAGGACGATAGACACTTTAAATGACCAATGTTCAATTTAGTGAAGACTCATACTAGATTAACAATATACAACATTAAACCATGCAAAATTTTAGATACCTTTTATAAGAATAATCATATTATTTTAAACGGAATCAAAAATTGTGCAATACAATCAAAAATAAAATTGCAAACGGTGAAACCTGATTCAATACGACATTCCATCGAACTTTAACAATAACAACGCAAAAGACCAAAATGGCCTTAAGGACCTAAATACAGAATCACAGTCATTGATTAACAGTTTCTTTCATCAAAGACCCCCCCCCCCTCCAAAAAAAAAATTCCTAACAAAAGCAAACAGTCTAGTGCAACTCCATATTGCATAGTTAAAGAAGGGAAAAGACCGGCTTAAAACAGCAGTAGCTGCATATTGAGACAATCGGAGGTCAATACATAAATCAAAATATATTCAATAGATTTCTATAAATGATGAACAAAAAATTCTGAACAAAACTACATCATGCATCTAAATACCACACAATTATTCAGAACAGAAAATCAACGGTGTCTCTAAAATAAGGTAAAATTAACATAGCCATTTGCAATCCTTAATAAACCCTAAAGAAAGCATGTTTCAAATAGTACCTATAATATTTATACAATAAACCGAGTATACTTTCAGAATTTCCACTGCAAATACGAAAGACTTTCAAAATTGAGTCCAACTAATTTAAATAAAAACTATTGTACAAACAAGCGAACAAAATATAATGCATCCATTACTGTATTATACACAATTAATTTCAATTAGATTCACAATATCAAGAAAAACCATTCAATTTAGAAAAAATGCATAAAGATAAACTAAGACAATAATAAACTGCCAAATAATATTTCGTCATATAAATTCAGAACTGAGAACTAATAACTTTGATAACTGAACAAAATTATCATAAAATAGACAGAACCTGAGATATTACTACAATACAAAACCTAAATTCGGTTTAAAAACAAAACCACTCCAAGTAATATAAAAACTCTAAATCAGGTTTGCTGGCAACGCGATAGAAATACAGTACAAGAATAATGCCAACACAAAGTTATAAAAAATTTCAAATTCAAAAACCAAATACATTTAAAATTAATTCAAAGAAAATTAATATAAAACACTACCTTGAATGCAAATTTTAGAATATAGAACTCAAGTCATACGATTCAAATTCACTAAACCAGGTCAACTATTCAATTCAAAAAAGTGCATAAAGATATACAAAATAATTATTCTAGATTAGGTTCACTGGCATCGCTAAAACAAATACAATACAAGAAAAATTTCAACATAAAATCATGCAGAACTTCAAAATCAAATACAAAATGCATTCAAGATTAAAGCAAAGAAAATTAATATAAAACAACTATCATGGATGCAAATTTTTACAATATAATGTACAACTAATACCTATTAAACTCACCAAAGCGAATCAATTCAATTCAGAAAAGTGCATAAAGATATACAAAATAATTAAAAATTGTTACAAAAACTTTCTCTTAAATTTAATTCACAAATGCAAAACAAAACTGAACAAAACAATCATGATATACAGATTAAGAACGATTTCAGTACCATTCAACAAATACTATGTAGTTCACAAATAAAACCGACTAATTGTACAATATAAGAAAGAAAGTAATAGGCTACAAGTAACCGTTACAATTTATAAGAGTATAAGTAAGTATAAGAGTATAAGGCCGGTTTGGAGCCATGTGGCGCTGTGGCACTCACAGACGACGGACGGGGGGGGAGGAAATTAACGGAGGAGCCCGTGTGGGTTGATATGTCACCAACTACGGACGCGTCGCATCCTGTTCGTGACCTCATCCCGCATTATCACCTCGGATTATCTTGCTATTGCTACGTCAGCCGCATGTTTCATTCTATTTGTGTTGTAATCCGGTTTCATGTCCGCGCTTATCCATTAACGTAGAACTCCCCGCTGCTCTGATGTACTTAATCCGCAACCTGATTGCAGCTTGTAGATACATGTTAGGATTTCTAGAACATTCTGTTTAGTTCAGCAATCACCGCTAGAGGGCAGTAGTCTTACCCATAGTGCATTCTGATTGGTACTCGTGGATCCTAACGAAGTTATTAACCATTATTTTTAATTGATTATACTATTTGACTTAATATAGTAGTATTTAATGAAAAACGTTCATGTATTTACATGTAAATTTCATGTATTTGCGATCTATGGCATGCGGAACGTGGACGATAACACAAAGCCGTGCTTTTATCTCCTGAATCCTATTATTTGATTATTATTTGATTGTATCTATCCTCTTTGTTCACCTGACTTAGCGGAAACCAGCATGAGGCTGATGGATTGCACATAGGCA
Organism: Stegodyphus dumicola; assembly: GCF_044657685.1. NCBI lineage: Eukaryota > Metazoa > Arthropoda > Arachnida > Araneae > Eresidae > Stegodyphus > Stegodyphus dumicola. The sequence goes on from NC_140771.1 coordinate 75,683,265, forward strand.
ATTCTGTTCCAACTTGCTCAGACCTTTGTACATCCTCGATAATGAATGAATTCATAACTTTTCTTCTCGCCGTTAAATTAAATGTACTAATTTTCACACCATATTTTTTATATATAAACATAAGATTTTCTTTTTTTTCCATATTTTAAAATTTTACATTCTTTTCCCCTACGTTTAACTTGCAAAAGTAATAGATTTTATAAAAGTAATACGTTTTCACAATTTTATTTATTTATTTTTTATTTTACAAAAGGTTTTTCTCCCTTCAGTTTAATCTTTCCTTTCCATGTTTTACATTTATTACTTTATTTGTTTTACAAAAGCTGTACTTATTTTCATACGATATTTTATTTATTTTTTACGAACTCGGTCTTTTTTCCTATATTTTACTTCAAAAAGTAATTTTTAATTTTTCTTTTATATGAAAGTTTTTTTTTTTTTTAATTCTTTGAAGAATTTTCTTCTCTCATTTCTTTTTTCTTTCTTTTATTTTCCTCTTAAGGTTTCTCTTAATGTTTTAAAGACTTATTGATGTTACAGCTCCATTTCTCGAAGAGTAAAGTTACATATATATTTCTCTGTCTATGAAATTTAAGCTGGAACTTACACGCATATAATTTCCTTCTAGAGGCTTTCATGGATAATGTTTTCTGTAAATTTAAACCAATAAGTACCATGTTCCTTCCATATAGCTTACTTAGCATATTATATTCCTTATTATTTTTTTACGCTACTAATACTTAAGATATACAAAACTTTCTCTTCTAATGTATTACATCATACTACTAGCACTTAACGGGTGAAACTCCGAACTTTCTCTTCTAACGTATTATACTAACTTTTTGAAACACTATACAAAAACGTCGCGGATTCTCTTTTACAGATCTCATTTTTGTTCAAAGGATTCACGAAATGTGTCAAACAAATGTAAATTTTTAACTTTCTATTTTCCATTTAGACATTTTGCCTTACATTTAACCTTTATCATGTTTTTAAAACATATCCCTGTTAATATTTCTGATTCTTTTTTTCCTAAAAATAAATACAGACTTATACGGAATTTTTAAAGATCTACTGACTTTGAATTAAACCTTCTAATTCAGAATAAATTTTCACAACATAAAATCTACTTGAACTAATATATGGACATCTCTAGCCAGTTTAGTTCAAATACATACGAAACAATATGAAATTTCTTATTATTTTCTACCCCAGTTTAATACGTACCAACAGCATTTCATTTCCTATTATTTTACATTACAGACATTTACATGAATATATTCAGAACACTCCTTTTAATTGAGCAGGAGGTTTCAGATATATTACTAACAGATTGACTCTTTGAAATATTTTACAAAAATATCTTGGATTTTCTTGTACACATTGTATTTAAATCACCGAACATGCGTTAAATTTTGATTTCTAGCATGGGAAAACTTCATCCGGATTCTTAATGTGATCGCACCATTTACCGCAGACCTTCGTAAACACTGTTTTATTTGAACTTAACACAGATATTATTTTTAACATGCTACAGAATTTTTAACTACAGAGAAGAATATCCACATTGTAATGTAATATTTTAAATTCATTATAGAGCCATATTTGTGTAAAACATCTAAAAAGAAAGGATGTCTGGACATGGAATTAAAGTTAAGTCACGGAAGTGAAACTTTGTCATCTTTTTCCCAACTTAGAATATAAAACTTTCTCAGCTAGGAATATATATACAGGGTGATTATAATTAAAGTTTAAGTTTCAAAACGCTATAAAAAAAGAACCACTCATGAAAATGACGTCAAATTTGAAAGGAATGTTATTGAAGAAGGCGGAAAGCGTATGGCAGAAGAAAAAATTTAGTTTCAAAAGTTAGCAACAGATGGCGCGAAGAAGACGTAAATTAAAATGTTAGTTAAATTTCAGTGTTATAAAGCCGTCAGGTACCAGGCTGTTCCTCATTTTGCGTCTCAGACGTTCGCCATGGGTGTTTCACTGCAGGACCGCGCTCTGCTGGTAAAGCTGTATTACAAGAATGATGATTGTGCAAGAGTAGCTCTGCAAAAATTCAGGACACTGAAGGGTATAAAAGAAGGCATTGGTCCAATGAGTGCCGTATGTCTAAAGAAAATGATGCAAAAATTCGAAGCGACAGGTTCGTTTGATGTGCAATCTGGTAGAAGGAGAAAACGAGTGCATTCGACGGTAGTTGAAGAAGTGGCCCCAGCATTACAGGAGGGGTCGGCCGGTGGTGTGCAACCGTGCAGTGCACGAGGAATTGCCCGAACATTGGACAGGCCTACGAGCACGGTGCTGAAAATTGTACGAAACATCCTGCAATGCTATCCGTACAAAATTGGCTATGTGCAGGATTTGCTTCCGTCTGACCTGACAGCTAGGGAGACGTTTGCGTTAGAATTCCTGGCTCGCATGGAAATGGATAATGAATGGCCGTGGAAAATTTTGTGGATAGATGAAGCCCATTTCTATCTGACAGGATACGTGAATACCCAGAATTGTCGAATACGGGCAACAGAAAATCCATTGGCAAAGCACCCCGTACCACTTCATCCTGAAAAGGTCACTGTATGGTGTGGCTTTACGGCATCATTCATCCTACAACCATATTTTTTCGAGCAGACGGGTGCTTCCGATCCTGTTACCGCAACCGTCACTGGTCAGAGGTATGCGTCTCTTTTGCGCAACCACGTGATTCCAGCTCTGCAACAGCATGGATGTGTGGATGAAATCATTTTTATGCAAGATGGCGCTCCTCCGCACATTGCACATCACGTGAAGCAGCTGCTGAGGCGCCATTTCGGAAATGCTCGAATTATCAGCCGTCATTTCCCTACAGCCTGGCCGTCCCGATCGCCTGATCTTACTCCGTGTGATTTCTGGCTGTGGGGATATCTGAAGGATGTTGTGTTCTGTGCTCCAATTGCAAATTAGCGGAATTAAAGGCACGCATTTCACAACACATTCTGAACATCACCCCAGAGACACTGCGATCCGTTGTGGAACATGCTGTTTGTCGCTTTCAACTTGTTGCACACAATGGTGGACACCATATTGAACATGTTTTGCGCCAGTCTCGTGACAGTTCCGAACTTCTTTGATGAATGGTTCTTATGCGGTACGTCGCCGCAAAACTCATGAAACCGATTTGTCCCTTTCGATGTGATATGTACAGTCATGCAAATAAAATTATTCAACAATTCTAATTTGTCAATATGTTTTAATGTGTAACTTCCACCTTAGCCGTTGTTTTACGAATCATTTCTAGTCGTGATTCGGCCGCTTACAGCGCCATCTGTGGCTAACTTTCAAAACTAAATTTTTTCTTCTGCCATACGCTTTCCGCCTTCTTCAATAACATTCCTTTCAAATTTCACATCATTTTCATCAGTGGTTCTTTTTTTATAGCGTTTTTAAACTTAAACTTTAATTATAATCACCCTGTATATATAATGATAAATATATATATATATATATATATATATATCATTATTTTTACAAGTCTCAAAGCTTTTTAATATATTCTTTCTAACTTAAGATATGCATTTCAAATTGACAAACACTGAACTCTTACAGCTTTTTGAGAATGATTTAAGTTATGATACATAGCAAATAAAATCCTACATAACAGGAAATATTGACATGAATTTCCAAATATTAATACAACGTAACTTCAATATATTCAATTTAACTGAAGATACGCATTTCAAACTGACATTACTTTACTTAGAGTTCTTACAGCTCTTTGAGCACATCTGATATTTAATTTTTCACAGATATGAGAAACATTTTTGCATAAGTATCATACAAAACATATAATATTGACACGAACTCCATATCATGATCCAACGTTGGTAACTTAAATGAACCTTTAATACATTTTAGTATGAATTATTTTTAAAAAGAAAAATTTAAATGCAAGTATTCAAACGGAAATGCTTCACAACTTTACATATTAAGCAAACATTCAAGAGAATACTATATATCTAGAGATATTATTTACACTTGTTGGTAATGTAATTTATTAGAACAGCAGCAGACGCATAGGAGAGGTATGCAATATCCATGAAAAAACTTCTTACCAAGCCAAAGAGCAATAGTGAAATATAACATATAAGAAGGGCAAAAAAGTGTCTAAGTATGGAAAACATGAATAAGAAAGGAATATTTTTTCTGAAAATGTGCCGAATGGGATAAGTCAGGAGTAAGAACCTTAAACAGTTTCAGGAATAGATCCTGAAAAATAATGAAGTATTTTTTATCTTATTATTTGTCTATAATGCATTTATTTATACTAAACTATTCTGTTTGAAGACTATATTCTACACTTAGAAGGAATTTAACAAATCAGAATGATTTCGTTTTCTGAAGATTCAGGTTCAGAAATATTACAACTCAAAAGAAAAAAGGTTAGAGCAAGAATGAAGTATACCGTAACCAATAAAAAATTTTTTTCTTCCTAAAAAAACTAAAGCGAAACTTTTTCGACCTAAAAAAATCTAAATGAATTTTTTTCTACTTTTCAAAATCAAAGTGTAAATTTTTCCCCTTACATTTTTAATTTAACATGGGTTTTCCCATATACAAAATAAAAGTGGAGATTTTTCTCCCTAAAAAAGTTAAAGTGAAATTTTTTCGACCTAAAAAAATCTAAATGAATTTTTTTCGACTTTTCAAAATCAAAGTGTAAATTTTTCCCCTTACATTTTGAATTTAACACGAGTTTTATACTAACTTATAACATGGTCTCATAGACGAAATAACAGTGGAGATTTTTCGTCTTAAAATATTAAAGTGAAAATCTTTCCAATATATTTTTCTGCTTTTCATGCCATTACATTTCCAATGAAATTTGATTCATTGCCAGATAGTTAAATGTTTGTTATTTTTTTTTCACATCCGAATGCATTTCGTATCTCACATATGCTCATTACAACCACGTTAGAAGTTAAGTGAATTCTTCCTGAAATACTGTACATTTCATTCCGGAAAGTATCTTTTTTGAATCCTCTAATGTTTCTTTTTTTCTGCATTTCAAGTAAATTTTGTGCATAAAGTTTTCAGTTTCGATGGAAGTTATTTGCGGATGACTATGATGTTATCGTGTTTCCATAAACCTTTTGAACACTTTGAAGATTACCACGTTTACATTACTGCCACTGCAAATCATTGAGATTTCAAATATTTTTCTATTTATCGTTTACAACGCTTCGTAAAGACTTGAGAACAAATTTTTACTAAATAGTTATATTATTTGATTTAATAACTGTGTTACACATTTAGAAGATTTAACAACACTACTACGCTAAACCAGAAATTAACAAAAGAAATGGAATTTTTATCTTAGTATACTATAGGAATAGATTAACTTTCTCTGACTTAGATGTATTCGAATGTAGATAATGGAGACTTTTAACTCAGCTCATACAGACTTCGAATATTTTCTCTAAGTCACCACGATCACTGACTTGCATTGTCATAGATTTTTCTCGTAAAGACTATTTCTTAAAAGAAGTTTATATACTAATTTCATTAGAAACGTGTCTAAAAAATATCTCATCTTCATAAAAACCATCAACGCTTTGATTTGAATTACTAGGAAAACAAGAACCATTGTTTTGTAAACATGGTTTCTCTCTGACTCAAAAGTTTCTGCTCTGTCATATTCGAAATAAACAATTAACCGTGTATACCTAATATATTGCATTGATGAGTTATATTTTAACTTACTGCATTACATTTCAAGTGAATGTGTTTATTGCATCTTTTAATAAAATCTTAAAGGCTGAAATGAATGTTTCATTACCAAATTAGTACTTTCTAACTTCATTCTACTGAAACGAAAACATTCATAACGTATTGCGAAGAAAAATGTTTACGTGATATACCTTTTTGATTAATTTTCATACCACAGTGTCATCTTTGAAAATTTGTTTCCTAGTCCACTGCTAATATTCGCTCTTTCAATACATTTCGTACGTGACAAAAAAAAACTCAGTTTAGAAAATTTTTTAATTTAACAACTTGTATAGCATTGCTGAACCGGAGCAATGCTTTCATTTTTATTACATATCGTGCGAATATTTTAAAAAAAGTCATTTTTCCCCCTTCGGTTAGCACGATTTTAACCAGCATTTTACTATTACAGAGACTTCTTTAGTAAAATCTCAAGGGTTAAATTTAACGTTTCATTACTAATTTTGAAGATTCTGGATATATCCTACTTAAAAATTCATAACGGATTGGCAAAATAATTTATATATGTACTTCGTTGTGCTCTTGGTTAATTTTTAAATCGTTATTCATTTATAACGCTCGATTTCTAGAGAAGTATCGAAATGATTATTTACTTTCCGCTTTTTCCAAAGAATTTCGTAGACACATATGTTCAGTATAGAAAATGTTCCAACTTAAAAGTATTATTACCCAAATAGAAAATATGCAAAATTTTTCTAAAAATTCATATATTTGTTTTTTACAAACATGTACACGAATACCCACATTTAGTTATTTAATGTGTATTTTCCTATATCAGAACTAAAATTTCGAACGAAAATTTTTAAATAATGTCATTTTCCATAAAATTTATGTCTTTGTGATGTCATCGTCTTTTCTCAAAAGTTTTGAGAGTAGTCGTTTAGACATTTCGAAACTGTTTTCTCTTTGCTATTGGAAACTATTTTATCTTTGCTGTTGGTATGCTAATGATTTCTCGATACTTTTTTCTCTTGGTTTATCTTCAGCTTATGAGTTATTTAAATACTTAAAAATATATTTGTAGATCTTTTATGTTGACACTTGTGATAGATTTTTTTGGACGTCTTTAGAAAATGTATTTTATTCACGTGAATGAAACTGATGTTTTCTTAAAATTTTATTATTCAGAGTATTAGTTAATTATGACAGAATGCCGGATTTGTTCTCTTTATTCAACATTCATATGAACTTCAGTATTCCAAATATTTCACGTAAATGTAATTTTTCCCATCAGTAATAGGAAGACGAATGGAATAAATGCAGGTTATGCAGATATAAGGTCAAAAATTTGGAAGTAAAAGAAATTTTTCAGATCTAGGCAATTCACTTGAATATGCTAATATTATCCTATTCGAAGCTTACTTTTTGGAATGAAATAGCATATAAAGTGTAAATTTGATAAAAACAGATATAATGAAGATAAAGTACTCTGCAAAATCTGGACGGTAATTATACAAAATAAGTTATATGGCAGTATTTCATAAAAAGTGGTTCCTCCGGAGGAAACACCCCGGCAGTCTCCTAAAACTTTAAGTGAGCACCTGACAGGGATTGTACTGCTCAGGACTTGTCGTCCTTGGGAAGAGTGTAATGTTATGAAATTTGTATATATGTAAATAATTTTTGTGAAATTATTCATGAATTTTTTTTTTTTTTTTTTTTTTTTTTTTTTAGTCCAAAGGGATTTGAATCCCGAAGGACTATTACTTTCGTTTTCGCATTTTGCGTCGGACTCATAAATGTCGGTTCACTTTTCAAACTGTTGCCACAAAATGTTAGAGTCCTGCATTATATTTGAAGAAATTAAATAACGAAAAATCTGCATAAATGTATGTATATTTCTCGTATTGTGATAAAACAACGGTACATAGAGTCATCGAATTTTGAATAACGTAATCCTCCAACGAATATGAGCATGTGGAAGACCAAATTTGAAATTTGAAATTTGTTTTATGATCGATTTCCTATTTTTTAAAACTTTGACGAATTTTTGATTAACAAACTCAAGGATTTCAAAGCGAGCAATGGCAACGTTGTGCAGAAAAAAACATTTTTATCTCCAGCGCGTGAGTCTCTGTATCGGAAATTCTAAAGATATGCTCGTTTTAAAACTATTTTGCGATATTGCTGTTGCACTGGATCTTATGGTTTAAGTGCGAGGAACATGATATTTAATAAAGAAAGGTAACACACAAAATGTTAAAAAACGCCCCTTTGAACGTAATTTAAAATCTGAAACATTTCAGTTTTTTTTTTTTTTTTTTTTTTTTTTTTTTTTTTTTGGGTGTATGTAGTGTAACATTAAATGCTTGAAAGAGACTAAGTTATGCCAAAAAAATAAGAATACAGGAGCAAGTCTATTTAACTTTGAGGTAAATAGCTATCTCGCTAAACTTGCGAGGTATCGGTAAGTTGACGATGGTTCTGGGAAATTTTTGTCTCTCCAAAAGTCGTCAAATTTGGAGACCTTTTGGCGAGATTTGGATCCAATCCTGTGTAACTAATTCTTGCAGTTGCTATAACTGAACCGTGTATGTAACTGTAACCGTATTCGGACGTTATATGTAGCTTTAACCGTATAGACCTTCCAGTAATTTCGAGAAATAGAAAGTACTAGAGATTTTTCATTAGCCGGGGGAAAACTGTACAAGAACATCAGTTCTCAGTTGTTAGTTCAGAGCTGACTTCGGAGTATTGAGATATCAATGAGAGCTTTACCTTTTAGATGGGTTTTGCACAGTGCTGCGTTTAACGCTCTCAGTAGTTTGAACTGTAACTACTGATTGTGCTCTGTGATACTGGGAAGAGATATACGAGTGTTTTTGAGGAAAGTTCCAGAACTGTAAAGCATTCATTTTGGTAAAATAAATTTTATCAGGCTCTCATCGGTTCTGTGTGCATTCAAACTATTGCGAACACAACATACGTACTTTACAGTATGTATGATCATAAAAATGAAAATTGTCATTAAATTTATTTATTTTTCAAGTGAAAATGAGAATGGAACAAAAAAGAAAATAAAGCGGTCAATGTTTAGAAAGCAGAAAGGCAGTTTATTGCTTTGTTTATAAGTTGTTAAAATAATAACTTTATGAAGGGTTTAAATTAAGAAAATTCTTATACCATCGAAAGCGGCAGTTGCACATATCGCAAAATAAAAACAAATATCTAAGCATGCTCACAACAATGAAAAAATACAGTCTAAAGAAAATTATTAGACAGATTAATATAGTAAAAATATCTGAAAGAGTTCAAATTTTAACGGTCGCCCAGTAGGGTTTATTAAAGATTTTTATGCTCTTGTTTAGTTCTCAGTCTGCGAACACCACTTTTTTTTGGGGGGGGGAGGAGCTTTTTAGCTTTATTATTAAGCATTGTTTGCTTCACACTTTCGAAATACACAGTTTTTGCGATTTTGCTGTTGATTTTTGTATGGCGTAAGCGCTAAAAAAGAAATAGGTTAGCAGGGGTGAGTGCAGCAGTAGAGTGGTAGACTGCTTACTCCCTGAGAGTGTAAAAGAAACGTAACAAATCCTTTCGGCGACCGTTATAAACTAAAGCCCTTTCAGATGTTTTTTATTGCCGGTTAATTAATTTGATGTCGGTTACAAGAGATGATTTACTGTATGTATGTATACTTATATAAAAAAAAATTCAAAATATGTGCTATGTAATTAGATAATACTTTTAGAATGTCTGTGCTTCATTGCTCAAATAAATAAAAATAAACCGGATGTTTATTGCAGTCAGCTTTTTAATTAGAATTTTGCTTTTCTCCTATTTAAAATAACAGAAATCAATAATTAGGTCTTTAATAATTTGGGAGCGTTTATAATGTTATTGGAAATAATTAAGCAGTTGCCATAAAATTTTATTATAGAAAGCGTGTAGTATTTAAGGAGATTTCTGGTAAAAAAAAAACACAGCGTGTAGTAATACTTTTAATTGCAATAAAAAAAGACAGGTGAGCAACTAGATGTTATAGCAGTTCCATATACAAAATTTGTAAGTTCTATGCCTAATCGTTTCCGAGTTATGCAAGATACATATGGAGATATCATTTTGAACCCATTTCAAATTGTTTTTAGAATCTGTTATGGAATAAAGAGCTCTTTATTTTGTCCATACGTACAAACGTCCATCAAAAGCACAAAAATAATCAAAATTGGCTCAGGAACTCTCAGAATGGATATTTCCATTGAAATATGATACCCGAAATTTTTCTCGATTATAATGATTTATATACTTCGCACAAGGATGTAGAAAGGAAAGTGATTAATGTCACACAATTTTTAAATACGCCAGTATTTTTTATTTCGATTCTTAAGTATTACAAATGTGAAGGATAGTTTGGTTATTTTGTCTCTCACTAGGTTATTGATCGTTAGCTAAGTGTTAATAATAAAATTTATTACATTTCATAATCATGGCACGAATTTTGAAGGATTTCCATTATTGAATTCAGCAGTCTAAAATTTGTATCATTACAGAAGAATAAAATCGCTAGGTTTAGCTTTACAGAGGTTGACTGTTTTTGAATTTGTTTAAACAATCTTTCCCAAAATATGTTAGTATTGAGATCACAGTCATAAATTTGAGTTAAATAAATTTGAAGTTTCAGATGTATAATTGCAAGTCTCCCACAAAGTATACTTCCTCTTTAAAAAGAAGCTAGAACCTGAGAAGGATTTTAAAAACGCAATGTGTAATGAAATAATAATTGAAGTAAATTAATAAAATTAATTATCTCATGATTAATATATATGCAATAGAATCTCTCTTAGGCAGCAACAACGCCACCTCACAGATTCTGGGTAACTGAATATTCTAGAACTTAACCTTTTAATTCTTTGTGATGCCAACTATAGAAATTGCAGCATGCGAAGCCCGTTCGTCTTTTTTTATTTATTTACTTTTTATATCAACTAGTATTAAATAAATAATATCGAAAATTGTACAGATTATATAAATTTAACGGCTACAATTTTTTTTTTTTTTTTTTTTTTATATATTTCAAAATAAAATAAATTAAAAGAATTTCTATATATATAATATTACATGAATTTTCCCAGTTTTTTAGTGTGATGACATATAGGTTCGAATTTGTGTCTGCTGGCGAGATGGTCTGCAAATTTCTAAAAATTTACTATGTATGCAAAGTAGCCTCATAATAACACGTACTGGCACAGATGAATGTTGTTTGACAAATCTTATGAAAGTTTGCGATCCTGCGTTAACTTCCTTCAATGTAACACTTTTATTTTGCGTGTCTTCATCTTCATCGTCTCCTTCATCATTTTCCTTTCCCAATGCTCGATTATTTCGTCATCATCTTGCGAGAGCATAATGGGAAAATAATTGTTTGTGTCCATCCAGGTCTGCAGCTCCTCTTCACTAACATTAATGTTCTTCGAAAATGTGTAACTAAATCCAAGATATTGGGTACGAGTGCCAGAAGTTTTTTATAATGAAGGAAATTTTTGGCTCATCATTACAGTCAGTCATTACTGTCACAGATACAAATCTGTGATTCGTCATCATCTTGCGAGAGCATAATGGGAAAATAATTGTTTGTGTCCATCCAGGTCTGCAGCTCCTCTTCACTAATATTAATGTTCTTCGAAAATGTGTAACTAAATCCAAGATATTGGGCACGAGTGCCAGAAGTTTTTTATAATGAAGGAAATTTTTGGCTCATCATTACAGTCAGTCATTACTGTCACAGATACAAATCTGTGAAAGTCATCCACTGGACTCATCATCTGTGAACATATTTTTAAAGAAATTAAACAATGAAGAATTTGCATGTATTTATGCATGTTGCTTGCACTGAAAAAAGTGCGAGCCATTCAATTTTAAACGAGTACCCCACCGTATACATCTGAAAGCCCGAATTTGGAACTTCGAATTTTATATTTCATATTTTGTAAAACTGTAATGAATTTTTGTTTAACGAACGCAACGATTTGAAAGCGAGTAGTGGCAACACTATGCGGAGTACGGCCTCTTGGCTAAGATCAAAGTGAAAGGAGTAAAACATTTTTACATCCAGCGAGTGATACTGTCTATCGAAAATTCTAAAGATATGTTTTTTTAATATATGTATATATATTTCATGATTTTGTTGTTGAGTTGGATTTATTTGGCGTAAGTGCGAAGAATGTGACAAAGACTGAAAAAAAAAATGCTTTTAAAATTTTTTTGTAATTTTGTTTTTGATTTCTATATAGCGTAGGCGCGAAGAAAATGTTGCTTAATAATAAAGCTAAAGCGCAAAAAGAAATGGGTTAGCAGAAGTGAGTGCAGCAGTAGACTGCTAGTTCAGAGAGAGTGTAAAAGAATCTTAACAAATCCTTTTGGCGATCATTAAAAACTAACTTTCAGATTTTGTTTTTTCATTGTCGGTTACTAAATTGAATGCCGGTTACAAGAGATGATTTTACCGTGTGTATATACACTTATAATTATCTAGAAAAAATTAATTAAAAATATGTGATATGTAATGTATTTAAAATATGTGGTAAATGTTACACGTCTTAGGCACTGTAACATTTTTTGCTGCAACATCCGTATTGACCTCTAGTTTTACAGAAACCATAAGTTTAGGTGGCCGTGAAGTTACCAGGCATTTTAGCTCTCGTATTTCGCAGCGCAATATACAGGAATTTTTCACCAAAAAATTATCTGTGAATTCATTTTTTCAAATTACAGTATAGTAATTCAGGTAGTACTACAGTGTTTTCTATGACAACATGCATAATATATTATAGTGCTTGTGTCACTATATACTTTAAATGGTTCATGTAGAGGAAAAAAAAATATTCCAAAAATAAAACTTGAATCCCCAGTTAAGACGGATTTAACATGAGCTCTTGATTTATTGGTCGGTTGAGAGTACTGTTAACGAGGGTTTATTGTATTAGCATACTCTCCATTTCCAAAACAATTAGTACTGGATATGATTTTTTAATTTGTGTGAATTCTTATTTCCATCCAGCTATCACCAATAAATCGACAAATTTAAAAATAGATTGTGTTTTCTAAGGAAAGAATAAAAATGAACACTTCAGCTCCTACCTTGAGAACGTATCCATTAGCCAAAACTCCAAACCCAATCAGGTAAACGTATCTGAACTACCCACCAGAACTATTTCCTGATGAAATTAACGCCTGACGAAAATAAAGTCTTTTTCTGCAGTTCGTCTATTAGCCTCACGTTGTTTGTTCTCTGCGCCGACTGTTGCCCTAATCACAGCCTTTTTTAAGGGCTCTTCCTGTAGCCTTGCTTGCCTAGTTTAAGACAAAGGTATTTCTCCAACCTTCTTAGCGTGCCTTCGTGGTGTAGTGGTCTGCACGCTCGGCGCGTATTCTTGAGGTCCGTGGTTCGATTCCCGGCGAGGGTATTGCTCATTTCTCAAGCCTCCTGCTTCCAAAAATTACCTCATGTCTCTATAAAGTAAAGCTATTTGAATATTTCAAAGTACACGAGGGCTATCTGCCTAGAGGAAGAAATGCCTTCGCGAGGACTTGCTTAGGGAAACTGGTTCATATTCACGTTACGTATCTGAAAAAAACCACGAAAATTAACCTTACAGCTAGCCCAAGATAGAAGAACCTGGATCGAATTCTCAGCATTCAGTGGTTGTAAACACTCTGCCAGTAGTAAGCGGAAGTAACCGGGCGGCGGAAGTGACGTCACAGAAAAGGGGCGTGGCCTCCGCCATTTTGAATTTCTCCGGAAGTGACGACACCAGCGCCATTTTGTATCACGTGTTGGAATGACATCATTAAACTTTCGTTTTGATTCTGTGGCAACGATCATTTCAAAGTTTTTATTTTTTGTGGCAACGACACTATTTTTTATGTTTATGGCAATGAGCTCTTAACCACGTGTTTGGAATGACATCACTTTTAATTTATTATTTTTAATTATTTGACATGTGATTAATATTATTTTGTTATTTGATTAATTTTTAATACGTCATTAATTTTAACTTTTTAATTATTAACTATTTAGTACATCATTATTTTACTTATTACCTTTAATGAATTTTTGTGGAAATTAATATTATTTTCCCTGAATTTTAAAAGTAACTCCACCGCTGGGATTCCAACTCGCCATCTCTGGGATGGGAGTCTAGCGCTTTACCGCTCGGCTACCCTGTCCTCTTATCAGACTTGTTATTTGATACTCTCTTTGTCCCTTTGAGTTTTTGCACCATTGATGACATAAGGCTGAAAGTCTGCGCATGCGCTTTGACATGAAAACCGCGTCACACATTTGTTTTTACACGACGGCTAGGATTTCTTTTGGCTTCTTAATCATTACTTTATTCATTGCTGTTTTAAATGTAAGTTTTTCCCACGGTTTAATTTTTTTATTATTAAGATATTTTTAATTGTTTTCAATTTTCATCTCATTCTTACTTTTTTTAAGTTATTAGTTAATTTATTAATTTTTATTTTATTTTTTTCCCTTTCCCAAACATAAATTTTATTTTTAACTTCAACAAAAGTGAATTTAAATTTTCTTTTTACTTTTTATCTTGCAAAGTTTATTTTTTTTTATATTTAATTTTCTTTTTGGTTTTACAAAAAGTAATATTTATTTTTACGAATTGAATTTTTCCTTTTCACTTTTTTTATTTTGCAAAAGTTTTTTTTTTTTTTCCAAAATATTTTCCCTTTTTGTATTTTTACTTTATTTTAATTTTTTGTTTAACTTTCTTTTTGGTTTTACAAAAGTAATATTTTTATTTACGAATTGAATTTTTCTTTTTCACTTTTTTATTTTGCAAAAGTTTTTTTTTTCCCAAAATTTATTCCTTTTCGTATTTTTACTTTACTTTATTTTAATTTTTTGTTTAAACTTTTTTTTTTGGTTTTACAAAATTAAATTTGGTTATTTTTCCAAATTTAATTTTCCTTTCCGCTTTTTATTTTAAAAAAAGTTGTTACTACACTTTTAACTTAATTTTTTTTTACAAAAGTAATATTTAGTTTCATAATTTTAATTTTTTTGAGTTTTTTGTTTACACAAATGTTTTTTTGTTACATTTTTATTTTACCCTTAACTTTTTTTCCTTGTTTTAAATACAATACGATGTTACATTTCCATTTCTCCAAAAGTAAACTTACCTACATTTCTGTGTCTTTGAAATTTTAAGCTGGAATTTACATGCATATAACTTCACTAGATAATATTTTCTGTAACATTAAGCCAATATACACAATGCTCTTTCTATATAGTTTAACTGGAATACTACATTTTTTACTTTTTTTACTACTAAGTTGGAGATACTCAGAACTTTTCCTTCTAATGCATTGTACTAACTATTAATGCCTGTATTAACTTTTTTGGCCAACTATACAAAACTTTGTTGATTCCCTTTTACACGTCTTACTTTTATTCAAAGGATTCACCAAACTATGTCTGACAAATGTAATTTTTACACTTTCCATTTACACATTTACCCTTATATTTAACTTATAAAACATATTCATGCTGTATTTCTGATTCCTTTTTCCCACAATAAATACAGACTTACACATGTTTCTTTATTGTAAGACTTACTAACTTTAAAACAAATCTTACAAGGAGCAATAAATTTTCATGGTATGAAGCCCACTCAAACCAATGCATGGAGCATTTCTACCCAGTTAAGTTTAGATACATACCAATAGTACTTCATTTTTTCTTATTTTACTCTACAGATATTTATACATATATATTCAGAACACTCCCTTTCATTCAGTAAGATTCATTTATACTACTAACACAAATTTTGCTAACTCTTTGAAATATTTTACGAAAATATCTTGTATTTTCTTGCACACATCCTACTTAAATCACCAAACATACACTGAACCTTGATTTTTCCTTCATGTGAAAACGTCACTCGGATTTTTAATATGATTCCACCATTTACCGCAGAACTTTATAAACACTACTCTATTTGAACTTATCACAGCCTAACTCTCTTAACAAGGTACAGAAGATTGAATTATATTTTAACTACAGAGAAGAATATCCACATTGTAATGAATTATTTTAAATTTGAATTATAATCACATTTTGTGAAGGAGAACTTAAAGTCTATAATACACATGGAATTAATATTCAGCCATGGAAATGAAACTTTATTGCCTTTTTCCCAATTTGAAATATAAAAATTTGTTAACTTAAAATATTTTTAACGTATTCATTGTAACTTAACTGAAAAATACTCATATTTCCCATTGTCAATAATTTATTTAGCACTGAACTCTTACAGCCTTTTGAGAACGAAATTTAATTTATCATACCTGACAAATGACTCCTACATAGTTATGATACATTACACGAAATACTGAGTAGAGTTCCAAATAATGATCTAACATAGTAATTAACATAAAAGACCTAACACAAATAATTTTAAGATAGAAATTTCAAACTGACATTGCTTACTAATGAACTTTTACAGCTTTTTTTGACTGACATTTAACTTCTCATAGATAATAAATAAAATTACACACAAATAATTATACAAAATAGGTAATAATGACAGAAAGTCCATATAATGATCTACTATAGTCACCAACTTTAAAAATTTTAACGCATTTCTAATATAAGAAAGACCACACTTTTTTGAAAAGCATTATTTTAATTAAACATTGGAGCCACGCAGTCCTGCGCACATGCATAACATCTTTATTTATCATGAGCATGACACATAATAAGTAAATAAAATTTTCACAAAGTACGAAACACATTTCTCTTTTTAACTGAACTGTACTCTTAAGAAAAATGCAGTATGTAATGCTTAGAACACTCAGGGCCACAGTTCCTCATTTCCCCACGCATTGACCAAAATATACATGTACTTTAAAATCAGTTAAACAAATTCAAATGTTAGTATTCAAAGAGGAATACTTCACAAATTAGATGAAAGAAAGGTACACGATGAACTTGAGTGAAAAATACACAAAAGCATGTAAGGACCGAGAAAAAGATGTATTCGTGGAGAACTTTTTTAAGATAAACTTGCTCTATTTTTGCACATGGGTTACATTTTGCATTTCAGATTAAGGAAACATTCAAGATAATTCCTGTATAACTAGGGATTTTATTCACACTTGTTAGTACTGTAATTTATTAGAACAGTCACAGACATATAGGACAAGTATGCCATTTCCAAGGAAAACAATTTTCCCAAGCCAGACTTTAACAGTGAAATATAAAAGGGAATAAGAATATCCCATATTTCAAACAAAATTAGTATCTGAGTATGCAAAAACATGAACAAGAAACGAATATATTTTCTGAAAATGTTCCGAATGGTTTAAGTCAGGACTAGTTTCATGAACAGAGCATGAAAAATAATGATGAATTTTTAATTTTATTTTGTCTGTAGTACATTTACTTATGCTAAAATCTTCCATTTTGGTTGACTGTACTTTACATTCAGACCTAAGTTGATAAATCAGAGTGATTTTGTGTTTTAAAGCTTCAAATTCAGAAATACTACAACTCAAAAGCAAAAAGATTAAAACGACAAGAGAATATACTGCAAGCAAGCGAACGTGATAAATGACTTTTTGGGCTGAATTTCATGAATTCATAGATGGGGTGCAAAATTTTAATGCACTGTATATGAACTATTTTTCAAATGTATTACGATCACCAACTTTACATAGACTTTAAGTAAACATTTCATGTTAATTTACCATTTTATCTATGTATTTACTAAATTTTTGCATTTTGTTTATAAATATAATAACAAAAGGACATAAGAGAACATTTGTTTCTTGAAAATGTCCATAATTTTACCCAACTGTTATTTCTTTCATAGCTTTGAAGTAACCTATTAAACACATAGTTATCTTGTATTGACCAGACAGCCGTTGGTCTTGCCAATGTCTGAGGGAAATCACAAAGATAGAGAATTTAAGTAATATTTTACCAGTACGGAGAACTTCTTACGGCGTTTTCGATGAAAATTGACCGAATTTAGTAGTTCATTACTAACCTAGGAGCCTTTAACTATTTTTTTATTCGAAAAAAACACACCAGAAATTATCATCAAGATTTTCCATACAGATATATTGTACTACTTTTCATACCATTACATTTCAAATGAAATTTGATTCATTGTCAGATAGTTAAATGTTTGTTATTTTTTCGCATACGAATGCATTTTCGTGTCTCACATACGCTCATTACATATGATTTAACAAAATTACGAACAAGTTAGAAGTTAAATGAATATTTCCTGAAATACTGTACATTTCATTCCGGAAAGTTTACATGAGTACCTTCATTTCGAAACCCCTAATGTTTCTTTTCCTGAATTCAAAGTAAATTTTGAGTGTAGAATTTTCAGTTTTGACAGAAATTATTTGTAAGTGGCTGTGATGTGTTCGTGTTTTCATAAACCGTTTTTCTGAAACACCCTATTGGTATCCTTTAGAACAGTTTAAATATTACCATTTTTTACCTTACTGCCACTGCAAATCATTGAATTTTCAAATATTTTCCTTTTCTATCGTTTACAGTGTCTCGTAAAGTCTTGAGAACAAATTTTTACTAAATACTTATATCATTCGATTTAATAATTTTGTTACACGTTTGGAAGATTTAACTTCACTATCACGCTAAACCAGAAGTTAAGAAAAGAAATGTAATTGTTATCTTAGTATTCTATGGGGATAGATTAATTTTCTCTGATATTGACGTATTCGTATGTAGATAATAGAGACTTTTAACCCAGCTCATACAGACTTGGAATATTTTCTCTAAGTCACCACGATGACAGACTTGCATTGTCATAGACGTTTTTCTCGTGAAATATATTTCTTTCTTAAAAGTTTATATACTAATTTCTTTAGAAACATGTCTAAGAAAATACCTCATCTTCATAAGAAACATCAGATTTGATTTAAATTAATAATAAAATAAGAATCATTAATTTGTAAATATATTTCTCTTTGACTCAAAAGTTTTTTATCATATTCGAAATGAACAATTAATTGTACATAACTAATATATTGTATTGATGAACCAGAGTTATATTTTACCTTACTGCATTATATTTCAAAGTGAATGTGTTTTATTGCATATTTTAATAAAATCTTAAAAGCTTAAATGAGTGTTTCATTACAAAATTTGTACTTTCTAACTTCATTCTACTGAAACGAAAACATTCATAACTTATTACGAAGAAAAAGTTTTACATATTATACTTTTTGATTAATTTTCATACCACAGTATTATCTTTGAAAATTTGTTTCCTAATCCACTGCTAATATATTACTAATTTTCGCTCTTTCAATACACTTCGTACGTGATAAAAAAACTCAGTTTAGAAACTTTTTTTCCTTAACGCCTTGTATTGCATTGCTGAACCGGGGCCATGCTTTCATTTTTATTACATATCATGCGAATATTTTATAAAAAGCATATTTTTTCCTTCTGTTAGCACAATTTTAACCAGCATTTTACTATTACAGAGACTTCTTTAGTAAAATTTCAAGGGTTAAATTGATCGTTTCATTATTAATTTTGAAGATTCTGGATATATCCTATTTAAAAGTTCATAACAGATTAGCAAAATAATTTATATATGTACTTTGTTGTCCTCTTGGTTAATTTTTAAAGCGTTTTTCAACTATAACACTTGATTTCTAGCGAAGGATCGAAATGATTATTTACTTTCCACTTTTTCCAAAGAATTTCGTAGACACATATGTTCAGTATAGAAAATGTTCCAACTTAAAAATATTATTACCAAAATTGAAAAATATGCAAAATTTTCCTAAAAATTTATATATTTGTTTTTTAAAAACATGTACACGAATATCCACATTTAATTACTTAATGTGTACTTTCCTATATCAGAACTAAAATTTCGAACGAAAATTTTTTAAATAATGTCATATTCCATAAAATTTATGTCTTTGTGATGTCATCGTCTTTTCGCAAACGTTTTGAGAGTAGACGTTTAGACATTTCGAAACTGTTTTCTCTTTGCTATTGGAAACTATTTTATCTTTGCTGTTGGTATATGCCAATGAATTCTGGATACTTTTTTCTCTTGGTTTATCTTCAGCTTATGAGTTATTTAAATACTTAAAAATATATTTGTAGATCTTTTATGTTGACACTTGTGATAGACTTTTTTTGGACGTTTTTGGAAAATGTATTTTATTCACGTGAATGAAACTGATGTTTTCTTAAAATTTTATTATTCAGAGTGTTAGTCAATTACGATAGAATGCCGGATTTGTTCTCTTTATTCAACATTCATATGAACTTTGGTATTCCAAATCCCTCACGCAAAATGTAATTTTTCTATCAGTAATAGGAAGACGAATGGAATAAATGCAGGTTATACAGACATAAGATAAAAAATCTGGAAGTAAAAGACATTCTCCAGATCTAAACAATTCAGTAGAATGTGCAAATATTCATCCTATTCGAAGCTTATTTTTTCAATTACATAGAATATAAAATGTAAATTTAATAAAAAGAGATATAACGAAGATCGAGTACTCTGCAAAATCTGGATGGTAATTATACAAAATTAGTCATAAAGCAGGTTTTCGTAAAAAGTGGCTCCAGCGGAGGAAACACGCCGGCAGTCTTCTGAAGCTCTAAGTGAGCACCTGATCTTTGCTCTTAAAAAACTAAGTAGAATTGTAAATTCTACGTAAGAGCGAAGATCAAATGACCACTTAGAGTTTCAGGAGACTGCCGGCGTGTTTCCTCCGCTGGAGCCACTTTTTACGAAAACCTGCTTTATGACTAATTTTGTATAATTACCATCCAGATTTTGCAGAATACTCGATCTTCATTATATCTCTTTTTATTAAATTTACATTTTATATTCTATGTAATTGAAAAAATAAGCTTCGAATAGGATGAAAATTTGTACATTCTACTGAATTGTTTAGATCTGGAGAATGTCTTTTACTTCCAGATTTTTTATCTTATGTCTGCATAACCTGCATTTATTCCATTCGTCTTCCTATTACTGATAGAAAAATTACATTTTGTGTGAGGGATTTGGAATACCGAAGTTCATATGAATGTTGAATAAACAGAACAAATCCGGCATTCTATCGTAATTGACTAACACTCTGAATAATAAAATTTTAAGAAAACATCAGTTTCATTCACGTGAATAAAATACATTTTCCAAAAACGTCCAAAAAAAATCTATCACAAGTGTCAACATAAAAGATCTACAAATATATTTTTAAGTATTTAAATAACTCATAAGCTGAAGATAAACCAAGAGAAAAAAGTATCCAGAATTCATTGGCATATACCAACAGCAAAGATAAAATAGTTTCCAATAGCAAAGAGAAAACAGTTTCGAAATGTCTAAACGTCTACTCTCAAAACGTTTGCGAAAAGACGATGACATCACAAAGACATAAATTTTATGGAATATGACATTATTTAAAAAATTTTCGTTCGAAATTTTAGTTCTGATATAGGAAAGTACACATTAAGTAATTAAATGTGGATATTCGTGTACATGTTTTTAAAAAACAAATATATAAATTTTTAGGAAAATTTTGCATATTTTTCTATTTTGGTAATAATATTTTTAAGTTAGGAAAATATTCTGTACTGAACATATGTGTCTACGAAATTCTTTGGAAAAAGTGGAATGTAAATAATCATTTCGATACTTCGCTAGAAATCAAGTGTTATAGTTGAAAAACGCTTTAAAATTTAACCAAGAGGACAACAAAGTACATATATAAATTATTTTGCTAATCGGTTATGAACTTTTAAATAGGATATATCCAGAATCTTCAAAATTAATAATGAAACGATCAATTTAACCCTTGAAATTTTACTAAAGAAGTCTCTGTAATAGTAAAATGCTGGTTAAAATTGTGCTAAAAGAAGGAAAAAATATGCTTTTTTTAAAATATTCGCATGATATGTAATAAAAATGAAAGCATGGCCCCGGTTCAGCAATGCAATACAAGGCGTTAAAGAAAAAAAGTTTCTAAACTGAGTTTTTTTATCACGTACGAAGTGTATTGAAAGAGCGAAAATTAGTAATATATTAGCAGTGGATTAGGAAACAAATTTTCAAACATATTACTGTGGTATGAAAATTAATCAAAAAGTATAATATGTAAAACTTTTTCTTCGTAATAAGTTATGAATTTTTTCGTTTCAGTAGAATGAAGTTAGAAAGTACAAATTTTGTAATGAAACACTCATTTAAGCTTTTAAGATTTTATTAAAATATGCAATAAAACACATTCACTTTGAAATATAATGCAGTAAGGTAAAATATAACTCTGGTTCATCAATACAATATATTAGTTATGTACAATTAATTGTTCATTTCGAATATGATAAAAAACTTTTGAGTCAAAGAGAAATATATTTACAAATTAATGATTCTTATTTTATTATTAATTTAAATCAAATCTGATGTTTCTTATGAAGATGAGGTATTTTCTTAGACATGTTTCTAAAGAAATTAGTATATAAACTTTTAAGAAAGAAATATATTTCACGAGAAAAACGTCTATGACAATGCAAGTCTGTCATCGTGGTGACTTAGAGAAAATATTCCAAGTCTGTATGAGCTGGGTTAAAAGTCTCTATTATCTACATACGAATACGTCAATGTCAGAGAAAATTAATCTATCCCCATAGAATACTAAGATAACAATTACATTTCTTTTCTTAACTTCTGGTTTAGCGTGATAGTGAAGTTAAATCTTCCAAACGTGTAACAAAATTATTAAATCGAATGATATAAGTATTTAGTAAAAATTTGTTCTCAAGACTTTACGAGGCACTGTAAACGATAGAAAAGGAAAATATTTGAAAATTCAATGATTTGCAGTGGCAGTAAGGTAAAAAATGGTAATATTTAAACTGTTCTAAAGGTTACCAATAGGGTGTTTCACAAAAACGGTTTATGAAAACACGAACACATCACAGCCACTTACAAATAACTTCTGTCAAAACTGAAAATTCTACACTCAAAATTTACTTTGAATTCAGGAAAAGAAACATTAGGGGTTTCGAAATGAAGGTACTCATGTAAACTTTCCGGAATGAAATGTACAGTATTTCAGGAAATATTCATTTAACTTCTAACTTGTTCGTAATTTTGTTAAATCATATGTAATGAGCGTATGTGAGACACGAAAATGCATTCGTATGCGAAAAAATAACAAACATTTAACTATCTGACAATGAATCAAATTTCATTTGAAATGTAATGGCATGAAAAGTAGTACAATATATCTGTATGGAAAATCTTCATGATAATTTCTGGTGTGTTTTTTTCGAATAAAAAAATAGTTAAAGGCTCCTAAGTTAGTAATGAACTACTAAATTCGGTCAATTTTCATCGAAAACGCCGTAAGAAGTTCTCCGTACTGGTAAAATATTACTTAAATTCTCTAGCTTTGTGACTTCCCTCAGACATTGGCAAGACCAACGGCTGTCTGGTCAATACAAGATAACTATGTGTTTAATAGGTTACTTCAAAGCTATGAAAGAAATAACAGTTGGGTAAAATTATGGACATTTTCAAGAAACAAATGTTCTCTTATGTCCTTTTGTTATTATATTTATAAACAAAATGCAAAAATTTAGTAAATACATAGATAAAATGGTAAATTAACATGAAATGTTTACTTAAAGTCTATGTAAAGTTTGTGATCGTAATACATTTGAAAAATAGTTCATATACAGTGCATTAAAATTTTGCACCCCATCTATGAATTCATGAAATTCAGCCCAAAAAGTCATTTATCACGTTCGCTTGCTTGCAGTATATTCTCTTGTCGTTTTAATCTTTTTGCTTTTGAGTTGTAGTATTTCTGAATTTGAAGCTTTAAAACACAAAATCACTCTGATTTATCAACTTAGGTCTGAATGTAAAGTACAGTCAACCAAAATGGAAGATTTTAGCATAAGTAAATGTACTACAGACAAAATAAAATTAAAAATTCATCATTATTTTTCATGCTCTGTTCATGAAACTAGTCCTGACTTAAACCATTCGGAACATTTTCAGAAAATATATTCGTTTCTTGTTCATGTTTTTGCATACTCAGATACTAATTTTGTTTGAAATATGGGATATTCTTATTCCCTTTTATATTTCACTGTTAAAGTCTGGCTTGGGAAAATTGTTTTCCTTGGAAATGGCATACTTGTCCTATATGTCTGTGACTGTTCTAATAAATTACAGTACTAACAAGTGTGAATAAAATCCCTAGTTATACAGGAATTATCTTGAATGTTTCCTTAATCTGAAATGCAAAATGTAACCCATGTGCAAAAATAGAGCAAGTTTATCTTAAAAAAGTTCTCCACGAATACATCTTTTTCTCGGTCCTTACATGCTTTTGTGTATTTTTCACTCAAGTTCATCGTGTACCTTTCTTTCATCTAATTTGTGAAGTATTCCTCTTTGAATACTAACATTTGAATTTGTTTAACTGATTTTAAAGTACATGTATATTTTGGTCAATGCGTGGGGAAATGAGGAACTGTGGCCCTGAGTGTTCTAAGCATTACATACTGCATTTTTCTTAAGAGTACAGTTCAGTTAAAAAGAGAAATGTGTTTCGTACTTTGTGAAAATTTTATTTACTTATTATGTGTCATGCTCATGATAAATAAAGATGTTATGCATGTGCGCAGGACTGCGTGGCTCCAATGTTTAATTAAAATAATGCTTTTCAAAAAAGTGTGGTCTTTCTTATATTAGAAATGCGTTAAAATTTTTAAAGTTGGTGACTATAGTAGATCATTATATGGACTTTCTGTCATTATTACCTATTTTGTATAATTATTTGTGTGTAATTTTATTTATTATCTATGAGAAGTTAAATGTCAGTCAAAAAAAGCTGTAAAAGTTCATTAGTAAGCAATGTCAGTTTGAAATTTCTATCTTAAAATTATTTGTGTTAGGTCTTTTATGTTAATTACTATGTTAGATCATTATTTGGAACTCTACTCAGTATTTCGTGTAATGTATCATAACTATGTAGGAGTCATTTGTCAGGTATGATAAATTAAATTTCGTTCTCAAAAGGCTGTAAGAGTTCAGTGCTAAATAAATTATTGACAATGGGAAATATGAGTATTTTTCAGTTAAGTTACAATGAATACGTTAAAAATATTTTAAGTTAACAAATTTTTATATTTCAAATTGGGAAAAAGGCAATAAAGTTTCATTTCCATGGCTGAATATTAATTCCATGTGTATTATAGACTTTAAGTTCTCCTTCACAAAATGTGATTATAATTCAAATTTAAAATAATTCATTACAATGTGGATATTCTTCTCTGTAGTTAAAATATAATTCAATCTTCTGTACCTTGTTAAGAGAGTTAGGCTGTGATAAGTTCAAATAGAGTAGTGTTTATAAAGTTCTGCGGTAAATGGTGGAATCATATTAAAAATCCGAGTGACGTTTTCACATGAAGGAAAAATCAAGGTTCAGTGTATGTTTGGTGATTTAAGTAGGATGTGTGCAAGAAAATACAAGATATTTTCGTAAAATATTTCAAAGAGTTAGCAAAATTTGTGTTAGTAGTATAAATGAATCTTACTGAATGAAAGGGAGTGTTCTGAATATATATGTATAAATATCTGTAGAGTAAAATAAGAAAAAATGAAGTACTATTGGTATGTATCTAAACTTAACTGGGTAGAAATGCTCCATGCATTGGTTTGAGTGGGCTTCATACCATGAAAATTTATTGCTCCTTGTAAGATTTGTTTTAAAGTTAGTAAGTCTTACAATAAAGAAACATGTGTAAGTCTGTATTTATTGTGGGAAAAAGGAATCAGAAATACAGCATGAATATGTTTTATAAGTTAAATATAAGGGTAAATGTGTAAATGGAAAGTGTAAAAATTACATTTGTCAGACATAGTTTGGTGAATCCTTTGAATAAAAGTAAGACGTGTAAAAGGGAATCAACAAAGTTTTGTATAGTTGGCCAAAAAAGTTAATACAGGCATTAATAGTTAGTACAATGCATTAGAAGGAAAAGTTCTGAGTATCTCCAACTTAGTAGTAAAAAAAGTAAAAAATGTAGTATTCCAGTTAAACTATATAGAAAGAGCATTGTGTATATTGGCTTAATGTTACAGAAAATATTATCTAGTGAAGTTATATGCATGTAAATTCCAGCTTAAAATTTCAAAGACACAGAAATGTAGGTAAGTTTACTTTTGGAGAAATGGAAATGTAACATCGTATTGTATTTAAAACAAGGAAAAAAAGTTAAGGGTAAAATAAAAATGTAACAAAAAAACATTTGTGTAAACAAAAAACTCAAAAAAATTAAAATTATGAAACTAAATATTACTTTTGTAAAAAAAAATTAAGTTAAAAGTGTAGTAACAACTTTTTTTAAAATAAAAAGCGGAAAGGAAAATTAAATTTGGAAAAATAACCAAATTTAATTTTGTAAAACCAAAAAAAAAAGTTTAAACAAAAAATTAAAATAAAGTAAAGTAAAAATACGAAAAGGAATAAATTTTGGGAAAAAAAAAACTTTTGCAAAATAAAAAAGTGAAAAAGAAAAATTCAATTCGTAAATAAAAATATTACTTTTGTAAAACCAAAAAGAAAGTTAAACAAAAAATTAAAATAAAGTAAAAATACAAAAAGGGAAAATATTTTGGAAAAAAAAAAAAAACTTTTGCAAAATAAAAAAAGTGAAAAGGAAAAATTCAATTCGTAAAAATAAATATTACTTTTTGTAAAACCAAAAAGAAAATTAAATATAAAAAAAAATAAACTTTGCAAGATAAAAAGTAAAAAGAAAATTTAAATTCACTTTTGTTGAAGTTAAAAATAAAATTTATGTTTGGGAAAGGGAAAAAAATAAAATAAAAATTAATAAATTAACTAATAACTTAAAAAAAGTAAGAATGAGATGAAAATTGAAAACAATTAAAAATATCTTAATAATAAAAAAATTAAACCGTGGGAAAAACTTACATTTAAAACAGCAATGAATAAAGTAATGATTAAGAAGCCAAAAGAAATCCTAGCCGTCGTGTAAAAACAAATGTGTGACGCGGTTTTCATGTCAAAGCGCATGCGCAGACTTTCAGCCTTATGTCATCAATGGTGCAAAAACTCAAAGGGACAAAGAGAGTATCAAATAACAAGTCTGATAAGAGGACAGGGTAGCCGAGCGGTAAAGCGCTAGACTCCCATCCCAGAGATGGCGAGTTGGAATCCCAGCGGTGGAGTTACTTTTAAAATTCAGGGAAAATAATATTAATTTCCACAAAAATTCATTAAAGGTAATAAGTAAAATAATGATGTACTAAATAGTTAATAATTAAAAAGTTAAAATTAATGACGTATTAAAAATTAATCAAATAACAAAATAATATTAATCACATGTCAAATAATTAAAAATAATAAATTAAAAGTGATGTCATTCCAAACACGTGGTTAAGAGCTCATTGCCATAAACATAAAAAATAGTGTCGTTGCCACAAAAAATAAAAACTTTGAAATGATCGTTGCCACAGAATCAAAACGAAAGTTTAATGATGTCATTCCAACACGTGATACAAGATGGCGCTGGTGTCGTCACTTCCGGAGAAATTCAAAATGGCGGAGCCCACGCCCCTTTTCTGTGACGTCACTTCCGCCGCCCGGTTACCTCCGCTTACTACTTCTGCCAAAGGTAAGGCTGTTTTCATCAGGGAGAAACAGCGTTGTGAGCAAACAGCGTTCAGGGCTCCCTAAATAAGAGGCTGTAGGCCCGGGTTTCATGAGCATGCTCTATCGTCAATGTATAAATGTACACAGAAAATTATATGAATTCTTATACACATGCTCTTAGTATAAGAATCAGACAACTAAATACCTTTCATCTCTTACGGGATGCACTTTGCGTCTCGAAGCGAAATTTAAGACTGTATAACAATGATTTTGATCTTGTCTGCTTGCAGTGCTTATACAAAAGTATTACTCTGCTTTGAAAATTGTATTACAAAGGAGATGAAGTTCCAGGGAAGATCCAAGGAAAAAATTGGATGTCTGCTGTAAGTGGATATGCACTTTTGGAATGATGTGTTACATAAAGGAAAATAGGTGGAGATAATTTCTAAAAAGTTTTTCTCTTTTTTACTCAGAAACTAGGCGAACGAAGATCAGTTCTGTAATTTGCTCTAATTATTTCTTTCCTTGGTTCGATTTTCGTATACTATTCTAGGATTGTATAAGCTTCGAATAATCTTCTGCTAGTATACATGTTATTCTGTTTAAAACTAATAAATCAATAAATAAATACATCTGTGTACATTTATAGGTTCTTAGGTAGCATTTTCATTCCTGATATTGCAACCATAATCGAATAAACCATGTCTCCCCCTGTTTTTTCGGGCCAAGGGATATTACCAAACGGCGCAAAATGTTCGGGTTAATTGTTTCCGGGTGCCAAGGCCGCTCACCTTTGCGTCGTTCTCATGGGGACGATGATTCAAGGTCGCCCTCTGGCACCTGCCCCCCAACCGGATCCAAACCACGCTCTCCCTTTGCGGCAACAGGTGCATGCGACCCGCCGAGAACGCTACACTCCTCGGTGGCTAGGGTGCGAGGTGCTGGGGGAAAGTTAAGGGGTGGGGTTTGTATGTCAACAGAAGAGCGAACACTATAGCTGAAGAATGAGTCTCAATCAGTTTCTGAGACTGCCGCTTTCAACTATATCCAATCGTCTTTTCTCGAAATGAATAAACGAATAGTAACCTTTATGTAGTGACCTCGTGATAGTGATCTCTTCAGAGAATTTGTAATTAACCGAAAAAGAGATGAGAAAGATCTTAGCGGAGAGTGATTTTCTCGGTCTATATACATAGGAATACTACAATCACAGTGTACAATCGACATCAAAGAGTATCGATACGGTGTAGAAGTGACACCAGCACAAGATCCACATAATATATATTTTTTTTTTTTTTTAATTTGAATACAGATATAATTAAGTAAGAATAAGAGGTTTGGAACCGCTTCATAAGAGCGACCTTATATGCAGGTCGGTCACTGTTCGAAAAGGCTTTGTATGCCCAATAACTCAACAGCATTAATTTAAATTATGTCGCCTGTCTGTAAGGAAATCAATTTCTAATTTGAAAAAAAGCAACCTTCATAAAGGTGCGGGCTTCTTTACATTCTTCATTACAAGTCCGATTTCCATCCGCATTACTGACGGATTAATTAAGCAAGGGTGGGGTGAAGCTAATCTTGGGAGCTTTATGCTAAATTACTCCCCTGAAATTTACTTAGAGGTGATTGTATGTTTAAAAATGCGAAAGCGATGCGATGCAGCCGATCTGCATAAGGGTGCTGAAACCTTTATGACAGTTAATTCTTATGAAATTATTCCCAGAGTATTAAAATACATTTTCCATTTCACACAGAAAGGAATCGTCACCTGCATAAATGTTACTTTGTCAATTTTTATCACTCCTATGCCTTTTGTTTCTTTGTTTAATATAGTAAGGCACGTCAAGGCTATCTTTACTGAGAGAGTTGTCTTCGTAGGGGATTTTTAAGAGAATATGGATCATATTTACATTGCGCGTAGGGAGAAAACCCCAAAACCTCCATTCACCGGGCCTTTAATGAGATTCGAAGCCACATTGAACTACAGATTTTCATTGATCATACCTATTCTGCCACTGATGAGCCACACTGACAAAGTCCAAGTTTGTTGCCTGCTTTCACTGATGTGAAAGGTTTGAATAAGACAGACTAGTTAATGCGGATTAGGACAAAACACGCGTTAGGACAAAAACGCGAGTTACCTGCTTAAAAGAATGGATGGAGAACTTTACTAAAGGAACTGTCTTGTCTTGGACAATAGGAAAATACTTATGAAGTGAGTTCGATAGCCGGGATACGAGTCGGGACGACTAATAACGGGATTCTCACATTTAACGATGAGTGAGACTAAGATGAACTTTTCCGAGAAAAGAGCTTTTCCTTCTCTTACCACTGAGGATTCCTAGCCGAAACATGTTTCACTGAACCAGACGTCAAGGTTAGCTAGACGGAACATTTTGCAGCTGATATGAAAGCCCTGAAAACTGTTTTAAATCTGCGTATTGCTGAGAGCTGAAAACATACGAGTCTTCAACTAACATATGAGGCATATCCTGAACTAAAGCTTTCCTTTCTGTTTTTTCAATAAAATAGAAAATTATCTATTACGCTTTTTTTTTCATTGACTTAAAACAAATTTAAGTTTTCTATAAAGTAAAAAAATAGGCATGTTTTAATTTCCTACTAGCCTGAGTCTAGGACTCAAATTAAATTTAAATTAATCTTCTAGTTCCTGATATTGCTTCATAAACAAGAGAAAAGGAGTCACCGGAGATCTCTGAAGGGCGAAGTGTCTAGAGCTCCAGGCTGTTTTAAATGAGTCCTAAGCTACTTATTTTTTACACATACTTATCTCAATGATGAAATGCTCATATCGAAATGTTTTCTGCGCGTTTTAAAACGCCATCGAAAAATTATTTAACACAATATTTTGGTTATTCTGTGGGCGATTCGAATTCTTTCATCGCTTGAGCCAACAGAAAAGTAAAGATATCAGTCCATCAGTTGCAACTTATAAGCAGACTAAGGTCATAATCGATCCATACATGTCACCGATACCCAACCTTTTCCTCTTTTTCTTAATCACACATACAGAACTGTTGTCGGATAATTTTTTTTAGAAATTTATTTGCAAAGAACTCGTAATTAAAACAGATACTTCAATTTTTTTTCCTAATACTTTATTTTTTCTCAATTTGAAGCCTTGCTTGTTTGTAAAATAAATAGCATCCAAATATTCCTTATACTGAAATAATTTGCTCAAGAAGTATTAACCAGTAAATCATATAATAATTCAGACATCCCAAATTTTTGTTGAAATGCTTCGGTAGACAATATTTCTTGCTACAACTGTTTGTTTTAAATGAAAATAGGTCACACGAATTTTATCTGCATTTGGAAGTTATTACTTTTTTAGTAAAATAAATTAGCAATTCCGTATCTGAAGTGAACATGGCGAGACGCTAAAAACTGATGATTCGAAATTCTGTTCGAAATTTAACTATTTACAATTTTAAAGACAATTAAAGCGTTCAAAATATTCAAAAAAAAAATTCTTTGATACGTCAAAGAATTTTTTTGGAATATTTTGTTTAACTATATTTAATCTGTTAAAACGATGGAAATTTGCGTAGAAATGTTGCAAATGTTCTGAAGTCTGGATTATATTCTAAGCTAACACCAAGGAATCTCAGATTTATTCTATGAAAAATTACATAAGATACAAAAACTGAATGTAAAACGTTCAGAAAATTTAGACCTTGAAGATTTTATAAGACGAGCAAGAATGGAATTCTTCGTCATTAAGAAAACATGGGAAATACATCTGGCGTTAGCGGAAGAGTTAATTAAGTTTTTTCATACTGAAACAATGTTACATTTGCAGATATGTCAAAATTTATTGTACTTGGGTCTGATAGGCGAATTTATATGTGGCAAAATCCGAATTTAGGATTGAATTCGAAATCCTTTTGAATGTTAAGTACAGGGACAGAGGCATTATGGTTTGGGGAAGTTTTGCTGGCTTTGGAACAAGAAATTTAGTGTTATATATTTATATATTTGTCGATTAGGACATATATATATATATATATAAATATTCTTATGGAAAACCTGAAAACAACTGCAAGAAAATTGGAATGCAAAATGTATTCAAATTCTATCAAGATAACAATCTAAACATTCAGCCCTAAATGTTTGCTTGTAGTTTATTATGCAATTATCCTAAAGTAATCAAACTTCTTTAAATTCTTCTAATTATAATCCTATACAGCATGTATGGAATAAGTTGGAGAAAAGAACGAGTAAATATGATACATCCTCGAAATCTTTACTTACGTTGGAATGGAACAAATGAAACATTTTTACAGGGAAAAAATTAGTTGAATCCATGGCAAAGTGCACAAAATTTTGGCTAAAGGGTATTCAACAAAATATTGAATGCATCATTATTTTCTTATTTTCATTAAATATAAATTCTTTATTCAAAGTATCCGAATACTTGTGCGAGTTTCTTTTCAAAACGTTTTGAATAAATTACTTTTTTTTAACAACGTTTCGAATATTTTTTTCTAAAACTGTAAAACATACATAGCCAGTAATGTATGTGAAAGAAAAATAGAGCGATTTTGATAATAGAAAAATAGAACTGATATTAAGTGATATCCACTTTATATGTACAGAAGAATAATCTGAATCACGGTTCTATCAAACTTACTTTTCCTAAGCATTGAGCGAAAAAAAAAAAAAAAAAAGGCTGTATACTTACAGATGTACAGTAATTATTATTATTTCTTTTCCTGTTTATGCTAGAATTTGTTTTTGGTCTAAGTGGGCAACGATTATATGCTAAGTAACAAATTCGAGGTAATTTCAGCGATTATCCTTATATTCCTCTTAATGCACAGACAATTTTATCTTTAGTTGGGGTTAAATCAGATTCTGCAGTGGTCAGTAATTATAATCAGCATGTACTAGCTAATTATTCGTGCATCTCTTCCATAAACAGTATAAAATACTCACATTTGCGTTTCAAATATGAATATTTCATACGTTTGATAAAATTATTTATAAAGATTCTTTATTCGAATCACATGTATTCGATAATAATTCTTCAGTTTCGGGTTTCGCTAAGGTTATGTTGATCGAATGTTAGCCCCAGAAGTGCTATTAAGGGCCGTTCCCACTAGGGTTTATCTGAGCTAACGAACACAACTAACGTAGTCGACCCATCTCCCAAAGCAGTTTTTCCCCATAGGGCAGCAAGTTGAAAAAAACTGAACTGCAGGCACAGCGGAGCTACTCGGCACATGGAACCGACTCCGTTAGCTCAGATAAACCCCAGTGGGAACGGCGCTTGAGTCTCCAAACTCACTTTTTGTCCGAAACATTTTCAAACTTTTGCCAACAAATACAACGGCGATGTATTATTTAAGAAATCATTTTTAAAAAAAAAGTTTGAAAGCTTTCAGATTTTATATTACTCAGAAAGGGAAGATTTTTGTACGTTTTGTGCATCACCTTTATTTATTAAATATCTTGTTCTTCGCACTTAAACTGTAAAATTCAGTTCAACTGCAATATCACAAATATTTAAAAGAGCATCCCTTTAGAATTTCCGATACAAAATCTCGCGCGCTGGAAATATTTTTTCCCCCTTTCTTTTCTTTTCTTTTCTTTTCTTTTCTTTTTTTTTTTTTTTTTTTTTTTTTTTTTTTTCCCGCGTAGAGTGTTGCCATTGCTCGCTTTCAAATCGTTGTGTTTCTTAATCAAAAACTCATAAATGCTTTACAAAATATGAAACATATAATAAAACAAATTCCAAATTTGTACTTTTATGCAGATTCTTAATTATTTAATTTCTTTAAATATAATACAGGGCTCTAATATTTGATGACAACAATTTAAAAAATGATTCGCCATTTACAGTGAATCAATGCAAAATACCGTTTCAATATTAACACCTCATTCGGATTTAACTTCCCGTTTGAACTAACAAATTCGAAATTTATAATTCGGGCTCATGTTCGGATGCAGGACTACGTTATTAAAAGATAAATAACTCTAAGTACCGTCATCATGAAAGAAATATACATGCATATGCGGATAAATATATACATATATGTGGATTCTTCTTTACTTAATGTCTTTAAAAATAATATAGAGCAATAACATTTGTTGGCGACAATTCGAAACGTGATTAGCCCTTTATGGTGAACTGATGCGAAATTTCTTTTCGAGACTAATATCTCCTTTTGGGTTTATAATGAAGAATATTAGTGTATATATGTGTGTATGTTCCTCGCATTCTTGAAAAACGATATCACCGAGGCCACCAAATTTTTCATATACGTAGGTCTCCACTCGAAAATGGACACTTCCAAACCCAAACTTTGAATTTCGAATTTGTTTTGATTTATTTCATATTTTGTACAAAATTAACGAATTTTTGTTTAATAGACTCATCGAAAAATATGCTGCTTTTTAATATTTAGTGATATTGCTCTTGAATTTTATGGGGCGTAAGTGAGAACAAAGCGATGCTTAGTAAAAAAGCTAAAATGAAAAAAAAAAAAAAAAAAAAAAATTGAGCAGGAGTGAGTCAAGAGCAGATTAGTAACCCACGACGATCAGGAAGAGCATAAAAAAACCTGAAGAAAGCCTTTTTGTGACGTTAAAATCTGAAGTTTTTCATCAGATTTTCTTTCTTTCTTTCTTCTCTCCCCCCCCCCGCGTTTTATTTTTATTTGAAGTAAACTCTGCGTAATACTTGCTTTCTTTTGAACTTTGTTTCCCAACAGCACATCCTGACCTGCTCAACCAATCGAAATGAAATTTCAAATGAGATGAAGCGGGATAAGTGTAGACTGATTTTTGCTAAGTTGAAATTAAACCTGCGTATTTTCAGTCTGGTATGTAAATACTTAAAGTTATCTGTATCAAACACTTG
The DNA here is from genome assembly GCF_044657685.1 of Stegodyphus dumicola. Taxonomy (NCBI): domain Eukaryota; kingdom Metazoa; phylum Arthropoda; class Arachnida; order Araneae; family Eresidae; genus Stegodyphus; species Stegodyphus dumicola. The sequence continues at coordinate 75,717,604 of NC_140771.1, forward strand.
CACTGTTATTACTGTTTAACTAATATTAACTAAAATTCTAAGGTTCTGTGTAAATTTTCATTTAGATAGAATATTGTACAAAATGTCAGCTACTCTTCAATTTCCCCGAAAATGAATCAACAGAGCAACTTGAAAATGCTTGAAACCTATTTCATGTGCGACAGGGCAAGAGCAGAATTATTTACAAGCCTGGCTATAAATGCTTGATTGATTAAAGCGAGGAAAGACGTTCAGTGCTGCGCGACATCCACTTCGAATAGCTCATATTAATTTGTAATATATACAAGTTCATTCTCTACGTATTAGAGAAATTGCCCTCACTTTACAATAAAAATAACCGGCATAAGCACTCGCCTCGTTTACGAAGCCACACCCCTTTTGAAAGTACACACTCGATATTCAAGACAACAAAACGGTAACAGTAAAAGCATTTTGAAATTTTCGAATGACAATACCCACTTTTTTCCTGCTCAAATTAATCAGCACACTGAAAAGCCATAAAAGGCGTTAGAACGAACCCGTATGATGAAAACTGCCGACCTAAAACATTTGGAGAGAAGAGCGTTATGAAGGACCAGGCTAGAATATTAATAGAGCTGCACACTATTTACTCACTATTTTACGCAGTTTCGGTTCAGGTAAATCAGCATACATTCCCATGAGTTTGACGAGGTTTCTGTTCGAAACATAGCTCATTATACATCGCAAAATAGTCCAGCAGAGCAATAGTAAATCTTCAAAACCGGTAGTAATTCAGGAAAGAGCTTTAAATTTCAAGGATCATATCCAGTATATCATCAATAAAGCTAATGCAGCATTCATGTATCTTTACTCCCTGCTTGGAAGGAAATCTAAATTAAATCTAAACACCAAGAGAAAACTTTACATCACCCTCATCAGACCAATTCTACTTTATGCAGTTCCTGCATGGGCGACTGCTGGAAAAACTGAACGTCAGAAAATAAACGTCTTACAGAATAAGATTCTTCGAAGCATTACCAAAGCACCTTGGTTTGTGCGTAACCGCAAATTCATAAGGATTTAAAGATTCTACCGATTCACGATCAAATGCTAACTACTGCACACAACTTCTTTGAAAAAAAGAAAAACTCGCAATACCCGGCTATTAAAGAACTCACAAACTATGATCCCACAGAGGAACATGTAGTAAAAAGACCTCGAAGTATCCATCATAATGCATTATGGTGGTAGTGTACAGTATATATATTTTATTCTACTTATTTCACGTATTTTAATACTCTTCATTTAATCAAGTTTTGCTTATGTTTTGGACTATGCTCTGACAAAGCTTATGGACTTTGATTGCAACGTACATTACTTACTTATTTTACTTATTATTTCTATTTAACCAAGAATTTATTTAGTACTGTGTAGCGTTTTATAGCAAAGACTTTGCTTACAGTGAAACATTTTAATTCGCGGTCTTATGACTCCTTCACTCGCTACTGGCCATCTCGAATCACGTGGTGTTTACTCTGCAACTTTAAGGAAATAAATTTTCTTGCGTGATTAATTAATTGTACTGTACCCGAATTGTGTTTCTAAAGAAGAAGGACATTATTATCTCTTCAAATTCGTCTTTTTGAACTTCTACAGTCTTATTTTACGTTTTATTCAGCAATTTTATGAAACTTAGGACTTATTTTGCACCAACCACTGCTAATGACATGCCATTTAATTGCATTTAAAAATTACTATTTACGGAGTTTATCTCATGACTGCGATCTCGCCTTCGAGTGTGGTGTATTTTTCAATACACCTCTTATTTTATTATGATTACTAAGGGCCTTTGGTAAAATGTTTAACTACTGGTTAGAACTCTCAGAAGTTGATGCCAGAAGAAAAGATACAATCCTAGATCCTAAATAAAATTACAGTTCCTTGGAGTGCTACATCCCACTTTCGGAGAAAATTTTTTTGGGGATTAAACGATGAACAAATTAATTAACAAAAGACAGTTTAATTAGACAAACGATTATTACATAAATTTAACATTTACGAGAATGAAAAAAGTAATGATTCGTCAAAGTTCATTTTAAACAGAAGCAGTGTCTCTTCTCCCACGTCAATCGTCCATCATCTCAAAACGGTAATTACCCTATTTTTGCTTGGCACCTTAGGAGCCCGTAGGAGTAGAGAGAATGACGTCATGTCATCTGGATTTCTTCACAGCTCCAAGCGATCGGCACTACATTATTGATCTCAACGTGCGTGTCCAATCTCTTAAGCCATCAGAGCCGTAGCTAGGATTTGTAATGCCCAGGGGCAACTGAAGATTTTGCCTTCCCTCCTTCTGTGTGCCAAAAATGGAAACCATTCATTCTAAACTTTCGTAACATCAATTTGGTGCCCCCTGGATGCTGCGCCCGGGGACAGATATCCCCCGTTGTCCCACTCTAGATATGCCACTGTACGTGAGCATGGGGTTTATAGGGCATTCATACTGTACATGAACTGAATTATTCATACCATACATATTTCATTATGGGAACTGGCATACCATCTTAGGTGTATGATCCTGGTATAGGCGGCCTACTCTTCTGTTCGAATGTGGAAAGGAATCAGTCTTGCGAAAACAGTGGAGGTGTTTGTGGCTGTTGTTTTGTATGCCTCGCACAGGTTCAGAACAAACTGCCATTGGATTGTAAGCAATTGCTTTCGTTTTCGACCTCTCATTGGCTGAGCCCAGACAGCAGCTGCATAAAGGAAGATCTTCTCAATAACAGTGCTGAAGATAATTTTACGAATGTTGGGGTTTTGTTCCCATATTGCGCCTTGTAATTGGCGAACCTTTAGTGCTATAGCTAAGTTTAGGTTTTTAAGCAATGCAGGTGAGGAAACCATGTCAGTCGTTTATCCCATATAAGACCCAAGAATATTAACTCCGGAATGATCTTGATATTCTTTTCCTCAAGCTGCATGCAAGGATTTTGTGTGGGGTGAGTACGCTACTAAGGGATTATCGGAGCTGTTGACTTTTCTGCTGAGATATTCAGTTTGAGGTTGACATAGAGCTGTAAATTGACTATTGGATATTGGTGCTCCTTATTTTGGTGGTTATAGCTTGGTTGTGTGCAGTGACTAAATGCGGATAACTGACGAATAGCCTCCAGACCGTATCGAAGGCGCTTATAAAGTCAGTTGTGAGAAAGGCGCTGTGTGGAGCTGATGTATTCTATTGAATTCGGTGTTGAGTCGTATCGCTTCCAAAGCTTGTAGGGAGGAGAGTCTTGGTTGAAAACCATGTAATGGGCTGAAGAAGTTGGTGACTTGAAGATGGTACGCAAGGCGTTGTACTAAGAGTTTTTCGTACACCTTATCTAGGGTTGGAAGTAGGCAGATGGTACATAGGGAGAGTGGGTCCTGTAGGTCTTTGTATTTTTTAATAAACAGAAACTTATTGACCTGTTTTGAAAGATTTGGCAAGAGTTGTTGCTTAAACAGCGGGTTAAAATATTGCAGGAACAATGAAGGGCGAGAACTGTTTTTTTATTAATTTTAGAATACTATAATCCAGGTTATCAGGACTCGGTACTTTCTACTTAGATAACTAACAGACTAACAGAAAATTTGTCCAACCTCCTGTTCGTAAAGAGGATGTCATCAGGTGTCAAGGGTGTAGAGATGTTCTGTCTGATAGCTTTCTGCATGGAAGTATCATTAGCTAGTCCATCTGCTGAAATACTGTATTCATAATAATTTTTGCCGTTTTGGAGACACAGCGGTTACAGTGCTTTGTTTGATCTTCCTGCAAAAAGAGTTGGTTGGTCTTGAATACTCTACTAGTTGATAGCTGATGTGGGATATCACAAGGATTCGTATTTGCAGTACAGAATTTCCTCCAGCTATTTGTCTTGGCGGTAAGGATGTTGCGCTTATAGAGGAAGGTTGCTATCAATGGGCCACTTTTAGAAAATGAGCCTTAAAATCGCCAGATTTAGCAATTTTACAGTTTTATACATATTACGTAATATAAATATTACATTCCATACTACACATATCTAAGAATAGACAAGAATAGACGTTATAATTATGAGATGTTCAGTAAATACTAGGAAAAAAAAAAAAAAAAAAAAAACCAGGTGCCAGTGGCCCAGTGAAAAAAGTCGGTCGCCTTCATTGTGCCGGGGAGCTTCTATGAATGGGCCGGAAACTATTTTCTTTTTAATACAGTACAATCTTAATACAAGTCAATAAAATGTTTAGAACTATTTTGAGCATGATTCGTAAATGCAAAATGCTGGTTAGAAACTAACACAGACTACTGAAAATACACTGAAAGGTATTGCTAGCTTCGTATTACTCACAAGGAATCAGGAGTTGGAAGGAATCACAAGGAATCAGGAGTTAGTTTAGTCTTTATAATCATAAAATAGGCCTAATGTAAGAATCTACGAAATAACATTGAATTTCGTTTATTGGAAACAATTTAATGAAAATTAGAATTTGAGGTAATTTATAGTTGGGCTAGTATGAAAAGAACAACAACCATAACTTGAAAATTTCAAATACCATAAAATAAATTTTAAGCCTACTTTTAACATTAGGCTATAAATATTATACAAATTACTGCATTAATTATTTGTTCTTGATGAATTCAGCTGTATTTTTCTCAATAATACATTTTGATAACCTTTCTGACACTAGTACACTTCTTATGAATCCACATTTTACAAGATAGACATAGTATTCTTTGAAATCATCACAACAAATAGTACAGAGCCATGAATTTTCCTTGGAATTGATTGGCCTATTTACTGAAGGCAATGAATGTTTAGTCTTTACTATCTTCTCCGGTCCAGAAGTTGGGAGTCGTTTTTTCATCGCGGTGCTTCTTTTTCCTTTTTTTTTTTTTTTTTTTTTTTTTTTTCAGCCTTTTCCAGGATCTGCTTGTATGGGCTACTTGTTATCAGTATTGGTTTTGGGGCTTTGTTTGAGCCTTTTCCTACTAAGACTTTAGATAGAATCTAAGAGATTTCACCCAAGAGAAACTTTAAATTTAACAATAATGTTGAAGTACCAACTGAAAGCGGTTTTGATTCTGTTCCACTGGTCGTTGCTACAGATTTTCTCCCTGGAGTCTGCATGTGATGTGACGGTCTACTAGTAGAAGCAATTAGACTTATGTCAGGAAGTTCTGCAACAGGAACATCATTTGTTCCAAACTGCACTGCTGCAACAAAATCAGAGTCTTTAAATACATTTCTGTTCACTGGGAGAAATCCTCTTTCAGCAAAACCATTTATTGACGTCTCTATTGTTGCTGTTTGTTCATATGCTTTCCCAAAAAATCTTGCTTTATAGAACTGGATGACAACTTCTAACTTCTTTTCCCCCGTCTCTGTGGTAAAAGCTGCTCCATTTCATTGACGTAATAACTGCTCAATGCCTTGATGAACGAAACGTCAACGGGTCAAGTTTTATAAGAAAGAAAATGAGAGCATTATCTAATTATAGATTTAATTACTCCTCATAGATTTTTGCTAAATCAGGTACAATGACATTTTATTTTTCAACCTGAAAAAGTTACAAAATATTAGCCTCGATATGGTTTCCATGGTTGAACCATCAGCCCATCCATAGCAACGCAGGCTGGCTCATTGAAAGCAAGCGGCAGTCAGTATGTAATATGTCCGTGATTTCGGTTATAACAAAGTAAACAATCATTGTTAATATATCGAAATAAAACTGATTTGACTCAGTTTTAAGTGTATCGATAACAACTAACACACTATTAACGTTTCACTGACTTCTGTATTTTCTTTGCACTGATAACTTAGAAGAAAAGTAAAAAATCTCTTTTTCTTATAATGCAAACTTGTTTGGGCGCGGATCAATTTCCTTCAAAATGGCAGTTTTCAAGCTTCATGTAGTAGTATACTAAACAATCAACAGGTAGTGACTACTGTCAATATCTAGAATATAATGGTGGTGGTTCAACGAAGGAGCCGGCCCGCATCGATAGCAACCTTACCATAATTAGCTCTTTCTTGTCTGTAAACAGACAGAAGATGGGTTTTTTCGGAATATTCAATTGTTTTGGCAATTCTTCTCTTCAATGCTCTGCATTTTGGCCTCTGTTGATGTAAACGTCTTGACCACAGTAGGATCTCTTGGAGTTTTTTTTTAACCATTCTTCTTGGAGGGTATGTCACAGCAGCATTGTAAATCTTTTATGAAGGTCTGTGTGAAAGTTTCAAGTTGCGTTTGGTTGGAGCAACTCTGAAGGTGTAATTCTTTAGTGATAAGATTTTCAGACAGAAGTCTTTTAAGAATACTTAGTTTGCTGCCAGGTAGTCTGTAGCGCTTAATGGTGATGGTTGAAGTAACTGTGTAGATGTGAAAGTGGTGATATTAATGGTCAAAGCAGCTTTCTGCGACTGCTGCTTCCCAGTTCTGAATTAAAGAAACCGCATCAGTGTAGTCTGTGAGATACTGTCCTTTTGGATTGGTAGAAGTATATCCCAATATTATATTAAACGCGATGAAGTCGCCTCCTTTGATATGAGGTAAGCCGTAAAGGTGTTAGACTCCAGAAGGATGGTAGTATGATAATGATGTTAATAGGGAACCAATCTGGGTTACAGCATGTAATGGCGGCTCGAGGAGTTTGCTCGATGTTGGTGCTAGTAGCCTGAATGATTCTTCAGGCGAAAAGAAAGCTGGCTACTTGTCCATCTTTTAAGTATGGCTTCTGAATAAGTAACAGATCTGCGTCTTGTAGAATTGCAAAAACATCGGTAACTAGAGACACGAAATTTTGAATAACGTAGTTCTCTATTCAAATATGGTCCGCTGGAAGCCCAAATCTAGAATCGGTTTTATTATCTTCAACGATTTCAAAGCGAGCAAAGGCAATACTGTATGGAAAAAAGAAGGGGAAAAAAAAAGGAATTTCATCCTCAGCGCGCGAGACTGTGTATCGGAAAGTCTAAAGATATGCTCTTTTTTTATTATTTTGTGATACTGCTATTGAATTTATTATTATGGTTTAAGTGCGAAGGACATATTTAATAAATAAAGATAACACACAAAACGTTAGAAAAACGCCCCTTTGGGCGTAATATAAAATCTGAAAGTTTTCAGATTTTTTTCCCTTCTCTTTTTTATTATTCATATATATATATTAATTAATCGTAATAAATTGCCTAATACTTGCGCTATATATACAGTGGCTCACAAAAGTCTTCATAGGCTTTAAAGAAATCTGCATATATTAATAATTATTGTACCATATCTGTTAGTTAGTATTTTGTAGTCTATCCTGCAGTATTTATGACAGCTTTCAAACGTCTGAGCATAGAGTTAACCAGCTTTTTTGTAATATCTGCATCAGTGTTCCTCCATTCTTCCATCATTACTCTTTTTAGTTTTATTTATTTATTTTTTGATTTTGTGTGTTCGTACTTTAATTCTTTCCAAACGTGTTCGGTTGGGTTTAAATCTGGCTACTGAAGTGGTGTTTTCAGAAGTGGTGATTCATTGCGCCATCAATAAATGCTAAATTATTTAATCCTGACCCTCACACTAGAACACCTCCACCGCCATGCTTTACTGTGCCAACCAGGGCCTTGGGATTAAGCTCCCTACTTTTTTCCTCCATACAATTATATGCTCATTGGAACCAAAAATGCTTTCTGGTTCCAATGATTGGTTGTAATATAATTGTATGGATGAAAACATTTGCTTTCATCTGCAAATAAGACTTGATACCAATGCGCTTTGAGCTTATTTACCATTGATTTTGAGAAGAAAAGCCTAAGGTATCTATTTTTTGCAACTTCCAAAAAATTTTCTTCGAGCTTTACCCATGTAATTCAGCTAATCTGAGCACTCATCGAACAGTTTTAAGTGAAATTGAAGTAGAATATGTTTTATTAAATTCTGTAGAAATCATTAGAACACTCAAACGTGGATTTTTCACAGATTTTTCGAACTATAAATCTCTGATCACGTTGAGTCACATCGATTTATTTTTGCCGTACAACCTCTTCTTACTTTACTTTAGATCCGATTTTCTTCTTTAGAACATTTTATCACATACTGCACCGCAGAATGGGATAAATTTACTAATTTAGTGATAGCCCGGATCGAATTTCTATCCTCATGATAAAAAGATAAAATTTAAAATAAAAATCAATCTTCGAAAACTGTTCGTTGCTTCTTTATACGACTACGAGGCATTTTAAATATCATCCAAAATATAACGAAATAAACAATCACAAAATAAAGCGAAACAATTTTTTAAACGTCCCTAAAATGCAAAAATAAAAAAAGTGGTGGACGCTAATTTTATTTACGAAATTTTACGAAAATGTTTCGGTGCACGATCGGTTTTATGGGGTGTTTTATCTATGCCACGACTTCGCGACTCCTTACATTTTCAATTTTAGAAAAAGAAAATAAGTCAGTATTAAAAATTAAGAAGTTTGGTTTTATTCAAAATCACATGAAGATGCTATGAAAAAATATTGGGCTTTATATTCGAATTCAATTCCGGGTTACAGCGCTTTTTCTGCCAAAGTGTGCGAACACTTTTGTGACATTCTGTATGCAACAGTATTCTGTAGCAAGAATCTGCTCATGTTCTGAGAAATCTTCAATCGTTAGCATTCTTTTTCTGAGAATAGTTAGCATTTTTTCCCTCTCCTGAGACGTGATGAGTTTTAATTAATAATTTGATAAGATGCAAGTGCAATAAGTATTTAAAACAATTTTTAAGCATTCTTGATCAGTGTATACAAATCACTTCGATCACATATCACTGTTACAAGGGTAAGACTACGTTGAGCAAACTCGAAGGGGGCATGACGTTCTTAGACAGGTATAACGCGCCATAGATACAGGCCATACTTAATTAAGGTAAGGCGAAACAGTATCTGTGTGGAGAAATGACCTTGTTTTCCTTTTATAGTAATAGAACGGAAATTCAAATGAATTCAGACAGTAGAAATCACATTTTTGGAGGAACTAACGAAATAATAAGCTCAGCTATATAAAAATAACGAGATATTTTAGGAATAAAAAATAATAGGAAGAAATATATTATAAATCGGAAATTTCCCATCTAAGTCTCTGTAGAATTTGCATTTTTGAAGCAGGAAAGGGGAAATATACATATATATATATATATAATTCAATATAGTAATCGAGAAAAATAAAGGAAATTATCTTCTCGGAAATTCGAAGTGAAACTTAGAATGCAAAAGTGTGATATTGTGTTAAAAATTGGCAATTAAGAAAGCATTTTTGAAAGCATTGTAGAAATATAATTGGAATGAATAAAGAAGCAGCGGGGTAAATTGAAAATAAAACAGTAGAATAAAATAAAAGATTCACGGTTGATTCCATGAAAAGATCCCGAATTTTCAGGGGGAGTTTTGAAATCTCTCCATACAACCATCAACAATTCATAAAACGTGAGTTTCGTCTTCTCGCAAATCCCAAGATTTCCCCCTTTAACTAACATATTCGAATTTCATCTTATTATTTCGGTCTGCGAGATTATTCCCCGATGCTCTGCCAGACCAATAATAATTAAGTATATATATATATATTTACTTCTGTTACAAAATTTCTTTCTAATGAAGGAAATTTGCATCAGAAGTGTATACCGTATACTCTTCAAAAGCGTCTTTTTTTTTTTTTTATAGAGCAAAGGAATACGAGTTGTTTTAAAAAGCCGAGTATGCATAACTAAAGCTTCATCCTGATCTTAAACCTTCAAATTTCATAAGAAAAGGAAAACCTGCCTAATAAGCACGGCAGTTCTCAGAGAATAAGGAAAGCAAATAGAATCCCCAGAATCGATTAAAAAAAGATGTATTTGTATTGATGGATGTACGCTTTATATATTTTCTATTACCTGTAGCTCGCTTTCAGAAGAAAATGTTTGAGCCGCACGCTGTTGCAAACGATTCCATCGTTCAAATGCAATGAGAGATGTTTCTGTGGTAACCTAACCATATTGGTTTCTTGATTTGGCACTGTTAACCGAGAAATTATAATTTGATGATAAATTTATTATTAGTAAATATAACAGTTATAATCAAATAAGCCGTTTAGCGAAAAGTACAGTCGCAAAGCCTCATCTGCTTTTAGCATTCCTAAGCAGAGTCTACCCTTACAAGTTTTAAGTAACGTCTGAACGAATGGCTCCAAGGATATATGCCAACTTATCGCAGTCGGATTGTACCATTATTCTGAAGACCCTTTTCTAAATTAAGCAAATCTTTGTTGATGCCCGCTCCTTGGAAAATTTTTTGTGGATGCCATTGCCAACTCTAAAAATGTTTATTAGATTTCTCCCAGTCTTAAATCTTCAAATGGAAAGAGCAACCAAAGTTTTTACACTCTATTAAAAATATAAAAGGTTCATATTTTACATAAATTGCAGAGAACAAAGCTTCAATAAATAAATAAAACTTTCGCATAAGCGGTTCGTAGCATTTTCTGCACCGCATCCGCGAAGTGATCAGAAAGATTAATGAACGCTCCGTATTCTATTTGAAAAGACAATAGCAGTGGCAGTAAAACGGCGGACCTCGTCTGACCTCTGAGCAATATTTTGAAAGGGTGGAACACCGCAATACATCTATCTCCACAGCTACGCTTTCCCAGGCTCGCCGATATTATATTTTATACACATATATATTTAGATCCTTATACTCCCTCCCCGAAATACTTTCAATCTATCATTCAAACCGGCTGTACTCTCTAATTTACCGAGCTATGCCATCACGTGATGGTATGCCGTTTCAGGCAGCTTGCTGGAACTTCTTTTTGAACCCTTGACCCCGCCCATTACGCAATCCCCAGATTTTAAGGCGTGGCATCCCAGTCTCGGATTGAAAGATAAAACCTTGAAGACCGGGAAGGAGATACGCCTCTGCGAATGACAACACGCCTTCGAAGTTGTTCATAGGTTGAAACGCATTGAGTTGATCCCACCTTTTTATAGCTGTGATGACCAATCGAGAACGTCATCAGATACCGAGCTCAATATCCGGGTTCCGATCCCCGGGCAAAAGAAATGACGTCATATCTGGGTACAGCATATCGCGCTCTATGCAAAACTGTTTAGATAGTTGGTGAAATGTTTGCCGTTCGATAGTGAAAACTTTTGTTATTCTGTAACTAAATTCTTATAAGTTTTGAGCATTATAACTCTATAACTGGAAATTATGCACGAAAAAAAAAAAAAAAAAGAAAAAGAAAAAAGAAAAATAATAATAAAGAACTAAAATGCCATATCAGAATTAAAGAGAGAGGGGAAAAGTAAAATAAAATGTTTGATTTAGGGTTTTTCAGCGGGAACACATTTTGTAACTTTTAAGTACATATAATGGATTCAAATTTCTTCGGGGTTAAATAGTAACAGTTCGAAAAACCTTCACTAACTTCGTTCAATATTACGTTTGTGAAAACTTCCAGTGAATTCAAAAAACAAATAAACAACAGATTCTCTTACCCCTCTCCCCACACAGAGAAAATAATAAGTTAACTAAGAAATTAAAAACCAAATTTTATAATTTTAATAATCTTCTGTTAGTAATTCTTGTGTCAAGTTTGATTCTCAAAAATAAAAAAATTAATTCCATCAATGCTAGCATATTTTTAATATTTCCAAGAAATGTTCTTGGTTTCATTTAACTATATAATTTTATAAATAATATAATCTTTATAAATAGATGTTATTGCCAATCTACGGTGCCTAAGACCTTTAATTTATCTTTAATAAATAGTGCGTTACTGAACAGAGTGTCAATCCAAACATTTGAAAAAAATTTTTACCCGGACTTTTTAGTAACATTTTGCAGCAAATGTTATTTTAGGATTATTTATCAATGCATTAGTAAAATAGGCTTCTAACATCGTTCAGAGAGTTTCTAATCTTTATCTTTTGTGAATTTTATCCTTTGCATCTAAAATAAAATCAAATGATGACGATGAAATATTGTTATGACACATTTCTTCTTTTACTTTTTTTTAAAATATGGTAGCATTATTTTTTAACATTTTAATATTTACACCGTTTTGCATCTAAAAATTGAGAGGCAAAAACAAAAGCTAGAGATTTTAAAATTAATTTTTTAAAAATTTTAGTGTAATTTGATACAAAACTTTTATTTTTATGAGTTAGCAATAGTAGAAAATTTTCGCCCAAGGGGGTGGTAGCACAGAAGGCCTATTAGTCTGAAAACGACATTTGTGGTGTTTCACTATAAATGTCGGTTCACTTTTTAAATTGTTGCCACCAAATATTATCGCCCTGTAATATATTTAGAGAAATTAAATAATGAAGAATATGCATGAATATTCTTCATTTCTCGTATTGTTAAAAAAGCAACGGTGCCCAAAGCCATCGAATTCTGAATAACGTAATCCTCCACTCAAACGTGGACACCTGGACGTCCGAATTTTGAATTTCGAATTTATTGTCTATTTCAGATTTTGTAAAACTTTTACGAATTTTTGATTAGCAAACTCAACGATTCCAAAGCGAGCAATGGCAACACTGTACGGAGAAAAAGAAATATATACATATATCTCCAGCACGCGAAATTTAGGCTATTTTTAAATATTTTTAGCCTAGAGGAACATTAGTCCAAATGTTCTCGAAACGTGTATGTGTATGTAAATGAAAGGCTTTCAGATTTTATTTTTATTTGAGAAGAGAAGTAGAGTGAATATTCACAGCATATTTCACATATTTAGTCCAAAGGGATTTGAATCCCGAAGGACTATTAGTTTCGTTTTGGCATTTTGCGTCGGACTCATAAATGTCGGTTCACTTTTCAAACTGTTGCCACAAAATGTTAGAGTCCTGCATTATATTTGAAGAAATTAAATAATGAAAAATCTGCATAAATGTATGTATATTTCTCGTATTGTGATAAAACAACGGTACATAGAGTCATCGAATTTTGAATAACGTAATCCTCCAACGAATATGAGCATGTAGAAGACCAAATTTGAAATTTGAAATTTGTTTTATGATCGATTTCCTATTTTTTAAAACTTTAACGAATTTTTTGATTAACAAACTCAAGGATTTCAAAGCGAGCAATGGCAACGTTAGTTTTAAAACTATTTTGCGATATTGCTGTTGCACTGGATCTTATGGTTTAAGTGCGAGGAACATGATATTTAATAAAGAAAGGTAACACACAAAATGTTAAAAAAACGCCCCTTTGGACGTAATTTAAAGTCTGAAACATTTCAGATTTTTTTTTTTTTTTTTTTTTTACTAAAAAACTATGTACTTAAATTTTTTTTAATGTTAATTTTTTTTTTATTTTTAATGTTTTTAATTGTTTTAAGCTATTTGTGAATAAGATTATGATTTTGATCGATGTTTAACCTGATACATTCTTAATTTTAGAATTTTAACTTGGTAAGAATTATTTGAAATCTGTCAGTGCAAGTAAATGCGTATGAAGATATTTTGCAAACAGTAGCCAAGAACATTACAATAAAAATTTGATAAAACCAAGTTAAAAATATTTTAACTATTTCCTTCTTCTCATTAATATAAACTCGGCATGTTATGTATATTCTAGGCACTGATTTTAAAGAAACTTTAAGCAAAATGAATCTGGAAACAATGAATGCTGAAAGGAAAAAAAAATATATAGATAATTTACCTCAGGAAGAATGGCAACGATAGAAAATCATAAAACTTCAGAGCATATTTATGCTACGCAAAAATTTAATGGTCATCTGTAATAAATTCAGAAGCTGTTATGCATTTTTAAGGATAATTTTAATTGAAAAAAGAAATCTGAAATGTTTCAGATTTTAAATTACGTCCAAAGGAGCGTTTTTTTAACGTTTTGAGTGTTACCTTTATTTATTAAATATCATGTTCTTTGCACTTAAACCATAAAATTCAGTTCAAGAGCAATATCGCAAAATAATGTTAAATTAAGCATATCTTTAGAATTTCCGATATACACAGTCTCGCGAGCTGGAGATAAAAGTATTTTCTTTCTATATAACGTTGCCATTTCTCGCTTTTAAAGCATTGAGTTTGTAAATCAAAAATTCGTTAAAGTTTTACAAAATATAAAATCTATAATAAAACAAATTCCAAATTTGGGATTTCAGATGCCCATATTCGCAGTAGGATTTCGTCATTCAAAATTCGATGGCTCTATGTACCATTGTTTTATCACAATGCGAGAAATAGACAATCATTTATGCAGATTTTTCATTATTTAATTTCTTCAAATATAATGCAGGACTCTAACATTTTGTGGCAACAGTTGGAAAAGTGAACCGACGTTTATGAGTCCGACGCAAAATCGCAAAACGAAAACAATAGTCCTTCAGAGACAAAGCCCCTTTGGACTAAAAACTTTTGCTAGAAAACAATAAACAAGTATACGAAATCCATGAAAAACAAAGTTTTACCACATTGGCATACTTTAACATTTGCAAAAGAATCACAATTTAATATAATAGTCGAGCTTAATGTGATCCCGTTTGTCCATGGCTATTTTGATAGCATTAACTGAATGGTAACATTAAAAGATGATAAAAAATATCCTTCAAAATAGCAATGAACGGGATTTAACTAATTAGAAACACATAAACAGGAAGTTCAACAGAATTTTAGTTAGAGAAATGCAAAAGCGTGTTTATGAGTGTTCATAATGTCTTTAATACAAAAGTGCATTTATGAACTGTTCATAACTTTTCTGGAGATTATTTGACCGATGCTAGCAATCCTAATCTTGATGCTCGGGGAGCATCCATTGGAAGTGAATTTGGCAATGCACAATTTTTAGCAATTTTAGCAACTTTTAGCAAAACTTTTAGTTTGGTGTATCCAAGGCAAACGGCTGTTATCTGCTGTTGTAAAGCATGTCCAATCCAGCGTTGGTGAAGAATACGATTAAGAGGCTTTTACAAATTACCAAGAACCGATTTACTCAATGTTAAGTATAGATATTTTCAGAGAATTTTTATTTCAGGGAGGAAAATTTTTGCAAAAATCTTTTTTTACTCCTGAAGAAGAAGGACTTAGAAGAAGAATGTATTTGAAATCTCTGAAAATCAAGGGAGCTGTTGAAAATCTCGTCAAAGTAACGCTGCTATTTTGCAGTGGCATAGTTAGAGAGTAGAGGAAGGGAGGTCTACATCAGGCGGGCATTTTCGGAGATACACCATTTTTCTCGTGGAACATTATTTTATAGGAATTAGTCATATGGATCGTCGAGGCATATAAAGGATAACTGAATTCTGAACTGCATATCCAATTAAATTGAGGGAAAAAGTTTTTACTCATGGTATAAAGTATTCAAAGAAATCAGCGCGGGATTTTAACAGTTACATATTCATGTTATACCCTTTTTATTTCGGCGAAGCTCGTGAATGCATTATGACCAGGACGACATTCATAAGGAAGAATTCCTCGTTAAAGCAGAAAAATTTCAAGAGTTTTATTTCTGTTATTACTAAGGAAAACAAAACAGGAATGTGAAATACTAGTGGGAACTTTCTCACAATTGCTATAAGCGCTGCTGGTTGTGAGCCATTTTTTAAATAAAAATTATTTAGAAAGTATTTTAGTGTTATAAATATTAATTTTGCATTTCAGAAATATTTAAAAGCAATAAATGCTATTTTTCATTTAAGAAGTGTTTAATAAATGTTTACTTTGCATATAAGAGCCGTCCAGGTGGTTAAGTAGTTAGTGACTCTGACTGCCAGACCGAATTCATGGATGTAAATTGTCTTTCCTGCGCAGGAAGCAATAGTGGACCACCTATATGGAACCTCCATAATTAAAGTGACCAACGCTTCCGACATTAGTAGTAGCCAAAGCCTATAATGGCTAGTGCCCGCCATTGAGGAGGGGAAATTGGTATTTATATTGAGTGCATTACAGCAACTATAGCAATCAAGCTCCAGTGTCATTCATAGTTTTGAGGGGAAAATGATAATAATATAATTTTTAGTTGGAATTAAAATTTTTTATTAAAAAATAATCATACTTTAAATTTATTGTCCCATACGTTATTTTGACATTTCTTATTTGTTTGTATATTAAGAAGGGCGGTAACTTTAAGGACCATTCAGGGCGGCAAAAGCTCTAGCCACGCCGCTGCATTTTTGTTACATTTAAATGGTTCAATGAAATCGAAACCATGCTATTTGGCAACTTAAATCCCTTATTTCTCGACATTTCTCTGTCATTTCGAAATTTTGTAATCTATTTTGACTTTCTATAGCAACTTTACCTTCGCTTTAAAAATTATATTCTATAATATTTTGATCCTCTTGACCGAATTCTTGATCATAATAAGCCATTTATTTTACATGTTTTCGTATACAAATGTGTGGGACTTCGGCAGTTCAAAGTTAACAGATTAACTGCGAACACATTAACATATTTAAACCCTGCGGATGAATTACTGAGAAATGAATACAAAATGCATTTTAAAGTTATATCAGAATAATGATTTTAAACACACAGTTCTAAATATTCGTCTTCATCAAAAGCCCAACTGGAAGTAATTTTCACAGAGGAAGAAAACATGATAAATTACTGTTACAAGAAAAGGAAAATGAATCCGTGCCAGGTGCTTTCGAAAAGTAGAATTTTAGCTAGGACAACCAGTTAAGCATTCTTTCGTTTGCTTATTTTTATTAAATATTAATTCTGTCTTTTAAGTATACGAATACCACACATGAATTCTAATACTTTCTGAATAAATTATTTTATTATTAAAAAAGTCTTTAACACATTTTTGAGCTACAATATAGTTTTGAACGAGATAAACAACAATACGTGAGATGAATTATTTATGACATTTTTTGAAAATGAATTTCAGAAACACAAGAGTCCAAAAACAGACATCAGCCATTTTATTCAAAATATTAGAATGCATGCAAATTAGAAA